>NW_027118553.1:12570645-13855967 GCF_036417845.1 Apteryx mantelli | reverse complement strand
TCTTCCCCTTTCCGTATGCTGCCTGATTGCCCTGGAGCTCACGTGGGAGTTCCCTGTTTAGCCAGGCTGGTGTCCAGAGATGTCTACTAATTTTACAAACTGTTCGTTATGGAGCATTCTTGTGCTTGACGGGTGCTGTCCTTAAAGGCCTGACAGCTTTCCAGAGCTCCTCTGCCCTTCAGAGCTGCCTGCCTTGGTCCATGCCATGGAAGAGCTGCATACATGCAAGCTACCCCTTCACACACAGGGCATGCCCCTCCTCATCTCGCCTGGTGGTCTCTGCTGAAGAACTTGCACCCTGCCATTGAAGGACTGTAGTCATGTGAGTGATCCCACCACATCTCAGTTATTCCAGCAATGTGGCACTCCTGTGACAGCTTGTGCATCTCCATTTGCTCCTGCTTGCACTCCAGACTGCATATATTTGCATACATTTTTGATTCAGCACCTCAGCTGTGGCATCAAGCAAAGATTTGTCACAGGAAAACCTGTTACCAAGGACCCAACATATGCAAAGGCTTTAAATCCAAGTGGTGACATGCTGTCATGGATAGCAGATGGCCATGTAATGGTGAAGGGAGGTTCCCACTAAGAGAGCAAAGCCTGCAGTGCCCAAGGCCAAGGAGAAACAGAGCTGGGCTGTGCAGGAATGCCAGGAGAGGGGTTGGCTGCTGGAGTTAACTCGGCAGCACCATTGGGCCTGTGACAGACTTCTTGAACCAATCTCCAGGCAGGACAAGGTGGCAGTGAAGAAATCCCTGGGCCTGCGCAGCCTGTGATCTGGCCACCCTGATGTCATCATTAGGCCAGTCCCTGTTCATATCATCTGGCAGGGTGAGAAGAGGTTCAGGAGGAGGAGAGCTAGAAGGGTTTGAGAATACTGAGACTAGAGCGGAGACCTTGGTGTGATGTGCCTCCCATTTATGCAGCACACATGGATGTAGATGGGATGGACTTTCCCTAAAGGAAGTGTTGGATTAATTTCTTTGGGCACAGGCAGGAACCCCAAGATGCCCGGGGGCACTTGCCCAGCAAGCACTCTAAAGGGGCATGGTTTTCCTGTAGGTCCCATACTGCATCTGCTACAGACATGTGGTTGTGCCGGAAACCCCAGGCATCTGAAATGGCCCTGCTGGCCTATTTCTATGTCATTAAATCAAGTGTCTGCACTGAATTACTACAGCTGTTCTTAACACTGGGATCTTCACCTGTCTCAGCTTCATAGTGAGTGGAGCTCTAGTTGTAGTAGGCTTCTAGTGTCATTTCAGATGACCAAGAAAATTCCCCACCTGGCCCCCAACTGATGCTCCAGAAGGATGTGGATCTCGCAGGCACTCCATCAGAGCAAGCAGACACTGGCACATGCCTTGGACCACCTCTGTCTCTTCAACTGTCCCCGAGTGTTTGTGTGTGAGCAACTGACTCCCACCCTCCATTTCCAGGGATTATAATGGGAGCTTAGACAAGGAGCTCACATGCAGACACCTCTGTTGTGCTCACTTTGGCTTGGTAAAGGAGAATCCCACCTCCTGTGTGTTTGTGGGGTTCACAGGAGGGATCTGAATGCCACTGCATGCCAGGGGCTTCTGAACTGGCATGCGATGCCCAGACTGACTCATCTGAATCAACACCTGAACCATGTGTCCATGAGCTCCCCTCTTGTCCCTGTCTAGGTGTCCTGCCTAGTCAAGAGGGGGGAATCGGGGCTTCCAGAGTGGGACATTTCCGCCTTTCATAGATAGCCATCCTCTGATGAAATAAACTGCAATGTTGAAATCAGTCTCTCTGCAATCTTTGGAAAAGAAAGATAGCTCATCATTTTACTGTACTTCAGGAAACATTTCCCAGGAGGAGGGAGCTCAAGGGATAGAGAAATTCATGCCTTCAGCTGGGCCCCTGCTCCTGAGTGGGGCCAGGCTTTAGGGACAGAGGGAGCTGATGGCAACCTGACAGCACTGCCCAGAGACAGCTGTGTGCAGGAGCAGCTCCTCTGCCAAGAGCAGCAGGGCTCTGGGCTCTGCCTGCTGCTGCTGACATGAGATGAGACAAGGCAGAGAGACACGGAAGGCAGTGTGGCATGGGAGGACAAAGGAGAGCTCACTGTGGGAGGAATCTTCACAGATCTTTGTACAGTAAGTCTCTGGCTGTAGAGCAAGACTACTGAGCTTCCTGGAAAGGTCTTTGAATCCAGCTATCCTGTGGATGACAGGGTTTTAAAGGATCACTCTGCTGGCTTCTCCTTTGCAGAGGAGGAGGAGGAGATGCTTCAGAGCAGGGATTTCCTGCCACACCATCACAGGGATGAGGGATCTTGCTCCCTTCTCTCAGGGATGGCTGCAGGGATGTGAAGCCAAGGAGTGCACCCAGGTCTGACCAGTGCTATGATTCAGAGCAGTGTCCCTGCACCCCACGGTGCTGTGTGCCTGGAGCAGTGACTCTGCTGCCTGTGAGGGTCATCACTCAGCCTGCCCAGGGAGCTCCCTATGGCTTGCAGGGAGAAACTCTGGGTAAGAGGGGTGACTGCCGGTAGGACAGGTTCATTCTCCTGCTGAGACAGTGCTGCGTGGGTCAGGGCTGCTCACAGCTCCAGCTCGCCATAAGGACATTTTGAAAGTGGAGTTTTTAAGAGGACTTGTCTCTGCATGGTAGGAATGGAAATGTAGCAGTCAGGTTTAAACCAGGGGCTAAGATCTTAACCATCACACTGAAGGATGAATAGGTTTGCAAGTGCCTTCACCACTCCTCAGCCTACAGACAGCACCAATATCACCTTGCCAGTCTCATTGGAGATTTTCTGGTCTGCTCTTTAACACCTGCAAACAGAGAGATGCTGCTGGGCAGTTTCCTGCTGCTTGGAGGTTTCTGTAGGGCAGAGCTGAGATCCCAGTGGGTGGGATGGGACCTGTGTGGGGACAAAGGAAGAGCTCCCAGCAAGGACATCTCCAAGCAGCAGAGAGATGGTCAGAGAGTGAGAGGAAAGTGCTACAAGACACCTCATGTGAGGTTGGGGTGCAGGCGGTTCTCTGTCAGCCCCTGCAGTGCAGGTGCTTTCTCCTGAGCAAGCCCCCGTCATCTTTCCTCTGCCACCCAGCAGAGCCCTCTGCCCTCAAGGCCATGGGATATCAGACAGGAATTGCGTTTTTGGCAGCCAGAGGCCCAGAAGAGGAGAGGAGCAGCTCTCCTGCCACCTGCCCATTTCCTAAAACATGACAAAGGGGCTGAGATCAACCTCCCTGCGATGTCTCCATCTGGGAGGTGGTGTGCACAGCTGGGTTAGGGGAAGACCTTCCTCAGTGTCCCTCTCTCCTTCTGTCTTTGCCACCCTAGGCAAGCACCAAGGTGTTGCACCTTGTTTCTCCCCGTGTCTGGGCTGCTCTAGTTCTTGCTCTTGGTCTTTCTGGGGATGAAATTTGCTGCTACAGAGTCTGACCCAGACCCTGTGGTTCCTGCCGCAGAGTTGTCTGCAATGGAGTGAGAGGATGAGGACCCCTTCCTGCCTTTGGGGCTCAAAGCAGCACAGTGTGTGGGGCTGGGGAATGAGCTGAGTGTCCTTCAGGAGACCGCACCTTTCAGACACTTCACCCTCCCTGGGGTGTGCTGCTGAGCTGTGTGCTGCCCTCGAGGAGGGCACAGCTCTTCTACTGGACATTTGTGACAGCTGAATGCCCCATGCAGAAGGCACAGAGGTGCTAAGGAGATGAAAATGCTGCTGGCGGTGGCTCTATGTGGGCAGCTGAAATAAGCACCGTGTGTTTTTGCCTAGAAACTGGGTGTCAAAATCTCCCTCAGTATCAGCACCACGTCACAGAGTCCTTCTTCTGATCATCGGAGCCATACACTATGTGCCACCCTCTCCATCACTCTTGGGACATCTGAACTGAGCGAGAGGTGAGTTTGGAGATCTGCGCTTTGCAAGTGGCCACCACTGTCAGCACAGGCCAGTTTCCTTTAAGGGTAACTTGTGGTTGAGACTGTCCCCTAGCTGAGAAAGGTGCATGCCCAAGGCAGCTGGGAATGGGACTGATGTGGAGACCAGTGTGCCGGCCCTGTCCTAGGGCACAGGGAGGGCTTTTGCCTCTCAGGACTCACTAGTCTTCACACGGGGAGCAGTGGAAAGGTTGCATATTCCTACCCTGCAGAGCAGACAAACAAACAAACAAGGCCCCCAAAAGTGAAGCTGTTGCTTCTGTGGTCAAAATGCCTCAGAACTGGAGGTGAAGATGTTAAACCACCCTTCTGCATTATAGCAGGGCTGACCCCCCTGGAATCTGTGGGCAGAGGCCCATGCTCCTCATGGCACATTCAACCAGCACAAATTGGAAGTCCAGACATGAGTAAAGCAGTGTGTGTGTGTGTGTGTGTGTGTGTGTGTGTTCATGTGTGTGCGCGTGTGTGTTGGTGGGGGTGTCTGTGAGAGAGGGAAAGAGCTTTGAACAGAGAATTCCCTCCCGACTTGTCACTGTCTTTTCCTCCTTGGACAGTCCAAGGGAGCAAATGTCCAACAGCAGCTCCCTCAACGAGTTCCTCCTCCTGGCATTCACAGACAAGCGGGAGCTGCAGCTCTTGCACTTCTCGCTCTTCCTGGGCATCTACCTGGCTGCCATCCTGGGCAACGGCCTCATCGTCACAGCTGTAGCCTACGACCACCGCCTCCACACCCCCATGTACTTCTTCCTCTTCAACCTCTCCCTCCTTGACCTTGGCTCCATCTCCACCACTGTCCCCAAATCCATGGCCAATTCCCTGTGGGATACCAGGGTCATTTCATACTCGGGATGCGCTGCCCAGATATTTTTTGTTGTCTTTTTTGTTTTGGCTGAGTATTGTCTTCTCACTGTCATGGCCTACAACCGCTACATTGCCATCTGCAGACCCCTGCACTATGGCACGATCATGGACATCAGAGCTTGTGCCAAAATGGCAGCAGCTGCCTGGGCCAGTGGTTTTCTCAGTGCTATTCTACACACTGCTAACACATTTTCCATACCACTCTGCCAAGGCAATGTTCTGGAGCAGTTCTTCTCTGAAATTCCCTAGATCCTTAAGCTCTCCTGCTCTAATTCCTGCCTCAGGGAAATTGGGCTTATAGTGCTTAGTGCCTGTTTAGTCTTTGGGTGTTTCATTTTCATTGTGCTGTCCTATGTGCAGATCTTCACTGCTGTGCTGAGGATTCCCTCTGAGCAGGGCAGGCACAAAGCCTTTTCCATGTGCCTGCCTCACCTGGCCGTGGTCTCCCTGTGTGTCAGCACTTCAATGATTGCCTACCTGAAGCCCCCCTCCATCTCTTCCTCAGCTCTAGATCTGGTGGTGGCTTTTCTGTACTCAGTGGTTCCTCCAACAGTGAACCCTCTCATCTACAGCATGAGGAACAAGGAGCTCAAAGACGCACTGAGGAAACTGGTTCAGTAGGTACAATGTCAGCACCAATAGCTGTCCCATGCGCATCTGCTCCTCATTCCCAGGGTATTTGACAACATAGCTAGGTGTTGCTCATGTCTGTCTTTCTCGCTTACTTTTCTCTGTTACCTTATCCTAAAAGAAATAAATATTTTGCTTTGTGCCACTTGTACTCAGGAATCTCTCATTTGAATCTGATCCAGAGACCATGTTGAAGCAGGAAGCCAGGTTTCTGCCTTCATCAGCAGAGATGGGAGAACCTCCAAGCCCGCTAGTCTGAGCTCCTTGGATGCCCCCAGTGCAATGAGGAGAGTTTCCCTTTGCAGTGTCTCTTTTGGTGCAGACACCAAGGGAACTCAGGGGCACAGAGTCAGGCTCCAACGAGTACAGGTGGGGTGAGACCGTGGGTCCCGTGTCCGTTAGGAGATCTCAGCTCCTGTGGCCACAGTCAGGATATGATCTCACACCCCTCTCCTGTGAGGGTGGCAGCCAGCTGTCAGCGTGGCCTGGTCCCTTCCCTCTACAGTGTTCCAACACTCCAAGCAGAGTGAGAGTGGAAAGGAGGAGAGTCTGGACGAAGTCTGTGGGGACAGACCCTCTGCTCCTCAGAACTGTTCCCCCACTGCCACAGCAGGCATTTCCTCCCTGCAGCCTTCACTTGGGGGCTGCAGCTTTCTTGGAGACACGTCCACCAACAGCAGCAGGACTTTCTCTTGTCAGGGCTTTTCTCCTCATTTCCACACTGCCCTGCCTTGCTCTGATGCATTTTTATGGCCTCAGTGCTCAGTGCTCTTGTAACGTGCTGGTGGTAGGTTTGTGCTTCCCTGTGCATTCCTGTGAGCTCAGGCAGGACCAGGCACTGAGTGCATTTAGGCCAGACCTGGTCTGCACAAGAACATTGCTATAATAAAAGGGGATCCCCTCCATCACGTGCCTGAAGTCTGGCCTTTCTTCAGAAGCCAGAGTCGAAAATACACCCAAAGACATTGCACGATAGAAGGGCCTGCTGCTCTGCTTGTGACCTCCATGGGATGCAGGGGACAAGCTCAGAGTCTACATGTGATCTGTTAGGGACTGAGGGCTGGATGCAGTGTTAATCTGTTGGTGACCAGTGCCAGTGGAGCTGGTGAATGGTCTCTGAATTTCCTGCCTGGGGTTGTCCCACAGGTGACAGTGCTGATGAGAGATGCCCATCCTTGTGGAGGGGAATCAGAGCCCCCAGGAGAGCTCAGGGGATCTCCAGCGACAGCGTGTGCCTGGTGTGGGCAGTGAGTGGAGCCTCACAAAATGAGGGATGGTCCACAGTGGAGTGACCAGAAGGTAGAGCACTAAATCCAGGCACGCATGGGGAAAGGAGGGCTCTGCAATCCCCAGAGAGGCAGTGGGGAGCCAGGAGGTGCAGGGAAGGGTCGCTGGAGAGTGATTGCTGCACCCTCAGGGAAGGATCACAGGCTGGAGCCTTGCCTGAGTTATGCTGTGGACATGCCTGTGCCTGGCCCTGCACCTCTCACGTCCGGACCTATCCCTTTCCCCATCCTGCTGACCTGACTCCCCATCTCGACCTCAAACCTGCCTGCACACTACAGTCAAGAAAGCCTTAGAAAGGGATGCTGGGACCCGAGCAGCACCCAGAGAGGGTTTTAGGTGCAAAAGATGACCATATATCCACAGCAACACTTGCCTGACAGCCAGTGTAAAGGTGAAAGGAGAGCTTCCGATCTGGACCCCTACTCAGCTAACACTGCACGCAGAGTCTTAGTTGGACAAAAAAGTGAGGGCAGCCACTTGGGTCAGATTTTATGATGCACAGTTAGGAGAGGCAGCTCCAGCTCCCTCGAGGGCTGTGCTGGAGCCTTTCAGGAGGGGGCTGAGGTGGGTCTGGCACTGCCAGGGTGGGTGGGGAGAGGGCAGCTCCCCTTGGCCATGCTGGGTCTGGGTCTGGGTCTGGGTCTGGGCACAGCTTTTCCCTGGGGACCTCCCTGAGGAACGGCTCTGGGGGATCCTCCACCTCTGCCCTGGCAGCAGAACCAGCACTCAGGGTGCCAGGCAGGAAGTGCACAAGGGTGGAAGGAGGATGGGCTGCCCAGGGGGATCATTGAGACCTTTTCTGTGCACGCAGGGATGGAGTGAGGAAAGGCAGAACTCAGCTGGAGCTGGCACCAGAGACCTTGGACATGGAAAGGGCTGGGGCATTAAATGTCTTCTTTGCCTCAGCTTTCCAGGGGAAGCTCTGCCTGAGGCCTCCCAGTTATGGGGGTGTTAGCAGACAGCCGTGCTGTGGGATGTGCTGGGGTGTGGTGCAGAAGAGAGGCTGTGCAAGGCCTCTGTGTCCGGATACGGAGACCTGGAGGACAGTGGAGCTGGCCATGGAGTACCCCGCAGCTGTTGTGAGCAGCCAATGCTGGAAAGGGGTGATGTGAGGGGCTGGTGTGGGGCGATGGCCCTGGGGCGGCTTCCCCAGTGTGTCCATGCAACACAGGGAACAACCTGGGCTCTTCTCTCCTGCACCCGCCATGCCCTGCTGCCTTTCCCAGGAGACCTGCATTTGCCCTGCAAGCACATGGCCATGTGCTCCCACACTGCCGTTCACACACAGTAGCTGCCTGCTGGCATTTTTCCTCTCCTGGGTCCTTTCCAGCTCAGCCCAGACCCTCCCTGGTTCTCCGCACCTCCCCTGCCCTCTCCCCAGACCACCCAGCAGAGCAGCCCAGGCTGGGGTGGCCCCACAGCAGTGCCCACCACAGGGGGCTGCAGAGCTCTCGGCACTCACACCACAGCCCCAGCCCCTCTGAAGGGCACAGCAGGTCGTGGGGGGCAGAGAGGGGTGTCAGCCTCCCCATCAGCCCCCAGGGGGCTGGGGGCCAGCAATGGCACAAGGAAATGGAAGCCACTCACTCCATGTCTCCACTGCTCTCATCACCAGGAGATCCTTAACCCTGGCTGCTTGCAGCCCCTCTGGGCAGCCCCTCTCCCCAGCACAGCACAAGAGTCCTGGCCTTGAGGATCCTCAGGCAGCTCCAGTGACAGAGCAGCCTGCCCCAAGCTGACACATGTGGAGGAATGGTTAAGTGAGAGAGGGCATGATCTGATTGGGATGAGCAATCCCGTCTTCGGGGTAGAGGAAGGAATCTAGGCCAAGGCAAGCGAACCTGCTGAGGCCTGCTGAACTGGCCGTATAGCGGCCTTGAGCACTACAAAAGAAGGTATTCATGAAACTGGTAAACAAGTCTGGACGGAACTAGGGTCCATAAATGTCGATGGAGCACAATCAGCAACTTTGCACCAATCATGTATCCGCTTTATACGTATGGACAGAAACTGTAACCAATCATGTAACTATTGCTAGCGCATGCGTATTGCTTGTCGATATACATACTTTGTGTAAGCTCTAATAAAGGGAGAACGACCATACTCATATTGAGACTCATCGTTACTCCGGGGTCCCTTCCCTCACTCCAACATCTGGTAGCAGAGGACGGTTCGCCGCGTCTACCAAGAGGCTTGACCTCGGCTGATGGTCCGTGACTGCGGTAAGCAGCGAGAGGACTGGGAGTGGGGGATAGAAGGGGCTGGGGGAAGTGCTGGCAGAACAAGGCTGCCGCCAGACACGGTCCGGGGTCGCGCCCCGTCTCCCAGACAGCGGCATGGAAGCAGATGCCGCGGCCACCTTGCTAGCCGGTATACTCTCCAAGAGAGGAATTGACGCACCGGTGAAGCAGTTACAGAGGTTGATTAAACTGGGGCAGCAATGGGAACCTTTTTCGGATACACACTTGTTATTTTCCGTATCGGAATGGCGAGATTTCGGAGAAACAATGTGGCATAAGACCATCGAGGGTGGAGACAAGGACAAGAAGGAGGTTAAGGTGGTGCGAGCTCAACCGTCGGTCCCTCCGCCACCGCCCCCCCCGCAGCCCTTGCCTCCGTCTGCTCCCGAGGGAGCCGGCAGTGCGCCGTGCCCAGGGCCCTCGTCGCCGCCCGTACCGGGGGAGGGCAGCACAGCCCCGCCAAGGTCATGGCGGGAGCCCCTGACGTTGTTATCTCCGGAGTCGTCAGGCACAGCCTCGCCTACCACCCCCATGGGGACAAAGCCGTCCATGGCTCAACTATTAAAAATGTTTGAGCAGCTGTCAGTAAAACTGGAAAAGCTGGAACTGAGGGACGGGAAAGCTGTTCGCGCACTTTGCAACACCGTACTAGAGACTTTAACGGCAGTGAGCCGGTCTGTCAGGGAGGCACTGCAAAGGGCGCGGGAGAACTCCGAGGGGGGGGCATCGTCAGCGCCGTCACCTGCTGCGTCCCAGAAAGCGGAGGTTTCCCCAGAGCCGGCTGGTCCGAGCTCTGAGGCAAACGCGGAAGTGCGCCCGGAGGAGGCTCAAAGAGGGGCGGTGGCCGCGCCCCTTGCTGACCTCAGAGACTTGGGTGGAAAGGAATGCCGACCCCCTCCTAGTGCTCCCCCCCCGCCGCTGCCTAGCAACAGTCCCCTGCATCCACCGTTGCCGCTGTCTACGCCACCTCAGCGGCCGCCTCTACCCTCCTTCAACGAGACCACCCGCTCACGCCAGACTCCATCAGAGCACCCCCCACTGCTTTCGTCCAGCGAGTCTTCGGGGGACAACACGCCTGACACCAGAAATAAAGTACCACCGTCACCAGAAGAAACCGTAAGAGTGCTACAGGAGCTATCGGAACGCCTGAAAAAAGTGGAGCTGCAGGCGCAAGAGAAAGAGGGAGGAGTACCTCCCTGCTTAATAAATCCCCTCGCCGGACTTCCAAGGGAGTCCCGCTGGAGTGGTTTTATCAAGGACGCTATAAAAGAAGATCGTGGTCCAGTGTGGGTACCCAGCAAGAACGTGAAACCTGTCTTGACTCGCCATGACTCATCAACCGAACAAGAAGGCGAAAATCCTGATTCTGGGGATACTGTTCCCAGTGGTAATGGCGCTCTACAAGATTGAGCCCAGACATAACATGTGGGTTACCTGGGCGAATAAGACAGGGCAACACGCTTTCTGTTTGTCTCTAGCTTCTGCTACCCAACCTTTTAGAACCTGTCTCATAGGGGTCCCCAGCTATAATGTCAACAGCTTCCGGGAATACAGCACGGCAAGCTGCAGTAGCAGTCTGTCAACTGCTAACTGCAGTGCCACCCTCATTGCAGGCCTAAACAGAACACTGCCATGGGACCCACAGGAGCTAAACCTGCTGGGGTCCATGAGGATTGGGAACACGTCAGGCAATTGGACTCAAACCTGTATCTATTTTGGGGGACGCGTGCAGCCTTACCAGTTATTTAACTGGACAGGGTGGACGAATGTCACCCCAACAGCAGTCTATTATGATTATCAAAACCGTGATTCCTTCTGTGGCACCAATGGCACCAACCGTCAGGGGCTGGGAGCCCTTGGGGCTGAGGCGAAAAGGGGGCACTTAATTTGGAACAATGGTACCCCAAAGGCCTTGCCACCAGACGTCTTTTTGATATGTGGTGACAGGGCCTGGCAGGGAATTCCGAAAAGGGTAATGGGTGGTCCCTGTTATCTTGGTAAGCTGACATTACTGGCACCGGATCAAAATTGGTGGAAACATATTACGGGGAATGGGACCGCCGTCCGCAGTAAACGAGCAGCCATAGGGCTCTCACCTGATTGTAATGATCAAGTTTCCCTACGTAGTCCCACTGAAAGTGTGTTTTTGTCCTTCTTCGTGCCTGGAGCAGCGGCAGGCAACGCCCTGAATCAGATCGGCCGGTTAGCTTGCTGGGCTGAGAAGCAAGCTAACGTCACCACTGAGATAATAGAGAACCTCTTAGAGGATCAAGGTAGTTTGCGACATGCTATTCTACAAAATAGAGCTGCAATTGATTTTTTGCTATTAGCTCAAGGCCACGGTTGTGAGGATTTTGAAGGTATGTGTTGCATGAATTTGTCTAATCATGGTGAATCAATTCACAAACAATTGCAGTGGTTGAAGGAACATACCGGCAAGATCCGTCAGCACCATGGGCTATTCGGTGACTGGCTAACTAACCTGTTTGGAGCTCTACCACAACGGCTAACGAGCTTACTTACTGAAGGCTTACGCATTTTACTAATCCTTGTAGTTGTCGGTCTGTGCTTATGCGTAGTCCTGAGCTGCTTTAAGAACGCTCTGCTGAAAGTAGTGAACCAAGCCTGGATTGCTCATAAACAAGAAGGGGGAATTGTGGAGGAATGGTTAAGCGAGAGAGGGCATGATCTGATTGGGATGAGCAATCCCGTCTTCGGGGTAGAGGAAGGAATCTAGGCCAAGGCAAGCGAACCTGCTGAGGCCTGCTGAACTGGCCGTATAGCGGCCTTGAGCACTACAAAAGAAGGTATTCATGAAACTGGTAAACAAGTCTGGACGGAACTAGGGTCCATAAATGTCGATGGAGCACAATCAGCAACTTTGCACCAATCATGTATCCGCTTTATACGTATGGACAGAAACTGTAACCAATCATGTAACTATTGCTAGCGCATGCGTATTGCTTGTCGATATATATACTTTGTGTAAGCTCTAATAAAGGGAGAACGACCATACTCATATTGAGACTCATCGTTACTCCGGGGTCCCTTCCCTCACTCCAACAGACACACACAGAAGCAGGTTTTCATTTATTCCCTCCTTAAGCACACAATTGCTCCTTTGCTCTTCTCCGGAGGCATCCCTGCTCCCCAGAGGGCCTTTCCCCAGATCAGTGTGTCCATGTTGGCCTCGATGGCCATTCCTGCAACCCTCCCCTGTGCTCTCCACAGGGTCCCGGGCTGTCGGTGCTGCTCTGCAGGGCGAGCGGGCTTTGGGGTGACTCTGCACTGGCCGTGCTGGTCAGGGCAGGCCCACCTGCACCAGCATCACTGCACCTGACAACACCCTCCCCAGGGTCTGTGGCTGTGGAGGATGCTTGGAGCAATCACAGGGCATTTCCAATGGCTCAGGGGTGTCATAGACCCAGCACACTGCCTCTCCTGAGACTGCAGAGCCCTGATTTGGTGCATTCTTTGGTTTAGCCCTTTGCTTTGGGTGACTCCACTTGGTTTTGGGAGACTCTTCTGACTGCCCGTCCCAGGAATGTGCTGTCCCTGGAGATCCCCTGTGCTCTTCTGGTGGCTCCATACTCACTTGCAGAAGGATGGGCATCCATCACCAGCGCTCTAATGGGTGGGACAGTCCCTGGCACAGACCTCTTGACCACTCACCCTCTCCAGGTGCACTGCACACCCACAAGTGACAGCTGAATCCAGCCCTCATTCCCTCACACATCCCCCAAAAGAGCTGATGCCCCTTAGCCCATGGAAAACACAGGCACGGAAACAGGGCCTTTTTGGGGGCAATGCCCTGAGCGCATTCTTGGCTCCAGCTTGGGAAGAAGAGCCCAACCTTCAGGCACAGTACTAAGGAGATCCCCTTTTATTACAGTGATGCTTCTTGGGAGGTCAGCTCTGACACAGTGATCATCAGCTTTGCAGAAGGCCCCTGGGTCAGAGGGATGGGCTTTGCACCTCTGTACACAAATGTTTGAATTCCTCCCACTTCTCCAAACATGACTATCACAGACAGAATGCGCAAAGTACTAGAGTTGCCTGAGATAAACTGGGAATTGCTTGTGAGGAGAGATGGGCAGCTCATTGCTGCTGAAATATTAACAGCTGAAACAGTTTCTTCAATGCATCCTTGAGCTCTTTGTTCCTCATGCTGTAGATGAGATGGTTCACTGCTGGAGGAACCAAGGCATACAGAACAGTCACCACCAGATCCAGAGTTGCGGAGGAGATGGATGGGGGCTTCAGGTAAGCAAAAAATGAGGTGCTGACAAACAGGGAGACCACGGTCAGGTGAGGCAGGCACATGGAAAAGGCTTTGTGTTGTCCCTGCTCAGAGGGGATCCTCAGCACAGCAGTGAAGATCTGCACGTAGGACAGCACAATGAATATGAAACACCCAAAGACTAAAGAGGCAGTAACCACAGTAACCCCAACTTCCCTGAGGTAGGAGTCTGCGCAGGAGAGCTTGAGGATCTGGGGGATTTCACAGAAGAACTGGTCCACTGTGTTGCCTTGGCAGAGTGGTATTGAAAATGTATTAGCAGTGTGCAGCACAGTACTGAGAAGACCACTGCCCCAGGCAGCTGCTGCCATTCTGACACAAGCTCTGATGTCCATGAGGGTCCCATAGTGCAGGGGTTTGCAGATGGCAACAAAGCGGTCATAGGCCATGACAGTGAGGAGAGAACACTCTGCTGACATAAAGAAGACAAAGAAAAAGACCTGGGCAGCACATCCTGAGTAGGAAATGGCCCTGGTGTTCCAGAGGGAATTGGCCATGGATTTCGGGACAGTGGTGGAGATGGAGCTAAGGTCAAGGAGGGAGAGGTGGAGGAGGAAGAAGTACATGGGGGTGTGGAGGCAGTGGTTGCAGGCTACAGCTGTGATGATGAGAACATTGCCCAGGAGGGCAGCCAGGTAGATGCCCAGGAAGAGCGAGAAGTGCAAGAGCTGCAGCTCCCAAGTATCCGCAAATGGCAGGAGGAGGAACTCATTAAGGGAGCTGCTGTTGGACATTCGCTCCCTCTGGGTACAGGGGGACTAGTCTAAGGAGGAAAAGACATTGGCAAGTTAGGACAGACTTTTCTGAGAAAAGCTTCCCATTTTTCAAATTAATCCCCTCCAGATGCAAATGCATTTCCTTTCTCCTTCTCAGGAAGACCTTGTTCAGCTCCTCAGCTTCAGCTCTAGCTAGGTGTGTTGGGAGGAGCAGGGGCTTGTCATGCTTTACACCAGTGGGTACATGGGAACTGGTTTGTCACATCTACATCTCTGATGTCAGAGGACAACCACCTTTAATGGAAAAGGTCTGCTAATATAAGCACACATAATTCTAAATAGTGTGGCCTCCAGCAGAGAGGTTTAGCAATTTGGGGGCTTTGTTTTTTGGAGATTTTTAAGATCTGCCATCACATCTGGTGAGTGTATTGCTGCAAGAACGAACCTTATAAAGACCAGAGAGGCCAACGGCTTCTCAGTGGCTTGGTGCAGAATCAGGAGTGCTGCTGGGTCCATCCATCTTGTTCCCAGCTGCCATGCGCTCGCACTTGTGTTACCCAGTGGATGATTTCACCCACAAGTTATTCTAAAAAAGACACTGGACTCTGATGAGATCACGAGAGGCTGGTTTCAAAGCACAGATCTAACTCTACTCTCTTTCTCAGCTCTGGGTGGAGATGTGATGGAGAGAACAGGACTTTCCTCCTGACATACATGATCACACCAAGGACTCTGTGAGGTGAGAGCTGATAGCTAAGGAAATTCCCACACTCCCATTCTGGCTGAAGAAATGCCAGGTTCACTTCAGCTGCACATGTACAAAACCACTCAGGAGCATTTTGTGGCCTTAGCATCTCCTGAGCTTCTTGAAATGGCTCTCCAATGCTGCTGAGATCCAATGGGACAGCTGTGCCCTTCTGGAGGGCAGCTCATAAACGCAGCAGGACACCGGAAGGAGACAGTCATGTGTCCTGAAAATGAGGTCTCCGAAAGGAAGAGTCAACTCCTTCGCCAGCCCCTCTGACTGCATTTCTCAGCACCCTGGGGTGAGAACAGGCCTTGGGCACCTCGCCCCTATGCAGACACCTCCATGGCAGGACCTCAGGGTGGGTGTCTGAATTTGTAGCTGAACCCCCAGCTGACCGCAAGCACAAGAGCAGAAAGGAGAGGCAGGGAAACAAAGAGAAACGCTGTGACACTGCTGCCAAGGAGAGACAGAGGGGCACCTTTCCCCCGATTCCACCTCCTAGACAGCGTGTCCTCCCAGGGCAGTTGTTCTCAGCCCCTTTGCCTTGCAGGCGGAAATGGGCACGTGGCAGGAGAGAGGCAGCTGTGCTTTTCTGGAAATCTGACTGCAGAGGAGGTGAAAGATGCCCTAGAGCCCTTCACCTTCAGAGCAGAGGCAGGGCTCTGGTGGGTGGGAGAGGAGAAAAGAAAGGGTGGCTTGCTCAGAGGAAGACATCTCCAAGGAAGGACCACAAGAGAGTTGCCTGAATCCAGCCTACCACAGTGTTTCTGTGGGCACTTTCCTAGCACTCCCTGAGCATCTCGCAGCTGCCTGGAGCTGTCCCCAGTGGGAGCTCTTTCTCTGTCCCCACATCTCTCCCCTGTCACTGCTCACAGACCCCATGCCACCATCTGGGTGTTTGGCTCTGCCCTACAGAAACCTTGTGGCCAAAGGGCACTGCCCAGAGGCATCTCTGTGTTTGCAGGACCTAAGGAGCAGGTGAGACTAAGCATGATGAGACTGATGAGAGCTGCAAAGGTGCTATTGGTGCTGCCTGCAGGTAAAAAGATGGTTGAAGGAACTTTCTGGGATCCTTGCAGACCTATTGATCCCTCCCAGTAACACTGCAGAACTCTCCTTCAGTCACCTAAGCTTAAAACATCCTTTTTGATTTGTTCCCTGCCAAAGATATAAAAAAACAATCAGAGCCTCAGGGGAGTGCCTTCCCTTTCAGGTAAGCCTGCGGTGAGTGTCCCCTTGAAAAGTCCCCTCCAGACATGTTCTGGGGGTGAGCTAGAATTGTGAGCAGCCTTGACCGACACAGCACCCTCTCAACAGCAGAATGAACTAGCCCTGCCGGGGGTTACTCCTCCCACCCAGAGCTTCTCACTGCAGCGCCATGGGGGTCTCTGCGGGCAGGCTGAGTGCTGACCCTCGCAGCAGGCAGAGTCACTGCCCCAGGCACACAGCACCCTGGGTCGCAGCGACACTGCTCTGAATTACAGCCCTGGGCAGACCTGGGTGCACTCCCTGACTTCACACCCCTGTAGCAGTCCTGAAGAAAGTAGCTGTGATGCCTGTCCCTGTGACGCTGCAGCAGGGAATCCCTGCCCTGAGGCATCTCATCCTCCTCTTCTGCAAAGGAGAACCTGCGAGAATGATCCTTAAAAAACTGCCATGGGGTAGGATGGGTTTAGAAGACCCCTCCAGGAACCACACTAGCATTGCCCTGCAGCCAGAGACTTACTGTGTCAAGGAGCTGTGAAGATTCCTCCCACAAGGAGCTCTTCTCTGTCCTCCCACTCCACACTGCCTTTCACTTCTCATCTCATGTCAGCAGTAGCAGGCAGAGCCCAGAGCCCTGCTGCTCTTTGCAGAGTAGTTGCTCCTGCACACAGCTGTCTCTGGGCAGTGCTACCAGGTTGCCAGGAGCTTCCTCTGTCCCAGGAGCCTGACCACACTCAGGAGCAGAGGCCCAGCTGAGCTCATGAATTTCTCTGTCCCTTGTGCTCCCTCCTCCTGGGAAATGTTGCCTGAGGCAGACTAAAATAATCAACAATGATCCCTCTCTAAGCACTGAAGGAAGACTGATTCCAGCATTATGATTTATTTCATCAGAGAACTGTTATGTGCAAGAGGTGGAAATGTCCCACTCTGGAAGCACCAATTTGCATCTCTTAACTAGGCCGGACACCTAGATGGGGACAGGAAGGGAGCTCACAGACACATGGTTCAGGTGTTGATTCAGATGAGTCAATCTGGGTATCGCATGCTGGTTTAGAAGCCCCTGGCATGCAGTGGGATTCAGATCCCTCCCATGATCTCCATAAAAACACAGGAGGTGGGATTCCCCTTGCCTAAGCGGAAGTGTACACAACAGAGATGTCTGCACATGAGCTCCTTGTCTAAGCTCCATTGTAATCACTGGAGATGGAGGGTGGGAGTCAGTTGCCCACACACAAACACCTGGTGACATTTGAAGAGACAGAGGTGGTTGAAGACATGTGCCAGTACCTGCTTGCTCTGATGGAGCAACTATGACACCTGCATCCTGTTAGAGCATCAGTTGGGGGCCAGGTGGGGAATTTCCTTGGCCATCTGAAATGACACTGGATGCCTACTACAACTAGAGCCCCACTCACTATGAAGCTGAGACATAAGCAGATCCCGACAGTGCAATCTGGTAATGTAATTCAGTGCAGATACTTGATTTAATGACATAAAACAGGCTAAAAGATCCATATTGGATGCCTGGGGTGTCCAGCACAACCACATGTCTCTAGCAAATACAGCATGACACTTACAGGAAAACCATGCCTGTTTTGGAGTAGTGCCCCAGAGCATCTTGGGTTTCCTATCTGTGCCCAAACAAATGAATCCTACCTCTGCCTTCGGGCACAGTCTGTACTGCCCACACCCAAGCGTGCTGCGTAAATGGGAGGCACATCACACCAAGGTCTCCACTCTAGTCTGCACTCTCAAACCCTTCTAGCTCTCCTGTCCCTGAACCTCTTCTCTCTACACCCCACCTCCCCCAGATGATATGAACGGGGACTGGGCTAATGATGTCCACAGGGTGGCTGGATCACAGGCTACCCAGGCCCAGGGGCTTCTTCAGTGGCACCTTGTCCTTTCTGGAGATCAGCTCACCTCTGTCACAGCTCCCATGATGCTGCAGAGTCAGCACAGGCAGCAAACCCAGTCCTGCACAGCCCAGCTTTGTTTCTCCCTGGCCTTGGGCCCTGCAGGCTTTGCTCTCTTAGTGAGAACCTCCTTTCACCATTACATTGCCACCTGCTATCTACGCCAGCATGGCTCTGCTCTGAAGTGGGGCCCTCACACACACAGTGTCCTTGGCCCTTAGTAACAGGTTTCACCATGACCAATCTGACTGAAACATTGCTAGAATAACTAAGATGTGGTGAGATCACTCACACGACCAAAAGGAACCAATTGGAGGGTACAAGCTCTTCAGGTGTCAGATAAAATAGCATTTGCTTAGAGCTAGCAGCTAAATGTACTGAAGCCTAAGGCCGCACATCGCTGAACTTTTCCCGAAATTGTTTGGGCCAGTCTGAACAAGGAGGGAACGAGATAAGAAAGTAACAAAACAGCATCAACAATGATTAGTGAGTACCATAACTCCACCTGGAGACAACGGGGAAACCAACCAGGAGTGAAGAAGCTACTACTTGTAGAGCAATCCTTGGTGCAACAAATCAGAGAGAGAATGGACAAAGAACTTAACCCCTAGGGGTATAAATACCCAGGGAATTTTCCATTTGGGGATCCCTCAGAGGAGGCACCCAGCTGGAGCTGTAATACTAATAAAATCATCTTATAAAGAATTATTTTGTATCTTTTGGATAAAGTGGAAACCTAGAGTTGAACCCTGTTAAGGACACTGGATTGAAGAGTTTCCCTAACAGTGTGGCACCCCAGATGGGACTCTAGGCAACCACCATCAGATCCTCTTATCTCCAAACTTCCAATGACCAGCATCGGGTGAGTTCACCTAGGAGCTTTGGTGATGGGAGGTACCGACTGGTGTGTGTTAAAATTCCGCATCTATGTTTTGGGGAGAGTGGGTTCAAGACCCATCTCTGGGATTTGAGAGGTTTCGAGTCCCATCTCAATTCGTCTGGAAGGGGGAGTGCGCAGCCTGATCAGCGTAAGGTGCACCACAAAACTCTGATACACATGGGAAACGTATCCGGTGCAGAGAAGGGGATGCCCTTAGCCGAGGCACTGGAAAACTGAAGAAAGATTGACTGTACCATAGGGTTAGGAGAAAAGAAACTAGTGACCTTGTGCCAGGAAGACTGGCTCCTCCTTACCCAGGAGGGCAGCCCAGCTGCACAGTGGCCACAGCAAGGGACTTTTGACCAACAAGAACTGACCTTTTTACGACATCACCTAGAAGACAGATTCCTGGGACAAATGGATTATTGGTATGTATGGGATAGCTGGGCATTCTCTAGAAAAAAGGAGACGTCTAAAAACAAGAGAAAAGTGTCTTCTCAGAATACTCTAAGTAGTGCAGCTGCTAAAACGCTTGTGGAAACTGCTCCACCCTATGTGCTATCCTCTGCTTCAACTTCTCTATCACCCCCCCTTGCCTTCCACCTCCACCTTTCAAGCCCCTTTGCAAGTCATTCCTGTGCCAGGAGCGGCAGCCCTGCCAGGTCTGGATGGGGTACCGTGGGTAGCTGCTATGTGAGTTTACCGACCCTGGAGGCCCCAAGATTTGATTGCATGGAGTCAACAAACTCCCAGGCTTTAGGGAGGACCCGGAAGAAGTTTTGCAAGTAGTAAGGGGAATATTCCATGCATATGACCCCACTTGGGGGGATGTGCAGATGCTTCCTGAAGCCCTATTCACTCCCGATGAAAAACACGTGATTCTAGACGGAAATCGTCATTGGGCTGAACAGGGAGGAGCGGCAGCTGCCCAAACGGCGTGGCCAGCTGTGGATCCTGGATGGGATTATAACATAGAAGCAGATTATCGGCAGTCACAATTAGCTAAACAGGGTATAGAGGAAGCCATACATTTGGCCGGACAGAGAACTGCAAATTGGTCTAAGATCCGGGAGTGGCAACAACAAATTGACGAACACCCCTCGGCATTTCTGTCCAGAATGTTTAAGCAAATTAGAATGTTCGGGGGAGGGATCGATCCAGAGGCAGAGGCTAACAGACCCCCAGTAGTTTCTATTTACGTAGACCAAACATCTCCAGATATATAAAATATATTTCTCTAAGCACGTCCCCGATTGGCCAGGAAAATCCATGGATGAAGTAGTGCGCTTGGCTACCTTTGTATATAATGGAAGGGAGGAGCAAAAAGCTAAGGAGAAACAGTGACAGAGAAAAGAGGAGGTCAGTACGCTAGTGGCAGTACTGAGAGACGGAATTCCAGGGAACAGGAGTAGAGGCCGAGGAAGACCTAGAGGACAAAGGTGGAGTCAGCATGTACGAGACACACAACCGGGATTGAGAGGACCCTGCCATTATTGTGGGGAGCAAGGGTACTGAAAACAAGAATGTCCCGTAAGACCCCGCGGGAGGGGCAGATTACAAGGAGGGACCAGGAGTGGAAACAGGCCATGACTTTCAGAAGCATGATGAGAGGCGGGGGACCTGGGGAGTCCTATGGAAATGGGAATGAATGCATGGAATATACCATTGGATTTTAAAGGTCGAGTGATGGGAAAAATTGGAGGGCGTGAAGGACCATTCTTAGTAGATACAGGGGCTACTCTTTCCCTTTTGAAATTTGAGCCCAAGGGTTACAAATCATCAGATAGAATTATAATACATGGGGTAACTGGGAAAGGGGAATGACTATTGACCAAGCCCATGTTACTCACGATTGGAGAGAAGGGAGTATGGGGTCGTTTTGTAATTTCTACAGATTTGCCTTCTTGTCTCTTGGGAAGAGACTTACTACAAACTAGGGCTACTCAAATCTGCCTCCAACCAGAAGGGGTAAAATTAATCTTTATGGAATCATGTATTTTGGTTGAAATGGGGGACGAAAGGATAACAGAATTACCGATTCCATCCGAATTAAAATTAGTCCCAGCCAAATTGTGGAGCCGCTCAGGGATCGACGTAGGCCTATTAAAGTCAACCAGTCCAGTTTCAATTAGAACAAAGGAAGGACCTTCCCCTGTGGTTAAACAATACCCTATTCCACAGGAGGCAGAAAGGAGTATCCAAAACTAGACAAACTATTATCTAAAATCAGGTATTCTACGAACCTGTGAATCTCCGTATAATACCCCAATTTTACCAGTTAGAAAGAATAGGTTAGATTCTGATGGTGACTCAGCGTATCGGTTTGTACAAGACTTAAGAGCTACTAATCAATGTGTAATTGCTCCTCACCCAGTGGTTCCTGACCCTTCGACTATATTCTTGCAAATACCCCACTGGGCAGCGTGTTTCACTATAACTGATCTAATGGCAGCCTTTTTCAGTATACCGATAGCTGAAGATAGTCAAGAACTCTTTGCCTTTACCTGGCAAGGACAGCAGTTAACTTGGACTCGATTGCCACAGGGATTTACTGGGTCTCCGACTATTTTTTCACAAATACTTAAAAACGATTTGGAAGACATTGAGCTTCCAAAAGAATCAGTGCTAATACAATATACAGATGATTTATTGTTAGCCAGTAGGAATTATGAAACGTGTTTGAGGGACACTGTTTCCTTATGTACTGCCTTAGCAGAAAAAGGGCACCGTGCATCCCTATCCAAGCTCCAGCTGTGTCAACAGGAAGTAAACTATTTAGGTTTTATTTTAAAAAAGGACATAGACTAATTGATCCGGATCGAGTAAAAGCAATTCTGGAGTCACCACACCCAGTAACTAAGAGACAGTTAAGGGGATTTTTAGGGACTGTAGGATTCTGCAGACCATGGATTCCTGGACTAGGAGACATTATTAAACCCCTAGTCCAGGCAACAAAGAAAGAAGAGGCGGAGCCACTGGCCTGTGGTTCAAAAGGAGAAAAAGCTTTTATATCCGTAAAAAGGCCTTGACTTTGGCTCCAGCATTAGGGTTACCAGATTCTAGTAATGACTTTGAACTGTTTGCCCATGAACAACAAGGAGTAGCAAGCGGAGTGCTCACTCAAAGGTTATGTCTTCATCGCAGACCAGTAGCCTATTATTCAACCCAATCAGATCCGGTAGCTAAAGGTACTCTGGGGTGTATTAGAGCGATAGCTGCAACTGCAGCCATTATGGAAAAGGTGCGGCCCGTAGTTTTGGGCCATCTGATGACTGTGTACGTACCTCATGCAGTGGAGTTATTGCTAAAGCAATATGCTACCCAGGCACTGTCACCACAGAGAGCCCACGGATATGAACTTATGATTCTACCTGCAGATAATGTAACCCTAAAAAGGTGCAATGTTTTAAATCCAGCTACACTATTGCCTCTGCCTGAAGATGAGGAATGACACCACTCCTGTGAATAGGTGATTATCAGCTCCAGTAAACCCCCGAGAGGCCCTTAAAGAGGTACACCTCAGAAATCCGGATCTAACCCTCTTCACTGATGGTTCATCTTACTACCTGAATGGAAAACGACGTTCAGGGTATGCTGTTACCAGCCTCTTGGAAGCACTCGAAGCTGGTCCTTTGCCCCCTCACATTAGTGCTCAAGGGGCAGAACTGATAGCTCTTACACAAGCCATGAAGTTGGAAGAAAACCTGCAGATCAATGTATATACTGACTCTAAATGTGCTTTGGGACTACATCATGCTACAGGAATGCTGTGGAAGGAGAGAGGATTCTTTACATCGGCTGGGAAGATGATTGCTAATGGACAAGAAGTGCAAGGGTTGTTAAAGGCAATTGAACTCCCTAAAGAAATTGCCATTATATATTGCCCAACCCATACAAGGGGAGTATCTGATGTGGCACAAAGGAATAATCTAGCAGACAGAGCAGCTAAAACAGCCATTCAACAACCCTTTTCTGTAACTAACATACAACTCACACAAGAATGGCCAAATATATTAAGCCCAGCAAAAATCTACAAAGACATGCCACAGAAGGAAAAAGAAAACTGGAGAAAATAGGAAGCAATTCAGAACGATGAAGGAATTTGGACCATAGGTAATAAACCCGTCCTTCCAGAGAGGTACATACTCCCCATAGCTAGGTGGTACCATGATCGTGGACATGGAAGACCATCAGCTATCGCCTCACGAATCTTACAAAACTGGGCAGCTCCAGGAGTTTATGCTGTTGCAAAACGCATAACCACCACCTTCTTGACATATCAGAAATTTAATGATACTCGACCAAAACCTGAGCAAGGAAGTTGCCCGTGGGCATATTTCCCTTTCCAATCCCATGGAAGGAAGCTCAATGGGCTCAGGCAGTACCTACAGAAATCAAGGTACATAATACTCAGCCTGGTGATGAGGTTATGATTAAGGTACACAGCAGAAAGAATAAACTTGAACCAAAATGGGAGGGCCCCTGTATGGTATTATTAACCTCTTATTTCACTGTAAAGGTCACAGGGAAGGATCACTGGGTCCGTCATTCCCATGTCAAGAAATTACCACCATCCCAGAAGAGCGGGACCTCTACCCTGGAAGATAAAGTCATTCCGGTTCCAGAGCTCAGGTGTCCAACCACAAGCACCCAGGGGCACTTGGAGAGGCCCCGGTGCCTCTGAGGGACCTGCCTGGGCCTGGCAGCTCTCACAGGGGACCTGTGGGAGACCAGAGCCCCTCAGAGCTGCAGAGGGAGGCTGGGCAGAGGGGACCAGGGCACTTGCAATGGCACCAGCCATCCATGACCTTGTGACTGCATCCCACCCCAGTTCCAAAAATCTCTTTCCTTTTCAGACAAAACAATAACGCATAATTGCCCCAAAAGACTGGTGTACAAAACCAAACCAAACCAAGAATAACAATAAAAACGCACAAAAAATAAGAGCTGGAAAATTTAACAAAACTTTTCTTTGCTTTAAATCTTTTTCTTAATTTCCTTCTACTTTAATTTTTAAAGTCATTTTCTACACGTTTTGGCTATAATCAGGCCTGCACCAATAAACAAGATATTTTTGTGTCTCTCACAGAGCCCAGTGCTCAGAATACCACCCTCTGACCATGGCTGTCTGTGCTACCCCTCACTCTTTGCACAGAGCACGTCGCACTCTGAGGTGTCGGGCTCTCTCGACTAGTGAGGAAAGCAGGGTGACCAGCTTCAGGGACATGTTCTGTATTTGCATGGCCAAATTTGCACAAATCTCAACATACCTATGTTACTGTGACATTTTAAAGGAGTCCCCAAAACACCTAGCTACACTTCCTTTTCATTCCCTCCACAGTCAGTGATGAAATGCACCTTCATTTTGGGGGACAACAGAGAGGAGGTAGATCTCACCCCATGCCAGACCCCATCAGTGCAGATGTCTCTGGCTAACCCAGCTGTCTGGGCTTCCCTTTCTAGTCAATGGAGGTAAATAGGTTCCCTCAACAGAGTTGTTTTGAGATACATTTCCTAATGACAAACTAAGGTCCCGTAGGAGCCACCTCAACAATTTTTAGCACCACATGGGAACAGAGCTACCCCAGGGCATCTCAGGCAGCAACAGTCTCTCTACGCGGTCAAATGAATCAAGCCCCAAAAGGAGATTCTTGTCCTAATTTGAAATCTTCTCAAAAAGTAACTCAGTGCAATAATTGACAAGAATCCTCATTTCCAAAACTTCACACAGTTTTTACCATTGCCAAATATTTTTTTTCATTCTTATTCATTGGCAGCACCATGTTCATGTACTACACAAATTAGCCTGTCTGTGCAAGTGTACATACATATATACACATTATTCATCAAAATACATTTGATGGCAATACTCTGGTGTAGTAGTGGAGGAATGGAGAAACTTTGTTCTGAGGAACTACTTTACTTAAATGGACATGTTTCAGATCTCTTCTTCTGCCTCTCTGTCCTTTCTGCTTCCTCTGCCTCTTCTCTCTTTACAGAGCTCTCCAGGGTACGGTGCACTGCATCACAGCCCTTAGGGTGGACGAGACCTCTGGATGTCATCTAGTGCCAAACCCCCTGGTCAGTGCAGAGGGAACTAGATGAGGTTGCCCAGGGGATCCCCCCAATTATGCATTGGCCACAAAGGTGCTGAGAGTGCGCTCCGTCCACTGTGCAGGCCATTCATCAAGATGTTAAACAGTCCTGCCCCACATGTTGATCACTAAGGGATGCCGCTAGTAACCAGCTGCCACTTGGAACTTGTACCACTGATCACTGCGTTTCAGCCTGATGCTCCAACCAATCCTCCACCTGCCTTACAGTCCATTGACCCAGGGCAGATCTCAACAATTTGCCTCTAAGGAGACTCTGGGGGACTGTGTGAAAGGCCTTGCTAAAGTGAAGGCTCACAAAATCCCCTGCTTTCCCCTTGTACACGCAGGCATTCATCTGTTGGTAGAAGGCAATCAGGTTGGTCAGGCATGGTTTCCTTTTCCCTTTGGTCAACCCATGCTGCCTCTTCCAGGCCTTGTCCTTCATAGGCTTGGAGATGGTTTCCAGGAGGATTTGTTGCATCACCTTCCCAGGGACTGAGATGAAGAGGACCAGCCTGTCGTTGCCCAGATCCTCCCTCTTGCCCTTCTGGAAAACGGGTGCAATGTCTGCCTTTTCTCAGTTATCAGAAACCTCCCTGATTACCCTGACCTTTAAAAGATGATTAACGGAAGCATTGCAATGACTCTGGACACCTCCCCCTGCACCCTGGGGTGCTTCCCATCTGGTCCCATGGACTTGTGTGTGCCCACTGGGCAAAAGTCCTCCCCAGCTGCATCTTCCTCTGCCATGGGTGAGACTTTGCTAACACAGATGCTGCCAAAGGACTTGGGGGCCAGGGAGGCCTGGCAGTAGACAAGACCAGTAAAAGACAAGGTAAAAGAGGCAATGAGCTCCTCAGCCTTTCCCCTCTCTTTGTCACTACGTCCCCTGCCCCACTGAGCAGGGAGACCACATTTTCCTTGGCTGCCTGCCTTCCTTGGGCTGCCCATGTACTTACAGAAGCCCTTCTGGTTGCCCTCCCCATCCATTCCTAGTTCCAGCTCCAGCTCCAGCTCCAGCTGAGCTTTCGCTTGACTAACTCCATCCCTCCCACCACACACAATGGCTGTGTCTTCTTCCTGGGTAGCCCATTGCCCTTCCAACCCTCTGTGCACTTCCTTCTGCCTTTTCAAGTCCTAAATCGCAAAGTCCCTGCTCATCTGTGCTAGCCCCAGGCTGGGCCCTGATGGACTTTTCTGCAGACTAAACTGTTCCTGTACTTTGAGGACTTTGTCCCTGAAGATCCAAGAGGGCTGCATGGCTCCTCTGCCCTCCAGGGCAGTCACCTGTGGGGTCCTGACAAGCAGATCCTGAACAAGATGAAATCCTCTCTGCTGCAGTCCAGGGTGGTGACTCCCTTATTCCTCTTACCTCTCCACCATCTCATGGTCACTGCAGTGACAGACAACCTCCACATTCACATCCCCATCCAGGGTGAGCTTCAGGTAAGAAAGAAAGGGCAGCATGGCACCATCTACCTAGAGGTGCAACTACAGAGGTAGAGAACTCACCCTGCAGAAAAGTCTGCCTTTTTTCCCCTCTCCACTGAGAGGATCCAGGCAATGGACTTCTCCGTGGTTAAAGGTGGATGCAAAGAATTTTCAGGGGTAATGTAGCTATGCCTGAGGCAGTGTCTCCCAAGCAATGGGGAGGAGGAGAAAGTGTTCACCTGCCTTCTTTTAGATGCTCACATAAAGCACAAATGACTCCTGTCCCAGAGACATTTGCTCTGTGCTTGAAATGGGGCCTGAGGTCATAGCCTTTTAGGATAGTTAAGATTGAAGGGACCACAGGCTGCCTGTAGTGCAACCAGCTGCTCAAAGCAGGGTCAGAAACCAAAAAGATGTCCCTGCCAAAGGATTTCTGGGGTGATAGAGCAAGAGAAGGCCGTAGAGAGTTGACAGGGTGGTATAAGCCCCATGGACAAAAGGGTTTCCTTTTTCACTTTCTCCAGAGAATTAAATCCTCAGCTCTGCAGAAAGAAGAAGCTGGGACATTAACTTTGCCACTAACATAGAGGCGGAGAAGTTCCTGAGTCTGTTACAGACAGAGGCTGGTCCAAAGGACACCACCCCAATGGCACCAGACCCCCCCAGGCATTCCTGCCTTCTTGCTGGGTACCCTCCAGCCCCAGGCAGGAGGTATGCGGGGAACAGAGTGGGGTCTGCAGCCTGCAGCCCTGGCCACCCAGCAGGTGTGGTGGGACGCTGCTCCTCTAGATGAGACTGCGCTCTCCTGCATTTCCCCAGGGTGAAGCCTGTGTCCCCTCCAGCTGGGAATACAGCCCGGCAGGGAGGGCCAACACGGGAGACACGATCTCCGTTCCGGGGAGTGAAGAGAGAGGGGAGGGCAGAGGGGGATCTGCTCATGCCCCGGGCACTGATTCCCTCCCTGCAGCTGGTACAGCCCTGCTGATGCCCTGTAACCTGTGGGCCCAGGAGATGGGACTCCAACCTCCTCTGGCTCCAACATTTTCTCAGCCCTTCAGACCCAGGATGCAAAGCACCAGTCTGGGGACACCTCAGTAGCTGAAGGGGCTGAATGCCTGGTGTGTTCCTCAGAATTTTTTTGCAGTCTCCCTGCACTGCTTTGACTCCTGTTGCCCATGGAGCAGAGACTCCTTTGGAGGATGAACTCGCTCACTGTGTAACTCTGGAGGACAGGGTTGAAAGGTTTGACCAGGCAGTACAAATGCCAGCAAGGCCTCAACCCCACAACAGTGTCCCCTGCCCCTCACTCTGCCTTCCAGCCCCTTCCTCCCAGAGGATTTGGCTTGGGAGGGACCACCAGAGATCTCCAGAACCACGATCTGCTCTGAGCTGGGCTAACTTGACAGTTAGAAAAGGTTGGTAGGTGGTTTCTCCAGGAGAGTTTTTAAAGATCTCCTGGCCCCTGCCACAGTGCTGCTCAGCTACCTTGGTTACTATTTTTTTTTTCCTTAAACTCATTTGAAATTTGCTTTGCTGCATCTTCTCCTTGTTGTCTCTTGTGCTTTCCTCCCCTTGGCCCCCAGCCAGACCATCCCATCTACGTTGACCGATGACAATCACAGACTCATCTCCAAGCTCAGCCTTGCTGGGATCTCTTGGGACCATGCAGGCAGGCCGTGGTCGCCAGCTCAAAGCAGAGGTATGTGCTGCCGTTCCCTACATGATCTCAGAGGAGAGCGTATGGAGACATAGCATGACCCAGGGCAGAGCCTGTGGGCCTACACCAGGGCAGAGCTGGATTCAGCAGGCATGAGAAGAGAAGACCTCCAGCAGCTCCTCTCCATACTTGGGCAAGGAGTGATGCACCTGGCGGTGCTCCTGAGAGAGGACTGTGACACAGGGAGGGGCACTGTGAGCTGCAGTGCAGGGCACCAACCCTCTGTCCTGGGTCTGGGAGGCCTGGCAGGCGATGCTGGTGGCTGCAGCCCCCAAGAGACCCCCAGCCCTGCTAGCAGCAGTGAGTCCCCTCCACAACCTTTGGGAGCTTCTGGAGTGTCGTGGCTCACATCTGCGCCCCATCCCTGCACTGGTCCAGCCCTGCTGCCCTGCACGTGGCCTCACAACCCCATTGTGCAGTCACCACACAGGGCAGGAGGCGTTCAGGAGTGGGCAAACACTCCCCTAGCATGGTCACCATGACAGTCCTTGGTGCCCCATCCCCCACATGCCCTCCTCCCTGGCAGCCTCCCACCAGTGCCCAGCCCCTGCCCAGCACGGTCCCTGTGCCCCTGGGTTTAGCAGAAGGCCATGCTCTAGGGTCTGCTGGGGTCTGGGCCTGAAGAGAGGCCAGGCAGGGCTGGATTTTCCCCCCACCCAGCTGCTGAGCCCAGCAGGCAGATGGAGCTGGTCACATTCCAAGATCACCCCTCACCAGCACCATGGGGAATGGCCAGTGCTGGAAATGGCTGGTATGAGGGGCTGGGTGTGGGAGGAGTTTCCTGGGGCAGCTTCTCCTCTCTGTTCATGCAACAACAAGCTGGTTGCATCTTTGTTCTGACAGACCCTGTATGAGGCCCCCCCATGGAAGGAGAACGGTCTGCAGGCCCAGTAGATAGTCCCAGGACCTCCTCTGCATGCTCCCAGCCAGCCTTGCAGAGGACCCAGCAGAGGGCTCATCCTCCCAGGGTTCACATTTGGATGCCCAGTCCTGCAGCTGGGCCTTGTTTGGGGGTGACATTTGGGGTAAGGACCAGTATGCAGGGTGGGGGAGCAGTTGTCTCAAGGACATGTGCTGGGGACAGGACTTGAGGCCAGGAGCTTTGGAGGAAGAGCCCAGCCTTCAGGCACTGCACCAGGAAGAACTGACTTTATTACAGAGATACTGTGAGGGAGTCAGCACTGACCCAGTGTTAGACACAATTTTATATGGGCACCTGGTGAGAATGAGCAGTCCCAGGAAAAGTGGAATGTATCCAGGCAATTCTGTAGCAACATGGTAACAAATGATAATAACAGTAATAATAGTAATAATGAAAATAAAGAGAACAAACAACACTCAGTCCTGGTACGGGACACAGCGGGAGTCATTTGTGGAGAGCAAAGGCAATGTTACCACTGCTGAAAAATGTCCATGAAATCACTTTCCTCAGGGCATCTTTGAGCTCCTTGTTCCTCATGCTGTAGATGAGGGGGTTCACTGCTGGAGGCACCACCGCGTACAGAACAGCCACCACCAGATCCAGAGCTGGTGAGGAGATGGAGGGGGGCTTCAGGTAGGCAAACACGGCCGTGCTGACAAACAGGGAGACCACAGCCAGGTGAGGGAGGCACGTGGAAAAGGCTTTGTGCCGGCCCTGCTCAGAGGGGATCCTCAGCACAGCAGTGAAGATCTCCACGTACGACAGCACAATGAAAACAAAGCACCCAAACATTAAACAGACCCCAGCCACAAGAAGGCCAACTTCCCTGAGGTAGGAGTCTGCACAGGAGAGCTTGAGGATCTGGGGGATTTCACAGAAGAACTGGTCCACTGTGTTGCCTTGGCAGAGTGGTATTGAAAAGGTGTTAGCAGTCTGCAGGAGACCATCAAGAAAACCACTGGCCCAGGCAGCTGCTGCCATTTTGACACAGGCTCTGCTGTCCATGATGGTGCCATAGTGCAGGGGTCTGCAGATGGCAATGTAGCGGTCATAGGCCATAACAGTGAGGAGAGAAAACTCTCCTGCAAGCAAGAAGACAACCAGGAAGACCTGTGCAGTACATCCTGAATAGGAAATGGCCCTGGTGTTCCAGAGGGAATTGGCCATGGATTTGGGGACAGTGGTGGAGATGGCTCCAAGGTCGAGGAGGGAGAGGTTGAGGAGGAAGAAGTACATGGGGGTGTGGAGGCGGTGGTCACAGGCTACAGCTGTGATGATAAGGCCGTTGCCCAGGAGGGCAGCCAGGTAGATGCCCAGGAAGAGCGAGAAGTGCAAGAGCTGCAGCTCCCGTGTGTCCGCAAATGCCAGGAGGAGGAACTCATTGAGGGAGCTGCTGTTGGACATTTTGCTATCTCCAGGCGTGGGGGACTGTCCAAAGAAGAAAAGACATTGGGAAGTTAGGAGAGATTTTTCAAGCAAAAGAAACCCCCAAATGTTACAGTTCTCATGCAACTCCCCCACACTGCCTCTCTCTTTATGGAGAGGATCTTTGTGCAGCTCCCTTGAATGAGCTCCAGGTTGGGCTCACTGAGTGTGCTGTGGGGGGCAGGAAGCTCTGCCCATGGGCTCCAGAGGAGCCTGTTCTGCTGTACAGTAGTGGGAATGGGGCAACGGGGGTGACTAGCTCTGACATTCACAGTTTCTGTCAGGTGAAATCCACCGTCATGTAGAAAGGCTTTTCAGCGTCTTCACTCCGAACTGTAAAGAATGAGGGTTGAGAAACGGAGTTTTAGGGATTTTTTAATATTGTTTATTTTCTTGTAGATGTCCTTGTCACCCCGAGGAGTGTTCCTTGAGAGTAGAAATCCTTGGCAGGAAAAATGGATTCACTGTCCCTTGCTGCAGAGTGAGGACAGCTAGTTTGTCTATTATTCTTGTTCCCAGCTGTCCTGTGCTTGCAACTCTTTCAGCTGGAGGACGATCACACTCACATGTTGCCTTTGAAAGAAACCAGCCCGTGCTGAGAGCAGACGAGTCCAGTTTCAAAACTGCTGATCTCCAACCATCTCTCCCTTTCTCAGGGCACCTGAGGGAGGTCTCCACACTCCCCTTCTAGCCAAGGACACACAGGGCTCTTTTCAGATGCCCATATACAGTTTCCCAACACCATTTCCATACTCTCAGCATCTCCGCAGATTCCTCACAAGGTCTCCTGGACATCAGAGATGCTATGAGGAAGCGGTGCCCTTCTGGAGGGCAGCTCGCAGCCTGGCAGGACACCACAGGGAAACAGTCAAAGGACCTTTAGGACTGAAGATGGTCTCTCCTTAAGGGAGAGTCAGCTCAATTCCCAACCCCACACACTGCATTTCCTGCAGCCACAGAGGTTAGAGAGGGACTGCAGACACCTCACTCCCAAGCAGACCCCTCTCTTGCACAACTCGCAGTGTCAGTGTCTGAACTGCAGCTGAAATCCCCCAACCCCAGATGGCCTGAGAGAGGAATTGGAGCATCATGGAGAGGAGGGGAAAGAAGGAGCAACCCCATGATCCTGCTGCCAAGGGAGGCAAGGAGAGAGGGGCAGATGGGCACTCAGGAAAGCCCTCACCTTACCCAGCTGGGCATGCTGCCTCACAGACGGTGACAACGCAGGGCAGTCGCTCTCAGCCCCTGGACTCCATGGCTGTCAGGACAGAGGCTCTGCTGGGTCAGAGAAGAGACATGGGGGGCTTGCTCGGAAGAAGCTGTCTGCATTGGAGGGACTGACCAAGACTTGCTCAAATCCATTCTCCCAGGACAATTCTGTTTGCAGTTTCCTCTCATTCCCTGCCCATCTCTGCCACCCGGCACTGTCCCTGCTGCCAGCTCTTACTCTGTCCCAACATCTTTTCCTTGCCACTGCTCACAGACCCCCTCCCACCCTCTGTGGGCTCCATTCTGCCCTACAGAAACCGCCCAGGACAGGGCACTGGGCACAGGTGTCTCTGTTCTCACAGGTCCTAAGGAGCAGGTCAGAAAAACTCTTATAAAGCAGTGAAGGTGCTGCTGGTGCTGTCTGTAGGCTGAGGTGGGGTTGAAGGGGTTTGATGAAGATTCTCACAGACCAGAGGTCACTGAATTCATGCCTGAGTCTATCAGTCATAGGATGGGATGGGTTTAGAAGATCCCTCCAGGAACCTCAGTAGCACTGCCCTGCAGCCAGAGACTTACTATGTCAGGAGCTGTGAAGATTCTTCCCACAATGAGCTCTCCTCTGCCCTCCCACTCCACACTGCCTTTCAATTCTCTTTGTCATGTCTCATCTCATGTCAGCAGCAGCAGGCAGTGCCTGCAGCCCTGCTGCTCTTGGCAGAGGACCTGCCTCTGGACACAGCTGTCTCTCAGCAGTGCTGTCAGGTTGCTGTGAGCTCTTTCCATTGCAGGAGCCTGGCCCTGCCCAGGAGCAGGGGCCCCGCTGAAGTCCTGACTTCCTCTGTCCCTTGTGCTCCCTCCTCCTGGGAAATGTTCCCTGAAGTAGACTAAAATAATCACCATTGGTCTCTTCCTCAACACTGAAGGGAAACTGATTCCAGCATTACGATTTGTCTCATCATAGGATGGTTATCTGCAAGAGGCGGAAATGTCTCACTCCTAACTAGGCAGGACAGACTCGAGGACAAGAAGGGAGGTCATTTACCCATGGTTCAGGTTTTGATTCAGATGAGTCAATCTGGGCATCACATGCCCATTTAGAAGCCCCTGGGATGGGTGGGATTCAGCTCTCTCCCATGAGTTCCACACAAAAAAGCAGGAGGTGGGATTCTCCTTGTCCAAGCCAAAGTGTACACAAAATAAGTGTCTGCGTGGGAGATCCTTGTCTAAGCTCCCATTTTAATCCCTGGAGATGGAAGGTGGGAGTCAGTTGCTCAAACACAAACACCTGGGGATGTCTGAAGAGACAGAGGTGGTCCAAGGCATGTGCCAGTGTCTGCTTGCTCTGATGGAGCAACTATGAGACCAACATCCTTCTGGAGCATGAGGTAGGGGCCAGGTGGGGAATTTCCTTGGCCATCTCAAATGACCCCAGATGCCTAATACTGCTAGAGCACCACTCACCAGGAAGCCGTGACACAAGCAGATCCGTACAGTGCAAAATCCTGATGTAATCCAGTGCAGACACTGCGTGTAATGACATAAAAAAAGGCTGGCAGGGCCATGTCAGATGTCTGCGGTGTCCAGCACAACTGCATGTTTCTAGCAGATACAGTATGGCCCCTACAGGAAAGCCATGCCTGTTCGGAGTGGTGCTGGGCAAGTGCCCCAGGGCCCAAACAAATGAATCCTACCTCTGCCTTTGGGCACAGTCTGTACTGCCCACGGCTAAGCGTACTGCATAAACGGGAGGCACATCACACCAAGGTCTCCACTCATGTCCCTTCACTCTTAAGACCTTCTAGTTCTCTTCTCCCTGACCCTCTTTTCACCCCCAGATGACATAAACAGGGACTGTGCTAATGAGGTCCACAGGGTCATTGGATCGCAGGCTGTCCAGGCCAAGGACTTCTTCAGTGGCACCTTATTGTGCCTGGACATTGGTTCACCTCTGTCACAGGCCCCAAGGTGCTGCAGAGTCAACTCAGGCAGCAAACTCCTTTCCTGCCATTCCTGCACAGCCCAGCTCTGTTTCTCCCTGGCCTTGGGCACTGCAGGCTTTGCTCTCTTAGTGGGAACCTCCTTTCACCATGACATTGCCACCTGCTTTGTATACCAGCATGGCTCTGCTCTGAAGTGGGGCCATCGCACACACAATGTCCTTGGCTCCTGGTAACAGGTTGCACCATGACCAATCTGACTGAAAGATTGCTAGAGTACTGAGATGTGGTGGCATCACTTGCACGATAGGAGAGCCCTGACGGTAGGGTACAAACTGTTCAGGAGAGACCAAGGGGGGGAGATGAGGAAAGGGGATGCCCTTTGTGTGAAGGGACAGCTCAGACGTGTGGAGCTCCTAACACATTAAGGCAAGGCTTTGGGTGTGAGCTTGTGGGTGACAAGGGTGACATCGCAATGGGAGGTACAGAGGAGGTGGACGCAGTTTCCTTTAAGCAATGTGAGAAAGTCTGTGGATCACAGACCCTGGTTCTTATCGGGGGGGCTTTAATCTCCCTGACATGAACTGGAAGGACAAACAGCAGAGTGCAAGCAGGCCAGGAGGTTTCTGGAGGGCATCAGGGACAGCTTCTGCGCACATATGCATGATTTGTGATGCTTCTTTGTCTCTGAAAACTTCAAACAGGGAGGAACTGATCAGGGATGGTACAGTCAGTGTCTGCCTTGCCTCCAGTGATGAAGGAAAAGTAGAGTTCCAGATCCTGAGTGGAGTGAGGAAGGATAGTAGAGGAGCACAGACCCTGGACTTCAGAGGGGCAGACTTGGGCCTGTTCAGGGGACTGGTGGGGGATCCCATGGGAGGCAGTTCTGAAGGGCCCAGCAGCTCAGGAAAGCCAGCAGGTCTCTGAGGACAGCACCCAGCAAGCACAAAAATAGTCCATCGTGGTACTCAGTAAAACTAGCAGACATCTTGGGAGATCAGCTTGGCTACACTGGGAACTCAGGACTGAGCTCCAGGGCAATAAGGAAGCAGAAGGAAGGAGGGGCTGTGAAGGAGAAATATATCTATGTATATACATATATCCACATATATGTGTGTATATATGTGTGTGTATTGGTTTTATATATATATATATTTCATGACAGAGCACTTGTGTAGAACAACAGACTCCCCACATAACGGCAGGAACTGTGGTTTCATAGCTCTGTGCTGCATGCGGTTCATTTCTACCAGCTGATAAGTGTTTCTTTCTAAATGCAACAGCAGGCTCTTTCTTCCAGGTTTCAAAAAGTCCCTAAGAAGCCAACCAAATCCCTGCTTGCATGAAGTCGGTGATGAGTCTATTCCACGCACTCCAGGCACCCTGCTGGATCCACAGCAGCGGGAGCCCGGCACAAGCCCCCTGCCCAGCACAGCCTGGGTGCGGCTCAGGCCTCCCTGGAGAGCCCCAGCCCAGCAGGGAACAGCCCTGCAAGGCCAGCGCCTTTCTGGCCTGTCGTCTCCAGAGGCAGAAGTGGCCTCACCAGTCATTTCACAGCTCTGTTGCTGCTGCTCAGCTGCTCAGGCTGAAGTGACCTCACAGCTGCTTTGCTGATGCCTTTCCTGCTGCTGGCCTGTCCGGGACTCAGGCAGAAGTGACCTCACAGCCTACACTCAAGCCGTAAACCTGCTTCTGGCCTACCAGCAGCAGACAGAGGTGACTTCACATGAACCGACAGCAAGCCAAGGGCCTGCTGACAGCATACGATCTATAGAGAAGGACGTGAGCTCACTCTCAGCATCACAGCCATGTCCCCCTTTTGGCATATCAGGTACTGAAGCAGCAGTGAGCTTGTGAGGTCACTGGTGACTGAAGAAATGATAGGCCACTGGCAGGCACAGGGTCAGCAAAGTGGCTGGGATGTCATTCCAATATGAGAAGCTTATGGACCTACAGCAGGAAGATGACTGTGAAATGTATTCTGAGGCCACTTCTGCCTGAGCACCTGATAGGCAAGTAGCAGGAATGTTCTGGACCCTCCTTATCTTCCCTGACAGTCTCTCCTGAAGAACTCAGAAGTGCTAAAATGCTTTTAGTGCCTACAATGGGACATTGCAGATTGCATCATTGTTTAAATTTGGTGAATGTACGCAACTAAAGGAAGTGTTTATATGAATCAACAAGTGTACCATAACTGTTCCTCTTAAGTACAATGAAAGAAAAGAAACACATTTCTTTCCACCAGAGGAAAAAAAAAAAAAAAGGCTGCATTACAAAACAGGAGGCTAGGAGAAGGGCATGAGCTGCAGTCAGGCTGATGAAGAGCCATCTCCTGGGAGCTACAGAGTCTTATGAGGAGATGAAAACCGCAGACTGAATCCCACTGAGGTCAGCAGGAGCTCTTGCCATGGAGAGAGGTTTATGAGCAGCGTCTTCCAGCTCCCTGAGCTGACAGCAACCTCTTGACTGTTCAATTTGGAATGGAAAAAACAGTCATGCACAACAGCATCATTTGATGTCCTTCAGTCTAAAAGAAATGTGGATTTTCAGGCAGAAATGATAGGAAGCACATTAAAAGCAGGCCACCTCCTTACCATGAGTGACACCTACCTCACTTGAATCAATGAATCCTAGGCGATTAAAGAAGTGAAAAGGTGCCGGTGTGCATCTTTCTTCAGGGGAGGTGGTGCTAGCAAACAGAGCAGACAGGTCCAGCGTAGGAGCTGCCAACTTCTCCAGAGCACCTATTCCTGCAGGCTCCAGGGGAGACCTTTGCCTGTAGCCTGGCTCTCCAGCTGGTTAGAGCCCTGGCCTATATCATGCTGGGTGACAATCAGCATTTCTAGAACAATAATCACAAAACAAGATGTTTAAAAATAAAGTTACCAAGGAAGAGGAATTATATTAATGATTTTATCTTTTCTTTTCCCCTACCCCCTCTCGCTCCCCTTCTTTTTTTTTTTTTTTTTTTTTTTGGTTAATACTCTCCATCCTCCAGCAAGTAGTAAGCTGTTCCGAGACCAGGACAACTACCAAAGCCTGTTTCTTGCTGAGTCGTACTGTATCTCCCCTAAGTGATCCTGCTGATCCCTACCATGGCTGCTGGTCCCCACCATGCTGGCTGAGCAAGTGATGGTTCTCACATCAGACATGAGCATTGGCCAGCCAAATGCAGGCAGGGCAAGGGGTCAGGTAGCCGATATGGGGGAGAATTACAACTTTCTCCCTCAGCACCCACCTGTCCAGATCCCTTCATCACCCCAACCCTCATTTTCATGATGCCTAGAGTTCAAAAACATGGAGATCTCTACATTTGTCATGCTCAGCTGAAACTGGTCAACAGTTAGCAAAGAAGGCAGGAGGGGAGGAAGGAGCAGAACAGCATTTTTAGGCAAAAACTTAACACGGGCATTGAAACACAGGAGCTGTATGTAACAAACTGCAAATTGGATAGGCAAAGTTCCAGCATTATCACAAGTACGTATACAATTTTTTTTGTGTTATTTCAGTCATTCCAATGGTTTCATCTTTCCTTGTGTGCTGCCTTCTAACCCAGACTGCAAATAAACTCTCCAGTGATCTCGCTGTCATGTTATGAAACACAGTTGTGGGCAGCATTTCTTTTTGCCACCACAGCACTGCAGCACCTTTGCTGGCTCAAGCCAAAGGTCCTGGAGACATAATTGAGTTCAGCAGGTCAGAAGATTTCCTGGCCAGCACAGTAAGAGCAATGCAGAAAAATAACTGGGACAACGTAACCTCACTTTTCAGCTGTGGGTTTGAATGACTTGCACACTGAAATACCAAAAGATTAACATAAGCTTAGTGGCCTAGAGAGAAACAAATGCAGACATTGGTTCAAGTTTTCTCTTATGCTGCTTTAACAAACTCTTTCTCACTTTTGTTCCCACTACATAATTCACTACTGTTTTAACAATCCTGGAAGCCTGAAAGGCAAAGAGGGCTACACAAATCCATGCAGATCTTTTACCTGAAAGGATAGACAACACACTTCCTTGGTCCCGAGTCACTTAAGGAATAGCATGGACTGAATCAGTGCCCATTGATCTTTTGTGGATCTTTTTGGTGGAGGAAGAGGAGGCTGAGTCCTTCAATTTGGTCGGCAATAACAACGTACTTTATTGGTTCTCCAGTACCGAGTTTCATCTTCACGCTTACTTCTTCCGTGTATTGATATAAACCTCCCTCCCTGACAAACTTTTCTTTACTCTCTCCTCTCCCACCCCTCGCTCTTACAACAGCCAAGGCTGTTTACAAGGACCTGTGGTGGAGCACAACTACCTCGCTCCCATCTCGGGCCCAAAGTGTAGTGGAGCACAACTACCCCCTCCCCGCCCTTATCTCAGGCCCCAGCTAATTGCAAATAACTGACAGTGCCCAGGGCTGACCAGGAGGAGCTAGGCCATACTGGTTGCAACTGGTGAGGCCAGAAATGGGCATGCGATCAGCAAAAAGGGGGTATATTTTCCCCAACATGGCACAAGGTCAGCAAAAAGGCATCTTTTCCCCAACACAGCATGAGGTCAGCAAAAAAAGGTACATCTCCACACCAAATATTGTATGACCATGAGTCAAACTCCGTGCCCATAAATAGTGCTGCAGCCGAGAGTCCACTGAGCTCTCCTGCATGGCAGCGGGCTGCACGGCGGTGAATCTCCCCTTGAATTGGGACACCTCTCAAGGTTACTCTCCGGGAGTTAAGAGAACCTCTGACAAGAAACCGTAGGAGTGGTAAGAAACCGAGACTTGGGCACTAACAAATGTGCAGTAAGATTCGCTTGCTATGACTACACTGTATCTCCATCTTCAATAAATCTCTTTGCAATAAACCCAGAGATAATAATAATAATAACTAATAACCAATGTTAGAGAATATTGGACTGAAGCTGTCTAGAATTAATTGCTTAGCATAACTTGCTTAGCATTAGTAGCTAAATTTGCTGAAGCCTTAGGCCTCAGGCTGTGAACTTGCTGTGAACTTTTACTTAGATAAGTAAAAGGGGGCCCCAGAGCCGGTTCAAACTGGAGAAATAAAGAAGTTACACGGACAACAGGAGTAGCCAACCTTGAAGATAAGAAAAGCAGCAGCCTGCCTAGAGACAATGAAGGGGCCCAAGGAAGAAGGGGAAGACCCCAGACCTGACTATTACTATTGGTCCAAACTATCGCTTAAGGGGTGGGGAATTTAGATTGTAAGGGTATAATTGCCCAGGGATTTCTTTATTCAGGGTCCCTCTTTGGAGGCACCCAGCTCGAGCTGTAATTACCGCACGTGTATCATTAAATTTTATTTTTCTTCAATCTGACTTTGAACTTCTGCCTCAGCAGGAACCTAGGGTCAGACTGTGTTATGGAGGCCGGCGAGCTGATTTTCCATAACACAAGTGACCTCACAGCCACAAACAGCAGCCATGGGCCTAGCACTGGCCTATCAGGCACTGAGCCACAAGTGACCTCACAATTGAAAACAGCAGCCATGGGCCTAGCACTGGCCTATCAGGCACTGAGCCACAAGTGACCTCACAACCACAAACAGCAGCCATGGGCCTAGCACTGGCTTAGCAGGCACTGAGCCACAAGTGACCTCACAACCACAAACAGCAGCCATGCGCCTAGCACTGGCCTAGCAGGCATCGAGTAAGCACTGACCTCACAACCAGAAACAGCAGCCATGGGCCTAGCACTGGCCTATCAGGCACTGAGCCACAACTGACCTCACAATTGGAAACACCAGCCATGGGCCTAGCACTGGCCTATCAGGCACTGAGCCACAAGTGACCTCACAACCACAAACACCAAGATGGTCATGGGCTGCAGTGTGTGGCGTACAAGGAGAGGGAGGGAGAGTTGGTTTGGTTCAGCCTAGACAAGAGAGGGCTAAGGGGGAATCATCATGTTGTGCACAGCTACCTTATTGAGGGCACAGAGGAGGTGGAGCCAGATTTTCTTGGAGGTGCACACTAAGAGCATGAGAGGCAACAGGGACAAATTGGACAATCGGAAATTCTTAGATGTTAAGAAGAAACCTTTTTCTCCATGAGAGTGGCTGAACTGCGGCACAGGGATCCAGAGAGGTTCTCAGATCTCCATCCTTGCAGATAATCAAAACTTCACTGGAAAAGGCCCCAAGATACCTCCTCTACTGGGACCTGCCTTGAGCAGAGTGTTGGAGCCCTACCTCCACATGTCTCCCCCATTGCAGCCTCAACGAATCTGCTATTCTGAGACTCTTTCCAAAGGCACCAGTGGCTTTGGAGCTACCGCCTCCACCGCTCACCAAGGACAGGTGTCTCAGAGCCACCCATCGCCCTCAGAGGCCTGACTTTTTGTGAGGTGGCATCTCCCCTCTCTGCAAGGGTCTGTGTAGGCACAACATGGAGAAATGGCTCTGACTGCTTTGATTAACTACCCATCTCTCTGAGGGATCGCAATGGATTAGGGTCTGGGATGGGAAGATGCAATGAGGGTCCAGCTGCAACAGAAAGCCTTTAAGGAGGGAGAAGATGACTTTCTCCAGGGGAGTCAGGAAAATCCCAAAGACTCACGGAAGCATCAAGACCTTCAGAAACTGCAAGCCTGAACCTCAGCTGACAGAAACCACCAAACTGCCAGCAGCCCTGCCTCGCACCAGGATGCTCCAAGGAGGCAACACGGTCACCAACAGTCCTCACCCAGCTCTCCCAGAAGGACACCGTGATGGCAGGCTGTGCTTGGGGACCAGAGCACTGCTCTCTCCAGACACCTCCTCCCATGCTGAGCAGCAAGCACTGGGGCCACCACCCGGCTCCACCACAGGGCACCCCACACTGTGACACACCGCTACCCCCACACCTCACAGAGGGTTGGCAGCCAACATGCACCTCTGCATCAGCGACACACAGGCCACAGCACCACACAGGGCAGCACACAGGGCACCCACAAGTGCCCCACAACACACAAAGCCCAACTCTCCAGCCCTTCCATTCCCTTCTAGGCCTCCAAGGCCTTGCAACAGGCACTGCCTCTGAACATCCACTCACAGCCCGGGGCCTGCTCACTTCCCACCTCCAGGATGCAGACAGCAAGTGCTCTCACAGGGGCTGGTCAGGCCAGCTCTTGCCTCTTGCTTGTACCTCAACTTCCCTGAAAAAGAAATCTCTTTGAAAATGTGGCAGATACCTTTTTTGGGGTGACATTCCTTCTGTCTCCTCCAACAGCCTTTGCACCCATTCCCCAATTACTGCATACATGGACAGAAAAACCAGAGACGTCTAAGGTGTTACAAAGCTTTACCAAGCCTTCTTCCTCCAGCTGGCCTATCAGGTACTCAGGCAGAAGTGACCTCATCATCAATAACCGAGCCATGTGCCTCCTGATGTCCTATCAGCTACTTGCAAAGAATTGCTTTGACATTGGTGATTTTCTGGCATAGCTCTCTTAGTCACTAGTGACCTCACTGCCCACACCCTGACCATGCAGCTGTTGACACCTGCAGCTCTCCCTGCCTCCCCCATAGCTCAGCCAGCTCCTGAACGGCCTCCCTGATTCACCTCGTGGCTTCACAATGCTCAGAGTGCAGCAAAACACCCATTACGGACCAATTACTACCCCAAACTGAGATTAGCTTTTGCCTCGGTAGTCTCTACATGTAGACCATAAAACTTAGGAATTGGAAGAAGGCCTGCAACTAACTATTGGCAACAGTTTTGAAAAAGATGATTTCATGGGATGAACAATTATGAACCTGAAGACAGCAGGGCCTCATGTCCCAGGCAGAGGGAGAAGCCTTCCCGCAACTCACAAGTCTGGTTCCTTCCCCAATGCTGAACAAACCCAACAAATCCTCTACACATCCAGGACAACCACCATTCTCCTCTTTTATGCCCTGACAATTGGAGACACACAGAAGGACTCAGGCCAGGGCATCTCAGCTGGTGAAACCAGCAGAGCCACAATTCAGCAACTCTTCACCCTGACCTAGGAGCATGGAAAGAACAACGGCAAGTGGGAGCACTGGCCGTTCAGCCACTTTCCAGGCCCTTGACAAGCAAAACATCTCCCACTTACAGAGCTGCTCTGGAAACACCCTTCACACTGCTGCCAGGGTCACAGGTCTCGGGGCAAAGCAAGAGGCCTGGAGCAAAAACAACGGCTAAGGCACGGCGTGACATGTGGGGCAGCCTCTCTCAGAGCCACTCAGAAATGCCATTTTCACAACAAAAGACACCATTGGGAAGGGTCCCTCGCGAGGACACCAGCAGCCTGCTCACACTTTGCCCAGCACCTCCCAAACGCAGCTCGGAGCAGCACCTGGGGGCTGTGGTGGCAGCAGCAGCTCAGGGAAACACTTTAACATGGGTCTCTGACCCCCGGCAGGGGCAAAGCTTCCTGCCCCCAACCCCAGCAGCCGCCCCGGCCCAGCTGCTTGGGGCAGGCCACCACATCTGGCTGCAGGGCAGCTGCCCGCTCTGTCCCCGGTCATTCTGTGCTGTGCTCATGGCCCCACCAGCCCCTGCTGCAGCTCCTGCAGGAAAGCAGCCCCAGGGCCAGCACCACTGCCCCCACTCCGGCGGGAGGGCACCCGCCAGCAGCTGAAGACACCCGCAGCCCCACCAGCCCCGCTCACACCTGCTCTCACCCACTCCCTCACTCCGGCCTTGCTCCTGCTCTGCTTCAGGTATTTTTTTTTCTCCACATTCTGCACTCCAACTGGTTGACAGAGCCGTCAGTCAAATCCAGCCCTGCCCTCCTCCCCTTCCTGGCCAATAGGAATGCAGCACTGGGTGTGTTGCTGTGGAAACGGTGCAGCCTCCTGCCCTGGCAGCCAGCTCTGCCCCCTCCCCCTCCCCCTCGTTTGGACGCCATGTTGTGGGCGGCATCGCGGGGCATCGCAGGGCATCGCGGGAACTCGGGGCAGCGCGTCTCCATGTGCCCAGGCAATATTGGGCCTCGGGGCGCTGCCACTGTCCTGCCAGGCCTGGGCTCTGCTGCAGGGGCCCTGTGGGGCTGCTGGCTGCCCTGTGGCCGGGGGCCGGGGGAGGCACGGGGGAGCAGCCCCGGGGCCTGTGCTGGTGCTGGCCCTGGCACCGGCGCAGGGGCCCTGGGCATGGCCGAGGTGCCGGAGCCCACGGGCAGCGTCCTGCTGTCCCTAGGGCAGGGCAAGGCAGGGCAGGGCAGGGCAGGGCCCGGCCCTGTTGCTCCTGGGGCCCTGGCCCCCTGCCGGCGGCAGCCCCGGGCCTCGGCAGCTCTCGCGCTGCACCCAGCAGGGCTGGGCCGTGGCCAGGCAGGGGCTGCTCTCTGCGGGGCTGGGCTGGGCCCCGGCGCGTTTCTGTGGAGGGCTGAGGAGCCCTGGGGGCGCGGGGCAGCCAGGGGAAGAGCAGCTCTGGGCCTCCTGGTGCTGGGCAGTGGAGGTGTGTGTCCGGGAGGGGGCTGGGGCAGATGTCCGTGCTGGACTGCTCCCAGCACTGCCCCCCACGGCTCAGAGAAAAATGCTTGGTGACAACAGGGCCTTGTGGGGTGTCGATGGTACCCCCACCTGTTCCCAAGCTGCTCTCCCAAACAGGCTGTCTTTTGGGTGCAGAGGTCTGACCCCCATGTGCAGGAGGACAGGGTCTGTGGCCATCTGAGGACAAGATCTCTGAGTCCAAACCATGCTCTGCCAAGTTGGAAGCATAAAAGGATCCACAGGGAAGGAGCAGATGTTCTCCCAAAGAAGCAGACACCTTGGGGTTATTACAAGGTGAAGGTTTCATTTCCCTTATGGGCATTTCCAACAGGCTCTTGAGAGCCCCACGGGAGCTGCAGGACACCCCAGGTGCAGGACGCAGGACCCCTTTCGTGCCAGAGGCAGATGCCAAAGGCGGACCCACTCCCAAGGAAACCTATCCATGGATTCCCACCACCCTCCCACCCTCTCACCCTCCACAAGGGGATGTAGGTGGCCCCACAGGATCCTTGGGGCTCAGGGCAGCCCCATCCCCAGGACCCAGGAGTCCTGGCTGCCACACCGTCCCCTGAGCCAGACGGGACCCTCATGCAGGGCTCTTGTGGCAGCTCCCAGCCCTGTCCAGTCATCCGCCCAGCTCAGGATCCACAGTAGTTTTTGCAGTTAACTGTCTCTGTGCAATACCACAGGAAGAAACTGTAAAAGCTTTTATCCTTGGTGGAGAGCCGCAGGAGTGTTGGAATCAAGGAACTGTGGTGCAGGCTGATGGTCTTGGTCCAGCAGTTCTCCATCTCTCTTACCCCCTTACCCTCGGATTGCCTCTCCAGCTGAGGAGGAGGGACAGTCTTCCCGTCTCATCACCCAGAACTTCTCTCCAGTGTGTCCCTTCTCCTCTGCCTATCAGCGAGGGGCCCCATCATGGCCCCCCCCCGCCTCCTTTCCCCCATCCTTGCCATGGAGTGGCTCTGAAGAGCAGCAGTGGGGAGGTCGTGAGCAGTGCTCAGCAGTTCCTGGGCCTCGCAGGAAAGTGAGGGTACTGCCACGGCACCGGGGAGACCTCCTTGTGATGCGGCACATCCCACTGTGACCTCAGCTCGTGTCATCTGGGGGCTCAGTAGGTCACTGCCATGGAGATGGAGCAGCCAGAGAGAGAGCCGAGAGATTTCCCCTCATGTTCTGGAAAGCAGACACCTCCTATCACCCCAGTTATTTACCAAAACTTGCTGATAAATCCTTCAGGAACATCCCCAGATGATGCCAAAGGCTGTGAGGTATGAAAAAGGGAGCCCTGGAGAGGACACGTCTGCACCCCTGCACTGTCAGGTCTCTGCACTGGGCAGACCTGTGTGGGGAGCTGGGGTTTGGGGGTTGCTTTGGGATTTGGTGTTTTTCAAAGAGAGGATCAAAGTCATGCAGGATGAACCAGCACAAAGCATGGCCACAAGCTGAGATGCTTTGGTGAGCCTCCAAACTGATTTCTCCTGTGGGTCGCTCTTTTTGTAGAAGCAGGATGTAGGACAATCCGGGACAGGACGCAGCCTTCCTCCTTGAGGCACCAAAGCAGGCTCTTTGGTTTTAGAAGTCCTCAGCAAGGTTTCTCGGTCTGTGGTGCTTAAGATAGAGGTGATAGGCCAGAAAAGAGCAAATGTGCCCTTAACACACATCATCTGGAGGGCTTTATCTGGGACCCTGGTCCCTGCCATGCTTCATAGCCGTGGTTACTGTAGTGCACGAACATGATGCTGCCAATCAATAAGAAAGAAAAAATATTTGGCAGTGGTAAAAACTGTGTGAAGTTTTGGAAAGGAGGATTTTTGTCAATTATTGCTTTGGGATATTTTTTGAGAAGATTTCAAATTAGGACAAGAATCTCCTTTTGGGGCTTGATTAATTTGACCACATAGAGAGGCTATTGCTGCCTGAGATGCCCTGGGGTAGCTGTTCCCATGAGGTGCTAGAAATTTTGGAGGTGGCTCCTATGGGATGTTAGCTTGTCATTAGGAAATGTATCTCAAAACAACTCAGTTGAGACAACTTATTTCCCTCCATTGACTAGAAAGGGAAGCCCAGACAGCTGGGTTAGACAGAGACGTCTGCACTGATGGGGTCTGGCCTAGGGTGAGATCAGCCTCCTCCCTGTTGTCCCCCAAAATAAAGTGGCACTTCATTGACTGTGGAGGGAATGAAAAGGGAGTGTGGCTAGATGTTTTAGGGACTCCTTTAAAATGTCGTGGTAACAGAGGTGTGTTGAGATTTGTGCAAATTTGGCCATCCAAAAATAGATGAAGCTGGTCCCCCTGCTTTCCTCATCAGTCGAGAGAGCCCGACACCTCAGAGTGAGACGTGCTCTGTGCAAAGTGAGGAGTGTCATGGACAGCCATGGGCAGGGGGTGGTTTTCTGAGCACTGGGCTCTGTGTGAGACACAGAAATATCCTGTTTAGTGGTGTAGGCCTGATTATAAGAGAAAAGATTAGAAAATGACATTAAAACTGAAACTAGAAGGAAATTAAGACAAAGTTTGAAAGCAAGGAAATGTTTTATTATACTTTCCAGGTAATATTTTTTTTATGTTCTTATTGTCTTTCTTGATTTGTTCTGTTTCAGTATACTGGTCTTCCGGGGTGATTACACATTATCTTTTTGTCTGAAAAGGAAGAGATTTTGAGAACTGAGGTGGGATGTAGTCACAGGTCATGGATGGCTGGTGCCATTGCAGGTGCCCTGGTCCCCTCTGTCCAGCCTCCCTCTGCAGCTCCGAGGGGCTCTGGTCTCCCGCAGGTCCCCTGTGAGAGCTGCCAGGCCCGGGCAGGTGCCTCAGAGACACCGGGACCTCTCCAAGTGCCACTGGGTGCTTGTGGTTGGACACCTGAGCTCTGCCTCGAAAGGTGAAGAACTGTTTTCAACATTTCAAAAATATGAGCACAATTTCATCAGCTCCAATGACTGGCTAATTTTACTGTCAATGTTTTCCTATGATGAAAGAGTGGGAATCTTCAGGAAGGGTATTAATCTGGAGAGAATAAATATTGATCTGCTCTTGACCTTGTGTTTCCACTCCTCTATCTATTAAGCTATGGATGCAATCTCAGTAATCTCTTACATATTTCCACATGTCCCGATTAATCCTTTCTAAAGTCATATTTGCATCAGACCATCTGGACATATGCATTTCCCTTGTTTCCCAGTATTCCTCCTCCCCTTACTCTTTATTGTTCAGATACCTCTCAACACTCCAGTTGCTGCTTTAAGCTTCAGGGAGTCTATAGCTTGTCTTGTCTTTCAGGAGTCTCATTAGCTCTTCAACCAACTCCTGCACTGTGTGTCTCTCCAGTCTTTCCTATCTATTTGTGAAGAACAGTTCAAGGAAGGTTCTTCCTTGTAGACTGTGGACCTCCCTGGAGGCAACTTGGACTTGACATACAGTTGAGGAGTGTATTTTATTTCTTATGACACTGGATCATGTTCATTTTTGTTTGATGGCAATTAAGACAAATCCTTGTGTGCCTGTTTGCAGCTAGTTGTCTAAGGAAAGCAGGTGGGAATTGGTGCACACGAGCTGTAACATTCAGCTGCAGCCTTGAGTGGAAAAAGGTTCGATTTGAACAAGAGTGATCAAAGTCCCCAGTGGCTGATGAGGGAAGTGGCAGGGCTGGGGAGGTGGGGAGGAATATTTTCCATGGCTGTCTGACCTCCAGGATGGTGCTTTTCCTACATGTCCAGACTTCATTAGGAGACACTCTGTATCAATATCAGTTGGAGAAGGTGGATATCTTTCTAGTTTGTAAGCTGAAAAATAAGGAAAACTGAAAGCAGAAATCCTTTTTTTTTTTTGATGCTCGTTGAAATCCTCCTCTTGTAAGTACACTCCTGAAACCTCTCCAATTAGCCACAGCACAAGAATTGAAGAGCTGAAGAAAATTATGGGGAGAGGCATGGCTCCTTAGGGATTTTTGCATCTTAACGACCCCTTGGCTGTATTTGGTGCTGAGCCCATGAACCTCAGATGATGAGAGGAGACTGAAGCAACCTCTCAAGAAGTTTACGTCAGAAGCAAATCCCCAAGTTTCTTGGAGTGTTAATGGGTCCCACTGAGGGCCATTATCAACAAAAGCTCCCTGGTGGCTGATTAGAGCCGAAAGTTGGAGGCCCTGATTGCAGGTAGGCAAAGGCAATGTGCGGGTGGCTGTGATGCCAAGTCAGCCTTGATGTGTTGTATCAAGCAGAGTAACCTGGCACTGACAGACAGACCCTGGGAAGGGTGATCTTTCTCCTCACACTTTGCTCAGGGCTCTTCTTGGGGGCGGTGGGTGGGTGGCGGTGCCCAAGGCCGAATGCAGAACCATGATACGGCAGCTCCTGGGCTTCCAGGGCACAAGGAGGTAGCAAGGACACAGTGCTTTATGGAAACGTCTTCACGTTGGCCTTGGTGGTAGAGACACCAGCCATAGCCAAAAGGACAAAGACCTATCTGTGCTGGAAGCTTTCAGCCTTGGCTCTGCCCTCGACCATCTCCACCACAGGGTGTCCTACACTTTCCCACACCTGTGCCTGTTTCCCTGCAGACTGTACACACCCAAGCTGCTTCCCCACCTTGCTCTCACTCCACGATCTCCCCACCTCTCCTGTCATCTTCCTGTCCTCACCTGTTTTTCCTTGAAACACCAAGCCAGGGGCTGAACACAGACTCCCTCTGGGTGACCTCTAGCACCGCAGCACTACCCTTCGAGTGACATTTGCTTTTCCTAATGTCACAGCTAAACCCCATAAGCTGCTCTTGGTGGCTTTTTCTCCTTCTCATGTTGTTTCCCACTACCAAGAGAAGCTCCATCATCTCTGAAACCACCCTTCAAGCAGTCACAGGCTCCTACTCTACTGCCCTTTGCCTCCACTTCAGGAGGCTAAAGAAGCCCATGTCCTGGAACCTCTCCTCATGGACCAGATTATTCCCACCTAGGCACAGGACTTGACACTTGTCTTGTAAGTCTTCATAGGCATCTGTTGTGTGAATCACCCGAGTTTCTCAAGATCCTTCTGGACCAAAGCTCCTCTGTGTCAAAACAAAACAAAAAGAAAAGAAAAGCAAAATGGCACCAATGGGTAAAGGGTAAGCAGGTGTGGGCTGGTGGTATTGGAAGGGATCAGAATTTTAAAAGAGACAGACTTAAAAGCTGGGAAGGGAAAGGAAGAAAAAAGGGGGGATTAGAAGTGAAGGAAAGAATTGATCAGGGCTGTTTTGGGGGTTCCTGCCAAGAAGCCCTGCATCTGAACAATTGTGGCTGGAGGAAGACAAGAAAGCTGGCCTGCTTCCACTGTCACAGGGCACCTGCGTGCTTTCCCTGACATCGGCAAAAGAAGATCGAGAGTTGGAAGACTCACGGACACCTTCAGGGTAGAAGGGACCTCAGGAGGTCTCTAGGCCAATCTGTTTGCTCACAGCAGGCTCAGCTCTGGGGTCAGACCAGGTTGCTCTGGGCTTCATCCAATCTGGTCTTGGAAACCTCGAAGGGAGGAAACTGCACAGCCTCTCTGGGCAACCACTTCCAATGCTTGACCATCTTCATAGTGGAAAAGCTTTTCCTTATGCCTCCTGCATGAACATCTCTTCTTTCAACTTATTCCCATTGTCTCTTGTCCTCCCACCATGCACCCTGGTGGAGAGCCTGGCTCTATCTTCTTGATGACCTCCTCATAGCCATTGGAAGGCTGCTATGAGATCCCTCCAAAGCCATCTCTTCTGCAAGTTGAACAAGCCCCATTTCCTCACAGAGTAAGTGCTCCAGCTCCCCGACTGTCGTGAGGGCCCTCGGCCAAATTTGCTCTCAGTTATCAACCTCTTTCTTTTCCTGAGAACCCCAAACTGGATGCAGTGTTCTAGATGGTGTCTAATGAATACTGACTAGAAGGCAATCACCATTTCCCTTGACCTCCTGGCTGTGTTCCTGGTCACACAGTCCACAATGCTTCTGGCCTCCTTTGCTGCCAGGGAACGCTGCTGGCTCATGGTTTGCCTCCTGTCCACCAGCACCCTCAGGTCCTTTTCCACAGAGCCACTGCCCAGGCAGTCAGGCCCCAGCCTGTAACACTGCGGGGTGTTGGTTTGTCCCAGGTGCAAGCCCTGGCATTTGTCCTTGTTGAATTTCATGAGGTTCCTGACAGCTCATTCCTCCTGCCTGTCTAGGTCCCTCACAGTGGCAGCCCTCAAGCATATGGCTGGGCCCTCCCTGCAGTTTTGGGTCCTCAACAAGCATCTTGAGTATTGCCTCTTCCATGTCACTGATTAAGTTGTTGGACAGGACAGGTTCCTGGAGAGACCCTCGGGTGCTCCACTTCTCCCTGGCCTGCAGGAAGAGTACTACACCTTCACCACTGCCCTCTGTAGCTCATCATCCAACAAGTTCTTTAGCCAGCTGGTTGTCCACACATCTAGGCGGTGCATGTCTAAATTGTATTCCACAAGGATATTGTGGGAGACAGTGTCAAACACCTTGCTCAAATCAAATTGAAAGATATTTTCTGCTCTCCAACCGCAAACAGAGCTATTTAATCCTAGAAGGCAATGAGGTTGGTGAGCCACAATTTACCCTGGGTAAATCCATGCTGACTCTTCCCTATCACCTTCTTCTCCCTCATGTGCCCAGAAGTGAGTGGACTCACTCCATGACACACTCCTCAACCAGTTGAGGCTGAATGGCCTGCAGTTCCCTGGGTTGCCCTCTGGGCCTTTTTTGAAGATGGATGTAACATGTGCCTTTCTGCAGTTATTGGGACCTCACTCCACCTCCATGACCTTTCGAAGATGAGAGAGGGCGGCCTTGCTATGACGGCAGCCAGCTCTCTCAATGTCCTTGCATGCAGCTGTTGCAATCCCACTGACTTGTAGGGGCTGAGTTCTTGCAAGTCATCCCTCACTCAGCCCTCATCCCCTGCTGTCTCTTTTTCTCCTCTGGAGCCCTGACTCGAGGCACAACAGGCCAGGAGATTGTGTTGGTGAAGAATGAAGCCAAGAAGGCAGCGCTGAGCTCCTCAGACCCACCAGCATCTGCTATTAGTAAAGCCCCTGGCCGATTCAGCAGTGAGCCCAGGTGATCCTTGCTTATTCTTTCCCTGTTAGCAGAGTAGTAGCAGCTCTTCTTTGTGCCCTTGACATCCCCTGCAAGTGTCTACCCTCTGGGAGCTTTGGTTTCACCATCCCTACTTTGGTGGACAAGAGTGTCCTGTTTAGCCAAGCCCATCTCCCCAAATGTCTCCTAGTTTTAATGCATATCGGTATGGACCATCCTTGTGCTTGGTGGCTGCTGCCCTTAAAGACCTGCTGGCTTTCCTAAGCTCCATTGCCCTTCAGAGCTGCCTCCAATGGGATCCCCCACCAGTCAGTCCCCTGAGGAGGACAAAGTTTCCTCCTTTGAAGGCTGGAGTCTGTACACTTCCACTGTCCTTCCTCACTGCCCTCACGATCTAGGACTCCGCTGTTCCATAGTCACTGCAGCCAAGGTTTCCACAGATTATCACAGCCCTCATCAGAGCTTCCTTGTGTGAGTACCAGATCCGGGTGAGCGTCACCCTTACTGGCCCCTCAGGGAGCTGTGCTTAGAAGCTGTCCCTGACAGCCTCCAGAGATCTCCCGGACTGCTTGCACCCTGCTCTTTGCCCTTCCAATGAATATCGGGGAGATTAAAGTCCCCCCATCAGAACCAGGCCCTGTGACCCACTGACTTCCTCAGGTTGCTTAAAGGAGACTGCATCCACCTCCTCACCCTCATCGGGTGCTTTGTAACTCCCATCACAGCGTCATCTTTACTCTGATGCTCATGCACAAGTTCTCACCCAAACCCTTGTCCATCCCATGCAAGAGCTCCACACATCTGAGCTGTCCCTTCACACCAAGGGCATCCCCCCTCCTCATCTTCCCTAACGGTCTTGCCTGCAGAGCTTGTACCCTGCCATCACAGCCCTCCAGTCATGCTAGCGGTCCCTCCACATCTAAATTATTCCAACCATGTTTCAGTCCTGTGACAGCTTGTGCATCTCCATCTGCTCCTCTCTGTGCCCCAGGCTGCAGGCACTTGTGTATATTGGGGTTGCAGAGCCTCAGCTGTGGCACAGAGAACAGATTTGTAATGGTGAAACCTGTTACCAAGGGCCAAGGACACTGTGTGTGCAATGGCCCCACTTCAGAGCAGAGCCATGCTGGCATAGATAGCAGGTGGCAATGTAATGGTGAAAGGAGGTTCCCACTAAGAGAGCAAAGCCTGCAGTGCCCAAGGCCAGGGAGAAACAGAGCTGGGCTGTGCAGGAATGCCAGGAGAGGGGTTTGCTGCCTGAGATGACTGCAGCACCTTGGGGCCTGTGACAGAGGTGAATCGATCTCCAGGCAGGATAAGTGCCACTGAAGAAGTCCCTGGCCCTGACTAGCCTGTGATTTGGCAGCCTGAGGTCATCATTAGCCCATGCCCTGTTCATATCATCTGGGGGTGAGAAGAGGTTCAGGAGGAGGAAAGCTAGAAGGTTTTAAGGGTGCAGAGACTAGAGTAGTGACCTTGGTGTGATGTGCCTCTCCCATTTGTGAAGCATGCTTGGCTGTAGATCAGAAGGACTTGGCCTAAAGGTAGTGGTGGGATCCAGTTGTTTGGGCACAGGTAGGAAACCTGAGCTGCCCTAAGGCACTTGCCCAGCAACTACTCCAAAGGGGCATTTTCCTAGAGGTCTTATGGTCCTCTGGTTTTCCTAGAGGTCCCATAGTGTATCTGCTAGAGACACATGCTTGTGCTGGACACCCCAGGCACCCGACATGGCCCTGCAGGCCTATTTCTATGTCGCTGAATCAAGTGCCTGCACTGGATGACATCAACTGTTTGCAGTGTCGGGATCTGCATGTGTCTGAGCTTCCTAGTGAGTGGAGCTCTGATAGCAGTGGGCATCTAGTATATTTTCTGGTAGCCAAGGCAATCCCCTGACTGGCCCCCAGCTCAGACTCTAGAGGGATGCAGGTCTCACACTTACTCCATCAGAGCAAACACACACTGGCACATGTTTTTGACCACCTCTGTCTCTTCCAATGTCACCAGGTGTTTGTGTGGGAGCAACTGACTCCCACCCTCCATCTCCAGTGATTACAATGGGAGTTTAGACAGGGAGCTCATGGGCAGACCTCTATGTTGTGCCCACTTCAGTTTTGGCAAGGAGAATCCCACCTCCTGTGCATTTTTTGTTGAGCTCACGGGAAGGATCTGAATCCCACTGCATCCCAGGGCCTTCTAAAGCAGCCGGAGAAGCCCAAACTGACTCATCTGAAGCAATACCCAAAGCATGGGAAAACAAACTCTATTCTTGTCCCTGTCTAGGTGTCCTGCCTAGTTAAGAGATGGGAATAGGGCCTTCCAGAGTGGGACGTTTCCACCTGTCGTAGATAGTCATCCTCTGATAAGACAAATTGCAATGCTGGAATCAGTCTCTCTGCACTCTTTAGAAAAGGACAATAGCTGATTATTTTAGTCTACTTCAGGGAACATTTCCCAGGAGGAGGCAGCACAAGGGACAGAGAAATTCATGTCTTCAGCTGGGCCCCTGCTCCTGAGCAGGACTAGGCTCCGGAGTTGGAGGAAGCTCATGGCAACTGGGCAGCACCGCCCAGAGACAGCTGTGTGCAGGAGCAGCTCCTCTGCAAAGAGCAGCAGGGCTCTGGGCACTGCCTGCTGCTGCTGACATGTGATGAGACAGAGAGATGTGAACTACACTGTGGAGTGGGAGGCCAGAGGAGAGCTTGTTGTGGGAGAAATCTTCACAGCCGTTGACACAGTAAGTCTCTGGCTGCAGGGCAATGCTACTGAGGTTCCTGGAAAGGTCCTGAAACCCATACAGTCACATGACTGGATTTTTAAGGATTGATCTCCCAGCTTCTCCTGTGCAGAGCAGGGGGAGATGCTTCAGAGCAGGGATTCCCTGCCACACTGTCACAGGGACAGGGCATCCTGCTACCTTCTCCCAGGGACGCTGCAGGTGTGTGAAGCCTGGGTGTGCACACAGGTCTGCACAGGGCTGTAATTCACAGCAGTGTACCTGTGCTGCAGGGTGCTGCGTGCCCGGAGTAGTGATTCTGCCACACTCAGCCTGTCCGGGGAGCTCCCCACAGCGCTGTGGGGAGAAGCTCTGGGTGGGAGAAGAGACCCCCAGCAGGGCAGGTTGACCATTCCCTCAGGAGGATGCTGCGTGGGTCAGGGCTGCCCACAGCTCCAGCTCACTCCCAGGACATTTCTGGAGGGGCCTTTCCAAAAGGAAGGTCAAGGCAAGGGATATATGAAAAGGAAGGAGCTTTCATGAGTCTGTGCTTTCATTTTTATTCTCTTTGGGTGGGGTGAAATGGGATTGGATCTGTCAGGTTCAGACAGGGCACGGAGGCTCCAAAACAGTGACACTGAGAGAGGATCAGTTCTGGGAGGGACTCAGCAAACGCCTTCGTCCACCCCTCAGCCTACAGACAGAGCCAGCGTCACCTTTCCAGCCTCAGCAAGGTTTCTCTCACCTGCTCCTTAGCACCTGCAGACATGGAGGTGCCCCTGGGCAGCCTCCTGCACCTGGGAGGTTTCTGCAGGGCAGAGCTGAGCATCCAGCGGGTGGGATGGTGTCTGTGAGCACTGACAGGGGAGAGACATGGGGAGAGAGAAACAGCTCCCTGCAGGGACGGCTCCAGGCAGCAGAGTCATGCTCAAAGTGAGAGAGGAAACCATCAACTCCAAGGCCTCCTCTCCTCTCCCAGCCAGCACAGCCCTCTGCTCTCAAGGCTGTGGGGTCCAGGGCAGGAGTCGTTTCCTCAGCAGCTGGACATGCAGGAGAGGAGACACTCGTGAGTGCCCCTCTGTCCCTCCCTGTCCCTGCCTCCCTCCGCACAAATATCATGGTATTGCTCCATGTTTCCTACCTGTCCATGCTGCCCTTGTGCTTCCCCTTGGACTCTCTGGGCAGGGGGCTTTCTGATGCAGTTCAGACACTGATCTTGCAGGTCCTGCCATGCAGACGTGTCCTTGACAATGAGGTGCCCAAGTGCCCCTCTAACCTGTGGGTCTCTGGGCAATGGAGTGTGGGGGGCCAGGAATGAGCCAACTCTCACATCAGGACTCCCCATCCTTAGGACATTCAGCCATTTCCTGGTGTGTCTGGCTGGGCTGCAAGCTGCCCTCCACAAGGACACAGCTCTCCCATTGCAGCTACATGATATCTAGGTGCCCCAGGGAAAAGCCACCTATATCCTGAGGCCACGCTGAGACATGCTGCTGGGTGGCTCGATGTTGGCAGCTGGAAGGAGCCTGATGTGTTGCTGGCTAGAAGGAGACAGCTGAGACCTGCCTCACATCCCCTCAGAAAGAGTGCTGATGGGCACTTTGCAAGTGCATTCCTCTGCTCTCCACGGTGTCGTTTCTTTTTTGGGTAACACAAGTGCAACTGTCCTCCACCTCCGAGGTGCGAGCACAGGGCAGCTGGGAAGAAGGCAGATGGACAGGCAGCTCTGCTCCCTCTGCACTCAAGCCAGAGTGAATCCTTTTGCCTCTCCAGAATCACAGCTGCTCACTCTGAGTGCAGCAGCAATGCTGAGGATTTCTACCTCCAGGAATCCTCCTCCGGTGTGACAGGGTCAGCTAAGGGAAACCAAAAAAGCTTTAAAACTATTCATGAACCCACATTATGTGGAACTGGGAGGGAAGATGTTGAAAATGCCTTCAACATTATGAGTGGATGAAATCTGACTGGAACTGGGAATGTAACAGTTTAATCACCCCTGTTCCCATGTCGGCAGTGCTGTAGGTCAGGGCTGATTCCTCTGGAGCCCACAGGCAGAAGTCCCTGCTCCTCACAGCAAACTCAGTCACCACAAACCAGAATTCAAGCCACGGTGCTTAATGAAGGTGCTTCTGAGATGGGGAGAAGTAACGTGTGTGTGTTTGGGGGAGGCTATGAGAAATTTTTGCTCAGAGAAGTCTGTCCTAACTTGTTAATGTCTCTTCTTCCTTGACAGTCCCCCCTGTGCCGCAAAGGAGCAAATGCCCAACAGCAGCTCCCTCACTGAGTTCCTCCTCCTGGCATTTGCAGACACGCAGGAGCTGCAGCTCTTGCACTTCTCACTCTTCCTGGGCATCTACCTGGCTGCCCTCCTGGGCAATGGCCTCATCATCACAGCCGTAGCCTGTGACCACCACCTGCACACCCCCATGTACTTCTTCCTCCTCAACCTCTCCCTCCTCGACCTTGGCACCATCTCCGTCGTTGTCCCCAAATCCATGGCCAATTCCCTCTGGAACACCAGGGCCATTTCCTACTCGGGATGTGTTGTCCAGCTCTATCTCATTGTCTTTTTCCTTTCAGCTGAATATTCTCTTCTCACTGTCATGGCCTACAACCGCTTTGTTGCCATCTGCAAGCCCCTGCACTACGGGACCATCATGGGTGGCAGAGTTTGTGTCAAAATGGCAGCAGCTGCTTGGGCCAGTGGTTTTCTCAGTGCTGTGCTGCACACTGCTAATACATTTTCAATATCACTCTGCCAAGGCAATGTGGTGGACCAATTCTTCTGTGAAATCCCCCAGATCCTCAAGCTCTCCTGCTCAGACTCCTACCTCAGTGAAGTTGGGCTTCTTGTGGTTAGTGCCTGTTTAACATTTGGATGCTTTGTTTTCGTTGTGGTGTCCTACGTGCAGATCTTCACTGTTGTGCTGAGGATCCCCTCTGAGCAGGGCCGGCACAAAGCTTTTTCCATGTGCCTGCCTCACCTGACCGTGGTCTCCCTGTTTGTCAGCACCATAATATTTTCTGCCCTGAAGCCCCCTTCCCTCTCCTTCCCAGCTTTGGATCTCGTGCTGGCTGTTTTGTATGCAGTGGTGCCTCCAGCAATGAACCCGCTCATCTACAGCATGAGGAACAAGGAGCTCAAAGATGCCCTGAGGAAACTGCTTCAGTAGGTACAATGTCAGCACCAATAACTGTCCCATGTGCATCTGCTCCTCATTCCCAGGATATTTGGCAACATAGCTATGTGTTGTTCATGTCTGTCTTTCTTACCTACTTTTCTGTGTTACTTTCTCCTAAAAGAAATAAATATTTTGCTTCGTGCCACATGTCCTCAGGAATCTCTCATTTGAATGTGATTGAGAGGCTGTGTTGAAGCAGGAAGCCAGGCTTCCCCCTTCATCAGCAGAGATGAGGGAACCCCTGAGCCTGCCAGTCTGAGCTGCCTCGGATGCCCCCAGTGCAATGAGGAGAGTTTCCCTTTGCAGTGTCTCTTTTGGTGCAGACACCAAGGGAGCTCAGGGGCACAGAGTCAGGCTCCCACGAGTACAGGCGTGGGCAGACCATGGGTCCCATATGCCTTAAGAGAGCTCAGCTCCTGTGGCCACAGTCAAGGCATGATCTCACACCCCTCTCCTGTGAGGGTGGCAGCCAGCTGTCACCATGGGCTGGTCCCTTCCCTCTACAGCGTTCCAACACTCTAAGCAGAGTGAGAGTGGAAAGGAGGAGAGTCTGGACGAAGTCTGTGGGGACAAACCCTCTGTTCCTCAGGACCATTCCCCCACTGCCACAGCAGGCATTTCCTCACTGCAGCCTTCACTTGGGGGCTGCAGCTTTCTTGGAGACACGTCCACCAACAGCAGCAGGACTTTCTCTTGTCAGGGCTTTTCTCCTCATTTCCACACTGCCCTGCCTTGCTCTGATGCGTGTGTATGGCCTCAGTGCTCCTGTAAAGTTGTGGTGGAAGGTTTGTGCTTCCCTGTGCATTCCTGTGAGCTCAGGCAGGACCAGGCATTGGGTGCATTTAGGGCAGACCTGGCCTGCACAAGAACATTGCTATAATAAAAGAGGATCCCCTCCATTACGTGCCTGAAGTCTGGCCTTTCTTCAGAAGCTGCAGTCAAAAATATGCCCAAAGACATTGCACCATAGAAGGGCCTGCTGCTCTGCTTGTGACTTCCATGGGATGCAGGGGACAAGCTCAGAGTGTACATGCGATCTGTTAGGGACTGAGGGCTGGATGCAGGGTTCATCTGTTGGTGACCAGTGCCAGTGGAGCTGGTGAACGGTCTCTGAATTTCCTGCCTGGGGTTGTCCCACAGGTGACCGTGCTGATGAGAGATGCCCATCCTTCTGGAGGGGAATCAGAGCCCCCTGGAGAGCTCAGGGGATCTCCAGGGACAGCGTGTGCCTGGTGTGGGCAGTGAGTGGAGCCTCACAAAGTGAGGGACAGTCAACGGTGGAGTGACCAGAAGGTAGAGCACCAAATCCAGGTACGCATGGGGAAAGGAGGGCTCTGCAGTGTCAGGAAAGGCAGTGGGGAGCCAGGAGGTGCAGGGAAGGGGCACTGGAGAGTGATTCCTGCACCCTCAGGGAAGAATCACAGGCTGGAGCCTTGCCTGAGCTATGCTGTGGACGTGCCTGTGCCTGGCCCTGCACCTCTCATGTCCGGACCTGTCCCTGTCCCCATCCTGCTGACCTGACTCCCATCTCGACCTCAAACCTGCCTCCACACTGCAGTCAAGAAAGCCTTAGAAAGGGATGCTGGGACCTGAGCAGCACCCAGAGAGGGTTTTAGGTGCAAAAGATGACCATATGTCCACAGCAACACTTGCCTGACAGCCAATGCAAATGAGTAAGGACAGCTTCAGATTTGGACCCCTACTCAGCTAACGCTGCACGCAGAGTCTTAGCTGGATGAAAAAGTGAGGGCAGCCACTTGGGTCAGGTTTTACGATGCACAGTGAGGAGAGGCAGCTCCAGCTCCCTCAAGGGCTGTGCTGGAGCCTTTCAGGAGGGGGCTGAGGTGGGGCTGTCACCACCAGGGTTGCTGCGGACAGGGCAGCTCCCCTCTGCCATGCTGGGGCTGGGGCTGAGGCTGGGTCTGGGCCCAGCTTTTCCCTGGGGAGCTCCCTGTGGAGTCGGTCCATGTGATCCTCCATCTCTGCCCTGTGCAGCACCAGTGCTCAGGGTGCCGGGCAGGAAGTGCACAAGGGTGGAAGGGTGACAGGCTGCCCAGGGGGAACATCAAGACCTTGTCTGTGCATGCAGGGATGGAGTGAGGAAAGCCAGAGCTCAGCTGGAGCTGGAACCAGAGACCTTGGACATGAAAAGGGCTGGGGCATTAAATGTCTTTTTTGCCTCAGCTTTCCAGGGAAAGCTCTGCCTGAGGCCTCCCAGTTACGGGGGTGTTAGCAGACAGCCGTGCTGTGGGATGTGCTGGGGTGTGGTGCAGAAGAGAGGCCATGCAAGGCTGGCCTTTTCTCCTGTGTCCGGATACAGAGACCTGGAGGAGGATGGAGCTGGCCATGGAGCACCCCACAGCTGGGGTGAGCAGCCAGTGCTGGAAAGGGATGATGTGAGGGTCTGGTGTGGGGCGATGGCCCTGGGGCGGCTTCCCCAGTGTGTCCATGCAACACAGGGAACAACCTGGGCTCTTCTCTCCTGCACCCATCATGTCCTGGTGCCTTTCCCAGGAGACCTGCATTTGCCCTGCAAGCACATGGCCATGTGCTCCACACTGCTGTTCACACACAGATTAGCTGCCTGCTGGCATTTTTCCTCTCCTGGGCCCTTTCCAGCTCAGCCCAGACCCTCTCTGGCTCTCCCCACCTCCCCTGCCCTCTCCCCAGACCACCCAGCAGAGCAGCCCAGGCTGGTGGTGGCCCCACAGCAGTGCCCACCACAGGGGGCTGCAGAGTTCTGGGCACTCACACCACAGCCCCAGCCCCTCTGAAGGGCACAGCAGGTCCTGGGAGGCAAAGAGGGGTGTCAGCCTCCCCATCAGCCCCCGGGGGGGCTGGGGGCCAGCAATGGCACAAGGAAATGTAGGCCACTCACTCCATGTCTCCACTGCTCTCATCACCAGCAGATCCTTAACCCTGGCTGCCTGCAGCCCCTCTGGGCAGCCCCTCTCCCCAGGACAGTACAAGAGTCCTGGCCCCGGGGCTCCTCAAGCAGCTCCAGTGACAGAGCAGCCTGCCCCGAGCTGACACACACAGAAACAGGTTTTCATTTATTCCTCCCCACAAGCACACAATTGCTCCTTTGCTCTTCTCCGGAGGTGTCCCTGCTCCCCTGAGGGCCTTTCCCCAGATCAGTGTGTCCATGCCGGCCTAGAAGGCCCTTCCTGCACCTGTCCTGCACCTGTGCTCCCTGCAGGGCCTGGAGCTGGCAGTGCTGCTCTGCAGGGTGAGCGAGCTGTGGGGCCTCACTGTCTGTGCTGGTCAGGGCAGGCCCAGCTGGACCAGCATCACGGCACCTGACAACCCCCTCCCCAGGGTCTGTGGCTGTGGAGGATGCTTGGAGCAATCACAGGGCATTTCCAATGGCTCAGGGGTGTCATAGACCCAGCCCACTGCCTCTCCTGAGACTGCAGAGCCCTGATTTGGTGCATTCTTTGGTTTAGCCTTTTGCTTTGGGTGGCTCCACTTGGTTTTGGGAGACTCCACTCACTGCCCGTCCCAGGAATGTGCTGTCCCTGGAGATCCCCTGTGCTCTTCTGGTGGCTCCATACTCCCTTCCAGAAGGATGGGCATCCATCACCAGCCCTCTAATAGGTGGGACAGTCCCTGGCACAGACCTCTTGACCACTCACCCTCTCCAGGGGCACTGGGCACCCACAAGTGACAGCTGACTCCAGCCCTCATCCCTCACACATCACCCAAAAGAGCTGATGTCCCTTAGCCCATGGAAATCCCAGGCACGGCAACAGGGCCTTTTTTCGTGGCAATTCCCTGAGCTCATTCTTGGCTCCAGCTTGGGAAGAAGAGCCCAACCTTCAGGCACAGTACTAAGGAGATCCCCTTTTATTACACTGGTGCTACTTGGGAGGCCAGCTCTGACACAGTGATCAGCAGCTTTGCAGAAGGCCCCTGGGTCAGATGGATGGGCTTTATGCCTCTGGAGAAGTGGGATGAATTCAAACATTTGTGTACAAACATGGCTATCACAGGGAGGACGCACAAAGTACAAGAGTTGCTGGAGGTAAACTGGGAGTTGCTTGTGAGGAGAGATGGGCAGCTCATTGCTGCTAAACTAGTACCAGCTGAATCAGCTTCCTCACTGCCTCCTGGAGCTCCTTGTTCCTCATGCTGTAGATGAGGGGGTTCACTGCTGGAGGCACCACTGCATACAGAACAGCCAGCACCAGATCCAGAGCTGGGGAGGAGAGGGAGGGGGGCTTCTGGTAGGCAAAGATGACAGTGCTGACACACAGGGAGACCACGGCCAGGTGAGGCAGGCACATGGAAAAGGCTTTGTGCTGGCCCTGCTCACAGGGGATCCTCAGCACAGCAGTGAAGATCTGCATGTAGGACAGCACAATGAAAATGAAACACCCAGACATTAAACAGGAAATAACCACAGTAAGCCCAATGTACCTGAGGTAGGATTCTGAGCAGGAGAGCTTGAGGATCTGGGGAATTTCACAGAACAACTGGTCAATGACATTGCCTTGGCAGAGTGGTAGTGAAAATGTGTTAGCAGTGTGCAGCACAGCATTGAGGTAACCACTGGCCCAGGCAGCTGCTGCCATTTTGACACAAGCTCTGCTGCCCATGATGGTTCCATGGGCTTGTGTGTGCCCAGTTGACAAAAGTCCTCCCCAGCTGCATCTTCCTTTGCCATGGGTGAGGTTTTGCTAACACAGAAGCTGTCGAAGGACTTGGGGGCCAGGGAGGCCTGCCAGTAGACAAGACCAGTAAAAGACAAGGTAAAAGAGGCAATGAGCTCTTCAGCCTTTCCCCTGTCTTTGTCACTACGTCCCCTGCCCCACTGAGCAGGGAGACAACACTTTTCTTGGCTGCCTGCCTTGTGCTTCCCATGTACTTACAGAAGCCCTTCTGGTTGCCCTCCCCATCTCTTGCTAGCTCCAGCTCCAGCTCCAGCTGCAGCTGAGATTTGGCTTGCCTAACTCCATCCTTCCACCACAGGCAATGGCTGTGTCTTCTTCCTAGATAGCCCATTCCCCTTCCAACTCTCTGTGCACTTCCTTCTGCCTTTTCAAGTCCTAAATCACAAAGTCCCTGCTCATCTGTGCCAGCCTCAGGACAGGCCCTGATGGACTTTCCTACAGACTAGAGTGTTCCTGTGCTTTGAGGACGCTGTCCCTGATGATGCAAGAGGCTGCATGGCTCCTCTGCCCTCCAGGAAGTCACCTGTGGGATCCTGACAAGCAGATCCTGAATAAGATGAAATCCTCTCTGCTGCATCCCAGGGTGGCGATTTTGTTATTCCTCCTACCTCTCCACCTTCGGAAGGTCACTGCAGTGACAGCCAACCTCCACATTCACATCCACATCCCAGCTGAGGTTCAGGTAAGAAAGAAAGGGCAGGATGGCACCATCTACCTAGAGGTGCAACTACAGAGGTAGAGACCTCACCCTGCAGAAAAGCCTGCATTTCTCCCCTCACCACTGAGAGGATCCAGGCAATGGACTTCTATGTGGTTAAAGGTGGATGCAAAGAACTTCAGGGGTAATGTAGATATGCCTGAGGCAGCACTTCCCAGGCTGCTCTTACAGCCAAGAAGGAAGAAGAAGGAGGTGTTCACCTGCCTTCTTTTAAATGGTCCAGAAAGCAGAAATGACTTCTGTCCCACAGACATTTGTTCTGTGCTTGAAATGGGGCCTGAGGTCATAGGCTTTTAGGACAATTCAGCTTGAAGGGACCACAGGAGGCCTGTAGCCCAACCTGCTGCTCAAAGCAGTGTCACATATAGGGTCAGAAAACCCAAAATTCCCCTGGTAAAAGACTTATGGGATGATACAGCAAGATAAGGCATTAGGGGATTGATGGGATAGTACAAGTCCTGTGGACAAAGCGGTTTCCTTTTTCCCTTCTCCAGAGAATTAAATCCTCAGCTCTCCAGAGAGAACAACCTGGGACACTAACTTTTGCCACTCTGTCTGTAGGCGGAAAAGTTCCTGAGTCCCCTACAGACAGAGGCTGGTGCAAAGGCCACCACCCCAATGGCACCAGACCCCCCAGGCATGCCTGCCTTCTTGCTGGGCACCCTGCAGCCCCAGGCAGGAGGTCTGCAGGGAACAGAGTGGGGTCTGCAGCCTGCAGCCCTGGCCACCCAGCAGGTGTGATGGGACCCTGCTCCTCTAGATGACACTGGGCTCTCCTGCATTTCCCCAGTGTGAAGCCTGCGTCCCCTCTGGCTGGGAATACCGCCCAGCAGGGAGGGCCAACATGGGAAACATGATCTCTGTTCCGGGGAGTGAAGAGAGAGGGGAGGGCAGAGGGGGATCTGCTCATGCCCCGGGCACTGATTCCCTCCCTGCAGCTGCTACAGCCCTGCTGATGCCCTGTGACCCATGAGCCCAGCAGGTGGGACTCTGGTCTGCTCTGGCTCTAAAGATTTCTCAGCCCTTCAGACCCAGGATGCAAAGCACTGGTCTGGGGACACCTCAGCAGTCAAAGGGGCTGAATGCCTGGCATGTTCCTGAGAACTTCTCTGTAGTATCCCAGCACTGGTTTGACTCCTGTTGCCCATGGAGCAGAGACTCCTTCTGAGGATGGACTCACTCCCTGTGTGACTCTGAGGACAGGCTTGACCAGGCAGTACAAATGCCAGCAAGGCCTCAACCCCACAAGAGTGTCCCCTGCCCAGAACTCTGCCTTCCAGCCCCTTCCTCCTAGAGGATTTGGGTTGGGAGGGACCACCGGAGATCTCTAGGACCGCAATCTTTTTTGAGCTGGGATAACTTTAAAGTTATATCATGCTGGTAAGTGCTTTCTCCAGGAGAGTTTTTAAAAATCTCCTGGCCCCTGCCCCAGTGCTGTTCCGCTACCATGGTTGTTTCTTTATTTTTTTCCTTAAACTTATTTGAAATTTCCTTTACTGCACCTTCTCCTTGTTGTCTCTTGTCCTTTCCTCCCCTTGGCCCCCAGCCAGACCATCCCACCAATTCAGACTGAGGACAATTATAGAATCATCTCCAAGCACAGCCATATTGGGATCTCCTGGGACCACGCAGGCAGGTCGTGGTGGCCAGCTCCATGGAGAGCTCTGTGCTTCAGGTCCCTACATGGTCTCAGAGGAGAGCGTATGGAGACATAGCATGATCCAGGGCAGAGCCTCTGGGCAGAGTCGGGGGCAGCAGGGGTGAGAAGAGAAGCTCCAGCAGATCCTTTCCACACGCGGGCAGGGAGTGATGCAGCCAGCTGTGCTCCTGAGAGAGGATGGTGACACCAGAGACGGGGAGCACCGTAAACTATGGTACTGAGCACTGAGCATCTGTGCTGGGTCTGGGAGTCCTGGCAGGCAGCGCCAGTGGCTGCAGCCCCCAAGAGACCCTCGACCCATCTAGCAGCAGTCAGTTCCCTCCACAACCATCGGGAGCTTCTGGAGTGTCGCATCTCCCGTCTGCGCCCCATCCCTGCGCTGACCTCCAGGTGCCCTGCACGTGGCCCCACAGCCCCACTGTGCAGGCACCACAATGGACAGGGTGTGTTCTGGGATGGGGAAACCCCCCCCCCCATCCCCAGCATGGTCACCACGACAAACCTCAGTTCTCCATCCCCCATGGCCCTCCTGCCCAGCAGCTTCCCATCAGTCCAGAGCCCCTGCCCAGGCCCAGCCCTGTCCCCCTGGGTTTAGCAGAAGGCCATGCTCTGGGGTCTGCTGAGGTCTTGGCCCAGGGAGAGAGGCCAGGCAGGGCTGGACTTTCCCCCCAATAGAGGTGCTGAGCCCAGCAGGCAGATGGAGCTGGTCACATTCCAAGATCACCCCTCACCAGCACCATGGGGAATGGCCAGTGCTGGAAATGGCTGGTATGAGGGCCTGGGTGTGGGAGGAGTTTCCTGGGGCAGCTTCTCCTCTCTGTTCATGCAACAACAAGCTGGGTTGGATCTTTGTTCTGACAGACCCTGCCTGAGGCCCCCCCATGGGAGGAAGATGGTCCACAGGCGGAATAGATGGTCCCAGAACCTCCTCTGCATGCTCCCAGCCAGCCCTGCAGAGGACCCCAGAATGGGATTGTCCTCCCAGGGCTGACAGCTGGATGCTTACTTCTCCAGCTGGGCATGGAGCCTTGTCTGGGGGTGACTTTTGGGGTAATGGCCAGCATGCAGGGTGGGGGAGATTGTCTGAAGAATATGTGCTGGGGACAGGGCCTGAGGGACAGCAGCAAACTCATATGGCTCCTGGGTGCTGCTTCCTTCAACACAAGCTCCCACAAGGGCTCCCAGACTTCTTTTTGGTGCCACCCGTCAGGAGGGGTGATGGCACAAGGAGCTGGGAGGTTGGGGAGCGTTAATCCTTCTTCAGGCACTTCCCAGGCCATGTGGAGGGCCAGCAGAGCAAGGACTTCTGGCTCTGCACTGGGAGCTCACTTCAGTGTGCCCACACTGAACACTGTCTTGCATTAAAGGTTGGCAATTTCAAGCCCAGTTCCACTCTCTTCTCATCTCTCCCAGTACCTCCTCTGATCTCAGTGGCCATTCCCACATTCCCCCTCCCCTGTTCTGCAGCAGGGCCCCGAGCTGGTGGTGCTGCTCTGCAGAGTGTGCGGGCAGTGGGGCCACAGGGTCAATCTGCACTGACCGTGCTGGTCAGGGTGGGAAGCAGACCCAGCCAAATGGGGATCAGGGCCTCTAATCCCTCCAGGGACTGCGGATGTGGCAGGTGCTTGGAAGCACCACGGAGCATTTCCAAGGGTACTAGTTGTGTCCAGGTGAGCCTCTATATCCTGCCCCTGGTATTTCATTGATGATGACATGAATCACTCTCCAGTCTCTCTTCCCCATGCCAGCTGGGTCCCCACTGTCTCTGCTGGGATTGCAGAGTCCTGCTTTGCCCACGGATCCCTGGGTTTAGGGTTTTACTTTCAGGTGACTTCACCTTGAAGGACTTCTCCCTTTGTGAGGCTCCACTCACTTCCCACCCCAGGCACACACTGTCCCAGGAGATTCCCAGAGCTCTCCTGGCAGCTCCAGCTTCTCCACGAGAAGGATGGGTATCTGACACTGTGCTTTAACATGTGGAACATTTCTAGGTGTTTAAATCCATGACCATTCATCTCCTCCACTGTCACTGGACACTGGCGGGTGAGTCCTAAACCCAGACCTTGGTCTCTAAGAGATCATTGCACTATTATGAGCTTTTTGCTCCTGAACACATGGAGAACCCTGTGCAGCAGGTGCTTCTGGGGTGCAATTCCTTGGGCCTGTTCTTGCCAACAGCTTTGGAGGAAGCCCAGCCTTCAGGCACTGCACCAGGAAGAACCTACTTTATTACAGAGATACTGTGAGGGAGGCAGCTCTGACCCAGTGTTGGAAACAATTTTATATGGGCACCAGGTGAGACAGAGCAGCCCCAGTAAAAGTGGAATGAATCCAAGCATTTATGCAGCAACGTGATAACAAATACTACTACTAACAGTAATAATAGTCATAATAAAAAGAAAATGAACAAACAAAGCTCAGTCCTGGTATGGGACACAGCGGGAGTCATTTGTGGAGAGAAATGGAAACGTTACCACTGCTAAAAAATGTCCATGAAATCACTTTCCTCAGGGCATCTTTGAGCTCCTTGTTCCTCATGCTGTAGATGAGGGGGTTCACTGCTGGAGGCACCACCTTGTACAGAACAGCCACCACCAGATCCAGAGCTGGGGAGGAGAGGGAGGGGGGCTTCAGGTAGGCAAAAAATGAAGTGTTGATGAACAGAGAGACCACAGCCAGGTGAGGCAGGCACATGGAAAAGGCTTTGTGCCGGCCCTGCTCAGAGGGGATCCTCAGCACAGCAGTGAAGATCTCCACGTAGGACAGCACAATGAAAACAAAACACCCAAAGAATAAAGAGACAGTTACCGCAATAAGCCCAACTTCGCTGAGGTAGGAGTCTGCGCAGGAGAGCTTGAGAATCTGGGGAATTTCACAGAAGAACTGGTCCACTGTGTTGCCTTGGCAGAGTGGTATTGAAAATGTGTTAGCAGTGCGCAGGAGACCACTGAGAAAACCACTGGCCCAGGCGGCTGCTGCCATTTTGACACAGGCTCTGATGTCCATGAGGGTCCCATAGTGCAGGGGTCTGCAGATGGCAACATAGCGGTCATAGGCCATGACTGTGAGAAGAGAAAACTCTCCTCCAAACAAGAAGCAAGCCAGGAAGACCTGGGCAGCACATCCTGAATAGGAAATAGCCCTCGTGTTGCTCAGGGAATTGGCCATGGATTTGGGGACAATGACGGAGATAGTGCCAAGGTCAAGGAGGGAGAGGTTGAGGAGGAAGAAGTACATGGGGGTGTGGAGGTGGTGGTCACAGGCTACAGCTGTGATGATGAGGCCGTTGCCCAGGAGGGCAGCCAGGTAGATGCCCAGGAAGAGCGAGAAGTGCAAGAGCTGCAGATCCCATGTGTCTGCAAATGCCAGGAGGAGGAACTCGTTGAGGGAGCTGCTGTTGGACATTCCGCTCTCTCCAGGCATGGGGGACTGTCCAAAGAAGAAAAGACATTGAGAGGTTAGAAGAGACTTTTCAAGTAAAAAATCCCCCAAATGTTGCAGTTCTCATGCAACCCCCCCACTTTGCCTCTGTCTTTATGGAGAGGATCTGTGCGCAGCTCCCTTCTTTGAGCTCCACTTTGCACTGGCAGAGTCTGCTCTGAGGAGCAGGGACTCCTGCCCATGAGCTCCAGAGGAGTCAGTCCGGCTGTAGAGTGGTGGGATACATGGGAATGGGGGTGACTAGCTCTGACAGTCACAGTTCCTCTCAGGTGAAATCCACTGGGCATGTGGAAGGGCTTTTCAGCATCTGCACCACCACTTCTAAAGAATGAGGGTTGAGGAACAGAGTTTGGGGGATTTTTTAGCAGTGTTTATTTTCTTTGAGATGCCCCTGTCACCCCTGCGGAGTGATCCTCAAGGGCAGCAATTCTCAGCATTTCTCCTCTGAATCCTGAGAAAAATGGATTCCCTGTCCCTTGGTGCAGAGTGAGGACAGCTTGTCTGTCTATTAGCCCTGTTCCCAGCTGTCATTTGCTCGCACCTCTTGGAGCTGGGGGATGATCACTCCCATATGTTGCCCTAAAAAGAAACCAGCCCTTCTGAGAGCAGACGAGTCCAGTTTCAAAACCGCAGCTCTCCAGCCATCTCTCCCTTTCTCAGGGCACCAGAGCAAGGTCTCTACACTCCCCTTCTAGCCAAGGACACACAGGGCATTTTCAGCTGCAATATGCAGTTTCCCAACACCATTTCCATACTCTCAGCATCTCTGCAGATTCCTCACAGGTCTCTTGGAGATCGCAGAGATGCTATGAGGAAGCGGTGCCCTTCTGGAGGGCAGCTCAAAGTCTGGCAGGACATCACAGGAAAATGGTCAAAAGATGTTAAGGACTGAAGACGGGCTCTCCTTAAGGGAGAGTCAGCTCATTTCCGAACCCCACGGACAGCATTTCTTGGAGCCACACAGGTTAGAAAGGGGCTGGGAAAATCTCATTCCCAAGCAGACCCCTCTGTTGCACAACTTGCAGTGTCGGTGTCTGAACTGCAGCTGAAAACCCTGAACCCCAGGGAGCCCGAGAGAACAGGAGCATCATGGAGAGGAGGGGAAACAAGGAGCAACACCATGATCCTGACAGATGGGTACTTGGGAAAGCCCTCACCTTACCCAGCTGGGCATGCCACATCGCAGATGGCATCATTTGCAAGGCAGTCACTCTCAGCCCCTTTGTCGGGCAGCACGAACCAGGCCCGTAGCAGGAGAGAGGCCCCTCTCCTCTGCTGGAGGTCTGGCTGCAGAGGAGGCGACTCATGCCCTGGACTCCATGGCTGTCAGGGCAGAGGCTCTGCTGGGTGGGAGAGGAGACACAGTGGGCTTGCTCAGAGGAAGGTGTCAGCATTGCAGGGACCGACCATGACTTGCCCAAATCCATCAGCCCCATGATTTTTCTGTTAGCAATTCCCTCTCCTTCTCTGCCCATCTCTGCTGCCTGGAGCTGTCCCTGCTGCCTGCAGCTTTCTCTGTCCCAACATTGCTTCTCTATCGGTGCTCACAGACCCTGTCCCACCCTCTGTGTGCTCAGTTCCGCCCTACAGAAACCTTCCAGGACTGAGACCTGGGCAGGGGCAGCTCTGTGCTTGCAGGTCCTAAGCAGCAGGTCACATAAACCCTGAGCAAGCCATGAAGGTGATGCTGGTGCTGCTGTAGGTGGAGGTGGGGTTGAAGGGGTTTGCTGAGCTTTCTCACAGACCTGTTGAACTCTGAGAGTGAAGGTTTGTGAGTCCCAGGCCCTTGACAAACCAGCAAATTCTTTCCTTTTTCCTCCCTGCCAAAATTAGGAACTGAAAGCCCTGGAAGGAAAACTCCTTCCCTTTCAAGTACCCTTTTTTCACCTTCCTCTGTGCTGCAAGGACACAGCTCTGAATCACAGCCCTGGGCAGACCTGTGTGCACGTCCCAGCTTCACAGCCCTGCAGCTGTCCTTGGGAGAAGGTGGCAGGATGCCCTGTCCCTGTGACGGTGTGGCAGGGAATCCCTGCTCTGAAACATCTCCTCCTCCCCCACACTGGAGAAGCTGGCAGAGCGATCTGTAGAAAACTTATCAGTGATGGGATGGAATAGGTTGAGAAGAGCCCTCCAGGAACCTCAGTAGCTTTGCCCTGCAGCCAGAGACTTACCGTGTTCAGGGCTGTGAAAATTTCTCCCACAATGAACTGTCAGCCATCCTCCCACTCCACACTGCCTTTCACTTCTCTCTGTCGTGCCTCATCTCATGTCAGAAGAAGCAAGAAGTGCCCGGAGCCCTGCTGCTCGTGGGAGAGGAGCTGCTCCTGGACACAGCCGTTTCTCAGCAGTACTGTCGGGTTGCCATGAGCTCCTACCATCCCAGGAGCCTGGCCCCACTTGGCAATAGTGGCCCAGCTGAAGGCATGAATGTCTCTGTCCCTTATGCTCCCTCCTCCTGGGAAATGTTCCCTGAAGTAGACTAAAATAACCAGCTATTGTCCTTTTCTGAAGAGTGCAGAGATACTGATTCCAACATTGCAGTTTATTTCATCAGAGGATGACTATCTATGACAGGTGGAAACATCCCACCCTGGAAATCTGTATTCTCACATCTTAACTAGGCAGGACACCTAGAAGAGGACAAGAAGGAAGCTCATTTTCCCATGGTTCAAGTTTTCATTCAGATGAGTCAGTCTGAGCATCTCATGCCCATTTAGAAGCCCCTGGGATGCAGTGGGATGCAGGTTCTTCCCATGAACTACACAAAAACACTGGAGGTGTGATTCCCCTTGCAAAAACTGAAGTGAGCACAACACAGGTGTGAGCTCCTTGTCTAAGCTCCCATTATAATCCCTGGAGATGGAGGGTGGCAGTCAGTTACCTGGTGACAACTGGTGACAGTTGAAGAGACAGAGGTGGTCCCAGGCATGTGCCAGTGTCTGCTTGCTCTGTTGGAGCGACTGTGAGACCCACATCCTTCTGGAGCATCAAGTGAGGGCTAAGTGGGATATTTCCTAGGCCAGCTGAAAGGACACTAGATGCCCACTACAACCAGATGAAGCCCCTCACTCACTAGGAAGCTGAGACAGATGAAGATCCCAATGTTACAAACAGCTGTTGTAGTTCAGTGCAGACACTTCATGCAATGACATAGAAATAGAAACTGCTGCTGGCCTATCCGGGACTCAGGCAGAAGGGACCTCACAATCTACACTGAAGCCATAAACGCGCTTCTGGCCTATCAGCAGCAGAGACAGAGGTGACTTTACCTGAACCTACAGCAACCGAGAGCCTGCTGATGACACATAATTTATAGAGAAGAAAGTAACCTCACAATCAGCATCAGAGCCATGTCCCCACCTTTGGCCTATCAGGTACCCCGGCAGCAGGGACCTCACGGTAAACATACCAGCCATGTGCCTGTTCTTGGCCTATCACCACCAGAGACTGTGGTGGCATCACAAGAACCTACATGAACCAAGAACCTCCTGTTGGCCTGTCAGCTCCAGGGAGATAAGAGACCTTATAACCGGAATCAAAGCCATGTACCTCCTGCTGGCCTATCAGCACTCAGGCAGAAGGGATCTCAAAAGCACCCACCCCACTCATATGCCTGCTGCTGGCCTATCAACACTCAGGCAGAAGTGACCTGACAAGCACAAACCCCAGCCATGGCCCTGCTCCTGGTCATGTTCTCACACAGAAGTGACCCTGTCACTGGCTCCCAGGAACGTGGGGAAGGTCGTTCTCTGGGACTGGCTTGCTTCTGCAGTGGCTACCCAGGAGCTGGCAGAGGGCCTAGGAGGTAGCAGTGCCCTGGCCACAGGCACCCGTCAGCACCTTCACCTCACGAGCCATGGGACCTGTCCCTCCTCCACCCAGTCCTCTGAGTGACCAGCTGCTCTCCTACAGCCTCACAAGAGCCTGAGGTCTCCCTGCCCATCCGGAGGGCATCCTCCTGATTGACTCTCATAAGCACTGCTGCCTGCTTGTCCAAAAGCACCTGGCCTAGGAACTGCAGGGCGTTATCACAGCCCCAGGCAGTGCAGTGCCATGAGGATCCCACCAGGCCTCTTCTTCCAGCACTTCTTCAAGCAACATGCTTTGGAGGAAGAGGAATGGCCAGGTCCCATCTGTGCCCATCCAGTCGGCTGCAGGGAGCACCCTGGGGACTTGGTTTAGTTCAACACAATGAAATTCTGGGTGTAGCGACACGGCTGGCAGTCACTGGTGCCTTCCCCACCACTCCAGGAACTAAGACTGCTCCCCAGGGCTGAGGAGCTAAAAAGAAAGTTTTAGGTGCCCAGAGAAAGGTCGGGAAATACTGCAGGTCTCATTCAGGCCAGATGTTATGGGATCTGCTTCTGGGGGTGTTTCAATGGTGGCTGTGATGTGACTCAGGTCCTTTGTGAGCCACACATTGGAGGCATCCTGTAGTCTTCAGCCACTCAGGACTTTAGGGTCCCAGGCTGGAATCTTTGCCTGAGTGCCCAGAAACTCCCCTTTGGCTGGAAGTGGTCTCCCAAATCCTGTTGCCCTCCATCCCACATGAGGTGTCAGGAAAAACACCCTCCTTCCCCCAGGTACTGCTGGTCATGGAAGAAACGGCCTTGCCAGAGAGGGGGTAAATCCACCCGTATTTGGAGATGTTTACTGGTGGGAATCCAGGCCTGAATTCTCCCTCTTTTGATTCATTTCTGCTTTCTTCCTCCAGCTCTCTGACTGTGAGGTGTGTCACAAGCCCATGGCACGAGCAGGGGAGGCCATATCCAGCCCCGTGGCTCAGGGCTTGGGATCCTTTGCATCTCAGGAGGGTCACTGTCACTTGGTTTATCCAGGCCTTTGCTGTGAGGTCTCGTACACACATTTCCTTTCTCAGGGGGCTCCCCAGGCTGCCCAGATTATCAGCGTGGCATTGCCCTGGATTCAGCTCTATCTCCACAGTCCTGATCTATTCTGCAAGGGGAAAAATAGAGTTCAGGGTAGACTAAGGTGTGACCAGAGGAAGTATCGCTGAAGAGCAGAGAAAGCATCAGTTTATAATCACCCTCAGGACATTCAGTCCCAATCTTTTCTCTTTCAGACCAAACACAGGCTTCATCCTGCAGCTACTGAAGTCAATGAAAAGCCAATGCACCCCACATTGGTGTGGTTGAGCATGAGCCCTAATGCTTTAATTAAAAAGTTAGACTAGCAAAAACATGTTCTACCCCTGCATAATCATATTCTTGACCATGCTATTAGAGGTAGAGTAAATCAGAAGTCCCCCTGGAGCTTTCCCCTGTGAGCAAGTCTGGGCACATCTGGCTCCAGCCACTTGGCCAACGGCAGAAATGCCATTTTTGGGGGGTTGTTTCAAAATGTCTGCAGTACCTGGGTTGATCATACTGCTCTCTCCAACGTGGGTAGTCTGCCAGTTCTGCCTTTTCTTCATTTTGCTTCTCTTTGGTTGAGGCTGCCAGGATATTTCCAGTGTCCCACTGCAGTTGCCCTGCTGCCTGCACTCTTGCTAATACAAGCCAGGATAATGGTGGCCATCTTTGCTGCAAGAGCACCTTGCTGACTTCTTGTCAACTTGATATCCACCATTACCCCCAGGTCATTCCTCAGATCCTCTTTCTTGTCCTTTTTGAAGATGGAAGTCATGTTTGAAGAGGAGCTGGGAAGGGCTGGGGGCCCGGCAGCTGCTGCGGGGCTGTGCCAGGTCCTGCTGCATCGCTGCTCCCCACGGTGTGGGGAGAGGGGGTGGGAGATGGGGCAGCACAGGGGGTGGTGGCAGGTCATCAGGGCAGGGGCAGGGAACAGTGGGGACTTCAGCGAGGGGCCATGGCTGGTATTTCTACAGGGCAGTGGCTGTCACGTTCATCTCACATGCAAAAGTCTCGCACCGACCCCAGACAGAAAAAGGCCATTTCCACGGTGCCTGTGGCATCCTTCCAGCAGGACGGGGACATAGGATGAGGGCACTCTGCCTGTCCTGAGGTGCTCAGGGCCAGCTCCACAAAGCTGGTCCCCATTTTGGCTGAGGGACCTCTTGGTCCTCAGCCTCTGCTCTGGCCTGGCTGGAGCAGGGACAAGAGCTCGTGGGGCAGGGCTGGGAGAGCTCTCCTGGGAGTTTCTCTTTTGCAGTGGAGCGGTGAGGAGCATCGTGGCTTCCATCTGTGCCCTGTCCCTGCTCCCACACACATCCCCATGGCCCCACTGTGCAGGCATCACACAGGGCAGGGTGCGTTCAGGGATGGGGGAACGACCCCCTGGCATGGTCCCCATGACATCCCTCGGTGCCCCATACACCCACAGGCCTCCTGCTTTCCCAGCCTCCCCCAGCGCCAGGCCCCAGCCCTTCCCTAGCTTTGTCTCACACAGGGGTTAGCACACAGCCACCCCCTGGGGTCTGCTGGGGTCTGAACTGGGAAGAAGGCCAGGCAGCGTTGGCCGTTCCCCTCAATACAGGCACTGAACCCAGCAAGAAGGAGCTGGCCACGCAGCAAAACACACCCAGAAACCTGGGGTGTGCGGCCAGGGCTGGAAACGGTCGATGTGACAGGCTGGTCTGTGATGAATGCCCAGGGGCACCTCTGCGGTCGGTCCCTGCAAGCAAGGGCACAGAGAGGCCTCTTCTCTTCTGCACCTGGCATGTCTTGGTTCCCCTCCACGAGACCCGGCTCTGCACCACAAACCCACCAGTGTGTGTCCTCACCCTGCCCGTTCACACAGCTGAGCTGACACTGGCGCTTTCCTCTCCTGGGCCCTTTCCAGACCACCCCAGACCCTCTGCAGCTCTCCCCACCTCCCCTGCCCTCTCTCCAGCCCACCCAGCAGAGCAGCCCAGGATGGCGGTGGCCCCCAGCAGTGCCCACCGCAGGGGGCTGCAGAGCTCTGGGCACTCACTCCACAGCCATAGCCCCCCGGCGGGCCCAGCAGCTCTGGGGGGGACAGGGGTGTGTGTGTCAGCCATCCCATCAGCCTCTAAGCTGGAACTGGCCCCAGTGGCACAAGGACACAGAGCACAGCGTCACTGTATGTCCCTTGTTGTGCTGTTCAGGAGATTCCCTACCCCCAGGCTGCCTGCAGACCCCCGTGCCAGCCCCTCTCTCCAGGACAGCACAAGAGTCCCTGCCCTGGGGCTCCTCCGGCAGCTCCTGCTGCCCCAGGCACACAGCAGCCTGCCCTTAGTTGACCTACCTAGAAAAAGATTTCTCTTTGTCATTTATTCCTCCTTGCCACCACACAACTGCTCCTTTCCTCTTCTCCAGGGATGTCCCTGCTCCCTGGAGAGTCTTTCCTCAGGTGTGTGCATCAGTGCTGGCCTGTCCAGACATTCCTGGACCCTCCCCTCTGCTCCCCATGGGGCCCCGGGCTGGCGGTGTGGCTCTGCATAGCGATTACACTGTGGGGCAGCAGGGCCATGGGGTGACTCCACAGTGGCTGTGACAGTCAGGGTGGAAAGCAGATCCAGCCAGACAGGCATCATTGTACCTTACAACCCTTACCAAGGGGTCTGTGGCCGTGGACAATACTCTGAGCAATCACAGGGCCTTTCCAATGGCGCAGGTTGTGTTCAGAGGTGTCCTAAGATCCAGTCCACGGCTTTCATTGAAGGTGACATGAACAACTCTCCAGGCTCCCTTCCCTGTGCCTGCAGGGTCCACACTGCCTCTCGTGGGATTGCAGAGCTCTCACTAGCCTGGACATTCATTGCTTTTGCCCTTTACCTTTGGGTGACTCCACCTGATTTTGTGAAGCTCCATTCTCCCCTAGGCACATTGTGCCCTTAGAGATGCCCTGTGCTCTCCTGGGGGCTCCATACTCCCTTTGAGAAGGATGGGCATCAGTCTCCAGCCCTGTCATATGGGAGATTCACCACCTCCAGGAGCACTGGGCACCCACAAGTGAGAGCTGAATCCAGCCCTCCTTCCCTAACACATCACCTATGAGCTCATCACCTTGAACCCAAGGAGACCCCCAGAAAAGCAATAGCCCTCTCAAGGTGAAAGTCCTTGAGTGCATTCTTGGCTCCTGCTTTGGAAGACTAGCCCAACCTTCAAGCCTGCACTGAGGAAATCCCCTTTAATTAGAGAGAGGCCAGCTCTGACACAGTGATAGACACATTCACAGCATGTATCTCAGTCAGAGAGACTGGGTTCATGCCTCTGGAGAAGTGGGATGAATTCAAACACTTCTAGACAAACATGATTATCACAGAGAGAATTCCCCAAGCACACAAGTTCTCTGTGATGAATGGGAAATCATTTGTGAAGAGGGATGGGCAGTTTATTGATGCTGAAATAGTAAGAGCTGAATGAGTTTCCTCAGTGCGTCTTGGAGCTCCTTGTTCCTCATACTGTAGATGAGAGGGTTCACTGTTGGAGGTACCACTGAGTACAGAACAGTCAACACCAGATCCAAAGCTGGGGAGGAGAGGGAGGGAGGGTTCAGGTAGGCAAAGATGACAGTGCTCAGAAAGAGGGAGACCACGGCCAGGTGAGGGTGGCACGTGGAAAAGGCTTTGTGCCGGCCCTGCTCAGAGGGGATCCTCAGCACAGCAGTGAAGATCTGTACGTAGGACAGCACAATGAAAATGAAACACCCCAAAGATAAACAGACACTAACCACAAGAAGCCCAACTTCCCTGAGGTAGGATTCTGAGCAGGAGAGCTTGAGGATCTGTGGGATTTCACAGAAGAATTGGTCCACGACATTGCCTTGGCAGAGTGGTATTGAAAATGTGTTAGCAGTGTGCATCACAGCATTGAGAAAACCACTGGCCCAGGCAGCTACTGCCATTTTGACACAAGCTCTGTTGCCCATGAGGGTTTCGTAGTGCAGGGGTTTGCAGATGGCAATGTAGCGGTCATAGGCCATGATAGTGAGGAGATAATACTCTGCTGAAATGAAGAAAAAGAAGAAAAATATCTGGGCAGCACATCCCAGGTAGGATATGGCTCTGGTGTCCCACAGGGAATTGGCCATGGATTTGGGGACAGTGGTGGAGATTAAGCTGAGGTCGAGGATGGAGAGGTTGAGGAGGAAGAAGTACATGGGGGTGTGGAGGCGGTGGTCGCAGGTTACAGCTGTGATGATGAGGCCATTGCCCAGGAGGGCAGCCAGGTAGATGCCCAGGAAGAGTGAGAAGTGCAAGATCTGCAGCTCCCGCGTGTCCGCGAATGCCAGGAGGAGGAACTCATTGAAGGAGCTGCTGTTGGACATTTCACTCCCTCTGGGCTTTGGGGACTGTCCAAGGAAGAAAAGATAGAGACAAATGAGGACAGACTTCGCTGAGGAAAACTTTCTCATAAAACCCTCCAAACACACACATCCCCATCTGGGCAGAACAGTCATTGAGCTCTGTGGCTTGAGCTCTGGCATATTCTGGCTGAGCTTCCCATGAGGAGCAGGAGCTTCTGCCCCTGGGCTCTAGATGAGTCAGTCCTGACCTACAGTACTGCGGACACGGGAACAGGGGTGACTCCACTGTCATATTCCCAGTTCCAGGCAGAGTGCATTCACTCATAATGTTGAAGGCATTTTCAGCATCTTCACTCCCACTTCCACATAATGTGGGTTCATGAATAGTTTTAAGGCTTTCTTGATTTTCTTTAGCTGACCCTGTCACACCTGAGGAGGATTCCTGGAGGTAGAAAACCTCAGCATTGCTGCTGCACTCAGAGTGAGCAGCTGTGATTCTGGAGAGGCAAAAGGATTCACTCTGGCTTGAGTGCAGAGGGAGCAGAGCTGGCCTGTCCATCTGCCTTGTTCCCAGCTGCCCTGTGCTCCCACCTCAGAGGTGGAGGACAGTTGCACTCATGTTACCCAAAAAAGAAACGACACTGCAGAGAGCAGAGGAATGCACTTGCAAAGTGCCCATCAGCACTCTTTCTGAGGGGATGTGAGGCAGGTCTCAGCTGTCTCCTTCTAGCCAGCAACAAATCAGGCTCCTTCCAGCTGCCCACATCCACCCTCCCAGCACATGTCCGTGTGCTGCCTGGAGACGTCCCTGTAGGGAGCTGTTTCTCTGTCCCCATTTCTCACCCCTGTCAGTGCTCACAGACCCCATCCCACCCGCTGGGAGCTCAGCTCTGCCCTACAGAAACCTCCTGGGGCCGGGACACTGCCCAGGGCACCTCCATGTTTGCAGGTGCTATGGAGCAGGAGAGACAAACCTTGCTGAGGCTGGAAAGGTGATGCTGGCTCTGTCTGTAGGCTGAGGGGTGGATGAAGGCATTTGCTGAGTCCGTCCCAGAACTGCTCCTCTCTCAGTGTCACTTTTTAGGAACCTCTGTCCCCTGTCTAAACCTGACAGATCCAATCCCATTTCACCCAAGCCAAACAGAAAAGAACTGAAAGCACAGACTCATGACAGCTGCTTCCCTTTCATGTATCCCATGCCTTAACCTTCCTTTTGGAAAGTCTCCTCCAGAAACGTCCTGGGAGTGAGCTGGAGCTGTGGGCAACCATGACCCAGGCAGCACCCTCTCAGCAGGAGAGAATGAACCTGCCCTGACGAGGGTATCTCCTCCCACCCAGAGCTTCTCCCGATAGCACCATGGGGAATTCCCCGGACAGGCTGAGTGCTGACCCTCGCAGGCAGTAAGATCACTGCCCCAGGCACACAGTGCCCTGGGGTACAGGGACACTGATGTGATTTACAGCCCTGTGCAGACCTGTGTGCACACCCAGGCTTCACACCCCTGAAGCTGTCCCCAAGAAAAAGGAGCAGGATGACCTGTCCCTGTGACAGTGTGGAGGCAAATGCCTGTTCTGAAGCATTTCCCCCTCCTCTGCAAAGAAAAATCTGGGAGAGACATCCTTAAAAAACAGAGGTGGGTTGGGATGGGTTGGGTTTAGAAGACACCTCCAGGAACCTCAGTAGCATTGCCCTGCAGCCAGAGACTTACTGTGTCAAGGGCTGTGAAGATTTCTCCCACAATGAACTATCAGCCATCCTCCTGCTCCACACTGCTTTTCACTTCTCTCTGTCATGTCTCATCTCATGTCAGCAACAGCAGGCAGAGCCTGGAGCCCTGCTGCTCTTTGCAGAGGAGCTGCTCCTGCACACAGCTGTCTCTGGGCAGTGCTGCCAGGTTGCCATGGTTTCCCTCTGTCCCAGGAGCCTGGCCCCATTCAGCAACAGTGCGGCTCAGCTGAAGGCATGAATTTCTCTGTCCCTTGTGCTGCCTTCTCCTGGGAAATATTCACTGAACTAACCAAAATAATCACCTTTGCTCCCTCTCTAAATAATGCAGAGAGACCAGTTACAGTATTGTCCCTGTTTCATCAGAGGATGGTTATCTACAAGAGGTGGAAATGTTCCACTTTGGAAATTCATATTCCCATCTCTTAACTAGACAGGACACCTAGAAAGGGCCAGGAAGAAAGTTCATTTTCCCATGGTTCGGGTGTTGATTCAGATGAGTCAATCTGGGCATCTCAAGAATAAAAAAGGAAATGTGGGCTCACCGCTGAATGGGACAGGGTTTCTAGCAAAAGTGGATGTAGATAGGTCTGGGGAAGTCAAGTCCTTCCTGGCTTCAGTCTTCACCCACAAGGTCTCCTCAGCTGTTGTGCCTAGAGTCAGGACTGCTGAGGAGAAAACCAGCCTGCAGTGCCCAAGCCTCTAGAACTCAACACATACAAGTTTATGGGAATGGATGGCTGGCATCCATGGATGTGGAAAGAACTGGCTGCTGTGACAGCAGGGCTGCTCTCTTTCATCTTTGAAAGGCTGAGGAGTTCAGGGGAGGTCCCAGTGAGCCCATTTTCAAAAAAGGCCACAAGGACAACCCGGGGAGCTGCAGTCCATTCAACCTCATGTTGATGACGAATGTGTCATGGAGCCAGTCCTCTCCGATCACCTTTCTGGGCACATGAAGAAGGTGCCTGGGAACAGTCAGCATGGATTTACTGAAGGTAAATCATTCCTGACCCACCTGATTGCCTTCTGTGACCAGTCCTTGTGGAGGGGAGGAGAGTAGTGGATGTCCAGCAGACATCCAGATGGGCAGAAAGCTGGTTGGATGATCAAGCTGAGAGGGTTTTCATGAATGGGTCATGCTTTATTGGGAAGCCAGGGAAAGGTGGGGTATGCAGTGGTCTAGCCCACATCATGCCGTGTTTGAAAACCTCATCAGCAGGGCAGAACAACACATGCATCAGGACAGGCAGAGACCTGACCAGCAGAGGAGTGACCCCGAGGAGAAGGCCCTGGACGTCACAAGGGGTGCCATATGAGCCAGTGATGCATGCTCACCACAAATGAGATCAGCTGCATACAGGACTGCATTAGGAAGAGCGTGGCCACCCAGGCAAGGGCAGTTCTTATCCCCCTCCACTCAGCACTGCTGTGGCCACATGTCTGGAACAGTCTGTCCCAGTGTGGGCTGCCCAATGCTGGAGGAATGGGGAGCAACTGAGAGGGTGCACAGGAGGTCTGCCAAGATGGCGTTGGGGGCCTGAAGCACGTGGTCTGTATGCAGTTTCTGAGGGACCTTGGGCTTCTTTAGCCTGCTGAAGTGGAGGCTAAGGCAAATACAGTAGTCACCTGTGACTGCCTGTGACAGGGTGGGTTCAAAGGTGATGGAGCTTTTCTCGGTAGTGGGAAGCAGCATGAGAAGGGGAAACAACCACAAAGTGCATCTTGAGAGGTTCAGACTGCACTTCAGGTAACAAGAATGTCATTCATAGGGTAGTGCTGTGGTGCAACTGGACACCTAGAGGCAGTCCGTGATCAGCCCCTGGCTTTGTGTTTCAAGAAGCAGCCAGTAAGAACAGAGGAACGTTAGTAAAGGTGGGGAGATACTGCAGTGAGAGCAAGGTGGGGAAGCAGGTTGGGGGTCTACAGGCTGCAGGGAAAGAGGTATAGGTTTGTGACAGCTTAGGACAGCCTGTGGTGGAGATGACAGAAGGCAATGCCAAGGACGAAAGCCTCCAAAAAGAACTGAGGTCTTTGTCCCATTTGCTATGACTAGTGCTGATGCCACCGAGGCCTAGAGAGAAGACGACGTTTCGTTACAGCACTGTGGCCTTGCTGCCTCCTCACCTCCACGGAGCTCAGGAGGTGCTGTATTGTTGTCCTGCACCAGGCATTGCGCAGCCCCCCCATCTGACACTGCCCGCAGGAAGAGCCCTGAGCAACACGTGACAGAAATGATCACCCTACCCAGGGGTTGGCTGTGGGCCTTGACCATTCTGCTTGATAACACACAGCAAGGCTGTCTTGGCATCACAGCCACCTGCACATTGCCTTTGCCTACCTGCAATCAGGGCCTCCAACTTTCTGCTCTAATCAGCCCCTGGGGAGCCTTTCTGGGTAATGGCCCTCAGTGGGACCCATTAATGCTCCAAGAAACTTGGGGATTTGCTTCTGACGTAAACTTCTTGAGAGGTTTGTTCAGTCTCCTCTCAGCATCGGAGGTTCATGGGCTCAGCACCAAATACAGCCAAGGGGTCGTTAAGATGCAAAAACCCCTAAGCAGCCATGCCTCTCCCCATAATTTTCTTCAGCTCCTCAATTCTTGTGCTGTGGCTAATTGGAGAGGTTTCAGCAGTGTATTTACAAGAGAAAGATTTCAGTGAGCACCTGAAGAAAAAAAAAAAAAGGATTTCTGCTTTTAAAGGTTTCCTTATTTTTCAGCTTACAACCTAGAGTGATATCCACCTTCTCCAACTGATATTGATCCAGAGTGTCTCCTAATGAGGTCTGGACATGTGGGAAAAGCACCATCCTGGAGGTCAGACATCCATGGAAAGTATTCCTCCCCACCTCCCCAGCCCTGACACTTCCCTCATCAGCCACTGGGGACTTAGATCACTCTTGTTCAAATCGAACCTTTTTCCACTCAAGGCTGCAGCTGAATGTTACAGTTCATGTGCACCAATTCCCACCTGCTTTCCTTAGACAACTAGCTGCAAACAGGCACAGAAGGATTTGTCTTAATTGCAAACAATGAAATATAAACATCATTCAGTGTCATAAGAAATATAATACACTCCTCAACTGTGTGTCACGTCCAAGTTGCCTTCAGTGAGGTGCACAGTCTACAAGGAATAACCTTCCTTGAAATGTTCTTCACAAATAGATAGGAAAGGCTGGATAGACACACAGTGATGGAGTTGATTGAAGAGACAATTAGACTGCTGAAAGATGAGAAAAGCTTCAGACTCCCTGAAGCTCAGAGCAGCAACTAGAGAGTTGAGAGGTACCTGAACGGAAAAAGAGCAATGGGAGGAGGAAAACAAGGGGAACAGGGGAAAGTGCCTATGCCCAGATACTCTGGTGCAAAGATGACTTTAGAAATGATCAATTTAATCAGGACATATGGAAATATGTGAAAAGTTACTAAGATTAGCATAAGACAGCATAAGAGACAGAGCAGTGATAATGCAAGTGAATCAGCAGGTCAACATTTCTTCTCATGAGTTTCATACCCTGCCTCGTAATTTCCATTATGCCATCAAGGGAAAAGACTGACATTTTATTAAAATTATTCAGTGATTTCAGCTGATGAAAATGTGCTCATATGTTTTCTTAATGCTCAAAAACATTTCTTCACCTTTCCAGGCAGAGCTCAACTGTCCAACCACAAGCACCCAGTGGCACTTGGAGAGGCTCCGGTGTCTCTGAGGGACCTGCCTGGGCCTGGCAGCTCGCACAGGGGACCTGCAGGAGACTGGAGCCCCTTGCAGCTGCAGAGGGAGGCTGGGCAGAAGGGACCAGGGCACCTGCAATGGCACCAGCCACCCATGACCCTGTGACTGCATCGCACACCAGTTCCAAAAATCACTTTTCAGACAAAAGATAAAGCATAATCTCCCCAGAATACTAGCATACTAAAACAGAACAAATGCAGAAAGACAAGAACACAAAAAAGTAAAAGCTGAAAATTATGACAAAACATTTCTTTGCTTTAAAGTCTTAATTTCTTTCTTGCTTCACTTTTAATGTCATTTTCTAAACATTTCTGTTCTAATCAGGCCTGCACCATTAAACAAGATATTGTTGTGTTTCACACAGAGCCCAGTGCTCAGACATCCACCCCCTGTCCATGGCTGTCCATGCCACCCCTCACTCTTTGCGTGGAGCACGTCGCACTCTGAGGTGTCAAGCTCTCTCAACTGATGAGGAAAGCAGGGTGACCAGCTTCAAAGAAATGCTCTGCTTCTGGATGGGCAAATCTGCACAAATCTCAACATACCTGTTTTACCGTGATGTTTTAGAGGAGTCCCTAAAACATCTCGCCACGCTCCCTTTTCATTCCCTGCATGGTGAACGAAGTGTGACTTCATTTTCAGGGACAAGGAGGAGGCTGATCTCACTCCATGCCAGACGCTGTCAGTGCAGATGTCTCTGTCAAATCCAGGTCTCTGGACTTCCCTTTCTAGTCTATGGAGGGAAATAAGTTGTCTCAACTGAGCTGTTTTGAGATACATTTCCTAATGACAAGCTAAGGTCCTGTAGGAGCCATCCCCAAAATTGCTAGCACCACATGGGAATACAGCTACCCCAGGGCATCTCAGGCAACAACAGCCTCTCTATGTGGTCAAATGAATCAAGCCCCAAAATCAGATCCTAGTCATAAGCTGAAATCTTCTCAAAAAAATCAATGCAATAATTGACAAAAAAAAATTCCTCATTTCCAAAACTTCACACAGTTTTTACCATTGACAAATATTTTTTCTTTCTTATGCATTGGCAGCACCATGTTCACGCACTACAGTAATTGGTTTGTCTATGTGAGTGTACAAACATATATATACATTATTCATCAAAATACATAGATTATATATCAAAATACTGACACACTGCATAGAAAAACCTTTGTTCTGAGGAACTACTTTACTTAAATGGACATGTTTCAGATCTCTTCTTCTCCTTCTCTCTCCTTTCTTCATCTTCTGCCTCTTCTCTCTTTACAGAGCTCTCCAGGGTACGGTGCACTGCATCACAGCCCTTAGGGTGGAGGAGACCTCTGGATGTCATCTAGTGCCAAACCCCCTGGTCAATGCTAAGGGAACTAGTTGAGGTTGCCCAGGGGCTCCCCACAGTCATGCATTGTCCGCAAAGGTGCTGAGAGTGCGCTCCATCCACTGTGCAGGCCATTCATCAAGATGTTAAACAGTCCTGCCCCACATGGTGATCACTGAGGGATGCCGCTAGTAACCAGCTGCCACATGGAACTTGTACCTCTGATGACAGCGTTTCAGCCTGATGCTCCAGCCAATCTTCCGCCTGCCTTATGGTCCATTGATCTCGTGCAGATCTCAACAATTTGCCTCTAAGGAGACTCTGGGGGACTGTGTGAAAGGCCTTGCTAAAGGGAAGGTTCACAAAATCCCCTGCTTTCCCCTTGTGCACAAAGCCATTCATCTGATGGCAGAAGGCAATGGGGTTGGTCAGGCATGGTTTCCATTTCCCCTTGCTCAACCCATGCTGCCTCTTCCAGGCCTTGTCCTTCATAGGCTTGGAGATGGTTTCCAGGAGGATTTGTTGCATCACCTTCCCAGGGACTGAGATGAAGCTGACCAGCCTGTCGTTGCCCAGGTCCTCCTTCTTGCCCTTCTGGAAAATGGGTGCAATGTCTGCCTTTTCCCAGTCATCAGAAACCTTACTCATCAATCTGACATTTCAGAGACAGTTGGGAACAGCGTTGCAATGACTCCGGACGCATTTCCCTGCACCCTGGGGTGCTTCCCATCTGCTCCCATGGACTTGTGTGTGCCCACTGGGCAAAGTTCCTCCCCAGCTGCATCATCCTCTGCCATGGGTGAGGCTTTGCTAACACAGATACTGCTAGTAGACTTGGGGGTCAGGGAGGCCTGGCAGTCGACAAGACCAGTAAAAGACAAGGTAAAAGAGGCAATGAGCTCCTCAGCCTTTCCCCTGTCTTTGTCACTACATCCCCTGCCCCACTGAGTAGGGAGACCACATTTTCCTTGGCTGCCTTCCTTGTGCTGCCCATGTACTTACAGAAGCCCTTCTGGTTGCACGTCCCATCCTTTCCTAACTACACCTCCAGCTCCAGCTGCAACTTAACTTTGGCTTGCCTAACTCCATCCCTTCCACCACACGCAATGGCTGTGTCTTCTTCCTCGGTAGCCCATTGCCCTTCCAACCCTCTGTGCACTTCCTTCTGCCTTTTCAAGTCCTAAATCAGAAAGTCCCTGCTCATCTGTGCTAGCCCCAGGCTGGGCCCTGATGGACTTTTCTGCAGACTAAACTGTTCCTGTACTTTGAGGACTTTGTCCCTGAAGATCCAAGAGGGCTGCATGGCTCCTCTGCCCTCCAGGACAGTCACCTGTGGGATCCTGACAAGCAGATCCTGAACAAGATGAAATCCTCTCTGCTGCAGTCCAGGGCAGTGATTCTGTTATTCCTCCTACCTCTCCACCTTCTCATGGTCACTGCAGTGACAGACAACCTCCACATTCACAATCCCAACCAGGTTGAGCTTCAGGCAAGAAAGAAGGGGCAGCATGGCACCATCCACCTAGAGGTGCAACTACAGAGGTAGAGAACTCAGCCTGCAGAAAAGCCTGCATTTTTCCCCCCACCACTGAGGGGATCCAGGCAATAGCCTTCTTTGTGGTTAAAGGTGGATGCAAAGAACTTCAGGGGTAATGTAGATATGCCTGAGGCAGTGCCTCCCAGGCTGCTGTTATAGGCAACAAGGAAGAAGGAGGAGGTGTTCATCCGCTTTCTTTTGAATGGTCACATAAAGCTCAAATGCCTCCTGTCCCAGAGACATTTGCCCTGTGCTTGAAATGGGGCCTGAGGTCATAAGCTTTTAGGATAATTAAGCTTGAAGGGAGCACAGGAGGCCTGTAGTGCAACCTGCTGCCCAAAGCAGGGTCAGAAACCTCAAAATGTCCCTGCCAAAGGACTTCTGGGATGATAGAGCAGGAGAAGGTAGCAGCAGGTTGACAACGTAGTATAAGTCCCATGGACAAAAGGGTTTCCTTTTCCCCATCTCCAGAGAATTAAATCCTCAGCTCTCCAGAGAGAACAAGCTGGGACACGAACTTTGCCACTAACATGGAGGCAGAGAAGCTCCTGAGTCCCTTACAGACAGAGGCTGGTCCAAAGGCCACCACACCAATGGCACCAGACCCACAGGCATGCCTGCCTTCTTGCTGGGCACCCTCCAGCCCCAGCCAGGAGGTATGCAGGGAACAGAGTGGGGTCTGCAGCCTGCAGGCCTGGCCACACAGCAAGTGTGGTGGGACCCTGCTCCTCTAGATGACACTGGGCTCTTTTGCATTTCCCCAGTGTGGAGCCTGCATCCCCTCCAACTGGGAATACAGCCCGGCAGGGAGAGCCAACATGGGAAACATGATCTCTGTTCCGGGGAGTGAAGAGAGAGGCGAGGGCAGAGGGGGATCTGCTCATGCTCCGGGCACTGATTCCCTCCCTGCAGCCAGTACAGCCCTGCTGATGCCCTGTGCCCCATGAGACCAGGAGATGGGACACCCATCTGCTCTGGCTGTAAAGATTTCTCAGCCCTTCAGACCCAGGAGGCAAAGCACCGGTCTGGGGACACCTCAGCAGTTGAAGGGCCTGAATGCCTGGCATGTTCCTGAGAACTTTTCTGCAGTCTCCCTGCACTGCTTTGACTCCTGTTGCCCATGGAGCAGAGACTCCTTTGGAGGATGAACTCACTCCCTGTGTGACTCTGAGGTCAGGCTTGACCAGGCAGTGCAAATGGCAGCAAGGCCTCAACCCCACAACAGTGTCCCCTGCCCAGGACTCCACTTTCCAGCCCCTTCCTCCTAGAGGATTTGTGTTGGGAGGGACCACTGGAGATCTGCAGGACCATGATCTGCTCTGAGCTGGGCTAACTTTTCAGTTAGATCAGGTTGGTAAGTTCCTTCTCCATGAGCATTTTTAAAGATCTCCTGGCCCCTGCCCCACTGCTGCTCAACTGTCATGATTACTATTTTTTTTTCCTTAAACTCATTTGAATTTTCCCTTCCTGCCACTTCTCCTTGTTCTCTCCTGTCCTTTCCTTCCCTTGGCCCCCAGCCACACCATCCCATCTATGTTGTCCAAGGACAATCACAGCCTCACCTCCAAGCACAGCCTTGCTGGGACCTCCTGGGACCATGCAGGTGGACCATGGTGGCCAGCTCTAAGCAGACATACATGCTGCAGGTCCCTACATGGTCTCAGAGGAGAGCGTATGGAGACATAGCATGACTCAGGGCAGAGCCTGTGGGCTGACACCAAGGCAGAGCTGGGGTCAGCAGCCATGAGAAGAGAAGCTCCAGCAGCTCCTTTCTGCACCAGGGCAGGGAGTGATGCACCCAGCAGTGCTCCTCAGAGAGGATGGTGACACAAGAGACGGGGAGCACCATAAACTATGGTAATGAGCATCTGTGCTGGGTCTGGGAGTCCTGGCCGGCGGTGCTGATGGCTGCAGCCCCCAAGAGACCCCCAGCCCTGCTAGCAGCAGTGAGTCCCCTCCACAACTGTTGGAAGCTTCTGGAGTGTCGTGGCTCCCATCTGCACCTCATCCCTGCACTGGCCCAGCCCTTGGTGCCCTGGCCACTATGACCCTCCTGTTCAGCAGCCTCCCACCAGTCCCCAGCCCTGCCCAGCCCTCATCCTGTCCCCCCAGGATTAGCAGACGGCCATGCTCTGGGGTCTGCTGGTGCCTGGGGGCAGGGAGAGAGGCCAAGCACGATGGTCAGCCTCAGCCCCCCATCCAGGTGCTGAGCCCAGCAGGCAGACGGAGCTGGTCACATTCCAAGATCACCCCTCACCAGCACCATGGGGAATGGCCAGTGCTGGAAATGGCTGGTGTGAGGGGCTGGGTCTGGGAGGAGTTTCCTGGGGCAGTTTCTCCTCTGTGCTCATGCAACAAGCTGGGTTGGATCTTTGTTCTGACAGACCCTGTATGAAGGGCCCCCATGGGAGGAGGATGGTCTACAGTCCCAGTAGATGGTCCCAGGACCTCCTCTGCATGCTCCCTGCCAGCCCTGCAGGGGACCCAGGAGAGGGCTTGTCCTGCCATGGCTCATAGCTGGATGCCCAGTCCTGCAGCTGGGCATGGAGCCTTGTCTGGGGGAGATATTTGGGGTATGGACCAGCACACAGGGTGTCTGAAGACTCACAGATTGTCTGAAGGAGATGTGCTGGGGACAGGGCCTGAGGGACAGCAGCAAACTGATATGGCTCCTGGGTGCTGCTTCCTTCAACACAAGCTCCCACAAGGGATGATGGCACAAGGAGCTGGGAGGGTGGGGAGTGTTAATCCTTCTTCAGGCACTTCCCAGGCCATGTGGAGGGCCAGCAGAGCAAGGACTTCTGGCTCTGCACTGGGAGCTCACTTCAGTGTGCCCACACTCGGAACATTGTCTTGGATTAAAAGTCGGCAATTTCAAGCCCAGTTCCACTTCCTTCTCATCTCTCCCAATCCCTCCTCTGATCTCATTGGCCATTCCCACACCCCCTCCCCTCTTCTGCCGCAGGGCCCTGAGCTGATGGTGCTGCTCTGCAGAGTGAGCAGGCTGTGGGGCCAGAGGGCCACGGGGTCACTCTGCACTGGCCGTGCTGGTCAGGGTGGGAAGCAGACCCAACCAAATGGGGATCACGGCCTCTAATCCCTCCAGGGACTGCGGATGTGGCAGATGCTTGGAGGGACTATGGAGCATTTCCAAGGGTACTAGTTGTGTCCAGATGTGCCTCCATATCTTGCTCCACTCACTGCTCAACCCAGGCACACACTGGCCCAGGAGATTCCTGGAGCTCTCCTGGCACCTCCAGATTCCCCTCAAGGAGGACAGGCATCTGACACTGTGCTTTAACGTGTGGAACGGCCCTGGGTGTGTACATCATCACTGACAATTCGTCATCTCCGCTGTTACTGGACAGTGATGGGCAAGTCCTAAATCCAGCCCTTGGTCTCTAAGAGATCATTACATGATTATGAGCTTTTTGCTTCTAAACCCATGGACACCTCTGCCCAGCAGGCCCTTTTGGCATGCAATTCCTTAGGCCTATTCCTGACACCAGCTTGGGAAGAAAAGCCCAGCCTTCAGGCACTGCACTGGGTAGAACTGACTTTATTACAAAAATACTGTGCGGGAGTCAGCTCTGATGCAGCGTTAGACACAATTTTCTGTGGGTGACAGGTGAGATAGAGCAGTCCCAGTAAAGGTGGAATGAATCCAAGCATTTGTGTAGCAACATGATAACAAATAATAATAATAATAATAATAATAATAATAGTAAAAATAAAGTGAACAAACAAAGCTCAGGGCTGGTTGGGATACACTGGGATTCAATTGTGGAGAGCAAAGGCAATGTTACCACTGCTGAAAACTGTCCATGAAATCACTTTCCTCAGGGCATCCTTGAGCTCCTTGTTCCTCATGCTGTAGATGAGAGGGTTCACTGTTGGAGGCACCACCGCGTACAGAACAGCCGCCACCAGATCCAGAGCTGGTGAGGAGAAGGAGGGGGGCTTCAGGTAGGCAAACAGGCCAGTGCTGACACACAGGGAGACTACAGCCAGGTGAGGCAGGCACATGGAGAAGGCTTTGTGCCGGCCCTGCTCAGAGGGGATCCTCAGCACAGCAGTGAAGATCTGCACGTAGGACAGCACAATGAAAACAAAACACCCAAAGAATAAACAGGCACTAAACACAATAACCCCAACTTCCCTGAGGTAGGAGTCTGAGCAGGCGAGCTTGAGGATCTGGGGGATTTCACAGAAGAACTGGTCCACTGTGTTGCCTTGGCAGAGTGGTATGGAAAATGTGTTCCCAGTGTGCAGCAAAGAATACAGAAAAGCACTGCCCCAGGCAGCTGCTGCCATTTTGGCACAAGCTCTACCACCCATGATGGTCCCGTAGTGCAGGGGTCTGCAGATGGCAACAAAACGATCATAGGCCATGACTGTGAGAAGGGAAAACTCTCCTGTAAAAAAGAAGACAACCAGGAAGAGCTGAGCAGCACATTCTGAGTAGGAAATGGCCCTGGTGTTCCAGAGGGAGTTAGCCATGGATTTGGGGACAGTGGTGGAGATGGTGCCAAGGTCGAGGAGGGAGAGGTTGAGGAGGAAGAAGTACACAGGGGTGTGGAGGTGGTGGTCGCAGGCTACAGCTGTGATGATGAGGCCGTTGCCCAGGAGGGCAGCCAGGTAGATGCCCAGGAAGAGTGAGAAGTGCAAGAGCTGCAGCTCCCATGTGTCTGCAAATGCCAGGAGGAGGAACTCGTTGAGGGAGCTGCTGTTGGACATTTTGCTATCTCTGGGCATGGGGGACTGTCCAAAGAAGAAGAGAAATTGAGAAGTTAGGAGAGACTTTTCAAGCACAGAACCCCCCCCCCCCCAAATGTTCCAGTTCTCATGCAACCCCCCACTTTGCCTCTCTCATTATGGAGAGGATCTGTGCGCAGCTCCCTTGCTTGAGCTCCTCTTCGCACTGGCGGAGTGTTTTATGAGGAACAGGGACTTCTGCCCATGAGCTCCACAGGACTCAGTCAGGCTGTACAGTGGTGGGATACATGGGAGTGGGGGTCACTAGCTCTGACAGTCACAGTTCCTCTCAGGTGAAATCCATTGGGCATGTGGAAGGGCTTTTCAGCATCTGCACCACCACTTCTAAAGAATGAGGTTGGAGGAACAGATTTTGGGGTATTTTTTAATAGTGTTTATTTTCTTTGAGATGCCTCTGTCACCCCCGGGAAGTGATCCTCAAAGGAAAAAATTCTCAGCATTTCTACTGTGAATCCTGAGAAAAATGGATTCCCTGTCCCTTGGTGCAGAGTGAGGACAGCTTGTCTGTCTATTAGCCTTGTTCCCAGCTGTCCTTTCCTCGCACCTCTTGGAGCTGGGGGATGATCACTCCCATATGTTGCCCTAAAAAGAAACCAGCCCCTCTGAGAGCAGACAAGTCCAGTTTCAAAACCGCAGATCTCCAACCATCTCCCCCTTTCTCAGGGCACCAGAGGGAGGTCTCTACACTCCCCTTCTAGCCAAGGACACACAGGGCTCTTTTCAGATGCCCATATACAGTTTCCCACCACCATCTCCATACTCTCAGCATCTCTGCACCTTCTTCATTTCTCTCTCAGATATCACAGAGGTGCTATGAGACAGCAGCGCCTTTCTGGAGGGCAGCTCAAAGTCTGGCAGGACATGGCTGGGAAATGGTCAAAGGACTGTTAGGACTGAAGATGGGCTCTCCTTAAGGGAGAGTCAGCTCAATTCCCAACCCCACACACTGCATTTCCTGTAACCGCATGGGCTAGAAGGGGGCTGCAGACACCTCACTCCCAAGCAGACCCCTCTGTTGCACAACTCGCAGGGCAGGTGTCTGAACTGCAGCTGAAAACCCACCAACACCAGGGAGCCTGAGAGAAGAACAGGAGCAGCATGGAGAGGAGGGGAAACAAGGAGCAACCCCATGATCCCGCTGCCAAGGGAGGCAAGGAGAGAGGGGCAGATGGGCACTCAGGAAAGCCCTCACCTTACCCACCTGGGCATGCCACCTCGCAGACGGTGACAACACAGGGCAGTCACTCTCAGACCCTGGACTCCACGGCTGTCAGGGCAGAGGCTCTGCTGGGTCAGAGAAGAGACATGGGGGGCTTTCTTGAAGAAGCTGTCTGCATTAGAGGGACTGACCAAGACTTGCTCAGATCCATTCTCCCAGGACAATTCTGTTCGCAGTTCCCTCTCATTCCCTGCCCATCTCTGCCTCCTGGCACTGTCCCTGCTGCCAGCTCTTACTCTGTCCCAAACTCTTTTCCTTGCTGGTGCTCACAGACCCCATCCCACCCTCTGTGTGCTCCATTCTGCCCTACAGAAGCCACCCAGGACAGGGCACTGGGCACAGGTGTCTCTGTTCTCACAAGTCCTAAGGAGCAGGTCAGGAAAACTCTTATAAAGCAGTCAAGGTGCTGCCGGTGCTGTCTGTAGGCTGAGGTGGGGTTGAAGGGGGTTGATGAAGTTTCTCACAGACCAGAGGTCACTGAATTCATGCCTGAATCTATCAGTCATAGGATGGGATGGGTTTAGAAGATCCCTCCAGGAACCTCAGTAGCATTGCCCTCCAGCCAGAGACTTACCGTGTCAAGGAGCTGTGAAGATTCCTCCCACAATGAGCTCTCCTCTCTCTTCCCACTCCACACTGCCTTTCACTTCTCTCTGCCTTGTCTCATCTCATGTCAGCAGCAGCAGGCAGAGCCTGGAGCCCTGCTGCTCTTTGCAGAGGAGCTGCCTCTGGACACAGCTGTCTCTCAGCAATGCTGCCAGGTTGCCATGAGCTCCTTCCATCGCAGGAGCCTGGCCCTGCCCAGGAGCAAGGGCCCAGCTGAAGTCCGGACTTCCTCTGTCCCTTGTGCTCCCTCCTCCTGGGAAATGTTCCCTGAAGTAGACTAAAATAATCACCATTGGTCTCTTTCTCAACACTGAAGGGAAACTGATTCCAGCATTACAATTTGTCTCATCACAGGATGGTTATCTGCAAGAGGTGGAAATGTCTCACTCCTAACTAGGCAGGACAGACTCAAGGACATGAAGGGAGGTCATCTACCCATGGTTCGGGTTTTGATTCAGATGAGTCAATCTGGGCATCACATGCCTATTTAGAAGCCCCTGGGATGCAGTGGGATTCAGCTCTCTCCCACCAACTCCACAAAAAAGAAAAGCAGGAGGTGGGATTCTCCTTGCCCAAGCCAAAGTGTACACAAAATAGATGTCTGTGTGTGAGATCCCTGTCTAAGCTCATGTTATAATCACCTGAGATGGAGGGTGGGAGTCAGTTGCTCACACACAAACACCTGGTGACAGTTGAAGAGACAGAGGTGGTCCAAGACATGTGCCAGTGTCTGCTTGCTCTGATGGAGCAACTGGGAGGCCCACATCCTTCTGGAGCATGAGGTGGGGGCCAGGTGGGGAATTTCCTTGGCCATCTCAAATGACCCCAGATGCCTAATACTGCTAGAGCACCACTCACTAGGAAGCTGTGACACAAGCAGATGCCTAATGTGCAAAATCCTGATGTAATCCAGGGCAGACACTGCATGTAATGACATAAAAATAGACTGGCAGGTCCATGTCAGATGTCTGAGGTGTCCAGCACAACTGCATGTTTCTAGCACACACAGTATGGCCCCTACAGGAAAGCCCTGCCTGTTTGGAGTGGTGCTGGGCAAGTGCCCCAGGGCATCTTGCGTTTCCTCCCTGTGCCCAAACAAATGACTCCTACCTCTGCCTTCGGGCACAGTCTGTACTGCCCACATCCAAGTGTGCTGCATTGATTGGAGGCACATCACACCAAGGTCTCCACTCATGTCCCTGCGCTCTTAAAACCATCTAGTTCTCTTCTCCCTGACCCTCTTTTCACCCCAGATGACATAAACAGGGACTGTGCTAATAAGGTCCACAGGGTCACTGGATCGCAGGCTGTCCAGGCCAGGGACTTCTTCAGTGGCACCTTATCCTGCCTGGATATTGGTTCACTTCTGTCACAGGCCCCAAGGTGCTGCAGAGTCAACTCAGGCTGCAAACCTCTTTCCTGCCATTCCTGCACAGCCCAGCTCTGTTTCTGCCTGGCCTTGGGCACTGCAGGCTTTGCTCTCTTAGTGGGAACCTCCATTCACCATGACATTGCCACCTGCTTTATATACCAGCATGGTTCTGCTCTGAAGTGGGGCCATCGCACACACAGTGTCCTTGGCTCCTGGTAACAGGTTGCACCATGACCAATCTGACTGAAACATTGGTAGAGTACTGAGATGTGGTGGGATCACTTGCACGGTAGGAGGGCCCTGATGGCAGGGTACAAACTCTTCAGGAGAGACCAATGGGGAAGATGAGGAAAGGGGATGCCCCTTGTGTGAAGGGACAGCTCAGACATGTGGAGCTCCTAACACATTAAGGCAAGGCTTTGGGTGTGAGCTTGTGGGTGACAAGGGTGACATCGCAATGAGAGTTACAGACCACCCAATTAGGGTGAGGAGGTGGATGCAGTCTCCTTTAAGCAATGTGAGAAATTCTGTGGATCACAGACCCTGGTTCTTACTGGGGGGGACTTTAATCCCCCTGACATGAACTGAAACGCCAAACAGCAGAGTGCAAGCAGGCCAGGAGGTTTCTGGAGGGCATCAGGGACAGCTTCTTAGCACAAATGCACGATTTGTGATGCTTCTTTGTATCTGAAAACTTCAGACAGGGAGGAACTGATCAGGGATGGTACAGTCAGTGTCTGCCTTGCCTACAGTGACATCCAGATCCTGAGTGGAGTGAGGAAGGATAGTAGAGGAGCACAGACCCTGGACTTCAGAGGGGCAGACTTGGGCCTGTTGAGGGGACTGGTGGCGGACTGCCATGGGAGGCAGTTCTGAAGGGCCCAGCAGCTCAGGAAAGCCAGCAGGTCTTTGAGGTCAGCACCCAGCAAGCACAAAAAGAGTCCATAGTGGTACTCAGTAAAACTAGTAGACATCCTGGGAGATCGGCTTGGCTACACTGGGAACTCAGGACTGAGCTCCAGGGCAATAAGGAGGGAGAAGGCAGGAGAGGCTGCAAGATGGTATTTAGAAATATTGTCCAGTGAGAAGGGATGGTGTTAGGGAAGCCAAAGCTCCCCTAGGATTGCCCATTGCAGGGAACATCAAGAGCATGAAGAAGAGCTGCTACAGCTTCAGTTATAGGAAAAGAGTAAAAAGGAAAACGTTGCCTCACTGCTGGATCAGGCAAGGGATCTATTAACAGCAGATGCAGATAGGTGTGAGGAGCTCAAGGCCTTCTTGGCTTCAGTCTTCACCAAGAAGGTCTCCTAGGCTGTTGTTCCTGGTCAGGAGTCCAGAGGGGGAAAAAAAAGCAACCAATGTTGGGTGATGACTGAGGGAGGGATGACTTGCAAGAACTCAACCCATACAAGTCTCTGGGACTGGATGGGCTGCACCTGAGGACACTGAGAGGGCTGGCCACTATCACAACAAGGCCAGTCTCTATCCTCTTTGAAAGGTTGTGGAGATCAGGGGAGGCCCCAATGACCAGAAGAAGGAGTATGTTGTGCCCATCATCAGAAAAGGCCACAAGGACAACCCAGGGAGCTACAGGCCGTTCAGCCTCTTTTTGGTGAGGAGTGTTTCTTGGAGTGAATCGTCTTGCATCACATTTCTGGGCACATGAAGGAGAAGAAGGTGCCTGGGAACCGTCATCATGGATTTACTGCAGAGAAATGATTCCTGACCAACCTGATTGCCTTCTGTGATAAGAGATCTGTACCTGTGGAGGAGAGGAGAGTAGTGGGTGTCATTTGCGATGATTTTAGCAAGGAGTTTGACACTGTCTCCAAGAATATTCTTGTATACAAATTGGGAATTATGATAGGCTGGGTAGACAACTGAATGGGTTAAAAGCTGGTTGGATGATCGAGCTCAGAGGGCTTTTGTGACTGAGTGGTGCTTTACCTGGAAGACAGTGACAGGTGGAGTACGCAGGGGTCTATACTGGGACCTGTCCTGTCTAACACGTTCATCAGTGACCTGGAGAACACAACTCTCATCACATTTGCAAATGGCACTTAATCAGGAGAACAGTCATAAGCTCAAGAGCTGCCATCCAGATGGACCTCAGCAGGCGGGAGGAATGGGTGGCCAAGAACTTTGTGAAATTCAAAACTAAACAAACAGCAGGTCCTGCCCCTGGGGCGGACCAACACCCTGCAGTGATACGGGCTGGGCAGTGCCCAGCTGGGCAGCAGCTCTGCAGAAAAGGATGATGCAGGATAAACACATCCGGTTAAGATTTGTGTTTCTGTATTCAGGAAAACATCATCACCAGAAGTGTAACCTGTTAATGGCAACTCCCAGAAGTCTAGAAAGTGGAGGATGTACTCCTGCTGAAGGCTGCTGATGGAAATCGGTGCAGTTGTCTTCCCAAAGTGACCAAAACACAAGATGGAATTTAGATTCCTAATTTGTAAAGATTTGGCCCTTATGAAGAAAGAACTGATACTGTAGTTAAGGCACTGAAATGCTAAATCCATTCCTATTATGAACACTGTGACACCTATCTTTTGCAATGGCAGACTGTCAGAAAACATGCTGTTGGTCAACAGATCTTGATTGCCTGCACTGTGCAAACATTGCATACATTTGATTCAGGATATAAATAACTATCTTGAAATTGCCAGAATTATTCTCCCAGGCAAAATTAAACATCTGTCTAAGAAGCCTGTGTGTGTGGGAATGGGGGGAAGGCTGGGTCTGAGTGAATCTCTGGACTCAGAAAATATTCTGCACAAATGTTTTCAGTGCTGTTTGCTGCCGCTGGAAATTCTAGAAGATTCAGGTAGGGTGCCCTCGTGATGACAGTATCCATTTCCTTGGGAAAGCACAGCATTCAGGTGCTTCAAGATACATAACTGAACAGGAGCCTAAAGAAGGAAAGCTGCTGATAGGAATAGCTCTTTGGGGACATTTGCATGGCATCCAGCTGGTGTTGCAAGCTACCAAACTGGTGCCTATGCTGGACCCTTCTGTAACAGTGTAGTAAATGTAGCTTTCAGTGAGAGTCCAAGAGCCTCCCACTGTACACGGACATGTGGAATATAAATGATAGTTGGTGCTGTCCTTTGGGCTTCCGGGATGCTGGTGTCCAAGTCAGTCTGGAGCACAAGCAGCATGACACAGGCAGGAAAGCTGAGGGCAGGCACTGTCAAAGGATCCTGGCTATGAATCATAATTTCAAAGTTCATTTTATAAGAGGTGACAACCTTCTGCCTGTCTGAAGAGCTCCCCAGCTCACAGCCTGCTGTCTCATTTCCAGAGGCTCCTTCCAACCAGGTTCCTTGTTCAGGAAGATCAAAGGCCGTTGCCTGCAGGTGGTACCTCAAGCACATAAGCAGACAACCCTCTACCCCATGAACAAAGCAGCAAGCATCCTTTCCCAGGATGCATTTCTATGGGTGTCTGATCAGAAGAGCAACACTCAGGCAGTTCTGGTCCCCAGGAGGAAAGTGCTAGCAGTAGATGCAGGCACTGACTGGACATTGCTGGTAGATGACCACAGAGGCAACCATCACATAACCTGAAGGGACATAATCCTCTTATGTGGCAGATGAGCCTCCAACCACATAACATGTCTGTCCATAGTTTAATGGCTCTCAAGTGCTTCCACTAAAGGTATAATAATGCTGTAATAGAGGGATGGTAAACAACAGGACAGATTTCCTGCCTAAAAGTAAAAAGGAACGGAACAGCACCAAGTCTGTTTATGCTTTATTTTTCTCCTTAAGAAAAAGGCAAAGATGTACAAATAGAAGTGCTGAAATGCTTTTAGTGCCTCCAATGGGGCATTGCAGGCTGTGGCATTCTTTATATTTGGTAACTGTAGCCAACTAAAGGAAATGTTTACACTAATCAACAAGTGTACAATAACTGTTCCTCTTAAGTACGATGAAAGAAAGGAAACACATTTCTTCCCCCCACCAACTGAAAAAAAAAAAAAAGGCAGCATTACAAAAAAGGAGGCTAGGAGAAGGGCATGAGGTGCAGACAGGCTGATGCAGAACCACCTCCTGGGCGCTACAGAGTCTTACGAGAATAGAAAAACCACGGTCTGAATCCCACTGAGACCAGCAGGAGCTCTTGCCATGGAGAGAGGTTTATGAGCAGCGTCTTCCAGCTCCCTGAGCTGACAGCAACCTCCTGACTGTTGAATTTGGAATGGAAACCATAGTCATGCACAACAGCATCATTTGATGTCCTTCAATCTAAAAGAAATGTGGATTTTCAGGCAGAAACGATAGGAAGCACATTAAAACCAGGCCAACTCCTTACCATGAGTTCCACCTACCTCACTTGAGTCAATGAATCCTAGGCGATTAAAGAAGTGAAAAGGTGCCGGTGTGCATCTTTCTTCAGGGGAGGTGGTGCTAGCAAACAGAGCAGACAGGTCCAGCGTAGGAGCTGCCAACTTCTCCAGAGCACCTATTCCTGCAGGCTCCAGGGGAGACCTTTGCCTGTAGCCTGGCTCTCCAGCTGGTTAGAGCCCTGGCCTGTATCATGCTGGGTGACAATCAGCATTTCTAGAACAATAATCACAAAACAAGATGTTTAAAAATAAAGTTACCAAGGAAGAGAAATTATATTAATGATTTTATCTTTTCTTTTCCCCTTACCCCCTCTCCCCCCCCTTTTTTTTTTTTTTTTTTTTTTTGGTTAATACTCTCTATCCTCCAGCAAGTAGTAAGCTGTTCCATGATCAGGACAACTACCAAAGCCTGTTTCTTGCTGAGTTGTACTGTATCTCCCCTAAGTGATCCTGCTGTCTCCACCATGGGTACTGGTCCCCACCATGCTGGCTGGGCAAGTGATGGTTCTCACATCACATCACATGGGTGTTGGCCAGCCAAATGCAGGCAGGGCAAGGGGTCAGGTAGCCGATATGGGGGAGAATTACAACTTTCTCCCTCAGCACCCACCTGTCCAGATACCTTCATTACCCCAACACTCATTTTCATGATGCCTAGAGTTCAAAAACATGGAGATCTCTGCATTTGCCATGTTCAGCTGAAACTGGTCAATGGTTAGCAAAGAAGGCAGGAGGGGAGGAAGGAGCGGAACAGCATTTTTAGGCAAAAACTTAACATGGGCATTGAAACACAGGAGCTGCATATAAATAACTGCAAATTGGATAGGCAAAGTTCCAGCATTATTACAAGTATGTATACGATATTTCTTTTTGCTATTTCACTCATTCCAGTGGTTTCATCTTTCCTTGTGTGCTGCCTTCTAACCCAGACTGCAGATAAACTCTCCAGTGATCTCGCTGTCGTGTTATGAAACACGGTTGTGGGCAGCATTTCTTTTTGCCACCACAGCACTGCAGCACCTTTGCTGGCTCAAGCCAAAGGTCCTGGAGACATAACTGAGTTCAGTAGGTCAGAAGATTTCCTGGCCAGCACAGTAAGAGCAATGCAGAAAAATAACTGGGACAACGTAACCTCACTTTTCAGCTGTGGGTTTGAATGACTTCCACACTGAAATATCAAAAGATTAACATAAGCTTAGTGGCCTACAGAGAAACAAATGCAGACGTTGGTTCAAGTTTTCCTCTTATGCTGCTTTAACAAACCCTTTCTCACTTTTGTTCCCACTACATAATTCACTACTGTTTTAACAATCCTGGAAGCCTGAAAGGCAAAGAGGGCTACACAAATCCATGCAGATCTTTTACCTAAAAGGATAGACAACACATTTCCTTGGTCCTGAGTCACTTAAGGAATAGCATGGACTGAATCAGCGCCCATTGATCTTTTGTGGATCTTTTTGGTGGAGGAAGAGGAGGCCTTCAACTTGATCAGCAGTAACAACGTACTTTATTGGTTCTCTAGTACCAAGTTTCATCTTCACGCTTACTTCTTCTGTGTATTGATATAACCCTTCCTCCCTGACAAACTTTTCTTTACTCTCTCCTCTCCCACCCCTCACTCTTACAACAGCCAAGGCTGTTTACAAGGACCTGTGGTGGAGCACAACTACCTCTCCCCCCATCTCGGGCCCAAAGTGTAGTGGAGCACAACTATCCCCTCCCCGTCCTTATCGCAGGCCCCAGCTGACCACAAAGAACCGACAGTGCCCAGGGCTGAGCAGGAGGAGCTAGGCCATACTGGTTGCAACTGGTGAGGCCAGAAATGGGCATAAGATCAGCAAAAAGGGGGCATATTTTCCCCAACACGGCACGAGGTCAGCAAAAAGGCATCTTTTCCCCAGCACAGCATGAGATCAGCAAAAAAAGGTACATCTCCACACCAGATATTGTATGACCATGAGTCAAACTCCGTGCCCATAAATAGTGCTGCAGTCTAGAGCCCGTTGAGCTCTCCTGCACGGCAGCAGGCTGCACAGCGGTGAATCTCCCCTTGAGTTGGGACGCCTCTCAAGGTTATTCTCGGGAGTTAAGAGAACCTCTGACAAGAAACCGTTGGAGTGGTAAAAAAACCGAGACTCGGGCACTAACAAATGTGCAGTAAGATTCACTTGCTGTGACTACACTATATGGCCGTCTTCAATAAATCTATTTGCAATAAACCTAGAAATAATAATAATAATAACTATTAACCAATAACCTTCTCCCCCCTCCTTCACCCCTGTGACAGGTCCCCAGTCATGAGGACCAGGGCTTACAAACATGAGGCTTCTTCCAGTTGTCTGAAGAAGGCCTCATCTGCTTCTTCTTCCTGATGGGGTGGCTGTAGCTGATTCCCAGGACAATATCACCCATGTTGCTCTGCCCACTAGCCCTGACCCATAGGCTCTCAACTGGCTCATCATCCGTCCCAAGCAGAGCTCCCTTCATTCAAGCTGCTCTCCCACGTGAAGGGTAACTCCCCCTCCTCGCCTTGCCTGCCTGTCCTTCCTAAAGAGCCTGTGTCCATCCCTCGCAGCATTCCAGTCCTCTGAGCGATTCCACCATATCTCTGGGATCCCAATGAGATCATAACTCTGCAGCAGCACACAGACCTCTCGTGCCTCGTGTTGGTTCCCCATGCTGCATGCATTAGTGTCCGGGCACTTCAGAGAGGCACCAGCCATGCTCATTTCTCAGGAAGGCTATGAGAGCTTCCCCTGTAATGCTTTCCTGTAGGCACATCCTTGTTTATGAGGATTCGCTTGGAGTAGGCCCCCTTCAGCCCTGGCTTGTGGATGACAGGGTCCTGACTGTTTATGCCACCCTGCACCCTTTCCTTGCCAACGTGGTCCACCACTTCCTCGTTTGACTCTTGGTCATCCTCTCCCTCCTGTCGTTCCCAGTGTAACGCTCCCCTTACCAGGTTTGCTGGGCTGTCAGCAAAGATGCTCTTGTCCTGCTTGGTCAGCCTGACCCAATGTCTTCCAAGCAAAGAGGGCCCCATGGTCATAAAACCAAAACCCTTTTGCTGACACCAGCTGTGCAACTAGTCGTTCACCCACAGGATCTGTTCTGATCTCCAGCCCTTTGCCCTCAGCAGCAAGACTGAAAAGAAAACCACCTGGGTCCCAGATCCCCCAGTCATCGCCCCCAGAGCCTGGTAGTTGTGCTTGATGCTTTGCAGGTCTCCCTGGGCAGTGTCTTTGGTGCCCATGTGGATGAGCAGCACAGGATGATAGTGTGAGGGACAGACGAGCCTTGGCCATCTTCACCGACGGGCCCTCCCACTGTGATGGAAACACCCTCACGATCATGATCGCAGCCAAGTCACCTTGACCTCCACGCCCTCTTTTGTCCTTCCAGGCCCTCACTGCTCCTGGCTGGGCTTTGTTGTTTCCTGCAGGTCCGAGCAAATCCACACACCCGCCTGCCTCCTCCCCATGGACTTCAGTGACACCACTGAACTCCTTGGCACCTTCATTCCCTTGGGGAGGTCCCCCTGGAATCCCTGCAAGCCCAAGGACACCTCCACACCTTCCCGTGTGCTTGGGGTCCCCCAACCCCTGCCTCCTTGTGAGGGTGAAGGCTGTTGGGGTGCCCTGCTGGGGGGCTGTATCCCTGGGGGACAAAAGGGGATAGAAGAGCAGAGACACCACGTCTGCCAGACCTTCTGCCTCTCCCCACCATGGGGAGTCAGACCAGCCTCCTGAATGTTGCCCCAGACACACACATGGCACCAGAAGGAGTCCTGCTCGCCCAGCAAAACCAGCAGCTTCTCCCTTGGCCAGGGGCCTTCCAAACTGGGTGAGCAAGGAGTGCAGGGTGGGACTGACCGTCAAAGGGAGCTGGATGCGTGAGTTCTGTCTGGGGTGAGCATGGTGGGTGTGGACAGCTTTTCCCCCCAGGGTTTCACTGGGTCAGGTCCATCTCAAGAGAAAGACTAGCGCGGGCAATGCCAGTGAAGCCAGAGAGAGCTGCAGAGAAACCCGTTCAACCATTCCCAGAGTCACAGAGCCGCTGGGGTGGCAAGGGGCTTCTGGAGGTCTCTGCTCCAGCCCCTGCTGCAAGTGGAGCTGACAGAGCAGGTTTCCCTGGTCCTGGTGCCGTCAAGGTGTGACTGTCTCCAAGGATGGATGCCCCCCATGACTCTGGGCCCCTGGTCCAGTGTCCTGTCAAGGTCCCTCTGAAGAACAGCCCTGGATACCCACCACTGTTGTGACCATCCCTGAGAGTGCTCTGCTCCCCCAGCCCGTTTTGAGCTTCCCCCAGAAGTGTCCTACCCCCACCCACTGCTGGGAGCTTCCTCTGACAGTGCCCTGCACCCACATGGGGTTTCTACCCAGGCTGGTCAGCTGCCCAGGCACCCCCAGAGCAACAGCGACATGAATGTCAACTCATCTGCTGTGGCATTATGTGCAGCAACACCTCCCGGGCCTCTGTGGAGGGCCAAACCGAGAGCTGTGCATGGACATCCTGGCTCTGGATGGCCTCGCTGACCATCCCAGGGATTGACACACAGCTGTGCTGCAACCCCAAATGCTCTTCTGCCCCCAGCAGCTGCCACCATGGGCTCCCCACACCTGGGCACACCTTTGCATCTTAGGGCTGTCCCAGGCTGTGCGCGAGGACCTCTGCTGAGGTGCCCTGCAAGACCAGGCCCTCCCATGGTGAGCCTGGGCCAGCACATCTGTGAGGACCTTCCCAGGGGCTGTGAGTGCCGGGGGAGCCAAGGAGCCAAGGAGAGCGGTGGTCTCGGCAAGGCACAGGGGAGCCCGGAGCTGGGGAGAGGAAGGTTCTTCCTTTTCGCCAGAAACCAGCTCCCAAGCAGGCTCGGAGGGCTGGAGGCAAAGACATGGAGATGGGGATCCGCATGGGGGCAGCAAGGCACTGTGATGGGGGGGTCCCCTTGAGGACTGTCAGGACATGGTCTTGGGAGTCCCCTTGGTGACCGCAAGGGCTTTGTGATGGAGGTGACATCATGCCCTCAAGGCCATTGTGATGGTTGGTGTCCCCATGGTGACCGTGTGCCTGTCCTGGCCAGGGCCCCCAGGTGCCCACTCCGAGGAGAGCGGCTCAGGCAGGAGGGAGCAGCTCCCCTCAGGGCCAGAACGGCAAGTCTCCAGCAGAGGATCATGGAGATGGCCATGGAATGGGGGGCAAATGCCCGCTCCCAGCCTGCGGACGGGCTCCCAGTGAGCTCAGTGCTGAGAAGCAGAGAGCAGCTCCAGGCTGAGCTCAGCCCAGCCATGACCAGCCGTGTTCTCGCCTTAGAAACAGAGCTGGGGTTTCCTGCCCTTCAGGGGCCAAACGTGCAAACACAGCTGGCTGCATCCTGCCCCTCTTTCTCCCCACAGCTGGACCACAGGGAGATGCTGGCAGCGATGCAGCGCAGCCAGGTTGGGGCTCCATCCCACCGGGATGGGCTGCCTTCACTCCCCAGCCCCAGGAGCTCATGGGCCCCTGGGAAGAGGAGTCAAAAGGTGCATGGCTGAACAGAGACAGTGGTAAAGCTTCCTCCAGCCTCCTCAAACCTGCTGATAACCAGACAGGAGGTGCCTGGAGAGGCCAGGAGGTCCCCTGCTCCCTTGCAGGCTGGCTGCCTGCTCTGCATGGGGCGTTCGCACTTCAAACCTGTGGCTCACCTGAAAATCATTTGCCCCCTCTTCAAACACACAAGGGACCAGAGTTGCAGCCTTCGGAGCCCAGGTTTGGTCTCCCATCCCTCAGCAGGCAATGAGGTGGCACAGCTCCCAGGGGCTGGGAGCACCTGCAGCTCCCACAGCCATCAGGACAGTCCTGTGGCTCCTGGGTCTCTGGCCTCCGGCTTGGCAATACAGGGGCTGTTCCCCAGGCTCTGCTGCCAGTGTGATCTGGCCTTGAAGAGCACAGTAATCCCATAGCTGCTTCTTGCCTGGCTTCTCCAAGGAACCCAAGATGCTTGTCAGCTCTCCAAAATCCTGGCTGGCATCAGGGATTCAAGCCATTTGCCACCTGGGATGGATGGAGGGCAGGGAGGGGAGGACCAGGCTCACTTGGCCTCGCTTGTGTCAGAGTCCAGCACTTTCTGACCAGGTTCTTCTAGATATTTCACACGCAGAGAGTGCAACATTCAATAAAAAAAGTTTACTTTGAAGATATGTGATGTTACCCAGGATTTTTGATTTAGCAGAGTGATACAGCAATGTGCTGGAATCACAGTACAAGCGCAAAATACAGCAACATACAGCAGCTGCAATATACAGTTCTATCCCAATACCTATGTGATCCCCGTTCCCGGTCTCTATACTACGCTCATGTCACAATGCTGGGTGTCCCCTGTCGCCAGGCAGGAACACATGGGTTGAAGGCAGCTCAAGGCCGTTGCTCTCTTTGAAAGTCCTTTGGTGGTTGTTCAGGTTTTACACTCTGTGTTGGGCTGGGCCCCATACACACTTCCCCCACGCTGACCTGGCTCTCTCAGGGAGACATTCACACTCTTGAAGACCTCAGGAAGAAGTGTTTGCACCAGCTGATGCCCTCAGCAGATGCAGCTGCTCACCTAACACACAGGCCACCCTCTGGTGCCTTCGTGTTGAGACACAGTCAGCTCTGGGTGCCCCAGCTGTGGTGAATGAGCCACCTCCCACCTTCTCCCCTGAACTCCATGGGCACCTCGCCCTGCCTGTCTCCCCCTGAGCCTTCTCCCATTGGAGGTGTCACTGGTCGGGGACACACGGCCAGGATGGGGTGACAGCTGGGATGCACCATGTCCAAGATGGGGGTGACAGCTGGGATGTGGCACAGCCGGGGATGGGGGTGACATCTGCCACCGCAGAGTGATTCTCCACCAGACACCACTCTTTGAGAGGTGCCTCACAGTCATGAATCGCTGCCCATGCTCCCTCACGCCTGTCCCTACCACCTCTGATCCTCCACTTAGATCCTCCACAAAGAACAATTTTTTTCTGCAAACCCATCTTCTGCCCGTCTCTGTCTCTCCTAGAAGGTTTCCAAAATTGGATTCATGCTCTTCATCCGTGGAAACAATGATGCATGTATTTTAGATTTAAAAAAAAAAAAAAGGCAACTGAGAAAAATCCTATTCTCAGTGCACGATGCACAAACTACCCTTCGCAGTTCTCCAAAAAAGATGAGGGTTCTTTCCTGAAAACTTAGACGCCTGAGGACAATGCAGTCGATACATAAAAGCAAGGCAAGCACATTGTTAGTTTGTCTTCAAACCTCATTTCTAATGCTTCATCATCTTCAGAGCCCTGAAACTACCAAGAAGGTGTTTTACAGCATCTCTGGAGATGAACTTCTGTGCCTCCTTTCTTCCACCCTGAAAAAGCAGGCAATGGCTCACTTCCATGCCCGGTGTGCAAGGGAAATGCCCTGGGCTGCGCAGAGATGCTTTTGCAGCCTCGCAGAAGAGGTTCTGAAGTGATTCTCAAAGAAAACGTTACCCAAACTTTAATAAAAGCATCACAGGTACTGCCAAAACAAGAAGGGGATTGCTACAGAGACTTTGTGCCCTGATGTTCAGTCCTAATCTCAGCTGCAATTAATGATGCCTGTGTGTAGGGATTTTATTTGAGCTTCGGAGATGTTGGAACCTGCTTGAAAGAAAAAGGCAAAGAGGAAGGTGACTGCCCTCAGGGAGAGGTTCTGCTTGCTCTACCTGGTTAACGGCAGGCAGCAAAGGGCATGAGAAGAGGAGAAGGGAGAGGACTCTTTGGACTGGGAAGAACCGAGTTCCCAAAGCTCCTCTTTGCATCCACTGGACATACAGGAGTGCAAGGGACCCCTCAGACGGAGGCATCAACACGAGAGACAGAAATGCTTCGGGAGATGTTGCAGGATTCATTTCACCCAAGGGCAGGACTGCAGGGGAGGGCAGCAGAATTTAAGGACTGGCGTGGTGGACATGTTGAGGGAAGAGGTGATGTGGCAGCCCAATGGGCTCGAGTGTGGGAGAGGCAACGGGGGGGTGGTTGTGAAAGGCCCAGGGTGGGGGCAAATGTTTCCTTCTAGGGGAATCTATGCCGTGTTCAGCATGTTCCTGGTCTGGGTCAGAGGGCCCGTGCAGCGCTGTGCACGAAGGGACACCCAGTATTAGCGGGGGAGAGGGGTCTGTGCAGCACCCAGCCAAGCCTGGGGGCCCAGTCTGGGTCCCTGGGGAGTTCCCTGCTCCCGACCCTGCTCTGATCTCCATGGCGAAGGTCTGGAGCAGGGGCTGCTGGGAGTGGCCTGTGCAGGAGAGTTGAAGGATGCTCTGCAGCACCTCAGAGCTGGGCCTGTACTCACTGCCCCAGAAACACACCCTCTTGGACCTCATGGCTATGAGCAATAATCCCAGATCTGCCTGGAGCTGCTGCCCCTCCACGCTCTTTGCCCTTGGACCCTGGGTCCTGCCTGTTGATGGGGAGGAAACCTGTGCTCCCAGGAAGCACCTGGAAGGGGCATGAGTTTGACCACTGAGCCTCCCGACCTTCTCAGTGAACTCACAATATGAGGTCAGTGGTGCCTGTTCAGGGACGATCTTCCCTCCAGATCTCCCTGCCTGATCCATTTCTGGGAGATCCTCTGTCCTTGCCTCTGAGCTGGAAGGGTTCTGACCACTGAACTCCTGGTGGTGTTGTCTGCAGGACCAGTGAATAGAGGAGGCACCAGCCCACTGACCACGACACAGGCACATTCCATCTCCATAGCTTGCAAGACAGAGGCTGGACAAGGAGGAAGACCTTGGATAAGGGACTAGCTGGTTCAGAGGGGTATGATGGTTGTGGATTTCCTTTCCAAAAGAGTTCACCTTTCTTGTCTTTTTTTCCAAGACGAAAGGGCTCTGTCTGTGGGGTGAGATGTTCTTTCGAGGTGGGTACTATGTCAGATCATCCCACAGTCTTCGCCATGGAGCTTTACTGCACTGGTGGCTTCCCCTTCCAAAGAGCTTCTGGCTTCCAGGAGGTGTTAAACCTGCCCTGTGTGAAAGGTCTCCTCTGCCCTTAATGCAGGTGGGGGCAGCTGGGGTGGAGCTCCAATGCAAACAGGCAGCATGCAGGAGGTGGAAGCAGGGAGAAGCTACAAAGGAGGAACTGAGAAACACAGCCAGGGCATGGAGGGATGGTGTCAGGAAAGCCAAAGCTCGGAGTTGAGACTTGCAGGAAGGGCTGAAGAACAAAAGAGCTGACCCACCGCTGAATGGAGTGGGTGACTTAGTGACAGTGGACACACAGAAGGCTGAGGAACTCCTGTGTGATTCCTGAAAAGCTCAAAGGGTGACATCATGATGGGAGCTACAGACCACCCAATCAGGGTGAGGAGGTGGATGCAGTCTCCTTTAAGCAACGTGAGGAAATCTGTGGGTCAGAGGCCCTGGTGCTTACTTCTTCCATGTATTGATATAAGCCCCCCTCCCCAAAAAACTTTTCTTTGCTCTCTCCTCTACCTCCCCTCACTCTTAAAACAGCCAAGGCTGTTTACAAGGACCCAGCAGTTTGAATCCAAGGGACACAGACATTTACCTGTAGCAGTTAAGGAATGTTTCCTCTTGTCTAGTAGGCATTTGATGAGACAATTCATCTTCAGAACCCTGAAGGTGATTCCTCATCACTGTACATTGCATCCTCTTTTAAAATGTGGTTAATACCACCTGAAAGAGAAGAGATGTTGGTTAACTTCCCTGAATAGTCCATATGCCTCACTCGCACTAGTCCAGCTTCCAAATTAGAGCTGAAATACATTATTTTACATTTCGTGATTCAATGGGAACACACTATATACTTAAGTCTTCATCCTACCACACAGCACAGGAGACTGTACAAGTGCATGTCCTCTGGGTGGGCAGGGAGACCTCAGGCTCTTTTCACCCTCTTGGAGAAGAGCTGGCTGCTCAGAGGAGTGGGGGAAGGAGGGACAGGTCCCATGGCTTGCAAGAAGAAGGTTCTGATGCGTACCTGGGGCCAGGGCAGTGCTACTTCCTAGGCTCTCTCCCAGCTCCTGGGAAGCCACTGCAGAAGCAAGCAAATCCCAGGAAAAAACCTTCCCTACATTTCTGGCAGCCAATGGCAGGGTCACTTCTGTGTGAGAATATGACAGGCCAGGAGCACCACAAACCCACCAGTGGGTGTCCTCACCCTGCCCGTTCACACAGCTGAGCTAACAATGGTGTGTTCCTCTACTGAGCCCCTTCCAGACCAGACCAGACCCTCCCCGACTCTCCCCACCTCCCCTGCCCTCCCCTGGCTCATTCAGCAGAGCAGCCCAGGCTGGCAGTGGCCCCCAGCAGTGCCTGCCACAGGGGGCTGCAGAGCTCTGGGCACTGGCTTCACAGCCACAGCCACCCGGCAGGCACAGCAGCTCTGGGGGGCAGAGAGGGGTGTGGGTCAGCTGCCCCATCAGCCCTCAAGCTGGGATTGGCCACAGTGGCACAAGGACACAGAGGACACTGGCACTCCGTGTCCCTTGTTCTGGTGTCCAGCAGATTCCCTACCTCCAGGCTGCCTGCAGACCCCCGTGCCAGCCCCTCTCTCCAGCACAGCACAAGAGTCCCTACCCTGAGGCTCCTCCAGCAGCTCCTGCTGCCCCAGGCACACAGCAGCCTGCCCTTACTTGACATACAGAGAAACAGATTTCTCTTTCTCACTTGCTCCTCCTTGCCAGCACACAATTGCTCCTTTCCTCTTCTCTAGGTGCATCCTTGTTCCCCCAGGGGCCTTTCCCCAGATGGGTGCATCAATGCTGGCCTGCCCGGACATTCCTGGACCCTCCCCTGTGCTCTCTGCAGGACCCCAGGCTGGCAGTGCTGCTCTGCAGAGCAAGTAGCTATGGGGCAATGGGTTTTGGGGTGACTCCACACTATCCATGGTGGTCAGGGTGGGAAGCAGATCCAGCTGGAAGGGCATCATTGCACCTGACAACCCCTACCAAGGGGTCTGTGGCCATGGACGATGCTCTGAGCAATCACAGGGCATTTCAAAGGGCTCAGGCTGTGTTCAGGGGTGTCCCCTAGAGCCAGCCCATGGTTTTTCATTGAAGGTGACATGAACAACTCTCTGGGTTCCCTTCCCTGTGCCTGCAGGGTCCACACTGCCTCCCATGCGATTGCAGAGCTCTCACTAGCCTGGACATTCAATGGTTTATCGCTTTACCTTTGGGTGACTCCACTTGATCTTGTGAAGCTCCATTCACTGCCCACCTCGAGGCACATGGTGCCCTTGGAGATGCCCTGTGCTCTCCTGGGGGCTCCATACTCCCTTTGAGAAGGACAGGCATCAGTCTCCAGCCCTGTCATATGGGAGATACTGCTTGACCGTTCACCACCTCCAGGAGCACTGGGCACCCACCCACCCTCATTCCCTAACACATCACCTAGGAGCTCATGGCCTTGAGCCCATGCAGAGTGCTGGAAAAGCAACAGGGTCTTTCAGGGTGTAAAGTCCTTGAGCACATGTTTGACTCCAGCTTTGGAAGGAGAGCCCGACCTTCAAGCACTGCACTGAGGAAATCCCCTTTTATTAGAGCGAAGCCAGGTCTCACACAGTGACAGACACATTTACAGCAGGCATCTCAGTCAGACAGACTGGGTTCATGCCTCTGAAGAAGTGGGATTCAAATACTTCTGTACAAACATGATTATCACAGAGAAAATGCCCAAAGCATAGGAGTTGTTTTGAGAGAAATTAAAAACCAACCATGAAGAGGGATGGGCAGCTTATTTCTGCTGAACTAGTACCAGCTGAATCAGTTTCTTCAGTGCATCTTTGAGCTCCTTGTTCCTCATGCTGTAGATGAGGGGGTTCACTGTTGGAGGCACCACCGCGTACAGAACAGCCAAGCCTAGATCCAGAGCTGGGAAGGAGGTGCAGGGGGGCTTCAGGTAGGCAAAGATGCCGGTGCTGACAAACAGGAAGACCACAGCCAGGTGAGGGAGGCACATGGAAAAGGCTTTGTGTCGTCCCTGCTCAGAGGGGATCCTCAGCACAGCAGTGAAGATCTGCACACAGGACAGCACAATGAAAATGAAACAGCCCAAAATTAAAGAGGCAGTAACCACAAGAAGCCCAGCTTCCCTGAGGTAGGAGTCTGAGCATCTGGGGAACTTCACAGAAGAACTGCTCCACTGTGTTACCTTGGCAGAGTAGCATTGAAAATGTGTTTCCAGTGTGTAGCACCACATTGAGAAAAGCACTGGCCCAGGCAGCTGTTGCCATTTTGGGACAGGCTCTGTTGCCCATGATGGTCCCATAGTGCAGGGGCTTGCAGACGGCAACGTAGCAGTCATAGGATATGACAGAGAGGAGAGAAAACTCTCTTAAACAAGAAGACAAACAAGAAGACCTGTGCAGCACATCCTGAGTAGGAAATGGCCCTGGTGTCCCACAGGGAATTGGTCATGGATTTGGGGACAGTGGTGGAAATGAAGCTGAGGTCGAGGAGGGCGAGGTTGAGGAGGAAGAAGTACACAGGGGTGTGGAGGCGGTGGTCGCAGGCTACAGCTGTGATGATGATGCCGTTGCCCGGGAGGGCAGCCAGGTAGATGCCCAGGAAGATCAAGAAGTGCAAGAGCTGCAGCTTCCATGCGTCTGCAAATGGCAGGAGGAGGAACTCGTTGAGGGAGCTGCTGTTGGACATTTGCTCTGCCTTGGTTCAGGGCACTGTCCAAGGAGGAAAAGGCATTGACAGGTTAGAACAGGCTTCTCTGAGCAAAACCCAGTCCCCTCCTCATAGCACCCCCCACATTGCCTCTCTCCTTCACCTTGCTCACCTCCCTTTCCTGACCTCTCGTTTGTGCTGAGAGTGCTGTGTAGCACAGGGGCCTCTGCCCATGGTCTCCAGAGGAGTCAGCCCTGCTCTGCTGGGGGGTGCAAAAGGAGATGTCAGACTGCCCTGTGCATTTGGTGGTCATCCCTGGGGATGGGCACCATGAGCTGAGTGAAGGGGATTATGTCCAGTGACTCAGTGGCAATAGTCTCTTTTTATCCTTGTGAGAGACAAATACAGCACTCATGGCAGCTGACTCCGAAAGAGAAGATCCTTCTGAGGGATTCATCTCTCCAAATCTTGCCCTCCTCAACAGAAGTGTCTGCTTCTGGATCAATCACACAAGCTCCCACTCTGCCAAGGGAGAGAAGCAGGGCAGTGAAGGCAGGGGCTGACCCGACCCTTTGCAGACATCTCTGTCCCAGTGAGATGGACCCTGTCCTCATGTCAGTTTACCATCTTCCCTCTTTCCCCAGGCACTGTAGTGGCACTGGGAAGTGACTAGCTCTGAGGTGCACATCCTGCAGCACATTACATCCACCTGTCTTGTGGACAGGCTGTGAACATGTAAACACCGATTTTCTCCAGAAAATGGGCTGCAGTGGAGGGGTCTGTTTCTCTATTTCTTTAGTTTTCAGATGCCTCTGTCACACCCTGGGAGCCTTCTTGGATGGCGTAGAAATCTTTGGCATTTCAGGTGCTCTCAGCATGAGCACTTGTGCACCCCAAGAGGAAAAAGGGCTCACGGTGACTCTGTACGGAGTCAGGGGATCTGGTCTGTCCATGAGTCTTGCCCCTCTCTGCCCTGTGTTCGCAACTCTCCCAGCTAAAGGACAATCACACTCACAAATTACTTTAAGAAAGAAACGGGATGGAACTGAGAGTGGAGGGGTTCCGTTTCCAAGTGAAGCTTTCCAGATTCTTCTCTCTCAGCCCACATGTGGAGAGAGTGCTATGGAGAGCTCTTCGGAGCATGTGACGATGTTTCTGACTCACATGACCAGCACAAGGACTCTCAGCTATCACACATATGTTATGGGAGAGCTGTGGTCTTCTGGAGGGCAGCTTGCAGCCTGGCAGGACACCCAGGAGAGACAGTCAAGAGGGCTACAGATGGGGCTTCTCCTTAAGGGAGAGTCAGATCATTCTGCTACCAGATGAAATGTATTGCCTAGAAGGTTGGAAGGGGACTTGGACATGCCACTTCCATGAAGACAACTGCATGCAGGACCCACAGGGTCTATGCCATAACTGCAGCTGAACACGCCTCCTTCAGCCCAGAGGGCACGAGAGCAAGAACCAGACCAGCACAGAGAGGTGAAGAAGCAAGGAGCAACACTGTGATGCTCCCATCACAGGGAAAGCAAGGAGCGAGAGACAGATGGGCAGCCAGGAAAGCCTTCCCCTCACCCAGCTGTGCACACCACCTCCCGGACCTGCACAGACAAGGACAGTTGCTCTCAGCCCCTTTGGCACACAGTGGGAGATGGACACGCTGCAGGAGAGATGCCCCTCTCCTCTGCTGGAGCTCAGGCTAGAGCATGCAGCTCATGCCCTGGCCCCCCTGGCCTTGAGGGCAGAGGCTGTGCTGGGTGGGAGAGGAGACCCAGGGGGCTTGCTTAGAGGAAGAGGTCTGCATTGAAGGGCATGACAGGGAGGTCTCCAAATTCCCCCCCTCCCACAGCATTTATGGTTCTAGTTTCCTCTCATTCACGGATCATTTCTTCACTGCTCGGAGCTTTTCCTCCTGGGAGCTGTTTCTCTCTCCCATGGCTTTTCCCTGCCAGCACTCTGCAAGCAGGAGGAAAATGAAAGCACCGACTCAGGAGAGCCCTTCTGTTTAAGGTAACCCCTGTCCCTGCCTTGACTGTCCTCTAGAAAAGGCCTGTTGGAAATATTGTGGGGCTGAGCTGGAGCTGAGAGCAGCCCTGACCCAGGCAGCACCATCTCAGCAGGAGAATGAACCTGCCTTGCCAGGGGTGACTCCTTCCACCCAGAGCTTCACCCTGCAGTGCTGTGGGGAGCTCTGCAGGCAGGCTGAGTGCTGACCCTCGCAGGCAGCAGAGTCACTGCCCCGGGCACACAGCACCCTGGGGTGCAGGGATACTGTTCTGAATTCCAGCCCTGGAGATTCCTGCTGAAGATCTCCAGCACCATGATCTGCTTTGAGATGGTCTAACTTTACAGTTAGATGAGGTTGGTAAGTGCTTTCTCCAGGAGAGTTTTCAAAGATCTCCTGACCCCTGCCCCACTACTGCTCCACTATCATGGTGACTATATATATATTTTTTTTCCTTAAACTTGTCTCTTGTGCTTTCCTCCCCTTGGCCCCCAGCCACACCATCCCATCTACGTTGCCCAAGGACAATCAGAGCCTCACCTCCAAGCACAGCCTTGCTGGGATCTCCTGGGACCGTGCAGGTGGGCCGTGGTGGCCAGCTTTAAGCAGACATACATGCTGCAGGTCCCTACATGGTCAAGGAGGAGAGCGTATGGAGACATAGCATGACCCATGGCAGAGCCTGTGGGCTGACACCAAGGCAGAGCTGGGGTCAGCAGGGCTGAGAAGAGAAGCTCCAGCAGCTCCTTTCCACACCCGGGCAGCGAGTGATGCACCCAGCAGTGCTCCTGAGAGAGGATGGTGACACAAGAGACGGGGAGCACCGTAAACTATGGTACTGAGCACTGAGCATCTGTGCTGAGTCTGGGAGTCCTGGTAGGTGGTGCTGATGGCTGCAGCCCCCAAGAGATCCCCAGCCCTGCTAACAGCAGTGAGTGCCCTCCACGGCTGTGGGGAGCTTCTGGAGTGTCGTGGCTCCCATCTGCACCTCATCCCTGCACTGGCCCAGCCCTTGGTGCCCTGGCCACTATGGCCCTCCTGTTCAGCAGCCTCCCACCAGTCCCCAACCCTGCCCAGCCCTCATCCTGTCCTCCTGGGGTTAGCAGAAGGCCATGCTCTGGGGTCTGCTGGGGTCTGGGCCCAGGGAGAGAGGCCAGGCAGGGCTGGACATTCCCCCCTACACAGGTGCTGAGCCCAGCAGGCAGACGGAGCTGGTCACATTCCAAGATCACCCCTCACCAGCACCATGGAGAATGGCCAGTGCTGGAAATGGCTGGTACGAGGGTCTGGGTCTGGGAGGAATTTCGTGGGGCAGTTTCTCCTCTCTGCTCATGCAACAACAAACTGGGTTGCATCTTTGTTCTGACAGACCCTGTATGAGGGCCCCCATGGGAAGAGGATGGTCTACAGGCCCAGTAGACGGCCCCAGGATGTCCTCTGCATGCTCCCTGCCAGCCCTGCAGAGGACACAGCAGAGGGCTCGTCCTCCCAGGGTTCACAGCTGGATGCACAGTTCTCCAGCTGAGCATGGAGCCTTCTCTGGAGGTGACATTTGGGTATGGACCAGCACACAGGGTGTCTGAAGACACACAGATTGTTTGAAGGAGATGTGCTGGGGACAGGGCCTGAGGGACAGCAGCAAACTGATATGGCTCCTGGATGCTGCTTCCTTCAACACAAGCTCCCACAAGGGCTCCCAGCCTTCTTTTTGCTGCCACCCGTCAGGAGGGATGATGGCACAATGAGGTGGGAGGGTGGGGAGCGTTAATCTTTTTTCAGGCACTTCCCAGGCCATGTGGAGACCTTGGAGACCTAGGACAACAAGGACTTCTGGCTCTGCACTGGGAGCTCACTTCAGTGTGCCCACACTCTGAACATTGTCTTGCATTAAAGGTCGGCAAGTTCAAGCCCAGTTCCACTTCCTTCTCATCTCTCCCAATCCCTCCTCTGATCTCACTGGCCTTTCAAACATTCCCCCTCCCCTCTTCTGCCGCAGGGCCCCGAGCTGATGGTGCTGCTCTGCAGAGTGAGCAGGCTGTGGGGCCACAGGGCCAGAGGGTCACTCTGCATTGGCCATGCTGGTCAGGGTGGGAAGCAGACCCAACCAAATGGGGATCAGGGCCTCTAATCCCTCCAGGGACTGTGGATGTGGCAAGTGCTTGGAGGGACTATGGAGCATTTCCAAGGGTAATAGTTGAGTCCAGGGGCATCTCCAGATCCAGCACATGGTATTTCATTGACATGAATCGCTCTCCAGTCTCCCTTCCCCATGCCAGGTGGGTCCCCACTGCCTCTCCTGGAATGGCAGAGTCCTCTTTTGCCAGCGGACCCCTGGATTTAGTGCTTTACCTTTAAGTGACTCCACCTTGGAGCATTTCTCACTTTGTGAGGCTCCACTCACTGCCCAAACCAGGCACATACTGCCCCAAGAGATGCCCTGTGCTCTCCTGGCACCTCCAGATTCCCCTCCAGAAGGATGGACATCTGACACTGGGCCTTAACATGTTGGACAGCTGTGGGTATGTAAATCCACGACCATTCATCCCCTCCACTGTCACTGGACACTGATGGGTGAGTCCTAAATCCAGCCCTTGGTCTCTAAGGGATCATAGCATGGTTATGAGCTTTTAGCTCCTGAAGCCATGGAGAACCCTGTGCAACAGGCCCTTCTGGGATGCAATTCCTTGGGGCTATTCTTAACAGTGGCTTTGGAAAAAGAGTCCAGCCTTCAGGCACTGCACCAGGAAGAACCTACTTTATTACAGAGATACTGTGCGGGAGCCAGCTCTGATGCAGCATTAGACACAATTTTATGTGCGTACCAGGTGAGACAGAGCAGTCTCAGGAAAAGTGGAATGTATCCAAGCATTTGTGTAGCAACATAGTAACAAATGATAATAACAACAGTAATAGTAATAATGAAAATAAAGTGAAGAAACAAAGCTCAGTCCTGGTATGGGACACAGCAGGAGTCATTTGTGGAGAGCAAAGGCAATGTTACCACTGCTGAAAAATGCCCATGAAATCACTTTCCTCAGGGCATCCTTGAGCTCCTTGTTCCTCATGCTGTAGATGAGAGGGTTCACTGCTGGAGGCACCACCGAGTACAGAACAGCCACCACCAGATCCAGAGCTGGGGAGGAGAGGGAGGGGGGCTTCAGGTAGGCAAACAGGCCAGTGCTGACAAACAGGGAGACCACGGCCAGGTGAGGCAGGCACATGGAAAAGGCTTTGTGCCTGCCCTGCTCAGAGGGGATCCTCAGCACAGCAGTGAAGATCTGCACGTAGGACAGCACAACGAAAATGAAACACCCAAAAGCTAAACAGGCAGTAATCACAAGAAGGCCAACTTCCCTGAGGTAGGAGTCTGAGCAGGAGAGCTTGAGCATCTGGGGAATTTCACAGAAGAACTGGTCCACTGTGTTGCCTTGGCAGAGTGGCATTGAAAATGTGTTAGCAGTGTGCAGGAGTCCATTGAGAAAACCGCTGCCCCAGGCAGCTGCTGCCATTTTGGCACAAGCTCTGCTGCCCATGATGGTCCCGTAGTGCAGGGGTTTGCAGATGGCAACGTAGCGGTCATAGGCCATGACTGTGAGAAGAGAATATTCTCCTCCTAACAAGAAGACAAATAGAAAGACTTGTGCAGCACATCCCAAGTAGGAAATGGCCCTGGTGTTCCAGAGGGAATTGGCCATGGATTTGGGGACAGTGGAGGAGATGAAGCCAAGGTCCAGAACAGAGAGGTTGAGGAGGAAGAAGTACATGGGGGTGTGCAGGCGGTGGTCACAGGCTACAGCTGTGACAAAGAGGCCATTGCCCAGGAGGGCAGCCAGGTAGATGCCCAGTAAGAGCGAGAAGTGCAAGAGCTGCAGTTCCTGTGTTTCTGCAAATGCCAGGAGGAGGAACTCATTGAGGGAGCTGCTGTTGGACATTTTGCTATCTCTGGATATGGGGCGCTGTCCAAGGAGGAAAGGACATTGAGAAGTTAGGAGAAACTTTTCAAGTAAAAAAATCCCCCAAATGTTCCAGTTCTCATGCAACCCCCCACTTTGCCTCTCTCTTTACGGACAGGATCTGTGCACAGCTCCCTTGCTTGAGCTCCACTTTGCACTGGCAGAGTGTGTTATGAGGAGCAGCGACTTCTGCCCATAAGCTCCAGAGGAGTCAGTCTGGGTGTATAGTGGTGGGATACATGAGAATGGGGGTCACTAGCTCTGACAGTCACAGTTCCTCTCAGGTGAAATCCACTGGGCATGTGGAAGGGCTTTTCAGCATCTGCACCACCACTTCTAAAGAACGAGGGTTGAGGAACAGAGTTTGGGGGATTTTTTTAACAGTGTTTATTTTCTTTGAGATGCCTCTGTCACCCCTGCGGAGTGACCCTCAAAGGCAGCAATTCTCAGCATTTCTCCTCTGAATCCTGAGAAAAATGGATTCCCTGTCGCTTGGTGCAGAGTGAGGACATCTTGTCTGTCTATTAGCCTTGTTCCCAGCTGTCCTTTCCTCGCACCTCTTGGAGCTGGGGGATGATCACTCTCATATGTTGCCCTAAAAAGAAACCAGCCCCTGCTGAGAGCAGACGAGTCCAGTTTCAAAACTGCAGATCTCCAACCATCTCTCCCTTTCTCAGGGCACCCGAGGGAGGTCTCCACACTCCCCTTCTAGCCAAGGACACACAGGACTCTTTTCAGATTCCCATATACAGTTTCCCAACACCATCTCCATACTCTCAGCATCTCTGCACCTTCTTCATTTGTCTCTCAGATATCACAGAGATGCTATGAGGCAGCAGTGCCTTTCTGGAGGGCAGCTCGCATCCTGGCAGGACACCACTGGGAAAAAGTCCAAGGACATTAAGGACTGAGGATGGGCTCTCCTTAAGGGAGAGTCAGCTCATTTCCCAACCCCACAGACTCCATTTCCTGGAACCACATGGGCTAGAAGGGGGCTGCAGACACCTCACTCCCAAGCAGACCCCTCTTTGCACAACTCGCAGGGCAGGTGTCTGAACTGCAGCTGAAAACCCCCCAACCCCAGGGAGCCCAAGAGAAGAAGAGGAGCAGCATGGAGAGGAGGGGAAACAAGGAGCAACCCCATGATCCTGCTGCCAAGGGAGGCAAGGAGAGAGGGGCAGATGGGCACTCAGGAAAGCCCCCACCTTACCCAGATGGGCATGCTGCCTCACAGACGGTGACAATGCAGGGCAGTGGCAATCAGCCCCTTTGTCAGGCAGCATGAACTGGGCCCATAGCAGCAGAGATGCCCCTCTCCTCTGCCAGAGGGCTGGCTGCAGAGAAGGCAGCTCATGCCCTGGACCCCGTGGCTGTCAGGGCAGAGGCTCTGCTGGGTGGGAGAGGAGACACAGGGGGAGCTTGCTGAGAGGAAGGTGTCTGCATTGGAGGGACTGACCATGACTTGCCCAAATCCATCAGCCCATGATTTTTCTGTTAGCAATTCCCTCTCCTTCCCTGCCCAGTTTTCCTACCTGGAGCTGTCCCTGCTGCCTGCAGCTTTCTCTGTCCCAAAATCATTTCCCCGTCGGTGCTCCCAGACTCTGTCCCACCCTCTGTGTGCTCAGGTCTGCCCTAAAGAAACCTTCCAGCACTGAGACCTGGGCAGGGGCATCTCTGTGCTTGCAGGTCCTAAGGAGCAGGTCACACAAACCTCGAGGAAGCCATGAAGGTGCTGCTGGTGTTGCTGTAGGTGGAGGTGGGGTTGAAGGGGTTTGCTGAGCTTTCTCAAGGACCTATTGAGCTCTGAGAGTGAAGGTTTGTGAGTCCCAGGCCCTTGACAAACCAGCAAATTCTTTCCTTTTTCCTCCCTGCCAAAATTAGGAACTGAAAGCCCTGGAAGGAAAACTCCTTCCCTTTCAAGTACCCTTTTTTCACCTTCCTCTGTGCTGCAAGGACACAGCTCTGAATCACAGCCCTGGGCAGACCTGTGTGCACGTCCCAGCTTCACAGCCCTGCAGCTGTCCTTGGGAGAAGGTAGCAGCATGCCCTGTCCCTGTGACGGTGTGGCAGGGAATCCCTGCTCTGAAGCATCTCCTCCTCCTCCACACTGGAGAAGCTGGGAGAGCGATCCGTAGAAGACTTATGAGTGATGGTATGGAACAGGTTGCGAAGAGCCCTCCAGGAACCTCAGTAGCATTGCCATGCAGCCAGAGACTTACCGTGTTCAGGGCTGTGAAGATTTCTTCCACAATGAACTGTCAGACATCCTCCCACTCCACACTGCCTTTCACTCCTCCCTGTTGTGTCTCATCTCATGTCAGCAGCAGCAGGCAGTGCCCAGAGCCCTGCTGCTCTTTGCAGAGGAGCTGCTCCTACACACAGCTGTCTCTGGGCAGTGCTGTCAGGTTGCCTTGAGCTCCTACCATCCCAGGAGCCTGGCCCCGCTCAACAATGCTGGCCCAGCTGAAGCCCTGACTTTCTCTGTCCCTTGTGCTGCCTCCTCCTGGGAGACATTCACTGAGGTAAACCAAAATAATCACCTTTGGTCCCTCTCTAAACAATGCAGAGACCAGTTACAGCACTGTCACTTGTTTCATCAGAGGATGGTTATCTACGAGAGGTGGAAATGTCCCACCCTGGAAAGCCATATTCCCATGTCTTAACTAGGCAGGACACCTAGAAGAGGACAAGAAGGAAGATCATTTTCCCATGGTTCAGGTGTTGATTCAGATGCGTCAATTTGGGCATCTTGTGCCTGTTCTAGAAGGCCCTGGACTGGAGTGGGATGCAGATCCCTTCCATGAACTCCACAAACACACAACAGGTGGGATTCCCCTTGCCAAAAGTGAAGTGAGCACAACATAGGTGTCTGCATGGGAGCTCCTTGTCTAAGCTGCCATTGTAATCCCTGGAGATGGAGGGTGGCAGTCAGCTGCTCACACACAAACACCTGGTGATAGTTGAAGAGACAGAGTTGGTCCCAGGCATGTGCCAGTGTCTGCTTGCTCTGATGGAGCGACTGTGAGACCCACATCCTTCTGGAGCATCAGGTGGAGGCCAAGTGGGATATTTCCTTGGCCAGCTGAAAGGACACTAGATGCCTACTACAACTAGAGCCCCACTCACTAGGAAGCTGAGACAGATGCAGATCCCAGTGTTACAAACAGCTGTTGTAGTTCAGTGCAGACACTTGATGCAATGACATAAAAATAGAAACTGCTGCTGGCCTATCTGGGACTCAGGCAGAAGGGACCTCACAATCCACACTGAAGCCATAAACGCGCTTCTGGCCTGTCAGCAGCAGAGACAGAGGTGACTTTACCTGAACCTACAGCAACTGAGAGCCTGCTGATGACACATAACTTATGGAGAAGAAAGTGACCTCACCATCAGCATCAGAGCCTTGTCCCCACTTTTGGCCTATCAGGTGCCCAGGCAGCAGTGACCTCACGGTAAACATACCAGCCATGTGCCTGTTCCTGGCCTATCACCACCAGAGACTGTGGTGGCATCACAAGAACCTACATGAGCCAAGAGCCTCCTGTTGGCCTGTCAGCTCCAGAGGAATAAGTGACCTCACAGCCAGAATCGAAGCCATGTGCCTGCTGTTGGCCTATCAGCACTCAGGCAGAAGGGATCTCAAAAGTACCTACCCCACTCATATGCCTGCTGCTGGCCTATCAGGTACTCAGGCAGAAGTGACCTGACAAGCACAAACCCCAGCCATGGCCCTGCTCCTGGTCATGTTCTCACACAGAAGTGACCCTGTCACTGGCTCCCAGGAACGTGGGGAAGGTCGTTCTCTGGGACTGGCTTGCTTCTGCAGTGGCTTCCCAGGAGCTGGCAGAGGGCCTGGGAGGTAGCAGTGCCCTGGTCCCAGGCACCCATCAGCACCTTCACCTCACGAGCCATGGGACCTGTCCCTCCTCCACCCAGTCCTCTGAGTGACCAGCTGCTCTCCTACAGGGTGACAAGAGCCTGAGGTCTCCCTGCCCAACTGCAGGGCATGCTCCTGATGGACTCCAATAAGCCCTGCTGCCTGCTTGTCCACAAGCACCTGGCCTAGGAACTGCAGGGCGTTACCACAGCCCCAGGCAGTGCAGTGCCAGGAGGATCCCACCAGGCCTCTTCTTCCAGCACTTCCTCAAGCAACATGCTTTGGAGGAACAGGAAGGGCCAGGTCCCACCTGTGCCCATCCAGACAGCTGCAGCGAGTACCTTGGGGACTTGTTTTAGCTCAACACGATGAAAGTCTGGGTGTAGGGTGCTCTTACACCTAGGTGCGCTCGCCGGTGCTGAGGAGCTAAAAAGAAAGTTTTAGATGCAGGGAGAAAAGCAGAGAAATACTGCAGGTCTCGTTGAGGCCAGATGTTATGGGATCTGCTTTTGAGGGTGTTCCAGTGGTGGCTGTGATGTGACTCAGGTCCTTTGTGAGCCACACATTGGAGGCATCCTGTAGTCTTCAGCCACCCAGGACTTGAAGGTCCCAGACTGAAATCTTTGCCTGAGTGCCCAGCAACTCCCCCTTGCCTGGAAGGGGTCTCTAAAATCCTGCTGCCCTCCATCCCATGAGGACTGTCAGGAAAAGACCCTCCTTCCCCCAGGTACTGCTGGTCGTGGAAGAAACAGCCTTGCCAGAGAGGGGGTAAATCCACCCGTTTTTGGAGATGTTTACTGGTGGGACTCCTGGCCTGAATTCTCCCTCTTTTGATTCATTTCTGCTTTCTTTCTCCACCTCTCCCACACACATTTATCCTACTCTGTGAGATGTGTCATGAGCCCATGGCATGAGCAGAGGAGGCCGTATGAAGCCCCATTGCTTGGGGCTTGGGATCCTTGGCACCTCAGGAGGGTTGCTGTCACTTGGTTTATCCAGGCCTTTGCTGTGAGGTCTCGTGCACACATTTCCTTCCTCCTCCCCAGGCTGCCCAGATTATCAGCGTGGCCTTGCCCTGGACTCAGCTCTTTCTCCATAGTCCTGATCTATTATGCAAGGAGAAAAATAGAGTTCAGGGTAGACTGAGGTGTGACCAGAGGAAGTATCACTGAAGGGCAGGGAAAGCATCAGTTTATAGCCACTCTCAGGACATTGAGTTCTAATCTTTTCTCTTTCAGACCAAACTCAGGCTGCATCCTGCAGCCATGGAAGTCAACGAACAGCCAATGCCCCCCCACATTGGTGTGGTTGAGCATGAGCCCTAATGCTTTAATTAAAAAGTTAGACTAGCAAAAACATGTTCTACCCCTGCATAATCATATTCTTGGCCATGCTATTAGAGGTAGAGTAAATCAGAAGTCCCCCTGGAGCTCTCCCTTGTGAGAAAGTCTGGGCACATCTGGTTCCAGCCACTTGGCCACTGGCAGAAATGCCATTTTTGGGGGGGTTGGTTGTTTTAAAATGTCTGCAGTACCTGGGTTGATCATACTGCTCTCTCCAACGTGGGTAGTCTGCCAGTTCTGCTTTTTCTTTATTTTGCTCCTTTTCGGTCAAGGCTGCCAGGATATTTCCAGTGTCTCACTGCAGTTGCCCTGCTGCCTGCACTCTTGCTAATACAAGCCAGGGTAACAGTGGCCATCTTTGCTACAAGAGCACCTTGCTGACTTCTTGTCAGCTTGATATCCACCATGACCCCCAGGTCCTTCCCCAGATCCTCTTTCTTGTCCTTTTTGAAGATGGATGTAACGTTTGAGGAGGAGCTGGGGAGGCTGGGGGCCAGGCAGTGGCTGCGGGGCTGTGCCAGGTCCTGCTGCATCGCTGGTCCCCGCGGTGTGGGGAGAGGGTATGGGAGATGGGGCAGCACAGGGGGTGGTGGCAGGTCATCAGGGCAGGGGCAGGGAACAGTGGGGACTTCAGTGAGGGGCCCTGGCCTCACCAGGAGTGGTGAGGAGCATCGTGGCTTCCATCTGTGCCCTGTTCCTGCACCCGCAGACATCCCCACAGCCCCACTGTGCAGGCATCACACAGGGCAGGGTGTGTTCAGGGATGGGGAAATGACCCCCTGGCATGGTCCTCATGACATCCCTCGATGCCCCATACACCCACAGCCCTCCTGCTTTCCCAGCCTCCCCCAGCGCCTGGCCCCAGCCCTTCCCTAGCTGTGTCCCACATGGGGGTTAGCACACAGCCATCCCCTGGGTTCTGCCGGGGTCTGGACCAGGAAGGAGGCCAGGCAGCACTGGCTGTTCCCCTCAATGCAGGCACTGAGCCCAGCAGGAAGGAGCTGGACATGCAGCAAACTGCAGAAACCTAGGGTGCGTGGCCAGGGCCGGAAACGGTCGATGTGAGAGGCTGGTCTGTGACCAATGCCTGGGGGCACCTCTGTGGTCGGTCCCTGCAAGCAAGGGCACAGAGAGGCCTCCTCTCTTCTGCACCTGGCATGTCTTGTTTCCCCTCCACGAGGACTGGCTCTGCACCACAAAGCCCTGGTGTGTGTCCTCACCCTGCCCGTTCACACAGCTGAGATGACATTGGTGTTTTCCTCTCCTGGGCCCTTTCCATTCCAGCACAGACCCTCCCCAACTCTCCCCACCTCCCCTGCCCTCTCCCTGGCTCACCCAGCAGAGCAGCCCAGGATGGCGGTGGCCCCCAGCAGTGCCCACCGCAGGGGGCTGCAGAGCTCTGGGCACTCACCCAGCTGCCCCAGACCCTCTGCGGGCACAGAAGCTCTCTGGGGGACAGGGGTGTGTGTGTCAGCCATCCCATCAGCCCCCAAGCTGGAACTGGCCCCAGCGGCACAAGGACACAGAGGACAGCCACCACCAGATCCAGAGCTGGGGAGGAGAGGGAAGAGGGGCTTCAGGTAGGCAAACAGGCCAGTGCTGATGTACAGGGAGACCACAGCCAGGTGAGGGAGGCACATGGAAAAGGCTTTGTGCCGGCCCTGCTCAGAGGGGATCCTCAGCACAGCGGTGAAGATCTGCACATAGGACGGCATAATGAAAATGAAACACCCAAAGAATAAACAGGCAGTAACCACAATAACCCCAACTTCCCTGAGATAGGAGTCTGAGCAGGAGAGCTTGAGGATCTGCAGAATTTCACAGAAGAACCGGTCCACTGTGTTGCCTTTGCAGAGTAGTATTGAAAATATGTTTCCAGTGTGTAGCACCACATTGAGAAAACCACTGACCCAGGCAGATGCTATCATTTTGACATAAGCTCTTGTGCCCATGAGAGTCTCGTAGTGCAGGGGCTTGCAGATGGCAATGTAGCAGTCATAGGACATGACAGAGAGGAGAGAAAACTCCCCTGTAAACAAGAAGATAACCAGGAAGACCTGTGCAGCACATCCTGAGTAGGAAATGGCCCTGGTGTCCCACAGGGAATTGGCCATGGATTTGGGGACAATGACGGAGATGGAGCCAAGGTCGAGGAGGGAGAGGTTGAGGAGGAAGAAGTACATGGGGGTGTGGAGGCGGTGGTCGCAGGCTACAGCTGTGATGATGAGGCCATTGCCCATGAGGGCAGCCAGGTAGATGCCCAGGAAGAGCGAGAAGTGCAAGATCTGCAGCTCCCGTGTGTCTGCAAATGCCAGGAGGAGGAACTCATTGAAGGAGCTGCTGTTGGACATTTGCTCTGCCTTGGTTCAGGGCACTGTCCAAGGAGGAAAAGGCATTGACAAGTTAGAACAGGCTTCTCTGAGCAAAACACGTTCCACTCCTCAGAGGACCCCACACATTGCCCTTCTCCTTTGCCTTCATTCAGCTCCCTTTCCTGATCTCTCGTTTGTGCTGAGGGTGCTGTGCAGCATAGGGGCCTCTGCCCATGGGCTCCAGAGGAGTCAGCCCTGCTCTGCTGGGGGGTGCAAATGGAGATGTCAGACTGCCCTGTGCATTTGGTGGTCATCCCTGGGGATGGGCACCATGAGCTGAGTGAAGGGCATTATGTCCAGTGACTCAGTGGCAATAGTCTCTTTTTATCCTTGTGAGAGACAAATACAGCACTCATGGCAGATGACTCCAAAAGAGAAGATCCTTCTGAGGGATTCATCCCTCCCAACCTTGCCCTCCTCAACAGAAGTGTCTCTTTCTGGATCAATCACAGCAGCTCCCACTCTGCCAAGGGAGAGAAGCAGTGCAGTGAAGGCAGGGGCTGACCCGACCCTTTCCACACACCTCTGTCCCAATGAGATGGACACTGTCCTCATGTCAGTTTACCATCTTCCCTCTTTCTCCAGGCACTGTAGTGGCACTGGGAAGTGACTAGCTCTGAGGTGCACATCCTGCAGCAGATTACACCCACCTGTCTTGTGGAAAGGCTGTGAACATGTAAACAGTGATTTTCTCCAGAAAATGGGCTGCAGTGGAGGGGTCTGTTTCTATATTTCTTTAGTTTTCAGATGCCTCCATCACACCCTGGGAGCCTTCTTGGATGGCATAGAAATCTTTGGCATTTCAGTTGCTCTCAGCACGAGCACTTGTGCACCCCAAGAGGAAAAAGGGCTCACGGTGACTTTGTACAGAGCCAGGGGATCTGGTCTGTCCATGAGTCTTGCCCCTCTCTGCCCTGTGTTCGCAACTCTCCCAGCTAAAGGACAATCACACTCACAAATTACTTTAAGAAAGAAAGGGGGTGGACCTGAGAGTGGAGGGGTTCCGTTTCAAAGTGAAGCTTTCCAAATTCTTCTCTCTCAGCCCACATGTGGAGAGAGTGCTATGGAGAGCTCTTCAGAGCATTTGATGCTGTTTCTGACTCACATGACCAGCACAAGGACTCTCAGCTATCACACATATGTTACGGGAGAGCTCTGGTCTTCTGGAGGGCAGCTTGCAGCCTGTTGGGACACCCTAGAGAGACAGTCAAGAGGGCTAAAGATGGGGCTTCTTCTTAAGGGAGAATGAGATCATTCCCCTACCAGATGAAATGCATTGCCTAGAAGGTTGGAAGGGGACTTGGACATGCCACTGCCATGAAGACAACTGCATGCAGCACCCACAGGGTCAATGCCTTAACTGCAGCTGAACCCCCCTCCTTCAGCCCAGAGAGTACAAGAGCAAGAACCAGAGCAGCACAGAGAGGTGAAGAAGCAAGGAGCAACACTGTGATGCTCCTACCACAGGGAAAGCAAGGAGCGAGAGACAGATGGGCAGTCAGGAAAGCCTTCCCCTCACCCAGCTGTGCACACCACTTCCCAGACGGCAACATCACAGGACAGTCTCTCTCAGCCCCTTTGTCACACAGTGGGAAATGGGCACACTGCAGGAGAGATGCCCCGCTCCTCTGCTGGAGCTCAGGCTAGAGCATGCAGCTCATGCCCTGGCCCCCCTGGCCTTGAGGGCAGAGGCTGTGCTGGGTGGGAGAGGAGACCCAGGGGGCTTGCTTAGAGGAAGAGGTCTGCATTGAAGGGCATGACAGGGAGGTCTCCAAATTCCCCCTCCCACAGCATTTATGGTTCTAGTTTCCTCTCATTCACGGATCATTTCTTCACTGCTCGGAGCTTTTCCTCCTGGGAGCTGTTTCTCTCTCCCATGGCTTTTCCCTGCCAGCACTCTGCAAACAGGAGGAAAATGAAAGCACCGACTCAGGAGAGCCCTTACGTTTAAGGTAACCCCTGTCCCTGCCTTGACTGTCCTCTAGAAAAGGCCTGTTGGAAATATCGTGGGGGTGAGCTGGAGCTGAGAGCAGCCCTGACCCAGGCAGCACCATCTCAGCAGGTGAAGGAACCTGCCTTGGCAGGGGTGACTCCTTCCACCCAGAGCTTCGCCCTGCAGTGCTGTGGGGAGCTCCGCGGGCAGGCTGAGTGCTGACCCTCGCAGGCGGCAGAGTCACTGCCCTGGGCACACAGCACCCTGGGGTGCAGGGATACTGTTCTGAATTCCAGCCCTGGAGATTACTGCTGAAGATCTCCAGCACCATGATCTGCTTTGAGATGGTCTAACTTTACAGTTAGATGAGGTTGGTAAGTGCTTTCTCCAGGAGAGTTTTCAAAGATCTCCTGACCCCTGCCCCACTACTGCTCCACTATCATGGTGACTATATATATTTTTTTTTTCCTTAAACTTGTCTCTTGTGCTTTCCTCCCCTTGGCCCCCAGCCACACCATCCCATCTACGTTGCCCAAGGACAATCAGAGCCTCACCTCCAAGCACAGCCTTGCTGGGATCTCCTGGGACCGTGCAGGTGGGCCGTGGTGGCCAGCTCTAAGCAGACATACATGCTGCAGGTCCCTACATGGTGTCAGAGGAGAGCGTATGGAGACATAGCATGACCCAGGGCAGAGCCTGTGGGCTGACACCAAGGCAGAGCTGGGCTCAGCAGGGCTGAGAAGAGAAGCTCCAGAAGATCCTTTCCACACGCGGGCTGGGAGTGATGCACCCAGCAGTGCTCCTGAGAGAGGATGGTGACACAAGAGATGGGGAGCACCGTAAACTATGGTACTGAGCACTGAGCATCTGTGCTGGGTCCGGGAGTCCTGGCAGACAGTGCTGATGGCTGCAGCCCCCAAGAGACCCCCAGCCCTGCTAACAGCAGTGAGTCCCCTCCACGACTGTTGGGAGCTTCTGGAGTGTCGTGGCTCCCGTCTGCACCTCATCCCTGCACTGGCCCAGCCCTTGGTGCCCTGGCCACTATGGCCCTCCTGTTCAGCAGCCTCCCACCAGTCCCCAGCCCTGCCCAGCCCTCATCCTGTCCCCCCAGGGTTAGCAGAAGGCCATGTGCTGGGGTCTGCTGGTGCCTGGGCCCAGGGAGAGAGGCCAGGCAGGATGGCCATTCCCCCCATACAGGTGCTGAGCCCAGCAGGCAGACATAGCTGGTCACATTCCAAGATCATCCCTCACTAGGACCATGGGGAATGGCCAGTGGTACAAGGGTCTGGGTCTAGGAGGAGTTTCCTGGAGCAGTTTCTCCTCTCTGTTCATGCAACAACAAGCTGGGCTGGATCTTTGTTCTGACAGACCCTGTACGAGGGGCCCCATGGGAGGAGGATGGTCTACAGGTCCAGGTGATGATCCCAGGACCTCCTCTGCATGCTTGCTGCCAGCCCTGCAGAGGACCCAGGAGAGGGCTTGTCTTCCCAGGGCTCACAGCTGGATGCTCAGTTCTCCAGCTGGGCATGGAGCTTTGTCTGGGGGTGACATTTGGGGTAAGGACCAGCACACAGGGTGGGGGAGATTATCTGAAGGAGATGTGCTGGAGATAGGGCCTGAGGGACAGCAGCAAACTCATATGACTCCTGGGTCCTGCTTCCTTCAATGCAAGTTCCCACAAGGGCTCCCAGCTTTCTTTTTGGTGCCACCTGTCAGGATGGACAATGGCACAATCAGATGGGAGTGTGGGGAGCGTTAATCCTTCTTCAGGCACTTCCCAGGCCATGTGGAGGGCCAGCAGAGCAAGGACTTTTGGCTCTGCACTGTAAGCTTGCTTTAGTGCACCCACACTCTGAACATTGTCTTGGATTAAAAGTTGGCATTTTCTCTCCAAGACATTTTCAAGCCCACTTCCCCTTCCTTCTCAGCTCTCCCAGTCCCTTCCCTGATCTCCCTGGCCATTCCCACACCCCCTCCTCTGCTCTTTCCACAAGGCCTTGAGGAGAGGTGCTGCTCTGCAGAGCAAACAGGCTGTGGGGCCACAGGGCCACAGGGTGCCTGCACTGCCATGCTGGTCAGGGTGGGAAGCAGACCCAACCAAACGGGGATCACAGCCTCTAATCCCTCCAGGGACTGTGGATGTGGCAGATGCTTGGAGGCACTATGGAGAATTTCCAGGGGTGCTAGTTGTGTCCAGGTGAGCCTCTAGATCCTGCCCCTGGTATTTCATTGACGATGACATGAATTGCTCTCCAGTCTCCTGTCCCAAGCCAGATGGGTCCCCACTGCCTCTTCTGGGATGGCAGAGTCCTCCTTTGCCCATGAATCCCTGGGTTTAGCGTTTTACTTTCAGGTGATTCCACCTTGGAGGACTTCTCGCTTTATGAGGCTCCACTCATTTCCCACGCCAGGCACACGCTGTCCCAGGAGATGCCCTGGGCTCTCCTGGCAGCTCCAGCTTCCCTGCCAGAAGGACGGGTGTCTGACACTGTGCTTTAACATGTGGAACATTTCTGGGTGTTTAAATCCATGACCATTCAATCTCCTCCACTGTCACTGGACACTGACGGGTGAGTCCTAAACCCAGCCCTTGGTCTCTAAGAGATCATTGCACTATTATGAGCTTTTTGCTCCTGAACGCATGGAGAACCCTGTGCAGCAGGTGCTTCTGGGGTGCAATTCCTTGGGCCTATTCTTGCCAACAGATTTGGAAGAAGCCCAGCCTTCAGGCACTGCACTGGGTAGAATCTACCTTATTGCAGAGACACTATGAGGGAGTCAGCTTTGACCCAGGGTTTGAAACAGTTTAATGTGGGTACCAGGTGAGAGAGAACAGTCTCAGTAAAAGTGCAGTGAATCCAACCATATGTGTAGCAACACGATAACAAATACTACTACTAATAAAAGTCATAATAAAAATAAAGTGAAGAAACAAAGCTCAGTCCTGGTAAGGGACACAGTGAGAGTCATTTGTGGAGGGCAAAGGCAATTTTACCACTGCTGAGAAATGTCCATGAAATCACTTTCCTCAGGGCATCTTTGAGCTCCTTGTTCCTCATGCTGTAGATGAGGGGATTCAGTGTTGGAGGCACCACCGAGTACAGAACAGCCACCACCAGATCCAGAGCTGGGGAGGAGAGGGAGGGAGGCTTCAGGTAGGCAAAGAGGACAGTGCTGATAAACAGGGAGACCACGACCAGGTGAGGGAGGCACATGGAGAAGGCTTTGTGTCGTCCCTGCTCAGAGGGGATCCTCAGCACAGCCGTGAAGATCTGCACGTAGGACAGCATAATGAAAATGAAACACCCAAACATTAAACAGGCAACAACCACAGTAATCCCAACGTCCCTGAGGTAGGAGTCTGAGCAGGAGAGCTTGAGGATCTCAGGAACTTCACAGAAGAACTGGTCCACGGCATTGCCTTGGCAGAGTGGTAGTGAAAATGTATTAGCAGTGTGCAGGAGAGCATTGAGGAAACCACTGGCCCAGGCAGCTGCTGCCATTTTGACACAAGCTCTGCTGCCCATGATGGTCCCGTAGTGCAGGGGTTTGCAGATAGCAACAAAGCGATCGTAGGCCATGACAGTGAGAAGAGAATACTCTCCTCAAAACAAGAAGACAACCAGGAAGACCTGGGCAGCACATCCCAAGTAGGAAATGGCCCTGGTGTTCCAGAGGGAATTGGCCATGGATTTGGGGACAGTGGTGGAGATGGAGCCAATGTCGAGAAGGGAGAGGTTGAGGAGGAAGAAGTACATGGGGGTGTGCAGGCAGTGGTCACAGGCTACAGCTGTGATGATGAGGCCATTGCCCAGGAGGGCAGCCAGGTAGATTGCCAGGAAGAGCGAGAAGTGCAAGAGCTGCAGCTCCCGTGTGTCCGCAAATGCCAGGAGGAGGAACTCGTTGAGGGAGCTGCTGTTGGACATTTGGCTACATCTGGGTATGGGGGACTGTCGAAAGAAGAAAAGACATTGAGAAGTTAGGAGAGACTTTTCGAGCAAAAATGCCCCAAATGTTCCAGTTCTCATACAACCTCCCACATTGCCTCTCTCTTTACAGAGAGGATCTTTGTGCAGCTCCCTTGCTTGAGCTCCTCTTTGCACTCCTGAGTGTGCTGTGAGGAGCAGGGACCTCTGCCCATGAGCTCCAGAGGAGTCAGTCCTGCTGTAAAGGAGTGGGCACAGGGGAATGGGGGTGACTAGCTCTGACATTCTCAATTTCTGTCAGGTGAAATCCACTCACCATATAAAACAGCTTTTCAGCATCTTCACTCCCAATTCTAAAGAATGGGGTTTGAGGAACAGAGTTTCAGGTATTTTTTTAATTTCTTTTAGATGTCCTTGTCACCCCCGGGGAATGTTCCTCAAAGTCAGAAATTCTCAGCATTTCTGCTGAGTCCTGAGAAAAACAGATTCTCTGTCCCTTGTTGCAGAGTGAGGACAGCTTGTCTGTCTATTAGTCTCATTCCCAGCTGTCCTCTGCTTGCAACTCTTTGAGCTGGAGGATGATCACACTCCTACACTGCCCTAAAAAGAAACCAGCCCCTGCTGAGAGCAGACGAGTCAAGTTCCAAAGTGCAGATCTGCAAGCATCTCTCCCTTTCTCAGGGCACCTGAGGGAGATCTCCACACTCCCCTTCTAGCTAAGGACACACAGGGCTCTTTTCAGATGCCCATTTACAGCCTCCCACCACCAGCTCCATACTCTCAGCATCTCTGTACCTTCTTCATTTGTCTCTCAGATATCACAGAGGTGCTATGAGACAGCAGTGCCTTTCTGGAGGGCAACTCGCAGGCTGCCAGGACAGTATAAGGAAATGGTCAAAGGACTCTTAGGACTGAAGATGGGCTCTCCTTAAGGGAGAGTCAACTCATTTTGCAACTCCACAGACTGCATTTTCTAGAGCTCCACAAGTCAGAAGAGGGCTGGGGCAACCTCATTCCCATGCAGATCCCTCTGTTCCACAACTTGCAGCATCCATGTCTGAACTGCAGCTGAAAACCCTGAAACCCAGGGAGCCCGAGAGAAGAACAGGAGCAGCATGGAGAGGAGGGGAAACAAGGAGCAACACCATGATCCTGCTGCCAAGGGAGGCGAGAGAGGCAGAAGGGCACTCGGGAAAGCCTTCCCCTTACCCAGCTGAGCATGCTGCCTGGCAGACAGTGACATTGCAGGGCAGTTGCTCTCAGCCCCTTTGCTGGGTAGCATGAAATGGGTCTGTGGCAGGAGAGATACCCCTCTCCTCTGCCGCAGGTCTGGCTGCAGAGCAGGCGGCTCATGCCCTGGACTCCATGGCTATCAGGGTAGAAGCTCTGCTGGGTGGGAGAGGAGACATGGGGGACTTGCTCAGAGGAAGGTGTCTGCTTTGGAGGGCTGACCGTGACTTGCCCAAATCCATCCTCCCATGACATTTCTGTTCACAGTTCCCTCTCATTCCCTGCCCAGCTCTGCTGCCTGGAGCTGTCCCTGCTGCTGGAAGCTCTTTCTTTGTTCTAATGTCTTTTTGCAGTTAGTGCTCACAGACCGCATCACACCTTTTCTGTGCTCAGTTCTGCCCAACAGAAACCTCCCAGGACAGAACACTGGCCAGGGGCATCTCCGTGCATGCAGGTCCTAAGGAGCAGGTCACATAACCCTGATGAGCCGAGAGAAGGTGATGCCGTTGCTGCTGGAGGTGGAGGTGGAGTTGAAGGGGCTTGCCGAGGTTTCTCACAGACCTACTAATCTCTGAGAGTAAAGGTTTAGGACTCTCAGTTCTTTGCCAAAAGAACAAAAAAAAAAAACCCAAACTCTTCCCTTCATTCTCCCTGCCAGAATTGGGGAACTGAAAGCACAGACACCAGAAAAAAAGCTCCTTCCTTTGGAAGTAGCCCTTCTCTTGACCTTTTTTCTTGAAAAGACCCCTCAGATATGGCATGTGCATGAGCTGGAGCTGTCATCAGCCTTGACCCATGCAGCACCCTCTCAGCAGGAGAATGAACCTGCCTTGCTGGGGGTCTCTCCTCCCACCCAGAGCTTCTCCTCACAGTGCCATGGGGATTTCCCCAGGCAGGCTGAGTGCTGACCCTCGCAGGCAGCAAAGTCACTGCCCCAGGCACACAGCACCCTGCAGCACAGCGACACCACTCTGAATTACAGCCCCAGGCAGACCTGGGTGCACACCCTGACTTCACACCACTGCAGCCATCCCTGGGAGAAGGCAGCAGGATGCCCTGTCCCTGTGACAATGTGGCAGGGAATCCCTGCTCTGAAGCATCTCCTCCTCTGCTTCTGCACTGGAGGAGCTGGGAGAGAGATCCTTAAAAAGCCTACCAGTCATGGCATGGGATGGGTTCAGAAGACCCCTCCAGGAACCGCAGTAGCATTGCCCTGCAGCCAGAGACTTACCGTGTCAAGGGCTGTGAAGTTTTCCCCCACAATGAGCTCTCCTCTGTCCTACCACTCCACACTGCAGTTCAGTTCTCTCTGCCTTCTCTCATCTCATGTCAGCAGCAGCAGGCAGTGCCCAGAGCCCTGATACTCTTGGCAGAGGAGCAGCTCCTGGAAACAGTTGTTTCTCAGCAGTGCTGCCAGGTTGCCGTGAGATCCCTCTGTCCCCAAGGCCAGCTGAAGGCACGAATTTTTCTGTCCCTTGTGCTCCCTCCTCCTGGGAAATGTTCCGTGAAGTAGACTGAAATAATCACCTATTGTCCTTTTCTAAAGAGTGGAGAGAGACTGATTCCAGCATTGCAATTTATTTCATCAGAGGATGGTTATCTGCAAGAGGTGGAGATGTCCCAGTCTGGAAGCCCCTATTCCCATCTCTTAACCAGGCAGGACACCTAGAAGAGGACAAGAAGGAAGCTCTTTGACACATGGTTCAGGTGTTGATTCAGATGAATCAATTGAGGCATCTTATGCCAGTTTAGAAGCTCCTGGGCTGGAGTGGGATGCAGATCCCTCCCATCAACTCCACAAACTCACAGGACGTGGGATTCCCCTTGCCAAAACTGAAGTGAGCACGACATAGAGGTGTCTGTGTGGGAGCTCCTTGTCTAAGCTCCCATTGTAATCACTGGAGATGGAGGGTGGGAGTCAGTTGCTCACACACAAACACCTGGGGACATTTGAAGAGACAGAGGTGGTCCAAGGCCTGTGCCAGTGTCTGCTTGCTCTGATGGAGCAACTGTGAGACCCACATCCTCCTGGAGCGTCAGCTAGGGGCCAGGTGGGGAATTTCCTTGGCCACCTGAAATGACACTAGATGCCTACTACAACTAGAGCCCCACTCACTAGGAAGCTGAGACAGATGAAGATCCCAATGTTAAAAAGAGCTATAGTAATTCAGTGCAGACACTTGATTTCATGACACAGAAATAGTCTGGCAGGGCCATTTCAGATGCCTGGGGTGTCCAGCACAACCACATGTGTCTAGCAGATACCGCATGGGACCTAAAGGAAAACCATGCTCCTTTGGAGTGATTGCTGGGCAAGTGCCCCAGGGCATCTTGGCTTTCCTACCTTTACCCAGACAAATGACAAACTGCCTTTACAGAAAGTCCATCCTGTCTTCATCCATGTTTGCTGCATAAATGGGGAGGCACATCACAGCAATATCTCTGCTCTAGTCTCTGCACCCTCAAACCCTTCTAGCTCTTCTCCTCCCGAACCTCTTCTTGCCCCGCCAGATGATATGACCAGGGACTGTGCTAATGTTGACCTTAGGGAGGCTGGATCACAGGCTGCCCAGGGCCAGGGACTTCTTCAGTGCAACCTTGTCCTGCCTGGAGATGGATTCACTTCTGTCACAGGCCCCATGGTGCTATAAATCAGCTCAGGCAGCAATCCCCTCTCCTGCCATTTTGACACAGCTCAGCTGTTTCTCCCTGGCCTTGGGCACTGCAGGCTTTGATCTCCTAGTGGGAACCTCCTTTCACCATTACAGAAGAGCACAATGCCTAATGCAGGACAACAATACAGTTGGGTAAATCATTCCTGACCCACCTGATTGCCTTCTGTGATAAAAGGCCTGCACTTGTGGAGGAGAGGAGAGTAGTGGATGTCCAATGGACATCCAGATGGGCAGAAAGCTGGGTGGATGATGGAGCTCAGAGGGTTTTCATGAATGGGTCATGCTTGACCAGGAAGCCAGGGAAAGGTGGGGTATGCAGGGGTCTACCCTACATCCTGTCCTCTTTGAAAGGCTCCTCAGTGGGACAGAACAACATGTGCATCAGGACAGGCAGAGACCTGACTGGCAGAGGAGTGACCCCGAGGAGAAGGCCCTGAATGTTACAAGGGATGCCATATGAGCCAGTGATGCGTGCTCACCACAAATGAGGCCAGCTGCATATAGGACTGTGTTAGGAACAGTGTGGCCACCCAGGCAAGGACAGTTCTTATCCCCCTACACTCAGCACTGCTGTGGCCACATCTCTGGAACAGTGTGCCCCATTGTGGTACGCCCAGTGCTGGAGGAATGGGGAGCGACTGGGAGGGTCCAGAGGAGGTCTGCCAAGGTGGGGTTGGGGGCCTGAAGCACATGGCCTGTATGGAGAGGCTGAGGGACCTGGGCTGCTTTAGCCTGCTGAAGTGGAGGCTAAGGCCAGTGCAGTAGTCACCTGCGATTGCCTGTGACAGGGTGGTTTCAGAGATGATGGAGCTTTTCTTGGTAGTGGAAAGCAGCATGAGAAGGGGAAAGAGCCACAAAGTGCATCTTGAGAGGTTCAGACTGCACTTCAGATAACAAGAATGTCACTCGTAGGGTAGTGCTGTGGTGCAGCCGGCCACCCAGAGGGACTCCATGATCAGCCCCTAGCTTTGTGTTTCAAGGAGCAGCCAGCAAGGACAGCGGGATGTCAGTAAAGGTGGGGAGATCCTGCAGTGAGAGCAAGGTCATTTCTTTTCCTCCTCTAGCCAGAATTGTTCAGATGCAGGACTTCTTGGCAGGAATCCCCAAAACAGCCATGATCAGTCCTTTGCTTCACTTTTAATTACCTTTATCTTTTTTCTTGCTCCCCTTTTAAGTCTGTCTCTTTTACCATCCTGATCCCTTCTCCTACAGCCCACCGCTGCTTACCCTTAATCCATTGGCGCTGGTTTTTTTTGTTGGTTTTTGTCTTGTTTTGACACAGAGGATCTTCAGTGCTGAAGGATCTTGAGAAACTCGGGTGATTCACACAACAGAACCTTATGAAGATTCACAAAAGAAGTGTCAAGTCTTGTGCCTAGGCAGGAATAATCCTGTCCATGAGGAGAGGTTCAGGGACCTGGCCTTCTTTATGCTGCTGAAGTGGAGGCAAAGGGCCGTAGAGTAGGAGCCTGTGACTGCTTGAAGGGGGGTTTCAGAGACGATGGAGCTTCTCTTGGTAGTGGGAAACAGCATGAGAAGGAGAAAAAGCCACCAAGAGCAGCTTGTGGGGTTTAGCTGTGACATTAGGAAAAGCAAATGTCACTCGAAGGGTAGTGCTGTGGTGCTAGAGGTCACCCAGAGGGAGTCTGTGTTCAGCCCCTGGCTTTGTATTTCAAGGAAAAACAGGTGAGGACAGGAAGACATCAGGAGAGGTAGGGATATCGCGGGGTGAGAGCAAGGTGGGGAAGCAGCTTGGGTGTCTACAGGCTGCAGGGAAACAGGTGCAGCCTTGGGACAGCTTCAGACAGTCTGTGGTGGAGATGACAGAGGGCAATGCCAAGGCTGAAAGCCTCCAACAGAACTGAGGTCTTTGTCACATTTGCTATGGCTGCTGTCTCTGCCACCAAGGCCCACGAGACGACGTTGTTTCCATAAGGCACTCTGGCCTTGCTGCCTCCTCACCTCCACGGAGCCCAGGAGGTGCCATATTTGTCCTGCACTCAGCACCCCCCCACACACACCCACACACTGCCCCCAGGAACAGCCCTGAGCAACATGTGAGGAGAAGGATCACCCTACCCAGGGGCTGGCTGTGGAGCTTGGCCATTCTGCTTGATAACACACAGCAAGGTTGTCTTGGCATCAGAGCCACCCTCACATTGCCTTTGCCTACCTGCAATCAGGGCCTCCAACCTTCTGCTCTAATCAGCCACTAGGGAGCTTTTGTTGGTAATGACCCTCAGTGGGACCCATTACCGCTCCAAGAAACTTGGGGATTTGCTTCTGACGTAAACTACTTGAGAGGTTGCTTCAGTCTCCTCTCAGCATCGGAGGTTCAAGGGGTCAGCACCAAAGACACCCAAGGGGTCATTAAGATGCAAATACCCCTAAGGAGCCATGCCTCTCCCCATAATTTTCTTCAGTTTGTCAGTTCTTGTGTGGCTAATTGGAGAGTTTTCAGGAGTGTTTTGAAATAAGGCAGATTTCAATGAGCACCTGAAAAAGAAAGATGTCTACTTCTTAAGCTTTCTTGATTCTTCACTTTTCAGAATAAGTCATACCCGCATTCTCCAATTCAACAGTGTCTCCTAATGAATTCCCGATGTGTAGGAAAAGCAGCATCTTTGAGGTCAGACATGTATGGACAACCTTCCTCCCCACCTCCCCAGCCCTGCCGTTTCTCTCATCAGCCACTGGGGACTTAGATCACGCTTGTTCAAATCGAACCTTTTGCCACTCAATGCTGGAGCTGAATGTTACAGCTCATGTGCATCAATTCCCACCTGTTTTTCCATAGAGACCTAGCTGCAAAGAGACACAGAAGGATTTGTCTTAATTGTAAGCAAACACAAATAAACTTGATCCAGTGTCGTAAGAAGTAAAATACACTCCTCAATTGTATGTCAAGTCCAAGTTGCCTCCAGTGAGGTCCACGGTCTGCAAGGAAAAACCTTCCTCGAAATGTTCTTCACAAATAGATAGGAAACGCTGAATAGACACACAGTGAAGGAACTGGTTGAAGAGACAATTAGACTGCTGAAAGACGAGGCAAGCTTCAGACTCCCTGAAGCTTAAAGCAGTAACTGGAGAGTTGGGAGGTATCTGAACAATAAAGAGTAAGAGGAGGAGGAAGACTGGGAAACTATGGAAAGTGCATATGCCCAGATAGTCTGACAAACAGTTGACTTTAGAAATGATCAGTTTAATCAGGGATGTGGAAATATGTGAGAGATCACTGAGACTACATCCACAGCATAACAGACAGAGCAGTGGTAACGCATGTTAATGGGCAGATCAACATTTCTTCTCCTGAGATTCATGGCCTTCCTCAAAATTTCCATTATGTCATCATGGGAAAACACTGACTCCTTTTAAAAATTATTCAGTCATTTCAGCTGATATAAATGTTCTCATTTATTTATTTTTTAATGTTGAAAACAGTTCTTCACCTTTCCAGGCAGAGCTCACGTGTCCAACCACAAGCACCCAGTGGCACTTGGAGAGGTCTCATTGTCTCTGAGGGACCTGCCTGGGCCTGACAGCTCTCACAGGGGACCTGCGGGAGACCAGAGCGCCTCGGAGCTGCAGATGGAGGCTGGACAGAGGGGACCAGGGCACCTGCAAAGGCACCAGCCACCCATGACCCTGTGACTGCATCCCACCCAAGTTCTGAAAATCTCTTTCCTTTTCAGACAGAAAGATAATGTGTAATTGCTCTGGAAGCCTAGTATACTGAAACAGAACAAATCATGTAAGACACTAAGAACACAAAATAAGAGCTGGAAAGTATAAGAAAACATTTATTTGCTTTAAATCTTTTTTCTTAATTCCCTTCTAGTTTCAGTCTTAAAGTCACTTCTAAATATTTCTGTTATAATCACGCCTGCACCGTTAAAAAAGATATTTTTGTGTCTCACACAGAGCCCAGTGCTCAGAAAACCACCCTCTGTCCACTGCTGTCCATGCCACTCTTTACTCTTTGCACAGAGCATGTCACACTCTGAGGTGTTGGGCTCTCTCGACTGGTGAGGAAAGCAAGGTGACCAGCTTCATCTATCTTTGGATGGCCAAATTGCACAAATCTCAACACACCTATGTTACCATGACGTTTTAAAGGAGTCCCTAAAACACGTAGCCACACTCCCTTTTCATTCCCTGCACAGTCAATGAAGTGCCACTGCATTTTTGGGGACAACAGAGAGGAGGCTGATCTCACCCCAGGCCAGACCCCGTCAGTGCAGATGTCTCTGGCTAACCCAGATGTCTGGGCTTCCCTTTCTAGTCAATGCAGGGAAACAGGTTTTCTCAACTGAGTTGTTTTGAGAAACATTTCCTCATGACAAGCAAAGTTCCCGGAAGAGATAGATAAAAAATTGCCAGCACCACATGGGAACACAGCTACCCCAGGGCATCTCGGGCAGCAACAGCCTCTCTCTGTGGTCCAATGAATCAAGCCCCAAAAGGAGATTCTAGTCAGAAGTTGAAACCTTCTCAAAAAATAACTCACTGCAATAATTGACAAAAATCCTCCTTTCCAAAACTTCACACAGTTTTTACCTTTGCCAAATACGTTTCTTAATAATTGGCAGCACCATGTTCGTGCACCACAGTAACCATGGCTATGAAGCATGGCAGGCACCAGGGTCTCAAACAAAGCTCTCCAGATGATGTGTGTTAAGGGCACCTTTGCTCTTCTCTGGCATATCCTCTCTATTGTAAGCACCACAGACCAAGAAACCTTGCTGAGGACTTTTAAAACCAAAGAGCTTGCTTTGGTGCCTCAAGGAGGAAGGCTGCGTCCTGTCCCAGATTGTCCTACATCTGCTTCTACAAAAAGAGCGACCCACAGGAGGAATCAGTTTTGAGGCTCACCAAAGGATCTCAGCTTGTGGCCACACTTTGTGCTGTTTCATCCCACATGACTTTGATCCTCTCTTTAAAAAATGCCAAATCCCAAACCAACCCCAAAGGCCTAGATTCCCACACAGCTCTGCCCAGTGCAGAGACCTGACAGTGCAGGGACACAGAAGTGACCATTCCAGGGTCCCCTTTTAGATATCTCACAGCCTTTGGCACCATCTGGAGATGTTCCTGAAGGATTTGTCAGCAAGTTTTGGAAAATAACTGGGGTGACGGGAGGTGACTGCTTTCCAGAACATGAGGGGAAATCTCTCAGCTCTCTCCCTAGCTGCTCCATCTCCATGGCAGTGACCTACTGGGCCCTCAGATGACACCAGCTGAAGTCACAGTGGGATGTGCCACATCACAGGGAGGTCTCCCCAGTGCTGCTCTCACTTCTCACTTCTCACAGTGCCCTCACTTCCCTGCAAGGCCCAGGAGCTGCTGAGCACTGTTCACGAGCTCCCCACTGCTGCTCTTCAGAGCCACTCCATGGCAAGGATGGGGGACAGGAGGCAGCGGGGCCCTCATGGGGCCCCTCACTGATAGGCAAAGGAGAAGGGACACACTGGAGAGGAGTTTTGGGTGACAAGATGGGAAGACCATCCCTCCTTCTCAGCTGGAGAGGCAATCCGAGGGCAAAGGGGCACGTGAGATGGAGACTTGCTGGACCAAGACCATCAGCCTGCACCACAGTTCCTTGTTCCCAGCACTCCTGCAGCTCTGCACCAAGGGTAAAGGCTTTAGGACCTCCTTGTCGAGGTGTCGCGTAGAGACCATTAACTGCAAAAACTACTGTGGATCCCAGCTGTGGGGTGGCTGGACAGTGCTGGGGGCTGCCACTAGAGCCCTGCCTCAGGGTCCCATCTGGTTCAGGGGACAAGGTGACAGCCAGGACTCCTGGGTCTCGGGGCTGGCGCTGCCCTGAGCCCTAACGATCCTGTGGGGACGGCTCCATTCCTTTGTGGGGAGTGGGGTGCAATCCATGGCCAGGCTTCCCTGAGAGTGGGTCCCCCTTTGGCATCTGGCTCTGGCACGAAAGGGGTCCTGCGTCCTGCAGCTGGGGTGTCCTGCAGCTCCCGTGGGGCTCTCAAGAGCCTGCTGGAAATGTCCATATGGGAAATGAAACCTTCACCTTGTAATAACCCCAAGGTGTCTGCTTCTTTGGGAGAACCTCTGTGCCTTCTCCCCGGATCCTTTTATGCTTCCAACTTGGCAGAACATGGTTTAGGCTCAGAGATCGTGTCCTCAGATGGCCTCAGACTCTGTCCTCCTGCACATGGGGGTCAAACCTCTGCACACAGAAGACAGCCTGTTTGGAAGAGCAGCTTGGGAACAGGTGGGGGTGCCATGGCCACCCCACAAGTCCCTGCTGACCCCAAGCATTTTTCTCTGAGCTGTGGGGGGCAGTGCTGGGGGCAGTCCAGCAGGGCCATCTCCCACAGCCCCCTCCCGGACGCACACCTCTGCTGCCCAGTACCGGCAGGCCCACAGTTGCTCTGCCCCTGGCTGCCCTGGGCCCCCGGGGCTCCACAGCCCTGCGGAGCAACGCACCAGGGCCCAGCCCAGCCCCACAGAGAGCAGCCCCTGCCTGGCTGTGACCCAGCCCTGCTGCCCACAAAATGGCACCCACCACAGAGGGCGGGGGAGGGGGCAGAGCTGGGCGCCAGGGCAGGAGGCCACAATGTCTCCATGGCAATGCCCCTGGTGCTGCCCTCCTATTGGCTGGCAAGAGGAAGGCAGGGATGAGTTCGACTGACAGCTCTGTCAGGCAATCGTAGTGCAGCAAGCGGAAAAAAGCCGTGAAAGTGGAGTGGGAGCAAAGCTGAAGTGAGGGACTGGGTGAGAGCAGGTGTGAGTGGGGTTGGCGGGGCTGCGGGCGCCTCCAGCTGCCGGCAGGTGCCCTCCTGCCGGGGCGGGGGCAGCAGTGCTGGCCTTGGGGCTGCTTTCCTGCAGGAGCTGCAGCAGGGGCTGGTGGGGCCGTGAGCACAGCACAGAGCGACCAGGGACAGAGTGGGCAGCTGCCCTGCAGTCAGACGTGGCAGCCTGCCCCGAGCAGCTGGGCCGGGGCGGCTGGTGGGGTTGGGGGCAGGAAGCTTTGCCCCCGCCGGTGGTCGGAGACCCATTTGGAAGCGTTTCCCTGAGCTGCTGCTGCCACCGCAGCCCCAGGTGCTGCTGCGAGCTGCGTTTGGGAGGTGCTGGGCAAAGTGTGAGCAGGCTGCTGGTGTGCTCGCGAGGGGCCCTTCCCAGTGGTCTCGTTTGTTCTGAAAACGGCATTTCCGAGTGGCTCTGAGAGAGGCTGTCCCCGCATGTCACGCTGTGCCTTAGCCATTGTTTGTGCTCCCTGCCTCTTGCTTTGCCCTGAGACCTGTGAGCCTGGCAGCAGCCTGGGGGGTGTTTCCAGAGCAGCTGTGTAAGTGGGAGCTGTTTTGCTTGTGAAGGGCCTTGAAAGTGGCTGAACAGCCAGTGCTCCCACTTGCTGTTGTTCTTTCCATGCTCCTAGGTCAGGGCGACGAGTTGCTGACTTGTGGCTCTGCTGGTTTCACCAGCTGAGATGCCCTGGCCTGAGTCCTTCCACGTGTCTCCAATTGTCAGGGCATAAAACAGGAGAATGTTGGTTGTCCTGGATGTGTGGAGGATTTGCTGGTTTTTTTCAGCATTGGGAAAGGAACCAGACTTGTGAGTTGCGGGAAGGGACTTGTGGGGTGGTGATGGCACCCCCACCTGTCTCCAAGCTGCTCTCCCCAACAGGCTGTCTTTTGGGTGCAGAGGTCCCTCCCCCATTTGCAGGAGGACGGTGGCTGAGGCCATCTGAGGACAAGATCTCTGAGCCCAAGCCATGCTCTGCCAAGTTGGAAGCATAAAAGAATGCAGGGAGCAGGAGCAGAGGTTCTCCCAAAGGAGCAGACACCTTGGGGTCATTACAAGGTGAAGGTTTCATTTCCTATATGGGCATTTCCAGCAGGCTCTTGAGAGCCCCACGGGAGCTGCAGGACACCCCAGCTGCAGGACACAGGACCCTTTTCGTGCCAGAGCCAGATTCCAAAGGGGGACCCACTCCCAGGGAAACCTGGCCATGGATTGCCTCCCGCTCTCCACAAGGGGACGGAGCCGGCCTCACAGAAGCGTTTGGGCTCAGGGCAGCCCCAGCCTCAGGATCCAGGAGTCCTGGCTGCCACACTGTCCCCCAAACCAGACGGGACCCTGAGGCAGGGCTCTTGTGGCAGCCCCCACCCCATCCTGCCACCCCCGCAGCCCGGGACCCACAGATGTTTTTGCAGTTAACGGTGTTTTTGCAACACCTCGGGAAGGAGCTCCCGAAGCTCTTACCCTTGGTGGAGAGCCCCAGGAGTGCTGGGAACAAGGAACTGCATTCTGGGCTGATGGTCTTGGTCCAGCAGTTCTCCATCGCACTTGCCCCCTTGCCCTTGGCTCTTCTGTCCACCCAGGGAAAAAGGACGCTCTTCCCAACTTGTCACCCAAAACTCCTCTCCCTGCTCCTCTGCCTTTTGCCAGGGTCCCCAACATGGCCCTGCTGCCTCCCATCCCTACCCCTTGCCTTGGAGTGGCTCCAAAGGGCAGCGGTGCGGAGCGTGTGAGCAGTGCCCAGCAGCTCCTGGGCCTCTCAGGGAAGTGAGGGCACCCGCCACGACACCAGGGAGACCTCTCTGTGATGTGGCACATCCCACCGTGACCTCAGCTTGTGTCATCTAGGGGCTCAGCAGGTCACCGCCATGGAGATGGCACAGCCAGGGAGAGAGCAGACATATTTCCCCTCACCTCACCTTCCTTCACCGCAGGTATTTTCCAAAAAATTCTGATAAGTCATTCAGGAATGCCTCCAGACGGTGGCAAAGGCTGTGAAATATCTCAAAGGGAGCCCTGGAGAAGTCACTTCTGCTCCCATGCACTGTCAGGTCTCTGCACTTGGCAGACCTGTGTGGGAAGCTGGGGATCGGCTTGGTTTCAGGTTTGTCATTTTTCAAAGATGAGATCAAAATCATGTGGGATGAAACAGCACAAAGTGTGGCCACAAGCTGAGATCCTTCAGTGAACCTCAAAACTGGTTTCTCTTGTGGGTCACTCTTTTTGTAGAAGCAGGATGTAGGACAATCTGGGGCAGGATGCAGCCTCCCTCCTTGAGGCACCAAAGCAGGCTCTTTGGTTTTAGAAGTCCTCAGCAAGGTTTCTCGGTCTGTGGTGCTTAAGATAGAGATGATAGGTCAGAAAAGAGCAAATGTGCCCTTGACACACATCATCCGGAGAGCTTTGCCTGGGACCCTGGTGCCTGCCATGCTTCATAGCCATGGTTATTGTAGTGCATGAACATGGTGCTGCCAATTATTAAGAACAAGAACTTATTTGGCAAAGGTAAAAACTGTGAAGTTTTGGAAACGAGGATTTTTGTCAATTGTTGCACTGAGTTATTTTTTGAGAAGATTTCAACTTCTGACTAGAATCCACTTTTTGGGTTTGATTCATAGGATCACACAGAGGGGCTGTTGCTGCCTGAGATGCCCTGAGGTAACTGTGTTCCCATGTGGTGCTGTAAATATTGGAGGTGGCTCGTATGGGACCTTAGCTTGTCATTAGGAAATGTATCTCAAAACAACTCAGTTGAGGGAACCTATTTCCCTGCATTGACTAGAAAGGGAAGCCCAGACATCTGGGTTAGACAGAGACATCTGCACTGATGGGGTCTGGCCTGGGGTGAGATCAGCCTCCTCCCTGTTGTCTCCCAAAATGAAGTTGCACTTCATTGACTGTGCAGGGAATGAAAAGGGAGTGTGGCTACGTGTTTTAGGGACTCCTTTAAAACGTCATGGTAACATAGGTGTGTTGAGATTTGTGCAATTTGGCCATCCAAAGATAGATGAAGCTGGTCACCTTGCTTTCCTCACCAGTCGAGAGAGCCCAACACCTCAGAGTGTGACATGCTCTGTGCAAAGAGTAAAGAGTGGCATGGACAGCTGTGGACAGAGGGTGGTTTTCTGAGCACTGGGCTCTGTGTGAGACACAAAAATATCTTTTTTGACAGTGCAGGCGTGATTATAACAGAAATATTTAGAAATGACTTTAAGACTGAAACTAGAAGGGTATTAAGAAAAAAGATTTAAAGCAAAGAAATATTTTCTTAATCTTTCCAGCTCTTATTTTGTGTTCTTAGTGTCTTACGTGATTTGTTCTGTTTCAGTATACTAGGCTTCCAGAGCAATTACACATTATCTTTCTGTCTGAAAAGGAAAGAGATTTTCAGAACTTGGGTGGGATGCAGTCACAGGATCATGGGTGGCTGGTGCCTTTGCAGGTGCCCTGGTCCCCTCTGCCCAGCCTCCCTCTGCAGCTTTGAGGCACTCTCATCTCCTGCAGGTCCCCTGTGAGATCTGTCAGGCTCAGGCAGGTCCCTCAGAGACACTGGAGCCTTTCCAAGTGCCACTGGGTGCTTGTGGTTGGACACGTGAGCTCTGCCTGGAAAGGTGAAGAACTGTTCTCAACATTAAAAAATAAATAAATGAGAACATTTTCATCAGCTGACATGACTGAATAATTTTTTAAAAAACTCAGTGTTTTCCCATGATGACCTAATGGAAATTTTGAGGAAGGGCCTGAATCTCAGGGGAAGAAATGTTGATCTGCCCATTAACTTGCGTTACCACTGCTCTGTCTGTTATGCTGTGGATTTAGTCTCAGTGATCTCTCACATATTTCCACATCCCTGATTAAACTGATCATTTCTAAAGTCAACTGTTTGTCAGACTATCTGGGCATATGCACTTTCCATAGTTTTCCAGCCCTCCTCCTCCCCCTTACCCTTTACAATTTAGATATTTCTCAACTCTCCAGTTGCTGCTTTAAGCTTCAGGGAGTCTGAAGCTTGCCTTGTCTTTCAGCAGTCTAATTGTCTCTTCAATCAACTCCTTCACTGTGTGTTTATCCAGCCTTTCCTATCTATTTGTGAAGAACAGTTCAAGGAAGGTTCTTCGTTGTAGACCATGGACATCACTGGAGGCAACTTGGACCTCACATACAGTTGAGGAGTGTATTTTACTTCTCACGACACTGCATCAAGTTTATTTGTGTTTGATTGCAATTAAGACAAATCCTTCCGTGTCTCTTTGCAGCTAGTTGTCTAAGGAAAGCAGGTGGGAATTGGTGCACATGAGCTGTAACATTCAGCTGCAGCCTTGAGTGGCAAAAGGTTCATTTGAACAAGAGTGATCGAAGTCCCCAGTGGCTGATGAGAGAAGTGGCAGGGCTGGGGAGGTGGGGAGGAATGTTTTCCATGGATGTCTGACCTCCAGGTTGGTGCTTTTCCTACATGTCTAGACTTCATTAGGAGACACTCTGGATCAATATCAGTTGGAGAAGGTCGATATCACTCTAGTTTGTAAGCTGAAAAATAAGGAAATCTTTAAAAGCAGAAATCCCTTTTTTTTTTTTTGATGCTCATTGAAATCTTCCTCTTGTAAATACACTGCTGAAACCTCTCCAGTTAGCCACAGCACAAGAATTGAAGAGCTGAAGAAAATTATGGGGGGAGGCATGGCTCCTTAGGGGTTTTTGCATCTTAATGACCCCTCGGGTGTCTTTGGTGCTGAGCCCATGAACCTCAGATGCTGAGAGGAGACTGAAGAAACCTCTCAAGAATTTTATGTCAGAAGCAAATCGCCAAGTTTCTTGGAGTGTTAATGGGTCCCACTGAGGGTCATTATCAACAAAGTCTCCCCAGGGGCTGATTAGAGCCTGCTTCCCCACCTTGCTCTCAATGCAGGATCTCCCCACCTTTACTGAAGTCCTGCTGTCCTTGCTGGCTGCTCCTTGAAACAAAAGGCAAGGGGCTGATCATGGAGTCCCTCTGGGTGACCTCTTGCACCACAGCACTACCCTACGAGTGACATTCTTGTTACGTGAAGTGCAGTCTGAACCTCTCAAGATGCACTTTGTGGCTCTTTCCCCTTCTCATGCTGCTTCCCGCTACCAAGAAAAGCTCCATCATCTCTGAAACCACCCTGTCACAGGCAGTCCCAGGTGACTACTGTATTGGCCTTAGCCTCCACTTTGCCAGGCTAATGAAGCCCAGGCCCCTCAACCTCTCTATACAGGCCATGTGCTTCAGGCCCCCAACACCATCTTGGCAGACCTCCTCTGCACCCTCTCCAGTGGCTTTTCCTTCCTCCAGCACTGGGTGTACCACACTGGGACACACTGTTGCAGACATGTGGCCACAGCAGTGCTGAGTGGAGGGGGATAAGAACTGCCCTTGCCTGGGTGGCCATGCTCTTCCTAACGCAGTGCTGTATGCGGCTGGCCTCATTTTTGGTGAGCATGCACCACTGGCTCATATGGCACCGCTTGTAATGTCCAGGGCCTTCTCCTTGGGGTCACTCCTCTGCTGGTCAGGTTTCTGCCTGTCCTGATGCACGTGTTGTTCTGTCCTGCTGAGGAGCCTTTCAAAGAGGACAGGATGTGGGGTAGACCTCTGCATACCCCACCTTTCCCTGGCTTCCTGGTCAAGCATGACCCATTCATGAAAACCCTCTGAGCTCCATCATCCAACCAGCTTTTTGCCCATCTGGATGTCTACTGGACATCCACTACTCTCCTCTCCTCCACAAGTGCAGGTCTTTCATCAGAGAAGGCAATCACGTTGCTCAGGAATGATTTACCTTCAGTAAATCCACGCTGACTGTTCCCAGGCACCTTCTTCATGTGCCCAGAAAGGTGATCTGTGAGGACTGGCTCCATGACACTCTCCTCACCAACCTCAGGCTGAATGGCCTGCAGCTCCCCAGGTTGTCCTTGTGGCCTTTTTTGAAGATGGGCACAGCATATTCCTTCTTCTGGTCATTGGGACCTCCCCTGATCTCCACAGCATTTCAAAGATGAAAGAGAGCAGCCTTGCTGTCAGAGCAGGCAGCTCTCGCCATGTCCATGGATGCCAGCCATCCAATCCCATAGATTTCTATGGGTTCATTTCTAGAGACATGGGCACTGCGGGTTGGTTTCCTCCTCAGGAGTCCAGGCACAGCAGCTGAGGAGACCTTGTGGGTGAAGACTGAAGGCAGGAAGGACTTGACTTCCCCAGACCTATCTACATCCACTTTTGCTAGAATCCTTGTCCCAGTCAGCAGTGAGCCCACATTTCCTTGGTTATTCTTTTACTGTCATTGAAGCAGTAGCAGCTCTTCTTCCTGTCCTTCACATCCCCTGCAGGTGTCTCTATGCCAGGGGACCTTTGGCTTCCTTAACACCATCCCGACTTTGCTGGACAGTATTTCTAAATTCCTCCTTTGCAGCCTCTGCCTTCTTCCCCTTTCCGTATGCTGCCTGATTGCCCTGGAGCTCATGTGGGAGTTCCCTGTTTAGCCAAGCTGGTGTCCAGAGATGTCTGCTAATTTTACAAACTGTTCATTATGGAGCATTCTTGTGCTTGACAGGTGATGTCCTTAAAGGCCTGCGGGCTTTCCTGAGCTCCTCTGCCCTTCAGAGCTGCCTCCCTTGGTCCATAGCGTGGAAGAGCTCCATACATGCAAGCTACCCCTTCACACATAGGGCATCCCCCTCCTCATCTTGCCTGGTGGTCTCTCCTGACGAACTTGCACCCTGCCATTGAAGGACCCCAGTCATGCAAGTGATCCCACCACACCTCAGTTATTCCAACCATGTGGCACTCCTGTCACAGCTTGTGCATCTCCATTTGCTCCTGCCTGCATCCCTGGCTGCATAAGTTTGCATATATTTTGGCTTCAGTACCTCAGCTGTGACATTGACGAAAGATTTGTCACAGGGAAACATGTTACCAAGGACCTTATGTATGCAAAGGCTTTGATTGCAAGTGGTGACAGTCTGGCATGGAAAGCAGGTGGCAATGTAATGGTGAAAGGAGGTTCCCACTAAGAGAACAAAGCCTGCAGAACCCAAGGCCAGGGAGAAACAGAGCTGGGCCTTGCAGGAATGCCAGGAGAGGGTTTCGCGACCCAAGTTGACTCTGCAGCACTGTTGTGCCTGTGGCAGACTTCTTGAACCAATCTCCAGGCAGGACAAGGTGCCACTGAAGAAGTCTCTGGGCCTGGGCAGCCTGTGATCCAGCCACCCTGTGGACATTGTTGGCCTAGTCCCTGTTCATATCATATTGGGGGGGTGAGAAGAGGTACAGGAAGAGGAGAGATAGAAGGGTTTCACAGTGGAGAGACTAGAGTGGAGACGTTGGTGTGATGTGCCTCTCCCATTTATTAAGCATACTTGCATACAGACAGTACCAACTTTCCCTAAAGGCAGTGGTGGGATTCATTTGTTTGGGCACCGGCAGGAGACCTGACATGCCCAGGGAGACTTGCCCAGCAAGCACTCCAAAGGGTCATGGTTTTCCATTAAGTCCCATGCTGTATCTACTAGAGACAGGTGGTTGTGCTGGACACCCCAGGCATCTAAAATGGCCCTGCCAGTCTATTTTATGTCATTAAATCAAATGTCTGCAATGAATTACAATAGTAGTTTTTAACATTGGGATCTTCATCTGTCTTAGCTTCCTAGTGAGTGGGGCTCTAGTTGTAGTGGGCATCTAGTGTCATTTGAGATGACCAAGGAAATTCCCCACCTGGGCCCCAGCTCATGCTCCAGAAAGATGTGGGTCTCATAGTCGTTCCACCAGAGCAAGCAGACACCGGCACATGCCTTCGACCACCTCTGTCTCTTCAACAGTCCCCAGGTGTTTGTGTGTGAGCAACCAGCTCTCCACCCTCCATCTCCAGTGATTATAATGGGAGCTTAGACAAGGAGCTCCCACGCAGACACCTTTGTTGTGCTCACTTCAGTTTTGGCAAGGGGAATCCCACTTCTGGTGTGTTTGTGGGGTTCATGGGAGGGACCTGTATCCCACTCCAGCCCAGGGGCTTCTAAATCAGCATGAGATGCCCAGACTGACTCATCTGAATCAACACCTGAACCATGGGTAGATGAGCTCCCTTCTTGTTCCCATCTAGATGTCCTGCCTGGTTAAGAGATGGGAAAAGGGGCTTCCAGAGAGGGACATTTCCACCTTTCATAGATAGGCACCCTCTGATGAAATAAATTGCAATGCTGGAATCCATTTCTCTGCACGCTTTAGAAAAGGACAGTAGGTGATTATTTTAGTCTTTTCCAGTGAACTTTTCCCAGGAGGAGGCAGCACAAGGGACAGAGAAATTCACGTCTTCAGCTGGGCCCCTGCTCCTGAGCTGGGTCAGGCTCCTGGGATAGAGGAAGCTCATGGCAACCGAGAAGCGCTGCTGAGAGACAGCTGTGTCCAGCAGCGGCTCCTCTGCCAAGTGCAGCAGGGCTCTGGGCACTGCGTGCTGCTGCTGACATGAGATGAGAGAAGGCAGAGAGAAGTGAAAGGCAGTGTGGAGTGGGAGGACATAGGAGAGCTCATTGTGGGACAGCTCCCAACCTGGTAAGTCTGTGGCTGTGGGGCAATGCTACTGAGATTCCTGGAGGAGTGTTCTGAACCCCATCCATCCCATGGTTGATAGTCTTTTTAAGGATCACTCTCCCAGCTCCTCCAGCGCATAGAGGAGGAGATGCTTTAGAGCAGGGATTCCCTGCCACAGTGTTACGGGGACAGAACATCCTGCTCCATTCTCCCAGGAATGGCTGCAGCGATGTGAAGCCAGGGAGTGCACCGAGGTCTGCGCAGGGCTGTGATTCAGAGCAGTGTCCCTGTGCCCCTGGGTGCTCTGTGCCCAGGGCAGTGACTCTGCCGCCTGTGAGGGTCAGTACTCAGCCTGCCTGGGGAGCTCCCCACAGTGCTACAGGGAGAAGCTCTGGGTGAGAGGGGTGACCCCAGCAGGGCAGGTTCATTCTCCTGCTGAGACGGTGCTGCGTGGGTCAGGGCTGCTCACAGCTCCAGCTCACCAGGAGGACATTTTGAGAGTGGAGATCTCCAGAGGACTTGTCTCTGCATGGTGGGAATGGAAATGCAGCAGTCAGGTTTAAACAAGGGGCTAAGATCTTCACCATCACACTGAAGGATGAATAGGTTTGCAAGTGCCTTCACCACTCCTCAGCCTACAGACAGCACCAACATCACCTTGTCAGTCTCATCAGAGATTTTGTGGTCTGCTCTTTAACACCTGCAAACAGAAAGATGCTGCTGGGCAGTTTTCTGCTGCTTGGAGGTTTCTGTAGGGCAGAGCTGAGATGACAGTGGGTGGGATGGGACCTGTGTGGGGACAAAGGTAGAGCTCCCAGCAAGGACATCTCCAAGCAGCCGAGAGATGGTCAGAGAGTGAGAGGAAAGTGCTACCAGACACCTCATGTGAGGTTGGGGTGCAGGCAGTTCTCTGCCAGCTCCTGCAGTGCAGATGCTTTCCCCTGAGGAAGCCCCCGTCATCCTTCCTCTGTCGCCCAGCAGAGGCATGGGGAATGAGATGACTGTCCTTCAGGAGACTCCACCTTTAAGACACTTGACGCTCCATTGGGTGTGCTGCCAGGCTGTGCACTGCCCTCCAGAAGGGCACAGCTCTTCTGTAGGACATGTCTGACAGCTGAATGTGCCATGCAGAAGCCACAGAGGTGCTAAGGAAATGGAAATGCTGCTGTGGGTGGCTGTATGTGGGCAGCTGAAATAAGCACTGTGTGTTTTTGGCTACAAAATGAGTGTTGAGAGCTGCCTCAGTGTCAGAGCCACATCGGAGTCCTTATTCTGATCATCGGAGCCATGTGCTATGTGCCACCCTCTCCATCACTCTTGGGACATCTGAACTGAGCAACAGGTGAGCTTGGAGATCTGTGCTTTGCAAGTGGCCACCACTGTCAGCAGAGGCCAGTTTCCTTTAAGGGTAACTTGCAGTTGAGATTATCCTCTAACGGAGAGAGGTGCGTGCCCAAGGCAGCTGGGAATGGGACTGATGTGGAGACCAGTTTGCTGGCTCTGTCGTAGGGCACGTAGGGAGAGCTTTTGCCTCTCAGGACTCACTAGTCTTCGCACGGAGAGCAGTGGAAAGGTTGCATATTCCTACCCTGCAGAGCAGACAAACAAACAAACAAGCCCCCAAAAGTGAAGCTGTTGCTTTTGTGGTCAAAATGCCTCAGAAGTGGAGGTGAAGATGTTAAACCACCCTTGTGCACTATAGCAAGACTGACCCCTCTGGAGTCTGTGGGCAGAGGTCCCTGCTCCTCATGGCACACGCAGCCAGCACAAACTGGAGCTCCAGACAGGGAGCTGAATGAAGGTCCTGCTGAGGAGAAAGGCAACATTTGTGTGTATGTTGGTGTGTGTGTCTGCGCGTGTGTTGGGGGGATGTGTGAGAAAGGGAAAGAGCTTTGAACAGAGAAGTCTCTGCTGACTTGTCACTGTCATTTTCTCCTTTAACAGTCCCAGGTGCCTGGAGGGAGCAAGATGTCCAACAGCAGCTCCCTCAACGAGTTCCTCCTCCTGGCATTTGCAGACACACGGGAGCTGCAGCTCTTGCACTTCTCACTCTTCCTGGGCATCTACCTGGCTGCCCTCCTGGGTAATGGCCTCATCATCACAGCCGTAGCCTGCGACCACCACCTCCACACCCCCATGTACTTCTTCCTCCTCAACCTCTCCCTCCTCGACCTCGGCTCCATCTCCACCACTGTCCCCAAATCCATGGCCAATTCTCTGTGGGACACCAGGGCCATTTCCTACTCAGGATGTGCTGCCCAGGTCTTCCTGGTTGTCTTCTTGTTTGCAGGAGAGTTTTCTCTTCTCACTGTCATGGCCTATGACCGCTACATTGCCATCTGTAAGCCCCTGCACTACGGGACCCTCATGGGTGGCAGAGCTTGTGTCAGAATGGCAGCAGGTGCCTGGGCCAGTGGTTTTCTTGATGGACTACTGCACACCGCTAACACCTTTTCAATACCACTCTGCCAAGGAAATATTGTGGACCAGTTCTTCTGTGAAATCCCCCAGATCCTCAGACTCTCCTGCTCAGACTCCTACCTCAGGGAAATTGGGCTTCTTGTGGTTAGTCTTTGTTTAGTTTTGGGGTGTTTTGTTTTCATTGTGCTGTCCTACATGCAGATCTTCACTGCTGTGCTGAGGATCCCCTCTGAGCAGGGCCAGCAGAAGGCCTTTTCCATGTGCCTGCCTCACCTGGCCGTGGTCTTCCTGTTTGTCAGCACCTCATTTTTTGCCTACCTGAAGCCCCCTTCCCTCTCCTCCCCAGCTCTGGATCTGGTGGTGGCTGTTCTGTACGCAGTGGTGCCTCCAGCAGTGAACCCCCTCATCTACAGCATGAGGAACAAGGAGCTCAAGGATGCCCTGAGGAAAGTGATTTCATGGACATTTTTCAGCAGTGGTAACATTGCGATTTCTCTCCACAGGTGACTCCCACTGTATCCCATACCAGGACTGTAAGTTGTTTGCTCACTGTATTTTTATTATTACTATTATTATTATTATCACTATTTCTTGTCATGTTGCTACACAAATGCTTGGATTCATTCCACCTTTCGTGAGACTTCTCTGTCTCACCTGGTGCCTATATAAAATTGTCTAATTAATAATAACTCTTTCAGAGCTGCCTCCCTCACAGTATCTCTGTAATAAAGTAGCTTCTACCCAGTGTAGTACCTGAAAGCTGGGCTTTTCTTCCAAAGCTGGTGTCAAGAATAGGCCCAAGGAATTGCACCCCAGAGGGGCCTGCTGCACAGGGTTCTCCGTGGGTTTAGAAGCACAAAGTTCATAATTATGTTATGATTTCTTAGAGACCAAGGGCTGGATTTAGGACTTACCCATCACTGTCCAGTAGCAGCGGAGATGACTAATTGTCACTGATGTATGTACCCAGGGCTGTCCTGTATGTTAAGGCACAATGTCAGGTGTCCATCCTTCTGGAGGGGAACCTGGAGGTGCCAGGAGAGTACAGGGCATCTCCTAGCACAGCGTGTGGGGGGGGGGTGGGCAGTGAGTGGAGCCTCACAAAGGGAGAGGTCCTCCAAGGTGGAGTTCCCTAAAGATAAAACGCTAAATGCAGGTATCCATGGGCAAAGCAGGGCTCTGCAATCCCTGCAGAGGCAGCAGGGACCTATCTGTCATGGGGAAGGGAGACTGGACAGTGATTTACGTCACCGTCTGTGAAATACCAGGGGCAGGATCTAGAGGCACACCTGGTCACAAATAGTACCCTTGAAAATGCTCCGTAGTCCCTCCAAGCACCTGCCACATCTGCAGACCCCTGGAGGGATTAGAGGCTGTGACCCCCATTTGGTTGGATCTGCTCCTCTCTCGCACCAGCAAGGCCAGTGCAGAGTTACCGGTGGCCCTGTGGCCTCACAGCCTGCTCGCTCTTCGGAGCAGCACCATCAACTCGGGGCCCTGTGGGAGAACAGGGTGAGGGTGTGGGAGTGGCCAGCAAGAGCAGAGGAGGGATTGGGAGACATCAGAAGGAAGCGGAACTGGGCTTGGAGAGAAAAATGCCGACCTTTAATCCAAGACAATGTTCCGAGTGTGGGTACACTAAAGCAAGTTCATGGTGCAGAGCCAGACGACTTTGCTGTCCTGGCCCTCCACATGGCCTGGGAAGTGCCTGAAGAAGGATTAATGCTCCCCACCCTCCCAGCTCCTTGGGCCATCATCCCTCCTGACGGGTGGCACCAAAAGAAAAGCTGGGAGTCCTTGTGGGAGCTTGTGTTGAAGGAAGCAGCACCCAGGAGCCATATCAGTTTGCTGCAGTCCCTCAGGTCCTGTCCCCAGCACATCTCCTTCAGATAATCTCCCACACCCTGTATGCTGGTCCCTACCCCAGAAGTCACCCCAGAGAAGGCTCCATGCCCAGCTGGAGAACTGAGTGTCCAGCTGTGAGCCCAGGGAGAATGAGCCCTCTCCTGGGTCCTCTGCAGGGCTGGCAGCGAGCATGCAGAGGAGGTCCTTGAGGCTGTCTACTGGACCTGTAGACCATCCTCCTCCCATGGCGGGCCTCATACAGGGTCTGTCAGAACAAAGATGCAACCCAGCTTGTTGCATGAGCAGAGAGGAGAAACTGCCCCAGGAAACTCCTTCCAGACCCAGCCCCTCATACCAGCCATTTCCAGCACTGGCCATTCTCCATGGTGCTGGTGAGGGGTGATCTTGGAATGTGACCAGCTCCATCTGCCTGCTGGGCTCAGCACCTGTATGGGGGGAATGGCCATCCTGCCTGGTGTCTCTCCCTAGGCCCAGACCCCAGCACATGGCCTTCTGCTAACCCCAGGGGGACAGGATGAGGGCTGGGCAGGGGCTGGTGGCTGGTGGGAGGCTGCTAGGCAGGAAGGCCTTGGGGAATGGGGCACTGAGGACTGTCATGGTGACCATGCTGGGGTTGGGGGGGGTGCTTCCCCATCCCAGAATGCACCCTGTCCTTTGTGGTGCCTGCACAGTGGGGCCGTGGGGCCACATGCAGGGCAGCAGGGTTGGGTCAGCGCAGGGATGGGGTGCAGACGGGAGTCACAATGTTCCAGAAGCTCCCCACAGTCATGGAGGGGACTCACTGCTGCTTGTGAGTTCAAGGGTCTCTCAGGGGCTGCAGCCACTGGAACCACCTGCCAGGACTCCCAGACCCAGGACAGATGGTCGGTGTCAAGCACCGCAGCTCATGGTGCCCCTTGTCCTGGGTCACCATCCTATCTCAGGAGCACTGCCAGGAGTGTTACTCCCTGTGCAGGTGTGGAGAGAAGCTGCTGGAGCTTCTCTTCTAAGCCCTGCTGACCCCGGCTCTGCCCATAGTCTCTGCCCTGGGTCATTTTATGTCTCCATACGCTCTCCCCTGAGAACACGTAGGGGCCTGAAGCACATAGCTGTTTGGAGCTGGCCACCATGGCCTGCCTGCGTAGTCCCAGGAGATCCCAGCAAGGCTATGCTTGGAGGTGAGGTTGTGATTCTCCTCAGTCAGAACTGGTGGGATGGTCTGGCTGGGGGCCAAGGGGGCCAAGGGGAGGAAAACACAACAGAGAACAAGGAGAAGGAAGGGAACTTTCAAATGAGTTAAATGAAAAAATAAAGAAATGACCACGATAGCTGAGCAGCACTGGGGTAGGGGACAGGAAATCTTAAAAAAAAACTCTCCTGGAGAAAGCACTTACCAACCTGATCTAACTGTAAAGTTAGCCTAGCTCAGAGCAGATCATGGTCCTGGAGATCTCCCAACCCAAATCCTCTAGGAGGAAGAGGCATGAAAGTGGAGTCCTGGGCAGGGGACACTGTTGTGGGGTTGAGGCCTTGCTGCCATTTGTATTCCCTGGTCAGCCCTGTCCTCAGAGTCACACAGTGAGAGAGTTCATCCTCCAAAGGAGTCTCTGCTCCATGGGCAACAGGAGTCAAAGCAGTGCTGGGAGACTGCAGAAAAGTTCTCAGGAACACGCCAGGCATTCAGCCCCTTCGACTGCTGAGGTGTCCCCAGAGCAGTGCTTTGCCTCCTGGGTCTTAAGGGCTGAGAAATCTTTGGAGCCAGAGCAGATCAGAGTCCCATCTCCTGGGCCCACAGGTTACAGGGCACCAGCAGGGCTGTACCGGCTGCAGGGAGGGAATCAGTGCCCGGGGCATGAGCAGATCCCCCTCTGCCCTCCCCTCTCTCTTCACACTCTGGAAGAGAGATTGTGTTTCCCATGTTGGCCCTCCCTGCCGGGCTGTATTCCCAGGCAGAGGGGATGCAGGCTTCCCACTGGGGAAATGCAGGAGAGCCCAGTCTCATCTAGAGGAGCAGGGTGCCACCACACCTGCTGGGTGGCCAGGGCTGCAGGCTGCAGACCCGCCTCACTTCCCCGCGCACCTCCTGCGTGGGGCTGGAGGGTGCCCAGCAAGAAGGCAGGTATGCCTGGGGGTCTGGTGCCATTGGTGTGGTGGCCTTTGGACCAGTCTGTCTGTAAGGGACTCAGGAACTTCTCCACCTCCATGTTAGTGGCAAAGTTAGTGTCCCAGGTTCTTCTCTTTGGAGAGCTGAGGATTTAATTCTGCGGAGAAAGCAAAAAAGAAATTCTTTTGTCCATGGGACTTATACCACCCTGTCAGCTCTCTACTGTCTTCTCCTGCTATATCACCCCAGAAGTGCTTTGGCAGGGGCATTATTTGTTTTCTGACCCTCCATCTGACCCTGCTGTGAGCAGCAGGTTGCATACAGGCCTCCTGTGGTCCCTTCAGCCTAAATTATCCTAAAAGCCCATGACCTCAATCCCAGTTTCGAACACAGAGCAAATGTCTCTGGGACAGGAGTCATCTGTGCTTTATGTGACCATTTAAAAGAAGGCAGGTGAACACCTCCTCCTCCTTCCTTGTTGACTGTAAGGGCAGCCTGGGAGGCACTGCCTCAGGCATAGCTACATTACCCCTGAAGTTCTCTGCATCCACGTTTAACCACATAGAAGTCCATTGCCTGGATCCCCTCAGTGGTGAGGGGAGAAATGCAGGCTTTTCTGCAGGGTGAGTTCTCTACCTCTGTAGTTGCACCTCTAGGTAGATGGTGCCATGCTGCCCTTTCTTTCTTGCCTGAAGCTCAGCCTGCATGGGGATGTGAATGTGGAGGTTGCCTGTCACTGCAGTGACCTTGAGATGGTGGAGAGGTAGGAAGAATAACAGAATCACTGCCCTCGACTGCAGCAGAGAGGATTTCATCTTGTTCAGGATCTGCTTGTCAGGATCCCACAGGTGACTGTCCTGGAGGGCAGAGGAGCCATGCAGCCCTCTTGGATCATCAGGGACAACGTCCTCAAAGCACAGGAACACTCTAGTCTTCAGGAAAGTTCATCAGGTCCTGGCCTGAGGCTGGCGTGGATGAGCAGGGACTTTGCGATTTAGGACTTGAAAAGGCAGAAGGAAGTGCACAGGGAGTTGGAAGGGCAATGGGCTATCTAGGAAGAAGACACAGCCATTGTGTGTGGAGGAAGGGATGGAGTTAGGCAAGCCAAAGATCAGCTGGAGCTGGAGCTGGCGCTGGAGCTGGAACTAGGAAGAGATGGGAAGGGCAACCAGAAGGGCTTCTGGAAGTACATGGGCAGCACAAGGCAGGCAGCCAAGGAAAATGTGGTCTCCCTGCTCAGTGGGGCAGGGGACCTAGTGACAAAGACAGAGGAAAGGCTGAGGAGCTCATTGCCTCTATTACCTTGTCTTTTACTGGTGTTGCCTACTGCCATGCCTCCCTGGCCCCCGAGTCCTTTGGCAGCATCTGTGTTAGCAAAGCCTCACCCATGGCAGAGGACGATGCAGCTGGGGAGGACTTTTGCGCAGTGGACACACACAAGTCCATGGGACCAGAAAGAAAGCACCCCAGGGTGCCAGGAGAGGTGTCCAGAGTCAGTGCAATGCTGTTCCCAGCTGTCTATGAAATGTCAGGGTGATTAGGGAGGTTCCTGATGACTGGGAAAAGGCAGACATTGCACCCATTTTCCAGAAGGGCAAGAGGGAGGATCTGGGCAACGACAGGCTGGTGAGCTTCATCTCCATGCCTGGGAAGGTGATCGAGGAAATCCTCCTGGAAACCATCTCCAAGCCTATGAAGGACAAGGCCTGGAAGAGGCAGCATGCGTTGACCAAGGGGAAATGGAAACCATGCCTGACCAACCCGATTGCCTTCTGCCATCAGATGAATGGCTTTGTGCACAAGGGGAAAGCAGGGGATTTTGTGAAGCTTCCCTTTAGCAAGGCCTTTCACACAGTCCCCCAGAGTCTCCTTAGAGGCAAATTGCTGAGACTTGCCTTGGATGAGTGGACCAGAGGGAAGGTGGAAGATTGGCTGGACCATCAGGCTGAAACACAGTGATCAGTGGTACAAGTTCCAAGTGGCAGCCGGTTAGTAGCAGCATCCCTCAGTGATCAACACGTGGGGCAGGACTGTTTAACATCTTGATGAATGGCCTGCACAGAGGTTGGAGTGCACTCTCAGCACCTTTGTGGACAATGCATAAGTGGGGGGAGCCCCTGGGCAACCTCATCTAGTTCCCTCTGCATTGACCGGGGGGTTGGGACTAGATGATGTCCAGAGGTCTCCCCCACCCTAAGTGCTGTGATTCAGTGCACCGTTTCCTGGAGAGCTCTGTAAAGAGAGAAGAGGCAGAGGAAGAAGAAAGGACAGAGAGGCAGAAGAAGAGATCTGAAACATGTCCATTTAAATGAAGTAGTTCCTCAGAACAAAGTTTCTCCATGCAGAAGATTGCCAGCAAATGCATTTTCAAGAAGAATGTATCTCTCTCTATATATTTTCACGCTTGCATAGACAGACTAATTCCTGTAGTGCATGAACATGGTGCTGCCAATGAATAAGAAAGAAAGAAATATATGGCAATGGTAAAAACTGTGAAGTTTTGGAAATGAGGATTTTTTTTGTCAATTATTGCATTGAAGATGTTTTAGAGAGACTCCTTTAAAACATTGCTTAAACACGGGTATGTTGAGATTTGTGCAAATTTGGCCACCCAAAAATAGAGCATTTCTTTAAAGCTGGTCACGCTGCTTTCCTCACCAGTCAAGACAGCCCGACACCTCAGACTGTGACGTGCTCTGTGCAAAGAGTGAGGGGTGGCACGGACAGCCCTGGGCAGGGGGTGATCTTCTGAGCACTGGGCTCTGTGAGAGACACAAAGATATCCTGTTTAGTGGTGTAGGCCTGATTATAAGAGAGAAGTTTAGAAAAGGACATTAAAACTGAAACAAGGATGAAATTAAGACAAAGATTTAAAGGAAAGAAATGCTGTGTTATACTTTCCAGCTTTTCATTTTTTGTGTTCTTATTGTCTTTCCTGATTGGTTCTTTTTTAGTACACTAGTGTTCTGGGGAGATTCTGCATTATCTTTTTGTCTGAAAAGGAAAGTCATTTTCAGAACTGGGTTGGGATGCAGTTACAGGGTCATGGGTGGCTGGTGCCAATGCAGGTGCCCTGTTCCCCTCTGCCCAGCCTCCCTCTGCAGCTCCGAGGGGCTCTGGTGTCCTGCAGGTCCCCTGTGAGAGCTCCTAGGCCCAGGCAGGTGCCTCAGAGACATCGGGGCCTCTCCAAGTGCCACTGGGTGCTTGTGGTTGGTTGCTATGATGAAAGAGTGGGAATCTTCTGGAAGGGTATTAATCTGGGGAGAAGGGTTGTCCGTACATGTCTTCTATCAAAAATACTGCTTTTCCGACATGTCCAGACTTCATTGGGAGACACTGTGGGTCAGTAAGAATTGGGGAATGTGGGTATGACTTATTCTGAAAAGTCAAGAATAAAGAAAGCTTAAGAAGCAGACATCTTTCTCTTTCAGGTGCTCATTGAAATCTGCCTAATTTCAATACACTCCTGCAAAGTTTCCAATAAGCCACATAAGAATTGACAAATTGAAGAAACTTATGGAAAGAGGCATGGCTCCTTATGGGGTTTTCCACTTCAATGACCCCTCGGCTGTATTTGGTGCTGGGCCCATGAACCTCAGATGCTGAGAAGGAATTGAAGAAACCTCTCAAGAAGTTAAAGTCAGAAGCAAAACCCCAAGTTTCTTGGAGCGTTAATGTGTCCTGCTGAGGGCCATTACCAATAAAGCCTCCCCAGGGGCTGATTAGAGCAGAAAGTTGGAGGCCCTGATTGCAGGTAGGCAAAGGCAATGTGAGGGTGGCTGTGATGCCAAGACAACCTTGAAGTGTGTTATCAAGCAGAGTGACCAGGCACTGACAGCCAGCTCCTGGAAAGGGTGATGCTTTCCGTCACGCTTTGCTCAGGTGTCTTTCTGGGGGTAGTGTGCGGGTGGGGGTGCACAATGCTGAGTGCAGAACCATGATATGGCACACCTGGGCTCCCAAGGGACAAGGAGGTGGCAAGGCCACAGTGCTTTATGGAAGCAAGGTCTTCTCATGGGCCTTAGTGGCAGAGACTCCAGCCATAGCCAAAAGGACGGAGGCCTATCTGTGTTGGGAGCTTTCAGCCTTGGCATTGCCCTTGACCATCTCCACCACAGGGTGTCCTACACTTTCCCAACACTGTGCCTGTTTCCCTGCAGACTGTACACACCCAAGCTGCTTCCCCAATTGCTCTCACCCCAGGATCGCCCCACTTCTCCTGATGTCTTCCTGTCCTCACTTGCTTTCCCTTGAAACACCAAGCCAGGGGCTGAACACAGACTCCCTCTGGGTGACCTCTAGCACCACAGCACTACCCTTCGAGTGACATTTTCTTTCCCTAATGTCACGGCTAAACCCCACAAGCTGCTCTTGGTGGCTTTTCCTCCTTCTCATGCTCTTTCCCACTACCAAGAGAAGCTCCATCATCTCTGAAACCACCCTTCAAGTAGTCACAGGCTCCTACTCTACTGTCCCTTGCTTCCACTTCAGCAGGCTAAAGAAGCCCATGGCCCTCAACCTCTCCTCAGGGATAGGATTATTCCTGTGTAGGCACAGGACTTGACACTTCTCTTGTAAATCTTCATAAGGTTCTGTTGTGTGAATCACCTGAGCTTCTCAAGATCCTTCTGGACTGAAGCTCCTCTGTGTCAAAACAAAACAAGACAAAAACAAACAAAGAAAAACAGTGCAAATGGGTTAAGGGTAGGCAGTGGTGGGCTGTAGGAGAAGGGATCAGGATGGTAAAAGAGACAGGCTTAAAAGGGGAGAAAGAAAAAAAAGGTAATTAAAAGTGAAGGAAAGGATTGATCAGGGCTGTTTGGGGGTTCCTGCCAAGAAGCCCTGCATCTGAATAATTCTGGCTGGAGGAGGACAAGAAAGCTGCTCTGCTTCCACTGTCACAGGGCACCTGCGTGCTTTCCCTGACATCCACAAGAGAAGATTGAGAGTGGGAAGAATCACGGACTCCTTCAGGGTGGAAGGGACCTCAGGAGGTCTCTAGGCCAATCTGCTTGCTCCCAGCAGGGTCATCTCTGGGGTCAGACCAGGTTGCTCTGGGCTTCTTCCAGTCTGGCCTTGGAATCCTCCAAGGGAGGAGACTGCACAGCCTCTCTGGGCCGCAAGCTCCAATGCTTCTTCACAGAGCAAGTGCTCCAGCTCTGCCAACTATTGTGAGGGCCCTCAGCCAAATCTACTCCCAGTTATCAACCTCTTTCTTGTTCTGGGAACCCAACCCTGGCTGCAGTGTTCTAGATGTGGTCTAATGAATACTGATTAGAAGGCGATCACCATTTCCCTTGGCCTCCTGGCTGTGCTCCTGGTCATACAGCCCACAATGCTTCTGGCCTTCTTTGCTGCCAGGGAATGCTGCTGGCTCATGGTTTGCCTCCTGTGCCCAAGGAAACTCAGGTCCTTTTCCACAGAGCCGCTGCCCAGGCACTCAGGCCCCAGCCTGTAACACAGTGGGGTGTTGGTTTATCCCAGGTGCAAGCCCTGGCATTTGTCCTTGTTGAATTTCATGAGGTTTCTGACAGCCCATTCCTCCTGCCTGTCTAGGTCCCTCTCAGTGGCAGCCCTCAAGCATATGGCTGGGCCCCCCTGCAGTTTTGGGTCCTCAACAAGCAACTTGAGTATTGCCTCTTCCATGTCACTAATACAGTTGTTAAACAGGACAAGTTCCTGGAGAGACCCTCGGGTGCTCCACTTCTCCCAGGCCTCCGGGAAGAGTACTACCCGTTCACCACTGTCCTCTGAACCTGATCATCCAACAAGTTCTTTAGCCAGCTGGTTGTCCACCCATCTAGGCAGTACATTTCTAAATTGTATTCCACAAGAATATTGTGGGAGACAGTGTCAAACACCTTGCTCAAATCAAGTTGAAGGACATTTTCTGCTCTCCAACCACAAATAGAGCTATTTAATCCTAGAAGGCAATCAGGTTGGTGAGACACAATTTACCCTGGGTCAATCCATGCTGACTCTTCCCTATCACCTTCTTCTCCCTCATGTGCCCAGAAGTGAGTGGACTCACTCCATGACACACTCCTCAACCAACTGAGGCTGAATGGCCTGTAGTTCCCTGGCGTGCCCTTTGGGCCTTTTTTGAAGATGGATGTAACGTTTGCCTTTCTGCAGTTAATGGGACCTCACCCCATCTCCACGACCTTTCAAGACGATAGAGGGTGGCCTTTCAATGACAGTGGCCAGCTCTTTCAGTGTCCTTGGATGCAGCTGTTCCAATGTACTTTTATGGGTTGAGTTCTTGCAAGTCTTCCCTCACTCAACCCTCATGCCCTGTTGGTGGCTTTTCTTCTCTGGAGTCCTGACTCTAGGCACAACAGCCCGGGAGACCTTGTTGGAGAAGACTGAAGCCAAAAAGGCACTGAGCTCCTCGGATCTACCTACCTCTGCTGTTACTGCCCCGTTCAGCAAAGAGCCAACATTTTCCTTTTTATTCTTTACTGTTACTGAAGCTGTAGCAGCTCTTCTTCATGCCTTTGATGTCCCCTGCAAGTGTCTACCCGCTGAGAGCTTTGGCTTCCCTAACACCACCCCTACTTCAGTGGACACAATTTTTGAATTACTCCTTTGCAGCATCTGTCTTCTTCCACTTCTTGTATGCTGCCTTATTGCCCTGGAGCTGAGTTGTGAGTTCCCATTTTAGCCTGGTTTCCCCTTCTCATGCTGTTTTCCACTACTGCCCTTTGCCGCCATTTTACCAGGCTGAAGAAACCCATGTCCCTCAGCCTCTCCATACAGGCCATGTGCTTCAGGCTCCCAGCCCCATCTTGGAAGACTCCTCTGGACCCTCTCCAGTTGCTCCCCATTCCTCCAGTACTGGGCAGCCCACACTGGGACACACTAATCCAGATGTGACCACACCAGTGCTGAGTTGAGGAGGATAATAATTCCACTTGTCTGGGTGGCCACACTCTTCCTGAAGCAGCCTCATATGCAGCTGGCCTCATTTGCAGTGAGCGTGCACCACTGGCTCATATGGCATCCCTCGTAACATCCAGGTCCTTCTCTTCAGGGTCACTCCTCTGATGGTCAGGTGCCAGCCTCTCCTCACGCATGGGCTGTTCTGTCCCCCGATGCAGGACCTGCCGCTTCTCCTTGTACAACAGCATGAGGTTTCTGTTGGCCAAATCCCCAAGTTTCTCAAGGCCCCTCTGGACTGACGCTCCCTTGTGTCAGCTGTAAATGAGTGTGTGCAGATGGGTCATCCTGTCTTGCGGTGCCTCTGACAGGATAACAGCAGGAGGACCTGCAGGACACTGCACATAATAAGAGGAGGTAGTAGTTTAAAGGGACTGCTGGCAAAGGTAGGAAACGCCATGGAAACATCTCAGAGAAGCCAAATGAATGTACAATGGCAGCAAAACAAGGGTCGAGGGGGAAAGGCTGACTGCATGGGAGGGGATTAGGATGGTAAAAGAGAAGAACTTGGAAGGTGGAAAAGAGGGAAAAATGCCATGGAAGGTGAAGTAAAAGAAAAATCAAGGCTATTTGGAGGTCCCTGCCAAGCAGTCCTGAATTTGAATGACTCTGAATGGAGCAGCACAAGAAACATGCAGTTGTTTTGGTCATACTTGTGTCTGACATACTTCCAGGGTCTCATGGAAGATGAATATTTTCAAAATAGGTCAAAAAGAGAAGACACAGTGTGGAAGGAAATGCAGAATCATTCCGGCTGGGAGGGACCTCAGGATATCTCTAGCCCAACCTCCTTCCCACAGCAGGGTCAGCTATGAGGTCCAGATTTCTTGGGGCTTTACTCAATGAGGTCTTGAAAACCTCTGAGGATGGAGATGGCACAACCTCTCCGGGCAACCTGCCCCAATGCTTGGCTGTCTGGATGGGTCAAACGTTCTTTCTTATCCCCAGCCTGACATCTCTTGTTTCAGCTAACACCCATTGGCCTTCACCCTCGCATCATGCACAGTGGTGAAGAGCCAGGCTCCATCTTCTTGGTGACATCCTGGTAGGTATGGGGAGGCTGTTATTAGGTCTGCCCAAAGCCTTCCCTTCTCCAGGCTGAACAAACTCAGCTCCCTCAGCCTCCCATAGTGACAAAGTCAACGTTACCTATGTGTGCCTAGGAGGTTTAAAGCTCTTCCAATCCTTCCGGATTTTTTTGCACCCTCTAAAGACCTTAGGCACATTAGAGTGCCATCACCCTCATGCCATGACTTTTTGTTTGTGTCATACTCATTTGGTATCATGTTGTAATGTACAGGGGTTGTAGGCTGTGAGGAGGGCCCACTCTGGACAAGCAGTCACTCATAATTAACCCTTGACCTGAGAACCTTTCAGGCCCAAGAGGCAACCTCCCACCACTAGGAGGGCCTGGCTCTGGGAATACCATGTCAGGTGCTAAGCCACGTGCAGAAAAGGAATTGCTGCCTGCAAGAATTGCAGTGGCTCAGAAGGCACCTTGAGAGGTTTCTAGTCCAACCTCCTGCTCACATGGGGATCAACACTGAATTCACACCAAGTTCCTTCACGTGGCTTCCTGGTAAAGCATGACCCATTCAAAAAAACCCTCTGAGCTCGATCATCCAACCAGTCTTTTACCCACTTGGTGGTTTACCCATCTTATCGTAATGCCTAATTGTATTCAAGAATATTCACAAAGACAGTGTCCAACACCTTGCTAAAATCTGGGTAAATGTCATCCAGCACTTTCTGCTCCTCCACAAGTGCAGGCCTTTTATCACAGAAGGCAGTCAGGTGGGTCAGGAATGATTTACCTTCAGTAACTCCATGCTGACTGTTCCCAGGCACCTTCTTCATGTGCCCAGAAAGGTGATCGGAGAGGATTCACTCAACGACACTCTCCTCACCAATATGAGGCTGAATGGCCTGCAGCTCTCCAGGTTGTCCTTGTGGCCTTTTTTGAAGTTGGGCACAACATATTCCTTCTTGTGCTCATTCGGACCTCCCCTGATCTCCACAACCTTTCAAAGATGACAGAGAGCAGCCTTGCTGTCACAGCAGGCAGCTCTCTGCATGTCCATGGATGCCAGACATCCAGGCCCTTAGACTTCTATGGGTTGAGTTCTACAGACTTAGACACTGCGGGTTGATTTTCTCCTCAGGAGTCCAGGTACAACAGGTCAGGAGACCTTGTGGGTGAAGATGGAAGCCAGGAAGGACTTGACTTCCCCAGATCTATCTACATCTGCTTTTGCTAGAATCCCTGCCCCAGTCAGCTGTGAGCCCACATTTCCTTGTTTATTCCTTTACTGTCACTGAAGCAGTAGCAGCTCTTCTTCCTGTCCTTCACATCCCCTGCAAGTGTCTCTATGCCAGGGGACCTTTGGCTTCCTTAACACCATCCTGACTTTGCTGGACAATATTTCTAAATTCCTCCTTTGCAGCCTCGCCCCTCTTCCCCTTTCCGTATGCTGCCTGATTGCCCTGGAGCTCATGTGGGAGTTCCCTGTTTAGCCAAGGTGGGGTCCAGAGATGGCTACTGATTTTACAAACTGTTCATCATGGAGCATTCTTGTGCTTGACGGGTGCTGTCCTTAAAGGCCTGCGGGCTTTCCTGAGCTCCTCTGCCCTTCAGAGCTGCCTCCCTTAGTCCATGCCATGGAAGAGCTCCATACATGCAAGGTACCCCTTCACACAGAGGACATCCCCCTCCTCATCTTGCCTGGTGGTCTCTCCTGACGAACTTGCACCCTGCCATTGAAGGACCCCAGTCATGCAAGTGATCCCACCACACCTTAGTTATTCCAACCAGGTGGCACTCCTGTGACAGGCATCTTGTGCATCTCCATTTGCTCCTTCCTGCATCCCAGGCTGCATATGTTTGCATATATTTTGGCTTCAGCACCTCAGCTGTGGCATCAACCGAAGATTTGTCACAGGGAAACGTGTTATCAAGGACCCAGCGTATGCAAAGGCTTTGATTGCAAGTGGTGACATACTGGCATGGATAGCAGGTGGCAATGTAATGATGAAAGGAGGTTCCCACTAAGAGATCAAACCCTACAGTGCCCAAGGCCAGGGAGAAACAGAGCAGGGCCTTGCAGGAATGGCAGGAGAGGTTTGGCTGCCTGAGCTGACTTTGCAGCACTGTTTCGCCTGTGACAGACTTCTTGAACCAATCTCCAGGCAGGACAAGGTGCCACTGAAGAAGTCCCTGGGCCTGGGCAGCCTGTGATCCAGCCACCCTGAGGTTTGCATTAGCCTAGTCCCTGTTCATATCAACTGGCAGGATGAGAAGGTGTTCAGGAGGAGGAGAGAGAGAAGGGTTTGAGAGTGCAGAGTCTAGAGCAGAGATGTTGCTGTGATGTGCCTCCTCCCATTTATGCAGCACCCATGGATGTAGACGGGATGGACTTTGCCTAAAGGCATTATTGGGATTCATTTGTTTGGACACATATAGAAAAGCCAAGATGCCCTGTAGTACTTGCCCGGCAATCACTCCAAAGGGGCATGGTTTTCCTGTAGGTGCCATGCTGTATCTGCTAGAGACATGTGGTTGTGCTGGACACCCCAGGCATCTGAAATGGATCTGCCAACCTATTTCTATGTCATTAGATCAAGTGTCTGCAGTGAACTACAACAGCTGTTTGTAGCATTGGTATCTACATCTATCTCAGCTTCCTAGTGAGTGGGGCTCTACTTGTAGCAGACATCTAGTGTCATTTCTGATGGCCAAGGAAATTCCCCACCTGGCCCCCAGCTGATGCTCTAGGAGGATGTGCATCTCATAGTCACTCCATCAGAGCAAGCAGACACTGGCACATGCCTGGGGCCACTTCTGTCTCTTCAACTGTCCCCAGGTGTTTTTGTGTGAGCAACTGACTCCCACCCTCCATCTCCAGTGATTACAATGGGAGCTTAGACAAGGAGCTCCCATGCAGACCTCTATGTTGTGCCCACTTTTATTTTCACCTGCTGTGAGTTTGTGGAGTTCACGGGAGGGATCTGAATCCCACTCCAGCCCAGGGGCTTCTAAAGGGGCATGAATGCCCAGATTGACTCTTCTGAATCAACACCTGAACCATGTGTCAATGAGCTCCCTTCTTGTCCCTGCCTAGGTGTCCTGCCTAGTCAAGAGAGGGGAATCGGGGCTTCCAGAGAGGGACATTTCCACCTTTCATAGATAGTCATACTCTGATGAAATAAATTGCAATGCTGGAATCAGTTTCTCTGCACTCTTTAGAAAAGGACAATAGCTTTTTATTTCAGTCTACTTCAGGGAACATTTCCTAGGAGGAGGGAGCACAAGGGACAGAGAAATTCATGCCTTCAGCTGGGCCTCTGCTCCTGAGCGGGGCCAGGCCTCGGGGACAGAGGGAGCTCATGGCAACCGGGCAACACTGCTGAGAGACAGCTGTGTGCAGGAGCAGCTCCTCTGCAAAGAGCAGCAGGGCTCTGGGCACTGCCTACTGCTGCTGACATGAGATGAGAAGTGAAAGGCAGTGTGGAGTGGGAGGCCAGAGGAGAGCTCCTTGTGGGAGAAATCCTCACAGCCTTGCACACAGTAAGTCTCTGGCTGCAGGGCGATGCTGCTGTGGTTCCTGAACGGGTCTTCTAAACCCATCCTACCCCATGGCAGTTTTTTAAGGATCATTCTCCCAGCTTCTTCTTTTCAGAGGAGGAGAAGGAGATGCTTCAGAGCAGAGATTCCCTGACAAACCATCACAGGGACAGGGCATCCTGCTCCTTTCTTCCAGGGAGGGCGGCAGGGGTATGAAGCCTGGGTGTGCACACCCAGGTCTGCATGGACTGTACTTCAGAGCAGTGTCGCTGTGCCCCAGGGTGCTGTGTGCCTGGGGCAGTGACTCTGCTGCTTGTGAGGATCAGCACTCAGCCTACCCAGGGAGCTCCACACAACGCTGAGAGGAGAAGCTCTGGGTGGGAGGAGAGACCCCCGTCGGGCAGGTACTTTCTCCCATTGAGAGGCTGCTGTGTGGGTCAGGGCTGGGGAACATATCCGGAGGAGACTTTTCAACAGGAATGCCAAGGCAGGGGATACCTCGAAGAGAAGGAGCTGTCATGAGCCTGTGCTTTCAGTTCTTTTCTGTTTGGGTGGAGTGAAATGGGATTGGATCTGTCAGGTTTAGACAGGGGATGGAGGCTCCAAAACAGTGACACTGAGAGAGGATCAGTTCTGGGAGGGACTCAGCAAATGCCTTCATCCACCCCCCAGCCTAAGGACAGAGCCAGCATCACCTTTCCAGCCTCAGCAAGGTTTCTCTCACCTGCTCCTTAGCACCTAAAAACATGGAGCAGCCCCTGGGCAGAGCCCTTCGCCCAGAAGGTTTCTGCAGGTCATAGCTGAGCACCCAGCAGGTGGGATGGGGTCTGTGAGCACTGAGAGGGGAGAGACGTGGGGACAGAGAAACAGCTCCCCGCAGGGACGGCTCCAGGCAGCAGCGTCATGGTCAGAGTGTGAGAGGAAACCATCAACTGCAACACCTCCTCTCCTCTCCCAGCCAGCACAGCCCTCTGCTCTCAAGGCTGTGGGGTGCAGGGCAGGAGTCATTTCCTCAGCAGCTGGACCTCCAGGAGAGGAGACACTCAGGAGAGGGCTGAAACCTCCCTCACATACATACCCTCAGAAAGAGTGCTGATGGGTGCTTTGCAAGTGGATTTCTCTGCTCTCTGTGGTGTCGTTTCTTTTTCGGGTAACACAAGTGCAACTGTCCTCCACCTCTGAGGTACGAGCACAGGGCAGCTGGGAACAAGGCAGAGGGACAGGCCAGCTCTGCTCCCTCTGCACTCAAGCCAGAGTGAATCCTTTTGCCTCTCCAGAATCACAGCTGCTCACTCTGAGTGCAGCAGCAATGCTGAGGGTTTCTACCTCCAAGAATCCTCCTCAGGTGTGACAGGGTCAGCTAAGGGAAACCAAAAAAGCCTTAAAAGTATTCATGAACCCACATTATGTGGAAGTGGGAGTGAAGATGCTGAAAATGCCTTCAACATTATGTGTGGATGAAATCTGACTGGAACTGGGAATATAACAGTTCAGTCACCCCTGTTGCCATGTCTGCAGTGCTGTAGGTCAGGGCTGATTCCTCTGGAGCCCACGCGCAGACGTCCGTGCTCCTCATGTCAAATTCATCCAGCACAAAGCAGAGCTCAAGCCACAGAGCTCAATGATGGTGCTGCTGAGATGGGGAGAAGTAACGTGTGTGTGTTTTGGGGAGGTTATGAGAAATTTTTGCTCAGAGAAGTCTGCCCTAACTTGTCAATGTCTCTTCTTCCTTGGACAGTCACTCCTGTGCCCTAAAGGAGCAAATGTCCAACAGCAGCTCCCTCAACGAGTTCCTCCTCCTGGCATTCGCAGACACATGGGAGCTGCAGCTCTTGCACTTCTCGCTCTTCCTGGGCATCTACCTGGCTGCCCTCCGGGGCAACGGCCTCATCATCACAGCTGTAGCCTGTGACCACCACCTCCACACCCCCATGTACTTCTTCCTCCTCAACCTCTCCCTCCTCGACCTTGGCTCCATCTCCGTCATTGTCCTGAAATCCATGTCCAATTCTCTGTGGGATACCAGGGCCATTTCCTACTCAGGATGTGTTGTCCAGCTCTTTCTCATTATCTTTTTCCTTTTGGCAGAGTATTCTCTTCTCACAGTCATGGCCTACGATCGCTTTGTTGCTATCTGCAAGCCCCTGCACTACGGGACCATCATGGGCAGCAGAGCTTGTGTCAGAATGGCAGCAGCTGCCTGGGCCAGTGGTTTTCTCAGTGCTGTGATGCACACTGCTAATACATTTTCAATACCACTCTGCAAAGGCAATGTTGTGGAGCAGTTCTTCTGTGAAGTTCCCCAAGTTCTCAGGCTCTCCTGCTCAGACTCCTACCTCAGGGTGTTTTGGGCACTTATGATTAGTGCTTGTTTAGCCTTTGGGTGTTTCATTTTCATTGTGCTGTCCTATGTGCAGATCTTCAGTGCTGTGCTGAGGATCCCCTCTGAGCAGGGCCGGCACAAAGCCTTTTCCATGTGCCTGCCTCACCTGGCTGTGGTCTCTCTGTGTTTCAGCACTGTAATATTTGCCGCCCTGAAGCCCCCCTCCCTCTCCTCCATAGCTCTGAATCTGGTGGTGACTGTTCTGTACTCAGTGGTGCCTCCAGCAGTGAACCCCCTCATCTACAGCATGAGGAACAAGGAGCTCAAAGACGCACTGAGGAAACTGGTTCTGTAGGTACAATGTCAGCACCAATAACTCTGCCATGTGCATCTGCTCCTCATTCCCAGGGTATTTGGCAACATAGCTAGGTGTTGCTCATGTCTTTCTTTCTTTTGTGTTTTTCTCTGTTACATTCTCCTAAAAGAAATAAATATTTTGCTTTGTGCCATGTGTCCTCGGGAATCTCTCATTTGAATCTGATCGAGAGACCGTGTTGAAGCAGGAAGCCAGGCTTCCGCCTTCCTCAGCAGAGATGGGAGAACCTCCGAGCCTGCTAGTCTGAGCTCCTTGGATGCCTTCCGTGCAATGAGGAGAGTTTCCCTTTGCAGTGTCTCTTTTGGTGCTGACACCAAGGGAGCTCAGGGGCACAGAGTCAGGCTCCGACGAGTACAGGCGTGGCCAGACCATGGGTCCCATATGCCTTAAGAGAGCTCAGCTCTTGTGGCCACAGTCAAGGTATGATCTCACACCCCTCTCCTGTGAGGGTGGCAGCTGGCTGTCACCAGGGACTGGTCCCTTCCCTCTACAAAGTTCCAACACTCCAAGCAGAGCAAGAGTGGAAAGGAGGAGAGTCTGGATGAAGTCTGTTGGCATATTGATCCCTTACAGATCCAGGATTTATCGGTTGGTGACCAGTGCCAGTGGAGCTGGCGAATGGTCTCTGAATTTCCTGCCCAAGTCTGTCCCACAGGTGACAGTGCTGATGAGAGATGCCCATCCTTCTGGAGGGGAATCTGAGCCCCCAGGAGAGCTCAGGGGATCTCCAGGGACAGCGTGTGCCTGGTGTGGGCAGTGAGTGGAGCCTCACAAAGTGAGGGACGGTCCATAGTGGAGTGACCAGAAGGTAGAGCACTAAATGCAGGTATGTATGGTGAAACAAGGGCTCTGCAATTCCCAGAGAGGCAGTGGGGAGCCAGGAGGCGCAGGGAAGGGGCACTAGAGAGTGATTGCTGCACCCTCAGGGAAAAATCACAGGCTGGAGCCTTGCCTGAGTTATGCTGTGGACATGCCTGTGCCTGGCCCTGCACCTCTCACGTCCGGACCTGTCCCTGTCCCCATCCTGCTGACCTGACTCCCATCTCTACCTTGGACCTGCCTCCACACTACAGTCAAGAAAGCCTTAGAAAGGGATGCTGGGACCCGAGCAGCACCCAGAGCGGATTTTAGGTGCAAAAGATGACCATATATCCAAAGTAACGCTTGCCTGACAGCCAATGTAAAGGTGTAAGGAGAGCTTCAGCTTTGGAGCCCTACTCAGCTAACACTGCACGCAGAGTCTTAGCTGGACAAAAAAGTGAGGGCAGCCACTTGGGTCAGGTTTTACGATGCACAGTTAGGAGAGGCAGCTCCAGCTCCCTCGAGGGCTGCGCTGGAGCCATTCAGGAGGGGGCTGAGGTGGGGCTGTCACCACCAGGGTGGGTGGGGAGAGGGCAGCTCCCCTTTGCCATGCTGGGGCTGGGTCTGGGTCTGGGCACAGCTTTTCCCTGTGGACCTCCCTGAGGAACGGCTCCGGGTGATCCTCCACCTCTGCCCTGGCAGCAGAACCAGCACTCAGGGTGCTGGGCAAGAAGTGCACCAGGGTGGAAGGGGGACAGGCTGCACAGGGGGATCATCAAGACCTTGTCTGTGCATGCAGGGATGGAGTGAGGAAAGGCAGAGCTCAGCTGGAGCTGGCACCAGAGACCGTGGACATGGAAAGGGCTGGGGCATTAAATGTCTTCTTTGCCTCAGCTTTCCAGGGGAAGCTCTGCCTGAGGCCTCCCAGTTACGGGGGTGTAGCAGACAGCCGTGCTCTGGGATGTGCTGGGGTGTGGTGCAGAAGAGAGGCCGTGCAAGGCTGGCCTTCTCTCCTGTCTCTGGATACGGAGACCTGCAGGAGGACGGAGCTGGCCATACACCACCCCACAGCTGTTGTGAGCAGCCAGTGCTGGAAAGGGGTGATGTGAGGGGCTGGTGTGGGACGATGGCCCTGGGGCAGCTTTCCCAGTGTGTCCATGCAACACAGGGAACAACCTGGGCTCTTCTCTCCTGCAACCTCCATGTCCTGGTGCCTTTCCCAGGAGACCTGCATTTGCCCTGCAAGCACACGGCCAAGTGCTCCCACACTGCTGTTCACACACAGTAGCTGCCTGCTGGCATTTTTCCTCTCCTGGGTCCTTTCCAGCCCAGCCCAGACCCTCCCCGACTCTCCCCACCTCCCCTGCCCTCTCCCCAGACCACCCAGCACAGCAGCCCAGCCTGGGGTGGCCCCACAGTAGTGCCTGCTGCAGGGGGCTGCAGAGCTCTGGGCACTCACCCCACAGCCCCAGCCCCTCTGAAGGGCACAGCAGGTCCTGGCGGGCAGAGAGGGGTGTCAGCCTCCCCATCAGCCCCTGGGGGACTGGCGGCCAGCAATGGCACATGGAAATGGAGGCCACTCACTCCATGTCTCCACTGCTCTCATGACCAGCAGATCCTTAACCCTGGCTGCCTGCAGCCCCTCTGGGCAGCCCCTCTGCCCAGCACAGCACAAGAGTCCTGGCCCCGGGGCTCCTCACGCAGCTCCAGTGACAGAGCAGCCTGCCCTGAGCTGACACACACAGAAACAGGTTTTCATTTATTCCTCCCCACAAGCACACAGTTGCTCCTTTGCTCTTCTCCGGAGACATCTCTGCTCCCCAGAGGGCCTTTCCCCAAATCAGTGTGTCCATTCTGGCCTGGTTGGCCATTCCTGCACCCTCTCCTGTGTTCCCCACAGGGTCCTGGGCTGGCAGTGCTGCTCTGCAGGGTGAGCGAGCTGTGTGGTGACTCTGCACTGGCAGTGCTGGTCAGGGCAGGCCCAGCTGGACCAGCATCACTGCACCTGACAACGCCCTCCCCGGGGTCTGTGGCTGTGGAGGATGCTTGGAGCAATCACAGGGCATTTCCAAGGGCTCAGGGGTGGCATAGACCCAGCCCACTGCCTCTCCTGAGACTGCAGAGCCCTGATTTGGTGCATTCCTTGGTTTAGCCCTTTGCTTTGGGTGACTCCACTTGGTTTTGGGAGACTCTACTCACTGCCCATCCCATGAATGTGCTGTCCCTGGAGATCCCCTGTGAAATTCTGGTGGCTCAGTACTCCTTTCCAGAAGGATGGGCATCCATCAGCAGACCTCTAATAGGTGGGACAGTCCCCGGCACAGACCTCTTGACCACTCACCCTCTCCAGGGGCACTGGGCACCCACAAGTGACAGCTGAATCCAGCCCTCATTCCCTCACACATCACCCAAAAGAGCTGATGCCCCTTAGCCCATGGAAAACACAGGCACGGCAACAGGGCCTTTTTGGGGACAATTCCCTGGGCGCATTCTTGGCTCCAGCTTGGGAAGAAAAGCCCAACCTTCAGGCACAGTACGAAGGAGATCCCCTTTTATTACAGTGGTGCTACTTGGGAGGTCAGCTCTGACACAGTGATCAGCAGCTTTGCAGAAGGCCCCTGGGTCAGACGGATGGGCTTTGTGCCTCTGGAGAAGTGGGATGAATTCAAACATTTGTGTACAAACAAGACTATCACAGACAAAATGCACAACGCATGAGAATTGCTGGAGACGATAAACTGAAAATTGCTTGTGAGGAGAGATGGGCAGCTCATTGCTGCTGAACTAGTACCAGCTGAAACAGTTTCTTCAGTGCATCTTTGAGCTCCTTGTTCCTCATGCTGTAGATGAGGGGGTTCATTGCTGGAGGCAGCACCACATACAGAACAGTCACCACCAGATCCAGAGCTGGGGAGGAGAGGGAGGGGTGCTTCAGGTAGGCAAAGACGACAGTGCTGATACACAGGAAGACCACAGCCAGGTGAGGCAGGCACATGGAAAAGGCTTTGTGTCGTCCCTGCTCAGAGGGGATCCTCAGCACAGCAGTGAAGATCTGCACGTAGGACAGCACTGTCATGCTATGAAGGTTCGATAGTAACGAATGAGACAGTAATGTAATAAAAAACATGTTTATTTTCTCACACAAGCTCTTGGATTAGTAACACTCATTAAAATAATGCGATTACTAATTTAGAAAGGATAACCCCAAACTGTTGATTACTGCACTAGTAATTGGAAGCATTGCTTATCCCTACTTGAAAGCTAGCTTGTTCACTCTCCTAGTGAGAGGACTCTCAACCTCGAGGAGTCACCTTAACCCAGCATCCCAGGAAAAGGGAGTGGGGGGGGATACTCACGGTCCAGCCAGAGAGGATGGTCAGGTCACATTCCTGTCCCTGCTCAAACTCTCTTAGCTGCCAAGTCTCTCTTTATACGGCTGGGACTCTGGGCAAACACTGCTTTTGCTGACCTCTGCGAGTTTCACAATCACGGGTCTGTTTGTTTGTCTGCTTGGAAGGACCCTGCTAGCAAGGCGAGACCGCAACACTGCCGTATAGCTTCCTCCCTCCCTGGGGGTCCGTGCAGTTTCGATTCCACAGCCTTATCAGGTGGCAGACTTCTTTAATCCTGTTAACTCTTCTATTCCACAGCCTTGCACATATCAGTTGGCAAACTTCTTCAGTCCTGTTAACTCTTTACTCGCCTGTCAGATGGTATTTATAAATGATGGCCTCACTGAGGTCCTCCTCAGGTGCAGATAATCCCCCCAACTCCAGAACCCACTGCTTTGGATCCTCAAAATCTCTTGCAGCCTCCCCCGCCTGCTACCTTCCCCTGGGAGACGCACATCAAATACCTCAGCCTGGCACAGGCACACATGGCTGTGGGAGAGGAAAAATGCTGCCATTCAGCTACTGGGTGTGAATGGCAGTGTGGGAGCACATGGCCGTGTGCTTGCAGGGCAAATGCAGGTCTCCTGGGAAAGGCACCAGGACATGGAGGGTGCAGGAGAGAAGAGCCAGGTTGTTCCCTGTGTTGCAAGGACACATTGGGGAAGCTGCCCCAGGGCCATCATCCCACACCAGCCCCTCACATCACCCCTTTCCAGCACTGGCTGCTCACCCCAGCTGTGGGGTGCTCCATGGCCAGCTCCGTCCTCCTGCAGGTCTCCGTATCCGGACACAGGAGAGAAGGCCAGCCTTGCACGGCCTCTCTTCTGCACCACAGCGCAGCAGATTCCAGAGCATGGTGTCCGCTAAAACCCACGTGGGGCTCAGCCTGGGCTGGGCAGGAGCTGGGTGCTCAGATCCCCCAGACTCTGCGGGATCATTTAATAGTCATTTAATGATATCCCAGCCCTTTTCTTGTCTGAGGTCTCTGGTGCCAGCCCCACCTCAGCCCACTCCTGAAAGGCTCCAGCACAGCCCTGGAAGGAGCTGGAGCTTCCTCAGGCCCCAGGGCAGTCTGGCAGCAGGAGGGCTGCCGGGAGCAGGGGGAGGAGCAGGGAAATTGGGGTGAAGACCCCTGCCCTCAGCTGCGCAGCCAGGGCACTGGATGGGAGATGCCTGTGTGGCCAGCCAGGCTCCAGGTTCGGGATGGATGTCAGCTCGAGGGTAGGAGCACTGGGATTTTCATGGGTTTCAGTGCAGCCATGACTGTGGGGAAGGCAAGAGGGCAGAGCCAGGCACATGCAACTGCAAAGGCTGTGGGTGGAAAAGGCAGTGTGGGGCTGGTGAAGGCCCTTCTTCCCCTCCCCATGGGGAAAAGAGTCCCCAGGAGATGCTGGACTCTGCTTTGGCTGATGGGAGGGGAGCACAGGGCAGGGGGGAAGAGGCAAACGGAGCCTCTCGGGGTGCGTGAGGGAGTTTTCCAAAACTCAGGGCTGAGCCAGGGTTGAGCTTTGGATCTTCCCCCTGACGTTCTCCCATCCAGGCTCATTCTGCCCTGCCCTAGGTGCTCTCGTCCCTATGCCAGCTATGCCGGAGCAGAGGCTGAGGAGCAAGAATTCATGGAGTCACAGAGGAGTGTTGGTGGGAAGGGACCTCCGGAGGTCTCCAGTCCAACCTCCCACACAAAGCAGGGCTGGTTGGAGCCCTCCAGTCTTGTCTGGCCATCGCTGGACTGTGCCTGATCCCCTTTACTATCCCCAAACCTGCTCCACTCCTCTTCTCTGGGCACTGCAGGATGGGACCTCTCGTCGGTGGTGCACTTCCCTGCCTGCCTTCCCAGCACCCTTGGCTCCCAGCTCCGCTTCCCGCACCGAGCAGCCCTGCTTTTGCTGATCCCGACAACACCATCTTTGTAGCAGGAACCCCACCACAAGTGGTGCATAAACACTCAAGTGTTTCTGTGACACAGAAAGACCTGTTGTCATAACTATGTATCATAAAATCATACTCCAAATGGCTGTCCTTGCTTTTTTAATCCAGCTAAGACTTTCTGTGCTCTTTGACCTGGGTAGGGGTCCAAATCCAACGCTCCCCCTACACCTTTAAATTGGCTGTTAGGCAAGAGCTGCTGCTATGGATATTGGGTCACCTTTTGTACCTACAGCCTTCTCTGGGATCTGCTCGGGTCCCAGCTTCCCTTGCCAAGGCTTTCTTGACTGTAGTGCAGAGGCAGGTCCGAGGTAGAGACGGGGAGTCAGGTCAGCACCCGAGAGGTGCAGGGCCAGGTTTTGGCATGTCCACAGTGTAACTCAGGCCAGGCCCAAGGACAAGGGCAGCAGCTCCCTGGCAAGGGGGACAAGGCCCTGCAATGAGGCTGGTCACTCTCTGTCTCCCCTGCTCTTGTGCACAGCAGATCCCCCTCCCTGTCTGCCTGCAGCCCCTCCATGCCCACCCATCTACCCAGCACAGCACGAGAGCCCTGGCCCTGCAGCCCCTCCTGCAGCTCCTGCTGCCCTGGGGACAGAGCTGCCTTCCCTGAGCTAGTGCACAGGGAAACCTGGTTCTCACTCTCATTTCCTACCTCTGAATGCTTTATTGCTTTTCTCCTGGGACACCCCTGCTCCCCAGAGAGCCTTTCCCCAGGTCAATATGTCCATGCTGGCCTGGCCGTTCCTGCACCCCCTGCCTTATGTTCCCTGCAGGGCCCTGGGCTGGCGGTGCTGCTCTGCAGAGCAAGCAGCTGTGGGGTCATGAGGCCGTGGGGTGACTCCTGACTCAGCCCTGGCCATGCTGGTTGGGGTGGGAAGCAGACCCAGCTGGACAGGGATCACCACCACTGATACTGCTGACACATGTCTGTGCTTGTGGATGATGCTCAGAGTGACCCCAGGGTGTTTGCAATGGCAGGAGATGTGTTTGGTTGTGCACTAGCTCCAGCCTGTGGTGTTTCACTGAGGGTGCAGGAATCACTCTCCAGTGACCCTTCCCTGCGCCTCCTGGGTCACCACTGCCTCTCTGGGGATTGCAGAGCCCTCCTTTCCCCATGAATATCTGGATTTAGTGCTTCACCTTCTGGTCACTCCACCGTGGACCATCTCTCATTTTGTGAGGCTCCACTCACTGCCCACACCAGGCACACACTGTCCCTGGAGATCCCCTGAGCTCTCCTGGAGGCTCAGATTCCCCTCCACAGGGATGGACATCTGTCATCAGCACTGTCACCTGTGGGACAGCCTTGGGCAGGAAATTCAGAGACCATTCACCAGCTCCACTGGCACTGGTCAGCAACAGATGAACCCTGGATCCAGCCATCAGTCCCTAATACATCACATGTAGACTCTGAGTTTGTCCCCTGCATCCCATGGAGGTCACAAGCAGAGCAGCAGGCCCTTCTATGGTGCAATCTCTTTGGGTGTATTTTTGACTCCATCTCTTGAAGAAAGGCCAGACTTGGAAAGGCCTTGAAAAGAGAGAGTCCTGCTGCTGTTAGTGGACGTGTCTCCAAGAAAGCTGCAGGCCCCACACAAAGGCTGCAGCAAGGAAATCCCTGCTGTGGCAGTGGGGCAATGGTCCTGGGGAGCAGAGGGTCTGTTCCCACAGGCTTTGTCCAGCATCTCCTCCCCTCCACTCCCACTCCACTTTGAGTGTTGGAGCTCTGTAGAGGGAAGGGACTAGCCCATGGTGACAGCCGGCTGCCACCCTCGCAGAAGAGGGGTGTGAAATCACACCCTGACTGTGGCCAGGGAAGCTGAGTTCTTCTAATGGACATGCGACCCATGGTCTCACCCCACCTGTACTTGTCTGAGACTGACTCTGTGCCCATGAGCCCCCTTGGTGTCAAAAGAGACAGGGCCAAAAGAGACACTGCAAAGGGAAACTCTCTTCATTGCTCTGGGGGCATCCTAGGGAGGTTAGACTAGCAGGCTCTGAGGTTTCCCCATCTCTGCTGATGAAGGGGGAAGCCTGGCTACCCACTTCTACAAAGTCTCTGGGTCAGATTCGGGAGAGGGATTCCTGAGGAGAAGCAGGAAGAACCCAATTGTTTTCCTTTCAAAACGAATATAATACAGAAAAGTAAAACAAAAAGAAATGAGCAATTCATAGCTTTGACCAAAAATACCCAGGGGATGATGAGATGATGCACATGGGATGGTTATTGGCGCTGACATTCTACCAGCTGAATCAGTTTCCTCAGGGCATCTTTGAGCTCCTTGTTCCTCATGCTGTAGATGAGGGGGTTCACTGCTGGAGGCACCACTGCGTACAGAACAGCCACTACCAGATCCAGAGCTGGTGAGGAGAGGGAGGGGGGCTTCAGGTAAGCGAAAAATGCGGTGCTGATGAACAGGAAGACCACAGCCAGGTGAGGCAGGCACATGGAAAAGGCTTTGTGTCGTCCCTGTTCAGAGGGGATCCTCAGCACAGCACTGAAGATCTGCACATAGGACAGCACAATGAAAACAAAGCACCCAAAGACTAAACAAAGACTAATGACAAGAAGCCCAATTTCCCTGAGGTAGGAGTCAGAGCAGGAGAGCTTGAGGATCGGGGGGATTTCACAGAAGAACTGGTCCACAATATTGCCTTTGCAGAGTGGTATTGAAAACGTGTTAGCAGTGTGCAGCACAGCATTGAGGAAACCACTGGCCCAGGCAGCTGCTGCCATTTTGACACAAGCTCTGCTGCCCATGATGGTCCCGTAGTGAAGGGGTTTGCAGATGGCAACGTAGCGGTCATAGGCCATGACTGTGAGAAGAAAATACTCTGCCGCAGACAAGAACACAAGCAGGAAGACCTGTGCAGCACATCCCAAGTAGGATATGGCCCTGGTGTCCCACAGGGAATTGGCCATGGATTTGGGGACAATGATGGAGATGGAGCCGAGGTCCAGAACAGAGAGGTTGAGGAGGAAGAAGTACATGGGGGTGTGGAGGCGGTGGTCGCAAGCTACAACAGCGATGATGAGTCCATTGCCGAGGAGAGCAGCCAGGTAGATGCCCAGGAAGAGCGAGAAGTGCAAGAGCTGCAGCTCCCATGTGTCCGCTAATGCCAGGAGGAGGAACTCATTGAAGGAGCTGCTGTTGGACATTTGCTCCTTTAGGGCACAGGGGGGACTGTCTGATGAAGAAGAGATATTGAGAAGTTAGGAGAGACTTCTCTGAGCAAAAATTTCTCATAAAAAAACCAGAACAAACACACATTACTTCTCGCCATCTCAGCAGCACCATCACTGAGCTCCATCACTTGAGCTCTGCTTTGTGCTGGCTGTATTTGACATGAGGAGCAGGGGCCTCTGCCCATGGGCTCCAGAGGAGTCAGGCCTGACCTACAGCACTGCCGACATGGGAACAGTGGTGACTGAACTGTTATATTCCCAGTTCCAGGCAGATTCCATCCACACATAATGTTGAAGGCATTTTTCAGCATCTGTATTCCCAATTCCACATAAAGTGGATTCATGAACAGTTTTAAGGCTTCTTTGTTTTTCTTTAGCTGACCCTGTCACACCTAAGGAGGATTCCTGGAGGTAGAAACCCTCAGCATTGCTGCTGCACTCAGAGTGAGCAGCTGTGATTCCAGAGAGGCAAAAGGATTCACTCTGGCTTGAGTGCAGAAGGAGCAGAGCTGGCCTGACCATCTGCCTTCTTCCCAGCTGCCCTGTGCTCGCACCTCGGAGGTGGAGGACAGTTGCACTCGTGTTACCCCAAAAAGAAACGACACTGCAGAGAGCAGAGGAATGCACTTGCAAAGTGCCCATCAGCACTCTTTCTGAGGGGATGGGAGGCAGGTCTCAGCCCTCCCCTTCTAGTCAGCAACATAGCAGGCTCCTTCCAGCTGCCCACATCCAGCCACCCAGCAGCATGTCTCAGCGTGGCCTCAGTATCTAGGTGGCTTCTCCATGGGGCACCTAGATGTCACACAGCTGCAATGGGAGAGTTGTGTCCTTGTGGAGGGCAGCTTGCAGCCCAGCCAGACACCCCAGGGAAATGGCAGAATGTCCTAAGGATGGGGAGTCCTGACAGGAGAGTTGGCTCATTCCCACACCCCACACTGCATTGCCCAGAGACCCACAGGTTAGAGGGGCACTTGGGCACCTCACTGTCAAGGACACGTCTGCATGGCAGGATCCGCAAGATCAGTGTCTGAACTGCATCAGAAAGCCCCCTGCCCAGAAAGTCCAAGGGGAAGCACAAGGGCAGCACAGGGAGGTAGGAAACGTGGAGCAATATCATGATATTTGTGCGGAGGAAGGCAGGGACAGGGAGGGACAGAGGGGCACTCACGAGTGTTTCCTCTCCTGGATGTTCGGCTGCTGAGGAAATGACTCCTGCCCTGCACCCCACAGCCTTGAGAGCAGAGGGCTGTGCTGGCTGGGAGAGGAGAGGAGGCGTTAGAGTTGGTAGTTTCTTCTCACACTCTGACCATGACTCTGCTGCCTGGAGCCATCCCTGCAGGGAGCTGTTTCTCTGTCCCCACGTCTCTCCCCTCTCAGTGCTCACAGACACCATCCCGCCCGCTGAGTGCTCAGCTCTGCCTTGCAGAAACCTCCCGGGGGCTGGGCACTGCCCAGAGGTACCTCCATGTTTGCAGGTGCTATGGAGCAGGTGAGACAAACCTTGCTGAGGCTGGAAAGGTGATGCTGGCTCTGTCCTTAGGCTGAGGGGTGGATGAAGGCATTTGCTGAGTCCCTCCCAGAACTGATCCTCTCTCAGTGTCACTGTTTTTGAGCCTCAGTCCCCTGTCTAAACCTGACACATCCAATCCCATTTCACTCCACCCAAAGAGAATCAAACTGAAAGCACAGACTCATGACAGCTCCTTCCCTTTTATGTGTCTCCTGCCTTGACCTTCCATTTGGAAAATCCCCTCTAGAAATGTCCTGGGAGTGAGCTGGAGCTGTAGGCAGACCTGACCCATGCAGCATCCTCTTGACAGGAGGCTCTAGCTGCCCTGCTATGGGTCTCTCCTCCCATCCAGAGCTTCTCCCTGTGGGGAGCTCCCCACGCAGGCTGAGTGCTGACCCTTGTGGGCAGCAGAGTCCCTGCTCCAGGCAGACAACACCCTGGGGCACAGGGACACTGCTCTGAATTACAGTCCTGGACAGATCTGTGAGCACACCCCAGCTTCACCCTCCTGCAGCATCCCTGGGAGAAGGTAGCAGCATGCCCTGTCCCTGTGGCACTGTCACTGGGAATTCCTGCTCTGAAGCATCTCTTCCTCCTCTGTAAAGATGAAACTGCTAGAGTGATCCTTAAAAATCCAATTGTGTGACCGGATGGGTTTCAAGACCTTTCCAGGAACTACAGTAGCATTACCCTGAAGCCAGAGACTTACCGTGTCAAGGGCTATGAAGATTCCTCCCACAAGGAGCTCTCTTCTGTCCTCACACTCCACACTGCCTTTCACTTCTCCCTGTCTTCTCTCATCTTTTGGCAGAAATTGCAAGCAGTGCCTGGAGCCCTGCTGCTCTTTGCAGAGGAGCTGCTCCTGCACACAGCTCTCTCTCAGCAGTGCTGCCTGGTTGCCATGAGCTCCCTCTGTCCCCAAAGCCTGGCCCCACTCAGGAGCAGAGGCCCAGCTGAAGGCATGAATTTTTCTGTCCCTTCTGCTCCCTCCTCCTGGGAAATGTTCACTGCAGCAGTCTAAAATAATCAGCTATTGTCCTTTTCTAAAAAGTGGAGACAGACTGATTCCAGCACTGCAATATATTTCATCAGAGGATGGCTATCTATGATAGCTGGAAATGTCCCACTCTAGAAGCTCCTATTCCCATCTCTTAACTAGGCAGGACAGGTAGATGGGGACAAGAAGGGAGCTCATTTTCCCATGGTTCAGGTGTTGATTCAGATGAGTCAGGTTGGGCTTTTCGGACTGCTTTAGAAGGCCCTGGGATGCAGTGGGATTCAGACCCTTCTCATGGGATCCATAAAAAACACAAATGGGGTGGGATTCCCCTTGCGCAAGCAGAAGTGAGCACAGCATGGATGTCTGCATGCAAGATTTTGGTCTATGCTCCCATTATAATCACTGGAGATGGAGGGTGGGAGTCAGTTGCTCCCACACAAACACCTGGTGACATTGGAAGAGACAGAGGTGCTGGAGGACATGTGCCAGTGTCTGTTTGCTCTGATGGAGCAAGTGTGACACCTACATGCTTCTAGATCATGAGGTGGGGGCCAGGCAGGGAATTGCCTTGGCCACCTGAAAGGATACTAGATGCCCACTGCTATCAGAGCTCCACTCACCAGGAAGCTGAGACACATGCAGATCCCGACATTGCAAACAGTTGATGTCATCCAGTGCAGGCACTTGATTCAGTGACACAGAAATAGGCCTGCAGGGCCATGTCGGATGCCTGGGGTGTCCAGCACAAGCACATGTCTCTAGCAGATACACCATGGGACCTCTAGGAAAACCATGCCCTTTTGAAGTGGTTGCTGGGCAAGTGCTCCAGGGCAACTCAGGTTTCCTACCAGTGCCCAAACAACCGGATCCCACCACTGCCTTTAGGCCAAGTCCTTCTGATCTACAGCCAAGCATGCTTCACAAATGGGAGAGGCACATCACAGCAAGGTCTCTGCTCTAGTCTCTGCACCCTTAAAACCTTCTAGCTTTCCTCCTCCTGAACCTCCTCTCACCCCCAGATGATATGAACAGCAACTGGGCTAATGATGACCTCAGGCTGCCAAATCACAGGCTAGTAAGGGCCAGGCACTTCTTCAGTGGCACTTGTCCTGCCTGGAGATCGATTCACCTCTGTCACAGGCCCCAAGGTGCTACAAATCAGCTCAGGCAGCAAACCCGTCTCCTGGCATTCCTGCACAGCCCAGCTCTGTTTCTCCCTGGCCTTGGGCACTGCAGGCTTTGCTCTCCTAGTGGGAACCTCCTTTCACCATTACATTGCCACCTGCTATCTAGGCCAGCATGGCTCTGCTCTGAAGTGGGGCCTTTGCACGCACGGTGTCCTTGGCCCTTGCTGACAGGTTTCACCATTACAAATCTCTTCTCTGTGCCACAGCTGAGGCTCTGCAACCCCAATACACACAAGTGCCTGCAGCCTGGGGCACAGAGAGGAGCAGATGGAGATGCACAAGCTGTCACAGGCCTGAAACATGGTTGGAATAACTGAGATGTGGAGGGACCGCTAGCATGATTTGAGGGCTGTGATGGCAAGGTACAAGCTCTGCAGGCAAGACCATTAGGGAAGATGAGGAGGGGGGATGTCCTTTGTGTGAAGGGACAGCTCAGATGTGTGGAGCTCTTGCATGGGATGGACACGGGTTTGGGTGAGAGCTTGTGTGTGAGCATCAGAGTAAAGGTGAAGTTGTGATGGGAGTTATAAAGCACCTGATGAGGGTGAGGAGGTGGATGCAGTCTCCTTTAAGCAACCTGAGGAAGTCAGTGGGTCACAGGGCCTGGTTCTGATGGGGGGACTTTAATCTCCCCAATATTCACTGGAAGGGCAGACAGCAAGGTGCAAGCAGTCTGGGAGATCTCTGGAGGCTGTCAGGGACAGCTTCTAAGCGCAGCTCCCTGATGGGCCAGCAAGGGTGACGCTCGCCTGGATCTGGTACTCGCACACAAGGAAGCACTGATGAGGGCTGTGATAATCTGTGGAAACTTTGGCTGCAGTGACTATGGAACAGTGGAGTCCTAGATCATGAGGGCAGTGAGGAAGGACAATGGTAGTGTACAGACTCCAGCCTTCAAAGGAGGAAACTTTGTCCTCTTCAGGGGACTGGTGGGGGATCCCATTGGAGGCAGCTCAGAAGGGCGATGGAGCTTAGGAAAGCCAGCAGGTCTTTGAGGGCAGCAGCCACCAAGCACAAGGATGGTCCATACCAATACTCATTAAAACTAGGAGACATTTGGGGAGATGGGCTTGGCTAAACAGGACACTCTTGTCCACCAAAGTAGGGATGGTGAAACCAAAGCTCCCAGAGGGTAGACACTTGCAGGGGATGTCAAGGGCACAAAGAAGAGCTGCTACTACTCTGCTAACAGGGAAAGAATAAGCAAGGAACACATGGGCTCACTGCTGAACGGGGCAGGGGCTCTAGTAATAGCGGATGCAGATAGGTCTGAGGAGCTCAGGGCCTTCTTGGCTTCATTCTTCACCAACACGATCTCCTGGGCTGTTGTGCCTCGAGTCAGGGCTCCAGAGGAGAAAAAGAGCCAGCAGGGGATGAGGGTTGAGTGAGGGAGGACTTGCAAGAACTCAGCCCCTACAAGTCAGTGGGATTGCAACGGCTGCATCCAAGGACATTGAGAGAGCTGGCTGCTGTCATAGCAAGGCTGCCCTCTGTCATCTTTGAAAGGTCATGGAGATGGAGTGAGGTCCCAATAACTGCAGAAAAGCAAATGTTACATCCATCTTCAAAAAAGGCCCAGAGGGCACCCCAGGGAACTACAGGCCATTCAGCCTCAATTGGTTGAGGAGTGTGTCATGGAGTGAGTCCACTCACTTCTGGGCACGTGAGGGAGAAGAAGGTGCTAGGGAAGAGTCAGCATGGATTGACCCAGGGTAAATTGTGCCTCACCAACCTGATTGCCTTCTAGGATTAAAGAGCTCTATTTGTGGTTGGAGAGCAGAAAATGCCTTTCAACTTGATTTGAGCAAGGTGTTTGACACTGTCTCCCACAATATTCTTGTGGAATACAATTTAGAAATGTACCGCCTAGATGGGTAGACAATGATATGGCTAAAGAACTTGTTGGATGATCAGGTTCAGAGGACAGTGGTGAACGGGTAGTACTCTTCCCAGAGGCCTGGGAGAAGTGGAGCACCCGAGGGTCTCTCCAGGAACTTGTCCTGTTTATCACCTGTATTAGTTACACAGGGGACACAACACTCATCATGCTTGTAGAAGATGCCTAACTGAAGGCGGGGTGGGGGTGGGGGTCCAGTCCTATCTTAGAGGGCTGCCATTGAGAGGGACCTAGACAGGCAGGAGGAATGGTCTGTCAGGAACCTCATGAAATTCAAAAGGGCCAAATGCCGGGTCTTGCACCTGGGGTAAACCAACACCCTGCAGTGCTACAGGCTGGGACCTGAGTGCCTGGGCAGCGGCTCTGTGGAAAAGGACCTAAGGTCCTGGAGGACAGGAGGCAAACCATGAGCCAGCAGCATTCCCTGGCAGCAAAGAAGGCCAGAAGCATTGTGGACTGTATGACCAGGAGCACAGCCAGGAGGTCAAGGGAAATGATGATCACCTTCTAGTCGGTATTCATTAGACCACATCTAGAACACTGCATCCAGTTTGGGATTCTCAGGAAAAGAAAGAGGTTGATAACTGAGAGCGAATTTGGCCGAGGGCCCTCACAATAGTTGGGGAGCTGGAGCACTTACTCTGTGAGGAAACGGGGCTTGTTCAACTTGCGGAAGACATGGCTTTGGAGGGATCTCATAGCAGCCTTCCAATGGCTACAAGGAGGTCATCAAGAAGATAGAGCCAGGCTGTCCACCAGGGTGCATGCTGGGAGGACAAGAGACAATGGGCATAAGTTGAAAGAAGAGATGTTCATGCAGGAGGCATAAGGAAAAGCTTTTCCACTATGAAGATGGTCAAGCACTGGAACTGGTTGTCCAGAGAGGCTGTGCAGTCTCCTCCCTTTGAGGTTTCCAAGACCAGACTGGAAGAAGCCCAGAGCAACCTGGTCTGACCCCAGAGATGACCCTGCTGGGAGCAAGCAGATTGGGCTAGAGACATACTGAGGTCCCTTCCACCCTGAAGGAGTCCGTGATTCTTCCCACTCTTGATCTTCTCTTGTGGATGTCAGGGAAAAGCACGCAGGTGCCCTGTGACAGTAGAAGCAGGCCAGCTTTCTTGTCCTCCTCCAGCCAGAATTGTTCAGATGCAGGGCTTCTTGGCAGGAACCCCCCAAACAGCCATGATCAATCCTTTGCTTCACTTTTTTATTCTCCTTTTTTTTTTCCCTTTCCCCCCTTGTAAGGCTGTCTCTTTTACCATCTGATCCCTTCTCCTACAGCCCACCGCTGCCTACCCTTAACCCATTGGCACTGCTTTGGTTTGTTTGTTTGTTTTTGTCTTGTTTTGTGTTGACACAGAGGAGCTTCAGTCCAGAAGGATCCCGAGAAACTCGGGTGATTCACACAACAGATACCTTATGAAGATATACAAGAGACGTGTCGAGTCCTGTGCCTAGGCGGGAATAACCCTGTTCATGAGGCGAGGTTGAGGGACCTGGCTTTCTTTATGCTGCTGAAGTGGAGGCAAAGGGCAGTAGAGTAGGAGCCTGTGACTGCTTGAAGGGGGGGTTCAGAGATGATGGAGCTTCTCTTGGTAGTGGGAAAGAGAATGAGAAGGAGAAAAAGGCACAAAGAGCAGCTTGTGGGGTTTAGCTGTGACATCAGGAAAAGCAAATGTCACTTGAAGCATAGTGCTGTGGTGCTAGAGGTCACCCAGAGGGAGTCTGCGTTCAGCCCCTGGCTTGGTGTTTCAAGGAAAAACAGGTGAGGACAGGAAGACATCAGGAGAGGTGGGGCGATCGCAGGGTGAGAGCAATTGGGGAAGCAGCTTGGGTGTGTACAGTCTGCAGGGAAACAGGCACAGGTGTGGGAAAGCGTAGGACAGCCTGTGGTGGAGATGGCCAAGGGCACTGCCAAGGCTGAAAGCTCCCAACACAGCTAGGTCTTTGTCCTCTTGGCTATGGCTGGTGTTTCTCCCACCAAGGCCCACGAGAAGACATTGCTTCCATAAAGCACTGTGGCCTTGCTACCTCCTTGTGTCCTGGGAGCCCAGGGGTGCCATATCATGGTTCTGCACTCAGCATTGTGCACCCCCACCCACACACTGCCCCCAGGAAGAGCCCTGAGCAACATGTGAGGGAAAGCATCACCCTTTCCAGGAGCTGGCTGTCAGTGCCTGGTCACTCTGCTTGATAACACACATCAAGGTTGACTTGGCATCACAGCCACCTGCACATTGCCTTTGCCTACCTGCAATCAGGGCCTCTAACTTTCTGCTCTAATCAGCCACCAGGGAGCCTTTGTTGATAATGGCCCTCAGTGGGACCTGTTAACTCTCCAGGAAACTTGGGATTTTCTTCTGACTTTAACTTCTTGAGAGGTTTGTTCAGTTCCTTCTCAGCATCTGAGGTTCATGGGTCAGCAGCAAAGACACCCAAGGGGTCATTAAGATGCAAAAGCCCCTAAGGAGCCATGCCTCTTTCCATAATTTTCTTCACTTTGTCAATTCTTGTATGGCTAATTGGAAAGTTTGCAGGAGAGTATTGACATTAGGCAGATTTCAATGAGCACCTGAAAAGAAAGATGTCTGCTTCTTAAGCTTTCTTTATTCTTGACTTTTCAGAATAAGTCATACCCACATTCTCCAATTCATACTGACCCACAGTGTCTCCTAATGAAGTCTGCACATGTAGGCAAAGCAGTATTTTTGATAGGAGACATGTATGGAGAACCTTCCTCCCCAGCTTCCCAGCCCTGACAGTTCCTTCATCAGCCACTGGGGACTTCACATCACTCTTGTGAAAATCGAACCGTTTGCCACTCAAGGCTGCAGCTGAATGTTACAGCTCATGTGCACCAATTCCCACCTGCTTTCCTTAGACAACTAGCTGCAAGCAGGCACAGAAGATTTTGTCTTAATTGCAAACAATCAACAATAAAATTTGGAACAGTTGAATAAAAGATACAAGACACTCCTCAACTGTATGTTTAGTCCAAGCTGCCTCCAGTGAGCTCCACTGCCCACAAGACATAACCTTCCTTGAAATGTTTTTCACAGATAGATAGGAAAGGATAGACAAGAAACAGAACAAAGGAGCTGGCTAAAGAGACAAAGAGACTGCTGGAAGACGAGGCAACCTTCAGACTGCCAGCAGCTCAGAGCAGCAACTGGAGAGTTGAGATGTACCTGAAAGATAAAGAGTAAGGGGAGGAGGAAGACTGGGAAACTATGGGAAGGGCATATGTCCAGATGATCTGATGCAAAGATGACTTTAGAAATGATCAATTTAATCTGGGCATGTGGAAACATGTGAGATATCACTGAGACTACATCCACAGCATAACAGACAGAGCAGTGGAAACACAAGGTCAAGGGCAGATCAATATTTCTTCTCCCCAGATTAAGACCCTTCCAGAAGATTTCCACTCTTTCATCATAGCAAAACATTGACACTAAAATGAGCCAATCATTGGAGCTGATGAAAGTGTGCTCATATTTTTGAAGTGCAGAAAACAGTTCTTCACCTCTCCAGGCAGAGCTCAGGTGTCCAACCGCAAGCACCCAGTGGCACTTGGAGAGGCCCCAGTGTCTCTGAGGGACCTGCCTGGGCCTGGCAGCTCTCACAGGGGACCTGCAGGAGACCAGAACCCCTTGGAGCTGCAGAGGGAGGCTGGGCAGAGGGGACCAGAGCACCTGGAAGTGCACCAGCCACCCATGACCCTGTGACTGCATCTCACCCAAGTTCTGAAAATCTCTTTCCTTTTCATAGGGGATGCATAATCTCCCCAGAACACTAGTATAGTAAAGCAGAACAAATCAAGAAAGACAATAAGAACATAAAAAAATAATAGCTGGAATGTATAACAAAACATTACTTTGCTTTCAATCTTTGTCTTAATTTCTTTCTTGTTTCATTTTTGATCTCATTTTCTAAACTTTTCTGTTATAATCAGGCCTACACCACTAAACAGGATATTGTTGTGTCTCACACAGAGCCCAGTGCTCAGAAGACCACCCCCTGTGCATGGCTGTCCATGCCACCCCTCACTCTTTGCACAGAGCACGTCTCACTCTGAGGTGTCGGGATCTCTTGACTGGTGAGGAAAGCAGGGTGACCAGCTTCAAGGAAATGCTCTACTTTTGGGTGGCCAAATTTGCACAAATCTCAACATACCCATGTTAAAGCAATGTTTTAAAGGAGTCTCTAAAACATCTTCAGTGCAATGATTGACAAAAAAATCCTCATTTCCAAAACTTCACACAGTTTTTACCATTGCCAAATATTTTTTTCTTCCTTATTCATTGGCAGCACCATGTTCATGCACTACAGGAATTAGTCTGTCTATGCGAGTGTACATACATATATATTGATACATTCTTCATCAAAATACATTTGCTGGCTGTACTCTGCATGGAGAAACTTTGTTCTGAGGAACTACTTCATTTAAATGGACATGTTTCAGATCTCTTCTTCTGCCTCTCTCTCCTTTCTTCTTCCTCGGCCTCTTCTCTCTTTACAGAGCACTCCAGGGAACGGTGTACTGAATCACAGCACTTAGGGTGGGGGAGACCTCTGGACGTCATCTAGTCCCAATCCTCCTGGTCAATGCAGAGGGAACTAGATGAGGTTGCCCAGGGCTCCCCGCAGTTATGCACTGGCCACAAAGGTGCTGAGAGTGCACTCCAACCTCTGTGCAGGCCATTCATCAAGATGTTAAACAGTCCTGCCCCACATGTTGATCACTGAGGGATGCCGCTACTAACCAGCTGCCACTTGGAACGTGTACCACTGATCACAGCGTTTCAGCCTGATGGTCCAGCCAATCTTCCACCTGCCTTATGGTCCATTGATCCAGGGCAGATCTCAACAATTTGCCTCTAAGGAGACTCTGGGGGACTGTGTCAAAGGCCTTGCTAAAGTGAAGGTTCACAATATGCCCTGCTTTCCCCTTGTGCACAAAGCCATTCATCTGATGGCAGAAGGCAATCAGGTTGGTCAGGCATGGTTTCCATTTCCCCTTGGTCAACCCATGCTGCCTCTTCCAGGCCTTGTCCTTCCTATGCTTGGAGATGGTTTCCAGGAGGATTTGCTCCATCACCTTCCCAGGCACTGAGATGAAGAGGACCAGCCTGTCGTTGCCCAGATCCTCCCTCTTGCCCTTCTGGAAAATGGGTGCAATGTCTGCCTTTTCGCAGTCATCAGGAACCTCCCCGATTACACTGACCTTTAAAAGATGATCAACAGCAGCATTGCAGTGACTCCAGCCACCTCTCCCTGCACCCTGGGGTGCTTCCCATCTGCTCCCATGGACTTGTGTGTGTCCACTGGGCAAAGTTCCTCCCCAGCTGCATCGTCCTCTGCCATGGGTGAGGCTTTGCTAACACAAATGCTGCCAAAGGACTTGGGGGCCAGGGAGACAATGACAGTAAAAGACAAGGTAAAAGAGACAATGAGCTCCTCAGCCTTTCCCCTGTCTTTGTCACTACATCCCCTGCCCCACTGAGCAGGGAGACCACATTTTCCTTGGCTGCCTGCCTTCCTTGTGCTGCCCATGTACTTACAGAAGTCCTTCTGGTTGCCTTCCCCATCCCTTCCTAACTCTAGCTCCAGCTCCAGCTCCAGCTGAGCTTTGGCTTGCCACACAAGACTGAGAGAGCTGGGCCTGTTTAGCCTGGGGAAGAGAAGGCTGAGAGGAGATCTTATTAACGTGTACAAGTATCTTAAGGGAGGGTGTCAAGAAGAAGGAGCCAGACTCTTTCCAGTGATGCCCAGCAACAGGACGCGAGGCAATGGGCACAAACTGAATCACAGGCAGTTCCATCTGAACATGAGAAAAAACTTCTTCCCTGTGAGGGTGAAAGAGCGCTGGAACAGGTTGCCCAGAGAGGTTGTAGAGTCTCCTTTGCTGGAGATATTCAAAACCCGCCTGGATGTGATCCTGTGCAATGTGCTCTAGGTGACCCTGCTTGAGGAGGGGGGTTGGACTAGATGATCTCCAGAGGTCCCTTCCAACCTCAACCATTCTGTGATTCTGTGATTCAGTTCCTGTTCATATCATCTGGGGGTGAGAAGAGATTCAGGAGGAGGAGAGCAAGAAGGGTTTGAGAGTGCAGAGACTAGAGTGGAGACCTTGGTGTGATGTGCTTCCCATTTATGCAGCATGCTTGAATGCAGACGGGATGGACTTTCCCTGAATGTAGTGGTGGGATTCAGTTTTCTGGGCACAGGTAGGAAAACCTGAGATAACATAGGGTGTTTGCCCAGCAACCACTAAAAAAGGGCATGGTTTTCTGATAGGTCCCGTGCGGTTGTGCTAGCAAGCCCATGCATGTGACATGGCCCTGCCAGACTATTTCTAAGTCATTATATCAAGTGTCTGCACTGAATTACATTAGCAGTTTGCACTGTAGGTGTCTCCATGTGTCTCAGCTTCATAGTGAGAGGTGCTCTAACAGTAGTGGGCATCTAGTGTCATTTCAGATGGGCAAGGAAGTTCCCCACCTGCTCCCCACCTAATGCTCTAGAAGGATGTGGGTCTCACGCTTGCTGCATCAGAGCAAGCAGACACTGGCACATGCCTTGGACCACCTCTGTCTCTTCAGCTGTCACCAGTTGTCACCAGGCAACTGACTCCCACCCTCCATCTCCAGTGATTGCAATGGGAGCTTAGACAAAGAGCTCCCATGTAGACATCTGTGTTGTGCACACTTCAGCTTGGGCAAGGGGAATCCCACCTCCTGTGTGTTTGTGGAGTTCATGGGAGGGAGCTGAATTCCACTCCAGCCCAGGGCCTTCTAAACGGGCATGAGATGCCACAATTGACTCATCTGAATCAACACCTGAACCATGTGTCCATGAACTCCCTTCTGGTCCCTTCCTAGGTGTCCTGCCTAGTTAAGAGATGGGAATAGGGACTTCCAGAGTGGGGCATTTCCACCTATGATAGATAGCCATCCTCTGATGAAATAAATTGCAATGTTGGAATCAGTTTCTCTCCACTCTTTAGAAAAGGACAATAGGTGATAGTCTACTTCAGGGAATATTTCCTAGAAGAAGGGAGCACAAGGGACAGAGAAAGTCATGCCTTCAGCTGGGCCCCTGCTCCTGAGTGGGGCCAGGCTTTGGGGACAGAGGGAGCTCATGGCAACCTGGCAGTACTGCTGAGAGACAGCTGTGTGCAGGAGCAGCTCCTCTGCAAGGAGCAGCAGGGCTCTGGGCACTGCCTGCAATTGCTGCCAGAAGATGAGAGAAGACAGCAAGAATTGAAAGGCGGTGTGGAATGGGAGGCCAGAGGAGAGCTCATTGTGGGAGTAATCTTCACAGCCCTTGACACGGTAAGTCTCTGGCTTTAGGGTAATGCTGCTAAGGTGCCTGGAGGGGACTTCTGAGCCCAGGCCATCCCATGGCTGGTAGTTTTTTTAAGGATCGCTCTCCCAGCTCCTCCAGTGCATAAGCAGAGGAGGAGATGCTTCAGAGCAGGGATTCCCTGCCACACTGTCACAGGGACAGGGCATCCTGATACCTTCTGCCAGGGACCCTGCAGGGGTGTGAAGCTGGGATGTGCACACAGGACTGCGCAGAGTTGTGATTCAGAGCAGCGTCCCTGTGCCCCAGGGTGCTGTGCGCCTGGGGCAGTGACTCTGCCACCTGCGAGGGTCAGCACTCAGCCTGCCTGTGGAGCTCCCCACGGTGCTATGGGGAGAAGCTCTTGGTGGGAGGAGTGACTCCCAGCTGGGCTAGTTCATTCTCCTGCTGAGAGGGTGCTGCATGGGTCAGGGCTGCTCACAGCTCTAGCTCATGCACATGACATGTCTGAGGGGTCTTTTCAAGAGGAAGATCAAGAGAAGGGCTGCTTGCAAGAGAAGGAGCTTTCCTTCTGGTGTCTGTGCTTTCAGTTTCCTATTTTTGGCAGGGAGAATGAAGGAACAAGTTTTCTGTTTTTCAAGGAACTGGGACTCCAAAACCTTCACTCTGAGAGATTAATAGGTCTGTGAGAAACCTCAGGAAGCCACTTCATCCCCACCTTAGCCTACAGACAGCATCAACATCACCTTTGTGACCCCATAGGAGTTTATATGACTTGCTCCATAGGATGTGCATGCACAGGGATGCTCTTGGACAGTGCCCTGTCACAGGAGGTTTCTGTAGGGCAGAACTGAGCACACAGAGGGTGGGATGGGGGCTGTGAGCACTGACTGGGAAAAGATGTTGGGACAGAGAAAGAGCTCCCAGCAGGGACAGCTCTAGGCAGCAGAGATGGGCAGGGAATGAGAGGGAACTGCAGGGCATGAGCCGCCTCCTCTGCAGCCAGACCTCCAGCAGAGGAGAGGGGCATCTCTCCTGCCACAGACCCATTTCATGATACCCAAGAAAATGGCTGAGAGCAACTGCCCTGCAATGTCACCGTCTGTGAGATGGCACACCCAGATGGGTAAGGGGAAGAATTTCCCAAGTGCCCATCTGTCTCTCTCTCCTTGTCTCTCTTGGCAGCAGGAGCATGGTGTTGCTCCTTGTTTCCCCTCCTCTTGACACAGGTGGTGGAGGAGCCAACAAGGAGAGGTGTGCTGCTGGACCTCGTACTAACAAACAAAGAAGGACTGGTGGAAGATGTGAAGGTCGGGGGCTGCCTTGGCTGCAGTGACCATGAGATGGTGGAGTTCAGTATCCTGCGAGGAGGCAGCAGGGCACCAAGTAGGATCGCAACCCTGGACTTCAGGAGAGCAGACTTTGGCCTCTTCAGGGACCTACTTGGAGGAATCCCATGGGTGAGGGCCCTAGAAGGAAGGGGTGTTCAAGAGAGCTGGTTAATATTCAAACATCACTTCCTCCAGGCTCAAGAGCGGTGCATCCCTATGAGTAGGAAGTCAAGCAAAGGAGGCAGGAGACCTGCATGGATGAGCAAGGAGCTCCTGGCAAAACTCAACCAGAAGAAGGAAGTATACAGAAAGTGGAAAGGGGGACAGGCCACTTGGGAGGAATATAGGAATGTTGTCAGAGTATGCAGGGATGCAACGAGGAAGGCTAAGGCCCGTTTGGAATTAAATCTGGCTAGAGATGTCAAGGACAGCAAGAAGGGCTTCTTCAAATACATCAGTAGCAAGAGGAAGACTAGGGAAAATGTGGGCCCTTTGCTGAATGGGGTGGGTGCCCTGGTGACGAAGGATGCAGAGAAGGCAGAGTTACTGAATGCTGCCTTTGCTTCAGTCTTTACTGCTGAGGCCAGCCCTCAGGAACCCCAGATCCTGGAGGCAAGAGAGAAAGTCTGGAGGAAGGAAGACTTTCCATTGGTGGAGGAGGAGTGGTTTAGAGATCATTTAAGCGAACTTGACACCCACAAATCCATGGGCCCTGATGGGATGCACCCACGAGTGCTGAGGGAGCTGGCAGACGTTATTGCTAAGCCACTCTCCATCATCTTTGAAAGGTCATGGAGAACAGGAGAGGTGCCCGAGGACTGGAAGAAAGCCAATGTCACCCCAGTCTTCAAAAAGGGCAAGAAGGAGGACCCAGGGAACTACAGGCCAGTCAGCCTCACCTCCATCCCTGGAAAAGTGATGGAGCAGCTCATCCTGGAGGCCATCTCCACGCATGTGGAGGAAAAGAAGGTGATCAGGAGTAGTCAGCATGGCTTCACCAAGGGGAAATCATGCCTAACCAATCTGATAGCCTTCTATGATGGAATGACTGCCTGGGTAGATGAGGGGAGAGCAGTGGATGTTGTCTACCTAGACTTCAGCAAGGCTTTTGACACTGTCTCCCATAGCATCCTCATAGACAAGCTCAGGAAGTGTGGGTTAGATGAGTGGACAGTGAGGTGGATTGAGAACTGGCTGAATGGCAGAGCTCAGAGAGTTGTGATCAGCGGTGCAGAGTCTAGTTGGAGGCCTGTAGCTAGCGGTGTCCCCCAGGGGTCAGTACTGGGTCCAGTCTTGTTCAACTTCTTCATCAATGACCTGGATGAAGGGACAGAGTGCACCCTCAGCAAGTTTGCTGACGATACAAAACTGGGAGGAGTGGCTGATACACCAGAGGGCTGTGCTGCCATTCAAAGAGACTTGGACAGGCTGGAGAGGTGGGCAGAGAGGAACCTCATGAAGTTCAACAAAGGGAAGTGCAGGGTCCTGCACCTGGGGAGGAATAACCCCAGTCACCAGTACAGGTTGGGGGTTGACCTGCTGGAAAGCAGCTCTGCGGAGAAGGACCTGGGAGTGCTGGTGGACACCAAGTTAAGCATGAGGCAGCAATGTGCCCTTGTGGCCAAGAAGGCCAATGGTATGCTGGGGTGCATGAGGAAGAGTGTTGCCAGCAGGTCGAGGGAGGTGATTCTCCCCCTCTGCTCAGCCCTGGTGAGGCCCCATCTGGAATACTGCGTCCAGTTCTGGGCTCCCCAGTACAAGAGGGATGTGGCACTACTGGAGCAAGTCCAGCGAAGGGCTACAAAGATGATTAGGGGACTGGAGCATCTCTCTTATGAGGAAAGACTGAGAGAGCTGGGCCTGTTTAGCCTGGAGAAGAGAAGGCTGAGAGGAGATCTTATCAACGTGTACAAGTATCTGAAGGGAGGGTGTCGAGAGGATGGGACCAGACTCTTTTCAGTGGTGCCCAGTGACAGGACGCGAGGCAATGGGCACAAACTGAAACACAGACACTTCCATCTTAACATGAGGAAAAACTTTTTCACTGTGAGGGTGACAGAGCACTGGAACAGGTTGCCCCGAGAGGTGGTGGAGTCTCCTTCTCTGGAGATATTCAAAAGCCGCCTGGATGCAATCCTGTGCAATGTGCTCTAGGTGACCCTGCTTGAGCAGGGGGGTTGGACTAGATGATCTCCAGAGGTCCCTTCCAACCTCAGCGATTCTGTGATTCTGTGATTCTGTGATTTGTTTGGGCACAGGGAGGAAACCCAAGATGCCCTGGGGCACTTGCTAAGCACCACTCCAAAAGGACATGGCTTTGCTGTAGGTGCCATACTGTATCTGCGAGAAACATGCAGTTGTGCTGGACACCCCAGACATCTGACATAGCCCTGCCAGTCTTTTTTTATGTCATTACATGCAGTGTCTGCACTGGATTACATCAGGATTTTGCACTGTAGGGATCTGCTTGTGTCACAGCTTCCTAGTGAGTGGTGCTCTAGCAGTATTAGGCATCTGGGGTCATTTGAGATGGCCAAGGAAATTCCCCACCTGGCCCCTACCTCATGCTCCAGAAGGATGTGGGTCTCTCAGTCGCTCCATTCAAGCGAGTAGACACTGGCACATGTCTTGGACCACCTCTGTCTCTTCAAACATCCGCAGCTGTTTGTGTGTGAGCAACTGACTCTTACCTTCAAACTCTAGTGATTATAATGTGAGCTTAAACAGAGATCTCACACACAGACATTTCTGTTTTGTACACTTCAGCTTGGGCAAGGAGAATCCCACCTCCTGCTTTTTTTTGTGAATTTTGTGGGAGAGAGCTGAATCCCACTACATCCCAGGGGCTTCTAAATAGGCATGTGATGCCCAGATTGACTCATCTGAATCAAAACCTGAACCATGGGTAAATGACCTCCCTTCTTGTCCTCAAGTAGCTTCCTGCCTAGTTAGGAGTGAGACATTTCCACTTCTTGCAGATAACCATCCTGTGATGAGACAAATTGTAATGCTGGAATCAGTTTCCCTTCAGTGTTGAGAAAGAGACCAATGGTGATGATTTTAGTCTACTTCAGGGAACATTTCCCAGGAGGAGGGAGCACAAGGGACAGAGGAAGTCAGGACTTCAGCTGGGCCCCTGCTCCTGGGCAGCGCCAGGCTCCTGCAATGGAAGGAGCTGATGGCAACCTGGCAGCACTGCCCAGAGACAGCTGTGTCCAGAGGCAGCTCCTCTGCAAAGAGCAGCAGGTCTTGTGGCTCTGCCTGCTGCTGCTGCCATGAGATAAAAGAAGACAGCGAGAAGTGCAAGGCAGTGTGGAGTGGGAGGCCAGAGGAGAGCTCATTGTGGGAGGAATTTTCACAGCTCCTGACACAGTAAGTCTCTGGCTGCAGGGCAATGTTACTGAGGTTCCTGGAGGAATCTTCTAAACCCATCCCATCCTATGACTGATAGATTCAGTCATGAATTCAGTGACCTCTGGTCTGTGAGAAACTTCATCAAACCCGTTCAACCCCACCTCAGCCTACAAACAGCACTGGCAGCACCTTGACTGCTTTATAAGAGTTGTTCTGACCTGCTCCTTAGGACCTGTGAGAACAGAGATACCTGTGCCCAGTGCCCTGTCCTGGGCGGTTTCTGTAGGGCAGAATGGAGCCCACAGAGGGTGGGATGGGGTCTGTGAGCAGCAGCAAGGAAAAGATGTTGGGACAGAGTAAGAGCTGGCAGCAGGGACAGTGCCAGGTGGCAGAGATGGGCAGGGAATGAGAGGGACCTGCTAACAGAATGGTCATGGGAGAATGGATTTGTGCAAGTCTTGCTCAGTCCCTCCAATGCAGACAGCTTCTTCTGAACAAGCCCCCCATGTCTCTTCTCTGACCCAGCAGAGCGTCTGCCCTGACAGCCATGGAGTCCAGGAGCTGAGACTGACTGCCCTGTGTTGTCACCGTCTGTGAGGCAGCATGCCCAGGTGGGTAAGGTGAGGGCTTTCCTGAGTATCCATCTGTCTCTCTCTCCTTGCCTCCCTTGGCAGCAGGATCATGGGGTTGCTCCTTGTTTCCCCTGCTCTCCATGCTGCTCCTGTTCTTCTCTCAAGCTTCCTGGTTTTCAGGGTTTTCAGCTGCAGTTCAGACACAGACGCTGCAAGTTGTGCATGAGAGGGGTCTGCATGGGAGTGAGGTGTCTGCAGCCCCCTTCTAGCCTCGGTGGCTGCAGGAAATGCAGTCTGTAGAGTGTGGAATTGAGCTGGCTCTCCCTTAAGGAGAGTCCATCTTCAGTCCTAACAGTCCTTTGACTGTTTCCCTGTGGTGTCCTGCCAGAGTTTGAGCTGCCGTCCAGAAAGGCACTGCTGTCTCATAGCACCTCTGTGATATCTGAGAGACAAATGAAGAAGGTGCTGAGATGCTGAGAGTATGGAGCTGGTGGTGGGAGGCTGTATATGGGCATCTGAAAAATGCCCTGTGTGTCCTTGGCTAGAAGGGGAGTGTGGAGACCTCCCTCTGGTGCCCTGAGAAAGGGAGAGATGCTTGGAGATCTGCGGTTTTGAAACTGGACTCATCTGCTCTCAGCAGGGGCTGGTTTCTTTTTAGGGCAACATATGAGAGTGATCATCCCCCAGCTCCAAGAGGTGCGAGCAAAGGACAGCTGGGAAGAAGGCTAATAGACAGACAAGCTGTCCTCGCTCTGCACCAAGGGACAGGGAATCCATTTTTCTCAGGATTCACAGTAGAAATGCTGAGAATTGCTGCCTTTGAGGGTCACTCTCCAGGGGTGACAGCGGCATCTCAAAGAAAATAAACACTGCTAAAAAATCCCCCAAACTCTGTTCCTCAACCCTCATTCTTTAGAAGTGGTGGTGCAGATGCTGAAAAGCCCTTCCACATGCCCAGTGGATTTCACCTGACAGGAACTGTGACTGTCCGAGCTAGTCACCCCCATTCCCATGTATCCCACCACTATACAGCCGGACTGAGTCCTGTGGAGCTCATGGGCAGAAGTCCCTGCTCCTCGTAACACACTCTGCCAGTGCAAAGTGGAGTTCAAGCAAGGGAGCTGCGCACAGATCCTCTCCGTAAACAGAGAGGCAATGTGGGGTGTTGCATGAGAACTGCAACATTTGGGGGATTTTTTACTTGAAAAGTCTCTCCTAAATTCTCAACGTCTTTACTTCTTTTGACAATCCCCAAAGCCCAAAAGGAGTGAAATGTCCAACGGCAGCTCCCTCAATGAGTTCCTCCTCCTGGCATTCGCGGACACACGGGAGCTGCAACTCTTGCACTTCTCGCTCTTCCTGGGCATCTACCTGGCTGCCCTCCTGGGCAATGGCCTCATCATCACAGCCGTAGCCTGCGACCACCGCCTCCACACCCCTGTGTACTTCTTCCTCCTCAACCTCTCCCTCCTCGACCTTGGCTCCATCTCCACCACAGTCCCCAAATCCATGGCCAATTCCCTCTGGAACACCAGGGCCATTTCCTACTCAGGATGTGCTGCCCAGCTCTTCCTGGTCGCCTTCTTTATTACAGGAGAGTTTTCTCTTCTCACAGTCATGGCCTATGATCGTTTTGTTGCCATCTGTAGACCACTGCACTACAGGAGCATCACGGGTGGCAGAGCTTGTGTTAAAATGGCAGCAGCTGCCTGGGCCAGTGGTTTTCTCAATGCGCTGCTGCATACTGGAAACACATTTTCCATACCACTCTGCAAAGGCAATGTCGTGGACCAGTTCTTCTGTGAAATCCCCCAGATCCTCAAGCTCTCCTGCTCAGACTCCTACCTCAGGGAAGTTGGGCTTCTTGTGGTTACTGCCTGTCTAGCCTTTGGGTGTTTTGTTTTCATTGTCCTGTCCTACGTGCAGATCTTCACTGCTGTGCTGAGGATCCCCTCTGAGCAGGGACGACACAAAGCCTTTTCCATGTGCCTCCCTCACCTGGTCATGGTCTCCCTGTTCATCAGCGCTGGGCTGTTTGCCTGCCTGAAGCCCCCTTCCCTCTCCTCCCCAGCTCTGAATCTGGTGGTGGCTGTTCTGTATGCAGTGGTGCCTCCAACACCTAACCTGCTCATCTACAGCATGAGGAACAAGGAGCTCAAAGATGCCCTGAGGAAACTGATTCAGCTGGTACTAGTTCAGCAGAAATAACCTGCCCATGCTTTGCGCAATGTCCCTGTGATAATCATGTTAGTCCACAAAGGTCTGAACTCCTTCCACTTCTCTAGGAGCACAAACCCAGTCTCTCTGACCCAGAGGCCTTCTGGGAATTTGTCTATCACTGTGGCAGACATGTTAATAAAAGAGGATTTCCTCAGTTCAGTGCTTGAAGGTTGGGCTCTTCTTCCAAAGCTGGAGCCAAAAATGTGCTCAAGGACTTTCACCCTGAAAGGGCTTGTTGCTTTTCGGGGGATCTCCTGGGCTCAAGGCAATGAACTCAAGGGGTGATTTGTCAGGGAAGGAAGGTTGGATTCAGCTGTCACTTGTGGGTGCCCAGTGCTCCTGGAGGTGGTGAATGGTCAAGAGGTATCTCCCATACAACCGGGCTGGAGACTGATGCCTGTCCTTCTCAAAGGGAGTATGGATTCCCCCAGGAGAGCACAGGGCATCTCCAAGGGCACCGTGTGCCTCAGGGTGGGCAGTGAATGGAGTGTCAGAAGATCAAGTGGAGTCACCCAAAGATAAAGCGATAAACCACTGAATGTCGAGGCTAGTGAGAGCTCTGCAATCCAACGAGAGGCAGCGTGAACCCTGCAGGCACAGGAAGGGAGCCTGGAGAGTGGTTCGTGTCACCTTCAATGAAAAACCATGGGCTGGCTCTAGGGACATCCCTGAACACAGCCTGAGCATTTGAAATGCCCTGTGATTGCTCAGAGCATCGTCCATGGCCACAGACCCCTTGGTAGGGGTTGTCAGGTGCAATGATGCCCATCCAGCTGGGTCTGCTTCCCACCCTGACCACAACAGCCAGCATGGAGTCACCCTGTGGCCCCGCTGCCCCACAGCCACTCGCTCTGCAGAGCAGCACCGCCAGCTTGGGGCCTCATGGGGATCACAGGGGAGGGTCCAGGAATGTCCGAGCAGTCCAGCACTGATGCACAGACCCACTGACCTGGGGAAATGCTCTCCGGAGAGCAGGGATATGGCAGAGCGCCCTTCTTGCATGTCCCTGTCCTACTGAGAGGGGGGGAAGGGGCACCAGGGAAATGGCCTGTTTCTGCCTGGAGTCAGTGCAGGACTTTTGCATGTGAGATGACCGTGATAGCTGCTGCACTGCAGAAACACCAGCCTTGCTGCAGCATCCACTGCCCCCTGCCCCTGCCCTGCTGACCTGCTGCCACCCCTGTGCTGCCCCATCTCCCATCCCCTTTCCTTATACCACAGAGACCAGCAGTGCAGCAGGAGCTGACACAGCCCCACAGCCACTGCCTGGCCCCTGGCCCTCCCCAGCTCCTCCTCAAACATGACATCCATCTTCAAGAAGGACAAGAAAGAGGATCTGGGGAAGGACCTGGGGGTTGCGGTGGGCATCAAGTTGGCAAGAAAGCAGCAGGGTGCTGTTGTAGCAAAGATGGCCACCGTTACCCTGGCTTGTATTAGCAAAAGTGCAGGCAGCAGGGCAAGTGCAGTGGGACACTGGAAATATCCTGGCAGCCTCAACCAAAGAGAAGCAAAATGAAGAAAAGGCAGAACTGGCAGACTACCCACGTTGGAGAGAGCAGTGTGATCAACAGAGTGCCAAGGGACTGCAGACATTTTAAAACAACCCCCCAAAAATGGCATTTCTGCCGTTGGACAAGTGGCTGGAGCCAGATTTGCCCAGACTTTCTCATGGGGGAGAGCTCCAGGGGGACTTCTGATTGACTCTACCTCTAATAGCATGGCCAAGAATATGATTATGCAGGGGTAGAACATGTTTTTGCTAGTCTAACTTTTTAATTAAAGCATTAGGGCTCATGCTCAAGCACCCCAATGTGGGGGGCATTGGCTTTTCATTGGCTTCCGTGGCTGCAGGATGAAGCCTGCATTTGGTCTGAAAGAGAAAAGATTGGGACTGAATGTCCTGAGGGTGGCTATAAACTGATGCTTTCCCTGCTCTTCAGTGATACTTCCTCTGGTCACACCTCAGTCTACTCTGAACTCTATTTTTCCCCTTGCATAGTAGATCAGGACTGTGGAGAAAGAGCTGAGTCCAGGGCATTGCCATGCTGATAATCTGGGCAGCCTGGGGAGCCCCCTGAGAAAGGAAATGTGTGCACGAGACCTCACAGCAAAGGCCTGGATAAACCAAGTGACAGCGACCCTCCTGAGGTGCCAAGGATCCCAAGCCCCAAGCAACGGGGCTTCATACGGCCTCCTCTGCTCATGCCATGGGCTCATGACACATCTCACAGAGCAAGATAAATGTCTGTGGGAGAGATGGAGAAAGAAAGCAGAAATGAATCAAAAGAGGGAGAATTCGGGCCTGCAGTCCCACCAGTAAACATCTCCAAATACAGGTGGATTTACCCCCCTCTCTGGCAAGGCTGTTTCTTCCATGACCAGCAGTACCTGGGGGAAGGAGGGTGTTTTTCCTGACACCTCTTGTGGGATGAAGGGCAGCAGGATTTGAGAGACTCCTTCCAGCCAAGGGGGTGTTGCTGGGCACTCAGGCAAAGATTTCAGCCTGGGACCTTCAAGTCCAGGGTGGCTGACAACTACAGGATGCCTCCAAAGCGTGGCTCACAAGGGACCTGAGTCACATCACAGCCACCACTGAAGCACCCTCAGAAGCAGATCCCATAACATCTCATCTGAATGAGACCTGCAGTATTTCCCTACCTTTCCCTGGGCACCTAAAACTTTCTTTTTAGCTCCTCAGCCCTGGGAAGCAGCCTCAGCTCCTGGAGTGGTGGGGAAGGCACCAGTGACTGCCAGCCCTGCCACTACACCCAGAATTTATTTGAATTGAACTAAACCAAGTCCCCAGGGTGCTCCCTGCAGCCAACTGGATGGGCACAGATGGGACCTGGCCATTGCTCTTCCTCCAAAGCATGTTGCTTGAGGAAGTGCTGGAAGAAGAGGCCTGGTGGGATCCTCATGGCACTGCTCTGCCTGGGGCTGTGATAATGCCCTGCAGTTCGTAGGCCAGGTGCTTCTGGACAAGCAGGCAGCAGGGCTTATGTGAGTCCATCAGGAGCATGCCCTCCAGTTGGGCAGGGAGACCTCAGGCTCTTGTCAGGCTGTAGGAGAGCATCTGGTCACTCAGAGGACTGGGTGGAGGAGGGATAGGTCCCACGGCTCGTAAGGTGAAGATGCTGAGGTGTGCCTGGGGCCAGGGCACTGCTACCTCCCAGGCCCTCTGCCAGCTCCCGGGAAGCCACTGCAGGAGCAAGCCAGTCCCAGAGAACGACCTTCGCCACATTCCTGGGAGCCAATGACAAAGTCACTTCTGTGTGAGAACATGACCAGGAGCAGGGCCGTGGTGGGGCTTTGTGCTTGTCAGGTCACTTCTGCCTGAGTGCTGATAGGCCAGCAGCAGGCATATGAGTGGGGTAGGTGCTTTTGAGATCCCTTCTGCCTGAGTGCTGATAGGCCAGCAGGAGGTACATGGCTTCAATTCCAGTTGTAAGGTCACTTATTCCTCTGGAGCTGACAGGCCAACAGGAGGTTCTTGGCTCATGTAGGTTCTTGTGATGCCACCACAGTCTCTGGTGGTGATAGGCCAGGAACAGGCACATGGCTGGTATGTTTACCGTGAGGTCACTGCTGCCTGGGCACCTGATAGGCCAAAAGTGGGGACAAGGCTCTGATGCTGATTGTGAGGTCACTTCCTTCTCCATAAATTATGTGTCATCAGCAGGCTCTCGGTTGCTGTAGGTTCAGGTAAAGTCACCTCTGTCTCTGCTGCTGATAGGCCAGAATCGCCTTTATGGCTTCAGTGTAGATTGTGAGGTCCCTTCTGCCTGAGTCCCAGATAGGCCAGCAGCAGTTTCTGTTTTTATGTCATTGCATCAAGTGTCTGCACTGAACTACAACAGCTGTTTGTAACATTGGGATCTTTATCTGTCTCAGCTTCCTAGTGAGTGGGGCTCTACTTGTAGTAGGCATCTAGTGTCCTTTCAGATGGCCAAGGAAATTCCCCAGCTGGGCACCACCTAATGCTCCAGAAGGATGTGGGTCTCATAGTCGCTCCATCAGAGCAAGCAGACACTGGCACATGCCTGGGACCAACTCTGTCTCTTCAACTGTCACCAGGTGTTTGTGTGTGAGTAACAAGCTCCCCATCCTCCATCTCCAGTGATTATAATGGGAACTTAGACAAGGAGCTCGCATCCAGACACCTATGTTGTGCTCACTTCAGTTTTGGCAAAGGGAATCCCACCTCCTGTGTGTTTGTGGAGTTCACGGGAGGGATCTGCATCCCACTGCCTGCCAGGGCCTTCTAGAACGGGCACGAGATGCCCAAATTGACTCATCTGAATCAACACCTGAACCATGGGAAAATGAACTTCCTTCTTGTCCTCTTCTAGGTGTCCTGCCTAGTTAAGACATGGGAATATGGCTTTCCAGGGTGGGACTTTTCCACCTGTCGTAGATAACCATCCTCTGATGAAACAAGTGACAGTGCTGTAACTAGTCTCTGCATTGTTTAGAGAGGGAGCAAAGGTGATTATTTTGGTTTACCCCAGTGAATGTCTCCCAGGAGGAGGCAGCACAAGGGACAGAGAAAGTCAGGACTTCAGCTGGGCTGCTATTGCCGAGTGGGGCCAGGCTCCTGGGATGGTAGGAGGTCATGGCAACCTGACAGCACTGCCCAGAGACAGCTGTGTGCAGGAGCAGCTCCTCTGCAAAGAGCAGCAGGGCTCCGGGCACTGCCTGCTGCTATTGACATGAGATGAGGCATGACAGTGAGAAGTGAAAGGCAGTGTGGAGTGGGAGGACAGCTGACAGTTCATTGTGGAAGAAATTTTCACAGCCCTGAACACGGTAAGTCTCTGGCTGCACGGCAATGCTACTGAGGTTCCTGGAGGGCTCTTCTCAACCTATTCCATCCCATCGCTCATAATTTTTTTACAGATTGCTCTGCCAGCTTCTCCAGTGTGGGGGAGGAGGAGATGCTTCAGAGCAGGGATTCCCTGCCACACCGTCACAGGGACAGGGCATGCTGCTACCTTCTCCCAAGGACAGCTGCAGGGCTGTGAAGCTGGGACGTGCCCACAGGTCTGCCCAGGGCTGTGATTCAGAGCCGTGTCCTTGCAGCACAGAGGAAGGTGAAAAAAGGGTACTCAAAAGGGAAGGAGTTTTCCTTGCAGGGCTTTCAGTTTCCTAATTTTGGCAAGGAGGAAAAAGGGAAGAGTTTGCTGGTTTGTCAAGGGACTGGGACTCACAAACCTTCACTCTCAGAGCTCAACAGGTCTGTGAGAAAGCTCAGCAAACCCCTTCAACCCCACCTCCACCTACAGCAGCACCAGCAGCACCTTCATGGCTTGCTCAGGGTTTATGTGACCTGCTCCTTAGGACCTGCAAGCACAGAGATGCCCCTGCTCGGGTCTCAGTCCCGGAAGGTTTCTGCAGGGCAGACCTGAGCACACAGAGGGTGGGACAGAGTCTGTGAGCACCGATAGAGAAGCGATGTTGGGACAGAGAAAGCTGCAGGCAGCAGGGACAGCTCCAGGTAGGAAAACTGGGCAGGGAAGGAGAGGGAATTGCTAACAGAAAAATCATGGGCTGAAGGATTTGGGCAAGTCATGGCCAGTCCCTGCAATGCAGGCACCTTCCTCTGAGCAAGCTCCCCCTGTGTCTCCTCTGTGACCCAGCAGAGCGTCTGCCCTGACAGCCATGGAGTCCAGGGCATGAGCTGCCTCCTCTGCATCCAGACCTCCAGCAGAGGAGAGGGGTCTCTCTCCTGCCACAGGCCCATTTCCTGCTGCCTGACAAAGGGGCTGAGATTGACTGCCCTGCGATGTCACTGTCTGTGAGGCAGCATGCCCAGCCAGGTAATGTGAGGGCTTTCCCGAGTGCCAATCTGCCCCTTTCTCCTTGCCTCCCTTGGCAGCAGGAGCATGGTGTTGCTCCTTGTTTCCCCTCCTCTCCATGATGCTCCTGTTCTCTCGGGCTCCCTGGTGTTCAGGGTTTTCAGCTGCAGTTCAGACACCTACACTGCAAGTTGTGCAACAGAGGGGTCTGCATGGGAATGAGATTTTCCCAGCCCCTTTCTAACCTGTGTGGCTCCAAGAAATGCTGTCCGTGGGGTTCGGAAATGAGCTGACTCTCCCTTAAGGAGAGCCCATCTTCAGCCCTTAATGTCCTTTGACCATTTCCCTGTCATGTCCTGCCAGACTTTGAGCTGCCCTCCAGAAGGGCACCGCTGCCTCATAGCATCTCTGTTGTGTCCAAGAGACCAATGAGGAATCTGCAGAGATGCTGAGAGTATGGAAATGGTGGTGGGAAACTGCATATTGCAGCTGAAAATGCCCTGTGTGTCCTTGGCTAGAAGGGGAGTGTGGAGACCTCCCTCTGGTGCCCTGAGAAAGGGAGAGATGGTTGGAGATCTGCGGTTTTGAAACTGGACTCGTCTGCTCTCAGCAGGGGCTGGTTTCTTTTTAGGGCAACATATGAGAGCGATCATCCCCCAGCTCCAAGAGGTGCGAGCAAATGGCAGCTGGGAATGAGGCTAATAGACAGACAAGCTGTCCTCGCTCTGCACCAAGGGACAGGGAATCCATTTTTCTCCAGATTCGCCATAGAAATGCTGAGAATTGCTGCCTTTGAGGGTCACTTCCCAGGGGTGACAGCGGCATCTCAAAGGAAATAAACACTATTAAAAAAACCCCCAAACTCTGTTCCTCAACCCTCATTCTTTAGAAGTGGTGGTGCAGATGCTGAAAACCCTTCCACATGCCCAGTGGATTTCACCTGACAGGAACTGTGACTGTCAGAGCTAGTGACCCCCATGCCCATGTATCCCACCACTGTACAGCTGGACTGAGTCCTGTGGAGCTCATGGGCAGAAGTCCCTGCTCCTTGTAACACACTCCACCAGTGCAAAGTGGAGCTCAAGCAAGGGAGCTGCGCACAGATCCTCTCCGTAAAGAGAGGCAAATTGGGGAGTTCCATGAGAACTGCAACATTTGAGGGGGGGGGGAGGGTTCTTTGCTTAAAAAGTCTCTGCTAATTTCTCAATGTTTTTTCTTCTTTGGACAGTCCTTCATGCCCAGAGAGAGCAAAATGCCCAACAGCAGCTCCCTCAACGAGTTCCTCCTCCTGGCATTTGCGGACACACGAGAGCTGCAGCTCTTGCATTTCGCACTCTTCCTGGGCATCTATCCGACTGCCATCCTGAGCAATGGCCTCATCGTCACAGCCATAGCCTGCGACCACCGCCTCCACACCCCCATGTTCTTCTTCCTCCTCAACCTCTCCCTCCTTGACCTTGGCACCATCTCCACCACTGTCCCCAAATCCATGGCCAATTCCCTGAGCAACACCAGGGCCATTTCCTACTCAGGATGTGCTGCACAGGTCTTCCTGGTTGCCTTCTTGTTTACAGGAGAGTTTTCTATTCTCACAGTCATGGCCTATGACCGCTATGTTGCCATCTGCAGACCGCTGCACTATGGGACCATCATGGGCAGCAGAGCCTGTGCCAAAATGGCAGCAGCTGCCTGGGGCAGTGGTTTTTTCACTGCTGTGCTGCACACTGGGAACACCTTTGCAATACCACTCTGCCAAGGCAACACAGTGGACCAGTTCTTCTGTGAAATCCCACAGATCCTCAAGCTCTCCTGCTCAGACTCCTACCTCAGGGAAGTTGGGGTTATTGTGTTTAGTGCCTGTTTATTCTTCGGATGTTTTGTTTTCATTGTGCTGTCCTACGTGCAGATCTTCACTGCTGTACTGAGGATCCCCTCTGAGCAGGGCCGGCACAAAGCCTTTTCCATGTGCCTGCCTCACCTGGCCGTGGTCTCCCTGTTCGTCAGCACCACATTTTTTGCTTACCTTAAGCCCCCCTCCATCTCCTCCCCAGCTCTGGATCTGGTGGTGGCTGTTCTGTACTCGGTTGTGCCTCCAGCAGTGAACCCCCTCATCTACAGCATGAGGAACAAGGAGCTGAAAGATGCCCTGAGGAAAGTGATCTCATGGACATTTTTCAGCAGTGGTAAAATCGCCTTTGCTCTCCACAATTGAATCCCAGTGTATCCCAAACAGCCCTGAGCTTTGTCTGTTCACTTTATCTTTACTATTATTATTGTTACTGTTGTTTTTATTATTTGTTATCATGTTACTACACAAATGTTTGGATTCATTCCACTTTTACTGAGACTGCTCTGTCTCACCAGGTGCCCATATAAAATTGTGTCGAACACTGAGTCAGAGCTGACTCCCTTGAAGTATCTCTGTAATAAAGTAGCTTCTACGCAGTGCAGTGCCTGAAGGTTGGGCTTTTCTTCCAAAGCTGGTGTCAAGAAGAGGCCTAAGGAATTGCATGTCAAAAGGGCCTGCCGGGCAGAGTTGTCCATGGGTTTAGAAGCAAAAAGCTCCTAATCATGTTATGATCTCTTAGAGAACAAGGGCTGGATTTAGGACTTACCCATTGCTGTCCAGTAACAGTGGAGATGACGAATTGTCAATGGTGATGTGCACACCCAGGGCCATTCCACATGTTAAAGCACAGTGTCAGATGCCCGTCATTATGGAGGGGAAGCCGGAGGTGCCAGGAGAGCACAGGGCATCTCCTGGGCCAGTGTGTGCCTGGGGTGGGCAGTGAGTGGACCCTCACAAAGGGAGAGGTCCTCCAAGGTGGAGTCACCTAAGGGTAAAGTGCTAAACCCAGGTATCTGTGGTCAAAGGAGGACTCTGCCATCCCAGCAGAGGCAGTGGGGACCCATCTGGCAGAGGGAAGGGAGACTGGAGAGCCATTCATGTTGTCAGTGTGATACCAGGGGCAAGATGTAGAGGCGCACCTGGACTCAACTAGTACTTCTGGAAATGCTCCATAGTCCCTCCAAGCACTTGCTACATCTGCAGTCCCTCAAGGGATTAGAAGCCCTGATCCCCATTTGGTTGTGTCTGCTTCCTACCCTGACCAGCATGGCCAGTGCAGAGTCACCCCGTGGCCCTGTTGCCCCACAGCCTGCTCACTCCTCAGAGCAGCACTATCAGCTTGGGGCCCTGCGGCAGAAGAGGGGAGGGGGTGTGGGCATGGCCAGCGAGATCAGAGGAGGGATTGGGAGAGATGAGAAGGAAGTGGAACTGGGTTTGAAATTGCCGACCTTTAATCCAAAACAAGGTTCAGAGTGTGGGTATAGTAAAGTGAGCTCGCGGTGCAGAGCCAGAAGTCCTTACTCTGCTGGCCCTCCACATGGCCTGGGAAGTGTCCAAAGAAGGATTAATGCCCCCACCCTCCCAGTTCCTCGTGCCATCACCCCTCCTGATGGATGGCACCAAAAAGAAGGCTGGGAGCCCTTGTGGGAGCTTGTGTTGAAGGAAGCAGCACCCAGGAGCCATATCAGTTTGCTGCTGTCCCTCAGGCCCTGTCCCCAGCACATCTCCTTCAGACAATGTGCGTGTCTTCAGACACCCTGTGTGCTGGTCCATACCCCAAATGTCTCCCCCAGACAAGGCTCCATGCCCAGATGAAGGACTGTGCATCCAGCTGTGAGCCCAGGGAGGACGAGCCCTCTGCTGGGTGCTCTGCGGGGCTGGCAGGGAGCATGTAGAGGACATCCTGGGGCCGTCTACTGGGACTGTAGACCATCATCCTCCCATTGGGCCCTTCATATAGGGTCTGTCAGAACAAAGATGCAGCCCAGCTTGTTGCATGAGCAGAGAGGAGAAGCTGCCCCAGGAAACTCCTCCCAGACTCAGCCCCTCATATTAGCCATTTCCAGCACTGGCCATTCCCCATGGTGCTGGTGAGGGGTGATCTTGGAATGTGGCCGGCTCCGTCTGCCTGCTGGGCTCAGTACCTCTATGGGGGGAAAATCCAGCCCTGCCTGGCCTATCTCCTGGGGCCCAGGCACCAGCAGACCCCAGAGCATGGCCTTCTGCTAACCTCAGGGGGCAGGACCAGGGCTGGGCAGGGGATGTGGACTGGTGGGAGGCTGCTGGGCAGGAGGTCCTTGCGGGACAGGGCACTGAGGTCTGTCATGGGGACCATGCTCGGGGGATGTTTCCCCACCGCAGAACAAACCCTGTCCTGTGCAGTGTCTGTACAGTGGGGCAGTGGGGCCGTGGGGCCACGTGCAGAGCAGCAGGGCTGGGCCAGTGCAGAGATGGGGCACAGATGGGAGTCATGACACTCCAGGAAGCTCCCAACAGTCGTGAGGGGCCTCACTGTTCCTAGCAGGGTCGGGGGTCTCTCAGGGGCTGCGGCCATTGGCACTGCTTGCCAGAACTGTGCACCCAGGACAGCTGGTTGGTGCCCAGCATCACAGCTCATGGTGCCACCTCTCCTGTGTTACCATTATCTCTCAGGAGCACTGCTGGGTGTGTCACTCCCTGCCTGGGTGTGGAAAGGAGCTGCTGGAGGTCTTCTCTTCTCACACCTGCTGATGCTGACTCTGCCCTGGCATTGGCCCACAGGCTCTGCCCTGGGTCATGCTGTGTCTCCATACGTTCTCCTCTGAGACCATGTAGGGACCTGCAGCATGTATGTCTGCTTAGAGCTGGCCACCATGGCCCACCTGAATGGTCCCAGGAGATCCCAGCAAGGCTGAGCTTGGAGATGAGTCTGTGATTGTCATCGGTCAACGTAGATGGGATGGTCTGGCTGGGGGCCAAGGGAAGGAAAGCACAAGAGACAACAAGGAGAAGATGCAGTACGGGAAATTTCAAATGAGTTTAAGGAAAAAGAAACAGTAATCATGATAGTTGAGCAGCACTGGGACCGGGGCCAGGAGATTTTTAAAAACTCTCCAGGAGAAAGCACTTACCAACCTGATCTGACTGTAAAGTTAGCCCAGCTCAGAGGAGATCGTGGTCCTGCAGATCTCCAGCAGTCCCTCCCAACCCAAATCCTCCAGGAGGAAGGGGCTGGAAAGTGGAGTCCTGGGCAGGGGACACTACTGTGGGGTTGAGGCCTTGCTGGCATCTGTACTGCCTGGTCAAACCTGTCAACCCTGTCCTCCAGAGTTACACAGTGAGAGAGTTCATCCTCCAAAGGAGTCTCTGCTCCATGGGCAACAGGAGTCAAACCAATGCAGGCAGACTGCAGAAAAGTTCTCAGGAACACACCAGGCATTCAGCCCCTTCGACTGCTGAGGTGTCCCCACACCGGTGCTTTGCCTCCTGGGTCTGAAGGGCTGAGAAATCTTTGGAGGCAGAGCAGATGGGAGTCCCATCTCCTGGGCTCATGTGTTACAGGGCATCAGCAGGGCTGTACCAGCTGCAGGGAGGGAATCAGTGCCTGGGGCATGAGCAGATCCCCCTCTGCCCTCCCCTCTCTCTTCACACCCCAGAACAGAGATTGTGTTTCCCATGTTGGCCCTCCCTGCCGGGCTGTATTCCCAGCCAGAGGGGATGCAGGCTTCACCCTGGGGAAATGTAGGAGAGCCCAGTCTCACCTAGAGGAGCAGGGTCCCAGCACACCTGCTGGGTGGCCAGGGCTGCAGGCTGCAGACCCCACTCTGTTCCCTGCACACCTCCTGCCTGGGGCTGCAGGGTGCCCAGCACCAAGGCAGGCATGCCTGGGGGGGGTCTGGTGCCATTGGGGTGGTGTCCTTTGGACCAGCCTCTGCCTGTAAGGGACTCAGGAGCTTCTCCGTCTCCATGTTAGTGGCAAAGTTAGTGTCCCAGGTTCTTCTCTCTGGAGAGCTGAGGATTTAATTCTTGGCAGAAAGCAAAAAAAGAAAGCCTTTTCTCCATGGGACTTATACTACGCTGTCAACCCTCTACTCCCTTATCCTGCTGTATCACGCCAGAAATCCTTTGGCAGGGACATTTTTTCGTTTCTGACCCTCCATCAGACCCTGCTGTGAGCAGCAGGTTGCATACAGGCCTCCTGTGGTCCCTTCAACCTGAATTCTCCTAAAAGCCTGTGACCTCAGGCCCCATTTCAAGCACAGAGCAAATGTCTCTGGGACAGGAGTCACTTGTGCTTTATGTGACCATTTAAAAAAAGGCAGGTGAACACCTCCTTCTTCTTCCTTGTTGACTGTAAGGGCAGCCTGGGAGGCACTGCCTCAGGCATATCTACATTATCCTTGAAGTTCTTTGCATCCATCTTTAGCCACATAGAAGTCCATTGCCTGCATCCCCTCAGTGGTGAGGGGAGAAATGCAGGCTTTTCTGCAGGGTGAGTTCTCTACCTCTGTGGTTTGCACTTCTCAGCAGATGGTGCCATGCTGCCCTTTCATTCTTGCCTGAAGTTCAGGCTGGATGGGGATGTGAATGTGGAGGTTGGCTGTCACTGCAGTGACTGTGTGACAGTGCAGAGGTAGGAGGAATAAGAGAATCAGCACCCTGTGCTGCAGCAGAGAGGATTTCTTCTTGTTCAGGATCTGCTTGTCAGGATCCCACGGGTGACTGTCCTGGAGGGCAGAGGAGCCATGAAGCCCTCTTGGATCATCAGGGACAACGTCCACAAAGCACAGGAAGACAGGAAAATCTGCAGGAAAGTCCATCAGGCCTGGCCTGAGGCTGCCACAGATGAGCAGGAACTTTGTGTTTTAGGACTTGAAAAGGCAGAAGGAAGTGCACAGAGGGCTGGAAGAGATGGGGAGGGTAACCAGAAGGGCTTCTGTAAGCACATGGACAGCACAAGGCAGGCAGAGAAGGAAAGTGTTGTCTCCCTGCTCAGTGGGACAGGGGACAGAGTAAGAAAGACAACGGAAAGGCTGAGGAGCTCATTGCCTCTTTCACCTTATCTTTTACTGGTCTCGTCTATTGCCAGGCCTCCCTGGCCCACAAGTCTTTCAGCAGCATCTGTGTTAGCAAAGCCTCACCCATGGCAGAGGAAGATGCAGCTGGGGAGGACTTTTGCCCAGTGGACACACACAAGTCCATGGGACTAGACAGGAAGCACCCCAAGGTGCAGGGAGAGGTGGCTGGAGTCATTGCAACGCCGCTGTTGATCATCTTTTAAAGGTCAGGGAAATCAGGGAGGTTCCTGATGACTAGGAAAAGGCAGACATTGAACCCGTCTTCCAGAAGGGCAAGAGGGAAGATCTGGGGAATGACAGGCTGGTCCTCTTCATCTCAGTCCCTGGGAAGGTGATGCAGCAAATCCTCCTGGAAACCATCTCCAAGCACATGAAGGACAAGGCCTGGAAGAGGCAGCATGGGTTGACCAAGGAGAAATGGAAACCATGCCTGGCCAACCTGATTGCCTTCAGATGAATGGCTTTGTGCGCAAGGGGAAAGCAGGGGATTTTGTGAACCTTCCCTTTAGCAAGGCCTTTCGCACAGTCTCAAGTGCTGTGATTCAGTGCACCGTTCCCTGGAGAGCTCTGTAAAGAGAGAAGAGGCAGAGGAAGAAGAAAGGAGAGAGAAACAGAAGAAGAGATCTGAAACATGTCCATTTAAATAACGTAGTTCCTCAGAACTAAGTTTCTCCGTGCAGAGGATTGACAGCAAATGTATTTTGATGAATAATGTATCTCTCTCTATATATATGTTTACACTCACATAGACAGACTAATTCCTGTAGTGCACGAACACGGTGCTGCCAATTAATAAGGAAGAAAAAATATTTGGCAATGGTAAAAATTGTGTGAAGTTTTGGAAAAGAGTTTTTTTTTTTTTTTTTGTCAATTATTGCACTGAAGATATTTTAGGGACTCCTTTAAAACATTGCTTAAACACAGGTATGTTGAGATTTGTGCAAATTAGGCCATCCAAAAATAGAGCATTTCCTTAAAGCTGGTCACCCTGCTTTCCTCACCAGTCGAGAAAGCCCGACACCTCAGAGTGCGACGTGCTCGGTGCAAAGAGTGAGGGGTGCCACGGACAGCCCTGGGCAGGGGGTGGTCTTCTGACACCAGGCTCTGTGTGAGACACAACAATATCCTGTTTAGTGGTGTAGGCCTGATTATAACAGAAAAGTTTAGAAAAGGACATAAAAATGAAACAAGAAAGAAATTAAGACAAAGATTGAAAGCAAAGAAATGCTTTGGTATACTTTCCAGCTTTTCATTTTTTTGTGCTCTTATTGTCTTTCTTGATTTGTTCCGTTTTAGTATGCTAGTATTCTGGGGAGATTATGCATTATCTTTCTGTCTGAAAAGGACATTGATTTTGAGAACTGGGGTGGGATGCAGTCACAGGGTCATGGGTGGCTAGTGCCATTGCAGGTGCCCTGGTCCCCTCTGCCCAGCCTCCATCTGCAGCTCCGAGGGGTTCTGGTCTCCCGCAGGTCCCCTGTGAGAGCTGCCAGGCCCAGGCAGGCCCCTCAGAGACACCGGGGCCTCTCCAAGTGCCACTGGGTGCTTGTGGTTGGACCCCTGAGCTCTGCCTGGAAAGGTGAAGAACTGTTCTCAACATTAAAAAATAAATAAATAAATGAGAACATTTTCATCAGTTGATATGACTGAATAATGTTAATAAATAGTCAGTGTTTTCCCATGATGACATAATGGAAATTTTGAGGAAGGGCATGAATCTCAGGAGAAGAAATGTTGATCTGCCCCTTAACTTGCGTTGCCACAGCTCTCTCTGTTATGCTGTGGTTTTAACCTCAACTAATCTTTCACCTATTTCCACATCCCTGATTAAACTGATCATTTCTAAAGTCAACTTTGCATCAGACAGTGTGGACATATGCACTTTCCATAGTTTCCCAGTCTTCCTCCTCCCCTTATTCTTTACAGTTTGGATACTTCTCAACTCTCTATTTTTGCTTTGAGCTTCAGGGAGTCTGAGGCTTGCCTCCACTTTCAGTAGTCTAATTGTCTCTTCAATCAACTCCTTCACTGTGTGTCTATCCAGCCTTTCCTATCTATTTGTGAAGAACAGGTCAAGGAAGGTTATTCCTTGTAGACTGTGCACATCACTGGAGGCAACTTGGATTTGACATACAGTTCAGGAGCGTATTTTACTTCTTAGGACACTGGATCAAGTTTATTTGTCTTTGATCACACTCAAGACAAATCCTTCTGTGCCTGTTTGCAGCTAGTTGTCTAAGGAAAGCAGGTGGGAATTGGTGCACAGGAGCTGTAACATTCAGCTGCAGCCTTGAGTGGCAAAAGGTTCGATTTGAACAAGAGTGATCGAAGTCCCCAGTGACTGATGAGAGAAGTGGCAGGGCTGGGGAGGTGGGGAACAATATTTTACATGGCTGTCTGACCTCCAGGATGGTGCTTTTCCTACATGTCCAGACTTCATTAGGAGACACTCTGAATCAATATCAGTTGGAGAAGGTGGATATCGCTCTAGGCTGTAAGCTGAAAAATAAGGACAACTTTGAAAGCAGAAATCCCTCTTTTTTTTTTTTTTGATGCTCGTTGAAATCTTCCTCTTGTAAATACACTCCTGAAACCTCTCCAATTAGCTGCAGCAGAAGAATTGAAGAGCTGAAGAAAATGATGGGGAGAGGCATGGCTCCTTAGGGATTTTTGCATCTTAATGACCCCTCGGGTGTCTTTGGTGCTGAGCCCATGAACCTCAGATGCTGAGAGGAGACTGAAGAAACCTCTCAAGAAGTTCAAGTCAGAAGCAAATCCCAAGTTTCCTGGAGTGTTAACAGGTCCCACTGAGGGCCGTTATCAACAAAGTCTCCCCAGGGGTTGATTAGAGCAGAAAGTTGGAGGCCCTGATTGCAGGTAGGCAAAGGCAATGTGAGGGTGGCTGTGATGCCAGGTCAACCTTGATGTGTGTTATCAAGCAGAATGGCCAAGACCCACAGCCAGCCCCTGCGTGGGGAGATCCTCTCCTCACACTTTGCTCAGGGCTCTTTGTGGGGGCAGTGTCAGGGTGGGGGGGAGCACAATGCCTAATGCAGGACAACAATATGGCACCTCCTGGTCTCCCTGAAGGTGAGGAGGCAGCAAGGCCACAGTGCTGTATGGAAACGTCATCTTCTCATAGGCCTCATTGCCAGAGACACTAGCCATAGGAAGGGGAACAAAGACCTCAGTTCTTTTGGAGGCTTTCAGCCTTGGCATTGCCCTTGGTTATCTCCACCACAGGCTGTCCTATGCTGTCACAAACCTGCTTCTATTTCCCTGCAGCCCGTAGACATCCAGCCTGCTTCCCCACCTTGCTCTTACCCTGGGATCTTTCTGCCTCAAGTGATGTCCATCTGTCCTAGCTGGCTGCTCCTTGAATCACAAAGTCAGGGGCTGATCACGGAGTCCCTCTAGGTGTCCTGTTACACCACAGCACTACCCTACAAGTGACATTCTCGTTACATGAAGTGCAGTCTGAACCTCTCAACATGCACTTTGTGGCTCTTTCCCCTTCTCATGGTGTTTCCCACTACCAAGAAAAGCTCCATCATCTCTGAAACCACCCTGTCACAGGCAGTCACAGGTGACTACTGTATTGGCCTTAGCCCCCACTTCAGCAGGCTAAAGCAGCCCAGGTCCCTCAGCCTCTCCATACAGGCCATGTGCTTCAGGTCCCCAGCCCCATCTTGGCAGACCTCCTCTGCACCCTCTCCAGTTGCTCCCCATTCCTCCAGCATTTGGCAGCCCACACTGGGACACACTAATCCAGACATGTGGCCACAGCAGTGCTGAGTGGAGGGGGATAAGAACTGCCCTTGCCTGGGTGGCCACGCTCTTCCTAATGCAGTGCTGTATGCAGCTGGCCTCCTTTGTGGTGAGCATGCACCACTGGCTCATATAGCACCCCTCATAACATCCAGGGCCTTCTCCTCGGGGTCACTCCTCTGCCGGTCAGGTCTCTGCCTGTCCTGATGCACAGGTTGTTCTGTCCCGCTGAGGAGCCTTTCAAAGAGGACAGGATGTGGAGTAGCCCCCTGCATACCCCACCTTTCCTGGCTTCCTGGTCAAGCATGACCCATTCATGAAAAAACTCTGAGCTCCATCATCCAACCAGCTTTCTGCCCATCTGGATGTCTCCTGGACATCCACTACTCTCTTCTCCTCCAAAAGTACATGTCTTTTATCACAGAAAGCAATCAGGTGTGTCAGGAATGATTCACCTTCAGTAAATCCATGCTGATTTTTACCAAGAACATTCTTCATGATGTGCCCAGAAAGGTGATGTAAGAGGCCTGGCTCCATGGCACTCTCCTCACCAACGTGAGGCTGAATGGCCTGCAGCTCCCTGCTTTGTCCTTGTGGCCTTTTTTGAAGATGGACACAACATATTCCTTCTTCTGTTCTTTGGGACCTCCCCTGATCTCCACAACATTTCAAAGATGACAGAGAGCAGCCTTGCTGTCACAGCAGGCAGCTCTCTGCATGTCCATGGATGCCAGACATCCAGGCCCATAGACTTCTATGGGTTCATTTCTAGAGACATGGGCACTGCGGGTTGGTTTCCTCCTCAGGAGTCCTGCCTCTAGGCACAGCAGCTGAGGAGACCTTGTGGGTGAAGACTGAAGCCAGGAAGGACTTGACTTCCCCAGACCTAGCTACATCCACTTTTGCTAGAATCCCTGCCACATTCAGCAGTGAGCCCACATTTCCTTGTTTATTCTTTTACTGTCACTGAAGCAGTGTCTCTATGCCAAGGGAGATTTGGCTTCCTTAACACCATCCCCACTTTGCTGGACAATATTTCTAAATTCCTCCTTTGCAGCCTCGCCCTTCTTCCCCTTTCCATATGCTGCCTTACTGCCCTGGAGCTCACATGGGAGTTCCCTGTTTAGCCAAGGTGGGGTCCAGAGATGTCTACTAATTTTACAAACTGTTCATTATGGAGCATTCTTGTGCTTGATGGGTGCTGTCCTTAATGACCTGCGGGCTTTCCTGAGCTCCTCTGCCCTTCAGAGCTGCCTCCCTTGGTCCATGCCATGGAAGAGCTCCATACATGCAAGCTACCCCTTCACACATAGGGCATGCCCCTCTTCATCTTGCCTGGTGGTTTCTGCTGACGAACTTGCACCCTGCCATTGAAGGACTCCATCATGTGAGTGATCCCAGCACACCTCAGTTATTCCAACCATGTGGCACTCCTGTGACAGGCTGCATATATTTGCACATAGTTTGGCTTCAGCATCTCGCTGAAGTGCCGACTGAAGATTTGTCACAGGGAAACATTTTAGCAAGGACCTTACATATGCAAAGGCTTTCATTGCAAGTGATGACGTGCTGGCATGGATAGCATGTGAAGTGGTGTAATGGTGAAAGGAGGTTCCCACTAAGAGAGCAAAGCCTGCAGTGCCCAAGGCCTGGGAGAAACAGAGCTGGGCCTTGCAGGAATGCCAGGAGAGGGGTTGGCTGCCTGATCTGACTCTGCAGCACCTTGGGGTCTGGGACAGAAGTGAGCTGATCTCCAGGAAGGATAAGGTGCCAGTGAAGAAGTCCCTGGGCCTGGGCAGCCTGTGATCCAGCAACCCTGAGGACATCATTAGCACAGTCCCTGTTCACATCATCTGCATGGGTGAGAAGAGGTTCAGAGGGCAGAGAGCAAGAAGGGTTTGAGAGTGCAGGGACTAGAGCGGAGACCTTGGTGTGATGTGCCTCCCATTTATGCAGCACACATGGATGTAGACAGGATGGACTTTCCTTAAAGGCAGTGGCAGGATTCAGCTGTTTGGGCACAGGCAGGAAATCCAAGATGCCCTGCAGGACTTGCTCAGTGCCACTGCAAAGGGCAATTGTTTTCCTGTAGGTGCCATGCTGTATTTGCTAGACACATGTGGTTGTGCTGCACACCCCAGGCATCTGAAATGGCCCTACCAGCCTATTTCTATGTCATTAGATCAAGTGTCTGCACTGAATTACATTAGCTCTTTGTAACATTGGGATCTTCATCTGTCTCAGCTTCCGAGTGAGTGGAACACTAGTTGTAGTAGGCATCTAGTGTCATTTCAGATGGCCAAAGAAATTCTCCACCTGGCCCCTAGCTGGTGCTCCATAAAGATGTGTGTCTCATAGTTGCTCCATCAGAGCAAGCAGACACTGGCACATGCCTGGGACCACCGCTGTCTCTTCAAATATCACCAGGTGTTTGTGTGTGAGCAACTGACTCCCACCCTCCAGCTCCAGGGATTATAACCAGAGCTTAGACAAGGAGCTTGAGTGCAGACATCTCTGTTGTGTGCACTTCAGCTTGGGCAAGGGGAATCCCACCTCCTGTGTATCTGTGGAGTTCATGAGAGTTAGCTGAATCCCACTGCATGCCAGGGGCTTCTAAATGGGCATGAAATGCCCAAATTGACCCATCTGAATCAGCATCCGAACCATGGGAAAATGAGGTTCCTTCTTGGCCCTTTCTAGGTGTCCTGCCTAGTTAAAATGTGTGAATATGGATTTCCAGGGTGGGACGTTTCCACCTCTTGTAGATAACCACCCTCTGCTGAAACAAGTGACAGTGCTGTAATTGGTCTCTCTGCGTTATTTAGAGAGGGAGCAAAAGTGATTATTTTGGTTTACCGCAGTGAACATTTCCCAGGAGGATGCAGCACACAGGACAGAGAAATTCATGCCTTCAGCTGGGCCACTGTTGCCGAGTGGGGCCAGGCTCCTGGGATGGTAGGAGTTCATGGCAACCTGACAGTCCTGCTGAGAGACAGCTGTGTGCAGGAGCAGCTCCTCTGCAAAGAGCAGCAGGGCTCTGGGCACTGCCTGCTGCTGCTGACATGAGATGAGAGAAGGCAGAGAGAAGTGAAAGGCAGTGTGGAGTGGGAGGACGGCTGACAGCTCATTGTGGGAGAAATCATCACAGCCCTTGTCACGGTAAATCTCTGGCTGCAGGGCAATGCTACTGAGGTTCCTGGAGGGGTCTGCTAAAGCCAACACATCCCATCCCACATCTGTTTTTTAAGGATGTCTCTCCCAGTTTTTCCTTTGCAGAGGAGAAAGAGGTGCATGAGAGCAGGGATTTGCCTCCACACTGTCACAGGGACAGGGCATCCTGCTCCTTTTTCTTGGGGACAGCTTCAGGGGTGTGAAGCCGGGGTGTGCACACTTGTCTGCATGGACTGTACTTTAGAGCAGTGTCGCTGTGCCCCAGGGTGCTGTGTGCCCGGTGCAGTGACTCTGCCACCTGTGAGGGTCAGCACTCAATCTGCCTGGGGAGCTCACCACAATGCTGTGGGGAGAAGCTCTGGGTGGGAGGAGAGACCCCCGGTGGGGCAGGTTCATTCTGCTGCTGAGAGGGTGCTGCATTGGTCAGGCCTGCCCCCATCTCCAGCTCACTCCCAGGACATTTCTGGAGGGGCCTTTTCAAAAGGAAGGTCAAAGCAGGCGATAACATGAAAGGGAAGGAGCTGTCATGAGCCTGTGCTTTCAGTTTGATTCTCTTTGGGTGGAGTGAAATGGGATTGGATCTGTCAGGTTTAGACAGGGGACGGAAGCTCCAAAACAGTGACACAGAGAGAGGATCAGTTCTGGGATGGACTCAGCAAATGCCTTCATCCACCCCTCAGCCTAAGGACAGAGCCAGCATCACCTTTCCAGCCTCAGCAAGGTTTCTCTCACCTGCTCCATATCACCTGCAAACACAGAGGTGCCTCTGAGCAGTGCCCAACCCCCAGGAGGTTTCTGCAAGGCAGAGCTGAGCACCCAGCGGGTGGGATGGGGTCTCTGAGCACTGACAGGGGAGAGACATGGGGAGAGAGAAACAGTTCCCTGCTGGGACAGCTCCAGGCAGCAGAGTCATGGTCAGAGTGTGAGAGGAAACCATCAACTCCAACACCCCCTCTCCTCTCCCAGCCAGCACAGCCCTCTGCTCTCAAGGCTGTGGGGTGCAGGGCAGGAGTTGTTTCCTCAGCAGCCAGACATGCAGGAGAGGAGACACTCCTGAGTGCCCCTCTGTCCCTCCCTGTCCCTGCCTCCCTCACCACAAATATCATGGTATTGCTCCATGTTTCCCACCTGTCCATGCTGCCTTTGTGCTTCCCCTTGGACTCTCTGGGCAGGGGGGTTTCTGATGCAGTTCAGACACTGACCCTGCAGGTCCTGCCATGCAGACATGTCCTTGACAGTGAGATGCCCAAGTCCCCCTCTTGCTTGTGGGGCTCTGGGCAATGCAGTGTGGGGTTCTGGGAATGAGCCAGGTCTCTCATCAGGTCACTCCATCCTTAGGACATTCAGCCATTTCCCTGGGGTGTCTGGCTGGGCTGCAAGCTGCCCTCCACAAGGACACAGCTCTCCCATTGCAGCTGTGTGATATCTAGGTGTCCCAGGAAGAAGCCAACTAGCTACTGAGGTCATGGACATGCTGCTGGGTGGTTGGATGTGAGCAGCTGGAAGGAGCCCGATGTGTTGCTGGCTAGAAGGGGAGGGCTGAGACCTCCCTCACAAACCCTCAGAAAGAGTGCTGATGGGCACTTTGCAAGTGCATTCCTAACATGAGTGCAACTGTTCTCCACCTCCACGGTGCGAGCACAGGGCAGCTGGCACAAGGCAGATGGACAGACAGCTCTGCTCCCTCTGCGCTAAAGCCAGAGTGAATCCTTTTGCCTCTCCAGAATCACAGCTGCTCACTCTGAGTGCAGCAGCAGTGCTGAGGATTTCTACCTCCAGGAATCCTCCTCAGGTGTGACTGCGTCAGCTATAGGAAACCAAAAAAGCCTTAAAACTATTAATGACCCCACATTATTTATAAGTGGGAGTGAAGATGCTGAAAATGGCTTCAGCATCATGAGTGGATTAACTCTGACTGGAACTGGGAATATAACAGTGTAGTCACCCCTGTTCCCATGTCTGCAGTGCTGTAGGTCAGGGCTGACTCCTCCGGAGCCCACGGGCAGAGGCCCCTGCTCCTCACAGCAAACTCAGCCAGCACAAATCAGAGCTCAAGACACAGAGCTCAATGATGGTGCTGCTGAGATGGGGTGAAGTAATGTGTGTGTGTTTGAGGGAAGCTATGAGAAATTTTTGCTAAGAGAAGTCTGTCCTAACTTGTCAATGTGTCTTCTGCATCAGACAGTGCCCCTTTGCCCGAAAGGAGCACATGTCCAACGGGAGCTCCCTCAACGAGTTCCTCCTCCTGGCATTAGGGGACACACGGGAGCTGCAGCTCTTGCACTTCTCGCTCTTCCTGGGCATCTACCTGGCTGCCCTCCTGGGCAATGGCCTCATCATCACAGCTGTAACCTGCGACCACCACCTCCACACCCCCATGTACTTCTTCCTCCTCAGCCTCTCTGTCCTGGATGTGGGCACCATCTCCACTACTGTTCCCAAATCTATGGCCAATTCTCTGTGGAACAGCAGGGCCATTTCCTACTCAGGATGTGCTGCTCAAGTCTTTCTGTTTGTCTTCTGGCTTGGAGGAGAGTATTTTCTTCTCACTGTTATGGCCTATGACCGCTTTGTTGCCATCTCCAAGCCCCTGCACTATGGGACCCTCATGGGCAGCAGAGCTTGTGTCAAAATGGCAGCAGCTGCCTGGGCCAGTGGTTTTTTCCATGCTGTGCTGCACACTGCTAATACATTTTCAATACCACTCTGCAAAGGCAATGTTGTGGAGCAGTTCTTCTGTGATGTTCCTGAGATCCTCAAGCTCGCCTGCTCAGACTCCTACCTCAGGGTGGTTTGGGCACTTGTGATTGGTGTTTGTTTATTTTTTGGGTGTTTCGTTTTCATTGTGCTGTCCTATGTGCAGATCTTCACTGCTGTGCTGAGGATCCCTTCTGAGCAGGGCCGGCACAAAGCCTTTTCCATGTGCCTGCCTCACCTGGCCGTGGTCTCCCTGTTTATCAGCAGTGGCATCTTTGTCTGCCTGAAGCCGCCTTCCCTCTCCTCCCCAGCTCTGGATCTGGTGTTGGCTGTTCTGTATGCAGTGGTGCCTCCAGCAGTGAACCCCCTCATCTACAGCATGAGGAACAAGGAGCTCAAAGATGCACTGAGGAAACTGGTTCAGTAGGTACAATGTCAGCACCAATAACTCTCCCATGTGCATCTGCTCCTCATTCCCAGGGTATTTGGCAACATAGCTAGGTGTTGCTCATGTCTTTCTTTCTCACTTACTTTTCTCTGTTACATTCTCCTAAAAGAAATAAATATTTTGCTTTGTGCCACTTGTCCTCAGGAATCTCTCATTTGAATCTGATCGAGAGACTGTTTTGAAGCAGGAAGCCAGGCTTCTGCCTTCATCAGCAGAGATGGGAGAACCTCCGAGCCCGCTAGTGTGAGCTCCTTGGATGCCCCCAGTGCAATGAGGAGAGTTTCCCTTTGCAGTGTGTTTTTTGGTGCTGACACCAAGGGAGCTCAGGGGCACAGAGTCAGGCTCCGATGAGTACAGGCGTGTGCAGACCATGGGTCCCGTGTCCCTTAAGAGAGCTCAGCTCCTGTGGCCACAGTCAGGCTGTGATCTCACACCCCTCTCCTGTGAGGGTGGCAGCTGGCTGTCACCATGGGCTGGTCTTTTCCCTCTACAGAGTTGCAATGCTGAAAGCAGAGCAAGAATGGAAAGGAGAAGAAGCAGCTTGTGGGGACAGACCCTCTGTTCCTCAGGACTGTTCCCCCACTGCCACAGCAGGCATTTCCTCACTGCAGCCTTCACTTGTGGACTGCAGCTTTCTTGGAGACACATCCACCAACAGCAGCAGGACTTTCTCTTGTCAGGGCTTTTCTCCTCATTTCCACACTGTCCTGCCTTGCTCTGATGCGTGTGTATGGCCTCAGTGCTCTTGTAATGTGCTGGTGGTAGGTTTGTGCTTCCCTGTGCATTCCTGTGATCTCAGGCAGGACCAGGCATTGGGTGCATTTAGGCCAGACCTGGCCTGCACAAGAACATTGCTATTAAAAAAGGGGATCCCCTCCATCACGTGCCTTTCTTCAGAAGCTGCAGTCAAAAATACGCCCAAAGACATTGCACCATAGAAGGGCCTGCTGCTCTGCTTGTGACATCCATGGGAGGTGGGGGACAAGCTCAGAGTGTACATGTGATCTGTTAGGGACTGAGGGCTGGATCCAGGATTCATCTGTTGGTGATCAGTGCCAGTGGGGCTGGTGAATGGTTTCTGAATTTCCTGCCCGAAGCTGTCCTACAGGTGACAGTGCTGATGAGAGATGTCCATCCTTCTGGAGGGGAATCTGAGCCCCTAGGAAAGCTCAGGAGATCTCCAGGGACAGTGTGTGCCTGGTGTGGGCAGTGAGTGGAGCCACACAAAGTGAGGGACGGTCCACGGTGGAGTAACCAGAAAGTAGGGTACTAAATCCAGGTGTGCATGTGGAAATGAGGGCTCTGCAGTCTCAGGAAAGGCAGTGGGGAGCCAGGAGGTGCAGGGAAGGGGCACTGGAGAGTGATTGCTGCACCCTCAAGGAAGAATCACAGGCTGGAGCCTTGCCTGAGTTATGCTGTGGACATGCCTGTGCCTGGCCCTGCACCTCTCACGTCCGGACCTGTCCCTGTCCCCATCCTGCTGACCTGACTCCCTGTCTCGACCTTGGACCTGCCTCCGCACTACAGTCAAGAAAGCCTTAGAAAGGGATGCTGGGACCCGAGCAGCACCCAGAGAGGGTTTTAGGTGCAAAAGGTGACCATATATCCACAGCAACACTTGCCTGACAGCCAATGTAAAGGTGTAAGGAGAGATTCAGCTTTGGACCCCGGCTCAGCTAATGCTGCACGCAGAGACTTAGCTGGACGAAAAAGTGAGGGCAGCCACTTGGGTCAGGTTTTACGATGCACAGTTAGGAGAGGCAGCTCCAGCTCCCTTGAGAGCTGCGCTGGAGCCTTTCAGGAGGGGGCTGAGGTGGGGCTGGCACCACCAGGGTTGCTGCGGACAGGGCAGCTCCCCTCTGCCATGCTGGGTCTGGGCACAGGTTTTCCCTGGGCAGCTCCCTGAGGAGCTGCTCTGGGGGATCCTCCACCTCTGTCCTGGCAGCAGCACCAGCGCTCAGCGTGCTGGATGGGTCGTGCACAGAAGGGAGGAGGAGGACAGGCTGCCCAGGGGGAGCATCGAGACCTTGTCTGAGCATGCAGGAATGGAGTGAGGAAGGCCAGAGCTCAGCTGGAGCTGGCGCCAGAGACCTTGGACATGGAAAGGGCTGGGATGTTATTAAATTACTCTTAAATGATCCCCCAGTGTCTGAGGGGTCTGAGCACCTGGACCCTGCTCAGCCAAGGCTGTGCCACACGTAGGAGGTAGCAGACAGCCGTGCTCTGGGATGCGCTGGGTCTGGTGCGGAAGAGAGGCCGTGCAAAGCCACCCAGTAGCTGCCTGCTGGCATTTTTCCTCTCCTGGGTCCTTTCCAGCCCAGCCCAGCCCCTCCCCGACTCTCCCCACCTCCCCTGCCCTCTCCCCAGACCACCCAGCAGAGCAGCCCAGCCTGGGGGTGGCCCCACAGCAGTGCCTGCCGCAGGGGGCTGCAGAGCTCTGGGCACTCACCCCACAGCCACAGCCCCTCTGAAGGGCACAGCAGGTCCTGGGGGGCAGAGAGGGGTGTCAGCCTCCCCATCAGCCCCCGGGGGGCTGGGGGCCAGCAATGGCACAAGGAAATGTAGGCCACTCACTCCATGTCTCCACTGCTCTCATGACCAGCAGATCCTTAACCCTGGCTGCCTGCAGCCCCTCTGGGCAGCCCATCTGCCCAAGACAGCACACGAGTCCTGGCCCCGGGGCTCCTCAGGCAGCTCCAGTGACAGAGCAGGCTGCCCTAAGCTGACAAACATAGAAACAGGTTTTCATTTATGCCTTCCCACAAGCACAGAGTTACTCCTTTTCCTCTTCTCCGGAGACATCCCTGCTCCCCAGAGGGCCTTTCCCCAGGTCAGTGTGTCCATGCCAGTCTGTTCAGCCATTCCTGCACCCTCCCCTGTGTTCCCCACAGGGTCCTGGGCTGGTGGTGATGCTCTGCAGGGTGAGCGAGCTTTGGGGTGACTCCACACCAGCCATGCTGGTCAGGGCAGGCTCGGCTGGACGAGCATCATTGCACCTGACAACACCCTCCCCAGGGTCTGTGGCTGTGGAGGATGCTTGGAGCAATCACAGGGCATTTCCAAGGGCTCAGGGGTGTCATAGACCCAGCCCACTGCCTCTCCTGAGATTGCAGAGCCCTGGTTTGGTGCATTCCTTGGTTTAGCCCTTTGCTTTGGGTGACTCCACTTGGTTTTGGGAGACTCCACTCACTGCCCATCCCAGGAATGTGCTGTCCCTGGAGATCCCCTGTGAAATTCTGGTGTCACACAGTCCCTTCCAGAAGGATGGGCACCTATCACAAGCCCTCTAATACGTGGGACAGTCCCCAGCAGAGACCTCTGACCACTCACCCTCTGCAGGGGCACTGGGCATCCACAAGTGACAGCTGAATGCAGCCCTCTTTCCCTCACACATCACCCAAAAGAGCTGATGCCCCTTAGCCCATGGAAAACGCAGGCACAGCAACAGGGCCTTTTTTCGCGGCAATTCCCTGAGCACATTCTTGGCTCCAGCTTGGGAAGAAGAGCCCAACCTTCAGGCACAGTACTAAGGAGATCCCCTTTTATTACAGTGGTGCTACTTGGGAGGCCAGCTCTGACACAGTGATCAGCAGCTTTACAGAAGGCCTCTGGGTCAGACGGATGGGCTTTGTGCCTCTGGAGAAGTGGGATGAATTCAAACACTTGTGTACAAACATGACTGTCACAGGGAGGACACACAAAGTACAAGAGTTGCCTGAGATAAACTTGGAATTGCTTGTGAGGAGAGATGGGCAGCTCATTGCTGCTGAACTAGTACCAGCTGAATCAGTTTCCTCACTGCCTCCTGGAGCTCCTTGTTCCTCATGCTGTAGATGAGAGGGTTCACTGCTGGAGGCACCATCGAGTACAGAAAAGCCAGCACCAGATCCAGAGCTGGGGAGGAGAGGGAGGGGGGCTTCAGGTAGGCAAACAGGCCAGTGCTGACAAACAGGGAGACCACGGCCAGGTGAGGCAGGCACATGGAAAAGGCTTTGTGTCGTCCCTGCTCAGAGGGGATCCTCAGCACAGCACTGAAGATCTGCATGTAGGACACCACAATGAAAACCAAACACCCAAAGAATAAACGGGCAGTAACCGCAGCAACCCCAGCTTCCCTGAGGTAGGAGTCTGAGCAGGCGAGCTTGAGGATCTGGGGAATTTCACAGAAGAACTGGTCCACGACATTGCCTTGGCAGAGAGGTATTGAAAATGTGTTCCCAGTGTGCAGGAGAGCGTTGAGAAAACCACTGGCCCAGGCAGCTGCTGCCATTTTGACACAAGCTCTGCTGCCCATGGTTGTTCCATGGACTTGTGCCTGCCCACTGGGCAAAAGTCTCCTCCAGCTGCATCTTCCTCTGCCGTGGGTGAGGCTCTGCTAACACAGATGCTGCCAAAGGACTAAGGGGCCAGGGAGGCCTGGCAGTAGACTATACCAGTAAAAGACAAGGAAAAAGAGGCAATGAGCTCCTCAGCCTTTCCCCTGTCTTTGTCACTACGTCCCCTGTCCCACTGAGCACAGAGACCACATTTTTCTTGGCTGCCTGCCTTCTGCTGCCAACATCCTTACAGAAGCCCTTCTGGTTGCCGTCCCCATCTCCTGCTAGCTCCACCTCCAGCTCCAGCTCCAGCTCCAGCTCCAGCTCCAGCTCCAGCTCCAGCTGAGCTTTGGTTTGCTTAACTCCATCCCTTCCACCACCCACAATGGCTGTGTCTTCTTCCTGGGTAGCCCATTCCCCTTCCAACCCTCTGTACACTTCCTTCTGCCTTTTCAAGTCCTAAATCACAAAGTCCCTGCTCATCTGTGCCAGCCTCAGGCCGGGCCCTGATGGACTTTCCTGCAGACTGGAGTGTTCGTGTGCTTCAAGGACGTTGTGTCTGAAGATCCAAGAGGGTTCCTTGGCTCCTCTGCCCTCCAGGACAGTCACCTGTGGGATCCTGACAAGCAGATCCTGAACAAGATGAAATCCTCTCTGCTGCATCCCAGGGCGGTGATTCTGTTATTCCTCCTACCTCTCCACCATCACAAGGTCACTGCAGTGACAGACAACCTCCACATTCACATCCCCATCCAGCCTGAGCTTCAGGCAAGAAAGAAAGGGCAGGATGGCACCATCTACTTAGATGCACCACCACAAAGATAGAGAACTCACCCTGCAGAAAAGCCTGCATTTCTCCCCTCACCACTGAGAGGATCCAGGCAATGGAATTCTATGTGGTTAAAGGTGGATGCAAAGAATTTTCAGGGTAATGTAGCTATGCCTGAGGCAGTGCCTCCCAGGCTGCCCTTACAGTCAACAAGGAAGAAGGAGGAGGTGTTCACCACCTTCTTCTGAATGGTCACATAAAGCCCAAATGACTCCTGTCCCAGAGACATTTGTTCTGTGCTTGAAATGGGGCCTGAGGTCATAGGCTTTTATGATAATTCAGGCTGAAGGGACTACAGGAGACCTGTAGCCCAACCTGCTGCTCAAAGCAGGGCCAGAAACCAAAAAATGTCCCTGCCAAAGGACTTCTGGGGTGATAGAGCAGGATAAGGCCGTAGAGGATTGATGGGGTGGTATAAGTCCCACAGACAAAAGGCTTTCCTTTTTCCCTTTCTCCAGAGAACGAACTCCTCAGCTCTCCAGAGAGAAGAAGCTGGGACACTAACTTTGCCACTAACATGGAGACGGAGAAGCTCCTGAGTCCCTTACAGGCAGAGGCTGGTCCAAAGGACAGCACCCCAATGGCACCAGACCCCCAGGAATGCCTGCCTTCTTGCTGGGCACCCTCTGCCCCAGGCAGGAGGGGTGCGGGGAACAGTGTGGGGTCTGCAGCCTGCAGCCCTGGCCACCCAGCAGGTGTGCTGGGACCCTGCTCCTCTAGATGAAACTGGGCTCTCCTGCATTTCCCCAGTGGGAAGCCTGCATCCCCTCTGGCTGGAAATACAGCCCGGCAGGGAGGGCCAACATGGGAAACAGGATCTCTGTTCAGGGGTGTGAAGAGAGAGGGGAGGGCAGAGGGGGATCTGCTCATGCCCCAGGCAGTGATTCCCTCCCTGCAGCCAGTACAGCCCTGCTGATGCCCTGTGACCCATGAGCCCAGGAGATGGGACACCAATCTGCTCTGGCTCTAAAGATTTCTCAGCCCTTCAGACCCAGGAGGCAAAGCACCGGTGTGGGGACACCTCAGCAGTCGAAGGGGCTGAATGTCTGGTGTGTTCTTGAGAACTTTTCTGCAGTCTCCCTGCACTGCTTTGACTCCTGTTGCCCATGGAGCAGAGACTCCTTTGGAGGATGAACTCATTCATGTGTGAGTCTGAGGACAGGTTTGACCAGGCAGTACAAATGCCAGCAAGGCCTCAACCCCACAACAGTGTCCCCTGCCCAGGACTCCACTTTCCAGCCCCTTCCTCCTAGAGGATTTGGGTTAAGAGGTACCACCGGAGATCTGCAGGAGCACGATCTGCACTGGGCAGGGCTAACTGTACAGTCAGATCAGGTTGGTAAGTGCTTTCTCCAGGAGTGTTTTTAAAGATCTCCTGGCCCCTGCCCCAGTGCTACTCATCTATCGTTGTCTTTTCTTTATTTTTTCATCAAGCTCCTTTGAAATTTCCCTTCCTGCATCTTCTCCTTGTTGTCTTTTGTGCTTTCCTCCCCTTGGCCCCCCAGCAAGACCATCCCATCTACTTTGACTAAGGACAATCACAGTCCAACCTCCAAGCACAGCCTTGCTGGGATCTCCTGGGACCACTCAGGCAGGCCGTGGTGGCCAGCTCCAAGCAGAGCTATGCACTATGGGTCCCTACATGGTCTCAGAGGAGAACGTATGGAAACATAACATGACCCAGGGCAGAGTCTGTGGGCCAACACCAGGGCAAAGCTGGGGTCAGCAGGGGTGAGCAGAGAAGACCTCCAGCAGCTCCTTTCCACACCCAGGCAGGGAGTGATGCACCCAGCAGTGCTCCTGAGAGAGGACAGTGACACAGAACGGGGGGGCACTGTGAGCTGCAGTGTTGGGCACTGAGCATCTGTGCTGGGTCTGAGAGTCCTGGCAGGTGGTGCCAGTAGCTGCAGCCACCGAGAGACCCTCGACCACACAAGCAGCAGCGAATTCCCTCTACAACTGTCGGGAGCTTCTGGAGTGTCGTGGCTCACATCTACGCGCCATCCCTGTGCTGACCCAGCCCTGGTGCCCTGCACGTGGACTCACGGCCCCACTGTGCAGGCACCACACAGGACAGGGTGCGTTCAGGAGGGGGGAAACACTCTCTTGGAATGGTCACCATGACAGTCCTTGGAATCCCATCCCCCTCAACCCTCCTGCCTGGAAGCCTCCCACCACTCCCCAGCCCCTGCCCAGCCCTGTCCCTGTGCCCCTGGGTTTAGCAGAAGGCCATGTGCTGGGGTCTGCTGGGGTTTGAGCCCATAGAGAGGCCAGGCAGGGCTGGCCATTCCCCCCATACAGGTGCTGAGCCCAGCAGGCAGATGGAGCTGGTCACATTCAAAGATCGCCCCTCACCAGCACCATGGAGAATGGCCAGTGCTGGAAATGGCTGGTATGAGGGGCTGGGTCTAGGAGGAGTTTCCTGGAACAGCTTCTCCTCTCTGTTCACGCAACAACAAGCTGGGCTGCATCTTTGTTCTGACAGACCCTGTATGAGGCCCCCCATGGGAGGAGGAGGGTCTAGAGGCCCAGTAGACAGCCCCAGGGCCTCCTCTACATGCTCCCTGCCAGCCCTGTAGAGGACGCAGGAGAGGGCTCATCCTCCCAGGGCTCACAGCTGGACGCCCAGTCCTTCAGCTGCGCACAAAGTCTTGTCTGGGGGTGACATTTGGGGTAAGGACCAGCATGCGGGGTGGGGGAGCAATTGTCTGAAGGAGATGTGCTGGGGACAGGGCGTGAGGGACAGCAGCTTTGGAGGAAGAGCCCAGCCTTCAGGCAATGCACCTGGAAGAACCTACTTTATTACAGAGATACTGTGAGGGAGTCAGCTCTGACCCAGTGTTAGATACAATATTATATTGGCACCTAGTGAGAACGAGCAGTCCCAGGAAAAGTGGAATGTATCCAGGCAATTCTATAGCAACATGGTAATAAATGATAATAACAACAGCAATAATAGTAATAATGAAAATAAAGTAAACAAACAAAGCTCAGTCCTGGTACAGGACACAACGGGAGTCATTTGTGGAGAGCAAAGGCAATTTTCACACTGCTGAAAAACGTCCATGAGATCACTTTCCTCAGGGCGTCTTTGAGCTCCTTGTTCCTCATGCTGTAGATGAGGGGGTTCACTGCTGGAGGCACCACCAAATACAGAATAGTCACCACCAGATCCAGAGCTGGGGAGGAGAGGGAGGGGGGCTTCAGGCAGACAAAGATGACAGTGCTGACAAACAGGGAGACCACGGCCAGGTGAGGCAGGCACATGGAAAAGGCTTTGTGCCGGCCCTGCTCAGAGGGGATCCTCAGCACAGCAGTGAAGATCTGCACGTAGGACAGCACAATGAAAATGAAACACCCAAAGTCTAAACAAAGACTAACCACAATAACCCCAGCTTCCCTGAGGTAGGAGTCTGAGCAGGAGAGCTTGAGGATCTGGGGAATCTCACAGAAGAACTGGTCCACAGCAGTGCCTTGGCAGAGTGGTATTGAAAATGTGTTCCCAGTGTGCAGCACAGCATTGAGAAAACAACTGGCCCAGGCAGCTGCTGCCATTTTGGCACAAGCTCTGCTGCCCATGATGGTCCCGTAGTGCAGTGGTCTGCAGATGGCAACATAGCGGTCACAGGCCATGACAGTGAGGAGATAATACTCAGCAGCGAACAAGAATACAACCAGGAAGACCTGGGCAGCACATCCCAAGTAGGAAATGGCTCTGGTGTTCCAGAGGGAATTGGCCATGGATTTGGGGACAGTGGTGGAGATGGCTCCAAGGTCGAGGAGGGAGAGGTTGAGGAGGAAGAAGTACATGGGGGTGTGGAGGCGGTGGTCGCAGGCTATGGCTGTGATGATGAGGCCATTGCCCAGGAGGGCAGCCAGGTAGATGCCCAGGAAGAGCGAGAAGTGCAGGAGCTGCAGCTCCCGCGTGTCTGCAAATGCCAGGAGGAGGAACTCGTTGAGGGAGCTGCCGTTGGACATTTTGCTATCTCCAGGCATGGAGGACTGTCCAAAGGAGAAAAGGCATTGAGAAGTTAGGAGAAACTTTTCAGGAAAAAAAAAAACAACAAATCTTCCAGTTCTCATGCAAGCCCCCCCATATTGCCTCTCTCTTTATGGAGAGGATCTTTGTGCAGCTCTGTTGCTTGAACTCCACTCTGCATTGGCTGAGTGTGCTGTGAGGAGCTGTGGCCTCTGCCTGTGGGCTCCAGAGAAGTCCATCCTGCTGTACAGTAGTGGGGATGGGGCAATGGGGGTGACTAGCTCTGACATTCACAGTTTCTGTCAGGTGAAATCCACTCGCGTTGTGAAAGGGCTTTTCAGCATCTTCACTCCCAGTTCTAAAGAATGAGGTTTGAGGAACAGAGTTTTAGGGATTTTTAAATAGTGTTTATTTTCTTTGAGATGTCCTTGTCACCCCTGGGGAGCATTCCTTAAAGGCAGAAATTCTCAGCATTTCCACTGTGAGTCCTGAGAAGATCGGATTCATTGTCACCTACTGCAGAGTGAGGACATCTTGTCTGTCTGTTAGTCTTGTTCCCATCTGTCCTGAGCTCACACCTGTTTGAGTGCAGGATGATGTTACCCCCAAAAGAAACCAGCAGCTGCTGAGAGCAGAGGACTCTAGTTTCAAAGTGCAGATGTCCAAACTTCTCTGTCTTTCTCAGGGCACCCGAGGGAGGTCTCCACACTCCCCTTCTAGCCAAGGACACACAGGGCTCTTTTCAGATGCTCATCTACAGCCTCCCACCACCAGCTCCATACTCTCAGCAGCTCTGCACCTTCCTCATGGGTTTCTCAGATATCACAGAGGTGCTCTGAGACAGCAGTGCCTTTCTGGAGGGCAACTCACAGTCTGGCAGGACACCACAGGGAAACAGTCAAAGGGCCATTAGGACTAAAGATAGTGTCTCCTTAAGGGAGAGTTAGCTCATTTCTCAACCCCACGGACTGCATTTCCTGGAGCTTCACAGGTTAGAAGGGGGCTGGGGCAAACTCACTCTCACACAGACGTTCCAGAACTTGCAGCCTCAATGTGTGAACTGTGGCTGAGAACACTCAACCCCAGGGAGCCCGAGAACAAGAATGGGAGCATCATGGAGAGAAGGGGAAACAAGGAGCAACACCATGATCCTGCTGCCAAGGGAGGCAAGGAGAGAGAGACAGACGGGCACTCAGGAAAGCCCTCACCTTACCCAGCTGGGCAATGTACCCTGTAGACAGTGACATTGCAGGGCAGTTGCTCTCAGCCCCTTTGTTAGGCAGCACAAACTGGGCCTGTAGTAGGAGAGAGGCTCCTCTCCTCTGCTCGAGGTCTGGCTGCAGAGGAGGCAGCTCATGCCCTGGACTCCATGGCTGTCAGGGCAGAGGCTCTGCTGGGTGGGAGAGGAGACACAGGGGGAGCTTGCTCAGAGGAAGGTGCCTGCGCTGGAGGGACTGACCATGACTTGCCCAAATCTATCCTCCCATGACATTTCTGTTTGCAGTTCCCTCTCATTCCCTGCCCATCTCTGCTGCCTGCAGCTGTCCCTGCTGGGAGCTCTTTCTCTGTTCTAATGTCTTTTCCCAGTTAGTGCTCACAGATCGCATCACACCTTTTCTCTGCTCAGTTCTGCTCAACAGAAACCTCCCAGGACCGGCCACTGGCCAAGGGTAGTTCTGTGTCTGCAGGTCCTAAGGAGCAAGTGACACAAACCCTGATGAGCCCAGGGAAGGTGATGCCGTTGCTGCTGTAGGTGGAGGTGGAGTTGAAGGGGCTTGCTGAGGTTTCTCACAGACCTATTAATCTCTCAGAGTGAAGGTTTAGGACTCTCAGTTCTTTGCCAAAACAAAAACAAAAACAAAAACAAAAACAAAAACAAACAAAAAAATTATTTCCTTTTTTTCTCCCTGCCAAAATTAGGGAACTGAAAGCACAGACACCAGAAAAAAAGCTCCTTCCTTTGGAAGTAGCCCTTCTCTTGACCTTTCTCTTGAAAAAAACCCTCAGACATGTCCTGTGCATGAGCTGGAGCTGTGAGCAGCCCTGACCCACGCAGCACCCTCTCAGCAGGAGAATGAACCTGCCTTGCTGGGGGTCTCTCCTCCCACCCAGAGCTTCTCCCCACAGTGCCATGGGGATTTCCCCAGGCAGGCTGAGTGCTGACCCTCGCAGGCAGCAAAGTCACTGCCCCGGGCACACAGCACCCTGGGGCACGGTGACACTGCTCTGAATTAAAGCCGAGGCAGACCTAGGTGCACACCCTGACTTCACGCCACTGCAGCCATCCCTGGCAGAAGGTGGCAGGATGCCCTGTCCCTGTGATGGTGTGGCAGGGAATCCCTGCTCTGAAGCTTCACCTCCTCTGCTTATGCACTGGAGGAACTGGGAAAGCGATCCTTAAAAAGCCTATCAGTCATGGGATGGGCTGGGTTCAGAAGACCCCTCCAGGAACCACAGTAGCATTACCCTGCAACCAGAGACTTACTGTGTCAAGGGCTGTGAAGTTTTCCCCGACAATGAGCTCTCCTCTGTCCTCACACTCCGCACTGCCTTTCACTTCTTGCTGTCTTCTCTCATCTCATGTCCGCAGTTGCATGCAGTACACAGAGCCCTGCTGCTCTTTGCAGAGGAGCTGCTCCTGCACAAAGCTGTCTCTCAGCAGTGCTGACAGGTTGCCATGAGCTCTCTCTGTCCCCAGAGACTGGCCCTGCTTGGCAATAGTGGCCCAGCTGAAGGCATGAACTTCTCTGTCCCTTGTGCTCCCTCCTCCTGGGAAATGTTCCCTGAAGTAGACTAAAATAACCAGCTATTTTCATTTTCTAAAGAGTGCAGAGAGACTGATTCCAGCATTGCAATTTATTTCATCAGAGCATGGCTATCTATGAAAGGTGGAAATGTCCCACTCTGGAAGCCCCGATTCCCCTCTCTTAATTAGGCAGGACACCTAGACGGGAACAAGAAGGGAGCTCATTGGCACATGGTTCAAATATTGATTCAGATGAGTCAGTTCTGGCTTCTCAGGCTGGTTTAGAAGGTCCTGGGCTACACTGGGATTCAGATCCTTCTCGTGAGCTTCATAAAAAACATGAAGGGGGTGGGAGTCCCCTTGCCTAGGCAGAAGTGAGCATAGCACAGATGTCTGCATGCAAGATCACGGTCTATCCTCCCATCGTAATCACTGGAGATGGAGGGTGGGAGTCAGTTGCTCACACACAAACACCTGGGGAGATTGGAAGAGACAGAGGTGCTCGAAGGCATGTGCCAGTGTCTGCTTGCTCTGATGGAGCAACTATGAGACCCAGATCCTTCTGGAGCATGAGGTGGGGGCCAGTCAGGGAATTGCCTTGGCCACTTGAAATGATACTAGATGCCCACTGCTGCCAGAGCTCCACTCACTAGGAAGCTCAGACACATGCAGATCCCAACATTGCAAACAGTTGATGTCATCCTGTGCAGGCACTTGATTCAGTGACATAGAAATAGGCCTGCAGGGCCATGTCAGATGCCTGGGGTGTCCAGCACAACCACATGTCTCTAGCAGATACAGCATGGGACCTCTAGGAAAACCATGCCCCTTTGGAGTGGTTGCTGGGCAAGTGCCCTAGGACAACTCAGGTTTCCTATCAGTGCCCAAACAACTGGATCCCACCACTGCCTTTAGGCCAAGCCCTTCCGATCTACAGCCAAGCATGCTTCACAAATGGGAGAGGCACATCACAGCAAGGTCTCTGCTCTAGTCTCTGCATTCTTAAAACCTTCCAACTTTCCTCCCCCTGCACTTCTTCTCACCCTGCCAGATGATATGAACTGGGACTGGGCTAATGGTGTCCACAGGCTGCCAAATCATAGGCTGCCCAGGGCCAGGAACTTCAGTGGCACCTGTCCTTCCTGGAGATTCCTACTACTTCCTGGAGATTCACCTCTGTCACAGGCCCCAAGGTGCTACAAATCAGCTCAGGCAGCTAATCTCTCTCCCGCCAGGACTGCACAGCCCAGCTCTGTTTCTCCCTGGCCTTGGGCACTGCAGGCTTTGCTCTCTTACTTACTCGTTTCACCATTACATTACCACTGCTCTGTACACCAGCATGTCTCTGCTCTGAAGTGGGGCCATTGCACACACACTGTCTTTGTCTCTTGGTAACAGGATTCATCAGGACCAGTGTGATCTCTGAGCCACAGCTGAGGCTCTGTAGATGAAATATATGTGAATGCATGCAGCCTGGGGTACAGGCAGGAGCACAAGCTGTCACAGGACTGCAACATCATTGGAATAACTGAGATGTGTTGGGACCACTCACACGACTGGCAGGCTGTGCTGGTAGGGTACAAGCTCTTCAGGAGAGACTGTCAGGGAAGATGAGCAGGCGGCATGCCCTTTGTGTGGAGGGGCAGCTCGGGTGTGTGGAGCGCTTCCTTGGAAGAGGCAAGGATTTGGGTGGGTGCTTGTGGGTGAGCATCAGAGTTAGGGTGACATTGTGATGGGAGCTACAGACCACCCAATCAGGGTGAGGAGATGGATGCAGTCTCCTTTAAGCAACATGAGGAAATCTGTGGATCACAGGCCCTGGTTCTTGTAGGGGAGACTTTAATCTTTCTGACATGAACTGAAAGGGCAAACAGCAGAGTGCAAGCAGGCCAGGAGGTTTCTGGAGGGCATCAGGGACAGCTTCTTAGCACAAATGCATGATGGGCCAATAATCTTGATGCTTTCTTTTATCTAGAATTTCAAAAAGAGAGGAACTGATCGGGGGTGGGATAGTCAGTGTCATACTTTCCTACAGTGACCATGAAAAAGTAGAGTCCCAGATCCTGAGCAGAGTGAGGAAGGGCAGTAGTGGAGCACAGACACTGGACTTCAGAGGAACAGGCTTTGGCCTGTTGAGGGGACTGGTGGGGATCCCATGGCAGGCAGTTCTGAAGGGACCAGCAGCTCAGGAAAGCTGGCAGGTCTTTAAGGACAGCACCTGCCAAGCACAAAAATGATTCATCCCGATACTCAGTAAAACTTGCTGACATCTCAAGTGGTCGGCTTGGCTACAGTGGGAGCGAGGACTGAGCAATAAGGCAGCATATCGGAAGCAGGAGGAGGGAGAGGCTGCAATGGAGAAATTCAGAAACATTGCCCAGCAAAGAAGGGATGGTGTTAGGGAAGCCAAAGCTCCCCTAGGACTGTCACTTGCAGGGAACATCAAGAGCTTGAAGAAGAGCTGCTATGGCTTCAGCTACAGTAGAAGAATAAAAAGGAAAATGTTGGCTCATTGCTGGATCGGGCAGGGAATCTAGTAACAGCAGACACAGGTAGGACTGAGGAGCTCAGTGCCTTCTTGGCTTCAGTCTTCGCCAACACAGTCTCCTAGGCTGTTGTGCCTAGAGTCAGGACTTCAGAGGGGAGAAAAAAAAACCAAAACAACCAACGGTGAGTGATGACTGAGTGAGGGATGACTTGCATGAACTCAACCCATACAAGTCTATGAGACTGGATGGGCTGCATCAGAAGACACAGAGGGCTGGCCACTATCGCACTGTAACAAGGCCATTCTCTATCATCTTAGAAAGGTTGTGGAGATCAGGGGAGGTTCCAGTGACCAGAAGAAGGAATATGTTGTGCCCGTCTTCAAAAAAGGCCACAAGGACAACCCAGGGAGCTGCAGGCCATTCAGCCTCACTTTGGTGGGGAGTGTTTCATGGAGTGAATCCTCTCGCATCACACTCCTGGGCACGTGGAGGAGAAGAAGGTGCCTGGGAGCAGTCAGCATGGATTTACTGAACATAAACCATTCCTGAGCAACCTGATTGCCTTCATGGTAAAAGGCCCGTACCTGTGGAGGAGGAGAGTAGTGGATGTCATTTGCCATGATTTTAGTAAGGTGTTTGACACTGTCTCCAACAATATCCTTCTATACAATTAAGGCATTACAGTAGGCTGGGTAGACAACTGGTTGGATAAAAAGCTCATTGGATGATCAAGCTCAGAGGGCTTTTGTGAATGGGTTGTGCTTTACCTGTAAGCCAGTGACAAGAGGAGTATGCAGGGCTCTATACAGGGCCTTGCACGGTTTAATACATTCATCAGTGACCTGGAGGACACAACTCTCATCACATCTGCAGATGGCACCTAATCAGAAGAACAGTCATAAGGTTTGAAAGGCCCTGTGATTGCTCAGAGCATCATCCATGACAACAGTCCCCTTGGTAGGGGTTGTCAGGTGCAATGATGCCTGTCCAGCTGGATCTGCTTCCCACCCTGACCACCACGGACAGTGTGGAGTCACCCCAAACCCCATTGCCCCACAGCCACTCGCTCTGCAGAGCAGCACCGCCAGTTCAGGGCCCTGTGGGGAGGATGGAGGAGGGTCCAGGAATGGCCGGGCAGGCCAGCATTGATGCACCCACCTGGGGAAAGGCCCTTGGGGGAGCAAGGACGCACCTAGAGAAGAGGAAAGGAGCAAGTGTGTGCTGGCAAGGAGGAGTAAATGAGAAAGAGAAACCTGTTTCTCTGTATGTCAACTAAGGGCAGGCTGCTGTGTGCCTGGGGCAGCAGGAGCTGCCGGAGGAGCCCCAGGGCAGGGACTCTTGTGCTGTCCTGGAGAGAGGGGCTGGCACGGGGGTCTGCAGGCAGCCTGGAGGTAGGGAATCTGCTGGACACCAGAACAAGGTACACGGAGTGACGCTGTCCTCTGTGTCCTTGTGCCACTGGGGCCAGTTCCAGCTTGGAGGCTGATGGGATGGCTGACACACACCCCTCTCTGCCCCCTGGAGCTGCTGTGTCTGCCGGGGGGCTGTGGCTTTGGAGTGAGTGCCCAGAGCTCTGCAGCCCCCTGCGGCGGGCACTGCTGGGGGCCACCACCATCCTGGGTTGCTCTGCTGGGTGAGCCAGGGAGAGGGCAGGGGAGGTGGAGAGAGGCAGGGAGGGTCTGGGGTGGTCTGGAAAGGACCCAGGAGAGGAAAACACCAATGTCAGCTCAGCTGTGTGAACAGGCAGGGTGAGGACACACACCGGGGGTTTGTGGTGCAAAGCCAGGTCTCGTGGAGGGGAACCAAGACATGCCAGGTGCAGAAGAGAGGAGGCCTCTCTGTGCCCTTGGCTGCAGGGACCGACCGCGGAGGTGCCCCCGGGCATTCGTCACAGACCAGCCTCTCACATCGACCGTTTCCGGCCCTGGCTGCGCACCCCAGGTTTCTGCGTTTTGCTGCATGTCCAGCTCCTTCCTGCTAGGCTCAGTGCCTGCATTGAGGGGAACAGCCAGCGCTGCCTGGCCTCCTTCCCGGTCCAGACCCTGGCAGACCCCAGGGGATGGCTGTGTGCTAACCCCCATGTGGGACACAGCTAGGGAAGGGCTGGGGCCTGGCACTGGGGGAGGCTGGGAAAGCAGGAGGGCTGTGGGTGTATGGGGCACCGAGGGATGTCATGGGGACCATGCCAGGGGGTCGTTCCCCCATCCCTGAACGCACCCTGCCCTGTGTGATGCCTGCACAGTGGGGCCGTGGGGAGGGACAGGGCACAGATGGAAGCCCCAATGCTCCTCACTGCTCCACTGCAAAGGAGAAACTCCCAGGAGAGCTCTCCCAGCCCTGCCCCATGAGCTCTTGTCTCTGCTCCAGCCAGGCCAGAGCAGAGGCTGAGGACCAAGAGGTCCCTCAGGCAAAATGGGGACCAGCCTTGTGGAGCTGGCCCTGAGCACCTCAGGACAGGCAGAGTGCCCTCCTTGTATGTCCCCATCCTGCTGGGAGGGTGCCACAGGCACCATGGAAATGGCCTGTTTCTGCCTGGGGTCAGTGCAGGACTTTTGCATGTGAGATGAACGTGACAGCCGCTGCCCTGTAGAAATACTGGCCATGGCCCCTCGCTGAAGTCCCCACTGTTCCCCCTGCCCCTGCCCTACTAATCTGCCGCCACCCCCTGTGCTGCCCCATCTCCCATCCCCTCTCCCCACACTGTGGGGACCAGCGATGCAGCAGGACCTGGCACAGCCCCACAGCCGCTGCCTGGGCCCCGGCCCTCCCCAGCTCCTCCTCAAACATGACATCCATCTTCAAGAAGGACAAGAAAGAGGATCTGGGGAAGGACCTGGGGGTCATGGTGGATATCAAGTTGACAAGAAGTCAGCAAGGTGCTCTTGTAGCAAAGATGGCCACTGTTACCCTGTCTTGTATTAGCAAGAGTGCAGGCAGCAGGGCAAGTGCAGTGGGACACTGGAAATATTCTGGCAGCCTCAACCAAAAAGGATCAAAATAAAGAAAAGGCAACTGGCAGACTACCCACGTTGGAGAGAGTGGTATGATCAACCCAGGTACTGCAGACATTTTAAAACAACCAACCCCCCAAAATGGCATTTCTGCTAGTGGCCAAGTGGCTAGAGCCAGATTTGCCCAGACTTTCTCATGGGGGAGAGCTCCAGGGGGACTTCTGATTGACTCTACGTCTAATAGCATGGCCAAGAATATGATTATGCAGGGGTAGAACATGTTTTTGCTAGTCTAACTTTTTAATTAAAGCATTAGGGCTCATGCTCAAGCACACCAATGTGGGGGGCATTGGCTTTTCATTGGCTTCCGTGGCTGCAGGATGAAGCCTGAGTTTGGTCTGAAAGAGAAAAGATTGGGACTGAATGTCCTGAGGGTGATTATAGACTGATGCTTTCCCTGCTCTTCAGTGATACTTCCTCTGGTCACACCTCAGTCTACCCTGAACTGTGTTTTTCTCCTTGCATAATAGATCAGGACTGTGGAGAAAGAGCTGAATCCAAGGAAATGCCACGTTGATAATGTGGGCAGCCCAGGGAGCCCCCTGAGAAAGGAAATGTGTGTACGAGACCTCACAGCAAAGGCCTGGATAAACCAAGTGACAGTGACCCTCCCGAGGTGCCAAGAATCCCAAGCCCTTGAGCCACGGGGCTTCATACGGCTTCCTCTGCTCATGGCATGGGTTTGTGACACGCCTCACAGTCAGAGAGCTGGAGGAAGAAAGTAGAAAGGAATCAAAAGAGGGAGAATTCAGGCCTGGAGTTCCACCAGTAAACATCTCCAAAAATGGGTGGATTTATCCCCTCTCTGGCAAGGCCGTTTCTTCCATGACCAGCAGTACCTGGGGGAAGGAGGGGTTTTTTCCTTACACCACTTGTGGGATGGAGGGCAGCAGGATTTGAGAGACCCCTTCCAGCCAAAGGGTATTTTCTGAGCACTCAGGCAAAGATTTCAGCCTGGGACCTTCAAGTCCAGGGTGGCTGACAACTACAGGATGCCTCCAAAGCGTGGCTCACAAGGGACCTGAGTCACATCACAGCCACCACTGAAGCACCCTCAGAAGCAGATCCCATAACATCTCATCTGAATGAGACTTGCAGTATTTCCCTACCTTTCCCTGGGCACCTAAAACTTTCTTTTTAGCTCCTCAGCCCTGGGAAGCAGCCTCAGCTCCTGGAGTGGTGGGGAAGGCACCAGTGACTGCCAGCCCTGCCACTACACCCAGAATTTCTTTGAATTGAACCAAACCAAGTCCCCAGGGTGCTGCCTGCAGCCGACTGGATGGGCACAGATGGGACCTGGCCCTTCCTGTTCCTCCAAAGCATGTTGCTTGAGGAAGTGCTGGAAGAAGAGGCCTGGTGGGATCCTCATGGCACTGCACTGCCTGGGGCTGTGATCACCCCCTGCAGTTCCTAGGCCAGGCTCTTGGGACAAGCAGGCAGCAGTGCTTAGGGGAGTCAATCAGGAGGATGCCCTTCAGTTGGGCAGGGAGACCTCAGGCTCTTGTCAGGCTGTAGGAGAGCATCTGGTCACTCAGAGGACTGGGTGGAGGACGGATAGGTCCCACGGCTCGTGAGGTGAAGGTGCTGAGGTGTGCCTGGGGCCAGGGCACTGCTACCTCCTAGGCCCTCTGCCAAAACCTGGGAAGCCACTGCAGAAGCAAGCCAGTCCCAGAGAACGACCTTTGCCACATTCCTGGGAGCCAATGACAGAGTCACTTCTGTGTGAGAACATGACCAGGAGCAGGGCCGTGGCTGGGGTTTGTGCTTGTCAGGTCACTTCTGCCTGAGTGCTGATAGGCCAGCAGCAGGCATATGAGTGGGGTAGGTGCTTTTGAGATCCCTTCTGCCTGAGTGCTGATAGGCCAGCAGCAGGCACATGGCTTCAATTCCAGTTGTAAGGTCACTTATTCCTCTGGAGCTGACAGGCCAACAGGAGGCTCTTGGCTCATGTAGGTTCTTGTGATGCCACCAGAGTCTCTGGTGGTGATAGGCCAGGAACAGGCACATGACTGGTATGTTCATTGTGGGGTCACTGCTGCCTGGGTACGTGATAGGCCAAAAGTGGGGACAAGGCTCTGATGCTGACTGTGAGGTCACTTTCTTCTCTACAAATTATGTGTCACCAGCAGGCTCTCGGTTGCTGTAGGTTCAGGTAAAGTCACCTCTGTCTCTGCTGCTGATAGGCCAGAATCACCTTTATGGCTTCAGTGCATCTTGTGAGGTCCCTTCTGCCTGAGTCCCAGATAGGCCAGCAGCAGTTTCTATTTTTATGTCATTACATCGAGTGTCTGCACTGAACTACAACAGCTGTTTGTAACACTGGGATCTGCATCTGTCTCAGCTTCCTAGTGAGTGAGGGGCTTCGTCTGGTCGTAGTGGGCATATAGTGTCCTTTCAGATGGCCAAGGAAATATCCCACTTGGCCCCGGCCTGATGCTCCGGAAGGATGTGGGTCTCCCAGTTGCTCCATCAGAGCAAGCAGACACTGGCACATGCCTGGGACCAACTCTGTCTCTTCAATTGTCACCAGGTCTTTGTGTGTGAGCAACTGGCTCCCACCCTCCATCTCCAGTGATTACAATGGGAGTTTAGACAAGGAGCTCACATGCAGACATCTCTGTTGTGCTCACTTCAGTTTTGGCAAGGGGAATCCCACCTCCTGTGTGTTTGTGGAGTTCATGGGAGGGATCTGCATCCCACTGCCTCCCAGGGGCTGTCAGGGGCTTCTAAACGGGCATGAGATGCCCAAATTGACCCATCTGAATCAACACCTGAAACATGTGTCAATGAGCTTCCTTCTTGTCCTCTTCTAGGTGTCCTGCCTAGTTAAGACATGGGAATATGGCTTTCCAGGGTGGGACGTTTCCACCTCTCGTAGGTAACCATCCTCTGATGAAACAAGTGACAATGCTGTAACTGGTCTCTGCATTGTTTAGAGAGGGACCAAAGGTGATTATTTTGGTTTACCTCAGTGAACATTTCCCAGGAGGATGCAGCACACAGGACAGAGAAATTCATGCCTTCAGCTGGGCCACTGTTGCCGAGTGGGGCCAGGCTCCTGGGATGGTAGGAGTTCATGGCAACCTGACAGTCCTGCTGAGAGACAGCTGTGTGCAGGAGCAGCTCCTCTGCAAAGAGCAGCAGGGCTCTGGGCACTGCCTGCTGCTGCTGACATGAGATGAGACACGACAGTGAGAAGTGAAAGGCAGTGTGGAGTGGGAGGCCAGAGGAGAGCTCACTGTGGGAGGAATCTTCACAGCCCTGAACACGGTAAGTCTCTGGCTGCGGGGCAATGCTGCTGAGGTTCCTGGAGGGCTCTTAACCTATTCCATTCCATCACTCATAAGTTTTCTACAGATAGCTCTCCCAGCTTCTCCAGCGTGGGGAGGAGGAGATGCTTCAGAGCAGGGATTCCCTGCCACACAGTCACAGGGACAGGGCATGCTGCTACCTTCTCCCAAGGACAGCTGCAGGGCTGTGAAGCTGGGACATGCACACAGGTCTGCCCAGGGCTGTGATTCAGAGCCATGTCCTTGCAGCACAGAGGAAGGTGAAAAAAGGGTACTTGGAAGGGAAGGAGCTTTCCTTGCAGGGCTTTCAGTTTCCTAATTTGGGCAGGGAGGAAAAAGGAAAGAGTTTGCTGGTTTGTCAAGGGACTGGGATTCACAGACCTTCAGTCTCAGAGCTCAATAGGTCTGTGAGAAAGCTCAGCAAACCCCTTCAGCCCCACCTCCACCTACAGCAACACCAGCAGCACCTTCATGACTTGCTCAGGGTTTATGTGACCTGCTGCTTAGGACCTACAAGCACAGAGATGCCCCTGCCCGGGGCTCAGTCCCGGAGGTTTCTGTAGGGCAGAAGTGAGCACACAGAGGGTGGGACAGGGTCTGTGAGCACTGACGGGGAAACGATGTTGGGACAGAGAAAGCTCCAGGTGTCAGGGACAGCTCCAGGGAGCAAAAATGGGCAGGGAAGGAGAGGGAATTGCTAACAGAATCATCATGGGATGATGGATTTGGGCAAGTCACAGTCAGTCCCTCCAAAGCAGACACTTTCCTCTGAGCAAGCTCCCCCTGTGTCTCCTCTCCCACCTAGTAGAGCCTCTGCCCTGACAGCCACAGGGTCCAGGGCATGAGCCGCCTCCTCTGCAGCCAGACCTCGAGCAGAGGAGAGGGGCCTCTCTCCTGCTATGGGCCCAGTTCATGCTGCCGAACAAAGGGGCTGAGAGTGACTGCCTTGCAAATGATGCCGTCTGTGAGGTGGCATGCCCAGCTGGGTAAGGTGAGGGCTTTCCCGAGTGCCCACCTGTCAGGATCATGGTGTTGCTCCTTGTTTCCCCTCCTCTCCATGATGCTCCTGTTCTCTCGGGCTCCCTGGTGTTCAGGGTTTTCAGCTGCAGTTCAGACACCGACACTGCAAGTTGTGCAACAGAGGGGTCTGCTTGGGAATGAGATTTTCCCAGCCCCTTTCTAACCTGTGCGGCTCCAAGAAATGCTGTCCGTGGGGTTCGGAAATGAGCTGACTCTCCCTTAAGGAGAGCCCATCTTCAGTCCTTAATGTCCTTTGACCATTTCCCTGTCACGTCCTGCCAGGCTGCGAGCTGCCCTCCAGAAGGGCACCGCTGCCTCATAGCATCTCTGTGATGTCCAAGAGACCCGTGAGGAATCTGCAGAGATGCTGAGTGTATGGAAATGGTGTTGGGGAACTGTATATGGGCATCTGAAAAGAGCCCTGTGTGTCCCTGGCTAGAAGGGGAGTGTGGAGACCTCCCTCTGGTGCCGGGAAAAAGGGAGAGATGGTTGGAGATCTGCGATTTTGAAACTGGACTCGTCTGCTCTCAGCAGGGGCTGGTTTCTTTTTGGGGCAACATATGAGTGTGATCATCCCCCAGCTCCAAGAGGTGCGAGCAAAGGACAGCTGGGAACAAGGCTAATAGACAGACAAGCTGTCCTCACTCTGCACCAAGCGACAGGGAATCCATTGTTCTCAGGATTCAGAGGAGAAATGCTGAGAATTGCTGCCTTTGAGGGTCACTCTCCAGGGGTGACAGGGGCATCTCAAAGAAAATAAACAGTGTTAAAAAATCTCCCAAAATCTGTTCCTCCAACCTCATTCTTTAGAAGTGGTGGTGCAGATGCTGAAAAGCCCTTCCACATGCCCAGTGGATTTCACCTGACAGGAACTGTGACTGTCCGAGCTAGTCACCCCCATTCCTACGTATCCCACCACTATACAGCCGGACTGAGTCCTGTGGAGCTCATGGGCAGAAGTCCCTGCTCCTCATAAAACACTCCGCCAGTGCGAAGTGGAGCTCAAGCAAGGGAGCTGCGCACAGATCCTCTCCATAAAGAGAGAAGCAAAGTGGGGGATTGCATGAGAACTGCAATATTTGGGCGGGGGGGGGGGGGGAGTTCTTTGCTTGAAAAGTCTCTGCTAACTTCTCAATGCCTCTTCTTCTTTGGACAGTCCCCCATGCCTGGAGATAGCAAAATGTCCAACAGAAGCTCCCTCAACGAGTTCCTCCTCCTGGCATTTGCAGACACACGGGAACTGCAGCTCTTGCACTTCTCACTCTTCCTGGGCATCTACCTGGCTGCCCTCCTGGGCAACGGCCTCATCATCACAGCCGTAGCCTGCGACCACCGCCTCCACACCCCCATGTACTTCTTCCTCCTCAACCTCTCCCTCTTCGACATTGGCTCCATCTCCACCACAGTCCCCAAATCCTTGGCCAATTCCCTGTGGGACACCAGAGCCATTTCCTACTTGGGATGTGCTGCTCAAGTCTTCCTGGTTTTCTTCTTGTTTGGAGGAGAGTATTCTCTTCTCACTGTTATGGCCTATGACCGCTTTGTCGCCATCTGCAGACCACTGCACTATGGGACCATCATGAGCACCAGAGCTTGTGTCAAAATGGCAGCAGCTGCCTGGGCCAGTGGTTTTCTGTATTCTTTGGTGCACACTGGGAACACATTTTCAATACCACTCTGCAAAGGCAATGTCGTGGACCAGTTCTTCTGTGAAATCCCCCAGATCCTCAAGCTCTCCTGCTCAGACTCCTACCTCACAGAAGTTGGGCTTAGTGTGGTTAGTGCTTTTTTATTATTTGGGTGTTTCGTTTTCATTGTGCTGTCCTACGTGCAGATCTTCACTGCTGTGCTGAGGATGCCCTCTGAGCAGGGCCGGCACAAAGCCTTTTCCATGTGCCTGCCTCACCTGGCCGTGGTCTCCCTGTTTCTCAGCACTGTCCTCTTTGCCTACCTGAAGCCCCCCTCCCTGTCCTCCCCAGCTGTGGATCTGGTGGTGGCTGTTCTGTATGCCTTGGTTCCTCCAACAGTGAACCCCCTCATCTACAGCATGAGGAACAAGGAGCTCAAAGGTGCCCTGAGGAAACTCGTTCAGTGATTACAATGTCAGCACCAATAACTGTCCATGGTGCATCCACTCCTCAGGATATCTGGCATCAGGGTGTGTGTTTTACATTTCTTTCTTTCTTATTTTCCTCTTTTTCCTTAAAAAAAAAAAAAAATCAGGTTCATGTTATGTCTACTCCGGAATCTCTCATTTGAATTTGACCCAGAGACCATGTTGAAGCAGGAAGCCAGGCTTCTGCCTTCACCAGCAGAGATGGGTGAACCTCCGAGCCCGCTAGTCTGAGCTCCTTGGATGCCTTCAGTGCAATGAGGAGAGTTTCCCTTTGCAGTGTCTCTTTTGGTGCTGACACCAAGGGAGCTCAGGGGGACAGAGTCAGGCTCCGACGAGTACAGGCAGGGTGAGACCATGGGTCCCGTGTCCATTAGGAGAGCTCACCTCTCCTGGCCACAGTCAGATATGATCTCAAACCCCTCTCCTGCGAGGGTGGCAGCCAGGTGTCCCCGTGGGCTGGTCCTTTCCCTCTCCAGTGCTCCAACACTACAAGTGGAGGTGGGGGTGGAGGGGAGGGGAGTCAGGCAGCAGCTTGTGGGGACAGACCCTGTGCTTGACAGTCTCATCCCCCCACTGCCACAGCAGGCATTTCCTCACTGCAGCCTTCCCGTGGGGGCTGCAGCTTTCCTGGAGACATGTCCCCACACAGCAGTAGGCCTTTCTCTTTTTAGTGTTGTTCTCCTCATTTCTATGCTGGCCTTCTGGGCTCCATTCTGTGGATATGGCCCAGGAGTTCTCATAACCTGGTGGTGGTAGGGTTGTGTTTCCATGTGCATGTGTCCTGGAAGTACAGGCAGGACCAGGCACTGGGCACCCTTATGCCAGACCTGGCCTCCAGAATAACATTTCCATAATAAAAGAGGATCTCTCTTGTGACGTGCCTGAAGTCTGGCCTTTCTTCAGAAGATGGAGTCAAAAATACGTTAAAGGGATTGCATCACAAAAGGGCCTGCTCTTCTGCTTGTGAACTCCATGGGATGTGGGGGATGAGCTCAGATTCCCTGGGTGATCTGTTAGGGACTGAAGGCTGGATCCAGGGTTCATCTGTTGGTGACCAGTGGAGATGGGGAATGGTATCTGAATTACCTGCCTGGGGCTGTCCCACAGGTGACAGTGCTGATGAGAGATGCCCATCCTTCTGGAGGGGAATCTGAGTCTCCAGGAGAGCTCAGGGGATCTCCAGGGACAGCTTGTGCCTGGTGTGGGCAGAGAGTGGAGCCTCACAAAGTGAGGGATGGTCCACGGTTGGGTGACCAGAAGGTAGAGCACTAAATGCAGGTACACATGGGGAAACAAGGACTCTGCAATGCCCAGAGAGGCAGTGGGGACCCAGGAGTCCCAGGGAAGAGGGACCGGATAGTGATTCCCTCACCCTCAGTGAAACAGCACAGGCTGGAGCTAGTGCATGCCCAAACACATCTCCTGCTATTGCAAACGCCCTGGGGTCACTCTGAGCACTGTCCACGAGCACAGACATGTGCCAGCAGTGTCAGTGGTGTTGATCCCTGTCCAGCTGCCAGCCCATTCCGGCCGCAGCCAGCATGGCCAGAGCCGAGTCAGGAGTCACCCCATGGCCTCACAGCTGCTCGCTCTGCAGAGCAGCACTGCCAGTCTGGGGCCCTGCGGGGAGCACAGGTCAGGGGTGCAGGAACAGCTAGGCCAGCACGGACACACTAACCTGGGCAGAGGCTCCCTGGGGAGCAGGGATGTCCCAGGAGAGAAGCAAGGCAGCGTTCAGAGATAGGAAATGAGAAGGAAAAGCAGGTTTCCCTGTGCACCAGCTCGGGGCAGGCAGCTCTGTCCCCAAGGCAGGAGGAGCTGCCAGAGGGGCTGCAGGGCCAGGGCTCTCGTGCTGTGCTGGGCAGCGGGGTGGGCATGGAGGGGCTGCAGGCAGACAGGGAGGGGGATGTGCTGGGCACAAGAGCAGGGGAGACAGAGAGTGACCGGCTTCATTGTGGGGCCTCTCTCCCCTGCTGGGGGCCTTGGGCCGTGCCTGAGTTATGCTGTGGACATGGTTGTGCCCTGTCCCTGTCCCCATCCTGCTGTCGTGACTCCCCATCTCTACCTTGGACCTGCCTCCGACTACAGCCAAGAAAGCCTTGGCAAGGGAAGCTGGGATCCAAGGAGATCCCAGAGAAGGCTGTAAATACAAAAGGTGACCCTATATCCGTAGCAGCAACTCTTTCCTGACAGGCAATTTAAAGGTGTCAGGAGAGCTTCAGATTTGGACCCTCTACCCAGGGAACACTGCGTGCAGAGTCTTAGCTGCATGAAGAAGCGAAAGCAGTCGCTTGGGATCTGATTTGATGATGCCCAGTTATGACAACAGGTCTTTCTGTGTCACAGCTTGACAGTTTATGAACCATTTGTGACTGGGTTCCTGCTACAAAGAGGATGTTTTTGGGAGCAGAAAGAGCGGGGCTGCTCTGTGCAGGAAGCAGAGCCGGGAGCTGAAGGTGCTGGCAAGGCAGGCAGGACAGGAACCCACCGACGAGATGTGCCATCTCACACTGTCTGGATAAGAAGAGCAGAACAGATTTGGGGATGGTAACTGGGGTCAGGCACAGTTCAGCAATGGCCAGATAAGACTGGAGGGCTCCATCCAGCCCTGCTTTGTGTGGGAGGTTGGACTGGCGATCTCCAGAGGTCCCTTCCCACCAAAACTCCTCTGTGATTCCATGAATTCTTGCTCCTCAGCCTCTGCTCCGGCACGGCTGGCAGGGGGATGAGAGCACCTAGGGCAGGGCAGAATGAGTCTGGTTGGGAGAGCATCGGGGGAAGATCCAAAGGTCCCTGGCTCAGCCCTGGGCTTTGGAAAACTCCCTCATGCACCCCGAGAGGCTCCGTCTGCCTCTTCCCCCCCTGCCCTGTGCTCCCCTCCCATCAGACAAAGCGGTGGCCATCATTGCATGGGGACTCTCTTCCCCATGGGGAGGAGAAGAAGGGCCTTCACCAGCCCCACACTGCCTTTTGCACCCACAGCCTTTGAAGTTGCATGTGCCTGGGTCTGCCCACTTGCCTTCACCACAGTCATGGCTGCACTGAAGCCCATGAAAATCCCAGTGCTCCTACCCTCGAGCAGGCATCCACCCCGAACCTGGAGCCTGGCTGGCCACAAAGGCATCACCTGTCCTGTGCCCTGGCTGTGCAGCCAAGGGTAGGGGTCTTCCCTCCAATTTGCCAGCTCCTCCCCTTGCTCCCAGCACTGCTGCCACGGTGCCCATGTCAAACCCTCCCGTCGCCAGACTGCCCCAGGCCCGAGGCAGCTCCAGCTCCCTCGACGGCTGTGCTGGAGCCATTCAGGAGAGGGCTGAGGTGGGGCTGGCACTGCCAGGCTGGGTTGGGAGAGGGCAGCTCCCACAAAATCACAGAATCACAGAATGGTTGAGGTTGGAAGGGACCTCTGGAGATCATCTAGTCCAACCCCCCTGCTCAAGCAGGGTCACCTAGAGCACATTGCACAGGATCGTGTCCAGGCAGGTTTTGAATATCTCCAGAGAAGGAGACTCCACCACCTCTCGGGGCAACCTGTTCCAGTGCTCTGTCACCCTCACAGTGAAAAAGTTTTTCCTCATGTTCACATGGAAGCGTCTGTGTTTCAGTTTGTGCCCGTTGTCTCGCGTCCTCTCGCTGGGCACCACTGAAAAGAGTCTGGTCCCATCCTCTCGACACCCACCCTTCGGATACTTGTACACGTTGATAAGATCTCCTCTCAGCCTTCTCTTCTCCAGGCTAAACAGGCCCAGCTCTCTCAGCCTTTCCTCATAAGAGAGATGCTCCAGTCCCCTAATCATCTTTGTAGCCCTTCGCTGCACTTGCTCCAGTAGTGCCACATCCCTCTTGTACTGGGGAGCCCAGAATTGGACACAGTACTCCAGATGGGGCCTCACCAGGGCTGAGCAGAGGGGGAGAATCACCTCCCTCGACCTGCTGGCAACACTCTTCCTGATGCACCCCAGCATACCATTGGCCTTCTTGGCCACAAGGGCACATTGCTGCCTCATGCTTAACTTGGTGTCCACCAGCACTCCCAGGTCCTTCTCCGCAGAGCTGCTTTCCAGCAGGTCAACCCCCAACCTGTACTGGTGACTGGGGTTATTCCTCCCCAGGTGCAGGACCCTGCACTTGCCTTTGTTGAACTTCATGGGGTTCCTCTCCGCCCACCTCTCCAGCCTCTCCAGGTCTCTCTGAATGGCAGCACAGCCCTCTGGTGTATCCGCCACTCCTCCCAGTTTTGCATCGTCAGCATACTTGCTTCCTTCATCCAGGTCACTGATGAAGAAGCTGAACAAGACTGGACCCAGTACTGACCCCTGGGGGACACCGCTAGCTACAGGCCTCCAACTAGACTCTGTGCCACTGATCACAACTCTCTGAGCTCTGCCATTCAGCCAGTTCTCAATCCACCTCACTGTCTGCTCATCTAGCCCACACTTCCTGAGCTTGTCTATGAGGATGTTATGGGAGACAGTGTCAAAAGCCTTGCTGAAGTCAAGGGAGACAACATCCACTGCTCTCCCCTCATCTACCCAGCCAGGCATTCCATCATAGAAGGCTATCAGATTGGTTAGGCATGATTTCCCCTTGGTGAAGCCATGCTGACTACTCCTGATCACCTTCTTGTCCTCCACATGCTTGGAGATGGCTTCCAGGATGAGCTGCTCCATCACCTTTCCAGGGATGGAGGTGAGGCTGACTGGCCTGTAGTTCCCTGGGTCCTCCTTCTTGCCCTTTTTGAAGACTGGGGTGACATTGGCTTTCTTCCAGTCTTCAGGCACCTCTCCTGTTCTCCATGACCTTTCAAAGATGATGGAGAGTGGCTTAGCAATAACGTCTGCCAGCTCCCTCAGCACTCGTGGGTGCATCCCATCAGGGCCCATGGATTTGTGGGTGTCAAGTTTGCTTAAATGATCTCTAACCCGATCCTCCTCCACCAAGGGAAAGTCTTCCTCTCTCCAGACTTTCTCTCTTGTCTCCAGGTTCTGGGGTTCCTGAGGGCTAGCCTGTGCAGTAAAGACTGAAGCAAAGAAGGCATTCAGTAACTCTGCCTTCTCTGCATCCTTCGTCACCAGGGCACCCACCCCATTCAGCAAAGGGCCCACATTTTCCCTAGTCTTCCTCTTGCTACTGATGTATTTGAAGAAGCCCTTCTTGCTGTCCTTGACATCTCTCACCAGATTTGATTCCAAACGGGCCTTAGCCTTCCTCCTCGCATCCCTGCATACTCTGACAACGTTCCTATATTCCTCCCAAGTGGCCTGTCCCCCTTTCCACGTTCCGTATACTTCCTTCTTCTGGTTGAATTTTGCCAGGAGCTCCTTGCTCATCCATGCAGGTCTCCTGCCTCCTTTGCTTGACTTCCTACTCATAGGGATGCACTGCTCTTGAGCCTGGAGGAAGTGATGTTTGAATATTAACCAGCTCTCTTGAACGCCCTTTCCTTCTAGGGCCCTAACCCATGGGATTCCTCCAAGTTGGTCCCTGAAGAGGCCAAAGTTTGCTCTCCTGAAGTCCAGGGTTGCGATCCTACTTGGTGCCCAGCTGCCTCCTCACAGGATCCTGAACTCCACCATCTCATGGTCACTGCAGCCAAGGCTGCCCCTGACCTTCACATCTTCAACCAGTCCTTCTTTGTTTGTTAGTACGAGGTCCAGCAGCACACCTCTCCTTGCTGGCTCCTCCACCATCTGTGTCAAGAAGTTGTCACCAATGCTCTGCAGGAACCTCCAGGACTGTTTGTGCCTAGCTGTGTTGTCTTTCCAGCAGATATCGGGGTGGTTGAAGTCCCCCATGAGAACCAGGGCCTGGGATCGTGAGGCTACTTCCAGCTGTCTGTAGAAGGCCTCATCGACTTCCTCTTCCTGATCAGGTGGTCTGTAGTAAACACACACAACAGTGTCACCCATGCTAGCCTGCCCTTTGATCCTTACCCATAAGCTCTCGACTCGCTCTTCATCCACCCCTAGGCACAGCTCAATACATTCCAGCTGCTCTCTCACATAAAGAGCAACTCCACCACCTCGCTTTCCTGGCCTGTCTTTCCTAAAAAGCACGTAGCCATCCATGACAGCACTCCAGTCATGCGAGCTATCCCACCATGTCTCTGTAATGGCAATGAGATCACGGCCCTGCGACCGCACACACATCTCTAGTTCTTCATGTTTATTCCCCATGCTGCGTGCATTGGTGTACAGGCATTTCAGAGAGGTGATCGAGCATGCAGGTTTCCCAGGAGGGGTAAATGAGGGTCCTCCATAGCCACATCCCATGCGCACTTCCCTGGCTGCATTCACCTGCTGCAGGCATCCCGACTTGAGCTGTCTTTTGCCAGCTACCCTGGCACTATAACTCTCCCCTTCCCCCATCTTTCCTAGTTTAAAGCCCTCCTTACCAGGTTGGCCAACCTGTTGGCAAAGACCCGCGTGCCCCGCCTCGTGAGGTGGATCCCATCTCTCGCCATCAGTTGTCGATCTTCAAACAGGGTCCCATGGTTGTAGAAACCAAAACCCTGTTTCCAACACCAGCAGCGCAGCCAGTCGTTAACCTGGAAAGTCCGTCTCCTCCTCCTCTCATCCATCCCCCTCACTGGCAGGATTGAGGAGAAGATGACCTGGGCTCCCAGACCCTTGACCACCATCCCCAGAGCTCTGAAATCCTGCTTGATGGTCTCCAGTTTGCCCTTGGTGTCATTGGCGCCCACATAGAAGAGCAGCAGTGGGTAATAGTCCGAAGCGTGGACAAGCCTTGGCAGTCTTTCCATGACATCTCTCACACAAGCCCCCGGCAGGCCACAAACCTCTCTAGACAAGAGGTCAGGTCGACAGATAGATGCCTCCGTCCCCTGCAGCAGGGAGTCCCCCACAACAATCACCCGCCGCTTCTTCCGGGTGTTCCGGTAGGGCACAGGGTCTGTTGTCCCAGGTACTTCCCTTGCAGCCATGCCCAGCTCCTCCTCATCCTGGAGGGCACTAAACCTGTTCTTCACCTGCAAGTCTTCGGGAGGAGTAGGAGCCTTTCTCCTCCCACGAGCAGTGACCGGTTTCCAGCCTTCTTCTATGATGTTATGATGTACAGTTTCACACGGCACAGAGCCCTCTGGCAACTCCACTGCTGCAGGGGGTTGGGACTCCTGGAGCTGCACAGTCTCCGAGAATACCCTGTCTATCTCTTGCTCTGCTTCCCGGATGCTGCGCAGCCTACTGACCTCCTCCCGTAACTCCCTTACCTGACGACACAACTCGTCAACAGCAGCACACCTCCTGCAGGAGAGCTGGCTGCCAGCCCAGGCCTCCCGGAGAGGCCCCAAGCACTCCCTGCAGCCTGAGACCTGTAGAGCCGCATCTACTGTCAGAGGGTCGGTCTGGGTTGCAGCCTCTGACACAGCAACTCCAACAGCCGCTGGGGAACGCGCTGTGCGGCGTGTCACGACCATGCTTGAGGAAGCGTACACCACAGGGAACAGAAACGAAGGTACCTTCGCGCGTCCTTCTGCGCGAACTGCTGCGCAAACTGCTGCGTCTGTTCGCTGCCTCACCATGCCACTCTTCACTCTTTGCACAGAGCACATCACACTCTGAGGTGTCGTGCTCTCTCGACTGGTGAGGAAAGCAGGGGGACCAGCTTCATCTATTTTTGGGTGGACAAATTTGCACAAATCTCAACATACCTGTGTTACCATGACATTTTAAAGGCGTCCCTAAAACATCTAGCCAAACTCTCTTTTCATTCCCTCCACAGTCAATGAAGTGAACTTCATTTGGGGAGACAACAGGGAGGAGGCTGATCTCACCCCATGCCAGACCCACTTGTCTGGACTTCCCTTTCTAGTCAATGGAGGGAAATAGGTTCCCTCAACTGAGTTGTTTTGAGATACATTTCCTAATGACAAGCTAAGGTCCCATACGAGCCACCTCCAAAATTTCCAGCACACAGCGCACCCCCAAGTGCCCCACAACACACAAAGCCCAACTCTCCAGCCCTTCCATTCCCTTCTAGGCCTCGCAACAGGCACTTCCTCTGAACATCCACTCACAGCCTGGGGCCTGCTCACTTCCCACCTCCAGGATGCAGAGAGCAAGCGCTCTCACAGGGGCTGGTCAGGCCAGCTCTTGCCTCTTGCTTGTGCCTCAACTTCTCTGAAAAAGAAATCTCTTTGAAAATGGGGCCTTTACCCTTTTGAGGGGTGACATTCCTTCTGTCTCCTCCAACAGCTTTTGCACCCATTCCCCAATTACTGCATACGTGGACAGAAAATCAGAGACCTCTAGCGTGTTACATCTCCAAATGTGTCATAAAAGCAGGTGGACACCTCAAAGATAGAGACAGCATTCAGACCTGGCAGGAAAATCTCACAAGCTCCCTGCTGCTTTTTTGGCAGGGGCAATTGCTAAAGCACACACACCCTGGGAAGAAGAGATTACTAACACCACTGCTCACACCACCACTAGATTCATTTAGCAGCCTCAAAAGTCTAGCTGGACTCCCTAGCTGACCAGGAGGAGGCTGCAGGCTTCTACTCAGCAACAACTGGAAAGGCAAACTCCATCTCCATGTTCACCACAGAACATCATCCGCATTTTAAAGGTAGCAGTAGTAACTCATGATGATGGAGGGGAATAAAATGTGTGTCAGATGATGGGGAACATCTACTTCTGCTTGATTAATGAGTTGCATTGCTGTATTGCTGTAGAGCTCTGCAGAGGTCAATCCCTCCTCTGAGCACACGCAACAAACCCAGAAGTGACCTCACCACCAACATCCAAGCCAGGTGTCTTCTCCTGACCTGTCAGCTGCTCACATAGAGGTGACCTCACAAGTGCATACCCCCACCACATGCCTGCTGATGGCCTGTGGGCTTCAGAGACAGAAGTTTCCTCCAAAGAACTTCCCCAACCACCAACTACTGCTGGCCTAGCAGGGACTCTGACAAAAGAGACCTCACAAGCAATGTCCACGCCTAGCTGCCTGCTGCTGGCCTATCAGGGACTCAGAAAGACATGACCTCACAGTCACCTTCACAGCCATGTCTCTGACACTGGCCTATAAACCTCTCAGACAGAAGTTATCTCACTACAACTTCCCCTGCCATGCGCCAAATGCTGACCTATCAGCTGCTCAGGCAGAAGTGATCGCAAAAGCTCATATTGCAGCCGTGTACCTGCTGCTGCCCTACCAACTGCTCAGGGAGAAATGACCTCACAAGCACCTTTCCAGCCACAGCTCTGCTGCTATCCAATCAGTTCAGCACTCAGAAGTGACCTCACAATCAACAGCCAAGCCTTCTTCCTCCAGCTGGCCTATCAGGTGCTCAGGCAGAAGTGACCTCAGAATCAAGAGCCGAGCCATGTGCCTCCTGCTGGCCTGTCAGCTACTGACAAAGAATTGCTTTGACACTGGTGATTTTCTGGCATAGCTCTCTTAGTCACTAGTGACCTCACTACCCACACCCTGACCATGCGGCAGTGGCCACCTGCAGCTCCCCCTGCCTCCCCCAAGGCTCAGCCAGCTCCTGAACGGCCTCACTGATCCACCTCATGGCTTCACAATGCTCAGAGTGCAGCAAAACACCCTTAACGGACCAGTTACTACCCCAAAAGAAGCTTTTAGCTTTTGCCCAGGTAGTCTCTACACGTAGACTATAAAACTTAGGAAGTGGAAGAAGGCCTGCAAGTAACTATTGGCAACATCTTTGAAAAAGATGATTTCATGGGATGAGCAATTAGGAAGCTGAAGACAGCAGGGCCTCATGTCGCAGGCAGAGGGAGAAGCCTTCCCGCAACTCACAAGTCTGGTTCCTTCCCCAATGCTGAACAAACCCAGAAAATCCTCTACACATCCAGGACAACCACCATTCTCCTCTTTTATGCCCTGACAACTGGAGACATGTGGAAGGACTCAGGCCAGGGCATCTCAGCTGGTGAAACCAGCAGAGCCACAAGTCAGCAACTCTTCACCCTGACCTAGGAGCATGGAAAGAACAACGGCAAGTGGGAGCACTGGCCGTTCAGCCACTTTCAAGGCCCCTGACAAGCAAAACAGCTCACACTTACAGAGCTGCTCTGGAAACAACACCCCCCAGGCTGCTGCCAGGATCACAGGTCTCGGGGCAAAGGAAGAGGCCTGGAGCAAAAACAACGGCTAAGGCACAGCATGACATGTGGGGACAGCCTCTCTCAGAGCCACTCGGAAATGCCATTTCCAGAACAAACAAGACCACTGGGAAGGGCCCCTCGGGAGGACACCAGCAGCCTGCTCACACTTTGCCCAGCAGCTCCCAAACGCAGCTCGGAGCAGCACCTGGGGGCTGCAGTGCCAGCAGCAGCTTAGGGAAATGCTTTAACATGGGTCTCCGACCACAGGCAGGGGCAAAGCTTCCTGCCCCCAAACCCCAGCAGCCACCCCGGCCCAGCTGCTTGGGGCAGGCCAGCACGTCTGGCTGCAGGGCAGCTGCCCGCTCTGTCCCCGGTCGCTCTGTGCCGTGCTCACAGCCCCACCAGCCCCTGCTGCAGCTCCTGCAGGAAAGCAGCCCCGGGGCCAGCACCGCTGCCCCCGCCCCAGCGGGAGGGCACCCACCGGCAGCTGAAGGCGCCCGCAGCCCCACCAGCCCCGCTCACACCCACTCTCACCCGCTCCCTCGTTCCGGCCTTGCTCCCACTCCACTTTCACGACTGACTTTTTTTTTCTATATGGTGGACTCTGATTGGCTGACAGAGCTGTTAGTCAAATCCAGCCCCACCTACCTCTTTCCAGCCAATAGGAGAGCAGCACTGGGGGTGTTGCCATGGAAACAGTGCAGCCTCCTGCCCTGGCAGCCAGCTCTGCTGCCTCCCCTCCCCCCATGGTCGAGTGCTATGTTGTGGGAGGTGGCACGGGGCATCGCGGGATGTCACGGGGCCTTGGGGCAGCGCGGCCCCCTTGTACCCGGGCAGTGTGGGGCCCGGGGGCACGGCCACTGCCCCGACGGGGCTGGGCTCTGCCCTGCTCCTGGCTGCCCTGCACACACGTGCTGTGCCGGGCGTGGGGGAGCAGCCCCGGGGCCTGTGCTGGTGCCGGCCCTGGCACTGGCGTGGGGGCCCTGGGCATGGCCAGGGCAGCAGAGCCCATGGGCAGCGTCCTGCTGCCCCAGGGCAGGGCAGGGCAGGTCCCTGTTGCCCCTGGGCCCCAGCCCCCTGCCCACGACAGCCCCGGAGCTCGGCAGCCCTCGCGCTGTGCCCGGCAGGGCTGGGCCACAGCCAGGCAGGGGCTGCTCTCTGCAGGGCTGGGCTGGACGCTGGTGCCTCACTCTGCAGGGCTGAGGAGCCCCGGGGGCACAGGACAGCCAGGGGCAGAGCAGCTCTGGGCCTGCCAGTGCTGGACAGCGGAGCTGTGTGGCCAGGAGGTGCCTGGGGGAGATGGCCCTGCTGGACTGCCCCCAGCACTGCCCCCCACGGCTCAGAGAAAAATGCTTGGGGTCAGCAGGGACTTGTGGCGTGGCCATGGCACCCCCACCTGTTCCCAAGCTGCTCTCCCAAACAGGCTGTCTTTTGGGTGCAGAGGTCAGACCCCCATGTGCAGGAGGACAGGGGCTGAGGCCATCTGAGGACAAGATCTCTGAGCCCAAACCATGTTCTGCCAAGTTGGAAGCATAAAAGGATCCAGGGGGAGGAGCAGAGGTTCTCCCAAAGGAGCAGACACCTTGGGGTTATTACAAGGTGAAGGTTTCATTTCCCATATGGGCATTTCCAACAGGCTCTTGAGAGCCCCAGGGGAGCTGCAGGACACCCCAGCTACAGGACGCAGGACCCCTTTCGTGCCAGAGGCAGATGCCAAAGGGGGACCCACTCCCAAGGAAACCTATCAATGGATTCCTACCACCCTCCCACCCTCACACCCTCCACAAGGGGATGGAGTCAGCCCCACAGGATCCTTGGGGCTCAGGGCAGCCCCATCGCCAGGACCCAGGAGTCCTGGCTGCCACACCGTCCCCTGAGCCAGACGGGACCCTCATGCAGGGCTCTTGTGGCAGCCCTCAGCCCTGTCCAGTCATCCTCCCAGCTCAGGATCCACAGTAGTTTTTGCAGTTAACTGTCTCTGTGCAATACCACAGGAAGAAACTGTAAAAGCTTTTATCCTTGGTGGAGAGCCGCAGGAGTGTTAGAAACAAGGAACTGTGGTGCAGGCTGATGGTCTTGGTCCAGCAGTTCTCCATCTCTATTACCCCCTTGCCCTCAGATTGCCTCTCCAGCTGGGGAGGGGGGACAGTCTTCCCGTCTCATCACCCAGAACTTCTCTCCAGTGTGTCCCTTCTCCTCTGCCTATCAGCAAGGGGCCCCCATCATGGCCCCCCCGCCTCCTGTCCCCCATCCTTGCCATGGAGCGGCTCTGAAGAGCAGCAGTGGGGAGCTCGTGAGCAGTGCTCAGCAGCTCCTGGGCCTTGCAGGGAAGTGAGGGTACTGCCACGGCACTGGGGAGACCTCCTTGTGATGCGGCACATCCCACTGTGACCTCAGCTCATGTCATGTGGGGGCTCAGTAGGTCACCACCATGGAGATGGCACAGCCAGGGAGAGAGCCGAGAGATTTCCCCTCATGTTCTGGAAAGCAGACACCTCCCATCACCCCAGTTATTTACCAAATCTTGCTGACAAATCCTTCAGGAACATCCCCAGATGATGCCAAAGGCTGTGAGGTATGAAAAAGGGAATCCTGGAGAGGACACGTCTGTGCCCCTGCACTGTCAGGTCTCTGCACTGGGCAGAGCTGTGTGGGAAGCTGGGGTTTGGGGGTTGCTTTGGGATTTGGTGTTTTTCAAAGAGAGGATCAAAATCATGTGGGATGAAACAGCACAAAGCACGGCCACAAGCTGAGATGCTTTGGTGAGCCTCAAAAGTGATTTCTCCTGTGGGTCGCTCTTTTTGTAGAAGCGGGATGTAGGACAATCTGGGACAGGATGCAGCCTTCCTCCTTGAGGCACCAAAGCAGGCTCTTTGGTTTTAGAAGTCCTCAGCAAGGTTTCTCGGTCTGTGGTGCTTAAGATAGAGATGATAGGCCAGAAAAGAGCAAATGTGCCCTTAACACACATCATCTGGAGAGCTTTATCTGGGACCCTGGTCCCTGCCATGCTTCATAGCCATGGATACTGTAGTGCACGAACATGGTGCTGCCAATTATTAAGAATGAAACCTTATTTGGCAATAGTAAAAAATGTGTGAAGTTTTGGAAATGAGGATTTTTGTCAATTATTGCACTGAGTTATTTTTTGAGAAGATTTCAACTTAGGACTAGAATGTTCTTTTGGGGCTTGATTCATTGGACCACACAGAGGGGCTGTTGCTGCATGAGATGCCCTGGGGTAGCTGTGTTCCCGTGTGGTGCTGGTAATTTTGGAGGTGGCTGCCATGGGATGTTAGCTTGTCATTAGGAAATGTATCTGAAAACAACTCAGTTGAGGGAACCTATTTCCCTCCATTGACTAGAAAGGGAAGTACAGAAAACTGCATCTGGCCTGGGGTGAGATCAGCCTCCTCCCTGTTGTCCCCCCAAATGAAGTTCACTTCATTGACTGTGGAGGGAATGAAAAGGGAGTGTGGTTAGAAGTTTTAGGGACTCCTTTAAAACATCACGTTAACACAGGTATGTTGAGATTTGTGCAAATTTGGCCATCCAAAAATACATGAAGCTGGTCCCCCTGCTTTCCTCACCAGTCGAGAGAGCCCAACACCTCAGAGTGTGACGTGCTCTGTGCAAAGAGTGAGGGGTGGCATGGACAGCCCTGGGCAGGGGGTGGTTTTCTGAGCACTGGGCCCTGTGTGAGACACAAAAATATCCTGTTCAGTGGTGCAGGTCTGATTATAACTGAAAAGTTTCGAAAATGAGATTAAAACTGAAACAAGAAAGAAATTAAGACAAAGATTGAAAGCAAAGAAATGTTTTGTTATACTTTCCAGGTTTTCATTTTTTGTGCTCTTATTGTCTTTTCTGATTTGTTCTGTTTCAGTATACTGGTCTGCGGGGGAGATTCCACATTATCTTTTTAATCTGAAAAGGAAAGAGATTTTCAGAACTGGGGTGGGATGCAGTCACAGGGTCATGGGTGGCTGGTGCCTTTGCAAGTGCCCTGGTCCCCTCTGGTGCCCAGCCTCCATATGCAGCTCCGAGGGGCTCTGGTCTCCTGCAGGTCCTCTGTGAGGGCTGCCAGGCCCAGGCAGGTGCCTCAGAGACACCAGGACCTCTCCAAGTGCTACTGGGTGCTTGTGGTTGGACACGTGAGCTCTGCCTGGAAAGGTGAAGAGCTGTTTTCAACATTAAAAAAATATGAGCCCACTTTCATCAGCTCCAATGATTGGGTAATTTTAATGTCAGTGTTTTCCTATGATGAAATACTGGTAATCTTCAGGAAAGGTATTAATCTGCGGAGAAGAAATACTGGTTTGCCCTTGACCTTGTGTTTCCACTGCTCTGTCTATTAAGCTGTGGATGTAGTCTCAGTGATCTCTCACACATTTCCACATGCCCAGATTAAATTGATTGTTTCTAAAGTCATCTTTGCATCAGACGATCTGGGCCTATGCACTTTCCATAGTTTTCTAGTCTTTGTCCTCCCCTTGCTCTTTAGCGTTCAGATACCTCTCAGCAGTCCTGTAGCTGCTTTAAGCTTCAGGGAGTCTGAAACTTGCCTCATCTTTCAGCAGTATAATTCTCTCTTCAACCAATTCCTTCACTGTGTGTCTATCCAGCCTTTCCTATCTATCTGTGAAGAACAGTTCAAGGAATGTTATTCCTTGTAGACCGTGGACCTCACTGGAGGCAACTTGGACTTGAACATACAGTTGAGGAGTGTATTTTATTTCTTATGACACTGGATCAAGTTTATTTGTGTCTGATCGCAATTAAGACAAATCCTTCTGTGTCTGTTTGCAGCTAGTTGTCTAAGGAAAGCAGGTGGGAATTGGTGCACATGAGCTGTACCATTCAGCTGCAGTCTTGAGTGGCAAAAGGTTCGATTTGAACAAGAGTGATCGAAGTCCCCAGTGGCTGATGAGAGAAGTGGCAGGGCTGGGGAGGTGGGGAGGAAGGCTGTCCATACATGTCTCCTATCAAAAATACTGCTTTTCCTACATGTCCAGACTTCATTAGGAGACACTCTGGATCAATATCAGTTGGAGAAGGTGGATATCACTCTAGGTTGTAAGCTGAAAGATAAGGAAACCTTTAAAAGCAGAAATCCTTTTTTTTTAATGCTCATAGAAATTTTCCTCTTCTAAATACACTGCTGAAACCTCTCCAATTAGCCACAGCACAAGAATTGAAGAGCTGAAGAAAATTATGGGGAGAGGCATGGCTCCTTAGGGATTTTTGCATTTTACTGACCCCTTGGGTGTATTTGGTGCTGAGCCCATGAACCTCAGATGCTGAGAGGAGACTGAAGCAACCTCTCAAGAAGTTTACATCAGAAGCAAATCCCCAAGTTTCTTGGAGCGTTAATGGGTCCCACTGAGGGTCATTATCAACAAGAGCTCCCTGGTGGCTGATTAGAGCCGAAAGTTGGAGGCCCTGATTGCAGGTAGGCAAAGGCAATGTGAGGGTGGCTGTGATGCCAAGTCAGCCTTGATGTGTGTTATCAAGCAGAGTGACCAGGCACTGACAGCCAGCTCCTGGGAAGGGTGATGCTTTCCATCACACGTTGATCAGGGCTCTTCCTGGGGGCAGTGTCAGGGTGGGGATGCCCAAGGCCGAGTGCAGGACCATGATATGGCACCTCTTGGGCTCCCAAGGGACAAGGAGGCAGCAAGGCCACAGTGCTTAATGGAAACAATGTCTTCTCATGGGCCTTGGTGGCAGAGACTCCAGCGATAGCCAAAAGGACAAAGGCCTATCTGTGTTGGGAGCTTTCAGCCTTGGCCGTGCCCTTGGCCATCTCCACCACAGGGTGTCCTATGCTTTCCCGTTTGTGTTCTTGTTTCCCTGCAGACTGTACACACCCAAGCTGCTTCCCCAATTGCTCTCACCCCAGGATCACCCCACCTCTCCTGATGTCTTCCTGTCCTCACTTGCTTTTCCTTGAAACACCAAGCCAGGGGCTGAACACAGACTCCCTCTGGGTGACCTCTAGCACCACAGCACTACCCTTCGAGTGACATTTGCTTTTCCTAATGTCACAGCTAAACCCCACAAGCTGCTCTTGGTGGCTTTTCCTCCTTCTCATGTTGTTTCTCACTACCAAGAGAAGCTCCATCATCTCTGAAACCCCCCTTCAAGCAGTCACAGGCTCCTACTCTACTGCCCTTTGCCTCCACTTCAGCAGCATAAAGAAGGCCAGGTCCCTCAGCCTCGCCTCATGGATGGGATTATTCCCAGCTAGGCATAGAACTTGACACTTCTTTTCATAGGTATCTGTTGTGTGAATCACCCGAGTTTCTCAAGATCCTTCGGGACCAAAGTTCCTCTTTGTCAAAACAAAACAAACAACAACAAAAAAGCAAAGTGGCATCAATGGGTTAAGGATAAGCAGGTGTGGGCTGATGGTATGGGAAGGGATCAGAATGTTAAAAGAGACAGACTTAAAAGGGGGGAAGGGAAAGAAAAAAAAAGGGGGGGAATTAAAAGCAAAGCAAAGGATTCATCATGGCTGTTTTGGGGGTTCCTGCCAAGAAGCCCTGCATGTGAACAATTCTGGCTGGAGGAGGACAAGAAAGCTGGCCTGCTTCCACTGTCACAGGGCACCTGCATGCTTTCCCTGACATCAGCAAGAGAAGATTGAGAGTGGGAAGCATCACGGACTCCTTCAGGGTGGAAAGGACCTCAGGAGGTCTCTAGGCCAATCTGCTTGCTCACAGCAGGGTCAGCTCTGGGGTCAGAGCAGGTTGCTCTGAGCTTCATCCAATCTGTTCTTGGAATCCTTCAAGGGAGGACACTGCACAGCTTCTCTGGGCAAGAAATTCCAATGCTTCTTCACAGAGCAAGTGCTCCAGCTCCCTAACTATTGTAAGGCCCTTGTCCAAATTTGCTCCCAGGTATCAATCTCTTTCTTGTTCTGGGAACCCAAACCTGGATGCAGTGTTCTAGGTGTGGTCTAATGAATAATGAATAGAAGGTGATCACCATTTCCCTTGACCTCCTCGCTGTGCTCCTGGTCATACAGCCCACGATGTTTCTGGCCTTCTTTGCTGCCAGGGAACACTGTTGGCTCATGTTTTGCCTCCTGTTCACCAGCACCCTCAGGTCCTTTTCCACAGAGCCGTTCCACAGGCACTCAGGCCCCAGCCTGTAACACTATGGGGTGTTGGTTTATCCCAAGTGCAAGCCCTGGCATTTGTCCTTGTTGAGTTTCATGAGGTTCCTGACAGCCCATTCCTCCTGCCTCCCTCGGTCCCTCTGAATGGCAACCCTCAAGGATAGGACTGGGCCCTCCTGCCTCCAGTCTGGGGTCATCTACAAGCATCATGAGTGTTGCCTCCTCTGTGTCACTAATACACATGATAAAGTGGACAAGTTCCTGGAGAGACCCTCCAGTGCTCCACTTCTCCCTGGCCTCCAGGAAGAGTACTACCCATGCACCACTGCCCTCTGAGCATGATCATCCAAGCAGCTTTTTACCCATCCAATTGTCTGCTCTTCTAGACTGTAATGCTGTAACGTGCATGCAAGAATATTGTGGGAGACAGTGTCAAACACCTTGCTAAAGTCTAGGTAAAGGACATTTACTCTTCTCCATCCACAAATACAGTTATTTTTTCATAGAAGTCAGTCTGGTTGGTGAGGCACAATTTACCTGGGTAAATCCATGCGAACTGTTCCCAGGTACCTTCTTCTCCTTCATGTGCCTGGAAATGTGATCTGAGAGGATTCGCTGCATGACTCACTCTTCACCAAAGTGAGGCTGAACTGCCTGCCCAGGTTGTCCTGTTGCCCTTTTTGGAAGATGGATGTAACATTTGCCTTTCTGCAGTCATTGGGACTTTGCCACATCTGCACAACCTTTCAAAGATGATAGCGAGTGGCCTTGCAATGACAGCAGTCAGCTCTCACAGCATCCTCGGCTGCAGCCCATCCAACCCCCTTGACTTGTATAGTTAGAGTTCTCACAAGTAATCCCTCACGAACCCCGTCCACTGTTGGTTGTTTTTCTCCTCTGGAGTGCTGACTCAAGGCACAACAGCCCGGGAGACCTTGCTTGTGGAAACAGAAGCTAACAGGGGTTGAGTTCTTTAGACCTATCTGCATCTGCCGCTACAAGATTCCCTGTCCCATTTAGCAGTGAGGCCACATTTTCCTTTTTATTCTTTGATTCTTACTGAAGCAGTAGCAGCTCCTCTTCATGCCCTTGACATGCCATGCAAATGTCAATCCTCGGGGAGCTTTTTCTTCCCTAACACCATTGCTATGACCCTGGACAATAGTTCTAAATTTCTCCATCGCAGCCTCTCCCTCCTTCTGATTCCGGTGTGCTGCCTTATTGCCCTGGGGCTAAGCCGTGAGTTCCCAGTGTAGCCAAGTTGGTGAGTTCACGGGAGGGATCTGAATCCCACTCCAGCCCAGGGGCTTCTAATCTGGCATAAGATGCCTTGATTGACTCATCTGAATCAACAGCTGAACCATGGATAAATGAACTCCCTTCCTGATGCCATCTAGGTGTCCTGCCTAGTTAAGAGATGGGAATAGGGGCTTCCAGAGTGGGACATTTCTGCCTCTTGCAGATAACCATCCTGTGATGAGACAAATTGCAATGCCGTAATCAGTCCTCCTTCAGTGCTTAGAGAGGGATCATCGGTGATTACTTTGGTTTACCTCAGTGAACATTTCCCAGGAGGAGAGAGCACAAGGGACAGAGAAAGTCAGGACTTCAGCTGGGCCCCTGCTCCTGAGTGGGGCCAGGCTTTGGGGACAGAGGGAGCTCATGGCAACCTGGCAGCACTGCCCAGAGACAGCTGTGTGCAGGAGCAGCTCCTCTGCAAAGAGCAGCAGAGCTGCAGGCACTGCCTGCTGCTGCTGACATGAGATGAAACACGACAGCGAGAAGTGAAAAGCAGTGTGGAGTGGGAGGAGAGAGGAGAGCTCATTGTGGGAGGAATCTTCACAGCTCCTGAACACGGTAAGTCTCTGGCTGCAGGGCAATGTACTGAGGTTCCTGGAGGAGTCTTCTGAACCTATCCCATCCCATGGCTGATAGGCTTTTTAAGGATCGCTCTCCCGGCTTCTCCAGTGCATAAGAGGAGGAGTTGTTTTGGAGCAGTGATTCCCTGCCACACTGTCACAGAGACAGGACATCCTGTTCCCTTCTCTCAGGGATACTGCAAGGGTGTGAAGCCAGGGCATGCATGCAGATCTGCCCAGATTCGTGATTCAGAGCAGTGTCCCTGTGCCCCGGGGTGCTGTGTGCCCGGGGCAGTGACTCTGCTACCTGCAAGGGTCAGCACTCAGCCTGCCTGGGGAACTCCCCACAGCACTGTGGGGAGAAGCTCTGGGTGAGAGGACCGACCCCCGTCAGGCAGGTACATTCTCCTGCTGAGAGGGTGCTGCATGGGTCAGGGCTGCTCACAGCTCTAGCTCATGCACATGGCATGTCTGAGCGGTCTTTTCAAGAGGAAGATCAAGAGAAGGGCTACTTGCAAGAGAAGGTGCTTTCCTTCGGGTGTCTGCACTTTCAGTTTCCTAATTTTGGCAGGGAGAATGAAGGAAAGACTTTTCTGCTTTAGCAAGAACTGGGAGTCCTAAACCTTCAGTCTCAGACAATAATAGGTCTGTGAGAACCCTCAGGAAGCCACTTCATCCCCACCTTAGCCTACAGACAGCATCAGCATGCCCTTTTTTGCCTCCCTGCGGTTTATGTGACCTCCTCCTTAGGATCTGCATGCACAGAGATGCCCCTGGACAGTGCCTTGATCCGGGAGGTTTCTGCAGGGCAGAACTGAGCACCCAGCAGGTGGGATGGGGGCTGTGAGCACTGACTGGGAGAAGATGTTGGGACAGAGTAAGAGCTGCCAGCAGGGGCAGCTCCAGGCAGCAGCGATGGGCAGGGAATGAGAGGGAACTGCGAACAGAATCGTCATGGGATGATGGATTTGGGCAAGTCACGGTCAGTCCCTCCAATGCAGACACCTTCCTCTGAGCAAGTCCCCCGTGTCTCCTCTCCCACCCAGCAGAGCCTCTGCCCTGACAGCCATGGGGTCCTGGGCATGAGCCGCCTCCTCTGCAGCCACACCTCCAGCAGAGGAGAGGGGCCTCTCTCCTGCCACAGGCTCATTTTGTGCTGCCTGACAAAGGGACTGAGAGCGACTGCCCTGCATTGTCACCGTCTGTGAAGCAGCATGCCCAGCTGGGTAAGGTGAGGGCTTTCCTGAGTGCCCATCTGCCCCTCTCTCCTTGCCTCCCTTGGCAGCAGGAGCATGGTGTTGCTCCTTGTTTCCCCTCCTGTCCATGCTGCTCCTGTTCTTGCTTTTGGGTTGCCTAGGGTTCTGAGGTTTCAGCTGCAGCTCAGACACCACCACTGCAAGTTGTGCAAGAGAGTGGTCTCTTAGGAGTGAGGACAAAACTCACATGGGAGTGAGGTTGGCCCAGCTCCTTACTAACCTGTGAGGCTCCAGGAAATGCCATCCGTAGGGTGGGAGTGGAGCTGATTCTCCTTTTAAGGAGAGCCCATCTTTAGGACATTTGACTGTTTCCCTGTGGTGTCCTGCCAGGCTGTGAGCTGCCCTCCAGAAAGGCACTGCTGTCCCATAGCACCTCTGCTATGAGATCTCTGCATCACAGCACACTCAGCCAGTGCATAGTTGCACAAAGATCCTATCAGCAAAGAGAGAGGCGATGTGGGGGGCTGTATGAGAAGTGGAACATTTGAAGAGTCAGGGGTAGGAGTACTTGAAAAGTCTCTCCTTACTGCTCAATGTCTTTTTTTCTTCTCTGAACAGTCCCCCATGTCCAGAGAGAGCGTGATGTCCAACAGCAGCTCCCTCAACGAGTTCCTCCTCCTGCCATTCGCTGACATGCGGGAGCTGCAGCTTTTGCACTTTGTGCTTTTCCTGGGCATCTACCTGGCTGCCCTCCTGGGCAACGGCCTCATCATCACAGCTGTAGCCTGCGACCACCACCTCCACACTCCCATGTACTTCTTCCTCCTCAACCTCTCTGTTCTGGACCTCGGCTCCATCTCCATCACTGTCCCCAAATCCATGGCCAATTCTCTGTGGGATACAAGAGCCATTTCCTGCTCGGGATGTGTTGCCCAGGTCTTTTTCCTCTTTTTCTTATATTCAGCAGAATTTTATCTCCTCACTGTCATGGCCTATGACCGCTTTGTGGCCATCTGCAGACCCCTGCACTGTGGGGCCATCATGGGCACCAGAACCTGTGTCAAAATGGCAGCAGCTGCCTGGGCCAGTGCTTTTCTCAAAGCTGTGATGCACACTTCTGATACATTTTCACTACCACTCTGCCAAGGCAACACAGTGGACCAGTTCTTCTGTGAAATCCCCCAGATCCTCAAGCTCGTCTGCTCAGACTCCTACCTCAGGGAAGTTGGGCTTATTGTCATTAGTCTTTGTTTAGTCTTTGGGTGTTTTGTTTTCATTGTGCTGTCGTATGTGCAGATCTTCAGTGCTGTGCTGAGGATCCCCTCTGAGCAGGGCCGTCAGAAAGCCTTTTCCACGTGCCTCCCTCACCTGGCTGTAGTCTCCTTGCTTGTCAGCACAGTCATGTTTGCCTACCTGAAGCCCCCTTCCCTCTCCTCCCCAGCTCTGGATCTGGTGGTGACTGTTCTTTACGCAGTGGTGCCTCCAGCAGTGAACCCCCTCATCTACAGCATGAGGAACAAGGAGCTCAAGGATGCACTGAAGAAACTATTTTAGCTGGTACTGTTTCAGCAGTGATGAGCTGCCCATCTCTCCTCACAACTGATTTCCAATTTGTCTCACGTAACTTGTGATTTGTGCATTCTGTTTGTGATAATCATGTTTGTACACAACTATTTGAATTCCTCCCACTTCTCCAGAAGCACAAACCCCATCTGTCTTACCCAGAGGCCTTCTGTAAATCTGCCTATCACTGTGTCAGAGCTGGCCTCCCAAGTAGTATCTCCGTAATAAAAGAGGACTTGCTCAATACAGTGCCTGAACAATGGGGTCTTCTTCCAAAGCTGGAGCCCAGAATGTGCTCAGGACATTGCACCCTAAAGGCCCTGTTGCCGTGCTTGCTTTTTCCATGGGCTAAGGAACATGAGCTCAGAGGGTGATGTGCGAAGGGATTCAGGCTGGATTCAGCTCCCACTTGTTGGTGTCCAGTGCCAGTGGAGAGGGTCAGTGGTCCAGAGGTATCTGCTGGAGACTGTCTCATATATTAGAGGATTGGTGACAGATGCTCATCCAGTGCGGAGTCACCCTGTGGCCCCACAGCCCTCTCACGCTGCAGAGCAGCACCACCAGCCTGGGACCCTGCAGGGAGCACAGGGGAGGGGTGCAGGAATGGCCAGCCAGGCCAGCATGGACACACTGACCTGGGGAAAGACTCTTTGGGAAGCAGAGACGTCCTGGGGGAAGAGCAAAGGAGCAATTTGTGTTGCGGGGAGGAATAAATGAAAACTTCTTTCTACCTGTGTCAACTCAGGACAGGCTGCTCTGTCACTAGAGCAGCTGGAGCTGCTTGAGGAGCCCAGGGACCAGGACCTGTGCTGTCCTGGGGAGAGGGGCTGGCACAAAGTGCCTGCAGGTAGTCCGAGTTAAGGACCCTGACGGGCGAGTGAAGAGTTAACAGGACTGAAGTTTGTCAGTTGATATGCAGAAGAACTGATAGCACAAGAGCTGACGTGCACAAAGCTGTTGAACAGAGGACTTAACAGGACTGAAGAAGTCTACCAACCGATATGCGCAAGGACTGATATGCGCAAGGCTGCGGAATGATTAACAAGACTGGAGAAGTGAAGTCTGCCACCTGGAATCTGCACGGACCCCCCGGGGAGGGAAGAAACAATACGGAGGTATTATTGTCTTGCCTCGCTAGCAGGGTCCTCCCTAGCAGACAAACAGACAGTCCTGTGATTGTGAAACTTGCTAAAAGTCAGCAAAAGCGGTGTTTGCCCAGAGCCCCAGCCGTATAAAAAGCGACTTGGGAGCTAGGAGAGTTTGAGCAGGGACGGGAATGTGACCTGATCATCCTCTCCGGCTGGACCGTGAGTATTCCCCCCCCCTCCCCTTTTCCTGGGACGCTGGGTTAAGGTAACTCCTCGAGGTTGAGAGCCCTCTCACTAGGAGAGTGAACAAGAAAGCTTTCAAGTAGGGATAAGCAGTCCTTCCGATTAATAACGCAGTAACCGACGGTTTCAGGTTATCCTTTCTAAATTAGTAACTGATGGTTTTGTGTTATCCTTTCTAAATTAGGAATTGCATTCTTTTAATGGATGTTACTAATCCAAAAATTTTTGTGAGGAAATAAACATCTTTTTATTATTATTATATTACTGTCTCAGTCGTTGCTATTGAACATTCATAGCATGACAGCGTGACAGGGAGGCACATGGAAAAGGCTTTGTGTCGTCCCTGCTCAGAGGGGATCCTCAGCACAGCAGTGAAGATCTGCACGTAGGACAGCACAATGAAAATTAAACAGCCTAAAATTAAACAGACAGTAACCACAAGAAGCCCAGCTTCCCTGAGGTAGGAGTCTGCGCAGGAGAGCTTGAGGATCTAGGGAATCTCACAGAAGAACTGGTCCACCACATTGCCTTGGCAGAGTGGTATTGAAAATGTCTTAGCAGTGTGCAGCACAGCATTGAGAAAACCACTGGCCCAGACAGCTGCTGCCATTTGGACACAAGCTCTGCTGCCCATGATGGTCCCGTAGTGGAGGGGTTTGCAGATGGCAACAAAGCGGTCATAGGCCATGACAGTGAGAAGAGAATACTCTCCTCCAAACAAGAAGACAACCAGGAAGACATGGGCAGCACATCCTGAGTAGGAAATGGTCCTGGTGTTCCAGAGGGAATTGGCCATGGATTTGGGGACAGTGGTAGAGATGGTGCCAAGGTCGAGGAGGGAGAGGTTGAGGAGGAAGAAGTACTTGGGGGTGTGGAGGCGGTGGTCACAGGCTACGGCTGTGATGATGAGGCCATTGCTCACAAGGGCAGTCAGGTAGATGCCAAGGAAGAGCGTGAAATGCAAGAGCTGCAGCTCCTGCGTGTCTGCAAATGCCAGGAGGAGGAACTCGTTGAGGGAGCTGCTGTTGGACATTTTGCTTTCTCTGGGCTTTCGGGACTGCCTAAAGGAGAGAAGACATTGAGAAGTTAGCAGATACATTTTTAAAGCAAAGAAACCCCCCAAATGTTGCATTTCTCATGCAACCCCCCACACTGCCTCTCTCTTTACAGAGAGGATCTGTGTGCAGCTCCCTTGCTTGAGCTCCACTTTGCACTGGCAGAGTGTGTTATGAGGAACAGGAACCTCTGCCCATGAGCTCCAGAGGAGTCAGTCCGGCTGTATAGTGGTGGGATACATGGGAATGGGGGTGACTAGCTCGGACAGTCACAGTTCCTCTCAGGTGAAATCCACTGGGCATGTGGAAGGGCTTTTCAGCATCTGCACCACCACTTCTAAAGAATGAGGGTTGAGGAGCAGAGTTCATGGGATTTTTTAACAGTGTTTATTTGCTTTGAGATGCCCCTGTCACCCCTGCGGAGTGACCCTCAAAGGCAGCAATTCTCAGCATTTCTACAGTGAATCCGGAGAAAAATGGATTCCCTGTCCCTTGGTGCAGAGCGAGGACAGCTTGTCTGTCTATTAGCCTTGTTCCCAGCTGTCCTTTCCTCGCACCTCTTGGAGCTGGGGGATGATCGCTCTCATATGTTGCCCTAAAAAGAAACCAGCCCCTGCTGAGAGCAGACGAGTCCAGTTTCAAAACCGCAGCTCTCCAAGCATCTCTCCCTTTCTCAGGGCACCAGAGGGAGGTCTTCACACTCCCCTTCTCGGCAAGGACACACAGGGCTCTTTTCAGATGCCCATATACAGTTTCCCAACACCATTTCCATACTCTCAGCATCTCTGCAGATTCCTCATGGGTCTCTTGGACATCACAGAGATGCTATGAGGCAGCAGTGCCCTTCTGGAGGGCAGCTCAAAGTCTGGCAGGACATGACAGGGAAATGGTCAAAGGACGTTAAGGACTGAAGATGGACTCTCCTTAAGGGAGAGTCAGCTCAATTCCCAACACCACAGACTGCATTTACTGCAGCCGCCGAGGCTAGAAGGGGGCTGCAGACACCTCATTCCCAAGCAGACCCCTCTCTTGCACAACTCGCAGGGCAGGTGTCTGAACTGCAGCTGAAAACCCCCCAACCCCAGGGAGCCCGAGAGAACAGGAGCAGCATGGAGAGGAGGGGAAAGAAGGAGCAACCCCATGATCCTGCTGCCAAGGGAGGGAAGCAGAGAGGGGCAGATGGGCACTCAGGAAAGCCCTCACCTTACCCACATGGGCATGCTGCCTCACAGACGGTGACAATGCAGGGCAGTGGCAATCAGCCCCTTTGTCAGGCAGCACGAACTGGGCCCGTAGCAGGAGAGATGCCCCTCTCCTCTGCTGGAGGTCTGGCTGCAGAGGAGGCAGCTCATGACCTGCACTCCATGGCTGTCAGGGCAGAGGCTCTGCTGCGTGGGAGGGGAGACACAGGGGGCTTGCTGAGAGGAAGGTGTCTGCATTGCAGGGACCGACCATGACTTGAACAAATCCATCCTCCCATGATGATTCTGTTAGCAGTTCTCTCTCTTTTCCTTCCTATCTCTGCTGCCTGGAGCTGTCCCTGCCCTCAGCTCTTACTCTGTCCCAACATCTTCTCCCAGTCAGTGCTCACAGACCCCATCCCACCCTCTGTGTGCTCAGTTCTGCCCTCAGAAACCTCCTGGATCAGGGCACTGTCCAGGGGCATCTCTGTGCATGCACGTCCTAAGGAGCAGGTCACCTAAACTCCTATGAGGTCACAAAGGTGATGTTGATGCTGTCTGTAGGCTAAGGTGGGGATGAAGCAGCTTGATGAAGTTTCTCACAGATCTATTAATCTCTCAGAGTGAAGGTTTCGGAGTCCCAGTTCCTTGACAAACAGAAAGCTTGTTCCTTCATTCTCCCTGCCAAAAATAGGAAACTGAAAGTGCAGACACCCGAAGGAAAGCTCCTTCTCTTGCAAGTAGCCCTTCTCTTGAGCTTCCTCTTGAAAAGACCGCTCCGACATCGCATGTGCATGAGCTAGAGCTGTGAGCACTCCCGACCCACTCAGCACCCTCTCAGCTGGAGAATGTACCTGACCTGCTGGGGGTCTCTCCTTCCACTCAGAGCTTCTCCCCACAGTGTCACGGGGAGCTCTCTGGGCAGGCTGAGTGCTGATCCTTGCAGGCGGCAGAGTCACTGCCCAGATGCTGCTCTGAATTACAGCCCTGGGCACACCTGGGTGCACTCCCTGACTTCACACCCCTGCAGCCATCCCTGCAAGAATGGAGCAGCATGCCCTGTCCTTCTGACCGTGTAGCAGGGAATCCCTACTCTGAAGCATCTCCTCCACTGCCTGTGTGTTGGAGGAGCTAGGAGAGCGATCCTTAAAAAGCCTATCAGTTATGGGATGAGAGGGGTTTAGAAGACCCCTGCAGGAACCTCGGTAGCACTGCCCTGCGACCAGAGACATACCATGCAAAAGGCTGTGAAGATTTCTCCCACAAGGAGCTCTCCTCTGTCCCACTCCACACTGCCTTTCACTTCTCTCTGCCTTCTCTCATCTCATGGCAGCAGCAGCAGGCAGTGCCTGGAGCCCTGCTGTTCTTTGCAGAGGAGCTGCTCCTGCACACAGCTGTCTTCGGCAGTGCTGCCTTGTTGCCAGGTGCTCCCTCCATCCCAGGAGCCTGGACCCTCTCAGAAGCAGGGGCCCAGCTGAAGTCCTGACTTTCTCTGTCTCTTGTGCCCCATCCTCCTGGGAAATGTTCCCTGAAGTAGACTAAAATAATCACCCTTGGTCCCTCTCTAAGCATTCAAGGAAGACTGATTCCGGCATTACAATTTGTCTCATCAGAGAATGGTTATCTGCAAGAGGTGGAGATGTCCCACTCTGGAAGCGGTGAGGAAGGGAGTTCATTTACCCATGGTTCAGGTGTTGATTCAGATGAGTCAATCTGGGCATCACATGCCCATTTAGAAGCCCCTGGGATGCAGTGGGATTCAGTTCTCTCCCATGAACTCCACAAAAAAAGCAGGAGGTGGGATTCTCCTTGCCGAAGCCAAAGTGTACACAACAGAGATGTCTGCATGTGAGCTCCTTGTCTAAGCTCCCACTCTAATCACTGGAGATGGAGGGTGGGAGTCAGTTGCCTGGTGATACCTGGTGACAGTTGAAGAGACAGAGATGCTCCAAGGCATTTGCCAGTGTCTGCTTGCTCTGATGCAGCAAGCATGAGACCCACATCCTTCTAGAGCATTAGGTGGGGAGCAGGTGGGGAACTTCCTTGCCCATCTGAAATCACACTAGATCCCCACTACTGTTAGAGCACCACTCACCATGAAGCTGTGACACAAGCAGATCCCTACAGTGCAAAATCCTAGTGTAATCCAGTGCAGACACTACATGTAGTGACATAAAAATAGTCTGGCAGGGCCATGTCACATGCATGGGCTTGCTAGCACAACCACATGGGACCTATCAGAAAACCATGCCCTTTTGGAGTGGGTGCTGGGCATAACAGGTTATCTCAGGTTTTCCTACCTGTGTCCTGACAACTGAATCCCACCTCTGCCTTTAGGGGAAGTCCATTCCATCTGCATTCAAGCATGCTGCATAATTGGGAGGCACATCACACCAAGGTCTCTGCTCTAGTCCTGAGCAGAGTGAGGAAGGACAGTAGTAGAGTACTGACCCTGGACTTCAGTGGAGCAGACTTTGGCCTGTTGAGGGGACTGGTGGCGGAACCCATGGAATGCTGCTCTCAGGGGCCCAGGAGCTCAGGAAAGCCAGCAGGTCTTTAAGGACAGATCTGCCAAGCACAAGGATGGGCCATCCCGATGCTCAGTAAAACTAGCAGACACCTCAGGGGACCAACTTGGCTAAAGAGGGACCTCGCACCTTAGCTCCAGGGCAATAGGGCAGCAAACAGAAGGGGGAAGAAGGAAGAGGCAAAGGAGGAATTTCGAACTATTGTCCAGGGTCACAGGAATGGTGTTAGGGAAGAAAAAGCTCCCTGAGGATTGACACTTGCAGGTCATGTCAAGGGCATGAAGATGAGCTGCTACTGCTTCTGTAAGAATCAAAGAATAAAAAGGAAAATGTGGCCTCACTGCTAAATGGGACAGGGAATCTTGTAGCAGCAGATGCAGGTAGGTCTGAAGAACTCAACCCCTTGTTAGCTTCTGTTTCCACAAGCAAGGTCTCCTGGGCTGTTGTGCCTTGAGTCAGGACTCCAGAGGAGAAAAACAACCAACAGTGGGTGAGTTAGTGAGGGATTACTTGTGAGAACTCAAACTATACAAGTCAATGAGGATGGAGGAGCTGCATACGAGGATGCTGTGAGAGCTGACTGCTGTCACTGCAAGGCCACTTGCTATCATCTTTGAAAGGTTGTGGAAATGGGGCGAAGTCCCAATGACTGCAGAAAGGCAAATGTTACATCCATCTTCCAAAAAGGGCAACAGGACAACCTGGGGAGCTGCAGGCAGTTCAACCTCACTATGGTAAGGAGTGAGTCATGCAGCGAATCCTCTCAGATCACATTTCTGGGCACATGAAGGAGAAGAAGGTGCCTGGGAACAGTTAGCATGGATTTACCCAGGTAAATTGTGCCTCACCAACCAGATTGACTTCTATGAATAAATAACTGTATTTGTGGATGGAGAAGAGCAAATGTCCTTTACCTAGACTTTAGCAAGGTGTTTGACACCGTCTCCCACAATATTCTTCCATGAACATTAGAATGTTACAGTCTAGAAGAGCAGACCACCAGATGGATAAAAAGCTGCTTGGATGATCAGGCTGAGAGGGCAGTGGTGCATGGGTAGTACTCTTCCTGGAGGCCAGGGAGAAGTGGAGCACTGGAGGGTCTCTCCAGGAACTTGTCCACTTTATCATGTGTATTAGTGACACAGAGGAGGCAACACTCATGATGCTTGTGGATGACCCCAGACTGGAGGAGGGAGGGCCCAGTCCTATGCTTGAGGCAGCCATTGAGAGGGACCTACACAGGCAGGAGGAATGGGCTGTCAGGAACATCATGAAATTCAACAAGGCCAAATGCCAGGTCTTGCAGTAGGGATAAACCAACACCCCGCAGTGTTACAGGCTGGGGCCTGACTGCCTGGGCAGCGGCTCTGTGGAAAAGGATGTGAGGGTGCTGGGGGACAGGAAGCAAACCATGAGCCAGCAGTGTTCTCTGGCAGCAAAGAAGGCCAGAAGCACTGCGGGCTGTGTGACCAGGAGCACAACCAGGAGGTCAAGGGAAATGACCATCACCTTCTAGTCAGTATTCATTAGACCACATCTAGAACACTGCATGCAGGTTTGGGTTCCCAGAACAAGAAAGAGGTTGATAACTGGGAGCGAGTCTGGTTGAGGGCCCTCACAGTAGTTGGGGAGCTGGAGTACTTGCTCTGTGAGGAAATGGGGCTTGTTCAACTTGCAGAACAGATGGCTTTGGAGGGATCTCATAGCAGCCTTCCAATGGCTACAAGGAGGTCCTCAAGAAGATGGAGCCAGGCTCTTTACCAGGGTGCATGGTGGGAGGACAAGCGATAATGGGCATAAGTTGGAAGAAGAGATGTTTGTGCAGGATGCATAAGGAAAAGATTTTCCACTACGAAGATGGTCAAGCACTGGAAGTGGTTGTCCAGAGAGGCTGTGCAGTCTCCTCCCTTGGAGGTTTCCAAGACCAGACTGGATGAAGCCCAGAGCAACCTGCTCTGACCCCAGAGCTGAGCCTGCTGTGAGCAAGCAGATTGGCCTAGAGACCTCCTGAGGTCCCTTCCACCCTGAAGGAGTCCATGATTCTGCCCACTCTCGATCTTCTCTTGTCTATGTCAGGGAAAGCACACAGGTGCCCTGTGACAGTGGAAGCAGAGCAGCTTTCTTGTCCTCCTCCAGCCAGAAAATTCAGATGCAGGGCTTCTTGGCAGGAACCCCCAAAACAGCCCTGACCAATCCTTTCCTTCACTTCTAATCCCCCCCTCCCTTTTTTTTCTTTCCCTTCCCCCCTTTTAAGTCTGTCTCTTTTAACATTCTGATCCCTTCCAATACCATCAGCCCGCACCTGATTACCCTTAACCCATTGGTGCCATTTCGCTTTTCTTTTCTTTTTGTTTTGTTTTGACGCAGAGGAGCTTTGGTCCCGAAGGATCTTGAGAAACTTGGGTGATTCACACAACAGATGCCTATGAAGAGAAGTGTCAAGTGCTGTGCCTAGGTGGGAATAACCCCGTCCACGAGGAGAGGTTCAGGGACATGGGCTTCTTTTTCCTGCTGAAGTGGAGTGAAGGACAGTAGAGTAGGAGCCTGTGACTGCTTGAAGGGGGGGTTCAGAGATGATGGAGCTTTTCTTGGTAGTGGGAAAGAGCATGAGAAGAAGAAAAAAGCACAAAGAGCAGCTTGTGGGGTTTAGCTGTGACATTATGAAAAGAAAATGTCACTCGAAGGGTAGTGCTGTGGTGGTAGAGGTCACCCAGAGGGAGTCCGTGATCAGCCCCTGGCTTGGTGTTTCAAGGAAAAACAGGTGAGGACAGGAAGACATCAGGAGAGGTAGGGAGATCGCAGGGTGAGAGCAAGGTGGGGAAGCAGCTTGGGTGTCTAGGGTCTGCAGGTAAACAGGCACAGGTGTGGGAAAGGACAGGACACCTGTGGTGGAGATGCTGAGGGTGCTGCCAAGGCTGAAAGCTCCCAACACAGCTAGGTCTTTGTCCTCTTGGCTATGGCTGGTGTGTCTGCCACCAAGGCCCACAAGAAGACATTGTTTCCATAAAGCACTGTGGCCTTGCCACCTCCTTGTCCCTTGGGAGACCAGGTGGTGCCATATCATGGTCCTGCACTCAGCATTGTGCAGCCCCACCCACACACTGCCCCCAGGAAGAGACCTGAGCAACATGTGAGGGAAAGGATCACCCTTCCCAGGAGCTGGCTGTCAGTGCCTGATCACTCTGCTTGATAACACACATCAAGGTTGACTTGGTATCACAGCCACCCTCACATTGCCTTTGCCTACCTGCAATCAGGGCCTCCAACTTTCTGCTCTAATCAGCCACCAGGGAGCCTTTGTTGATAATGGCCCTCAGTGGGACCTGTTAACTCTCCAGGAAACTTGGGATTTTCTTCTGACTTTAACTTATTCAGAGGTTTGTTCAGTTCCTTCTCAGCATCTGAGGTTCATGGGCTCAGCAGCAAAGACACCCGAGGGGTCATTAAGATGCAAAAGCCCCTAAGGAGCCATGCCTCTTTCCATAATTTTCTTCAGCTCTTCAATTCTTGTATGGCTAATTGGAAAGTTTGCAGGAGTGTATTGACATTAGGCAGATTTCAATGAGCACCTGAAAAGAAAGATGTCCACTTCTTAAGCTTTCTTTATTCTTCAGTTTTCAGAATATGCGATACCCACATTCTCCAATTCATACTGACCCACAGTGTCTCCTAATGAAGTCTGGACATGTAGGCAAAGCAGTATTTTTGATAGGAGACATGTATGGACAACCTTCCTCCCCACCTCCCCAGCACTGCCATTTCCCTCATCAGTCACTGGGGACTTAGATCACTCTTGTTCAAAACTAACCTTTTTCCACTCAAGGCTGCAGCTGAATGTTACAGCTCATGTGCACCAATTCCCACCTCCTTTCCTTAGACAACTAGCTGCAAACAGGCACAGAAGGATTTGTCTTCATTGCAAACAATCAACAATGAAATTTGGAACAGTTGAATAAAAGATACAGGACACTCCTCAACTGTATGTCAAGTCCAAGTTGCTTCCAGTGAGGTCCACTGCCCACAAGATGTAACCTTCCTTGAAATGTTTTCCACAGATAGATTGGAAAGGATAGACAAGAAACACAACAAAGGACCTGGCTAAAGAGACAATGAGACTGCTGAAAGACAAGACAAGCTTCAGACTGCCAGCAGCTCAGAGCAGCAACTGGAGAGCTGAGATGTACCTGAATGATAAAGAGTAAGAGGAGGGGGAAAACTGGGAAGCTATGGAAAGAGCAAAGGCCCATAGAGTCTGATGCAAATATGACTTTAGAAATTATTAATTTAATCAGGACATGTGGAAATATCTGAGAGATCACTGAGACTACATCCACAGCCTAACAGACAGAGCAGTGGAAACACAAGGTCAAGGGCAGATCAATATTTCTTCTCCCAAGATTAATACCCTTCCTGAAGATTTCCACTCTTTCATCACAGGAAAACATTGACACTAAAATGAGCCAATCATTGGAGCTGATGAAAGTGTGCTCATATTTGTGAAATGTTGTAAACGATTCTTCACCTTTCCAGGCAGAGCTCAGGTGTCCAACCGCAAGCACCCAGTTCCACTTGGAGAGGCCCCAGTGTCTCTGAGGCACCTGCCTGGGCCTGGCAGCTCTCACAGGGGACCTGCGGGAAACCAGAGCCCCTTGGAGCTGCAGATGGAGGCTGGGCAGAGGGGACCAGGGCACCTGCAATGGCACCAGCCAGCCATGACCTTGTGACTGCATCCCATCCCAGCTCTGAAAATCTCTTTCCTTTTCACACAAAAAGATAATGCATAATCTCCCCAAAAGACTAGTATTCTAAAACAAAAAAAAGCCAAGAATAACAATAAGAACACAAAAGATTTAAAAGCTGGAAAATGTAATGAAACATTTCCTTGCTTTCAATCTTTGTCTTAATTTCTTTCTTGCATCATTTTTGATGTCCTTTTCTAAACTTTTCTGTTATAATCAGGCCGACACCACTAAACAGGATATTGTTGTGTCTCACACAGAGCCTGGTGCTCAGAAGACCAGCCCCTGCCCAGGGCTGTCCGTGCCACCCCTCACTCTTTGCACAGAGCACATCGCACTCTGAGGTGTCGGGCTCTCTTGACTGGTGAGGAAAGCAGGGGGACCAGCTTCAAGGAAATGCTCTACTTTTGGGTGGCCTAATTTGCACAAATCTCAACATACCCATATTTAAGCAATGTTTTAAAGGAGTCTCTAAAACATCTTCAATGCAATAATTTACCAAAAAATCCTCTTTTCCAAAACTTCCCACAGTTTTTACCATTGCCAAATATTTCTTTCTTTCTTATTCATTGGCAGCACCATGTTCAGGCACTACAGGAATTAGTCTGTCTATGCGAGCGTGAACATATATAGACAGAGAGACATTCTTCTTGAAAATACATTTGCTGGCAATACTCTGGTGTAGTAGTGGAGGAATGGAGAAACTTTGTTCTGAGGAACTACTTCATTAAATGGACATGTTTCAGATCTCTTCTTCTGCCTCTCTCTCCTTTCTTCTTCCTCTGCCTCTTCTCTCTTTACAGAGCTCTCCAGGAAACGGTGCACTGAATCACAGCACTTAGGGAGAACGAGACTTCTGGACGTCATCTAGTCCCAACCCCCCTGGTCAATGCAGACGGAACTAGATGAGGTTGCCCAGGGGCTCCCCCCAGTTATGCATTGGCCACAAAGGTGCTGAGAGTGTGCTCCATCCACTGTGCAGGCCATTCATCAAGATGTTGAACAGTCCTGCCCCACATGGTGATCACTGAGGGATGCCGCTACTAACCGGCTGCCACTTGGAACTTGTACCACTGATCACTGCATTTCAGCCTGATGGTCCAGCCAATCTTCCACCTGCCTTATGGTCCATTGATCCCGGGCAGAGCTCAACAGTTTACCTCTAAGGAGACTCTGGGGGACCGTGCCAAAGGCCTTGCTAAAGGGAAGGCTCACAAAATCCCCTGCTTTCCCCTTGTGCACAAAGCCATTCTTCTGATGGTAGAAGGCAATCGGGTTAGTCAGGCATGCTTTCCATTTCCCCTTGGTCAACCCATGCTGCCTCTTCCAGGCCTTCTCCTTCCTATGCTTGGAGATGGTTTCCAGGAGGATTTGCTCCCAGGGACTGAGATGAAGCTGACCAGTCTGTTATTGCCCAGATCCTCCCTCTTGCCCTTCTGGAAAATGGGTGCAATGTCTGCCTTTTCCCAGTCTTCAGAAACCTCCCTGATTACCCTGACCTTTAAAAGATGATCAACAGCAGTGTTGCACTGACTCCAGCCACCTCTCCCTGCACCCTGGGGTACTTCCCGTCTGGTCCTGTGGACTTGTGTGTGCCCACTGGGCAAAAGTCCTCCCCAGCTGCATCTTCCTCTGCCATGGGTGAGGCTTTGTTAACACAGATGCTGCCAAAGGACTTGGGGGCCAGGGAGGCCTGGCAGTAGGCAATACCAGTAAAAGACAAGGTGAAAGAGGCAATGAGCTCCTCAGCCTTTCCCCTGTCTTTGTCACTAGGTCTCCTGCTCCACTCAGCATGGAGACCATACTTTCCTTGGCTGCCTGCCTTGTGCTGCCCATGTACATACAGAAGCCCTTCTGGTTGCCCTCCTCATCTCTTGCTAGCTCCACCTCCAGCTCCAGTTGAGCTTTGGCTTACCACCGCAGTGGCGCCAGACCCCCAGGAATGCCTGCCTTCTTGCTGCCTTGTTGGGGCCTCCAGAGCCAGGCAGGAGGTGTGTGGGGAACAGAGTGGGGTCTGCAGTCTGCAGCCCTGGCCACCCAGCAGCTGTGGTGGGACCCTGCTCCTCTAGCTGACACTGGGCTCTCCTGCATTTCCCCAGGGTGAAGCCTGCATCCCTTCCAGCTGGGAATACAGCCTGGCAGGGAGGGCCAACATGGGAAACACAATCTCTGTTCCAGGCTGTGAAGAGAGAGGGGAGGGCAGAGGGGGATCTGCTCATGCCCCGGGCACTGATTCCCTCCCTGCAGCCGGTACAGCCCTGCTGATGCCCTGTAACCCATGAGTCCAGGAGATGGGACACCCATCTGCTCTGGCTCCAAAGATTTCTCAGCCCTTCAGACCCAGGATGCAAAGCACCGGTCTGGGGACACCTCAGCAGTCGAAGGGCTGAATGCCTGGCATGTTCCTGAGAACTTTTCTGCGACCTCCCAGCACTACTTTGACTCCTGTTGCCCATGGAGCAGAGACTCCTTTGGAGGATGAACTCTCTCACTGTGTAACTCTGAGGTTAGGGCTGACCAGGCAGTACAAATGCCAGCAAGGCCTCAACGCCACAACAGTGTCCCCTGCCCAGGACTCCACTTTCCAGCCCCTTCCTCCTAGAGGATTTGGGTTGGGAAGGACCACCAGAGATCTCCAGAGCACAGTCTGCTCTGGGCTAACTTTAAAGTTAGATCATGTTGGTAAGTGCTTTCTCCAGGGGTATTTTTAAAGATCTCCTGGCCTCTGCCCCAGTGCTGCTCAGCTACCATGGTTGTTTCATTTTTTTCCTTAAACTCCTTTGAAATTTCCCTTCCTGCATCTTCTCCTTGTTGTCTCTTGTGCTTTCCTCCCCTTGGCCCCCAGTCAGACCATCCCATCTACTTTGACCGAGGACAATCACAGCCTCACCTCCAAGCACAGCCTTGCTGGGATCTCCTGGGACCACTCAGACAGGCTGTGGTGGCCAGCTCTAAGCAGAGCTATGCACTGTGGGTCCCTACGTGGTCTCAGAGGAGAGCGTATGGAGAAACAGCATGACCCAGGGCAGAGCCTCTGGGCAGAGCCAGGAGCAGCAGCCATGAGAAGAGATGCACCCAGCAGTGCTCCTGAGAGAGGATGATGACACAAGATGGTGAGCACCATGAGCTGCAGTGTTGGGCACTGACCATCTGTCCTGAGTCTGGGAGTCCTGGCAGGTAGTGCCAGTGGCTGCAGGCCCTGAGAGACCCTCGACCCACAAGTAGCAGTCAGTCCCCTCCACGACCATCGGGAGCTTTTGGAATGTCGTGGCTCTCATCTGTGCCCCATCCCTGCGCTGACCCAGCCCTGCTGCCCTGCACGTGGCCCCACTGTGCAGGCATCACAAAGGCCAGGGTGCATTCTGGGATGGGGAAACACCCCCCCAGCATGGTCATCATGGTGACATTTGGGGTATGGACCAGCACACAGGGTGTCTGAAGACACACACATTGTCTGAAGGAGATGTGCTGGGGACAGGGCCTGAGGGACAGCAGCAAACTGATATGGCTCCTGGGTGCTGCTTCCTTCAACACAAGCTCTGACAAAGGGTCCCAGACTTCTTTTTGGTGCCACCCGTCAGGAGGGATGATGGCACAAGGAGCTGGGAGGGTGGGGAGCGTTAATCCTTCTTCAGGCACTTCCCAGGCCATGTGGAGGGCCAGCAGAGCAAGGACTTCTGGCTCTGCACTGGGAGCTCACTTCAGTGTGCCCATACTCTGAACATTGTCTTGCATTAAAGGTCGGCAGTTTCAAGCCCAGTTCCACTTCCTTCTATCTCTCCCAATCCCTCCTCTGATCTCATTGGCCATTCCCACACCCCCTCCCCTGTTCTGCCGCAGGGCCCCGAGCTTATGGTGCTGCTCTGCAGAGTGTGCGGGCTGTGGGGCCACAGGGTCACTCTGCACTGGCCATACTGGTCAGGGTGGGAAGCAGACCCAACCAAATGGGGATCACGGCCTCTAATCCCTCCAGGGACTGCGGATGTGGCAGGTGCTTGGAGGGAGTAGGGAGCATTTCCAGAAGTACTAGTTGAGTCCAGGTGCGCCTCTACACCTTTCCCCTGGTATCACATTGACGACATGAATCGCTCTCCAGTCTCCCTTCCCCAAGCCAGGTGGGTCCCCACTGCCTCTGCTGGGATGGCAGAGTCCTGCTTTGCCCATGGATACCTGGGTTTAACACTTTACCTTTAGGTGACTCCACCTTGGAGGACCTCTCCCTTTGTGAGGCTCCACTCACTGCCCACCCCAGGCACACACTGTCCCAGGAGATTCCCAGAGATCTCCTGGCACCTCCGGCTTCCCCTCCAGAAGGACAGGCATCTGACACTGTGCTTTAACATGTGGAACGGCCCTGGGTGTGTACATCATCACTGACAATTCGTCATCTCCACTGTTACTGGACACCAATGGGTGAGTCCTAAATGCAGCCCTTGGTCTCTAAGAGATCATAACATGATTAGGAGCTTTTTGCTTCTAAACCCATGGACAACGCTGCCCAGCAGGCCCTTTTGACATGCAATTCCTTAGGCCTCTTCTTGACACCAGCTTGGGAAGAAAAGCCCAGCCTTCAGGCACTGCACTGTGCAGAACTTACTTTATTACAAAGATACTGCACAGGAGTCAGTTCTGACGCAGCATTAGACACAATTTTATGTGGGTACCAGGTGAGATAGAGCAGTCTCAGTAAAGGTGGAATGAATCCAAATATTTGTGTAGTAACATGATAAATAATAATATTAATAATAATAGTAACAATAGTAATAATAAAAATAAAGTGAACAAACAAAGTTCAAGGCTCGTTGTGATGCCCTGGGATTCAATTGTGGAGAGCAAAGGCAATTTTCCCACTGATGAAAAATATCCACAAAATCACTTTCCTCAGGGCGTCTTTGAGCTCCTTGTTCCTCATGCTGTAGATGAGGGGGTTCACTGCTGGAGGCACCACTGCGTACAGAACAGCCACCACCAGATCCACAGCTGGGGAGGAGAGGGAGGGGGGCTTCAGGTAGGCAAAAAAAGCAGTGCTGATGTACAGGGAGAGCACAGCCAGGTGAGGCAGGCACATGGAAAAGGCTTTGTGTCGTCCCTGCTCAGAGGGGATCCTCAGCACAGCAGTGAAGATCTGCACGTAGGACAGCACAATGAAAATGAAACACCCAGAGAATAAACAGGCACTAAACACAATAACCCCAACTTCCCTGAGGTAGGAGTCTGCGCAGGAGAGCTTGAGGATCTGTGGGATTTCACAGAAGAACTGGTCCACTGCATTGCCTTGGCAGAGTGGTATGGAAAATGTAGTAGCAGTGTGCAGCAAAGAATACAGAAAACCACTGCCCCAGGCAGCTGCTGCCATTTTGACACAGGCTCTGCTGCCCATGATGGTCCCGTAGTGCAGGGGTTTGCAGATGGCAACATAGCGGTCATAGGCCATGAGTGTAAGAAGAGTATACTCTCCTCCAAAGAAGACAACAACCAGTAAGACTTGAGCAGCACATCCTGAGTAGGAAATGGCTTTTGTGTCCCACAGGGAATTGACCATGGATTTGGGGATGGTGGTGGAGATGGAGCCAAGGTCAAGGAGGGAGAGATTGAGGAGGAAGAAGTACATGGGGGTGTGCAGGCGGTGGTCACAGGCTATGGCTGTGATGATGAGGCTGTTGCCGAGGAGGGCAGCCAGGTAGATGCCCAGGAAGAGTGAGAAGTGCAAGAGCTGCAGCTCTCGTGTGTCTGCAAATGCCAGGAGGAGGAACTCGCTGAGGGAGCTGCCGTTGGACATTTTGCTATATCCGTGCATGGGGGACTGTTGAAAGAAGAGAAGACATTGAGAAGTTAGGAGAGACTTTGCAAGTAAAAAATCCCCCAAATGTTGCAGTTCTCATGCAAACGCCAACTTTGCCTCTCTCTTTCCTGAGAAGATCTGTGAGCAGCTCCCTTGCTTGAACTCCACTTTGCACTGGCAGAGTATGTTATGAGGAACAGGGACTTCTGCCCATGAGCTCCACAGAAGGCAGTCCGGCTGTATAGTGGTGGGATACATGGGAATGGGGGTGACTAGCTCGGACAGTCACAGTTCCTGTCAGGTGAAATCCACTGGGCATGTGGAAGGGCTTTTCAGCATCTGCACCACCACTTCTAAAGAATGAGGGTTGAGGAACAGAGTTTGGGGGATTTTTTAATAGTGTTTATTTTCTTTGAGATGCCTCTGTCACCCCCGGGAAGTGATCCTCAAAGGCAGCAATTCTCAGCATTTCTACTGTGAATCCTGAGAAAAATGCATTCCCTGTCCCTTGGTGCAGAGTGAGGACAGCTTGTCTGTCTATTAGCCTTCTTCCCAGCTGTCCTTTGCTCGCACCTCTTGGAGCTGGAGGATGATCACACTCATATGTTGCCCCAAAAATAAACCAGCCCCTACCGAGAGCTGGCAAGTCCAGATTCAAAACCGCAGATCTCCAACCATCTCTCCCTTTCTCAGGGCACCAGAGGGAGGTCTCCACACTCCCCTTCTAGCCAAGGACACACAGGGCTCTTTTCAGATGCCCATATACAGTTTCCCAACACCATTTCCATACTCTCAGCATCTCTGCAGATTCCTCATGGGTCTCTTGGACATCACAGAGATGCTATGAGGCAGCAGTGCCCTTCTGGAGGGCAGCTCAAAGTCTGGCAGGACGTGACAGGGAAATGGTCAAAGGACGTTAAGGACTGAAGATGGTTTCTCCTTAAGGGAGAGTCAGCTGAATTCCCAACCCCACGGACTGCATTTCCTGCAGCCACAGAGGCTAGAAGGGGACTTGGGAAACCTCACTCCCAAGGAGACCCCTCTCTTGCACAACTCGCAGGGCAGGTGTCTGAACTGCAACTGAAAACCCTGAACCCCAGGGAGCCCGAGAGAAGAACAGGAGCAGCATGGAGAGGAGGGGAAACAATGAGCAACCCCATGATCCTGCTGCCAAGGGAGGCAAGGAGAGAGGGGCAGATGGGCACTCAGGAAAGCCCTCACCTCACCCACATGGGCATGCTTCCTCACAGATGGTGACAACACAGTGCAGTCACTCTCAGCCCCTGGACTCCATGGCCGCCAGAGCGGAGGTTCTGCTGGGTCAGAGAGGAGACATGGGGGGCTTGCTCGGAAGAAGCTGTCTGCATTGGAGGGACTGAGCAAAACTTGCTCAAATACATTCTCCCATGACAATTCTGTTCGCAGTTCCCTCTCATTCCCTGCCCATCTCTGCCACCTGGCACTGTCCCTGCTGCCAGCTCTTACTCTGTCCCAACATCTTTTCCTTGCTGCTGCTCACAGACCCCATCCCACCCTCTGTGGGCTCCATTCTGCCCCACAGAAACCACCCAGGACAGGGCACTTGGCACAGGTATCTCTGTTCTCACAGGTCCTAAGGAGCAGGTCAGAAAGACACTTATAAAGCAGTCAAGGTGCTGCCGGTGCTGTCTGTAGGCTGAGATGGAGTTGAACGGGTTTGATGAAGTTTCTCACAGACCAGAGGTCACTGAATTCATGACTGAATCTAACAGTCATAGGATGGGATGGGTTTAGAAGATCCCTCCAGGAACCTCAGGAGCATTGCCCTCCAGCCAGAGACTTACCGTGTCAAGGAACTGTGAAGATTCCTCCCACAATGAGCTCTCCTCTCTCCTCCCACTCCACACTGCCTTTCACTTCTCGCTGCCTTCTCTCATCTCATGTCAGCAGCAGCAGGCAGAGCCTGGAGCCCTGCTGCTCTTGGCAGAGGAGCTGCCTCTGGACATAGCTGTCTCTCAGCAGTGCTGACAGGTTGCCATCAGCTCCTTCCATTGCAGGAGCCTGGCCCTGCCCAGGAGCAGGGGCCCAGCTGAAGTCCTGACTTCCTCTGTCCCTTGTGCTCCCTCCTCCTGGGAAACGTTCCCTGAAGTAGACTAAAATCATCACCATTGGTCTCTTCCTCAACACAGAAGGGAAACTGATTCCAGCATTACAATTTGTCTCATCACAGGATGGTTATCTGCAAGAGGTGGAAATGTCTCACTCCTAACTAGGCAGGAAGCTACTCGAGGACAAGAAGGGAGGTCATTTACCCATGGTTCAGGTTTTGATTCAGATGAGTCAGTCTAGGCATCTCATGCCCATTTAGAAGCCCCTGGCATGCAGTGGGATTCAGATCCCTCCCATGAACTCCACAAAAAAGAGCAGGAGGTGGGATTCTTCTTGCCTAAGTCAAAGTATACACAAAATAGATGTCTGCATGTGAGATACCTGTCTAAGCTCACGTTATAATCACCTGAGATGGAGGGTGGGAGTCACACACAAACACCTGGTGACAGTTGAAGAGACAGAGGTGGTGCAAGGCATGTGCCAGTGTCTGCTTGCTCTGTTAGAGCAACTGGGAGACCCACATCCTTCTGGAGCATGAGGTGGGGGCCAGGTGGGGAATTTCCTTGGCCATCTCAAATGACCCCAGATGCCTAATACTGCTAGAGCACCACTCACTAGGAAGCTGTGACACCAGCAGATGCCTAATGTGCAAAATCCTGAGGTAATCCAGTGCAGACACTACATGTAATGACATAAAAAAAGACTGGCAGGGCTATGTCAGATGTCTGGGGTGTCCAGCACAACTGCATGTTTCTAGCACATACAGTATGGCCCCTACAGGAAAGCCCTGCCTGTTTGGAGTGGTGCTGGGCAAGTGCCCCAGGGCATCTTGCGTTTCCTCCCTGTGCCCAAACAAATGAATCCTACCTCTGCCTTCGGGCACAGTCTGCACTGCCCACATCCATGCGTGCTGCATAGATGGGAGGCACATCACACCAAGGTCTCCACTCATGTCCCTGCGCTCTTAAAACCTTCTAGTTCTCTTCTCCCTGACCCTCTTTTCACCTCCAGATGACATAAACAGGGACTGTGCTAGTGATGTCTACAGGGTCACTGGATCACAGGCTGTCCAGGCCCAGGGACTTCTTCAGTGGCACCTTATCCTGCCTGGACATTGGTTCACCTCTGTCACAGGCCCCAAGGTGCTGCAGAGTCAACTCAAGCAGCAAACCTCTTTCCTGCCATTCCTGCACAGCCCAGTTCTGTTTCTGCCTGGCCTTGGGCACTGCAGGCTTTGCTCTCTTAGTGGGAACCTCCATTCACCATGACATTGCCACCTGCTATCTACACCAGCATGGCTCTGCTCTGAAGTGGGGCCATCGCACACACAGTGTCCTTGGCTCCTGATAACAGGTTGCACCATGACCAATCTGACTGAAACATTGCTAGAGTACTGAGATGTGGTGGGATCACTTGCACGATAGGAGAGCCCTGATGGTAGGGTACAAACTCTTCAGGAGTGACCAACAGGGAAGATGAGGAAAGGGGATGCCCTTTGTGTGAAGGGACAGCTCAGACGTGTGGAGCTCCTAACACATTAAGGCAAGGCTTTGGGTGAGAGCTTCTGGGTTACAAGGGTGACATCGCAATGGGAGGTACAGAGGAGGTGGACGCATTTTCCTTTAAGCAGTGTGAGTAAATCTGTGGATAACAGACCCTGGTTCTTATCAGGGGGACTTTAATCCCCCTGACATGAACTGGAAGGGCAAACAGCAGAGTGCAAGCAGGCCAGGAGGCTTCTGGAGGGCATCAGGGACAGCTTCTCAGCACAAATGCATGATTTGTGATGCTTCTTTGTCTCTGAAAATTTCAGACAGGGAGGAACTGATCAGGGATGGTACAGTCAGTATCTGCCTTGCCTCCAGTGATGAAGAAAAAGTAGAGTTCCAGATCCTAAGCGCAGTGAGGAAGGATAGTGGAGGAGTACAGACCCTGGACTTCAGAGGGGCAGACTTGGGCCTGTTGAGGGGAGTGGTGGGGGATCCCATGGGAGGCAGCTATGAAGGGCCCAGCAGCTCAGGAAAGCCAGCAGGTCTTTGAGGACAGCACCTGCCAAGCACAAAAATAGTCCATAGTGATACTCAGTAAAACTGGTAGACATCTTGGGAGATCGGCGTGGCTACACTGGGAACTCAGGACTGAGCTCCAGGGCAATAAGGAAGAAGAAGGAAGGTGAGGCTGCAAGATGGTATTTAGAAATATTGTCCAGTGAGAAGGGATGGTGTTAGGGAAGCCAAAGCTCCCCTAGGATTGCCCATTGCAGGGAACATCAAGAGCATGAAGAAGAGCTGCTACAGCTTCAGTTTCAGGAAAAGAGTAAAAAGGAAAATGTTGGCTCACTGCTGGATCAGGCAAGGAATCTATTAACGGCAGATGCAGACAGGTGTGAGGAGCTCAAGGCCTTCTTGGCTTCAGTCTTCACCAAGAAGGTCTCCTAGGCTGTTGTGCCTGGTCAGGAGTCCAGAGGGGGAAAAAAAAGCAACCAATATTGGGTGATGACTGAGTGAGGGATGACTTGGAAGAGCTCAACCCATACATGTCTATGGGACTGAATGGGCTGCACCTGAGGACATTGAGAGGGCTGGCCGCTCTCACAACAAGGCTAGTCTCTATCCTCTTTGAAAGGTTGTGGAGATCAGGGGAGGCCCCAATGAGCAGAAGAAGGGGTATGTTGTGCCCATCATCAGAAAAGGCCACAAGAACAACCCAGGGGGCTGCAGGCTGTTCAGGCTCACTTTGGTGAGGAGTGTTTCATGGAGTGAATCGTCTTGCATCACATTTCTGGGCACATGAAGGAGAAGAAGCCAGCACGGATTTAGTGCAGAGAAATGATTCCTGACCAACCTGATTGCCTTCTGTGATAAAAGATCTGTACTTGGTGAGGAGAGGAGAGTAGTGGGTGTCATTTATGATGATTTTAGCAAGGAGTTTGACACTGTCTCCAAGAATATTCTTGTATAAAAATAAGTTTATCAGTGTCCTGGAGAACACAACTCTCATCACATTTGCAGATGGCACCTCATCAAGAAAACAGTCATCAGCTTGAGGGCTGCCATCCAGATGGACCTCAGCAGGCGGGAGGAATGGGTGGCCAGTACCTTTGTGAAATTCAGAACTAAACAAACACCAGGTCCTGCCCCTGGGGCAGACCAACACCCTGCAGTGATACAGGCCAGGCAGTGCCCGGCTGGGCAGCATCTCTGCAGAAAAGGATGCGGGATAAACACATCCAGTTAAGATCTGTGTTTCTGTATTCAGGAAAACATCATCACCAGAAGTGTAACCTGTTAATGCCAACTCCCAGAAGTCTAGAAAGTGGAGGATGTATTCCTACTGAAGTCTGCTGATGGAAGTCAGTGCAGTTGTCTTCCCAAAGTTACCAAAGCGCAGAATGGAATTTAGCTTCCTAATTTGTAGAGATTTGGCCCTTATGAAGAAAGAACTGATATTGTAGTTAAGGCATTCAAATGCTAAATCCACTCCTGTTACGAACACTGTGACACCTATCTTTTGCAATGGCAGTCTGTCAGAAGGCATGCTATTGGCAAACAGATCTTGATTGCCTTGTACATGGCAAACATTACATGCACTAGACTCAGGATATAAATAACTAGCTTGAAATTGGCAGAATTATTCTCCCAGACAAAATTATTCATCTGTCTAATAAGCCTGTGTGTATGGGATTGGGGGTAAGGCTGCGCCTGAGTTAATCTCTTCACTCAGAAAACACTTTCAGACAAACATTTTCAGTGCTGTTTGACACCACAGAAAATTCTAGAAGGTTCAGGTAGGGTGCCCTCGTGATGACAGTATCCATTTGCTTGGGAAAGCACAGCATTCCGGTGCTTCAAGGATACATAACTGAACAGGAAACTGAAGAAGGAAAGCTACTGATAGGAATAGCTCTTTGGGGACATTTGCATGGCATCCAGCTGGTGTTGCAAGCTACAAAGCTGGTGCCTATGCTGGACCCTTCTGTAACAGTGTAGTAAATGTAGCCTTCAATGAGACTCCAAGAGCCTCCCAGTGTACATGGACATGTGGAATATAAATGATAGTTGGTGCTGTCCTTTGGGTTTCCCGGATGCTGCTGTCCAAATCAGTCTGGAGCACAAGCAGCATGACACAGGCAGGAAAGCTGAGGGCAGGCACTGTCAAAGACACCTGGTTATGAGTCATAATTTCAAAGTTCATTTTATAAGAGGTGACAACCGTCCGTCTGTCTGAAGAGCTCCCCAGCTCACAGCCTGCTGTCTCATTTCCAGAGGCTCCTTCCAACCAGGTTCCTTGCTCGGGAAGATCAAAGACCATTGCCTGCAGGTGGTACCTCAAGCACATAAGCAGACAAGCCTCCACCCCATGACCAAAGCAGCAAGCATCCTTTCCCAGAATGCATTTCACTGTGCGTCTGATCAGAAGAGCAACACTCAGGCAGTTCTGGACCCCAGGGGGAAAGTGCTAACAGTAGATGCAGGCACTGACTAGACATTGCTGGTAGATGACCACAGAGGCAGCCATCACATAACCCGAAGGGAGATAATCCTCTTATGTGGCAGATGAGCATCCAACCATGTAACATGTCTGTCCATGCTTTAACGGCTCTCAAGTGCTTCCACTAAAGGTCCAGATGCTGTGATAGAGGGATGCCAAACAACAGGACAGATTTCCTGCCTAAAAGTAAAAAGGAACAGAACAGCACCAAGTCTATTCATGCTTTATTTTTCTCCTCCTGAAGGAAAAGGCACAGATGTAGAAACAGAAGTGCTAAAATGCTTTTAGTGCCTCCAATGGGGCATTTCAGGCTGCAGCATTGTTTATATTTGGTAACTGTACGCAAATAAAGGAAGTGTTTATATGCATCAATAAGTGTACAATAACTGTTCCTCTTAAGTACAATGAAAGAAAGGAAACACATTTCTTTCCACCAAAAAACAAACAAACAAATAAAAAAATCGGCTGCGTCACAAAAAAAGGAGGCTAGAAGGAGAGCATGAGCTGCAGTCAGGCTGATGCAGAGCCATCTCCTGCGGGTTACAGTCTTACGAGGAGACAAAAACCACTGTCTGAATGAGACCAGCAGAAGCTCTTGCCATGGAGAGAGGTTTATGAGCAGCATCTTCCAGCTCCCTGAGCTGACAACAACATCCTGACTGTTCAGTTTGGAATGAAAACGATGGTCATGCACAACAGCATCATTTGATGTCCTTCAATCTAAAAGAAATGTGGATTTTCAGGCAGAAATGATAGGAAGCACATTAAAACCAGGCCATGTCCTTACCAGGAGTTCCAAGCATCCTTTCCCAGGATGCATTTCTCTGTGTGTCTGACCAGTTGATCAGCGCTCAGGCAGTTCTGGTCCCCCTCCACACACACTCTTGAATCAATGAATCCTAGGCGATTAAAGAAGTGAAAAGGTGCCGGTGTGCATCTTTCTTCAGGGGAGGTGGTGCTAGCAAACAGAGGGGACAGGCCCAGGGTAGGAGCTGCCAACTTCTCCAGAGCACCTATTCCTGCAGGCTCCAGGGGAGACCTTTGCCTGTAGCCTGGCTCTCCAGCTCTTTGGCTACACAAACCCATATTTTATTTATTTATTTATTTATTTTACCTAAAAGGATGGACAACACATTTCCTTGGTTTTGAGTCACTTCAGGAACGCTGTGTTTTAAATCAACATGACTAAAAGTCTGTGGATCTTTCTGGTGGAGGCTCCGTCCTTCCTTTTGGACAGTAATAACAACGTACTTTATTGGAACTCCAGTACCGAGTTTCAGCTTCATGCTTACTTCTTCCATGTATTGATATAACCTTCCCTTCCCGACCAGCTTTTCTCTACTCTTTATTCTCCCATCCCCTCACTCTTAAAACAGCCAAGGCTGTTTGCAAAGACCCAGCAGTTTGAGTCCAAGGGACACAGACATTTACCTGTTGCAGTTAAGGAATGTTTCCTCTTGTCTAGTAGGCATTTGATGAGACAATTCAGCCTCAGAACCCTGAAGGTGATTCCTCATCTCTGTACATTGCATCCTCTTTTAAAATGTGATTAATACCACCTGAAAGACAAGAGACATTTGTTAACTTCCCTGAATAGTCCATATCCCTCACTCGCACTGGTACAGCTTCCAAATTAGTGCTGAAATACATTCTCTTGCATTTTGTGATTTAATGGGAACATGCTATATTCTTAAGTCTGCCTCCTACCACACAGCACAGGAGACGGTGCAAGTCTCTGCAAAGCTCTCCTGAATATCCTGATTTGACTAAATGTCTTTCTCCAGTGGTGAAAACACCTATTCTCCCAAGAAAAAAAAAAAATGATGATGCTCAGGAATGCCTTCTGTAGTTCCTAGACACGTAAAGAATATATATATACACACACACACACACACACACACACACTCACACACACATATTTATGATTTATATATATTTCTGTGATATGTATTTATGTATATCCACATATATGTGTGTATATATGTGTGTGTATTGATATATTTCATGACAGAGCACTTGTGTAGAACAACAGACTCCCCACACAACCGCAGGAACTGTGGTTTCGTAGCTCTGTGCTGCGTGCGATTCATTTCTACCAGCTGATAAGTGTTTCTTTCTAAATGCAACAGCAGGCTCTTTCTTCCAGTGTCCAAAAAGTCCCAAAGAAGCCAGCCAAATCCCTCCTTGCATGAACTCGGTGATGAGTCTATTCCACGCACTCCAGGCACCCTGATGGATCCATGGCAGCGGGAGCCCGGCACAAGCCCCTCCTGCCCAGCGCAGCCTGGGGGCGGCTCAGGCCTCCCTGGAGAGCCCCAGCCCAGCAGGGAACAGCCCTGCAAGGCCAGTGCGTTTCTGGCCTGTTGGCTTCAGAGACAGAAGTGGCCTCACCAGCCATTTCACAGCCCTGTTGCTGCTGCTCAGCTGCTCAGGCTGAAGTGACCTCACAGCTGCTTTGCTGATGCCCTTCCTGCTGCTGGCCTGTCCAGGACTCAGGCAGAAGTGACCTCACAGCTTACACTCAAGCCATGAACCTGCTTCTGGCCTACCAGCAGCAGAGACAGAGGTGACTTCACATGAACCGACAGCAACCAAGGGCCTGCTGACGGCATGCAAGCTATAGAGAAGGACGTGAGCTCACTCTCAGCATCACAACCATGTCCCACTTTTGGCAGATCAGGTACTGAAGCAGCAGTGACTTTACAGTCAACATCCCAAGCACCTTCCTGCTACTTGCCTATCAGGTGCTCAGGCAGAAGTGGCCTCACGATACATTTCACAGCCATCTTCCTGCTGTTGGTCTATAAGCTTCTCACATTGGAATGACATCACAGCCGCTTTGCTGACCCTGTGCCTGCCAGTGGCCTGTCATTTCTTCAGGCATCACTGACCTCACAGACAACAGTGAAGCCATTAACCTGCTTCTGGCCTAACAGCAGCACAGGCAGAGGTGACTTCACAGGAACCTACACCAGCCAAGAGCCTGCTGATGGCCTATCAGCTGCAGAGAGAGAAGTGACCTCACAGTCAGCACTGAAGCCGTGTGCCTGGTTCTTGTCTATCAGGTACTGAAGTGGCACTGACCTTGCAGGCCCACATCTGAGTCATGTGCCTGGGCCTATCATTTCCTCAGGCAGATGTGACCCCACAAGCACAATCCCCAGCCATGTCCCTGCTGCTGGCCCGTCATGTTCTCACCCAGAAGTGACCCTGTCATTGACTCTCTGGAAGGTGGGGAAGGGTTTTTTCCCCAAGATTTGCTTGCTTCTGCAGTGGCATCCCAGGAGCTGGGAGAGGGCTGAGGAGGTAGCAGTGCCCTGGCCCCAGGCACCCGTCAGCACCTTCCCCGTGTGATTCATGGGACCTGTCCCTCCTCCCTCCTGCCCTCTGACCGGCCAGCTGCTTTCGAACAGGGTGACAAGAGCCTGAGGTCTCCTTGCCAATCCTGAAGGCATGCTCCTGATGGACTCCCATAAGCACTGCTGCCTGCTTGTCCACAAGTGCCTGGCCCAGGGAGTGTGTGCAGGGCTGTTATCACAGCCACATGCTTGGGAGGAACAGGAAGGGCCAGGCCCCACCTGTGCCCATCCAGACAGCTGCAGCAAGTACCTTGGGGACTTGGTTTAGTTCAACACAATGAAAGTCTGTCTGGGTGTAGGGTGCTCCTACACCTAGGTGCACTCCCCGGTGCTGAGGAGCTAAAAAGAAAGTTTCAGGTTTAGGGAGAAAAGCAGAGAAATACTGCAGGTCTCGTTGAGGACAGATGTTATGGGATCTGCTTTTGAGGTTGTTTCAAGGGTGGCTGTGATGTGACTCAGGTCCCTTGTGAGCCACACATTGGAGGCATCTCATAGTCTTCAGTCACTCAGGACTTTAGGGTTCCAGACTGAAATCTTTGCGTGAATGCCCAGGAACTCCCCCTTGGCTGGAAGGGGTCACTCCAGTCCTGCTGCCCTCCATCCCATGAGGACTGTCAGGAAAAGACCCTCCTTCCCCCAGGTACTGCTGGTCATGGAAGAAACGGCCTTGCCAGAGAGGGGGTAAATCCACCCATATTTGGAGATGTTTACTGGTGGGACTCCAGGCCCGAATTCTCCCTCTTTTCACTCATTTCTACTTTCTTCCTCTACCTCTCTGACTGTGAGGTGTGTCATGAGCCCATGGCATGAGTGATCAGAGGGGGTTGTATCCTGCCCCATGGCTCAGGGCTTGGGATCCTTGGCACCTCGGGAGGGTCATGGTCACTTGGTTTTTCCAGGCCTTTGCTGTGAGGTCTCATGCATACACTTGCTTTTTCAGTGCCCCTCCCAGGCTGCCCAGATTGTCAGCGTGGCCTTGCCCTGGACTCAGCTCTATCTTCACAGTCCTGACCTATTACGCAAGGGGAAAAATACAGTACAGTGTAGACTGCGGTGTGACCAGAGGAAGTATTGCTGAAAAGCATAGAAGGCATCAAGTAGTTTAGAATCACCCTCAGGACATTCAGTCCTAATCTTTTCTCTTTCAGAACAAACTCAGGCTTCATCCCGCAGCCACTGCAGGCAACGGAAAGGGGTATTTTGGTTTCTTTTCCCCACACTGGTGTGCTTGAGCGTAAGTCCTACTGCTTTAATCTTGGGTTAGGTTAGATTAGCAAAGACATGTTCTAAAATCATAATCCTGGACATGCTATTAGAAGTAGAGTCAAGGAGAAGTCCCCCTGGCGCTCTGCCCCATGAGCAAGCCTGGGCACATCTGCCTCCAGCCACTTGGCCAATGGCAGAAATGCCTTTTTTGGGGGGGCTGTTTTAAAGTGTTTCCAGTACCTGGGCACTCCGTTGACCATACCATTCTCTCCAAGACTAGTAATCTTCCAATTCTGCCCTTTATTTTGCTCCTCTTTACTTGAGACTGCCAGCATATTTAGTCTGTCCCACTGCACTCGCCCTGCTGCCTGCACTCTTGCTAATACAAGCCAGGATAACGGTGGCTGTCTTTGCTACAAGAGCACCCTGCTGACATCCTGTCAGCTTGATGCCCACCACAACCCCCAGGTCCTTCCCCACATCCTCTTTCTTGTCCTTCTTGAAGACGGATGTCATGTTTGGGGTGGAAGTGGGGAGGGCCAGGGACTGGGCAGTGGCTGTGGGGCTGTGTCAGCTCCTGTTGCACCGCTGGTCCCTGTGGTGTGGGGAGAGGGGATGGGAGACGGGGCAGCATGGGGGTGGCAGCAGGTCAGCAGGGCAGGGGCAGGGGGCAGTGGGGGCTGCAGCAAGGGGTCGTGGCCAGTGTTTCTGCAGCGCAGCGGCTGTTGCGTTCATCTCACATGCAAATGTCCTGCACTGACCCCAGGCAGAAACAGGCCCTGGTCCCCTTGCCACCCTTCCAGCAGGACAAGGACTTACGAGGAGGGTGATCTGTCTGTCCCAGTGCTCAGGGCAGCTCCCTGAAGCTGGCCCAGCTTTGCCTGAGGGACCTCTTAGTCGCCAGTCTCTGCTCTGGCATGCCTGGAGCAGGCACAAGAGCTCGTGGGGCAGGGCTGGGAGAGCTCTCCTGGGAGCTTCTCTTTTGCAGTGGAGCGGTGAGGAGCATCGGGGCTCCCATCTGTGCCTCATCCCTGTGCCCACACACAGCCCCACCACCCCGCTGTTCAAGCACCACACAAGGAGAGTGTGTTTAGGGGTGGGGAAATGTCCCCCTGGACGGTTCCCACAACAGCCCTCAGTGATCCATCTCCCCACAGCCCTGCTGCTTTGGCACCCTCCCCCAGTGCCCATCTCCTGCCCAGCCCCAGCCGTGTCCCTGGCTGGGGACAGCACACAGTGATCCTCCGGGCTCTGCTGGGGTCTGGGCTGGAAAAGAGGCCAGGCAGGGCTGGCTGTTCCCCTTGATACAGGCACTGAACCCAGCAGGAAGGATCTGGCGACGCAGCAAAACGCACCCAGAAATCTGGGGTGCGTGGCCAGGGCTGGAAATGGCCAATGTGAGAGGCTGGTCTGTGACGAATGCCCAGGGGCACCTCCGTGGTCGGTCCCTGCAACCAAGGGCACAGAGAGGCCTCCTCTCTTCTGCACCTGGCATGTCTTGGTTCCCCTCCACGAGTCCTGGCTCTGCACCACAAACCCCCAGTGTGTGTCCTCACCCTGCCCGTTCACACAGCTGAGCTGACATTGGCATTTTCCTCTCCTGGGTCCTTTCCAGACCACCCCAGACCCTCTCCAGCTCTCCCCACCTCCCCTGCCCTCTCCCCAGCTCACCCAGCAGAGCAGCCCAGGCTGGTGGTGGCCCCCAGCAGTGCCCACCACAGGGGGCTGCAGAGCTCTGGGCACTCACTCCACAGCCACAGCCCCCCAGCAGGCACAGCCGCTCTGGGGGGGACAGGGGTGTGTGTGTCAGCCATCCCATCAGCCTCCAAGCTGGGACTGGCCCCAGTGGCACAAGGACACAGAGGACAGTGTCACTCTGCGTCCCTCGTTCTGGTGTCCAGGAGATTCCCTACCCCCAGGCTGCCTGCAGACCCCCGTGCCAGCCCCTCTCTCCAGCACAGCACAAGAGTCCCTGCCCTGGGACTCCTCCGGCAGCTCCTGCTGCCCCAGGCACACAGCAGCCTGCCCTTAGTTGACATACAGAGAAACAGATTTCTCTTTCGCATTTACTCCTCCTTGCCAGCACACACTTGCTCCTTTCCTCTTCTCCAGGTGCATCCTTGTTCCCCCAAGGGCCTTTCCCCAGGTGGGTGCATCAATGCTGGCCTGCCCGGCCATTCCTGGACCCTCCCCTGTGCTCTCTGCAGGGCCCCGAGCTGGCAGTGCTGCTCTGCAGAGCAAGTAGCTATGGGGCAATGGGTTTTGGGGTGACTCCACACTGTCCATGGTGGTCAGGGTGGGAAGCAGATCCAGCTGGAAGGGCATCATTGCACCTGGCAAACCCCTACCAAGGGGTCTGTGGCCATGGACGATGCTCTGAGCAATCACAGGGCCTTTCAAATGCCTCAGGCTGTGTTCAAATGTGTCCCTGGATCCAGCCCATGGTTTTTCATTGAAGGTGACATGAACAACTCTCTGGGTTCCCTTCCCTGTGCCTGCAGGGTCCACACTGCCTCCCATGCGATTGCAGAGCTCTCACTAGCCTGGACATTCATTGCTTTTGACCTTTACCTTTGGGTGACTCCACTTCATTCTGTGAAGCTCCATTCACTGCCCACCCCAAGGCACACGGTGCCCTTGGAGATGCCCCATGCTCTGCTGGGGGAATCCATACTCCCTTTGAGAAGGACAGGCATCAGTCTCCAGCCCTGTCAGATGGGAGATACTGCTTGACTGTTCACCACCTCCAGGAGCACTGGGCACCCACCCACCCTCATTCCCTAACACATCACCTAGGAGCTCATGGCCTTGAGCCCGTGCAGAGCACTGGAAAAGCAACAGGGTCTTTCAGGGTGTAAAGTCCTTGAGCACATTTTTGACTCCAGCTTTAGAAGGAGAGCCTAACCTTCAAGCACTACACTGAGGAAATCCCCTTTTATTAGAGCAAAGCCAGGTCTCACATAATGACAGACACATTTACAGCAGGCATCTCAGTCACACAGACATGATTTGCACCTCTGGAGAAGTGGGATGAATTCAAACACTTCTGTACAAACATAATTATCACACAGAGAATTTCCAAAGCATAGGAGTTGTTTGAGATAAATTAGGAACTCCTTGTAAAGAGAGATGGGCAGCTCATTACTGCTGAAATAGTACTGTCTGAATCACTTTCCTCAGGGCATCCTTGAGCTCCTTGTTCCTCATGCTGTAGATGAGAGGGTTCACTGCTGGAGGCACCATCGAGTACAGAACAGCCAGCACCAGATCCAGAGCTGGGGAGGAGAGGGAGGGGGGCTTCAGGTAGGCAAACAGACCAGTGCTGACAAACAGGGAGACCACGGCCAGGTGAGGCAGGCACATGGAAAAGGCTTTGTGCCGTCCCTGCTCAGAGGGCATCCTCAGCACAGCAGTGAAGATCTGCACATAGGACAGCACAATGAAAACAAAACACCCAAAGAATAAACAAAGACTAGCCACAATAAGCCCAACTTCCCTGAGGTAGAAGTCAGAGCAGGAGAGCTTGAGGATCTGAAGAATTTCACAGAAGAACTGGTCCACTGTGTTGCCTTTGCAGAGTGGTATTGAAAAGGTGTTCCCAGTGTGCGACAAAGAATACAGAAAACCACTGGCCCAGGCAGCTGCTGCCATTTTGACACAAGCTCTGGTGCCCATGATGGTCCCGTAGTGCAGGGGTTTGCAGATGGCCACAAAGCGGTCGTAGGCCATGACTGTGAGAAGAGAATACTCTGCACACATAAAGAAGACAAAGAAAAAGAGTTGTGCAGCACATCCCAAGTAGGAAATGGCCCTGGTGTTCCAGAGGGAATTGGCCATGGATTTGGGGACTATGGTGGAGATGGAGGCAAGGTCGAGGAGGGAGAGGTTGAGGAGGAAGAAGTACATGGGGGTGTGGAGGTGGTGGTCGCAGGCTACGGCTGTGATGATGAGGCCATTGCCCAGGAGGGCAGCCAGGTAGATGCCCAGGAAGAGCGAGAAGTGCAAGAGTTGCAGCTCCCGTGTGTCTGCAAATGCCAGGAGGAGGAACTCGTTGAGTGAGCTGCCGTTGGACATTCCGCTCTCTCCAGGCATGGGGGACTGTCCGAAGAAGAAAAGACATTGAGAGGTTAGAAGAGACTTTTCAAGTAAAAAATCCCCAAAATGTTCCAGTTGTCATGCAGCCCCCCCCACTTTGCCTCTGTCTTTATGGGGAGGATCTGTGCGCAGATCCCTTGCTTGAGCTCCACTTTGCACTGGCAGAGTCTGCTCTGAGGAGCAGGGACTTCTGCCCATAAGCTCCAGAGGAGTCAGTCCAGCTGTACAGTGGTGGGATACGTGGGAATGGTTGTGACGAGCTCTGACAGTCACAGTTCCTGTCAGGTGAAATCCACTGGCCATGTGTAAGGGCTTTTCAGCATCTGCACCACCACTTCTAAAGAATGAGGTTGGAGGAACAGATTTTGGGAGATTTTTTAACAGTGTTTATTTTCTTTGAGATGCCCCTGTCACCCCTGCGGAGTGACCCTCAAAGGCAGCAATTCTCAGCGTTTCCACTCTGAATCCTGAGAAAAATGGATTCCCTGTCGCTTGGTGCAGAGTGAGGACAGCTTGTCTGTCTATTAGCCTTGTTCCCAGCTGTCCTTTGCTCGCACTTCTTGGAGCTGGGGGATGATCACTCCCATATGTTGCCCTAAAAAGAAACCAGCCCCTGCTGAGAGCAGACGAGTCCAGGTTCAAAACCGCAGATCTCCAACCATCTCTCGCTTTCTCAGGGCACCCGAGGGAGGTCTCCACACTCCCCTTCTAGCCAAGGATACACAGGGCTCTTTTCAGATGCCCATATACAGTTCCCCAACACCATCTCCATACTCTCAGCATCTCTAGCAGATTCCTCATGGGTCTCTTGGACATCACAGAGATGCTGTGAGGCAGCAGTGCCCTTCTGGAGGGCAGCTCAAAGTCTGGCAGGACATGACAGGGAAACGGTCCAAGGACGTTAAGGGCTGAAGATGGGCTCTCCTTAAGGGAGAGTCAGCTCTTTTCCCAACCCCACAGACTCCATTTCCTGCAGCCACAGAGGCTAGAAGGGGGCTGCGGACACCTCACTCCCAAGCAGACCCCTCTCTTGCACAACTCACAGGGCAGGTGTCTGAACTGCAACTGAAAACCCCCCAACCCCAGGGAGCCCGAGAGAAGAACAGGAGCAGCATGGAGAGGAGGGGAAACAATGAGCAACCCCATGATCCTGCTGCCAAGGGAGGCAAGGAGAGAGGGGCAGATGGGCACTCAGGAAAGCCCTCACCTCACCCACCTGGGGTGCCTCACAGATGGTGACAACGCAGTGCAGTCACTCTCAGCCCCTGGACTCCATGGCCGCCAGAGCGGAGGTTCTGCTGGGTCAGAGAGGAGACATGGGGGGCTTGCTCGGAAGAAGCTGTCTGCATTGGAGGGACTGAGCAAAACTTGCTCAAATACATTCTCCCATGACAATTCTGTTAGCAGTTCCCTCTCATTCCCTGCCCATCTCTGCCACCTGGCACTGTCCCTGCTGCCAGCTCTTACTCTGTCCCAACATCTTTTCCTTGCCGCTGCTCACAGACCCCATCCCACCCTCTGTGGGCTCCATTCTGCCCTACAGAAACCACCCAGGACAGGGCACTGGGCACAGGTATCTCTGTTCTCACAAATCCTAAGGAGCAGGTCAGGAAAGCTCTTCTAAAGCAGTCAAGGTGCTGCCAGTGCTCTCTGTAGGCTGAGGTGGGGTTGAAGGGGTTTGATGAAGATTCTCACAGACCAGAGGTCACTGAATTCATGACTGAATCTGTCAGTCATAGGATGGGATGGGTTTAGAAGACCCCTCCAGGAACCTCAGGAGCATTGCCCTCCAGCCAGAGACTTACCGTGTCAGGAGCTGTGAAGATTCCTCCCAGAGTGAGCTCTCCTCTCTCCTCCCACTCCACACTGCCTTTCACTTCTCGCTGCCTTCTCTCATCTCATGTCAGCAGCAGCAGGCAGTGCCCAGTGCCCTGCTGCTCTTTGCAGAGGAGCTGCTCCTGCACACAGCTGTCTCTGGGCCAGGTTGCCATCAGCTCCTTCCATTGCAGGAGCCTGGCCCTGCCCAGGAGCAGGGGCCCAGCTGAAGTCCTGACTTCCTCTGTCCCTTGTGCTCCCTCCTCCTGGGAAATGTTCCTGAAGTAGACTAAAATCATCACCATTGGTCTCTTTCTCAACACTGAAGGGAAACAGATTCCGGCATTACAATTTGTCTCATCACAGGATGGTTATCTGCAAGAGGTGGAAATGTCTCTCTTCTAACTAGGCAGGAAGCTACTCGAGGACAAGAAGGGAGGTCATTTCACCATGGTTCAGGTTTTGATTCAGATGAGTCAATCTGGGCATCACATGCCCATTTAGAAGCCCCTGGCATGCAGTGAGATTCAGCTCTCTCCCATGAACTCCACAAAAAAAAGCAGGAGGTGGGATTACAGAATCACAGAATCGCTGAGGTTGGAAGGGACCTCTGGAGATCATCTAGTCCAACCCCCCTGCTCAAGCAGGGTCACCTAGAGCACATTGCACAGGATTGCATCCAGGCGTGTTTTGAATATCTCCAGAGAAGGAGACTCCACCACCTCTCGGGGCAACCTGTTCCAGTGCTCTGTCACCCTCACAGTGAAAAAGTTTTTCCTCATGTTCAGATGGAAGTGTCTGTGTTTCAGTTTGTGCCCGTTGCCTCGCGTCCTGTCGCTCGGCACCACTGAAAAGAGTCTGGCTCCATCCTCTCGACACCCTCCCTTCAGATACTTGTACACGTTGATAAGATCTCCTCTCAGCCTTCTCTTCTCCAGGCTAAACAGGCCCAGCTCTCTCAGCCTTTCCTCATAAGAGAGATGCTCCAGTCCCCTAATCATCTTTGTAGCCCTTCGCTGCACTTGCTCCAGTAGTGCCACATCCCTCTTGTCCTGGGGAGCCCAGAACTGGACGCAGTACTCCAGATGTGGCCTCAGCAGGGCTGAGTAGAGGGGGAGAATCACCTCCCTCGACCTGCTGGCAACACTCTTCCTGATGCACCCCAGCATACCATTGGCCTTCTTGGCCACAAGGGCACATTGCTGCCTCATGCTTAACTTGGTGTCCACCAGCACTCCCAGGTCCTTCTCCACAGAGCTGCTTTCCAGCAGGTCAACCCCCAACCTGTACTGGTGACTGGGGTTATTCCTCCCCAGGTGCAGGACCCTGCACTTGCCTTTGTTGAACTTCATGGGGTTCCTCTCCGCCCACCTCTCCAGCCTCTCCAGGTCTCTCTGAATGGCAGCACAGCCCTCTGGTGTATCCGCCACTCCTCCCAGTTTTGCATCGTCAGCATACTTGCTTCCTTCATCCAGGTCACTGATGAAGAAGCTGAACAAGACTGGACCCAGTACTGACCCCTGGGGGACACCGCTAGCTACAGGCCTCCAACTAGACTCTGTGCCACTGATCACAACCCTCTGAGCTCTGCCATTCAGCCAGTTCTCAATCCACCTCACTGTCTGCTCATCTAGCCCACACTTCCTGAGCTTGTCTATGAGGATGTTATGGGAGACAGTGTCAAAAGCCTTGCTGAAGTCAAGGGAGACAACATCCACTGCTCTCCCCTCATCTACCCAGCCAGGCATTCCATCATAGAAGGCTATCAGATTGGTTAGGCATGATTTCCCCTTGGTGAAGCCATGCTGACTACTCCTGATCACCTTCTTGTCCTCCACATGCTTGGAGATGGCTTCCAGGATGAGCTGCTCCATCACCTTTCCAGGGATGGAGGTGAGGCTGACTGGCCTGTAGTTCCCTGGGTCCTCCTTCTTGCCCTTTTTGAAGACTGGGGTGACATTGGCTTTCTTCCAGTCCTCGGGCACCTCTCCTGTCCTCCATGACCTTTCAAAGATGATGGAGAGTGACTTAGCAATAATGTCCACCAGCTCCCTCAGCACTCGTGGGTGCATCCCATCAGGGCCCATGGATTTGTGGGTGTCAAGTTTGCTTAAATGATCTCTAACCCACTCCTCCTCCACCAAGGGAAAGTCTTCCTCTCTCCAGACTTTCTCTCTTGCCTCCAGGATCTGGGGTTCCTGAGGGCTGGCCTCAGCAGTAAAGACTGAAGCAAAGAAGGCATTCAGTAACTCTGCCTTCTCTGCATCCTTCGTCACCAGGGCACCCACCCCATTCAGCAAAGGGCCCACATTTTCCCTAGTCTTCCTCTTGCTACTGATGTATTTGAAGAAGCCCTTCTTGCTGTCCTTGACATCCCTCGCCAGATTTAATTCCAAACGGGCCTTAGCCTTCCTCGTCGCATCCCTGCATACTCTGACAACGTTCCTATATTCCTCCCAAGTGGCCTGTCCCCCTTTCCACTTTCTGTAGACTTCCTTCTTCTGGTTGAGTTTTGCCAGGAGCTCCTTGCTCATCCATGCAGGTCTCCTGCCTCCTTTGCTTGACTTCCTACTCATAGGGATGCACCGCTCTTGAGCCTGGAGGAAGTGATGTTTGAATATTAACCAGCTCTCTTGAACACCCCTTCCTTCTAGGGCCCTCACCCATGGGATTCCTCCAAGTAGGTCCCTGAAGAGGCCAAAGTCTGCTCTCCTGAAGTCCAGGGTTGCGATCCTACTTGGTGCCCTGCTGCCTCCTCACAGGATCCTGAACTCTACCATCTCATGGTCACTGCAGCCAAGGCTGCCCCCGACCTTCACATCTTCCACCAGTCCTTCTTTGTTTGTTAGTACGAGGTCCAGCAGCACACCTCTCCTTGTTGGCTCCCCCACTACCTGTGTCAAGTTGTCACCAATGCTCTGCAGGAACCTCCAGGACTGTTTGTGCCTAGCTGTGTTGTCTTTCCAGCAGATATCAGGGTGGTTGAAGTCCCCCATGAGAACCAGGGCCTGGGATCGTGAGGCTACTTCCAGCTGTCTGTAGAAGGTCTCATTGACTTCCTCATCCTGATCAGGTGGTCTGTAGTAAACACCCACAACAGTGTCACCCATGCTAGCCTGCCCTTTGATCCTTACCCATAAGCTCTCGACTCGCTCTTCATCCACCCCTAGGCACAGCTCAATACCTTCCAGCTGCTCTCACATAAAGAGCAACTCCACCACCTCGCTTTCCTGGCCTGTCTTTCCTAAAAAGCACGTAGCCATCCATGACAGCACTCCAGTCATGCGAGCTATCCCACCATGTCTCTGTAATGGCAATGAGATCACGGCCCTGCGACCGCACACATATCTCTAGTTCTTCCTGTTTGTTCCCCATACTGCGAGCATTGGTGTACAGGCATTTCAGGGAGGTGATCGAGCATGCAGGTTTCCCAGGAGGGGTAAAAGAGGGTCCTCCATAGCCACATCCCATGCGCACTTCCCTGGCTGCATTCACCTGCTGGAGGCAAGGTATGCCCACCAAATGCACAGGGCAGTCTGACATCTCCGTTTGCACCCCCCAGCAGAGCAGGGCTGACTCCTGTGGAGCCCATGGGCAGAGGCCCCATGCTGCACAGCATCCTCAGCACAAACCAGAGATCAGGAAAGGGAGGTGAGCAAGGTAAAGGAGAGAGGCAATGTGGGAGGGTGCTATGACGAGTAGAATGACTTTTGCTCAGAGAAGCCTGTTCTAACTTGTCAGTGCCATCTCCACTGTCCTCTTTGGACAGTGCCCTGAACCCCAACCACACGGGAAGGTGTCGAGGTGTCCTTGGGCTTTCAGGGTTTCCAGGGGGACCCCAAGGGCATGAAGGTGCCAGGGAGTTTAGTGGTGTCACTGAAGTCCATGGGGAGGATGGAGGCAGGTGTGCAGGTGTGTTAGGGCCTGCAGGAAATGACGAAGCCCAGCCAGGAGCAGTGAGGGCCTGGATGGACAAAAGAGGAAGAGGAGGTCAGGGTGACTTGTCTGGGATCATGATCGTGAGGGTGTTTCCGTCACAGTGGGAAGGCCCGTCGGTGAAGATGGCCAAGCCTTGTCTGCTCCTCACACTATCACCCTGTGTTGTTCATCCACGTGAGCACCAAAGGCACTGCCCAGGGAGATCTACAAAGCATCAAGCATACCCCCCTGGCTTTGGGGGCGATGACTGGTGGATCTGGGACCCAGGTGGGTTTTTTTTCAATCTTGCTGGTGAAGGCGAAGGGCTTGAGGAGATCAGAACAGATCCTGTGGGTGAACAACTGGTTGCACAGCTGGTGTCAGCAAAAGGGTTTTGGGTTTATGACCATTGGGTCCTCTTTACTTGGAAGACATTGGATCAGGCTGACCAAGCAGGGCAAGAGCATCTTTGCTGACAGCCTGGCAAACCTGGTAAGGGGAGAGTTACACTGTGATCAACAGGAGGGAGAGGATGACCAAGAGTCAAGCGAGGAAGTGGTGGACCACGTTGGCAAGGAAAGGGTACAGGGTGGCATAAACAGGCGGGACCATGTAATCCACAAACCAGGGCTGAAGGGGGCCCACCCCAAGCGGATCCTCATGAACAAGGATGTGCCTACAGGAAAGCATTACAGGGGAAGCTCCCATAGCCTTCCTGAGAAACGAGCATGGCTGGTGCCTCTCTGAAGTGCCCAGACACTAATGCATGCAGCAAGGGGAGCAAACACGAGGCATGAGAGGTCTGTGTGCTGCTGCAGAGTTGTGATTTCATTGGGCCCCCAGAGACGTGGTGGGATTGGTCACAGGACTGGAGTGCTGCGAGGGATGGACACAGGCTCTTTAGGAAGGACAGGCAGGCAAGGCGAGGAGGGGGAGTTGCCCTTCACGTGGGAGAGCAGCTCAAATGAAGGGAGCTCTGCTTGGAATGGACAATGAGCCAGTTGAGAGCTATGGGTCAGGGCTAGCAGGCAGAGCAACATGGGTGACACTGCGCTGGGGATCAGCTACAGACACCCAATCAGGAAAAAAACAGCAGACAAGGCCTTCTTCAGACAACTGGAAGAAGCCTCAAGTTTGTAAGCCCTGGTCCTCATGAGTGGGGACCTGTCGCAGGGGTGAAGGGGGGGGGAGAAGGTTATTGGTTATTAGTTATTATTATTATTATTTCTAGGTTTATTGCAAATAGATTTATTGAAGACGGCCATATAGTGTAGTCACAGCAAGCGAATCTTACTGCACATTTGTTAGTGCCCGAGTCTCGTTTTTTTTTTTACCACTCCAACGGTTTCTTGTCAGAGGTTCTCTTAACTCCCGGAGAGTAACCTTGAGAGGCGTCCCAACTCAAGGGGAGATTCACCACTGTGCAGCCCGCTGCCATGCAGGAGAGCTCAACGGGCTCTAGGCTGCAGCGCTATTTATGGGCACGGAGTTTGACTCATGGTCATACAATATCTGGTGTGGAGATGTACCTTTTTTTGCTGACCTCATGCTGTGTTGGGGAAAAGATGCCTTTTTGCTGACCTCGTGCCATGTTGGGGAAAATATCCCCCCTTTTTGCTGATCTCATGCCCATTTCTGGCCTCACCAGTTGCAACCAGTATGGCCTAGCTCCTCCTGGTCAGCCCTGGGCGCTGCCAGTTATTTGTGGTCAGCTGGGGCCTGACATAAGGGCAGGGAGGGGATAGTTGTGCTCCACTGAACTTTGGGCCCGAGATGGGGGTGGAGGTAGTTGTGCTCCACCACAGGTCCTTGTAAACAGCCTTGGCTGTTGTAAGAGTGAGGGGTGGGAGAGGAGAGAGTAAAGAAAAGTTTGTCAGGGAGGGAGGGTTATATCAATACACGGAAGAAGTAAGCATGAAGATGAAACTCGGTACTGGAGAACCAATAAAGTACGTTGTTATTGCCGACCAAATTGAAGGACTCAGCCTCTTCTTCCTCCACCAGAAAGATCCACAAAAGATCAATGGGCACTGATTCAGTCCGTGCGATTCCTTAAGTGACTCAAGACCAAGGAAGTGTGTCGTCTATCCTTTTAGGTAAAAGATCTGCATGGATTTGTGTAGCCCTCTTTGCCTTTCAGGCTTCCAGGATTGTTAAAACAGTAGTGAATTATGTAGTGGGAACAAAAGTGAGAAAGAGTTTGTTAAAGCAGCATAAGAGAAAACTTGAACCAACGTCTGCATTTGTTTCTCTCTAGGCCACAAAGCTTATGTTAATCTTTTGATATTTCAGTGTGGACGTCATTCAAACCCACAGCTGAAAAGTGAGGTTACGTTGTCCCAGTTATTTTTCTCCATTGCTCTTACTGTGCTGGCCAGGAAATCTTCTGACCTGCTGAACTCAGTTATGTCTCCAGGACCTTTGGCTTGAGCCAGCAAAGGTGCTGCAGTGCTGTGGTGGCAAAAAGGAAATGCTGCCCACAACTGTGTTTCATAACACGACAGCGAGATCACTGGAGAGTTTATTTGCAGTCTGGGTTAGAAGGCAGCACACAAGGAAAGATGAAACCATTGGAATGACTGAAATAACAAAAAGAAGTATTATATATGTACTGGTGATAATGCTGGAACTTTACCTATCCAGTTTGCAGTTCTTTATATACAGCTCCTGTGTTTCAATGCCCATGTTAAGTTTTTGCCTAAAAATGCTGTTCTGCTCCTTCCTCCCCTCCCGCCTTCTTTGCTAACTGTTGACCAATTTCAGCTGAACATGGCAAATGTAGAGATCTCCACGTTTTTGAACTCTAGGCATCATGAAAATGAGGGTTGGGGTAATGAAGGGATCTGGACAGGTGGGTGCTGAGGGAGAAAGTGGTAATTCTCCCTCATATCGGCTACCCGACCCCTTGCCCTGCCTGCATTTGGCTGGCCAATGCCCATGTGATGTGCTGTGAGAACCATCACTTGCCCAGCCAGCATGGTGGGGACCAGCAGCCAGGGGGGCGAGAGGGGGTAGGGGGGAAAGAAAAGATAAAATCATTAATATCTTTGTCTTCCTTGGTAACTTTATTTTTAAACATCTTGGTTTGTGATTATTGTTCTAGAAATGCTGATTGTCACCCAGCATGATACAGGCCAGGGCTCTAAACAGCAGGAGAGCCAGGCTACAGGCAAAGGTCTCCCCTGGAGCCTGCAGGAATAGGTGCTCTGGAGAAGTTGGCAGCTCCTACCCTGGGCCTGTCCACTCTGTGTGCTAGCACCGCCTCCCCTGAAGAAAGATGCACACCGGCACCTTTTCACATCTTTAATCGCCTAGGATTCATTGATTCAAGTGTGTGTGGAGGGGGACCAGAACTGCCTGAGTGTTGCTCATCTGATCAGACACACAGAGAAATGCATCCTGGGAAAGGATGCTTGGAACTCCTGGTAAGGAGGTGGCCTGGTTTTAATGTGCTTCCTGTTCTTTCTGCCTGAAAATCCACATTTCTTTTAGACTGAAGGACATCATATCATGATGTTGTGCATGGCCATAGCTTCCATTCTGAATTACACAGTCAGGATGTTGCTGTCAGCTCAGGGAGCTGGAAGATGCTGCTCCTAATCCTCTCTCCATGGCAAGAACTCCTGCTGGTCTCATTCAGACAGTGGTTTTCGTCTTCTCGTAAGACTCTGTAGCTCCCAGGAGGTGGTTCTGCATCAGCCTGACTGCAGCTCATGCCCTTCTCCTAGCCTCCTTTTTTGTAACAGTATTTTTTTTTTTTTTTTGCGGGGGGGTGTGGGGGGAAGAAATGTGTTTCCTTTCTTTCATTGTACTTAAGAGGAACAGTTATTGTACACTTGTTGATGCATATAAACACTTCCTTTAGTTGGGTAGTTACCAAATATAAACAATGCCACAGCCTTTAATGCTGCAGTGCAGGTGCTAAAAGCATTTCAACACTTCTGTTTGTACATCTGTGCCTTTTTCTTAAGAAGAAAGTTAAAGCATGAATAGACTTGGTGCTGTTCCGTTCCTTTTTACTTTTAGGCAGGAAATCTGTCCTGTTGTTTGGCATCCCTCTATTACAGCATCTGGACCTTTAGTGGAAGCACTTGAGAGCCATTAAAGCATGGACAGACATGTTACATGGTTGGATGCTCATCTGCCACATAAGAGGATTGTGTTCCTTCGGGTTATATGATGGCTGCCTCTGTGGTCATCTACCAGTAATGTCTAGTCAGTGCCCATATCTACTGCTAGCACTTTCCTCCTGGGGACCAGAACTGCCTGAGTGTTGCTCATCTGATCAGACGCACAGTGAAATGCATCCTGGGAAAGGATGCTTTCTGCTTTGGTCATGGGGTGGAGGCTTGTCTGCTTATGTGCTTGAGGTACCACCTGCAGGCAATGGCCTTTGATCTTCCCGAGCAAGGAACCTGGTCGGAAGGAGCCTCTGGAAATGAGACAGCAGACTGTGAGCTGGGGAGCTCTTCAGACAGACGGACGGTTGTCACCTCTTACAAAATGAACTTTGAAATTATGATTCATAACCAGGTTCCTTCCAGATGCCTGCCCTCAGCTTTCTTGCCTGTGCTGTGCTGCTTGTGCTCCAGACTGACTTGGACACCAGCATCCAGGAAACCCAAAGGACAGCACCAACTATCATTTATATTCCACATGTCTGTGTACAGTGGGAGGCTCCTGGACTCTCACTGAAAGCTACATTCACTACACTGTTACAGAAGGGTCCAGCATAGGCACCAGTTTGGTAGCTTGCAAAACCAGCTGGATGCCATGCAAATGTCCCCAAAGAGCTATTCCTATCAGTAGCTTTCCTTCTTCAGGTTCCTGTTCAGCTATGTATTCCTGAAGCACCTCAATGCTGTGCTTTCCCAAGCGAATGGATACTGTCACCACGAGGGCACCCTACCTGAATCTTCTAGAATTTGCTGCGGCAGCAAACAGCACTGAAAACATTTGTCCAGAGTGTTTTCTGAGTCCAGAGATTCACTCAGGCCCAGCCTTCCCCCCATTCCGACACACACAATCTTTTTAGACAGATGTACAATTTTGCCCGGGAGAGTGAAATCTGGCGATTTCGAGACCGTTATTTGTATCCTGAACTGAATGTATGAAATGTTTGCAAAGTACAGGCAATCAAGATCTGTTGACCAATAGCATGTCTCCTGACAGTCTGCCATTGCAAAAGATAGGTGTCACAGTGTTCGTAACAGGAGTGGATTTAACATTTCAGTGCCTTAACTACGATATCAGTTCTTTCTTCATAAGGGCCCAATCTCTACAAATTAGGAGGCTAAATTTCATCTTGTGTTTTGGTAACTTTGGGAAGACCACTACACTGACTTCCATCAGCAGCCTTCAGTTGGAGTACATCCTCCACTTTTTAGACTTCTGGGAGTTGCCATTAACAGGTTACACTTTTGGTGATGATGTTTTCCTGAATACAGAAACACAAATCTTAACTGGATGTGTTTATCCCACATCCTTTTCTGCAGAGATGCTGCCCAGCTGGGCACTGCCCAGCCCGTATCACTTCAGGGTGTTGGTCTGCCCCAGGGGCAGGACCTGGTGTTTGATTTTTGAATTTAATAAAGTTCATGGCAACCCATTCCTCCCACCTGGTGAGGTCCATCTGGATGGCAGCCCTCGAGCTTATGATAGTTCCCTTGGTGAGGTGCCATCTGCAAATATGATGAGAGTTGTGTTTTCCAGGTCACTGATGAACGTGTTAGGACAGGTCCCAGTGTAGACCCCTGCGTACTCCACCTGTCACTGGCCTCAAGGTAAAGCGCAACTCAGTCACAAAAAAACTATGAGCTTGATCATCCAATCAGCTTTTAACCCATCCGGTTGCCTGCCCAGCCTATCATAATGCCCTATTTGTATACAGGAATATTCTTGGAGACAGTGTCAAACTCCTTCCTAAAATCATCATAAATGACACCCACTACTCTCCTCTCCTCACCAAGTACAGATCTTTTATCACAGAAGGCAATCAGGTTGGTCAGGAATCATTTCTCTGCACTAAATCCATGCTGGCGGTTCCCAGGCACCTTCTTCTCCTTCAGGTGCCCAGAAATGTGATGCAAGACGATTCACTCCATGAAACACTCCTCACCAAAGTGAGCCTGAACAGCCTGCAGCTTTCTTGTTTCTACTTCTGGGCACAACATACTCCTTCTGGTCATTGGGGCCTCCCCTGATCTCCACAACCTTTCAAAGAGGATAGAGACTAGCCTTGTTGTGAGAGCGGCCAGCCCTCTCAATGTCCTCAGGTGCAGCCCATCCAGTCCCATAGACTTGTATGGGTTGAGTTCTTGCAAGTCATCCCTCCCTCACTCATCACCCAGCATTGGTTGCTTCTTTTTTCCCCCTCTGGACTCCTGACTAGGCACAACAGCCTAGGAGACCTTCTTGGTGAAGACAGAAGCCAAGAAGGCCTTGAGCTCCTCACACCTATCTGCATCTGCCGTTAATAGATTCCTTGCCTGATCCTGCAGTGAGCTAACATTTTCCTTTTTACTCTTTTCCTGAAACTGAAGCTGTAGCAGCTTTTCTTCCTGCTCTTGATGTTCCCTGCAATGGGCAATCCTAGGGGAGCTTTGGCTTCCCTAACACCATCCCTTCTCGCTGGACAATATTTCTAAATACCATCTTTGCAGCCCCTCCTTCCTTCTGCTTCCTTATTGCCCTGGAGCTCAGTCCTGAGTTCCCAGTGTAGCCAAGCCGATCTCCCAAGATGTCTACTAGTTTTACTGAGTACCACTATGGACTATTTTTGTGCTTGCTGGGTGCTGTCCTTAAAGACCTGCTGGCTTTCCTGAGCTGCTGGGCCCTTCAGAACTGCCTCCCATGGGATCCCCCACCACTCCCCTCAACAGGCCCAAGTCTGCCCTTCTGAAGTCCGGGGTCTGTGCTCCTCTGCTATCCTTCCTCACTCCACTCAGGATCTGGAACTCTACTTTTTCTTCATCACTGGAGGCAAGGCAGACACTGACTGTACCATCCCTGATCAGTTCCTCCCTGTCTGAAATTTTCAGAGACAAAGAAGCATCACAAATCGTGCATTTGTGCTAAGAAGCTGTCCCTGATGCCCTCCAGAAACCTCCTGGCCTGCTTGCACTCTGCTGTTTGGCCTTCCAGTTCATGTCAGGGGGATTAAAGTCCTCCCGATAAGAACCAGGGTCTGTGATCCACAGATTTTCTCACATTGTTTAAAGGGGACTGTATCCACCTCCCCTCCTTGATTGGGTCATCTGTAACTCTCACTGCGATGTCACCCTTGTCACCCACAAGCTCTCACCCAAACCCTTGCCTCTCCCATGGAAGAGCTCCACATGTTTGAGCTGTCCCTTCACACAAAGGGCATCCCCTTTCCTCATCTTCCCCGTTGGTCTCTCCTGAAGAGCTTGTACCCTACCATCAGGGCTCCCCTATCGTGCAAGTGATCCCACCACATCTCAGTACTCTAGCAATGTTTTAGTCAGATTAGTCATGGTGAAACCTGTTACCAGGAGCCAAGGACACTGTGTGTGCGATGGCCCCACTTCAGAGCAGAGCCATGCTGGTATACAAAGCAGGCGGCAGCATAATGGTGAAAGGAGGTTCCCACTAAGAGAGCAAAGCCTGCAGTGCCCAAGGCCAGGGAGAAACAGAACTGGGCTGTTCAGGAATGGCAGGAAAGAGGTTTGCTGCCTGAGTTGACTCTGCAGCACCTTGGGGCCTGTGACAGAGGTGAACCAATGTCCAGGCAGGATGAGGTGCCACTGAAGAAGTCCCTGGCCTGGACAGTCTGCGATCCAGTGACCCTGTGAACATCATTAGCACAGTCCCTGTTTATGTCATCTGAGGGCAAAAAGAGGGTCAGGGAGAAGAGAACTAGAAGATTTTCAGAGCGCAGGGACGTGAGTGGAGACCTTGGTGTGATGTGCCTCCCATTTATGCAGCACGCATGGATGTGGGCAGTGCAGACTGTGCCCGAAAGGAGAGGTAGGATTCATTTGTTTGGGCACAGGAAGGAAACGCAAGATGCCCTGGGGCACTTGCCCAGCACCACTCCAAAAGGACATGGCATTCCTGTAGGGGCCATACTGTATGTGCAGAAACGTGCAGTTGTGCTGGACACCCCAGACACCTGACATGGCCCTGCCAGTCTGTTTTTATGTCATGACATGTAGTGTCTGCACTGGATTACATTAGGATTTTGCACTGTAGGGATCTGCTTGTGTCACAGCTTCCTAGTGAGTGGTGCTCTAGCAGTACTAGGCATCTGGGGTCATTTGAGATGGCCAAGGAAATTCCCCACCTGGCCCCCACCTCATGCTCCAGAAGGATGTGGGTCTCATAGTTGCTCCATCAGAGCAAGCAGACACTGGCACATGCCTTGGAAACCTTTGTCTCCTCAGCTGTCCCCAGGTGTTTGTGTGGGAGCAACTGACTCCCACCCTCCATCTCAGGTGATTATAACATGAGCTTAGACAAGGATCTCACACGCAGGCATCTATTTTGTGTACACTTTGACTTAGGCAAGGAGAATCCCACCTCCTGCTTTTTTTTGTGGAGTTCATGGGAGAGAGCTGAATCCCACCCATCCCAAGGGCTTCTAAATGGGCATGTGATGCCCAGATTGATTCATCTGAATCAAACCTGAACCATGGGTCGAGTAGCTTCCTGCCTAGTTAGGAGTCAGACATTTCCACCTCTTGCAGATAACCATCCTGTGATGAGACAAATTGTAATGCTGGAATCAGTTTCCCTTCAGTGTTGAGGAAGAGACCAATGGTGATGATTTTAGTCTACTTCAGGGAACATTTCCCAGGAGGAGGGAGCACAAGGGACAGAGGAAGTCAGGACTTCAGCTGGGCCCCTGCTCCTGGGCAGAGCCAGGCTCCTGCAATGGAAGGAGCTGATGGCAACCTGGCAGCACTGCCCAGAGACAGCTGTGTGCAGGGGCAGCTCCTCTGCAAAGAGCAGCAGGGCTCTGGGCACTGCCTGCTGCTGCTGACATGAGATGAGAGAAGACAGCGAGAAGTGAAAGGCAGTGTGGAGGGGGAGGAGAGAGGAGAGCTCATTGTGGGAGGAATCCTCACAGCTCCTGACATGGGAAGTCTCTGGCTGCAGGGCAATGCTACTGAGGTTCCTGGAGGGATCTTCTAAACCCATCCCATCCTATGACTGTTAGATTCAGTCATGAATTCAGTGACCTCTGGTCTGTGAGAAACTTTATCAAACCCGTTCAACTCCATCTCAGCCTACAGACAGCACCGGCAGCACCTTGACTGCTTTATAAGTGTCTTTCTGACCTGCTCCTTAGGACCTGTGAGAACATAGATACCTGTGCCCAGTGCCCTGTCCTGGGTGGTTTCTGTAGGGCAGAATGGAGCCCACAGAGGGTGGGATGGGGTCTGTGAGCAGCGGCAAGGAAAAGATGTTGGGACAGAGTAAGAGCTGGCAGCAGGGACAGTGCCGGGTGGCAGAGATGGGCGGGGAATGAGAGGGAACTGCGAACAGAATGGTCATGGGAGAATGGATTTGTGCAAGTCTTGCTCAGTCCCTCCAATGCAGACAGCTCCTTCCAAACAAGCCGCCCATGTCTCTTCTCTGACCCAGCAGAGCATCTGCCCTGACAGCCATGGAGTCCAGGGTCTGAGAGCGACTGCCCTGTGTTGTCACCGTCTGTGAGGCAGCATGCCCATGTGGGTGAGGTGAGGGCTTTCCTGAGTGTCCATCTGTCTCTCTCTCCTTGTCTCCCTTGGCAGCGGGATCATGGGATTGCTCCTTGTTTCCCCTCCTCTCCATGCTGCTCCTGTTCTTCTCTCGGGCTCCCTGGAGTTGGTGGGTTTTCAGCTGCAGTTCAGACACCGATGCTGCAAGTTGTGGAACATAGGGGTCTGCAGGGTGATGAGGTTCCCCAGTCCCCTTCTAACATGTGGAGCTCCAGAAAATGCAGTCTGTGGGGCTGGGAAATGAGCTGACTCTCCCTTAAGGAGAGCCCATTTTCAGTCCTTAATGTCCTTTGACTGTTTCCCTGTGGTGTCCTGCCAGACTTTGAGCTGCCCTCCAGAAGGGCACTGCTGCCTCATAGCATCTCTGTGATGTCCAGGAGACCCGTGAGGAATCTGCAGAGATGCTGAGAGTATGGAAATTGTGTTGGGGAACTGTATATGGGCATCTGAAAAGAGTCCTGTGTGTCCTTGGCTAGAAGGGGAGTGTGGAGACCTCCCTCTGGTGCCCTGAGAAAGGGAGAGATGGTTGGAGATCTGCGCTTTTGAAACTGGACTCCTCTGCTCTCAGCAGGGCTGGTTTCTTTTTAAGGCAACATATGAGAGCGATCATCCCCCAGCTCCAAGAGGTGCGAGCAAATGACAGCTGGGAAGAAGGCTAATAGACAGACAAGCTGTCCTCACTCTGCGCCAAGGGACAGGGAATCCATTTTTCTCAGGATTCACAGTAGAAATGCTGAGAATTGCTGCCTTTGAGGGTCACTCCGCAGGGGTGACAGGGGCATCTCAAAGAAAATAAACACTGTTAAAAAATCCCCCAAACTCTGTTCCTCAACCCTCATTCTTTAGAAGTGGTGGTGCAGATGCTGAAAAGCCCTTCCACATGCCCAGTGGATTTCACCTGACAGGAACTGTAAATGTCAGAGATAGTCACAACCATTCCCATGTATCCCACCACTGTGAGTCCCTGCTCCTCACAGCAGACTCTGCCAGTGCAAAGTGGAGTTCAAGCAAGGGAGCTGCACACAGATCCTCTCCGTAAAGAGAGAGGCAATGTGGGGGGTTGCATGAGAACTGCGACATTTGGGGGGGGGGGGTTGCTTTAAAAATGTCTCTGCTAACTTCTCAATGTCTTTTTTTCTTTGGACAATCCCCAAAGCCCAGAGGGAGCAAAATGTCCAACAGCAGCTCCCTCAATGAGTTCCTCCTCCTGGCATTTGCCAACAGACAGGACCTGCAGCTCTTGCACTTCTCGCTTTTCCTAGGCATCTACCTGGCTGCCCTCCTGAGCAATGGCCTCATCATCACAGCCGTAGCCTGCGACCACCGCCTCCACACCCCCAAGTACTTCTTCCTCCTCAACCTCTCCCTCCTCGACCTTGGCACCATCTCCACCACTGTCCCCAAATCCATGGCCAATTCCCTCTGGAACATCAGGGCCATTTCCTACTCAGGATGTGCTGCACAGGTCTTCCTGCTTGTCCTCTTGTTTACAGGAGAGTTTTCTCTTCTCACAGTCATGGGCTATGATCGTTTTATTGCTATCTGTAGACCCCTGCACTACGGGACCATCATGGGTGGCAGAGCTTGTGCCAAAATGGCAGCAGCTGCCTGGGCTACTGCTTTTCTGTATTCTTTGCTGCATACTGGGAACACATTTTCAATTCCACTCTGCAAAGGCAATGTCGTGGACCAGTTCTTCTGTGAAATTCCCCATATCCTGAAGCTCTCCTGCTCAGACTCCTACCTCAGGGAAGTTGGGGTTATTGTGTTTAGTGCCTGTTTATTCTTCGGATGTTTTGTTTTCATTGTGCTGTCCTACGTGCAGATCTTCACAGCTGTGCTGAGGATCCCCTCTGAGCAGGGACGACACAAAGCCTTTTCCATGTGCCTGCCTCACCTGGCCGTGGTCTCCCTGTGTATCAGCACTGTCCTGTTTGCCTACCTGAAGCCCCCCTCTCTCTCCTCGCCAGCTATGGATCTGGTAGTGGCTGTTCTGTACGCAGTGGTGCCTCCAACAGTGAACCCTCTCATCTACAGCATGAGGAACAAGGAGCTCAAAGATGCCCTGAGGAAAGTGATTTCATGGACATTTTTCAGCAGTGGTAATATTGCCTTTGCTCTCCACAAATGACTCCCCCTATGTCCCATACCAGGACTGAGCTTTGTTTGTCCACTTTATTTTTATTATGACTATTATTACTATTGTTATTATTATGTGTTATCATATTGCTACACAATTGCTTGGATTCATTCCACTTTTACTGAGACTGCTCTATCTCACCTGTTACCCATATAAAATTGCGTCCAGCACTGTGTCAGCACTGACTCCCTCACAGTATCTCTGTTATAAAGTAGGTTCTTCCTGGCGCAGTGCCTGAAGACTGGGTTCTTCCTCCAAAGCTGCTGCCCTCACACCCTTCCCCAGCACATGTCCTTCAGACAATCTTGCCCACTCTGTGTGCTGGTCCTTACCCCCTATGTCACCCCCAGACAAGGCTCCATGCCCAGCTGGAGGACTGGGCATCCAGCTGTGAGTTCTGGGAGGATGAGTCCTCTCCTGGGTCCTCTGCAGGGCTGCCAGGGAGCATGCAGAGGAGGTCCTGGGATCATCTGCTTGGCCTGTAGGCCATCCTCCTCCCATGGCGGGCCTCAGACAGGGTGCCTCAGTGCAAAGATGCAGCCCAGCTTGTTGTTGCATGAACAGAGAGGAGAAACTGCCCCAGGAAACTCCTCCCAGACCCAGTCCCTCGTACCAGCCATTTCCAGCACTGGCCATTGCCCATGGTGCTGGTGAGGGGTGATCTTGGAATGTGACCATCTCCATCTGCCTGCTGGGTTCAGCACCTGTATGGGGGGAATGTCCAGTCCTGCCTGGGCTCTCCCTGTGCCCAGACCCCAGCAGACTCCAGAGCATGGCCTTTTCCTAACCCCAGGTGGACAGGATGAGGGCTGGTCAGGGGCTGGGAACTGGTGGAAGGCTGCAGAACAGGAGGGCCTTGGGGGACAGGGCACTGAGGATCCTGCCGGGGAGATGTTTCCCCATCCCAGAACTCAACTTGTTCTTTGCAGTGGCTGCACAGTGGGGCCATAGGGCCAAGTGCAGGGCAGCAGGGCTGGACCAGTGCAGGAATGAGGTGCAGATGGGAGTCACAACACTCCAGGAAGCTCCCCACAGTCGTGGAGTGGACTCACGGCTGCAAGCAGGGTCGGGAGTTTCTCAAGGGCCAGAGCCACCGGCACCACCTGCCACAACTCCCAGACCCAGCACAGATGGTCAGTGCCCTGCACTGCAGCTCACAGTGTCCCCTGCCCTGTATCACCATCCTCTCTCAGGAGCACCGCTGGGTGTGTCACTCCCTGCCTGGGTGTGGAGAGGAGATGCTGGAGGTCTTCTCTTCTCAGCCTGCTGAACCCAGCTCTGCCCTGGTGTTGGCCCAGAGGCTCTGCCCTGGATCATGTTATGTCTCTGTACACCCTCCTCTGAGACCACACAGGGATGTTCAACACATAGCTATGCTTGGAGATGGCCACCACGGCCTGCCTGCATGCTCCGAGGAGATCCCAGCAAGGCCACGCTTGGAGGTGAGGTTGTGATTGTCCTCGGTCAAAGTAGATGGGATGGTCTGGCTGGGGGACAAGGGGAGGAAAGCACAAGACACAACAAGGAGAAGATGCAGGAAGGGAAATTTCAAATGAGTTTAAGAAAAAAAAAAGAAACAACCACGGTAGTTGAGCAGCGCTGGGGCAGGGGCCAGAAGATCTTTAAAAACTCTCCTGGAGAAAGCACTTAACAACCTGATCTGACTGTCAAGTTAGCCCAGCTCAGAGCAGATCGTGGTCCTGCAGATCTCTGGTGGTCCCTCCCAATCCAAATCTTCTAGGAGGAAGGAGCTGGAAAGTGGAGTCCTGGGCAGGGGACACTGCTGTGGGGTTGAGGCCTTGCTGGCATTTGTACTGTCTGGTCAAGCTGTCCTCAAAGTCACACAGTGAGTGAGTTCATCCTCCAAAGGAGTCTCTGCTCCATGGGCAACAGGAGTCAAGGCAGTGCAGGGAGACTGCAGACAAGTTCTCAGGAACACGCCAGGCATTCAGGCCCTTCGACTGCTGAGGTGTCCCCAGACCAGTGCTTTGCCTCCTGGGTCTGAAGGGCTGAGAAATCTTTGGAGCCAGAGCAAATGGGAGTCCCATCTCCTGGGCTCACGGGTCACAGGGCATCAGCAGGGCTGTAGTGGCTGCAGACAGGGAATCAGTGCCCGGGGCATGAGCAGATCCCCCTCTGCCCTCCCCTCTCTTGTCACAGAGATCATGTTTCCCATGTTGGCCCTCCCTGCCGGGCTGTATTCCCAGCCAGAGGGGATGCAGGCTTCACCCTGGGGAAATGCAGGAGAGCCCAGTCTCATCTAGAGGAGCAGGGTCCCACCACACCTGCTGGGTGGCCAGGGCTGCAGGCTGCAGACACTACTCTGTTCCCCGCACACCTCCTGCCTGGGGCTGGAGGGTGCCGAGCAAGAAGGCAGGCATGCCTGGGGGTCTGGTGCCATTGGGGTGGTGGCGTTTGGACCAGCCTCTGCCTGTAAGGGACTCAGGAGCTTCTCCGCCTCCATGTTAGTGGCAAAGTTACTGACCCAGCTTGTTCCCTCTGGAGAGCTGAGGATTTAATTCTCGGGAGAAGGGGAGAAAGGAAAGCCTTTTGTCAATGGGACTTATACTATGCTGTCAACTCTCTATTGTCTTCTCCTGCTCTATCACGCCAGAAGTCCTTTGGCAAGGGCATTTTTTGGTTTCTGACCCTCCATCTGACCCTGCTTTGAGCAGCAGGTTGCACTACAGGCCTCCTGTGGTCCCTTCAGCCTGAATTATCCTGAAAGCCTATGACATCAGGCCCTATTAAAAGCACAGAGGAAATGTCTTTGGGACAGGAGTCATTTGTGCTTTATGTAACCATCTAAAAGAAGGCAGGTGAACACCTCCTCCTTCTTCCTTGTTGACTGTAAGAGCAGCCTGGGAGGCACTGCCTCAGGCATAGCTACATTACCCTGAAAATTCTTTGCATCCACGTTTAACCACATAGAAGTCCATTGCCTGGATCCCCTCAGTGGTGAGGGGAGAAATGCAGGCTTTTCTGCAGGGTGAGTTCTCTACCTCTGTAGTTGCACCTCTAGGCAGATGGTGCCATGCTGCCCTTTCTTTCTTGCCTGAAGCTCAGGCTGGATGGGGATGTGAATGTGGAGGTTGGCTGTCACTGCAGTGGCTGTGAGTTGGTGGAGAGGTAGGAGGAATAACAGAATCACCGCCTTGGACTGCAGCAGAGAGGATTTCATCTTGTTTAGGATGGAGTTAGGCGAACCAAAGCTCAGTGGGAGTTGGAGCTGGACGTTCAACTGGGATGGGATGGGGAGGGTAACCAGAATGGCTTCTGTAAGCACATAGGCAGGACAAAGCATTCAGCCAAGGAAACTGTGGTGTCCCTGCTCAGTGGGACAGGGGACGTAGTGACAAAGACAGGGGAAAGGCTGAGGAGCTCATTGTCTCTTTTACCTTGTCTTTTACTGGTCTTGTCTACTGCCAGGCCTCCCTGGCCCCCAAGTCCTTTGGCAGCATCTGTGTTAGCAAAGCCTCACTCATGGCAGAGGAAGATGCAGCTGGGGAGGACTTTTGCCCAGTGGGCACGCACAAGTCCATGGGACCAGACGGGAAGCACCCCAGGGTGCAGGGAGAGGCGGCCGGAGTCATTGCAGCGCTGTTGTTGATCGTCTTTTAAATGTCAGGGTAATCAGGGAGGTTCCTGATGACTGGGAAAAGGCAGACGTCACACCCATTTTGCAGAAGGGCAAGAGGGAGAATCTGGGGAACGACAGGCCGGTCAGCTTTATCTCATTCCCTGGGAAGGTGATGGAGCAAATCCTCCTGGAAACCATCTCCAAGCCTATGAAGGAGAAAGCCTGGAAGAGGCAGCAGGGGTTGAGCAAGGGGAAATGGAAAGCATGCCTGACTAACCTGATTGCCTTCTGCCATCAGATGAATGGCTTTGTGCACAAGGGGAAAGCAGGGGATTTTGTGAAGCTTCACTTCATCAAGGCCTTTGTCATAGTCCCTCATAGTCTCCTTATAGGCAAATTGTTGAGATCTGCCCTGGATCAACGGACCATAAGGCAGGCAGAAGATTGGCTGGACCATCAGGCTGAAACACTGTGATCAGTGGTACAAGTTCCAAGTGGCAGCTGGTTACTAGCGGCATCCCTCAGTGATCACCATGTGGGGCAGGACTGTTTAACATCTTGATGAATGGCCTGCACAGTGGATGGAGCGCACTCTCAGCACCTTTGTGGCCAGTGCATGACTGGGGGGTGCCCCTGGGCAACCTCATCTAGTTCCCTCTGCATTGACCAGGGAGGCTGGGACTAGATGACATCCAGAGGTCTCCCCCACCCTAAGGGCTGTGATTCAGAGCATCGTTTCCTGGAGAGCTCTGTAAAGAGAGAAGAGGCCGAGGAAGAAGAAAGGACAGAGAGGCAGAAGAAGAGATCTGAAACATGTCCATTTAAATGAAGTAGTTCCTCAGAACAAAGTTTCTCCATGCAGAGTATTGCCAGCAAATGTATTTTGAGGAATAATGTATAGATGTATGTACACTTGCATAGACAGACTAATTCCTGTAGTACATGAACATGGTGCTGTCAATGCATAAGAAAGAAAAAATATTTGTCAATGGTAAAAACTGTGTGAAGTTTTGGAAAGGAGGATTTTTTTGTCAATTTTGCATTCAAGTTGTTTTAGGGACTCTTTTGGAACATTGCTTTAACACGGGTATGTTGAGATTTGTGCAATTTGGGCACCCAAAAATAGAGCATTTCCTTAAAGCTGGTCACCCTGTTTTCTTCAGCAGTCGAGAGATCCTGACACCTCAGAGTGTGACATGCTCTGTGCAAAGAGTGAGGGGTGGCACGGACAGCCATGGGCAAGGGGTGGTCTTCTGAGCACCAGGCTCTGTGTGAGACACAAAAATATCCTGTTTAGTGGTGTAGGCCTGATTATAACAGAAAAGTTTAGAAAAAGACATTAAAAATGAAACAAGAAAGAAATTAAGAGAAAGACTGAAAGCAAAGAAAAGTTTTTTTAAACTTTCCAGCTTTTCTTTTTTTTTTTTTTTTTTCTGTTCTCATTTTCTTTCTTGATTTGTTCTGTTTTAGTACACTAGTCTTCTGGGGAGATTATGCATTATCTTTTTTCTGTGAAAAGGAAAGAGATTTTCAGAACTGAGGTGGGATGCAGTCACAGGGTCATGGGTGGCTGGTGCCATTGCAGGTGCCCTGGTCCCCTCTGCCCAGCCTCCCTCTGCAGCTCCAAGGGCCTCTGGTCTCCTGCAGGTCCCCTGTGAGAGCTGCCAGGCCCAGGCAGGTGCCTCAGAGACACTGGGGCCTCTCCAAGTGCCACTGGGTGCTTGTGGTTGGACACGTGATCTCTGCCTGGACAGGTGAAGAACTGTTTTCAACATTAAAAAATATATATATATGAGAACATTTTCATTAGCTGAAAGGACTGAATAATAAAATGTCAGTGTTTCCCATGATGACGTAATGGAAATTTTGAGGAAGGGCCTGAATCTCAGGAGAAGAAATGTTGATCTGCCCCTTAACTTGTGTTACCACTGCTCTGTCTGTTATGCTGTAATTTTAACCTCACTAATCATTCACCTCTTTCCACATTCACGGAATTCGCTCATCATTTCTACAGTCAACTTTGCATCAGATGGTCTGGACATATGCACTTTCCATAGTTTTCCAGTCCTCCTCCTCCCCTTACTCTTTGTCATTCAGATACTTCTCAACTCTCCACTTGCTCTTTAAGCTGCAGGGAGTCTGAAGGTTGCCTCATCTTTCAGCAGTCTACCTGTCTCTTCAACCAGTTCCTTCACTGTGTGTCTATCCAGCCTTTCCTATCTATTTGTGAAGAACATTTCAAGGAAGGTTATTCCTTGTAGACTGTGGACCTCACTGGAGGCACCTTGGACTTGACATACAGTTGAGGAGTGCGTTTTATTTCTTGTGACACTGGATCAAGTTTATTTGTGTCTGATCGCAATTAAGACAAATCCTTCTGTGCCTGTTTCCAGCTAGTTGTCTAAGGAAAGCAGGTGGGAATTGGTGCACATGAGCTGTAACATTCAGCTGCAGCCTTGAGTGGCAAAAGGTTCGATTTGAACAAGAGTGATCGAAGTCCCCAGTGACTGATGAGGGAAGTGTCAGGGCTGGGGAGGTGGGGAGGAATATTTTGCATGGATGTCTGACCTCCAGGATGGTGCTTTTCCTACATGTCCAGACTTCATTAGGAGACACTCTGGATCCATATCAGTTGGAGAAGGTGGATATCACTCTAGTCTGTAAGCTGAAAAATAAGGAAAGCTTTAAAAGCAGAAAGCTTTTTTTTTTTGATGCTCATTGAAATCTTCCTCTTGTAAATACACTGCTGAAACCTCTCCAATTAGCCACAGCACAAGAATTGAAGAGCTGAAGAAAATTATGGAAACAGACATGGCTCCTTAGGGGTTTTTGCATTTTAATGTCCCCTTGGGTGTCTTTGGTGCTGAGTCCATGAACCTCCGATGCTGAGAGGAGACTGAAGCAACCTCTCAAGAAGTTTACATCAGAAGCAAATCCCCAAGTTTCTTGGAGCATTAATGGGTCCCACTGAGGGTCATTATCAACAAGAGCTCCCTGGTGGCTGATTAGAGCAGAAAGTTGGAGGCCCTGATTGCAGGTAGGCAAAGGCAATGTGAGGGTGGCTGTGATGCCAAGTCAACCTTGATGTGTGTTATCAAGCAGAATGGCCAAGCCCCACAGCCAGCCCCTGGGTAGGGTGATCCTCTCCTCACACTTTACTCAGGTCTCTTCCTGGGGCAGTGTCAGGTTGGGGGGGTGAGCAATGCCTAGTGCAGGACAACGATACAGCACCTCCTGGGCTCCGTGGAGGTGAGGAGGCAGCAAGGCCACAGTGCTGTTAGGAAACCTCATCTTCTTGTAGGCCTTGGTGGCAGAGACACTAGCCATAGCCAAGAGGACAAAGACCTCAGTTTTGTTGGAGGCTTTCAGCCTTGGCATTGCCCTTGGTCATCTCCACCACAGGCTGTCCTATGCTGTCCCAAAGCTGCACCTGTTTCCCTGCAGCCTGTAGACACCAACCACCTTGCTCTCACTGAAGGCTCTCCCCACCTTTACTGACATCCCACTGTCCTTGCTGGCTGCTTCTTGAAACAAAAGGCAAGGGGCTGATCACAGAGTCCCTCTGGGTGTCCTGTTGCACCACAGTACTACCCTACAAGTGACATTCTTGTTACCTGAAGTGCAGTCTGAACCTCTCAAGATGCACTTTGTGGCTCTTTCCCCTTCTCATGCTGCTTCCTACTACCAAGAAACGCTCCATCATCTCTGAAACTGCCTTGTCACAGGCAGTCACAGGCAACTAATTCATTGGCCTTAGCCTCCACTTCAGCAGGCTGACGAAGCCCAGGTCCCTCAGCCTCTCCATACAGGCCATGTGCTTCAGACCCCCAACGCCATCTTGACAGACCTCCTCTGAACCCTCTCCAGTTGCTCCCCATTCCTCCAGCACTGGACGTACCACAGTGGAACACACTGTTCCAGACATGTGGTCACAGCAGTGCTGAGTGGAAGGGCCTTCTCCTCGGGGTCGCTCCTCTGCCTGTCAGGTCTCTGCCTGTCCTGATGCACGTATTGTTCTGCCCTGCTGAAGAGTTTTTGAAAAAGGACAGGATGTGGGGTAGACCCCTGCATACCCCACCTTTCCCTGGCTTCCTGGTCAAGCATGACCCATTCATGGAAATCCTCTGAGCTCAATCATCCAAACAGCTTTCTGCCCATCTGGATTTCTCCTGGACATCCACTACACTCTTCTCCTCCACAAGTGCAGGCCTTTTATCACAGAAGGCAATCAGGTGGGTCAGGAATGATTTACCATGCTGACTGTTCCCAGGCACCTTCTTCATGTGCCCTGAAAGGTGATCAGAGAGGACTGGCTCCATGACACATTCCTCAGCAACGTGAGGCTGAATGGCCTGCAGCTCCCCAGGTTGTCCTTGTGGCCAGATGACAGAGAGAATCCTTGCTGTCACAGCAGCCAGCTCTCTCCATGTCCATGGATGACAGACATCCAATCCCATAGACTTCTATGGGTTGAGTTCTAGAGACTGAAGCAGTGCGGTTTGGTTTTATCCTCAGGAGTCCTGACTCTAGGCACAACAGCTCAGGAGACCTTGTGGGTGAAGACAGAAGCCAGGAAGGACTTGACTTCCCCAGACCTAGCTACATCCGCTTTTGCTAGAATCCCTGCCCCTTTCAGCTGTGACCCCACATTTCCTTTTTCATTCCTTTACTGTCACTGAAGCAGTAGCAGCTCTTCTTCCTGTCCTTCACATCCCCTGCAAGTGTCTCTGTCGCAGGGGAGCTTTGGCTTCTTTAACACCATCCCGACTTTGCTGGACAATATTTCTAAATTCCTCCTTTGCAGCCTCACCCTTCTTCCCCTTTCCATATGCTGCCTGATTGCCCTGGAGCTCACATGGGAGTTCCCTGTTTAGCCAAGCTGGGGTCCAGAGATGGCTACTGATTTTACAAACTGTTCATCATGGAGCATTCTTGTGCTTGACGGGTGCTGTCCTTAAAGGCCTGCGGGCTTTCCTGAGCTCCTCTGCCCTTCAGAGCTGCCTCCCTTGGTCCATGCTATGGAAGAGCTCCATACATGCAAGCTACCCCTTCACACATAGGGCATGCCCCTCCTCATCTTGCCTGGTGGTCTCTCCTGAAGAGCTTGCACCCTGGCATTGGAGGACCCCAGTCACACGAGTGATCCCAGCACATCTCAGTTATTCCAACCATGTGGTACTCCTGTGACAGGCAACTTGTGCATCTCCATTTGCTCCTACCTGCACCCCAGGCTGCATATGTTTGCATACTTTTGGCATCAGTACCTCAGCTGTGGCCTCAACCGAAGATTTGTCACAGGAAAACATGTCACCAAGAACCCAACATATGCAAAGGCTTTGACTGCAAGTGGTAACTTGCTGGCATAGATAGCGGGTGGCAGCATAATGGTGAAAGGAGGTTCCCACTAAGAGAGCAAAGCCGGCAGTGCCCAAGGCCAAGGAGAAACAGAGCTGGGCCATGCAGGAATGCCAGGAGAGGGTTTGGCTGCCTGAGTTGACTCTGCAGCACTGTTGTGCCTGTGACAGACTTCTTGAACCAATCCCCAGGAAGGACAAGGTGCCACTGAAGAAGTCCTTAGCCCTGGGCAGCCTGTAATCCAGCCACCCTGAGGTCATCATTAGGCCAGTCCCTGTTGATATCATATTGGGGGGTTAGAAGATGTTCAGGAGGAGGAGAGCTAGAAGGGTTTGACAGTGCAGAGACTAGAGTGGAGACCTTGGTGTGATGTGCTTCCATTTATGCAGCACATGTGGATGTGGACAGTGCAGACTGTGCCCAAAGGCAGAGGTAGGATTCATTTGCTTGGGCACAAGTAGAAACTCAAGATACTCTGGGGCAGTTGCCCAGCAATCACTCCAAAGGGGCATGGCTTTCCTAGAGGTCCCATGCTGTATGTGCTAGAGAGATGTGGTTGTGCTGGACATCCAAGGCATCTGAAATGGCCCTGCCAGCCTATTTCTGTGTCATTAAATCAAGTGTCTGCACTGAATTACGTCATTAGCTGTTTTTAACATTGGGATCTTCATCTGTCTCAGCTTCATAGTGAGTGGGGCTCTAGCAGTAATAGACACCTAGTGTCCTTTGAGATGGCCAAGGAAATTCCCCACCTGACCCCCACCTGACGCTCCAGAGGGATGCGGGTCTCCCAGTTGCTCCATCAGAGCAAGCAGACACTGGCACATGCCTCGGACCACCTCTGTCTCTTCAAATGCCACGAGGTGTCACCAGGTAACTGACTCCCACTCTCCATCTCCACTGGTTGCAATGGGAGTGTAGACAAGAAGCTCACGTGCAGACCTCTATGTTGTGCTCACTTCAGCTTGGGAAGGGGAATCCCACCTCCTGTGTGTTTGTTGGGTTCACAGGAGGGAGATGAATCCCACTCCAGCCCAGGGGCTTCTAAAGGGGCATGAGATGCCCAGATTGATTGATCTGAATCAACACCTGAACCATGTGTCAATGAGCTCCCTTCTTGTCCCTGTCTAGGTGTCCTGCCTAGTTAAGAGATGGGAATCGGGGCTTCCAGAGTGGGACATTTCCACCTTTCATCGATAGTCGTCCTCTGATGAAATAAACTGCAATGTTGGAATCAGTCTCTCTCTACTCTTTAGAAAAGCAAAATAGGCGATTATTTTAGTCTACTTCGGGGAACATTTCCCAGGAGGATGTAGCACACGGGACAGAAAAATTCATGCCTTCAGCTGGACCTCTGCTCCTGAGCAGGGCCAGGCTCATGGGATGGAGGGAGCTCATGGCAACCTGGCAGCACTGCTGAGAGAGAGCTGTGTGCAGGAGCAGCTCCTCTGCAAAGAGCAGCAGGGCTCTGGGCACTGCCTGCTGCTGCTGACATGAGATGAGACACGACAGCGAGAAGTGAAAGGCAGTGTGGAGTGGGAGGCCAGAGGAGAGCTCACTGTGGGAGAAGCCTTCACAGCCTTGTGCACAGTAAGTCTCTGGCTGGAGGACAATATTACAGCAGTTCCTGGAGGGGTCTTCTGAACCCAGCCCATCCCACAAACCACTCTCCTCATTCCCCCAGTACATATGAGGAGGGGAAGATGCTTCAGAGCAGGGATTTCCTGCCACACCATCACAGGTTCAGGGGATCTGGCTCCCTTCTCCCAGGGATGCTGCAGGGATGTGAAGCCAGGGAGTGCACCCAGGTCTGCCCAGGGCTGTAATTCAGAGCAGTGTCCCTGCGGCCCAGGGTGCCTGGGGCAGTAACTCTGCCTCCTGTGAGGGTCAGCACTCAGCCTGCCTGGGGAAGTCCCCACAGCACTGTGGGAAGAAGCTCTGGGTCGAAGGAGTGACCACTGGCAAGGCAGGTTCATTTCCCTGCTGAGAAGGTGCTGCGTGGGTCAGGGTCACGGTTGCTCACAGCTCCAGCTCACCCTGAGCACATTCCTGAGGGGACTTTTCAAGAGGGACCTCAGGCCACCGACTCCATGAAAGGGAAAGAGCTTTCCTTTTACGGTGTGTGCTTTCAGTCCCCTAAGTTTTGCAGGGAGACAAAAGGAAAGTGTTTTCTAGTTTGGCAAGGAACTGGGACTTCTGCAATGCCCCTGGCCAGTGCCCTGTCCCGGGAGGTTTCTGTAGGGCAGAACTGAGCACACACAGGGTGAAACAGGGTCTGGGAGCACTGACTGGGAAAAGACATTGGGACAGAGAAAGAGCTCCCAGCAAGGACAGCTCCAGGCAGCAGAGCTGGGCAGGGAATGAGAGGGAACTGCTAAAAGAATCACCGTGGGAGGATGGATTTGGGCATGTCATGGTCTGTCCGTCCGCTGCAGATACCTTCCTCTGTGCAAGCTCCCCCTGTGTTTCCTCTCCCACCCAGCAGAGCCTCTGCCCTGACAATCATGGAGCCCAGGGCATGAACTGCCTCCTCTGCAGCCAGACCTCCATCAGAGGAGAGGGGCGTCTCTCCTGCCACAGGTCCATTTTGTCCTGCCTGACAAATGTTGCCATCTGCAAGGTGGCATGCCCAGCTGGGCAAGGGGAAGGCTTTCCTGAGGGCCCGTCTGCCTCTCTCTCCTTGCCTCCCTTGGCAGCAGGATCATGGTGTTGCTCCTTGTTTCTCCTCCTCTCCATGATGCTCCCGTTCCTCTCTTGGGCCATCTGGGGTTGGGGGGCGGTAGGGGGTTCAGCTGCAGTTCAGACACTGACACTGCGAGTTGTGCAACAGAGGGGTCTGCATGGGAGTGAGCTGTCCCCAGCCACCTTGAAACCTGTGCGGCTCCAGGAATCGCACCCTGGGGGGCTGGGAAATGAGCTGATCTTACCATGCTCTTCATCACTGTCTCCATATCTGGCCTGAGAGAGAAGAAACTGGAAATCTTCCCTTAAAACCCGAAGTCCTCCACTCTCAGCTCAGTCCAGTTTCTTTCTGAGAGCAACATCTGAGTGTGACTGTCCTTTGGTTGCAGTGCAAGCACAGGTCAGTGAGGGGCAAGACTCACTGACAGACCAGATCCCGTGACTCTGTACAAAGTCAGAGCGAGCCCTTTTTTCCCCTTGCGATGCACAAGTGCTCATGCTGAGAGTAACTGAAATGGCAAGGATTCCTACCCTGTTCAAGAATGCTCCCACGGTGAGATGGAGGCATCTAAAAATGAAATCAATGACCAGATCTCTGCTGCAGGTAATTTTTTTGTAAAAAAATAGGTGTCTAAAAGTGGAACAGCCCTTCTACATAAGGGGTGGGCATAATCTGCTGCAGGATGTGTGCATCAGAGGCAGTCCCTTCCCACTCCCACTACAGTGCCTGGAGATAGAGCACAGATGGTAAATTGATGTGAGGAGAGGGTCTATCTCATTGGGACAGAGACATCTAGAAAGGGTCAGGTCAGCCCCTGCCTTCACTTGACTGTTTCTCTGCCTTGCTCGAGCGGCATCTTGAGTGACTGATGCAGATACAGACACCTCTGTTCAAGAGGGCAAGGCTGAGAGAGATGACTCCCTCTCAAGGGTCTTCTCTTTCAGAGAGAGCTGGCATGAGTGCTGTATTCATCTCTCATTCTAGTAAACACAGAATATTCCCACTGTGTCATTGGACACAAGTCCCCTTTCTGCACGTCATGGCGACTGTTATGGAAACTATTAGGCTCGCCGGCCACCATAACAGGGTCCGACCCTAGGTTCCTGCTGAGGCAGAAGTTCGAAGTCAGATTGGAGAGAAATAACATTTAATGATACACGTGCGGTAATTACAGCTCGAGCTGGGTGCCTCCGAAGAGGGACCCCGAACAAAGAAATCCCTGGGCAATTATACCCTTACAATCTAAATTCCCCACCCCTTAAGTGATAGTTTGGACCAATAGTAATAGTTAGGTCTGGGGTCTTCCCCTTCTTCACTGGGCCCCTTCATTGTCTCTAGGCAGGCTGCTTCTTATCTTCAAGGTTGGCTACTCCTGCTGTCCGTGTAACTTCTTTATCCCTCCAGCTTGAACCGGCTCTGGGGCCCCCTTTTACTTATCTAAGTAAAAGTTCACAGCCTGAGGCCTAAGGCTTCAGCAAATTTAGCTACTAATGCTAAGCAAGTTATGCTAAGCGATTAATTCTAGACAGCTTCAGTCCAATATTCTCTAACAGCGACCACTTTCTGGTATCCCACCAAATATGTGGGGCTGATTGACACCTCCATTAACATCTTCTAACAGAGCAAAACTGATTCCTCTGGAGACCATGGGCAGGGGCGCCTGCGCTGCATGTCACGTTCAGTCAGCATGCACCAGAGCTCCAGACAGAGCGCTGAATGAATGCAAAGTACAGAGAAATGTGGGGATTTCTATTACAAATGCAATGGGCTTGGCTCAGAGAAGACTGCTGTATCATGCCATTGTTTTTCCCCCAAAGCAGAGAGGGAGCAAATGTCCAACGGTAGCTCCTTCAACGAGTTCCTCCTCCTGGCATTTGCAGACACACGGGAGCTGCAGCTCTTGCACTTCTCACTCTTCCTGGGCATCTACCTGGCTGCCCTCCTGGGCAACGGCCTCATCATCGCAGCTGTAGCCTGTGACCACCACCTGCACACCCCCATGTACTTCTTCCTCCTCAACCTCTCCCTCCTTGACCTTGGCACCATCTCCATCATTGTCCCCAAATCCATGGCCAATTCCCTCTGGAACACCAGGGCCATTTCCTACTCAGGATGTGCTGCCCAGATCTTTCTGTTTCTCGTCTCATTTTCAGCAGAATATGCTCTTCTCACAGTCATGGCCTACGACCGCTACGTTGCCATCTGCAAGCCCCTGCACTATGGGACCATCATGGGCAGCAGAGCTTGTGCCAAAATGGCAGCAGCTGCCTGGGCCAGTGGTTTCCTCAATGCTGTGCTGCACACTGCTAACACATTTTCAATACCTCTCTGCCAAGGCAGCACAGTGGACCAGTTCTTCTGTGAAATCCCACAGATCCTCAAGCTCTCCTGCTCGGACTCCTACCTCAGGGAAGTTGGGGTTACTGTGGTTACTGCCTGTTTAGTTTTGGGGTGTTTCATTTTCATTGTGCTGTCCTACGTGCAGATCTTCACTGCTGTGCTGAGGATCCCCTCTGAGCAGGGACGACACAAAGCCTTTTCCATGTGCCTGCCTCACCTGGCTGTAGTCTCCTTGCTTGTCAGCACTGTCATGTTTGCCTACCTGAAGCCCCCTTCCATCTCCACAGCTCTGGATCTGGTGCTGGCTGTTCTGTATGCAGTGGTGCCTCCAACAGTGAACCCCCTCATCTACAGCATGAGGAACAAGGAGCTCAAAGACGCACTTAAGAAACTGTTTCAGCTGGTACTAGTTCAGCAGCAATGAGCTGCCCATCTCTCCTCACAAGCAATTCTCACTTTATCTCCAGCAGCTCCCGTGCATTGCACATTCTGTCTGTGACAGTCATGTTTGTACACAAATGTTTGAATTCGTCATACTTCTCCAGAGGCACAAAGCCCTTCCGTCTGAGCCAGAGGCGTTCCCTAAATCTCCTGATCACTGTGTAAGAGCTGGCCTCCCAAGTAGCATCACTGTAATAAAAGGGGAACTCCTTAGTACTGTGCCTGAAGGTTGGGCTCTTCTTCCCAAAATGGAGCCAAGAATGCGCTCAGGGAATTGTCCCCAAAAAGGCCCTGTTGCTGTGCCTGGGTTTTCCATGGGCTAAGGGGCATCAGCTCTTTTGGGGGATGTGTGAGGGAATGAGGGCTGGATTCAGCTGTCACTTGTGGGTGCCCAGTGCCCCTGCAGAGGGTGAGTGGTCAAGAGGTTTCTGCCGGGGACTGTCCCACCTATTAGGGGGCTGGTGATGGATGCCCATCTTTCTGGAAGGGAGAATGGAGCCACCAGAAAAGCAAGGAGGATCTCCAGGGACAGCACATTCCTGGATGGGCAGTGAGTGGAGTCTCCCAAAACCAAGTGGAGTCACCCAAAGCAAAGGGCTAAACCAAAGAATGCACCAAATCAGGGCTCTGCAATCTCAGGAGAGGCAGTGTGCTTGGTCTATGACACCCCTCAGCCACTGGAAATGCCCTGTGATTGCTCCAAGCATCCTCCACAGCCACAGACCCTGGGGAGGGTGTTGTCAGGTGCTGTGATGCTGGTCCAGCTGGGCCTGCCCTGACCAGCACAGACAGTGAGGCCCCACAGCCCGCTCACCCTGCAGAGCAGCACTGCCAGCTCCAGGCCCTGCAGGGAGCACAGGTGCAGGACAGGTGCAGGAAGGGCCGTCTAGGCCAGAATGGACACACTGACCTGGGGAAAGGCCCTCTGGGGAGCAGGGACGCCTCCGGAGAAGAGCAAAGGAGCAACTGTGTGCTTGTGGGGAGGAATAAATGAAAACCTGTTTCTGTGTGTGTCAGTTCAGGGCAGGCTGCTCTGTCACTGGAGCTGCTTGAGGAGCCCCGGGGCCAGGACTCTTGTACTGTCCTGGGGAGAGGGGCTGCCCAGAGGGGCTGCAGGCAGCCAGGGTTAAGGATCTCCTGGTCATGAGAGCAGTGGAGACATGGAGTGAGTGGTCTCCATTTCCTTGTGCGATTGCTGGCCCCCAGCCCCCTGGGGGCTGATGGGGAGGCTGACACCCCTCTCTGCCCACCAGGACCTGCTGTGCCCTTCAGAGGTGCTGGGGCTGTGGTGTGAGTGCCGAGAGCTCTGCAGTCCCCTGTGGTGGGCACTGCTGTGGGGCCACCCCAGCCTGGGATGCTCTGCTGGGTGGTCTGGGGAGAGGGCAGGGGAGGTGAGAAGAGTCGGAGAGGGGCTGGGGTGGTCTGGAAAGGACCCAGGAGAGGAAAAATGCCAGCAGGCAGCTGCTCTGTGTGAACAGCAGTGTGGGAGCACATGGCTGTGTGCTTGCAGGGCAAATGCAGGTCTCCTGGGAAAGGCAGCAGGGCATGGCGGGTGCAGGAGAGAAGAGCCCAGGTTGTTCCCTGTGTTGCATGGACACACTGGGGAAGCTGCCCCAGGGCCATCGTCCCACACCAGCCCCTCACATCACCCCTTTCCAGCACTGGCTGCTCACCCCAGCTGTGGGGTGCTCCATGGCCAGCTCCACTGTCCTCCAGGTCTCCGTATCCGGACACAGAGGCCTTGCACAGCCTCTCTTCTGCACCACACCCCAGCACATCCCGCAGCACGGCTGTCTGCTAACACCCCCATAACTGGGAGGCCTCAGGCAGAGCTTTCCCTGGAAAGCTGAGGCAAAGAAGACATTTAATGCCCCAGCCCTTTTCATGTCCAAGGTCTCTGGTGTCAGCTCCAGCTGAGCTCTGGCTTTCCTCACTCCATCCCTGCGTGCACAGACAAGGTCTTAATGATCCCCCTGGGCAGCCTGTCACCCTTCCACCCTTGTGCACTTCCTGCCTGTCACCCTGAGTGCTGGTGCTGCTGCCAGGGCAGAGGTGGAGGATCCCCTGGAGCAGCTGCTCAGGGGGCACCCCAGGGAAAAGCTGTGCCCAGACCCAGCCTCAGCCCCAGACCCAGCATGGCAGAGGGGAGCTGCCCTCTTCCCACCCACCTTGGCAGTGCCAGCCCCACCTCAGCCCACTCCTGAAAGGCTCCAGCACAGCCCTAGAGGAGCTGGAGCTGCCTCAGGCCCCGGGGCAGTCTGGTAGCAGGACAGTTTGACATGGGCACAGCAGCAGCAGTGCCGGAAGCAGGGGGAGGAGCAGGGAAATTGGGGTGAAGACCCCTGACCTCAGCTGCGCAGCCAGGGCACTGGATGGGAGATGCCTGTGTGGCCAACCAGGCTCCAGGAGCAGGATGGATGTCAGCTCGAGGGTAGGAGCACTGGGATTTTCATGGGTTTCAGTGCAGCCATAACTGTGGGGAAGGCAAGAGGGCAGACCAGGCACACGCAACTGCAAAGGCTGGGGGTGGAAAAGACAGTGTGGGGCTGGTGAAGGCTCTCGCTATCCTCCCCATGGGGAAGAGAGTCCCCAGGAGATGCTGGACTCCGCTTTGGCTGATGGGAGGGGAGCACAAGGCTGGGGGGAAGAGGCAGACAGAGCCTCTCGGGGCGTGTGAGGTAGTTTTCCAAAACTCAGGGCTGAGCCAGGGTTGAACTTTGGATCTTCCCCCTGACGCTCTCCCACCCGGGCTTGTTCTGCCCTTCCCTAAGTGCTCTCATCCCCGTGCCAGCTATGCCGGAGCAGAGGCTGAGGAGCAAGAATTCATGGAATCACAGAGGAGTTTTGGTGGGAAGGGACCTCTGGAGGTCTCCAGTCCAACCTCCTGCACAAAGCAGGGTTGGTTGGCACCCTCCAGTCTTCTCCGGCCATCACTGGACTGTGCCTGACCCCAGTTACCATCCCCAAACCTGCTCCGCTCCTCTTCTCTGGGCACTGCAGGATGGGACCTCTCGTCAGTGGTGTACTTCCCTGCCTGCTTTCCCAGCACCCTCAGCTCCTGCCTCTACTTCCCGCACAGAGCAGCCCTGCTTTTGCTGATCCCAGCAACACCCTCTTTGTAGCAGGAACCCCACCACAAATGGTGCATAAACACTCAAGTGTTTCTGTGACACGGAAACACCTGTTGTCATAACTATGCATCATAAAATCATACTCCAGGTGGCTGTCCTTGCTTTTTTAATCCAGCTAAGACTTTCTGTGCACTTTGACCTGTGTAAGGGGTCCAAATCCAATGCTCCCCCTACACCTTTAAATTGGCTGTTAGGCAAGAGCTGCTGCTATGGATATCGGGTCACCTTTTGTACCTACAGCCTTCTCTGGGATCTGCTCAGGTCCCAGCTTCCCTTGACAAGGCTTTCTTGACTGTAGTGAGGAGACAGGTCCAAGGTAGAGACAGGGAGTCAGGTCAGCAGGATGGGGACAGTGTCAGGTCAGCACCCGAGAGGTGCAGGGCCAGGCACAGCCATGTCCACAGTGTAACTCAGGCACGACCCAAGGACAAGGGCAGCAGCTCCCTGGCAAGGGGGACAAGGCCCTGCAATGACACCAGTCATTCTCTTCTCCCCTGCTCTTGTGCACAGCACATCCCCCTCCCTGTCTGCCTGCAGCCCCTCCATGCCCACCCTGCTGCCCAGCACAGCACAAGAGCCCTGGCCCTGCAGCCCCTCTGGCAGCTCCTGCTGCCCCGGGGACAGAGCCGCCTGCCCCCAGCTGGTGCACAGGGAAACCTGGTTCTCCTTCTCATTTCCTATCTCTGAATGCTGCTCTGCTTTTCTCCTGGGACATCCCTGCTCCCCAGAGAGTCTTTCTGTTCCTGCACCCCTGCCCTGTGCTCCCCACAGTGCCCTCCACTGGCAGTGCTGCTCTGCAGAGTGAGCGGCTGCAGGGTCATGAGGCCATGGGGTGACTCCTGACTCGGCCCTGCCCATGCTGGTCACAGCAGGAAGCAGATCCAGCTAGACATGACAAAACACCGCTGACACATGTCTGTGCTCATGGGCAGTGCTCAGAGTGACCCCAGGGTGTTTGCAATGGCAGGAGATGTGTTTGGGTGTGCACTAGCTCCAGCCTGTGGTATTTCACTGAGGGTGCAGGAATCACTCTCCAGTGACCCTTTCCTGGGCCTGCTGGGTCCCCACTGCCTCTCTGGGGATTGCAGAGCACTCGTTTCCCCTTGCATACCTGGATTTAGTGCTCTACCTTCTGGTCACCCAACCGTGTACCATCCCTCACTTTGTGAGGCTCCACTCACTGCCCACCCCAGGAACACGCTGTCCCTGGAGATCCCCTGAGCTCTCCTGGGGGCTCAGATTCCCCTCCAGAAGGATGGGCATCTCTCATCAGCACTGTCACCTGTGGGACAGCCTCAGGCAGGAAATTCAGAGACCATTCACCAGCTCCCGTGGCACTGGTCACCAACAGATGAACCCAGGATCCAGCCCTCAGTGCCAAACAGATCACACGGAGACGCTGAGCTTGTCCCCCGCATCCCATGGAGATCAGAAGCAGAGCAGCTGGCCCTTTTGTGATGCAATCTCTTTGGGCATATTTTTGACTCCATCTTCTGAAGAAAGGCCAGACTTGGAAAGGCCTTGAAAAGAGAAAGTCCTGCTGCTGTTGGTGGACGTGTCTCCAAGAAAGCTGCAGGCCCCACACAAAGGCTGCAGCAAGGAAATCCCTGTTGTGGCAGTGCGGCAATGGTCCTGGGGAGCAGAGGGTCTGTTCCCACAGGCTTTCTCCAGAATCTCCTCCCCTCCACTCCCACTCCACTTTGAGTGTTGGAGCTCTGTAAAGGGAAGGGACTAGCCCATGGTGACAGCCGGCTGCCACCCTTGCAGAAGAGGGGTGTGAAATCACGCCCTGACTGTGGCCAGGGAAGCTGAGTTCTTCTAATGGACATGGGACCCATGGACTCACAACTCCTGTACTTGTCTGAGCCTGACTCTGTGCCCCTAAGCCCCCTTGGTGTCAAAAGAGACAGGGCCAAAAGAGACACTGCAAAGGGAAACTCTCTTCATTGCTCTGGGGGCATCCTAGGGAGTTCAGAGTAGGGGGCTCGGAGGTTCTCCCATCTCTGCTGATGAAGGGGGAAGCCTGGCTACCTGCTTCAACACAGTCTCTGGGTCAGATTCGGGAGAGGGATTCCTGAGGAGAAGCAGGAAGAACCCAATTGTTTTCCTTTCAAAATGAATATAATAAAGAAAAGTAAAACGAAAAGAAATGAGCAATTCATAGCTTTGACCGAAAATACCCTGGGGATGATGAGATGATGCACATGGGATGGTTATTGGTGCTGACATTCTACCAGCTGAATCAGTTTCCTCAGGGCATCCTTGAGCTCCTTGTTCCTCATGCTGTAGATGAGGGGGTTCACTGCTGGAGGCACCACTGCGTACAGAAGAGTCAACACCAGATCCAGAGCTGGTGAGGAGAGGGAGGGGGGCTTCAGGTAGGCAAACGTGAGAGTGCTGACAAACAGGGAGACCACAGCCAGGTGAGGCAGGCACATGGAAAAGGCTTTGTGTCGTCCCTGCTCAGAGGGGATCCTCAGCACAGCACTGAAGATCTGCACATAGGACAGCACAATGAAAATGAAACACCCAAAGAATAAACAAAGACTAACCACAAGAAGCCCAATTTCCCTGAGGTAGGAGTCCGAGCAGGAGAGCTTGAGGATCTGGGGGATTTCACAGAAGAACTGGTCAACAGCATTGCCTTTGCAGAGTGGTATTGAAAATGTTTTAGCAGTGTGCAGCACAGTATTGAGGAAACCACTGGCCCAGGCAGCTGCTGCCATTCTGACACAGGCTCTGCTGCCCATGATGGTCCCATAGTGCAGGGGTTTGCAGATGGCAACATAGCGGTCATAGGCCATGACTGTGAGAGGAAAATACTCTGCCGCAGACAAGAACACAAGCAGGAAGACCTGTGCAGCACATCCCAAGTAGGATATGGCCCTGGTGTCCCACAGGGAATTGGCCATGGATTTGGGGACAATGATGGAGATGGAGCCGAGGTCCAGAACAGAGAGGTTGAGGAGGAAGAAGTACATGGGGGTGTGGAGGCGGTGGTCGCAAGCTACAACAGCGATGATGAGGCCATTGCCGAGGAGAGCAGCCAGGTAGATGCCCAGGAAGAGCGAGAAGTGCAAGAGCTGCAGCTCCCATGTGTCCGCTAATGCCAGGAGGAGGAACTCATTGAAGGAGCTGCTGTTGGACATTTGCTCCTTTAGGGCACAGGGGGGACTGTCTGATGAAGAAGAGATATTGAGAAGTTAGGAGAGACTTGTCTGAGCAAAAATTTCTCATAAAAAACCCAGAACAAACACACATTACTTCTCCCCATCTCAGAAGCACCATCACTGAGCTCCATCACTTGACCTCTGGTTTGTGCTGGCTGTATTTGACATGAGGAGCAGGGGCCTCTGCCTGTGGACTCCAGAGGAGTCAGTCCTGACCTACAGCACTGCCGACATGGGAACAGGGGTGACTGAACTGTTATATTCCCAGTTCCAGTCAGATTCCATCCACTCATAATGTTGAAGGCATTTTTCAGCATCTGTATTCCCAATTCCACATAATGTGGATTCATGAACAGTTTTAAGGCTTCTTTGGTTTCCTTTAGCTGACCCAGTCACATCTGAGGAGGATTCTTGGAGGCAGAAATCCTCAGCATTGCTGCTGCACTCAGAGTGAGCAGCTGTGATTCCAGAGAGGCAAAAGGATTCACTCTGGCTTTAGTGCAGAGGGAGGAGAGCTGGCCTGTCCATCTGCCTTGTTCCCAGCTGCCCTGTGCTCACACCTCGGAGGTGGAGCACAGTTGCACTCATGTTACCCAAAAAAGAAACGACACTGCAGAGAGCAGAGGAATGCACTTGCCCATCAGCACTCTTTCTGAGGGAATGTGAGGGAGGTCTCAGCCCTCTCCTTCTAGCCAGCAACACATCAGGCTCCTTCCAGCTGCCCACATTCAGCCTCCAAGCAGCATTTCCCAGCGTGGCCTCAGTACCTAGGTGTCTTCCCCATGGGGCACCTAGATAACACGCAGCTGCAATGGGAGAGCTGTGTCCTTGTGGAGGGCAGCTTGCAGCCCAGCCAAACACCACAGGGAAATGGCGGAATGTCCTAAGGATGGAGTGTCCTGACAGGAGAGTTGGCTCATTCCCAGACCCCCACACTGCATTGCCCAGAACCCCACAAGCGAGAGGGGCACTTGGGCACCTCACTGTCAAGGACTTGTCTGCATGGCAGGACCTGCAGGGTCAGTGTCTGAACTGCATCAGAAACCCCCCTGCCCAGAGAGTCCAAGGGGAAGCACAAGGTCAGCATGGACAGGTGTTAACTGTGCAGCAATACCATGATATTTGTGGCGAGGGAGGCAAGGACAGGGAGGGACAGAGGGGCACTCAGGGGCGTCTCCTCTCCTGCATGTCCGGCTGCTGAGGAAACGACTCCTGCCCTGGACCCAACAGCCTTGAGAGCAGAGGGCTGTGCTGGCTGGGAGAGGAGAGGAGGCGTTTGCAGTTGATGGTTTCCTCTCACACTTTGAGCATGACTCTGCTGCCTGGAGCCGTCCCTGCAGGGAGCTGTTTCTCTGTCCCCACGTCTCTCCCCTGTCAGTGCTCACAGACACCATCCCACCCGCTGGGTGCTCAGCTCTGCCCTGCAGAAACCTCCCAGGCACAGGGCTCTACCCAGGGGCACGTCCGTGTTTGCAGGTGCTAGGAAGCAGGTGAGAGAAACCTTGCTGAGGCTGGAAAGGTGATGCTGGCTCTGTTTGTAGGCTGAGGGGTGGATGAAGGCATTTGCTGAGTCCCTCCCAGAACTGATCCTCTCTCAGTGTCACTGTTTTGGAGCCTCCGTCCCCTGTCTAAACCTCACAGATCCAATCCCATTTCACCCCACCCAAAGAGAAAAGAACTGAAAGCAGAGGCTCATGAAAGCTCCTTCTCTTCCAGGTATCCCCTCCCCTGCCTTGGCATTCCTGTTTGAAAGTCTCCTCCGGATATGTCCCCCAGGCTTGACCCACACAGCAGCCTCTCAATGGCAGAAAGTACCTGCCCTGAGGGGGGTCACTCCTCCCACCCGGAGCTTCTCCCCTCAGCACTGTGTGGAGCTCCCCGGGAAGGCTGAATGCTGACCCTTGCAGGCAGCAGAGTCACTGCCCTGGGCACACAGCACCCTGGGGCACAGCGACACTGCTCTGAGGTACAGTCCGTGCAGACGTGTGTGCACACCCCGGCTTCACACCCCTGCAGCCCTCCCTGGCAGAAGGTGGCAGGATGCCCTGTCCCTGTGATGGTGTGGCAGGGAATCCCTGCTCTGAAGCATCTCCCCATCCTCCGCACTGGAGAAGTCGGGAGAGCAATCTTTAAAAAAAACGGACATGGGATGGATGGGCTTAGAAGATGCCTCCAGGAACTGCTGTAATATTGTCCTCCAGCCAGAGACTTACCGTGCAAAAGGCTGTGAAGATTTCTCCCACAAGGAGCTCTCCCCTGTCCTCCCACTCCACACTGCTTTTCACATCTCTCTGTCTCATCTCCTGTCAGCAGCAGCAGGCAGTGCCCAGAGCCCTGCTGCTCTTTGCAGAGGAGCTGCTCCTGCACACAGCTCTCTCTCAGCAGTGCTGCCAGGTTGCCATGAGCTCCCTCCATCCCATGAGCCTGGCCCTGCTCAGGAGCAGAGGTCCAGCTGAAGGCATGAATTTTTCTGTCCCGTGTGCTACATCCTCCTGGGAAATGTTCCCCGAAGTAGACTAAAATAATCACCTATTTTGCTTTTCTAAAGAGTAGAGAGAGACTGATTCCAGCATTGCAGTTTATTTCATCAGAGGATGGCTATCTATGAAAGGTGGAAACATCCCACTCAGGAAGCCCCTATTTCCATCTCTTAACTAGGCTGGGCACCTAGACAGGGACAAGAATAGAGGTTTTTTTCCCATTGTTTGAGTATTGCTTCAGATGAGTCAGTTTGGGCTTCTCAGGCTGCTTTAGAAGGCCCTGGGATGCAGTGGGATTCAGATCCTTCCCGTGAGCTCCACAAAAAATGCACAGGAGGTGGGATTCTCCTTGCCCAGGCAGAAGTGAGCACAGCACAGATGTCTGCTTGCAAGATCTAGGTCTATGTTGCCATTATAATCACTGGAGATGGAGGGTGGAAGTCAGTTGCTCACACACAAACACCTGGAGACATTGGAAGAGACAGAGGTGGTCAAAAACATGTGCCAGTGTCTGCTTGCTCTGATGGATCAAGTGTGACACCCACATCCTTCTAGAGCATGAGGTGGGGGCCAGGCAGGGAATTGCCTTGGCCACCTGAAAAGATACTAGATGCCCACTGCTACCAGAGCTCCACTCACCAGGAAGCTGAGACACATGCAGATCCCGACACTGCAAACAGTTGATGTCATCCAGTGCAGGCACTTGATTCAGTGACATAGAAATAGGCCTGCAGGGCCATGGCGGATGCCTGGGGTGTCCAGCACAAGCATGTGTCTCTAGCAGATACAGCATGGGACCTCTAGGAAAACCAGAGGACCATAAGACCTCTAGGAAAATGTCCCTTTGGAGTAGTTGCTGGGCAAGTGCCTTAGGGCATCTCAGGTTTCCTACCTGTGCCCAAACAACTGGATCCCACCACTGGCTTTAGGCCAAGTCCTTCTGATCTACAGCCAAGCATGCTTCACAAATGGGAGAGGCACATCACAGCAAGGTCTCTGCTCTAGTCTCTGCACCCTTAAAACCTTCTAGCTTTCCTCCTCCTGAACCTCTTCTCACCCCCAGATGATATGAACAGGGACTGGGCTAATGATGACCTCAGGCTGCCAAATCAGAGGCTAGTGAGGGCCAGGGACTTCTTCAGTGGCACTTGTCCTGCCTGGAGATCGATTCACCTCTGTCTCAGGCCCCAAGGTGCTGCAGAGTCATCTCAGGCAGCTAATCCCTCTCCTGGCATTCCTGCACAGGCCACCTCTGTTTCTCCCTGGCCTTGGGCACTGCAGGCTTTGCTCTCTGAGTGGGAACCTCCTTGCACCATTACATTGCCACCTGCTATCTATGCCAGCATGGCTCTGCTCTGAAGTGGGGTCTTTGCACACACTGTGTCCTTGGCCCTTGCTAACAGGTTTCACCATTACAAATCTGTTCTCTGTGCCACAGCTGAGGCTCTGCAACCCCAATACACACAAGTGCCTGCAGCCTGGTCACAGAGAGGAGCAGCTGGAGATGCACAAGCTGTCACAGGCCTGAAAGATGGTTGGAATAACTGAGATGTGGAGGGACTGCTAGCATGACTGGAGGACTGTGATGGCAGGGTACAAGCTCTGCAGGCAAGACCGTTAGGGAAGATGAGGAGGGGGGATGTCCTTTGTGTGAAGGGACAGCTCAGATGTGTGGACCTCTTCCCTGGGATGGACACGGGTTTGGGTGAGAGCTTGTGTGTGAGCATCAGAGTAAAGGTGACGTTGTGATGGGAGTTACAAAGCACCCGATGAGGGTGAGGAGGTGGATGCAGTCTCCTTTAAGCAACCTGAGGAAGTCAGTGGGTCACAGGGCCTCGTTCTGATGGGGGGACCTTAATCTCCCCGATATTCATTGGAAGGGCAAACAGCAGGGTGCAAGCAGTCCGGGAGATCTCTGGAGGCTGTCAGAGACAGCTTCTAAGCACAGCTCCCTGATGGACCAGTAAGGGTGACGCTCGCCTGGATCTGGTACTCGCACACAAGGAAGCACTGATGAGGGCTGTGATCGTCTGTGGAAACCTTGGCTGCAGTGACTATGGAACAGTGGAGTCCTAGATCGTGAGGGCAGTGAGGAAGGACAGTGGTAGTGTACAGACTCCAGCCTTCAAAGGAGGAAACTTTGTCCTCCTCAGGGGACTGGTGGGGGATCCCATTGGAGGCAGCTCTGAAGGGCAATGGAACTTAGGAAAGCCAGCAGGTCTTTAAGGGTAGCAGCCACCAAGCACAAGGATGGTCCGTACTGATACTCATTAAAACTAGGAGACCTTTGGTGAGATGGGTTTGGCTAAACAGGACACTCTTGTCCACCAAAGTAGGGATGGTGAAACCAAATCTCCCAGAGGGTAGACACTTTCAGGGAGCCTCAAGGGCATGAAGAAGAGCTGCCACTACTCTGCTAACAGAGAAAGAATAAGCAAGGAACACCTGGGCTCACTGCTGAATGGGCCAGGGGCTCTAGTAATAGCAGATGCAGGTGGGTCTGAGGAGCTCAGTTCCGCCTTCTTGGCTTCATTCTTCACCAACACAATCTCCTGGGCTGCTGTGCCTCGAGTCAGGGCTCCAGAGGAGAAAAAGAGCCAGCAGGGGATGAGGGCTGAGTGAGGGATGACTTGCACGAACTCAACCCCTACAAGTCAGTGCGATTGAAACGGCTGCATGCAAGGCCATTGAGAGAGCTGGCCGCTGTCATAGCAAGGCCGTCCTCTCTCATCTTCGAAAGGTCATGGAGATGGAGTGAGGTCCCAATAACTGCAGAAAAGCAAACGTTACATCCATCTTCAAAAAAGGCCCAGAGGGCAACCCAGGGAACGACAGGCCATTCAGCCTCAATTGGTTGAGGAGTGTGTCATGGAGTGAGTCCACTCATTTCTGGGCACATGAGGGAGAAGAAGGTGATAGGGAAGAGGCAGCATGGATTTACCCAGGGTAAATTGTGCCTCACCAACCTGATTGCCTTCTAGGATTAAATAGCTCTGTTTGTGGTTGGAGAGCAGAAAATGTCTTTTGGCTTGATTTGAGCAAGGTGTTTGACACTGTCTCCCACAACGTTTTTGTGGAATACAATTTAAAAATGTACCGCCTAGATGGGTGGACAACCAGATGGTAAAGAACTTGTTGGATGAACATGTTCAGAGGGCAGTGGTGAATGTATAGTGCTCTTCCTGAAGGCCAGGGAGAAGTGGAGCACCACGGGCCTCCAGGAACTTGTCCTGTTCAACAACTTTATTGGTGACATGGAAAAGGCAATACTCATCACACTTGCTGAAGGACCCCAAACTGGAGGCAGGAGGGGCCCAGTCCTGTGCTTGAGGGCTGCCACTGATAGGGACCTAGAAAGGCAGGAGGAAAGGGCTGTCAGGAACATCATGAAATTCAACAAGGCCAAATGCCAGGTCTTGCACTTGGGATAAACCAACACCCCGCGGTGTTACAAGCTGGGGCCTAAGTGCCTGGGGAGCGGCTGTGTGGAAAAAGACATGAGGGTGCTGGGGGACAGGAGGCAAAACATGAGCCAGCAGCGTTCCCTGGCAGCAAAGAAGGCCAGAAGCATCGTGGGCTGTATGACCAGGAGCACAGCCAGGAAGTCAGGGGAAATGATGATCACCTTCTATTCAGTATTCATTAGACCACATCTAGAACACTGCATCCAGGTTTGGGTTCCCAGAACAAGAAAGAGGTTGATAACTGGGAGCAAATTTGGACGAGGGCCCTCACAATAGCTGGGGAGCTGGAACACTTGTTCTGTGAGGAAATGGGGCTTGTTCAAGTTGTGGAAGAGATGGCTTTGGAGGGATCTCATAGCAGCCTTCCAGTTGCTATGAGGAGGTCATCAAGAAGATGGAGCGAGGCTCTCCACCAGGGTGCATGGTGGGAGGACAAGAGACAATGGGCATAATTTGGAAGAAGAGATGTTCATGCAGGAGACATAAGGAAAAGCTTTTCCACTATGAGGATCGTCAAGCATTGGAAGTGGTTGCCCAGAGAGGCTGTGCAGTCTCCTCCCTTCGAGGTATCCAAGACCAGACTGAAAGAAGCCCAGAGTAACCTGCTCTGACCCCAGAGATGACTCTGCTTTGAGGAAGCAGATTGGCCTAGAGACCTCCTGAGGTCACTTCCACCCTGAAGGAGTCCGTGATTCTTCCCACTCTCAATCTTCTCTTGTGGATGTCAGGGAAAGCATGCAGGTGCCCTGTGACAGTGGAAGCAGGCCAGCTTTCTTGTCCTTCTCCAGCCAGAATTATTCAGATGTAGGGCTTCTTGGCAGGAACCCCCCAAACAGCCCTGATCAATCCTTTCCTTCACTTTAAATTACCTTTTTCTTTTTTCTTTCTCCCCTTTTAAGTCTGTCTCTTTTACCATCCTGATCCCTTCTCCTACAGCCCACCACTGCCTACCCTTAACCCACTGGTGCTGCTTTGGTTTGTTTGTTTGATTTTGTCTTGTTTTGTGTTGACACAGAGGAGCTTCAGTCCTCAAGGATCTTGAGAAGGTCGGGTGATTCACACAACAGAACCTCATGAAGATTTACAAGAGAAGTGTAAAGTCCTGTGCCTAGGTGGGAATTATCCCATCCATGAGGAGAGGTTCAGGGACCTGGGCTTCTTTATCTTGCTGAAGTGGAGACAAAGGGCAGTAGAGTAGGAGCCTGTGAGTGCTTGAAGGGTGGTTTCAGAGATGATGGAGCTTTTCTTGGTAGTGGGAAACAGCATGAGAAGGGGAAAAAGCCACCAAAAGCAGCTTGTGGGGTTTAGCCGTGACATTAGGAAAAGCAAATGTCACTTGAAGCATAGTGCTGTGGTGCTAGAGGTCACCCAGAGGGAGTCTGCGTTCAGCCCTTGGCTTGGTGTTTCAAGGAAAAGCAAGTGAGGACAGGAAGACATCAGGAGAGGTGGGGAGATCGCAGGGTGAGAGCAAGGTGGGGAAGTAGCTTGGGTGTGTACAGTCTGCAGGGAAACAGGCACAGGTGTGGGAAAGGACAGGACACCTTTGGTGGAGATGGCCAAGGGCACTGCCAAGGCTGAAAGCTCCCAACACAGTTAGGCCTTTGTCCTTTTGGCTATGACTGGTGTCTTTCTTTGCCACCAAGGCCCACGAGAAGATGTTGTTTCCATAAAGCACTGTGGCCTTCCTGCCTCCTTGTGCTTTGGGACCCCAAGAGGTGCTATATCATGGTCCTCCACTCGGCACTGTGCATCCCCACCCACACACTGCCCCCAGGAAGAGCCCTGAGCAATGCGTGATGGAAAGCATCACCTTATCCAGGGGCTGGCTGTCAGTGCCTGGTCACTCTGCTTGATAACACACATCAAGGTTGACTTGGCATCACAGCCACCCTCACATTGCCTTTGCCTACCTGCAATCAGGGCCTCCAACTTTCGGCTCTAATCAGCCCCTGGGGAGCCTTTCTGTGTAATGGCCCTCATACATTCTTCATCAAAATACATTTGCTGGCAATAGTCTGCATGGAGAAACTGTTCTGAGGAACTACTTTATTTAAATGGACATGTTTCAGATCTCTTCTTCTGCCTCTCTCTCCTTTCTTCTTCCTCGGCCTCTTCTCTCTTTTCAGAGCACTCCAGGGAACAGTGCACTGAATCACAGCACTTAGGGTGGAGGAGACCTCTGGACGTCATCTAGTCCCAACCACCCTGGTCAATGCAGAGGGAACTAGATGAGGTTGCCCAGGGGCTCCCCCCACTTATGCATTGTCCACAAAGGTGCTGAGAGTGCGCTCCATCCACTGTGCAGGCCATTCATCAAGATGTTGAACAGTCCTGCCCCACATGGTGATCACTGAGGGATGCCGCTAGTAACCAGCTGCCACTTGGAACTTGTACCACTGATCACAGCATTTCAGCCTGATGGTCCAGCCAATCTTCCACCTGCCTTATGGTCCATTGATGCAGGGCAGGTCTGAAGAATTTGCCTATAAGGAGACTCTGGGGGACTGTGTCAAAGGCCTTGCTAAAGTGAAGGTTCACAAAATCCCCTGCCTTCCCCTTGTGCACAAAGCCATTCATCTGATGGCAGAAGGCAATCGGGTTGGTCAGGCATGGTTTCCATTTCCCCTTGGTCAACGCATGCTGCCTCTTCCAGGCCTTCTCCTTAATGCGCTTGGAGATGGTTTCCAGGAGGATTTGTTCCACCACCTTTCCAGGGACTGAGATGAAGAGGACCAGCCTGTCGTTGCCCATCTCCTCCCTCTTGCCCTTCTGAAAAATGGGTGCAATGTCTGCCTTTTCCCAGTCATCAGGATCCTCCCTGATTACCCTGACCTTTAAAAGACGATCAACAGCAGCATTGCAATGACTCCAGCCATCTCTCCCTGCACCCTGGGGTGCTTCCCATCTGTTCCCATGGACTTCTGTGTGTGTCCACTGGGCAAAGTTCCTCCCCAGCTGCTCTGTCCTCTGCCATGGGTGAGGCTTTGCTAACACAGATGCTGCCAAAGGACTCGTGGGCCAGGGAGGCCTGGCAGTAGACAATACCAGTAAAAGACAAGGTGAAAGAGGCAATGAGCTCCTCAGCCTTTCCTTGTCTTTGTCACTAGGTCCTCTGCCCCACTGAACAGGGAGATTTCATTTTCCTTCTCCGACTGCCTTGTGATGCCACCATCCTTACAGAAGCCCTCCTGGTTGCCCTCCCCATCTCTTCCTAGCTCCACCTACAGCTCCAGCTGATCTTTGGCTTGCCTAACTCCATCCCTTCCACCACACGCAATGGCTGTGTCTTCTTCCTGGGTAGTCCATTCCTATTTCAAACCTCTGTGCACTTCCTTCTGCTTTTTCAAGTCCTAAATCAGAAAGTGATCGCAAAGCTCATCTGTGCATCCTCAGGCCAGGCCCTGATGGAGTTTCCTGCAGACTAGAGTGTTCCTGTGCTTTGAGGACATTGTTCCTGAAGATCCAAGAGGGCTGCATGGCTCCTCTGCCCTCCAGGGCAGTCACCTGTGGGATCCTGACAAGCAGATCCTGAACAAAATGAAATCCTCTCTGCTGCAGTCCAGGGCAGTGATTCTGTCATTCCTCCTACCTCTCCACTATCTCAAGGTCACTGCAGTGACAGACAACCTCCACATTCACATCCCCATCCAGCCTGAGCTTCAGGCAGGAAAGAAAGGGCAGCATGGCACCATCTACTTAGAGGTGCAACTACAGAGGTAGAGAACTCACCCTGCAGAAAAGCCTGCATTTCTCCCCTCACCACTGAGGGGATCCAGGCAATGGACTTCTATGTGGTTAAAGGTGGATGCAAAGAATTTTCAGGGTGATGTAGATATGCCTGAGGCAGTGCTTCCCAGGCTGCTCTTACAGTCAACAAGGAAGGAGGAGGAGGTGTTCACCAGCCTTCTTTTAGATGGTCACATAAAGCCCAAATGACTCCTGTCCCAGAGACATTTGCCCTGTGCTTGAAATGGGGCCTGAGGTCATAGGCTTTTAGGATAATTCAGGTTGAAGGGACCACAGGAGGCCTGTAGCCCAACCTGCTGCTCAAAGCAGGGTCAGAAACCAAAAAATGTCCCTGCCAAAGGATTTCTGGGGGTGATAGAGCAGGAGAAGACAGCAGAGGGTTGACAGCGTAGTATAAGTCCCATGGACAAAAGGCTTTCTTTTTCGCTTTCCCCAGAGAATTAAATCCTCAGCTCTCCAGAGGGAAGAAGCTGGGACACTAGCTTTACCACTACCATGGAGGCGGAGAAGCTCCCAAGTCCCATACAGACAGAGGCTGGTCCAAAGGCCGCCACCCCAATGGCACCAGATCCCCAGGCATGCCTGCCTTCTTGCTCGGCACCCTCCAGCCCCAGGCAGGAGGTGTGCGGGGAACAGAGTGGTGTGTGCAGCCTGCAGCCCTGGCCACACAGCAGGTGTGGTGGGACCCTGCTCCTCTAGATGAGACTGGGCTCTCCTGCATTTCCCCAGTGGGAAGCCTGCCTCCCCTCCAGCTGGGAATACAGACTGGCAGGGAGGGCCAACATGGGAAACACGATCTCTGTTCCGGGCTGTGAAGAGAGAGGGGAGGGCAGAGGAGGATCTGCTCATGCCCTGGGCACTGATTCCCTCCCTGCAGCCACTACAGCCCTGCTGATGCCCTGTAACCCATGAGCCCAGGAGGTAGGACTCCGGTCTGCTCTGGCTCCAAAGATTTCTCTGCCCTTCAGACCCAGGATGCAAAGCACCAGTCTGGGGACACCTCAGCAGTCGAAGGGCCTGAATGCCTGGCGTGTTCTTGAGAACTTTTCTGCACTCTCCCGACACTGTTTTGACTCCTGTTGCCCATGGAGCAGAGACTCCTTTGGAGGATGAACTCACTCACTGTGTAACTCTGAGGTCAGGCTTGACCAGGCAGTACAAATACCAGCAAGGACTCAACCCCACAGCAGTTTCCCCTGCCCAGGACTCCACTTTCCAGCCCCTTCCTCCTAGAGGATTTGAATTGTGAGGGACCACCAGAGATCTCCAGGACCATGATCTGCTCTGGGCTGGGCTAACTCTACAGTTAGATCAGGTTGGTAAGTGCCTTCCCCAGGAGAATTTTTAAAGATCTCCTGGCCACTTCCGCAGTGCTGCCATGGTTGTTTCATTATTTTTTCCTTAAACTCCTTTGAAATTTCCCTTACTGCATCTTCTTGTTTCTCGGCCTTTCCTCCCTTTGGCCCCTAGCCAGACCATCCCGTCTATGTTGACCAATGACCATCACAGCCTCACCTCCAAATACAGCCTTACTGGGATCTCCTGGGACCCCTCAGACAAGCTGTGGTGGCCAGCTCCAAGCAGGGCTCCGTGCTGCAGGTCCCTGTGTGGTCTCGGAGGAGACCGTATGGAGACATAACATGACACGTTGGGCCGATGCCAGGGCAGAGCGAGCATTAGCAGGTGTGAGAAGAGAAGACCTCCAGCAGCTCCTTTCCACACCCAGGCAGGGAGTGACGCACCCAGCAGTGCTCCTGAGAGATGATGGCAACACAGGAGAGGTGGCACCATGAGCTGTGATGTTGGGCACCAACCACCTGTCCTGGGTATGGAGTTCTGGAAAGCAGTGCCAGTGGCTGCAGCCCCTGAGAGACCCCCGACCCTGCTAGCAGCAGTGTGTCCCCTCCATGACTGTCGAGAGCTTCCCAGAGTATCATGACTCTCACCTGCACCCCATCTCTGCACTGGCCCAGCCCTGCTGCCCTGCATGTGGATCCACTGCCTCACTGTACAGGCACTGCACAGGACAGGGTGCTTTCGGGGTGGGGAAACATCTCCCCAGCATGGTCACCATGACAGACCTCAGTGCCCCGTCCACCCAAGGCCCCCCTGCCCAGCAGCCTCCCATCAGTCCCCAACCCCTGCCCAGTCCTCATTCTGTCCCCCCCCAGCGTTAGCAGAAGGCCATGTGCTGGGGTCTGCTGGGGTCTGAGCCCACAAAGAGGCCAGGCAAGATGGCCAGCCCCCCATAAGGGTGCTGAGACCAGCAGGCAGACGGAGCTGTTCACATTCCAAGATCACCCCTCACCAGCACCATGGGCAATGGCCAGTGCTGGAAATGGCTGGTACGAGGGGCCGGGTCTGGGAGGAGTTTCCTGGGACAGTTTCTCCTCTCTGCTCATGCAACAACAAGCTGAGCCGGATCTTTGTTCTGAGAGACCCTGCCTGAGGGCCCCCATGGGAGGAGGATGGTCTACAGGCCAAGTAGGCAGCCCCAGGACATCCTCTGCATGCTCCCTGCCAGCCCTGCAGAGGACCCAGGAGAGGGCTTGTCCTCTCAGGGCTCACAGCTGCATGCTTAGTTCTCCAGCTCTGCATGGGGCCTTGTCTGGGGGTGACTTTTGGGGTGAGGACCAGCACACAGTGTGGGGGAGATTGTCTGATGGACATGTGCTGGGGACAGGGCCTGAGGGACAGCAGCAAACTGATATGGCTCCTGGATGCTGCTTCCTTCAACACAAGCTCCCACAAGGGCTCCCAGCCTTTCTCCATCAGGATGGACGATGGCACAAGGAGCTGGGAGGGTGGGGAGCATTAATCCTTCTTCAGGCACTTCCCAGGCCACGTGGAGGGCCAGCAGAGCAAGGACTTCTGGCTCTGCACTGGGAGCTCACTTCAGTGTGCCCACACTCGGAACATTGTCTTGCATTAAAGGTCGGCAAGTTCAAGCCCAGTTCCACTTCCTTCTCATCTCTCCCAATCCCTCCTCTGATCTCGCTGGCCATTCCCACACCCCCTCCCCTCTTCTGCCGCAGGGCCCTGAGCTGATGGTGCTGCTCTGCAGAGTGAGCGGGGTGTGCGGCCACAGGGCCACAGGGTCAATCTGCACTGGCCATGCTGGTCAGGATGGGAAGCAGACCCAGCCAAATGGGGATCATGGCCTCTAATCCCTCCAGGGACTGTGGATGTGGCAGATGCTTGGAGGGACTATGGAGCATTTCCAAGGGTACTAGTTGTGTCCAGATGTGCCTCCACATCTTGCTCCACTCACTGCTCACCCCAGGCACACACTGTCCCAGGAGATTCCCAGAGCTCTCCTGGCACCTCCAGATTCCCCTCCAGAAGGACAGGCATCTGACACTGTGCTTTAATGTGTGGAACAGCCCTGGGTGTGTACATCATCATTGACAATTCGTCATCTCCGCTGCTACTGGACAGTGATGGGCGAGTCCTAAATCCAGCCCTTGGTCTCTAAGAGTTCATTACATGATTATGAGCTTTTTGCTTCTAAACCCATGGACAACTCTGCCCAGCAGGCCCTTTTGACATGCAATTCCTTAGGCCTATTCCTGACACCAGCTTGGGAAGAAAAGCCCAGCCTTCAGGCACTGCACTGGGTAGAACTTACTTTATTACAGAGATACTGTGCTGGAGTCAGTTCTGATGCAGCATTAGACACAATTTGATATGGGTACCAGGTGAGACAGAGCAATCTCAGTAAAAGTGGAATGAATCCAAGCATTTGTGTAGCAACATGATAAAAAACAATATAACAATGGTAGTAATAATAAAAATAAAGTGAACAAAGAAAACTCAGGGCTGGTTGGTATACACTGGGATTCAATTGTGGAGAGCAAAGGCAATTTTACCACTGCTGAAAACTGTCCATGAAATCACTTTCCTCAGGGCATCTTTGAGCTCCTTGTTCCTCATGCTGTAGATGAGGGGGTTCAGTGTTGGAGGCACCACCAAATACAGAATAGTCACCACCAAATCCAGAGCTGGGGAGGAGATCGAGGGGGGCTTCATGTAGGCAAACATTACAGTGCTGACACATAGGGAGACCACGGCCAGGTGAGGGAGGCACATGGAAAAGGCTTTGTGTCGTCCCTGCTCAGAGGGGATCCTCAGCACAGCAGTGAAGATCTGCACGTAGGACAGCACAATGAAAAGGAAACACCCAGAGAATAAACAGAGACTAACCACAATAAGCCCAACTTCCCTGAAGTAGGAGTCTGCGCAGGAGAGTTTGAGGATCTGGGGAATTTCACAGAAGAACTGGTCCACCACATGGCCTTTGCAGAGTGGTAGTGAAAAGGTGTTCCCAGTGTGCAGCAGTGCATTCAGAAAACAACTGCCCCAGGCAGCTGCTGCCATTTTGACACAAGCTCTGCCACCCATGATGGTCCCATAGTGCAGCGGTCTACAGATGGCCACAAAGCGGTCATAGGCCATGACTGTGAGAAGAGAGAACTCTCCTGTAAAAAAGAAGACAACCAGGAAGACCTGTGCAGCACATCCTGAGTACGAAATGGCCCTGGTGTTCCAGAGGGAATTGGTCATGGATTTGGGGACAGTGGTGGAGATGGTGCCAAGGTCAAGGAAGGAAAGGTTGAGGAGGAAGAAGTACATGGGGGTTTGGAGGCGGTGGTCGCAGGCTACGGCTGTGATGATGAGGCCATTGCTCAGGAGGGCAGCTAGGTAGATGCCCAGAAAGAGCGAGAAGTGCAAGAGCTGCAGCTCCCGCGTTTCTGCGAATGCCAGGAGGAGCAATTCATTGAGGGAGCTGCTGTTGGACATTTTGCTCCCTCTGGGCTTTGGGGATTGTCCAAAGAAAAAAAGACATTGAGAAGTTAGCAGAGACATTTTTAAAGCAACCCCCCCCCCCCGAATGTTGCAGTTCTCATGCAACCCCCCACATTGCCTCTCTCTTTACGGAGAGGATCTGTGTGCAGCTCCCTTGCTTGAACTCCACTTTGCACTGGCAGAGTCTGCTGTGAGGAGCAGGGACTCACAGTGGTGGGACACATGGGAATGGTTGTGACTATCTCTGACATTTACAGTTCCTGTCAGGTGAAATCCACTGGGCATGTGGAAGGGCTTTTCAGCATCTGCACCACCACTTCTAAAGAATGAGGGTTGAGGAACAGAGTTCACGTGATTTTTTAATAGTGTTTATTTTCTTTGAGATGCCCCTGTCACCCCTGCGGAGTGACCCTCAAAGGCAGCAATTCTCAGCATTTCTACTGTGAATCCTGAGAAAAATGGATTCCCTGTCGCTTGGTGCAGAGTGAGGACAGCTTGTCTGTCTGTTAGCCTTCTTCCCAGCTGTCATTTGCTCGCACCTCTTGGAGCTGGGGGATGATCGCTCCCATATGTTGCCCTAAAAAGAAACCAGCCCTGCTGAGAGCAGACGAGTCCAGTTTCAAAACCGCAGATCTCCAAGCATCTCTCCCTTTCTCAGGGCACCAGAGGGAGGTCTCTACACTCCCCCTCTAGCCAAGGACACACAGGGCTCTTTTCAGCCACCCATATACAGTTCCCCAACACCATTTCCATACTCTCAGCATCTCTGCAGATTCCTCACGGGTCTTCTGGACATCACAGAGATGCTATGAGGCAGCAGTGCCCTTCTGGAGGGCAGCTTGCAGCCTGGCAGGATGTGACAGGGAAATGGTCAAAGGATGTTAAAGACTGAAGATGGGCTCTCCTTAAGGGAGAGTCAGCTCAATTCCCAGCCCCACAGAGTGCATTTCATGGAGCCACCGAGGCTAGAAGGGGGCTGCAGACACCTCACTCCCAAGCAGACCACCCTCTGGCACAACTTGCAGGGCAGGTGTCTGAATTGCAGCTGAAAAACCTGAAACCCAGGGAGCCTGAGAGAAGAACAGGAACAGCATGGACAGAAGGGGAAACAAGGAGCAACACCATGATCCTGCTGCCAAGGGAGGCAAGGAGAGAGAGGCAGATGGGCACTCAGGAAAGCCCTCACCTTACCCACATGGGCCTACCACCTCGCAGACGGCGACATTGCAGGGCAGTCGCTGTCAGCAACTTTGTTGGGAAGCAGTAAATGGGCCCATGGCAGGAGAGATACTCCTCTCCTCTGCTGGAGGTCTGGCTGCAGAGGAGGCTGCTCATGCCCTGGACCCCATGGCTGTCAGGGCAGAGGCTCTACTGGGAGGGAGGGGAGACACAGGGGGCTTGCTGAGAGGAAGGTGTCTGCATTGCAGGGACTGACCATGACTTGCCCAAATCCATCCTCCCATGATGATTCTGTTAGCAGTTCTCTCTCTTCTCCTGCCCATCTCTGTTGCCTGGAGCTGTCTCTGCTGCCTGGAGCTCTTACTCTGTCCCAACATCTCTTCCCAATCAGTGCTCACAGCCCTCATCCCACCCTCCTTGTGCTCTGTTCTGCCCTCAGAAACCTCTCAGATCAGGGCACTGCCCAGGGGCATCTCTGTGCATGCACGTCCTAAGGAAGAGGTCACATAAACTCCTATGAGGTCAGAAAGGTGATGTTGATGCTGTCTGTAGGCTGAGGTGGGGATGAAGCGGCTTGATGAGGTTTCTCACAGACCTATTAATCTCTCAGAGTGAAGGTTTTGGAGTCCTACTTTCTTGCCAAAACAGAAAACTTGTTCCTTCATTCTCCCTGCCAAAAATAGGAAACTGAAAGTGCAGACACCCGAAGGAAAGCTCCTTCTCTTGCAAGTAGCCCTTCTCTTGATCTTCCTCTTGAAAACACCCCTCAGACATGGCATGTGCATGAGCTAGAGCTGTGAGCAGCCTTGACCCATGCAGCACCCTCTCAGCAGGAGAATGTACCTGACCTGCTGGGGGTCACTCCTTCCACTCAGAGCTTCTCTGCACAGTGTCATGGGGAGCTCTCTGGGCAGGCTGAGTGCTGATCCTCGCAGGCAGCAGAGTCACTGTCTAGACGCTGCTCTGAATTACAGCCCTGGGCAAACTTGTGTGCACTCCCTGACTTCACACCCCTGCAGCCATCCCTGCGAGAATGGAGCAGCGTGCCCTGTCCTTCTGATGGTGTAGCAGGGAATCCCTACTCTGAAGCATCTCCTCCACTGCCTGTGCATTGGAGGAGCTAGGAGAGCAATCCTTAAAAAGCCTATCAGTTATGGGATGAGATGGGTTTAGAAGACCCCTGCAGGAACCTCAGTAGCATTGCCCTGCAACCAGAGACATACCGTGCAAAAGGCTGTGAAGATTTCTCCCACAAGGAGCTCTCCTCTGTCCCACTCCACACTGCCTTTCACTTCTCTCTGCCTTATCTCATGTCAGCAGCAGCAGGCAGTGCCTGGAGCCCTGCTGTTCTTTGCAGAGGAGCTGCTCCTGCACACAGCTGTCTTCGGCAGTGCTGCCTTGTTGCCAGGTGCTCCCTCCATCCCAGGAGCCTGGACCCTCTCAGAAGCAGGGGCCCAGCTGAAGTCCTGACTTTCTCTGTCTCTTGTGCTCCATCCTCCTGGGAAATGTTCCCTGAAGTAAACTAAAATAATCACCCTTGGTCCCTCTGTAAGCATTCAAGGAAGACTGATTCCGGCATTACAATTTGTCTCATCAGAGAATGGTTATCTGCAAGAGGTGGAGATGTCCCACTCTGGAAGCGGTGAGGAAGGGAGTTCATTTACCCATGGTTCAGGTGTTGATTCAGATGAGTCAATTGCGGCATCTTATGCCAGTTTAGAAGCCCCTGGAATGCAGTGGGATTCAGATCCCTCCCATAAACTCCACCAACACACAGCAGGTGGGATTCCCCTTGCCCAAGCTGAAGTGAGCACAACACAGATGTCTACATGTGAACTCCTTGTCTAAGCTCCCGTTATAATCACTGGAGATGGAGGATGGGAGTCAGTTAACTGGTGACAACTGGTGACAGTTGAAGAGACAGAGATGCTCCAAGGTATGTGCCAGTGTCTGCTTGCTCTGATGCAGCAAGCGTGAGACCCGAATCCTTCTAGAGCTGGTGGGGAGCAGGTGGGGAACTTCCTTGCCCATCTGAAATCACACTAGATGCCCACTACAGTTAGAGCACCACTTGCTATGAAGCTGAGACACATGGAGACACCTACAGTGCAAACTGCTAATGTAATTCAGTGCAGACACTTGATATAATGACATAAAAATAGTCTGGCAGGGCCATGTCACATGCATGGGGTTTCTAGCACAACCGCATGGGACCTATCAGAAAACCATGCCCTTTTGGAGTGGGTGCTGGGCAAACACCCCAGGTTATCTCAGGTTTTCCTACCTGTGTCCAGACAAATGAATCCCACCTCTGCCTTTAGGCCAAGTCCATTCCATCTGCATTCAAGCATGCTGCTAAATGGGAGGCACATCACACCAAGGTCTCTGCTCTAGCCCTGAGCAGAGTGAGGAAGGACAGTAGCAGAGTACTGACCCTGGACTTGAGAGGAGCAGACTTTGGCCTGTTAAGGGGACTGGTGGCAGAACCCATGGGATGCTGCTCTCAAGGGCCCAGGAGCTCAGGAAAGCCAGCAGGTCTTTAAGGACAGACCTGCCAAGCACAAGGATGGGCCATCCTGATGCTCAGTAAAACTAGCAGACACCTCAGGGGACCAACTTGGCTAAAGAGGGACCTCGCACCTTAGCTCCAGGGCAATAGGGCAGCATACAGAAGGGGGAAGAAGGAAGAGGCAAAGGAGGAATTTCGAACTATTGTCCAGGGTCATAGGAATGGTGTTAGGGAAGAAAAAGCTCCCTGAGGATTGACACTTGCAGGGGACGTCAAGGGCATGAAGAGGAGCTGCTACTGCTTCTGTAAGAATCAAAGAATAGACAGGAAAATGTGGCCTCACTGCTAAATGGGACAGGGAATCTTGTAGCAGCAGATGCAGGTAGGTCTGAAGAACTCAATCCCTTCTTAGCTTCTGTTTCCACAAGCAAGGTCTCTTGGGCTGTTGTGCCTTGAGTCAGGACTCCAGAGGAGAAAAACAGCCAGCAGTGGGTGAGTTAGTGAGGGATTACTTGTGAGAACTCAAACTATTCAAGTCAAAGAGGTTGGAGGAGCTGCATACGAGGATGCTGTGAGAGCTGACTGCTGTCACTGCAAGGCCACTTGCTATCATCTTTGAAAGGTTGTGGAGATGGGGCGAAGTCCCAATGACTGCAGAAAGATAATTGTTACAGCCATCTACAAAAAAGGGCAACAGGACAACCTGGGGAGCTGCAGGCAGTTCAGCCTCACTTTGATGAGGAGTGAGCCATGCAGCGAATCCTCTCAGATCACATTTCTGGGCACATGAAGGAGAAGAAGGTGCCTGGGAACACTTAGCATGGATTTACCCAGGGTAAATTGTGCCTCACCAACCAGATTGACTTCTATGAAAAAATAACTGTATTTGTGGATGGAGAAGAGTAAATGTCCTTTACCTAGACTTTAGCAAGGTGTTTGACACTGTCTCCCACAATATTCTTGCATGCACGTTACAGCATTACAGTCTAGAAGAGCAGACCACCGGATGGATAAAAAGCTGCTTGGATGATCATGCTCAGAGGGCAGTGGTGCATGGGCAGTACTCTTCCTGGAGGCCAGGGAGAAGTGGAGTATCAGAAGGTCTCTCCAGGAACTTGTCGTCTTTATCATGTGTATTAGTGACACAGAGGAGGGAACACTCATGATGCTTGTAGGTGACCCCAGACTGAAGACAGGAGGGCCCGGGCTGCCACTGAGAGGGACCTAGACAGGCAGGAGGAAAGGGCTGTCAGGAACCTCATGAAATTCAACAAGGACAAATGCTAGGGCTTGCACTTGCGATAAACCAACACCCCACTGTGTTACAGGCTGGGGCCTGAGTGCCTGGGCAGCGGCTCTGTGGAAAAGGACCTGAGGGTCCTGGAGGACAGGAGGCAAAATACGAGCCAGCAGCATTCCCTGGCAGCAAAGAAGGCCAGAAGCATCGTGGGCTGTATGACCAGGAGTACAGGCAGGAGGTCAAGGGAAATGACGATCGCCTTCTATTCAGTATTCATTAGACCACATCTAGAACACTGCATGCAGGTTTGGGTTCCCAGAACAAGAAAGAGATTGATAACTGGGAGCAAATTTGGACGAGGGTCTTACAATAGTTGGGGAGCTGGAGCACTTGGTCTGTGAAGAAGTATTGGAATTTGTGGCCCAGAGAGGCTGTGCAGTCTCCTGCCTTGGAGGATTCCAAGAACAGATTGGATGAAGCTCAGAGCAACCTGGTCTGACCCCAGAGATGACCCTGCTGTGAGCAAGGAGATTGGCCTAGAGACCTCCTGAGGTCACTTCCACCCTGAAGGAGTCCGTGATTCTTCCCACTCTCAATCTTCTCTTGTGGATGTCAGGGAAAGCAGGCAGGTGCCCTGTGACAGTGAAAGCAAGCCAGCTTTCTTGTCCTCCTCCAGCCAGAATTATTCACATGCAGGGCTTCTTGGCAGGAACCCCCAAAACAGCCCTGATCAATCCTTTCCTTCACTTCTAATCCCCCCCCCTTTTTTTTTCTTTCCCTTCCCCCCTTTTAAGTCTGTCTCTTTTACCATTCTGATCCCTTCCCATACCATCAGCCCACACCTGCTTACCCCATTGGTGCCATTTTGCTTTTCTTTTCTTTTTGTTTTGTTTTGACACAGAGGAGCTTTGGTCCAGAAGGATCTTGAGAAACTCGGGTGATTCACACAACAGGTGCCTATGAAGAGAAGTGTCAAGTTCTGTGCCTAGGTGGGAATTATCCCGTCCATGAGGCGAGGCTGAGGGACCTGGGCTTCTTTTTCCTGCTGAAGTGGAGGCAAAGGGCAGTAGGGAAGGAGCCTGTGACTGCTTGAAGGGGGGGTTCAGAGATGATGGAGCTTCTCTTGGTAGTGGAAAACAACATGAGAAGGAGAAAAAGCCACAAAGAACAGCTTATGGGGTTTAGCTGTGACATTAGGAAAAGCAAATGTCACTCGAAGGGTAGTGCTGTGGTGCTAGAGGTCACCCAGAGGGAGTCTGTGATCAGCCCCTGGCTTGGTGTTTCAAGGAAAAACAGGTGAGGACAGGAAGACATCAGGAGAGTTGGGGAGATCGCGGGGTGAGAGCAAGGTGGGGAAGCAGCTTGGGTGTGTACAGGCTGCAGGGAAACAGGCACAGGCGTGGGAAAGCGTAGGACAGCCTGTGGTGGAGATGGCCGAGGGCACTGCCAAGGCTGAAAGCTCCTAACAGATCTGAGGTCTTTGTCCTTTTGGCTATGGCTTGTGACTCTGCCACTAAGGCCCCCATGAAGACTCCATTCCTTAAAGCACTGTGGCCTTGCTACCTTCTTGTGTCCTGGGAGCCCAGGGGTGCCGTATCATGGTTCTGCACTCGGCCTTGGGCACCCCCACCCACACACTGCCCCCAAGAAGAGCCCTGAGCAAAGTGTGAGGAGAAGGATCACCCTACCCAGGGGCTGGCTGTCAGTGCCTGGTCACTCTGCTTGATAACACACATCTAGGTTGACTTGGCATCACAGCCACCCTCACATTGCCTTTGCCTACCTGCAATCAGGGCCTCCAACTTTCGGCTCTAATCAGCCACCAGGGAGCTTTTGTTGGTAATGGCCCTCAGTGGGACCCATTAACGCTCCAAGAAACTTGGGGATTTGCTTCTGATGTAAACTTCTTGAGAGGTTGCTTCAGTATCCTCTCAGCATCAGAGGTTCATGGACTCAGCACCAAAGACACCCGAGGGGTCATTAAAATGCAAAAACCCCTAAGGAGCCATGCCTCTCCCCATAATTTTCTTCAGCTCTTCAATTCTTGTGCTGTGGCTAATTGGAGAGGTTTCAGCAGTGTATTTACAAGAGGAAGATTTCAATGAGCATCCAAAAAAAAAAAAAGGATTTCTGCTTTTAAAGGTTTCCTTATTTTTCAGCTTACAAACTAGAGTGATATCCACCTTCTCCAACTGATATGGATCCAGAGTGTCTCCTAATGAAGTCTGGACATGTAGGAAAAGCACCATCCTGGAGGTCAGACATCCATGGACAACCTTCCTCCCCACCTCCCCAGTCCTGCCACTTCCCTCATCAGCCACTGGGGACTTCGATCACTCTTGTTCAAATCGAACCTTTTGCCACTCAAGGCTGCAGCTGAATGTTACAGCTCATGTGCACCAATTCCCACCTGCTTTCCTTAGACAACTAGCTGCAAAGAGACCCAGAAGGATTTGTCTTAATTGCGATCAAACACAAATAAACTTGATCTGTTCTTGACAAATAGATAGGAAAGGCTGGATAGACACGCAGTGCAGGAATTGATTGAAGAGATAATGAGACTCCTAAAAGACGAGGCAAGCTATAGACTCCCTCAAGCTTAAAACAGCAACTGGAATGTTGAGAGGTATCTGAATGATAAAGAGTAAGGGGAGGAGGAAGACAAGAAACTATGGAAAGTGCATACGCCCAGATTGTCTAACGCAAAGTTGGCTTTAGAAATGATGAATTTAATCAGGGTATATGGAAATAGGTGAAAGATCAGTGAGGTTAAAACCACAGCATAACAGACAGAGCAGTGGTAACACAAGTTAAGGGGCAGATCAAGATTTTTTCTCCTGAAATTCATGCTCTTCCTCAAAATTTCCATTACGTCATCATGCAAAAACACTGACATTTTATTAACATTATTCAGTCATTTCAGATGATGAAAGTGGGCTCATATATTTCTTTTTTTTTTTAATGTTGAAAACAGCTCTTCACCTTTCCAGGCAGAGCTCAGGTGTCCAACCACAAGCACCCAGGGGCACTTGGAGAGGCCTCGGTGTCTCTGAGGCACCTGCCTGGGCCTGGCAGCTCTCACAGGGGACCTGCGGGAGATCAGAGCCCCTCGGAGCTGCAGAAGGAGGCTGGGTAGAGGGGACCAGGGCACCTGCAATGACACCAGCCACCCATGACCCTGTGACTGCATCCCACCCCAGTTCTGAAAATCACTTTCAATTTCAGACAAAAAGATAATGCGGAATCACCCCAGAAGACCAGTATACTAAAACAGAACAAATCAAGAAAGACAATAAGAACATAAAAAAATTAATAAATGGAAAGTATAATAAAACATTTATTTGCTTTCAATCTTTTTTTCTTAATTTCTTTCTTGTTTCATTTTTAATGTCCTTTCCTAAACTTTTCTCTTATAATCAGGCCTGCACCATTAAGCAAGATATTTTTGTGTCTCACACAGAGCCCAGCACCCAGAAAACCACCCTCTGCCAATGGCTGTCCATGCCACCCCTCACATTTTGCACAGAGCGTGTCACACTCTGATGGGTCGGGCTCTCTCGACTGGTGAGGAAAACAGGGTGACCAGCTTCATCTATTTTTGTGTGCCCATATTTGAACAAATCTCAACATACCTGTGTTACCATGACCTTTTAAAGGAGTCCCTAAAACACGTAGCCACACTTTCTTTTCATTCCCTCCACAGTCAATGAAGTGCAACTTCATTTTGGGGGACAACAGGGAGGAGGCTGGTCTCACCCCATGCCAGACCCACTTGTCTGGACTTCCCTTTCTAGTCAATGGAGGGAAATAGGTTCCCTCAACTGAGTTGTTTTCAGATACATTTCCTCAGGACAAGCTAAGGTCCTGCAGGAGACAGATCAAAAATTTCCAGCACTGCATGGGAACACAACTACACCAGGGCATCTCAGGCAGCAACAGCCTCTCTGTGTGCTCAAATGAATCAAGCCCAAATAGTGGATTCTAGTCATAAGCTAAAATCTTCTCAGAAAATAACTCCATGCAATAATTGAAAAAAATCACAGAATCACAGAATGGCTGAGGTTGGAAGGGACCTCTGGAGATCATCTAGTCCAACCCCCCTGCTCAAGCAGGGCCACCTAGAGCATATTGCACAGGATTGCATCCAGGCGCGTTTTGAATATCTCCAGAGAAGGAGATTCCACCACCTCTCTGGGCAACCTGTTCCAGTGCTCTGTCACCCAAAAATCCTCTTTCCCAAAACTTCACACAGTTTTTACCTTTGCCAAATACGTTTTCGTTCTTAATAATTGGCAGCACCATGTTCATGCACTACAGTAACCATGGCTATGTAGCATGGCAGGGACCAGGGTCCCAGATAAAGCTCTCCAGATGATGTGTTAAGGGCACCTTTGCTCTTTTCTGGCATATCATCTCTACCTTAAGCACCACAGACCGAGAAACCTTGCTGAGGACTTCTAAAACCAAAGAGAGTGCTTTGGTGCCTCAAGGAGGAAGCCTGCGTCCTGTCCCAGATTGTCCTACATCCTGCTTCTACAAAATGAGTGACCCACAGGAGGAATCAGTTTGGAGGCTCGCCAAAGGATCTCAGCTTGTGGCCACACTTTGTGCTGTTTCATGCCACGTGACTTTGATCCTGTCTTTAAAAAATGCCAAATCCCAAGCCAACCTGGAAGTCCTAGATTCCCACACAGCTCTGCCCAGTGCAGAGACCTGACAGTGCAGGGGCACAGACGTGTCCTCTTCAGGGGTCCCTTTTTCATATCTCACAGCCTCTGGCACCATCTGGAGATGTTCCTGAAGGATTTGTCAGCAAGATTTGGAAAATAACTGGGGTGACGGGAGGTGACTGCTTTCCAGAAGACGAGGGAAAATCTCTCAGCTCTCTCCCTGGCTGCTCCATCTCCATGTTGGTGACCTACTGAGCCCCCAGATGACATCAGCTGAGGTAGATGTGCCACATCACAGGGAGGTCTCCCCAGTGGTGGAGCGGCGGTGCCCTCACTTCCCAGGAGCTGCTGAGCACTGCTCACATGCTCCCCACTGCTGCTTTTCACAGCCACTCCATAGCAAGGATGGGGGACAGGAGGCATTGGGGCCATGCTGGGGCCCCTCACTGACAGGCAGAGAGGAAGGGGCACATTGGAAAGGTGTTTTGGGTGAAGAGACGGGAAGACCATCCCTCCTCCCCGCCTGGAGAGGCAATCCGATGGCAAAGGGGCAAGCGAGAACTGCCAGACCGAGACCATCAGTCCAGAGTGCGGTTCCTTGTTCCCAGCACTCCTGCAGCTCTCTCCTGAGGTAACGGCTTCAGGAGCTCCTTGCTGAGGTGTCGCGCAGCAACTGTTAACTGCAAAAATGGCTGTGGATCCCAGGCTGTGAAGGTGGCTGGAAAGGGCTGGGGGCTGCCACAAGAGCCCTGACTGAGGGTCCCGTCTGGCTTGGCGGACAAGGTGGCAGTCAGGACTCCTGGGTCCTGGGGATGGAGCTGCCCTGAGCCCCAAAGATCCTGTGCTGATGGCTCCATCCCTTTGTGGAGGGTGGGGGGCAATCCATGGCCAGGCTTCCCTGGGAGTCAGTCCCCCTTTGGCATCTGGCTCTGGCACGAAAGAGGTCCTGCGTCCTGCAGCTGGGATGTCCTGCAGCTCCCGTGGAGCTCTCAAGAGCCTGCTGGAAATGCCCATACAAGAAATGGATCCTTCACCTTCTAAAAACCCCAAGGTGTCTGCTCCTTTGGGAGAACCTCTGATCCTCCCCCTGGATCCCTTTATATTTCCAACTTGGCAGAGCATGTTTTGGGCTCAGAGATCTTGTCCTCAGATGGCCACAGCCCCTGTCCTCCTGCAAATTGGCATGAAACCTCTGCACTCAAAAGACAGCCTGTTGGGGAGAGCAGCTTGGGAACAAGTGGGGGTGCCAGGGCCACACCACAAGTCCCTGCTGACCCCAAGCATTTTTCTCTGAGCTGTGGGGGGCAGTGCTGGGGGCAGTCCAGCAGGGCCATCTCCCACAGCCCCCTCCCAGACACACACCGCCACTGCCCAGCACCAGCAGGCCCACAGTTGCTCTGCCCCTGGCTGCCCTGTGCCCCTGGGGCTCCTCAGCCCTCCGGAGCGACACGCCGGGTCCCAGCCCAGCCCCACAGAGAGCAGCCCCTGCCTGGCCGCGGCCCAGCCCTGCCGGATGCAGCGCAAGGGCTGCCGAGCCCCGTTGGTGCTGCAGGCAGGGGGCTGGGGCCCCAGGGGCAACAGGGCCCTGCCCTGCCCTGCCCTGCCCTGCCCTGCCCTGGGGGAAGCAGGATGCTGCCCGTGGGCTCCAGCGCCCCTGGCCATGACCAGGGCCCCCGCACCGGTGCTAGGTCCGGCACCAGCACAGGCCCCAGGGCTGCTGCCTCGCACCCCCCCCACTGCCCCCGGGCGCAGGGCAGCCAGGAGCCCTGTGGGACCCCTGCAGCAGAGCCCAACCCCAGCAGGGGAGCAGCCACACCCCGGGCCCCACAGCGCCCAGGCACACGGGGCCACGCTGTCCCGAGGCCCTACGACGCCTCGTGATGCCATGCGATGCCGCCCACAAGATGGCGCCCGACCGCAGGGGGAGGGGGCAGAGCTGCCTGCCAGGGCAGAAGGCTTCAATGTTTCCATGGCAACACCACCAGGGCTGCACTCCTATTGGCCGGGAAGAGAAACATGGAGGTGAATTTGAATGACGGCTCTCTCAGCCAATCGGAGTCCAGCATGGGGGAAACAGGAAGAGGTGGAAGTGGAGCTGGAGCAAAGCTGGAGCAAGGGAGTGGGTGAGAGCGGGTGTGAGCGGGGCTGGCGGGGCTGCGGGTGCCTCCAGCTGCTGGCGGGTGCCCTCCCGCCGGGGCAGGGGCAGCAGTGCTGGCCCCGGGGCTGCTTTGCTGCAGGAGCTGCAGCAGGGGCTGGTGGGGCCGTGAGCACGGCACAGAGCGACCGGGGACAGAGGGGGGAGCTGCGCTGCAGCCAGACGTGCCGGGCTGCCCCGAGCAGCTGGGCCGGGGTGGCTGCTGGGGTTTGGGGGCAGGAAGCTTTGCCCCTGCCAGGGGTCAGAGACCCATTTGGAAGCGTTTCCCTGAGCTGCTGCTGCCACCGCAGCCCCAGGTGCTGCTCCGAGCTGCGTTTGGGAGCTGCTGGGCAAAGTGTGAGCAGGCTGCTGGTGTCCTTGTGAGGGGCCCTTCCCAGTGGTGTCTTTTGTTCTGAAAATGGCATTTCTGAGTGTCTCTGAGAGAGGCTGTCCCCGCATGTCATGCTGTGCCTTGGCCGTTGTTTTTGCTCCCTGCCTCTTGCTTTGCCACAAGACCTGTGACCCTGGCAGCAGCCTGGGGGGTGTTTCCAGAGCAGCTCTGTAAGTGGGAGCTGTTTTGCTTGTCAAGGGCCTGGAAAGTGGATGAACACCCAGTGCTCCCACTTGCCGTTGTTCTTTCCATGCTCCTAGGTCAGGGTGAAGAGTTGCTGACTTGTGGCTCTGCTGGTTTCACCAGCTGAGATGCCCTGGCCTGAGTCCTTCCGCGTGTCTCCAATTGTCAGGGCATAGAGTAGGAGAATGCTGGTTGTCCTGGATGTGTAGAGGATTTTCTGGGTTTGTCCACTATTGGGGAAGGAACCAGATTTCTGAGTTGCAGGAAGGCTTCTCCCTCTGCCTGGGACATGAGGCCCTGCTGTCTTCAGGTTCATAATTGCTCATCCCATGAAATCATCTTTTTCAAAACTGTTGCCAATAGTTACTTGCAGGCCTTTTTCCAATTCCTAAGTTCTATGGTCTACGTGTAGAGACTACCTGGGCAAAAGCTAATCTTCTTTTGGGGTAGTAACTGGTCCTTAATGGGTGTTTTCCTGCACTCTGAGCATTGTGAAGCCACAAGGTGGATCAGGGAGGCTGTTCAGGAGCTGGCTGAGCCTTGGGGGAGGCAGGGGGAGCTGCAGGTGGCCACAGCTGCACGGACAAGGTGTGGGTAGTGAGGTCACTAGTGACTAAGAGAGCTATGCCAGAAAATCACCAATGTCAAAGCAATTCTTTGCAAGGAGCTGATAGGTCAGCAGGAGGCACGTGGTTCGGCTGTTGATGATGAGGTCACTTCTGCCTGAGCACCTGATAGGCCAGCTGGAGGAAGAAGGCTTGGCTGTTGATTGTGAGGTCACTTGTGAGTGCTGAACTGATTGGATAGCAGCAGAGATGTGGCTGGCAAGGTGCTTGTTAGGTCATTTCTCCCTGAGCAGTTGGTAGGGCAGCAGCAGGTACATGGTTGGGATATGAGCTTTTGCGATCGCTTCTGCCTGAGCAGCTGATAGGTCAGCATTTGGTGCATGGCAGGGGAAGTTGTAGTGAGATAACTTCTGTCTGAGAGGTTTATAGGCCAGTGTCAGAGACATGGCTGTGAAGGTGACTGTGAGGTCATGTCTTTCTGAGTCCCTGCTAGGCCAGCAGCACGCAGCTAGGCGTGGACGTTGCTTGTGAGGTCTCTTTTGTCAGAGTCCCTGCTAGGCCAGCAGTAGTTGGTGGCTGGGGAAGTTCTTTGGAGGAAACTTCTGTCTCTGAAGCCCACAGGCCATCAGCAGGCATGTGGTGGGGGTATGCACTTGTGAGGTCACCTCTCTGTGAGCAGCTGAGAGGTGAGAAGAAGACAGATGTCTTGGATGGTGGTGGTGAGGTCACTTCTGGGTTTGTTGCGTGTGCTCAGAGGAGGGATTGACCCCTGCAGAGCTCTACAGCAATACAGAAATGCAACTCCTTAATCAAGCAGAAGCAGATGTTCCCCATCATCTGACACACATTTTATTCCTCTCCATCATCATGAGTTACTACTGCTACATTTAAAATGCGGATGATGTTCTGTGGTGAACATGGACATGGAGTTTGACTCTCCACTTTTTGCTAAGTAGAAGCTTGCAGCCTCCTCCCGGTCAGCTAGGGAGTCCGGCTAGACTTTTGAGGCTGCTAAATGAATCTAGTGCTGGTGTGAGCAGTGGTGTTAGCAATCTCTTCTTCCCAGGGTGTGTGTGCTTTAGAAATTGCCCCTGTCAAAACAGCGGGGAGCTTGTGAGATTTTCCTGCCAGGTCTGAATGCTGTGTCTGTCTTTGAGGTGTCCACCTGCTTTTCTGATACATTTGGAACTGTAACGCGTTAGAGGTCTCTGATTTTCTGTCCACGTATGCAGTCATTGGAGAATGGGTGCAAAGGCTGTTGGAGGAGACAGAAGGAATGTCACCCCAGAAAGGTATCTGCCACATTGTCAAAGAGATTTCTTGTTCAGAGAAGTTGAGGCACAACAGAGAGGCAGGAGCTGGCCTGACCAGCCCCTGGGAGAGCACTTGCTCTCTGCATCCTGGAGGTGGGAAGTGAGCAGGCCCCAGGCTGTGAGTGGCTGTTCAGAGACAGTGCCTGTTGCAAGGCCTTGGAGGCCTAGAAGGAAATGGAAGGTCTGGAGAGTTGGGCTTTGTGTGCTGTGGGGCACTTGGGGGTGCCCTGTGTGCTGCCATGTGTGGTGCTGTGGCCTGTGTGTCGCTGATGCAGAGGTGCATGTTGGCTGCCAACCCTCTGTGAGGTGTGGGGGTAGCAGCGTGTCACAGTGTGGGGTTCCCTGTGGTGGAGCTGGGTGGTGGCCCCAGTGTTTGCTGCTGAGCCTGGGAGGAGGTGTCTGGAGAGAGCAGTGCTCTGCTCCCAGAGCCCAGCCTGCCATCACAGTGTCCTTCTGGGAGAGCTGGGTGAGGACTGTTGGTGACCGTGTTCCCTCCTTGGAGCATCCTGGTGTGGGGCAGGGCTGCTCACAGTGTGGTGGTTTCTGTCAGCTGAGGTTCAGGCTTGCAGGTCTTGATGCTTCCGTGAGTCTTTGGGCTTTTACTGACTCCCCTGGAGAAAGTCATCTTCTCCCTCCTTAAAGGCTTTCTGTTGCATCTGGACCCTCATTGCATCTTCCCATCCCAGACCCTAATCCATTGCGATCCCTCAGAGAGATGGGTAGTTAATCAAAGCAGTCAGAGCCATTTCTCCACTTTGTGCCTACACAGACCCTTGCAGAGAGGGGAGATGCCACCTCAGAAGAAGTCAGGCCTCTGAGGGTGATGGGTGGCTCTGAGACACCTATCCTTGGTGAGCAGTGGAGGTGGCATCTCCAAAGCCGCTGGTACCTTTAGGAAGAGTCTCACTATAGCAGATTCCCTGAAGCTGCAATAGGGGAGATGTGGAGGTAGGGATCCAATGCCGTGCTCCAGGCAAGTCCCAATAGAGGAGGTATCTTGGGGCCTTTTCCAGTGAAGTTTTGATCAGGCTCTCACCAATACAGCTCAGCATGGAGGGGAGACATTTGCCCCTGCCTGTTGAGACTCTGTAAGGCCAGCAGACCTGACAGTAACACTCCGATTCTTTCTTGCTTTCTAGGTTACTCCACTCCTGGAGGTTTCCAGTCCAGTGCTAGAGCCCCTGAGGGTGGAGGCAGGATGCCAGGGTGTGTGCCTGTGCCTGTCAACATCTTTGCCAGCATCGTGAGCCCTCTGTGAAAGCAGCTGCAAGTGAATGAGACTAGGCTACGTATGGATGTGAAGGCTTCCATAAATGCGCCTGTCTTCCCTGGGTGACTTGGGGTGTGGGTTCACCTCCTGGTACCTCTGCTGTGCTGCAAATTCTGCGTCCCACAACTGCTGTTACTGCCGGCCAGCTCAGGAAATGCTATTGTGTCCCCTCCTTTTCCTAGAAGGTTGTGCTGCCATATAGGTCGAGTCCAAGACCCTTATAATAGATGCCCGCATGTCTTGAGTGCCTTTGTGTGAGTGCCTCAAAGCCTCCGTAGCTTGACTTGAGGAAGTCTCAGAGCTCTTGGGCTCCTGGCTGTGCGAGGGATGAAGATGTGCCCAGGGCCAGGTTGGCCATGGCACCCAGTCCTCAGTGCTCTGTGAAGGCAGCTGTGGAGCCCGGACTGCTGGTGCAGAGCCTGCGCAGCCAGGAGAGCTGGCATTTCAGCAGACCTCCAGGCTGGGGCTGTCTCATTGCTTGGGCCTCATGTCAAAGCCTCTGCACCCTTTTCCCTTCACCAGGGCCCCTTGTCCAAGTAAGTAAAGGAAAGGAACCAAGACTACTTTGGGCCTTCCGGACTCTCTACTGTTTCTACACTGTATCTGTAATCTTTGTTTTACTAAACAAAATCCCCATCCCCCCATCCCTAGGTGGAGGTTCCTGAGGGGATGGAAGTGGAAAGCAGCAGCCTGCTCTACCCAAAGAAAGCAGGATCCTTCCCTCTGAAAAGAGCAGCATCACTCAAGGAGCCACCTCTGTCCCTGCCTGATCTTGTGCTGATCATTTGCACAGGCCTTGTGAGCCTAGAGTGCCTTGGCCACCTTGTGGTGTCACCACAAGAGCTTTGCTGTGTGTCTGGGTTGAGGAGGCAAGGGAAGGCAGCGAGCAGAGCAGTGGCTGGGGAGTGTGCAAGTGGCGAGTGTCCTGTATCCATGTCTTCTTGGTGGCACCTGGTTGTATCGAGCAGAAGAGGCAGCTGTGTGGGGCAGAGACAGTGTGTTTGTAGACTAGGTGGCAGAGCAGAGGTCTGGCATCAGGTTGATGCCTGGTGCAGTGCTGAGTTGATGTGACAGTGTCAGCAACCCTTTGCAGTGCAGCTGCTCCCTCAGCTGGTCTCTGTCCCTAGAAATGCACCAGAAATGGAAGTGGCATCCTGCTGTCATTGTGCAGGTGCTGCAGTGCAAAGGCTCCCAGCTTGGACTTGATGGTACTAAAGGAAAAGTGAGACCAATCGTTCGCTTTTGTGATTTGTGTGCAGGGTGCCAGAGTGGAGCTGTCACATGATCTGGAGAGAGTCTTGCCAGGAGATGAAAGGTGTTTGCAGAAGACTGTTCTGTGTGGAGTGCTAACAGCGTAATCAAGGGACATGCAAGTGGCCCAGGTGAGCTTCTCCTCTCCTCTCACTTCAGCCTCAGCACCTGACAGACCAGCTCGATGCATATTGCTGCTGTTTGTGTTTGTGAAGTCATTCGGGCTCAGTATCTCCTAGGCCACTAGCAGACACATTGCTTCTTTTTGTAGAGGTGCAGGAGCACCTGGTAGAGCAGCAGTATGGAGATTAGTGGTGTTTGTGCTTCTGGGGATGGTGTGCCTCAGTCCGTGCTAGTCCAGCAGTATGCACGTGGCTTCAGTGCAGACTGTGAGGTCACTTTTGTTTCAGTATTGAGAGGCCAGTGGTGGGCACATGGCTGCTGTTTTCGCTTGTGAGGTCATTCTTGCCTTCCTAAATAATAGGACAGCAGATGGCACGTGGCTTTGATGAAGCCTGTGAAGTCACTACTTCCTCGGAATGGGATAGGCAAGCAGCAAGCAACTTCCTTTGGTACACACTGTTAGGCCAGTTCTGAATCTATAAATGACAGGCAACAAGGAAACATGATATCACTGTTTGTGATACTGAGGTCAGTTGTGGCTCAGTGCCTGCTAGGCCAGTGCTAGGCGCATGGCTGCTGTTTGTGGTTGTGAAGTCACTTGTGTCTCAGTGCCTGATAGGCCTGTGCTAGGCCCATGGCTGCTGTTTGTGGCTGTGAGGTCAGTGGTGCCTCAGTGCCTGCTAGGCCAGTGCTAGGCGCGTGGCTGCTGTTTGTGGTTGTGAGGTCACTTGTGGCTCAGTGCCTGCTAGGCCAGTGCTAGGTGCCTGGGTGCTGTTTGTGGTTGTGAGGTCACTTGTGTCTCAGTGCCTGATAGGCCAGTGCTAGGCCCATGGCTGCTGTTTGTGGCTGTGAGGTTACTTCTGTTATGGACAATCAGGCTAGCCTGCCTCCATAACAGGGTGCGACCCTAGGTTCCCGCTGAAGCAGAAGTTCGAAGTCAGATTGGAGAGAAATAAAAGTTAATGATACACGTGCGGTAATTACAGCTCGAGCTGAGTGCCTCCAAAGAGGGACCCCAAACAAAGAAATCCCCGGGCAATTATACTCTTACAATCTAAATTCCCCACCCCTTAAGCGATAGTTTGGACCAATAGTAATAGTTAGGTCTGGGGTCTTCCCCTTCTTCACTGGGCCCCTTCATTGTCTCTAGGCAGGCTGCTGCTTTTCTTATTTTCAAGGTTGGCTACTCCTGCTGTCCGTGTAACTTCTTTATCTCTCCAGCTTGAACTGGCTCTGGGGCCCCGTTTTATTTATCTAAGTAAAAGTTCACAGCCTGAGGCCTAAGGCTTCAGCAAATTTAGCTACTAATGCTAAGCAAGTTATGCTAAGCGATTAATTCTAGACAGCTTCAGTCCGATATTCTCTAACAGAAATTGAGAAAAGGATTTAAAGCAAAGAAATGTTTTCTTATACTTTCCAGCTTTTTTGTGTGTTTTTAGTGTCTTTCTTGATTTGTTCTCTTTCAGTACACTAGTCTTCTGGGGCAATTCTGCATTATCTTTTTATCGGAAAAGGAAAGAGATTTTCAGAACTGGGGTGGGATGCAGTCACAGGGACATGGGTGGCTGGTACCATTGCAGGTGCCCTGATCCCCTCTGCCCAGCCTCCTTCTGCAGCTCAAAGGGGCTCCAGTCTCCCGTAGGTCTCCTGTGCGAGCTGCCAGACCCAGGCAGGTACCTCAGAGACACCGGGGCCTCTCCAAGTGCCACTGGGTGCTTGTGGTTGGACACGTGAGCTCTACCTGGAAAGATGAAGAACTGTTTTCAACGTTAAAAAAAGAAATATATGAGCCCACTTTCATCATCTGAAATGACTGAATAATGTTAATGAAATGTCAGTGTTTTCCCATGGTGACATAATGGAAATGTTGAGGAAGGCCATGAATCTCAGGAGAAGAAATGTTGATCTGCCCCTTAACTTGCATTACCACTGCTCTGTCTCTTATGCTGTGGATTTAACCTCACTAATCTTTCTCATGGTTCACATGTCCTGATTAAACTGATCATTTCTAAAGTGAATTTTGCATCAGACAATCTGGACATACACACTTTCCATAGTTTTCCAGTCCTCCTCCTCCCCCTTACCCTTTACAATTTAGATATTTCTCAACTCTCTAGTTGCTGCTTTGAGCTTCAGGGAGTCTGAAGCTTGCCTCGTTTTTCAGTAGTCTAATTGTCTCTTCAACCAACTCCTTCACTATGTGTCTATCCAGCCTTTCCTATCTATTTGTGAAGAACAGTTCAAGGAAGGTTATTCCTTGTAGACTGTGGACCTCACTGGAGGCAACTTGGACTTGACATACAGGTGAGGAGTTTATTTTATTTCTTACGACACTGGATCAAGCTTATTTGTTTTTGATTGCAGTTAAGACAAATCCTTCTGTGTCTGTTTGCAGCTCGTTGTCTAAGGAAAGCAGGTGGGAATTGGTGCACATGAGCTGTAACATTCAGCTGCAGCCTTGAGTGGCAAAAGGTTCATTTGAACAAGAGTGATCGAAGTCCCCAGTGGCTGATGAGGGAACTGTCAGGGCTGGGGAGGTGGGGAGCAATGTTTTCCATGGATGTCAGACCTCCAGGATGGTGCTTTTCCTACATGTCCAGACTTCATTAGAAGACACTCTGGATCCATATCAGTTGGAGAAGGTGGATATCACGCTATTTTGTAGGCTGAAAAATAAAGAAAACTTTGAAAGCAGAAATCTTCTTTTTTTTTTTTGATGCTCATTGAAATCTTCCTCTTGTAAATACACTGCTGAAACCTCTCCAATTAGCCACAGCACAAGAATTGAAGAGCTGAAGAAAATTATGGGGAGAGGCCTGGCTCCTTAGGGGGATTTCCATTTTAATGACCCCTTGGGTGTATTTGGTGCTGAGTCCATGAACCTCCGATGCTGAGAGGAGACTGAAGCAGCCTCTCAAGAAGTTTGAGTCAGAAGCAAATCCCCAAGTTTCTTGGAGTGTTAATGGGTCCCACTGAGGGCCATTATCAACAAAAGCTCCCTGGTGGCTGATTAGAGCAGAAAGTTGGAGGCCCTGATTGCAAGTAGGTAAAGGCAATGTGAGGGTGGCTATGATGCAAAGTCAACTTTGATGAATGTTATCAAGCAGAATGGCTAAGATCCACAGCCAGCCCCTGTGTGGGGGGAACCTTTCCCTCACATGTTGCTCAGGTCTCTTCCTGGGGGCAGTGTCAGGGCAGGGGGGGAGCACAATGCCTAGTGCAGGACAATGATACGGCACCTCCTGGGCTCCATGGAGGTGAGGAGGCAGCAAGGCCCCAGTGCTGTAAGGAAACATCATCTTCCCGTAGGCCTCTGTCGCAGAGACACTAGCCATAGCCAAGAGGACAAAGACCTCAGTTCTTTTGGAGGCTTTCAGCCTTTCCATTGCCCTCGGTCATCTCCACCACAGACTGTCCTGTGCTGTCCCAAATCTGCACCTGTTTCCCCCCAGCCTGTAGACACCCAAACTGCATCCCCACCTTGCTCTCACTGCAGGATCTCCGCACCTTTACTGACATCCCACTGTCCTTGCTGGCTGCTCCTTGAAACAAAAGGCAAGGGGCTGATCACGGAGTCCCTCTGGGTGTCCTCTTGCACCACAGCACTACCCTACGAGTGACATTCTTGTTACCTGAAGTGCAGTCTGAACCTCTCAAGATGCACTTTGTGGCTCTTTCCCCTTCTCATGCTGCTTCCCGCTACCAAGAAAAGCTCCATCATCTCTGAAACCACCCTGTCACAGGCAGTCACAGGTGATTACTGTATTGGCCTTAGCCTCCACTTCGCCAGGCTAATGAAGCCCAGGCACCTCAACCTCTCTATACAGGCCATGTGCTTCAGGCCCCCAACACCATCTTGGCAGACCTCCTCTGCACCCTCTCCAGTTGCTTTTCCTTCCTCCAGCACTGGGTGTACCACACTGGGACACACTGTTGCAGACATGTGGCCACAGCAGTGCTGAGTGGAGGGGGATAAGAACTGCCCTTGCCTGGGTGGCCATGCTCTTCCTAACGCAGTGCTGAATGCGGCTGGCCTCATTTGTGGTGAGCATGCACCACTGGCTCATATGGCACCCCTTGTAATGTCCAGGGCCTTCTCCTTGGGGTCACTCCTCTGCTGGTCAGGTTTCTGCCTGTCCTGATGCACGTGTTGTTCTGTCCTGCTGAGGAGCCTTTCAAAGAGGACAGGATGTGGGGTAGACCTCTGCATACCCCACCTTTCCCTGGCTTCCTGGTCAAGCATGACCCATTCATGAAAACCCTCTGAGCTCCATCATCCAACCAGCTTTTTGCCCATCTGGATGTCTCCTGGACATCCACTACTCTCTTCTCCTCCACAAGTGCAGGCCTTATATCACAGAAGGCAATCAGGTGGGTCAGGAATGATTTACCTTCAGTAAATCCACGCTGACTGTTCCCAGGCACCTTCTTCATGTGCCCAGAAAGGTGATCTGTGAGGACTGGCTCCATGACACTCTCCTCACCAACCTCAGGCTGAATGGCCTGCAGCTCCCCAGGTTGTCCTTGTGGCCTTTTTTGAAGATGGGCACAGCATATTCCTTCTTCTGGTCATTGGGACCTCCCCTGATCTCCACAGCATTTCAAAGATGAAAGAGAGCAGCCTTGCTGTCAGAGCAGCCAGCTCTCGCCATGTCCATGGATGCCAGCCATCCAATCCCATAGATTTCTATGGGTTCATTTCTAGAGACATGGGCACTGCGGGTTGGTTTCCTCCTCAGGAGTCCAGGCACAGCAGCTGAGGAGACCTTGTGGGTGAAGACTGAAGCCAGGAAGGACTTGACTTCCCCAGACATATCTACATCCGCTTTTGCTAGAATCCTTGTCCCAGTCAGCAGTGAGCCCACATTTCCTTGGTTTTTCTTTTACTGTCATTGAAGCAGTAGCAGCTCTTCTTCCTGTCCTTCACATCCCCTGCAGGTGTCTCTATGCCAGGGGACCTTTGGCTTCCTTAACACCATCCCGACTTTGCTGGACAATATTTCTAAATTCCTCCTTTGCAGCCTCTGCCTTCTTCCCCTTTCCGTATGCTGCCTGATTGCCCTGGAGCTCACGTGGGAGTTCCCTGTTTAGCCAAGCTGGTGTCCAGAGATGTCTGCTAATTTTACAAACTGTTCATTATGGAGCATTCTTGTGCTTGACAGGTGATGTCCTTAAAGGCCTGCGGGCTTTCCTGAGCCTCTCTGCCCTTCAGAGCTGCCTCCCTTGGTCCATAGCGTGGAAGAGCTCCATACATGCAAGGTACCCCTTCACACAGAGGACATCCCCCTCCTCATCTTGCCTGTTGGTCTCTCCTGACGAACTTGCACCCTGCCATTGAAGGACCCCAGTCATGCGAGTGATCCCACCACACCTCAGTTATTCCAACCATGTGGCACTCCTGTCACAGCTTGTGCATCTCCATTTGCTCCTGCCTGCATCCCTGGCTGCATAAGTTTGCATATATTTTGGCTTCAGTACCTCAGCTGTGACATTGACCAAAGATTTGTCACAGGGAAACATGTTACCAAGGACCTTATGTATGCAAAGGCTTTGATTGCAAGTGGTGACAGTCTGGCATGGAAAGCAGGTGGCAATGTAATGGTGAAAGGAGGTTCCCACTAAGAGAACAAAGCCTGCAGAACCCAAGGCCAGGGAGAAACAGAGCTGGGCCTTGAAGGAATGCCAGGAGAGGGTTTTGCGACCCAAGTTGACTCTGCAGCACTGTTGTGCCTGTGGCAGACTTCTTGAACCAATCTCCAGGCAGGACAAGGTGCCACTGAAGAAGTCTCTGGGCCTGCACAGCCTGTGATCCAGCCACCCTGTGGACATTGTTAGCCTAGTTGCTGTTCATGTCATATTGGGGGGGTGAGAAGAGGTACAGGAAGAGGAGAGATAGAAGGGTTTCACAGTGGAGAGACTAGAGTGGAGACGTTGGTGTGATGTGCCTCTCCCATTTATTAAGCACACTTGGATGCAGACAGTACCAACTTTGCCTAAAGGCAGTGGTGGGATTCATTTGTTTGGGCACCAGCAGGAAACCTGACATGCCCGGGGAGACTTGCCCAGCAAGCACTCCAAAGGGGCATGGCTTACCTGAAAGTCCCATGCTGTATCTGCTAGAGACATGTGGTTGTGCTGGACACCCCAGGCATCTAAAATGGCCCTGCCAGCCTATTTTATGTCATTAAATCAAATGTCTGCACTGAATTACAATAGTAGTTTTTAACATTGGGATCTTCATCTGTCTCAGCTTCCTAGTGAGTGGGGTTCTAGTTGTAGTGGGCATCTCGTGTCATTTCAGATGGCCAAGGAAATTCCCCACCTGGGCCCCACCTGATGCTCCAGAAGGATGTGGGTCTCATAGTCGTTCCGCCAGAGCAAGCAGACACTGGCACATGCCTTGGAGCACCTCTGTCTCTTCAACTGTCACCAGGTGTTTGCATGCGACCAGCTGACTCCCACCCGACTCCCACCCTCCAGCTCCAGTGATTACAATTGGAGCTTAGACAAGGAGCTCCCACGCAGACACCTCTGTTGTGCTCACTTCAGTTTTGGCAAGGGGAATCCCACTTCGGGTGTGTTTGTGGGGTTCATGGGAGGGATCTGTATCCCATTCCAGCCCAGGGGCTTCTAAATCAGCATGAGATGCCCAGACTGACTCATATGAATCAATACCTGAACCATGGGTAAATGAGCTCCCTTCTTGTTCCCATCTAGATGTCCTGCCTGGTTAAGAGATGGGAAAAGGGGCTTCCAGAGTGGCACATTTCCACCTTTCATAGATAGCCATCCTCTGATGAAATAAACTGCAATGCTGAAATCCATTTCTCTGCATGCTTTAGAAAAGGACAGTAGGTGATTATTTTAGTCTCTTCCAGTGAACTTTTCCCAGGAGGAGGCAGCACAAGGGACAGAGAAATTCACATCTTCAGCTGGGCCCCTGCTCCTGAGCTGGGTCAGGCTCCTGGGATAGAGGAAGCTCATGGCAACCAAGCAGTGCTGCTGAGAGACAGCTGTGTCCAGCAGCAGCTCCTCTGCCAAGTGCAGCAGGGCTCCGGGCACTGCCTGCTGCTGCTGACATGAGATGAGAGAAGGCAGAGAGAAGTGAAAGGCAGTGTGGAGTGGGAGGACAGAGGAGAGCTCACTGTGAGAGAAGTCTTCACAGCCCTTGACACGGTAAGTCTCTGGCTGCAGGACAATGCTACTGAGGTTCCTGGAGGAGTGTTCTGAACCCCGTCCATCCCATGGCTGATAGTTTTTTTAAGGATCGGTCTCTCAGCTCCGCCAGTGCATAGAGGAGGAGATGCTTTAGAACAGGGATTCCCTGCCACAGTGTTACAGGGACAGAACATCCTGCTCCTTTCTCCCAGGGATGGCTGCAGGGATATGAAGCCAGGGAGTGCATCCAGGTCCGTGTAGTGCTGTGATTCAGAGCAGTGTCCCTGCACCCCTGGGTGCTGTGTTCCCAGGGCAGTGACTCTGCTTTCTGCGAGGGTCAGCACTCAGCCTGCCTGGGGAGCTCCCCATAGCACTGAAGGGAGAAACTCTGGGTGAGTGGGGTGACCCCCAGCAGGGCAGGTCCATTCTCCTGCTGAGACGGTGCTGCGTGGGTCAGGGCTGCTCACAGCTCCAGCTCACCAGGAGGACATTTTGAGAGTGGAGATCTCAAGAGGACTTGTCTCTGCATGGTGGGAATGGAAATGCAGCAGTCAGGTTTAAACAAGGGGCTAAGATCTTAACCATCACCCTGAAGGATGAATAGGTTTGCAAGTGCCTTCACCACTCCTCAGCCTACAGACAGCACCAACATCACCTTGCCAGTCTCATCAGAGATTTTCTGGTCTGCTCTTTAACACCTGCAAACAGAGAGATGCCGCTGGGCAGTTTCCTGCTGCTTGGAGGTTTCTGTAGGGCGGAGCTGAGATCACAGTGGGTGGGATGGGGTCTGTGTGGGGAAAGAGGAAGAGCTCCCAGCAAGGACATCTCCAAGCAGCCGAGAGATGGTCAGAGAGTGAGAGGAAACTGCTACCAGACACCTCATGTGAGGTTGGGGTGCAGGCAGTTCTCTGCCAGCTTCTGCAGTGCAGATGCTTTCCCCTGAGCAAGCCCCCTTCATCTTTCCTCTGCCACCCAGCAGAGCCCTCTGCCCTCAAGGCCATGGGATATCGGACAGGAATTGTGTTTTTGGCAGCCAGAGCCGCAGAAGAGGAGAGGAGCAGCTCTCCTGCCACCTGCCCATTTCCTAAAACATGACAAAGGGGCTGAGAGCGATCTCCCTGCGATGTCTCCATCTGGGAGGTGGTGTGCACAGCTGGGTTAGTTGAAGACCTTCCTCAGTGTCCCTCTCTCTTTCTGTCTTTGCCACCCTAGGCAAGCACCAAGGTGTTGCGCCTTGTTTCTCCCCCTGTCCGGGCTGCTTTTGCTCTTGCTCTTGGGCTTTCTGGGGATGAAATTTGCTGCTACAGAGTCTGACCCAGACCCTGTGGTTCCTGCCGCGGAGTTGTCTACAATGGAGTGAGAGGATGAGGACCCCTTCTTGCCTTTGGGGCTCAAAGCAGCACAGTGCGTGGGGCTGGGGAATGAGCTGGCTGTCCTACAGGAGCCCCCACCTTTCAGACACTTCACCCTCCCTGGAGTGTGCTGCTGAGCTGTGTGCTGCCCTCGAGGAGGGCACAGCTCTTCTACTGGACATTCATGACAGCTGAATGCCCCATGCAGAAGGCACAGAGGTGCTAAGGAGATGAAAATGCTGCTGGGGGTGGCTCTATGTGGGCAGCTGAAATAAGCACTGTGTGTTTTTGCCTAGAAACTGGGTGTCAAAAGCTCCCTCAGTATCAGCACCACGTCACAGAGTCCTTCTTCTGATCATTGGAGCCATGTGCTATGTGCCACCCTCTCCATCACTCTTGGGACATCTGAACTGAGCGAGAGGTGAGTTTGGAGATCTGCGCTTTGCAAGTGGCCACCACTGTCAGCAGAGGCCAATTTCCTTTAAGGGTAATTTGCGGTCAAGACTGTCCCCTAGCTGAGAAAGTGCATGCCCAAGGCAGCTGGGAATGGCACTGATGTGCAGACCAGTGTGCCGGACCTGTCCTAGGGCACAGGGAGAGCTTTTGCCTCTCAGGACTCACTAGTCTTCACACGGAGAGCACTGGAAAGGTTGCATATTCCTACCCTGCAGAGCAGACAAACAAATAAACAACCCCCCCCCCCAAAAGTGAAGTTGTTGCTTTTGTGGTCAAAATGCCTCAGAACTGGAGGTGAAGATGTTAAACCACCCTTCTGCATTACAGCAGGACTGACCCCTCTGGAGTCTGTGGGCAGAGGTCCATGCTCCTCATGGCACATTCAGCCAGCACAAATTGGAAGTCCAGACATGAGTAAAGCAGTGTGTGTGTGTGTGTGTGTGTGTGTATGTGTGTGTGTGAGAGAGAGAGAGAGAGAGAGAGGGGGAGAGAGAGAGAGAGAGAGAGAGAGGGCAAGAGCTTGGAATAGAGAATTCCCTGCTGAGTTGTCACTGTCTTTTCCTCCTTGGACAGTCCCCCATATCCAGAGAGAGCAAAATGTCCAATGGCAGCTCCCTCAACGAGTTCCTCCTCCTGGCATTTGCAGACACACGGGAGCTGCAGCTCTTGCACTTCTCACTCTTCCTGGGCATCTACCTGGCTGCCCTCATGGGCAACGGCCTCATCATCACAGCTGTAGCCTGCGACCACCGCCTCCACACCCCCATGTACTTCTTCCTCCTCAACCTCTCCCTCCTCGACCTTGGCACCATCTCCTCCACTGTCCCCAAATCCATGGCCAATTCCCTCTGGAACACCAGGGCCATTTCCTACTCGGGATGTGCTGCACAGGTCTTCCTGGTTGTCTTCTTGTTTGCAGGAGAGTTTTCTCTTCTCACAGTCATGGCCTATGACCGCTACATTGCCATCTGCAAGCCCCTGCACTACGGGACCCTCATGGGCAGCAGAGCCTGTGTCAAAATGGCAGCAGCTGCCTGGGCCAGTGGTTTTCTTGATGGATTCCTGCAGACTGCTAACACCTTTTCAATACCACTCTGCAAAGGCAATGTCGTGGACCAATTCTTCTGTGAAATCCCACATATCCTCAGGCTCTCCTGCTCAGACTCCTACCTCAGGGAAGTTGGCCTTCTTGTGCTTAGTGCCTGTTTAGACTTTGGGTGTTTCATTTTCATTGTGCTGTCCTACGTGCAGATCTTCACTGCTGTGCTGAGGATCCCCTCTGAGCAGGGCCGGCACAAAGCCTTTTCCATGTGCCTGCCTCACCTGGCCGTGGTCTCCCTGTTTATCACCACTGGCATCTTTGCCTACCTGAAGCCCCCTTCCCTCTCCTCACCAGCTCTGGATCTGGTGGTGACTATTCTTTACTCAGTGGTGCCTCCAGCAGTGAACCCTCTCATCTACAGCATGAGGAACAAGGAGCTCAAAGATGCGCTGAAGAAACTGATTCAGCTGGTACTAGTTCAGCAGAAATAAGCTGCCCATCCCTCTTCACAAGGGGTTTCTAATTTCTCTCAGACAACTCTTGTGCTTTGCACATTCTCCCTGTGATAATCATGTTAGTCCACAAAGGTCTGAATTCCTTCCACTTCTCTAGGAGCACAAACCCAGTCTCTCTGACCCAGAGGCCCTCAGGGAATTTGTCTATCACTGTGGCAAACCTGGTCTCTTTAATAAAAGAGGATTTCCTCAGTTCAGTGCTTGAAGGTTGGGCTCTTCTTCCAAAGCTGGAGTCAAAAATGTGCTCAAGGACTTTCACCCTGAAAGGGCTTGTTGCTTTTCAGAGGGTCTCCTTGGGCTCAAGATGATGAACTCAAGGGGTATTTTGTTAGGGAACCAGGGCTGGATTCAGTTGTCACTTGTGGGTGCCCGGTGCTCCTGGAATTGGTGAATGGTCATGTGATATCTCCCATATGACAGGGCTGGAGATTGATGCCCGTCCTTCTCAAAGGGAGTATGGATTCCCTCAGGAGAGCAGAGGGCATCTCCAGGGGCACCATGTGCCTCGGGGTGGACAGTGAATGGAGCTTCACAGGATCAAGTGGAGTCGGCTAGCGGTTCAGCAGGAGCTGATACAGCCCTGCAGCCACTCCCTGGCCCCCAGCCCTCCCCACCTTTCTCCCAAAACATGACATCCATCTTCAAGAAGGACAAGAAGGAGGATCTGGGGAAGGACCTGGGGGTCATGGTGGATATCAAGTTGACAAGAAGTCAGCAAGGAGCTCTTGTAGCAAAGATGGCCACCGTTTTCCTGGCTTGTATTAGCAAGAGTGCAGGCAGCAGGGCAAGTGCAGTGGGACACTGGAAATATCCTGGCAGCCTCAACCAAAAAGGAGCAAAATAAAGAAAAGGCAGAACTGGCAGACTACCCACGTTGGAGACAGCGGTATGATCAACCCAAGTACTGCAGACATTTTAAAACAACCCCCCCCAAAAATGGCATTTCTGCCAGTGGCCAAGTGGCTGGAGCCAGATGTGCCCAGACTTTCTCACGGGGGAGAGCTCCAGGGGGACTTCTGATTTACTCTTCCTCTAATAGCATGGCCAAGAATATGATTATGCAGGGGTAGAACATGTTTTTGCTAGTCTAACTTTTTAATTAAAGCATTAGGGCTCATGCTCAAGCACCCCAATGTGGGGGGCATTGGCTTTCCATTGACTTCTGTGGCTGCAGTATGAAGCCTGCATTTGGTCTGAAAGAGAAGAGATTGGGACTGAATGTCCTGAGAGTGGCTATAAGCTGATGATTCTCTGCTCTTCAGTGATACTTCCTCTGGTCACACCTCAGTCTACCCTGAACTCCATTTTTCCCCTTGCATAATAGATTAGAACTGTGGAGAAAGAGTTGAATTCAGGGAAATGCCATGCTGGTAATCTGGGCAGCCTGGGGAGCCCCCTGAGAAACTAAATGTGTGCACGAGACCTCACAGCAAAGGCCTGGATAAACCAAGTGACAGTGACCCTCCTGAGGTGCCAAGGATCCCAAGCCCTGAGCCACAGGGCTTCATACGGCCTCCTCTGCTCATGCCAGGGGCTCATGACACACCTCACAGACTAAGATAAATGTGTGTGGGAGAGATGGAGAAAGAAAGCAGAAAGGAATCAAAAGAGGGAGAATTCAGGCCTGGATTCCCGCCAGTAAACATCTCCAAATATGGGTGGATTTACTCCCTTTGTGGCAAGGCCGTTTCTTCCATGACCAGCATTAGCTGGGGGAAGAAGGGTTTTTTTCCTGACACCTCTTGTGGGATGGAGGGCAACAGGATTTGGGAGACCCCTTCCAGCCAAAGGGGAGTTCTGGGCACTCAGGCAAAGATTTCAGTCTGGGACCTTGAAGTCCAGGGTGGCTGAAGACTACAGGATGCCTCCAATGTGTGGCTCACAAAGGACCTGAGTCACATCACAGCCACCCTTGAAACACCCTCAGAAGCAGATCCTGTAACATCTGGCCTGAATGAGACCTGCAGTATTTCCCTACCTTTCTCTGTGCACCTAAAACTTTCTTTTTAGCTCCTCAGCCCAGGGGAGCAGTCTCAGCTCCTGGAGTAGTGGGGAAGGCACCAGTGACTGCCAGCCCTGCCACTACACCCAGAATTTCTTTGTATTGAACTAAACCAAGTCCCTAGGGTGCTCCCTGCAGCCGACTGGATGGGCACAGGTGGGACCTGGCCATTCCTGTTCCTCCAAAGCATGTTGCTTGAGGAAGTGCTGGAAGAAGAGGCCTGGTGGGATCCTCCTGGCACTGCTCTGCCTGGGGCTGTGATAATGCCCTGCAGTTCGTAGGCCAGGCGCTTGTGGACAAGCAGGCAGCAGTGCTTATGCGAGTCCATCAGGAGCATGCCCTCCAGTTGGGCAGGGAGACCTCAGGTTCTTGTCAGGCTGTAGGAGAGCATCTGGTCACTCAGTGGACTGGGTGGAGGAGGGATAGGTCCCACAGCTCGTGAGGTGAAGGTGCTGAGGTGTGCCTGGGGCCAGGGCACTGCTACCTCCTAGGCCCTCTGCCAGCTCCTGGGAAGCCACTGCAGAAGCAAGCCAGTCCCAGAGAACGACCTTCCCCATGTTCCTGGGAGCCAATGACAGGGTCACTTCTGTGTGAGAACATGACCAGGAGCAGGGCCATGGCTGGGGTTTGTGCTTGTCAGGTCCCTTCTGCCTGAGTGCTGATAGGCCAGCAACAGGCATATGAGTGAGGTAGGTGCTTTTGAGATCCCTTCTGCCTGAGTGCTGATAGGCCAGCAGCAGGCATATGAGTGAGGTAGGTGCTTTTGAGATCCCTTCTGCCTGAGTGCTGATAGGGCAGCAGCAGGCATATGAGTGGGGTAGGTGCTTTTGAGATCCCTTCTGCCTGAGTGCTGATAGGCCAGCAGCAGGCACATGGCTTTGATTCTGGTTGTGAGGTCACTTACTGCTCTGGAGCTGACAGGCCAACAGAAGGCTCTTGGCTCATGTAGGTTCTTGTGATGCCACCAGAGTCTCTGGTGGTGATAGGCCAGGAACAGGCACATGACTGGTATGTTCATTGTGAGGTCCCTGCTGCCTGGGTACCTGATAGGCCAAAATGGGGACAAGGCTCTGATGCTGACTGTGAGGTCATTTCCTTCTCTATAAATTATATGTCATCAGCAGGCTCTCGGTTGCTGTAGGTTCAGGTAGAGTCACCTCTGTCTCTGCTGCCGATAGGCCAGAACCGCGTTTATGGCTTCAGTGCATCTTGTGAGGTCCCTTCTGACCGAGTCCCAGATAGGCCAGCAGCAGTTTCTATTTCTATGTCATTAAATCAAGGGTCTGCACTGAACTACAACAGCTGTTTGTAACATTGGCATCTTCATCTGTCTCATCTTCCTAGTGAGTGGAGCTCTAGTTCTAGTGGGCACCTAGTGTCCTTTCAGCTGGCCAAGGAAATATCCCACTTGGCCCCGGCCTGATGCTCCGGAAGGATGTGGGTCTCCCAGTTGCTCCATCAGAGCAAGCAGACACTGGCACATGCTTGGACCACCTCTGTCTCCTCAGCTGTCCCCAGGTGTTTGTGTGTGAGCAACCGGCTCCACATCCTCCATCTCCAGGGATTATAATGGGAGCTTAGACAGGGAGATCCCACGCAGACACCTCTGTTGTGCTCACTTCAGTTTTGGCAAGGGGAATCCCACTTCGGGTGTGTTTGTGGGGTTCATGGGAGGGATCTGTATCCCATTCCAGCCCAGGGGCTTCTAAATCAGCATGAGATGCCCAGACTGACTCATATGAATCAATACCTGAACCATGGGTAAATGAGCTCCCTTCTTGTTCCCATCTAGATGTCCTGCCTGGTTAAGAGATGGGAAAAGGGGCTTCCAGAGTGGCACATTTCCACCTTTCATAGATAGCCATCCTCTGATGAAATAAACTGCAATGCTGAAATCCATTTCTCTGCATGCTTTAGAAAAGGACAGTAGGTGATTATTTTAGTCTCTTCCAGTGAACTTTTCCCAGGAGGAGGCAGCACAAGGGACAGAGAAATTCACATCTTCAGCTGGGCCCCTGCTCCTGAGCTGGGTCAGGCTCCTGGGATAGAGGAAGCTCATGGCAACCAAGCAGTGCTGCTGAGAGACAGCTGTGTCCAGCAGCAGCTCCTCTGCCAAGTGCAGCAGGGCTCCGGGCACTGCCTGCTGCTGCTGACATGAGATGAGAGAAGGCAGAGAGAAGTGAAAGGCAGTGTGGAGTGGGAGGACAGAGGAGAGCTCACTGTGAGAGAAGTCTTCACAGCCCTTGACACGGTAAGTCTCTGGCTGCAGGACAATGCTACTGAGGTTCCTGGAGGAGTGTTCTGAACCCCGTCCATCCCATGGCTGATAGTTTTTTTAAGGATCGGTCTCTCAGCTCCGCCAGTGCATAGAGGAGGAGATGCTTTAGAACAGGGATTCCCTGCCACAGTGTTACAGGGACAGAACATCCTGCTCCTTTCTCCCAGGGATGGCTGCAGGGATATGAAGCCAGGGAGTGCATCCAGGTCCGTGTAGTGCTGTGATTCAGAGCAGTGTCCCTGCACCCCTGGGTGCTGTGTTCCCAGGGCAGTGACTCTGCTTTCTGCGAGGGTCAGCACTCAGCCTGCCTGGGGAGCTCCCCATAGCACTGAAGGGAGAAACTCTGGGTGAGTGGGGTGACCCCCAGCAGGGCAGGTCCATTCTCCTGCTGAGACGGTGCTGCGTGGGTCAGGGCTGCTCACAGCTCCAGCTCACCAGGAGGACATTTTGAGAGTGGAGATCTCAAGAGGACTTGTCTCTGCATGGTGGGAATGGAAATGCAGCAGTCAGGTTTAAACAAGGGGCTAAGATCTTAACCATCACCCTGAAGGATGAATAGGTTTGCAAGTGCCTTCACCACTCCTCAGCCTACAGACAGCACCAACATCACCTTGCCAGTCTCATCAGAGATTTTCTGGTCTGCTCTTTAACACCTGCAAACAGAGAGATGCCGCTGGGCAGTTTCCTGCTGCTTGGAGGTTTCTGTAGGGCGGAGCTGAGATCACAGTGGGTGGGATGGGGTCTGTGTGGGGAAAGAGGAAGAGCTCCCAGCAAGGACATCTCCAAGCAGCCGAGAGATGGTCAGAGAGTGAGAGGAAACTGCTACCAGACACCTCATGTGAGGTTGGGGTGCAGGCAGTTCTCTGCCAGCTTCTGCAGTGCAGATGCTTTCCCCTGAGCAAGCCCCCTTCATCTTTCCTCTGCCACCCAGCAGAGCCCTCTGCCCTCAAGGCCATGGGATATCGGACAGGAATTGTGTTTTTGGCAGCCAGAGCCGCAGAAGAGGAGAGGAGCAGCTCTCCTGCCACCTGCCCATTTCCTAAAACATGACAAAGGGGCTGAGAGCGATCTCCCTGCGATGTCTCCATCTGGGAGGTGGTGTGCACAGCTGGGTTAGTTGAAGACCTTCCTCAGTGTCCCTCTCTCTTTCTGTCTTTGCCACCCTAGGCAAGCACCAAGGTGTTGCGCCTTGTTTCTCCCCCTGTCCGGGCTGCTTTTGCTCTTGCTCTTGGGCTTTCTGGGGATGAAATTTGCTGCTACAGAGTCTGACCCAGACCCTGTGGTTCCTGCCGCGGAGTTGTCTACAATGGAGTGAGAGGATGAGGACCCCTTCTTGCCTTTGGGGCTCAAAGCAGCACAGTGCGTGGGGCTGGGGAATGAGCTGGCTGTCCTACAGGAGCCCCCACCTTTCAGACACTTCACCCTCCCTGGAGTGTGCTGCTGAGCTGTGTGCTGCCCTCGAGGAGGGCACAGCTCTTCTACTGGACATTCATGACAGCTGAATGCCCCATGCAGAAGGCACAGAGGTGCTAAGGAGATGAAAATGCTGCTGGGGGTGGCTCTATGTGGGCAGCTGAAATAAGCACTGTGTGTTTTTGCCTAGAAACTGGGTGTCAAAAGCTCCCTCAGTATCAGCACCACGTCACAGAGTCCTTCTTCTGATCATTGGAGCCATGTGCTATGTGCCACCCTCTCCATCACTCTTGGGACATCTGAACTGAGCGAGAGGTGAGTTTGGAGATCTGCGCTTTGCAAGTGGCCACCACTGTCAGCAGAGGCCAATTTCCTTTAAGGGTAATTTGCGGTCAAGACTGTCCCCTAGCTGAGAAAGTGCATGCCCAAGGCAGCTGGGAATGGCACTGATGTGCAGACCAGTGTGCCGGACCTGTCCTAGGGCACAGGGAGAGCTTTTGCCTCTCAGGACTCACTAGTCTTCACACGGAGAGCACTGGAAAGGTTGCATATTCCTACCCTGCAGAGCAGACAAACAAATAAACAACCCCCCCCCCCAAAAGTGAAGTTGTTGCTTTTGTGGTCAAAATGCCTCAGAACTGGAGGTGAAGATGTTAAACCACCCTTCTGCATTACAGCAGGACTGACCCCTCTGGAGTCTGTGGGCAGAGGTCCATGCTCCTCATGGCACATTCAGCCAGCACAAATTGGAAGTCCAGACATGAGTAAAGCAGTGTGTGTGTGTGTGTGTGTGTGTGTATGTGTGTGTGTGAGAGAGAGAGAGAGAGAGAGAGGGGGAGAGAGAGAGAGAGAGAGAGAGAGGGCAAGAGCTTGGAATAGAGAATTCCCTGCTGAGTTGTCACTGTCTTTTCCTCCTTGGACAGTCCCCCATATCCAGAGAGAGCAAAATGTCCAATGGCAGCTCCCTCAACGAGTTCCTCCTCCTGGCATTTGCAGACACACGGGAGCTGCAGCTCTTGCACTTCTCACTCTTCCTGGGCATCTACCTGGCTGCCCTCATGGGCAACGGCCTCATCATCACAGCTGTAGCCTGCGACCACCGCCTCCACACCCCCATGTACTTCTTCCTCCTCAACCTCTCCCTCCTCGACCTTGGCACCATCTCCTCCACTGTCCCCAAATCCATGGCCAATTCCCTCTGGAACACCAGGGCCATTTCCTACTCGGGATGTGCTGCACAGGTCTTCCTGGTTGTCTTCTTGTTTGCAGGAGAGTTTTCTCTTCTCACAGTCATGGCCTATGACCGCTACATTGCCATCTGCAAGCCCCTGCACTACGGGACCCTCATGGGCAGCAGAGCCTGTGTCAAAATGGCAGCAGCTGCCTGGGCCAGTGGTTTTCTTGATGGATTCCTGCAGACTGCTAACACCTTTTCAATACCACTCTGCAAAGGCAATGTCGTGGACCAATTCTTCTGTGAAATCCCACATATCCTCAGGCTCTCCTGCTCAGACTCCTACCTCAGGGAAGTTGGCCTTCTTGTGCTTAGTGCCTGTTTAGACTTTGGGTGTTTCATTTTCATTGTGCTGTCCTACGTGCAGATCTTCACTGCTGTGCTGAGGATCCCCTCTGAGCAGGGCCGGCACAAAGCCTTTTCCATGTGCCTGCCTCACCTGGCCGTGGTCTCCCTGTTTATCACCACTGGCATCTTTGCCTACCTGAAGCCCCCTTCCCTCTCCTCACCAGCTCTGGATCTGGTGGTGACTATTCTTTACTCAGTGGTGCCTCCAGCAGTGAACCCTCTCATCTACAGCATGAGGAACAAGGAGCTCAAAGATGCGCTGAAGAAACTGATTCAGCTGGTACTAGTTCAGCAGAAATAAGCTGCCCATCCCTCTTCACAAGGGGTTTCTAATTTCTCTCAGACAACTCTTGTGCTTTGCACATTCTCCCTGTGATAATCATGTTAGTCCACAAAGGTCTGAATTCCTTCCACTTCTCTAGGAGCACAAACCCAGTCTCTCTGACCCAGAGGCCCTCAGGGAATTTGTCTATCACTGTGGCAAACCTGGTCTCTTTAATAAAAGAGGATTTCCTCAGTTCAGTGCTTGAAGGTTGGGCTCTTCTTCCAAAGCTGGAGTCAAAAATGTGCTCAAGGACTTTCACCCTGAAAGGGCTTGTTGCTTTTCAGAGGGTCTCCTTGGGCTCAAGATGATGAACTCAAGGGGTATTTTGTTAGGGAACCAGGGCTGGATTCAGTTGTCACTTGTGGGTGCCCGGTGCTCCTGGAATTGGTGAATGGTCATGTGATATCTCCCATATGACAGGGCTGGAGATTGATGCCCGTCCTTCTCAAAGGGAGTATGGATTCCCTCAGGAGAGCAGAGGGCATCTCCAGGGGCACCATGTGCCTCGGGGTGGACAGTGAATGGAGCTTCACAGGATCAAGTGGAGTCGGCTAGCGGTTCAGCAGGAGCTGATACAGCCCTGCAGCCACTCCCTGGCCCCCAGCCCTCCCCACCTTTCTCCCAAAACATGACATCCATCTTCAAGAAGGACAAGAAGGAGGATCTGGGGAAGGACCTGGGGGTCATGGTGGATATCAAGTTGACAAGAAGTCAGCAAGGAGCTCTTGTAGCAAAGATGGCCACCGTTTTCCTGGCTTGTATTAGCAAGAGTGCAGGCAGCAGGGCAAGTGCAGTGGGACACTGGAAATATCCTGGCAGCCTCAACCAAAAAGGAGCAAAATAAAGAAAAGGCAGAACTGGCAGACTACCCACGTTGGAGACAGCGGTATGATCAACCCAAGTACTGCAGACATTTTAAAACAACCCCCCCCAAAAATGGCATTTCTGCCAGTGGCCAAGTGGCTGGAGCCAGATGTGCCCAGACTTTCTCACGGGGGAGAGCTCCAGGGGGACTTCTGATTTACTCTTCCTCTAATAGCATGGCCAAGAATATGATTATGCAGGGGTAGAACATGTTTTTGCTAGTCTAACTTTTTAATTAAAGCATTAGGGCTCATGCTCAAGCACCCCAATGTGGGGGGCATTGGCTTTCCATTGACTTCTGTGGCTGCAGTATGAAGCCTGCATTTGGTCTGAAAGAGAAGAGATTGGGACTGAATGTCCTGAGAGTGGCTATAAGCTGATGATTCTCTGCTCTTCAGTGATACTTCCTCTGGTCACACCTCAGTCTACCCTGAACTCCATTTTTCCCCTTGCATAATAGATTAGAACTGTGGAGAAAGAGTTGAATTCAGGGAAATGCCATGCTGGTAATCTGGGCAGCCTGGGGAGCCCCCTGAGAAACTAAATGTGTGCACGAGACCTCACAGCAAAGGCCTGGATAAACCAAGTGACAGTGACCCTCCTGAGGTGCCAAGGATCCCAAGCCCTGAGCCACAGGGCTTCATACGGCCTCCTCTGCTCATGCCAGGGGCTCATGACACACCTCACAGACTAAGATAAATGTGTGTGGGAGAGATGGAGAAAGAAAGCAGAAAGGAATCAAAAGAGGGAGAATTCAGGCCTGGATTCCCGCCAGTAAACATCTCCAAATATGGGTGGATTTACTCCCTTTGTGGCAAGGCCGTTTCTTCCATGACCAGCATTAGCTGGGGGAAGAAGGGTTTTTTTCCTGACACCTCTTGTGGGATGGAGGGCAACAGGATTTGGGAGACCCCTTCCAGCCAAAGGGGAGTTCTGGGCACTCAGGCAAAGATTTCAGTCTGGGACCTTGAAGTCCAGGGTGGCTGAAGACTACAGGATGCCTCCAATGTGTGGCTCACAAAGGACCTGAGTCACATCACAGCCACCCTTGAAACACCCTCAGAAGCAGATCCTGTAACATCTGGCCTGAATGAGACCTGCAGTATTTCCCTACCTTTCTCTGTGCACCTAAAACTTTCTTTTTAGCTCCTCAGCCCAGGGGAGCAGTCTCAGCTCCTGGAGTAGTGGGGAAGGCACCAGTGACTGCCAGCCCTGCCACTACACCCAGAATTTCTTTGTATTGAACTAAACCAAGTCCCTAGGGTGCTCCCTGCAGCCGACTGGATGGGCACAGGTGGGACCTGGCCATTCCTGTTCCTCCAAAGCATGTTGCTTGAGGAAGTGCTGGAAGAAGAGGCCTGGTGGGATCCTCCTGGCACTGCTCTGCCTGGGGCTGTGATAATGCCCTGCAGTTCGTAGGCCAGGCGCTTGTGGACAAGCAGGCAGCAGTGCTTATGCGAGTCCATCAGGAGCATGCCCTCCAGTTGGGCAGGGAGACCTCAGGTTCTTGTCAGGCTGTAGGAGAGCATCTGGTCACTCAGTGGACTGGGTGGAGGAGGGATAGGTCCCACAGCTCGTGAGGTGAAGGTGCTGAGGTGTGCCTGGGGCCAGGGCACTGCTACCTCCTAGGCCCTCTGCCAGCTCCTGGGAAGCCACTGCAGAAGCAAGCCAGTCCCAGAGAACGACCTTCCCCATGTTCCTGGGAGCCAATGACAGGGTCACTTCTGTGTGAGAACATGACCAGGAGCAGGGCCATGGCTGGGGTTTGTGCTTGTCAGGTCCCTTCTGCCTGAGTGCTGATAGGCCAGCAACAGGCATATGAGTGAGGTAGGTGCTTTTGAGATCCCTTCTGCCTGAGTGCTGATAGGCCAGCAGCAGGCATATGAGTGAGGTAGGTGCTTTTGAGATCCCTTCTGCCTGAGTGCTGATAGGGCAGCAGCAGGCATATGAGTGGGGTAGGTGCTTTTGAGATCCCTTCTGCCTGAGTGCTGATAGGCCAGCAGCAGGCACATGGCTTTGATTCTGGTTGTGAGGTCACTTACTGCTCTGGAGCTGACAGGCCAACAGAAGGCTCTTGGCTCATGTAGGTTCTTGTGATGCCACCAGAGTCTCTGGTGGTGATAGGCCAGGAACAGGCACATGACTGGTATGTTCATTGTGAGGTCCCTGCTGCCTGGGTACCTGATAGGCCAAAATGGGGACAAGGCTCTGATGCTGACTGTGAGGTCATTTCCTTCTCTATAAATTATATGTCATCAGCAGGCTCTCGGTTGCTGTAGGTTCAGGTAGAGTCACCTCTGTCTCTGCTGCCGATAGGCCAGAACCGCGTTTATGGCTTCAGTGCATCTTGTGAGGTCCCTTCTGACCGAGTCCCAGATAGGCCAGCAGCAGTTTCTATTTCTATGTCATTAAATCAAGGGTCTGCACTGAACTACAACAGCTGTTTGTAACATTGGCATCTTCATCTGTCTCATCTTCCTAGTGAGTGGAGCTCTAGTTCTAGTGGGCACCTAGTGTCCTTTCAGCTGGCCAAGGAAATATCCCACTTGGCCCCGGCCTGATGCTCCGGAAGGATGTGGGTCTCCCAGTTGCTCCATCAGAGCAAGCAGACACTGGCACATGCTTGGACCACCTCTGTCTCCTCAGCTGTCCCCAGGTGTTTGTGTGTGAGCAACCGGCTCCACATCCTCCATCTCCAGGGATTATAATGGGAGCTTAGACAGGGAGATCCCATGCAGACACCTATGTTGTGCTCACTTCAGTTTTGGCAAGGGGAATCCCACCTCTGGTGTGTTTGTGGAGTTCACGGGAGGGATCTGCATCCCACTTCATCCCAGGGCCTTCTAGAACGGGCATGAGATGCCTAAATTGACCCATCTGAATCAACACCTGAACTACGGGAATATGATCTTCCTTCTTGTCCTCTTCTAGGTGTCCTGCCTAGTTAAGACATGGGAATATGGCTTTCCAGGGTGGGACATTTCCACCTCTCGTAGATAACCACCATCCTCTGATGAAACGAGTGACAATGCTGTAACTGGTCTCTCTGCATTGTTTAGAGAGGGACCAAAGGTGATTATTTTGGTTTACCTCAGTGAACATTTCCCAGGAGGAGGCAGCACAAGGGACAGAGAAATTCATGCCTTCAGCTGGGCCACTATTGCCGAGCAGGGCCAGGCTCCTGGGATGGCAGGAGCTCATGGCAACCTGACAGCACTGCTGAGAAACGGCTGTGTCCAGGAGCAGCTCCTCTGCAAAGAGCAGCAGGGCTTTGGGCACTGCCCGCTGCTGTTGACATGAGATGAGACATGACAGCGAGAAGTGAAAGGCAGTGTGGAGTGAGAGGACGGCTGACAGTTCATTGTGGGAGAAATCTTCACAGCCCTGAACACGGTAAGTCTCTGGCTGCAGGGCAATGCTACTGAGGTTCCTGGAGGGCTCTTCTCAACCCATTCCATCCCATCACTCATATGTTTTCTACGGATCACTCTGCCAGCTTCTCCAGTGTGGAGGAGGAGGAGATGCTTCAGAGCAGGGATTCCCTGCCACACCGTCACAGGGACAGGGCATGCTGCTACCTTCTCCCAAGGACAGCTGCAGGGCTGTGAAGCTGGGATGTGCACACAGGTCTGCTCAGGGCTGTGATTCAGAGCCGTGTCCTTGCACCACAGAGGAAGGTGAAAAAAGGGTACTTGAAAGGCAAGGAGCTTTTCTTCCAGGGCTTTCAGTTTCCTAATTTGGGCAGGGAGGAAAAAGGACAGAGTTTGCTGGTTTGTCAAGGGCCTGGGACTCACAAACCTTCACTCTCAGAGTTCAATAGGTCTGTGAGAAAGCTCAGCAAACCCCTTCAACCCCACCTCCACCTACAGCAACACCAGCAGCACCTTCATGGATTGCTCAGGGTTTATATGACCTGCTCCTTAGGACCTGCAAGCACAGAGATGCCCCTGCCCAGGTCTTAGTCCCGAAAGATTTCTGTAGGGCAGAAGTGAGCACACAGAGGGTGGGACAGGGTCTGTGAGCACCGACAGGGAAACAATGTTGGAACAGAGAAAGCTCCAGGTGTCAGGGACAGCTCCAGGGAGCAAAAATGGGCAGGGAAGGAGAGGGAATTGCTAACAGAATCATCATGGGATGATGGATTTGGGCAAGTCACAGTCAGTCCCTCCAAAGCAGACACTTTCCTCTGAGCAATCTCCCCCTGTGTCTCCTCTCCCACCTAGTAGCGCCTCTGCCCTGACAGCCCTGGGGTCCAGGGCATGAGCCGCCTCCTCTGCAGCCAGACCTCCAGCAGAGGAGAGGGGCCTCTCTCTCCTGCTATGGGCCCAGTTCATGCTGCCTGACAAAGGGGCTGAGAGTGACTGCCTTGCAAATGATGCTGTCTGTGAGGTGGCATGCCCAGGTGGGTAAGATGAGGGCTTTCCCGAGTGCCCGTCTGTCAGGATCATGGTGTTGCTCCTTGTTTCCCCTCCTCTCCCTGATGCTCCTGTTCTCTCGGGCTCCCTGGTGTTCAGGGTTTTCAGCTGCAGTTCAGACACCTGCCCTGTGAGTTGTGCATGAGAGGGGTCTGCTTGGGAATGAGATTTTCCCAGCCCCTTTCTAACCTGTGTGGCTCCAAGAAATGCTGTCCGTGGGGTTCGGAAATGAGCTGACTCTCCCTTAAGGAGAGCCCATCTTCAGTCCTTAACGTCCTTTGACCATTTCCCTGTCATGTCCTGCCAGACTTTGAGCTGCCCTCCAGAAGGGCACCGCTGCCTCATAGCATCTCTGTTGTGTCCAAGAGACCCGTGAGGAATCTGCAGAGATGCTGAGAGTATGGAAATGGTGGTGGGAGGCTGTAAATGGGCATCTGAAAAGAGCCCTGTGTGTCCTTGCCTGGAAGGGGAGTGTGGAGACCTCCCTCTGGTGCCCTGAGAAAGGGAGAGATGGTTGGAGAGCTGCACTTTGAAACTGGACTCCTCTGCTCTCAGCAGGGGCTGGTTTCTTTCTAAGGCTACATATGGGAGTGATCATCCCCCAGCTCCAAGAGGTGCGAGCAAATGACAGCTGGGAAGAAGGCTAATAGACAGACAAGCTGTCCTCACTCTGCACCAAGCGACAGGGAATCCATTTTTCTCAGGATTCACAGTAGAAATGCTGAGAATTGCTGCCTTTGAGGGTCACTCCGCAGGGGTGACAGGGGCATCTCAAATGAAATAAACACTATTAAAAAGATCCCCCAAACTCTGTTCCTCAACCCTCATTCTTTAGAAGTGGTGGTGCAGATGTTGAAAAGCCCTTCCACATGCCCAGTGGATTTCACCTGACAGGAACTGTGACTGTCAGAGCTAGTGACCCCCATTCCCATGTATCCCACCACTGTACAGCTGGACTGACTCCTCCAGAGCTCATGGGCAGAAGTCCCTGCTCCTTGTAACACACTCCACCAGTGAAAAGTGGAGCTCAAGCAAGGGAGCTGCGCACCGATCCTCTCCGTAAAGAGAGAGGCAAAGTGGGGGGTTGCATGAGAACTGCAACATTTGGGGGGGGGGGTTCTTTGCTTGAAAAGTCTCTCCTAATTTCTCAATGTCTTTTCTTCTTTGGACAGCCCTTCATGCCCAGAAGGAGCAAAATGTCCAACAGCAGCTCCCTCAACGAGTTCCTCCTCCTGGCATTCGCAGACACACGGGAGCTGCAGCTCTTGCACTTCTCGCTCTTCCTCGGCATCTACCTGACTGCCATCCTGAGCAATGGCCTCATCGTCACAGCCGTAGCCTGCGACCACCACCTCCACACCCCCATGTACTTCTTCCTCCTCAACCTCTCCCTCCTCGACCTTGGCACCATCTCCTCCACTGTCCCCAAATCCATGGCCAATTCCCTGTAGGATACCAGGGCCATTTCCTACTCAGGATGTGCTGCACAGGTCTTCCTGGTTGCCTTCTTGTTTACAGGAGAGTTTTCTATTCTCACAGTCATGTCCTATGACCGCTTTGCTGCCATCTGCAGACCGCTGCACTGTGGGACCATCATGGGCAGCAGAGCCTGTGTCAAAATGGCAGCAGCTGCCTGGGCCAGTGGTTTTCTCCATGCTGCCCTACACACTGGGAATACATTTTCAATACCACTCTGCCAAGGCAACACAGTGGACCAGTTCTTCTGTGAAATCCCCCAGATCCTCAAGCTCTCCTGCTCAGACTCTTACCTCAGGGAAGTTGGGGTTATTGTGGTTAGTCTCTGTTTATTCTTTGGGTGTTTCATTTTCATTGTGCTGTCCTACGTGCAGATCTTCACTGCTGTGCTGAGGATTCCCTCTGAGCAGGGACAACACAAAGCCTTCTCCATGTGCCTCCCTCACCTGGCCGTGGTCTGCCTGTGTGTCAGCACTGCAATGTTTGCCTACGTGAAGCCCTCCTCCATCTCCTCCCCAGCTCTGGATCTGGTAGTGGCTGTTCTGTACGAGGTGGTGCCTCCAACAGTGAACCCCCTCATCTACAGCATGAGGAACAAGGAGCTCAAAGATGCCCTGAGGAAAGTGATTTCATGGACATTTTACAGCAGTGGGAACATTGCCTTTGCTCTCCACAATTGAATCCCAGGGTATCCCAAACAGCCCTCAGCTTTCTTTGTTCATTTAATTTTTATTATTACTACTATTATTATATTATTTGTTATCATGTTGCTACACAAATGCTTGGATTCATTCCACTTTTCCTGATCCTGCTCTGTCTGACCTGGTACCCACATCAAACTGTGTCTAATGCTTCATCAGAACTGACTCCCTCACAGTATCTCTGTAATAAAGTAGCTTCTACCCAGTGCAGTGCCTGAAGGCTGGGCTTTTCTTCCAAAGCTGGTGTCAAGAAGAGGCCTAAGGAATTGCATGTCAAAAGGGCCTGCTGGGCAGAGTTGTCCATGGCTTTAGAAGCAAAAAGCTCATAATCATGTTATGATCTCTTAGAGACCAAGGGCTGGATTTAGGACTCACCCATTGGTGTCTGGTAACAGTGGAGATGACGAATTGTCAATGATGATGTACACACCCAGGGCCATTCCACACTTTAAAAACCTGTCAGATGCCTGTCCTCCTTGAGGGGAATCTGGAGGTGCCAGGAGAGCTCCAGGAATCTCCTGGGACAGTGTGTGCCTGGGGTGGGCAGTGAGTGGAGCCTCACAAAGGGAGAGGTCCTCCAAGGTGGAGTCACCTAAGGGTAAAGTGCTAAACCCAGGTATCCATGGTCAAAGCAGGACTCTGCCATCCCAGCAGAGGCAGTGCGGACCCATCTGTCATGGGGAAGGGAGACTGGACAGTGATTCATGTCACCCTCTGTGAAATACCAGGGCAAGATGTAGAGATGCACCTGGACACAAGTAGTAGGTTTGGAAATACTCCATAGTCCCTGCAAGCACCTGCCACATCCACAGTCCCTGGAGGGATTAGAGGCCGTGATCCCCATTTGGTTGGGTCTGCTTCCCACCCTGACCAGTATGGCCAGTGCAGAGTGACCCCGTGGCCCTGTGGCCCAACAGCCCACTCACTCTGCAAAGCAGCACCATCAGCTCATGGAACTGGGCTGAAATTGCCGACCTTTAATCTAAGACAATGCTCAGAGCGTGGGTACACTGAAGTGAGCTCCCAGTGCAGAGCCAGAAGTCCTTGCTCTGCTGGCCCTCCACATGGCCTGGGAAGTGCCTGAAGAAGGATTAATGCTCCCCACCCTCCCAGCTCCTTGTGCCATCATCCCTCCTGACGGGTGGCACCAAAAAGAAGTCTGGGACCCTTTGTCAGAGCTTGCGTTGAAGGAAGCAGCACCCAGGAGCCATATGAGTTTGCTGCTGTCCCTCAGGCCCTGTCCCCAGCACATCTCCTTCAGACAATCTCCCCCACACCGTGTTTTTTGGTCCGTACCCCAGATGTCACCCCCAGACAAGGCTCCATGCCCAGCTGAAGGACTTGGCATCCAGCTGTGAGCCCTGGGAGGATAAGCCCTCTCCTGGGTCCTCTGCAGGGCTGGCAGGGAGCATGCAGAGGAGGTCCTGGGGCCGTCTACTGGGACTGTAGACCATCCTCCTCCCATGGGGGCCCTCATACAGGGTCTGTCAGAACAAAGATCTGGCTCAGATTGTTGTTGCCGGAGCAGAGAGGAGAAACTGCCCCAGGAAACTCCTCCAGACTGAGCCCCTCATACCAGCCATTTCCAGCACTGGCCATTGCCCATGGTGCTGGTGAGGGGTGATCTTGGAATGTGACCAGCTCCGTCTACCTGCTGGGCTCAGCACCTGTATGGGGGGGGGATGGCCATCCTGCCTGGCCTCTCTCCCTGTGCCCAGGCACCAGCAGACCCCAGCACATGGCCTTCTGCTAACACCGGGAGGGACAGGATGAGGGCTGGGCAGGGTCTGGGGACTGGTTGGAGGCTGCTGAACAGGAGGGCCATAGTGGCCAGGGCACCAAGGGCTGGGCCAATGCAGGGATGAGGCGCAGATGGGAGCCACGACACTCCAGAAGCTCCCAACAGTCGTGGAGGGGACTCACTGCTGTTAGCAGGGCTGGGGGTCTCTTGGGGACTGCAGCCATCAGCACCGCTGGCCAGGACTCCCAGACCCAGCACAGATGCTCAGTGCTCAGTACCAGAGTTTACAGTGCTCCCTGTCTCTTGTGTCACCATCCTCTCTCAGGAGCACTGTCGAGTGCATCACTCCCTGCCCGGGTGTGGAAAGGAGCTGCTGGAGCTTCTCTTCTCAGCCCTGCTGACCCCAGCTCTGCCCTGGTGTCAGCCCACAGGCTCTGCCCTGGGTCATGCTATGTCTCCATACGCTCTCCTCTGAGACCATGTAGGGACCTGCAGCATGTCTGTCTGCTTAGAACTGGCCACCACAGCCCACCTGAATGGTCCCAGGAGATCCCAGGAAGGCTGTGCTTGAAGGTGAGGCTCTGATTGTCCTCGGTCAACGTAGATGGGATGGTGTGGCTGGGGGCCAAGGGGAGGAAAGCACAAGGGACAAGTTTAAGGAAAAAAAATAGTCACCATGATAGTGGAGCAGTAGTGGGGCCGGGGTCAGGAGATCTTTAAAAACTCTCCTGGAGAAAGCACCTACCAACCTCATCTAACTGTAAAGTTAGACCATCTGAGAGCAGATCATGGTGCTGGAGATCTTCAGCAGGAATCTCCAGGGCTGGAATTCAGAGCAGTATCCCTGCACCCCGGGGTGCTGTGTGCCCGGGGCAGTGACTCTGCTGCCTGCGAGGGTCAGCACTCAGCCTGCCTGCAGAGCTCCCCACAGCACTGCAGGGTGAAGCTCTGGGTGGAAGGAGTCACCCCTGGCAAGGCAGGTTCATTCTCCTGCTGAGATGGTGCTGCCTGGGTCAGGGCTGCTCTCAGCTCCAGCTCAGCCCCACAATATTTCCAACAGGCCTTTTCTAGAGGACAGTCAAGGCAGGGACAGGGGTTACCTTAAACAGAAGGGCTCTCCTGAGTCGGTGCTTTCATTTTCCTCCTGCTTGCAGAGTGCTGGCAGGGAAAAGACATGGGAGAGAGAAACAGCTCCCAGGAGGAAAAGCTCCGAGCAGTGAAGAAATGATCCGTGAATGAGAGGAAACTAGAACCATAAATGCTGTGGGAGGGGGGGAATTTGGAGACCTCCCTGTCATCCCCTTCAATGCCATGCTGTGCTACACACTGGGAAGACATTTTCAATACTATTCTGCCAAGGCAACACAGTGGACCAGTTCTTCTGTGAAATCCCCCAGATCCTCAAGCTCTCCTGCTCAAACTCCTTCCTCGGGGTGGTTTGGGCAGTTGTGATTAATGTTTGTTTAGGCTTGGGGTGTTTTGTTTTCATTGTGCTGTCCTACGTGCAGATCTTCACTGCTGTGCTGAGGATCCCCTCTGAGCAGGGACGACACAAAGCCTTTTCCATGTGCCTGCCTCACCTGGCCGTGGTCTCCCTGTTTATCTGCACTGTCATGTTTGCCTACCTGAAGCCCCCCTCCCTCTCCTCTCCAGCTCTGGATCTGGTGGTGACTGTTCTGTATGCAGTGGTGCCTCCAGCAGTGAACCCCCTCATCTACAGCATGAGGAACAAGGAGCTCAAAGATGCACTGAAGAAACTGATTCAGCTGGTACTAGTTCAGCAGCAATGAGCTGCCCATCCCTCTTCACAAGGGATTTCTAATTTCTCTCAGACAACTCTTGTGCTTTGCGCATTCTCCCTGTGATAATCATGTTAGTCCACAAAGGTCTGAATTCCTTCCACTTCTCTAGGAGCACAAACCCAGTCTCTCTGACCCGGAGGCCTTCTGTGAACTTGTCTATCACTGTGGCAGACGTGGTCTCTTTAATAAAAGAGGATTTCCTCAATTCAGTGCTTGAAGGCTGGGCTCTTCTTCCAAAGCTGGAGTCAAAAATGTGCTCAAGGACTTTTACCCTGAAAGGGCCTGTTGCTTTTCAGGGGATCTCCTGGGCTCGAGGCGATGAACTCAAGGGGTGATTTGTCAGGGAAGGAAGGCTGGATTCAGTTGTCACTTGTGGATGCCCAGTGCTCCTGGAGGTGGTGAATGGTCAAACAGTATCTCGCATATGACAGGGCTGGAGACTGATGCCTGTCCTACTCAAAGGGAGTATGGATTTCCCCAGGAGAGCACAGGGCATCTCCAAGGGCACCATGTGCCTCAGGGTGGGCAGTGAATGGAGCGTCTCAAGATCAAGTGGAGTCACCCAAAGGTAAAGCGATAAACCATTGAATGTCCGGGCTAGTGAGAGCTCTGCAATCCCATGGGAGGCAATGTGGACCCTGCAGGCACAGGGAAGGGAGCCTGGAGAGTTGTTCATGCCTCCTTCAATCAGAAACCATGGGCTGTATGAAATGACACCCCTGAACACAGCCTGAGACCTTTGAAATGCCCTGTGATTGCTCAGAGCATCGTCCATGGCCACAGACCCCTTGGTAGGGGTTGTCAGGTGCAATGATGCCCATCCGGCTGAATCTGCTTCCCACCCTGACCACCATGGCCAGTGTGGAGTCGCCCCAAATCCCATTGCCCAATAGCCACTCGCTCTGCAGAGCAGCACCACCAGCTCGGTGCCTCATGGGGAGCACAGGGGAGGGTCCAGGAATGTCCGAGCAGGCCAGCACTGATGCACAAACACACTGACCTGGGGAAATGCTCTCCGGAGAGCAGGGATATGGCAGAGCGCCCTCCTCGCATGTCCCTGTCCTGCTGGGAGGGTGGAAGGGTCGCCTGGGAAATGGCCTGTTTCTGCCTGGGGTCAGTGCAGGACTTTTGCATGTGAGATGAATGTGAGAGCTGCTGCACTGCAGAAATACCAGCCTTGCTGCAGCCCCCACTGCCCCCTGCCCTGCTGACCTGCTGCCACCCCTGTGCTGCCCCGTCTCCCATCCCCTTTCCTGGCACCACAGGGACCAGCGGTGCAGCAGGAGCTGACACAGCCCCACAGCCACTGCCTGGCCCCCAGCCCTCCCCAACTTTCCCCCCAAATATCACATCTATCTTCAAGAAGGACAAGAAAGAGGATGTGGGGAAGGACCTGGGGGTTGTGGTGGGCATCAAGTTGACAGGATGTCAGCAGGGTGCTCTGGTAGCAAAGACAGCCACCCTTACCCTGGGTTGCATTAGCAAGAGTGCGGGCAGCAGGGTGAGTGCAGTGGGACACACTAAATATGCTGGCAGTCTCAACTAAAGAGGAGCAAAATAAAGGGCAGAATTGGAAGATTACTAGTCTTGGAGAGAGCGGTATGGTCAACAGAGTGCCCGGGTCCTGGAAACATTTTAAAACAGCCCCCCCCCAAAAAAGCATTTCTGCCATTGGCCAAGTGGCTGGAGGCAGACGTGCCCAGGCTTGCTCACAGGGCAGAGCACCAGGGGGACTTCTCCTTGACTCTACTTCTAATAGCATGTCCAGGATTATGATTTTAGAACATGTCTTTGCTAATCTAACTTAACCCAAGATTAAAGCAGTAGGACTCATGCTCAAGCACACCAATGGGGGGGAAAGAAGCCAAAATACCCCTTTCCATTGCCTGCAGTGGCTGCGGGATGAAGCCTGAGTTTGTTCTGAAAGAGAAAAGATTAGGACTGAATGTCCTGAGGGTGATTCTAAACTGCTTGATGCCTTCTATGCTTTTCAGCAATACTTCCTCTGGTCACACCTCAGTCTACACTGTACTGTATTTTTCCCCTTGTGTAATAGGTCAGGACTGTGAAGCTAGAGCTGAGTCCAGGGCAATGCCACGCTGACAATCTGGGCAGCCTGGGGGGGGGGGGGGGGCACTGAAAAAGCAAGTGTATGCATGAGACCTCACAGCAAAGGCCTGGAAAAACCAAGTGACTGTGACCCTCCCGAGGTGCCAAGGATCCCAAGCCCTGAGCCACAGGGCTGGATATGGCCTCCTCTGATCGCTCAGGCCATGGGCTCATGACACACCTCACAGTCAGAGGGGTGGAGGAAGAAAGTAGAAATGAGTGAAAAGAGGGAGAATTCAGGCCTGGATTCCCACCAGTAAACATCTCCAAATACGGGTGGATTTACCCCCTCTCTGGCAAGGCTGTTTCTCCCATGACCAGCAGTACCTGGGGGAAGGAGGGTTTTTTTCCTGACACCCCTTGTGGGATGGAGGGCAGCAGGATTTGGGAGACCCCTTCCATCCAAGGGGGATTTTCTGGGCACTCAGGCAAAGATTTCAGTCTGGGACCTTCAAGTCCAGGGTGGCTGAAGACTACGGGGTGCCTCCAATGTGTGGCTCACAAAGGACCTGAGTCACATCACAGCCACCCTTGAAACAAGCTCAGAAGCAGATCCCGTAACATCTGGCCTCAACGAGACCTGCAGTATTTCTCTGCTTTTCTCCCTAAACCTGAAACTTTCTTTTTAGCTCCTCAGCACTGGGGAGTGCACCTAGGTGTAGGAGCACCCTACACCCAGACTTTCATTGTGTTGAACTAAACCAAGTCCCCAGGGTGCTCCCTGCAGCCATCTGGATGGGCACAGATGGGGCCTGGCCATTCCTGTTCCTCCCAAGTATGTTGCTGTGATAACACCCCTGCACACACTTCCTGGGCCAGGCACTTGGGGACAAGCAGCCAGCAGTGCTTATGGGAGTCCATCAGGAGCATGCTTTCAGGATTGGCAAGGAGACCTCAGGCTCTTGTCACCCTGTTGGAGAGCAGCTGGCCGGTCAGAGGGCTGGAGGGAGGAGGGACAGGTCCCATGAATCACAAGGGGAAGGTGCTGACAGGTGCCTGGGGCCAGGGCACTGCTACCTCCTCAACCCTCCCCCAGCTCCTGGGATGCCACTGCAGAAGCAAGCAAATCTTGGGGGAAAAACCCTTCCCCACCTTCCAGAGAGTCAATGACAGGGTCACTACTGTGTGAGAACGTGACCAGCAGCAGGGACATGGCTGGGGATTGTGCTTGTGGGGTCACATCTGCCTGAGGAAATGATAGGCCCAGGCACATGACTCAGATGTGGGCCTGCAAGGTCAGTGCCACTTCAGTACCTGATAGACAAGAACCAGGCACATGGCTTCAATGCTGACTGTGAGGTCACTTCTGCCTCAGTACCTGACAGGCCATGACGGGCGAGTGAAGAGTTAACAGGACTGAAGTTTGTCAATTGATATGCAGAAGAACTGATAGCACAAGAGCTGACGTGCACAAAGCTGCTGAACAGAGGACTTAACAGGACTAAAGAAGTCTACCAACCGATATGCGCAAGGACTGATATGCGCAAGGCTGCGGAATGATTAACAAGACTGGAGAAGTGAAGTCTGCCACCTGGAATCTGCACGGACCCCCGGGGAGGGAAGAAACAATACGGAGGTGTTGTGGTCTTGCTTCGCTAGCAGGGTCCCCCCCCCAAGCAGACAAACAGACAGTCCTGTGATTGTGAAACTCGCAAAAGTCAGCAAAAGCAGTGTTTGCCCAGAGCCCCAGCCGTATAAAAAGAGACTTGGGAGCTAGGAGAGTTTGAGCAGGGACGGGAACGTGACCTGATCATCCTCTCCGGCTGGACCGTGAGTATTCCCCCCCCCTCCCCTTTTCCTGGGACGCTGGGTTAAGGTAACTCCTCGAGGTTGAGAGCCCTCTCACTAGGAGAGTGAACAAGAAAGCTTTCAAGTAGGGATAAGCAGTCCTTCCAATTAATAACGCAGTAATCGACGGTTTCAGGTTATCCTTTCTAAATTAGTAACTGATGGTTTTGTGTTATCCTTCCTAAATTAGTAATCGCATTATTTTAATGGATGTTACTAATCCAAGAACTTGTGTGAGGAAATAAACATCTTTTTTATTATTATTATATTACTGTCTCAGTCGTTGCGATCGAACCTTCATAGCATGACAGCGTGACAGTTTTTGGCGTAGTCGGCAGGATAGGATAAGGATAGGATAGGACACAGACTTAGTGGATACATAAGCTGGGGTAACCGGATAGAAATATTTTTGAACTATGTCGCTGCGTGAGTTATTGAGAAGGCACGGAAGCGGACCCTCAAGCCCTGGGATTGACTGGGCAAATGATAATTGGGAAAATGAAGCCTCTGTCGTGTGTAGGATAGAGGAAGTCAGAGGTAACCAAAGAGACGGGAAAGGAAAAGGTGGTATATGTGCCATCTTAGGGGCCTGTTTACTGGCGGCCCAACAAGCCAATCGGACCCATCAAAAAACTAAGGAACAGTTACAAGAAAAGGTGCAGGAGTGTGTAGATCTTGAAAGAAAATTGAAATTAGAGAGAGCGCGAAATCAGAAATTACAAAACAAGTTAGAACTCGTCCTTTCAACAGCAAGGAAGCCCCCCACAGCAACTCAGATTAGAAAAATGTTGGTGGAGGACCCGGACGATTGGGACAGAGATATATGGGGAAACAGCAGTAGTTCAGAGGACGATGGTGATTTGTACCCTCCAGAACCCTCACCTCTGGATGTGCGGCCAGTTGTAAAAACCGAAACCGCAACAGGACCCCATGGGGGTAATGCTAGAACCACAGTTAGAACTACCCCTTACTCAGGAGACGAGATGGGAAAACTGCAAGAGAAATACTGCAGGCAACCTACAGAAACAGAAACTGAGTATTTGTGGCGGGTATCCCTAACAGGAGGTGATCGCATAATACTAAGTGAAGAGGAGGCATCAGGATGTTGGGGACCAGGAGTTTTCCTGACGGGTAGAGTTGGGAATCGCTCCCTCACCTCCCGAGTAGCCTACTGGGCAGGGGGACAGGACCCGAGGAACAGAGGAGAACCTTTGAGAATAGGTATAAATACCCACAGTGAGCTTACAGAAGCCATACAAAAGGCAGCTTGCGTACAGCAGATATATGAAAGGGGAGCCTATGACGTCCCCATGCAAGTCCCGGTAAGCCCAAACAGCCTAACACCTTTAATACGGGGATTGCCTACAGTGTTAAAGCTGAAGCTACAAGCAATACGAGATCGCATTGTAGCTGCAGAGGCACACAATCATAATAACCTCAATGCCCCCCCCATGCCAATACTGACATGGGCGGATACCTTGTTAGAAGTGCATCGAACTGCGCAAGAGATGGGGATGGATACCAAACCACGGGAAAAGCGCATTAGACAGGCTACTGCCTCATATGCCCCGAGGAGAGGACATTCCCCCCCCAGGCGGCACAACAAGGAAATGGGAACTAAACAAGAAGACAGGGAGAAACGAAATAGATTGTGGCGACATGCCCTGGCATTAGGTGTTCCACGATCCATGCTACATAATCAGAAAACAGAGGACATAGAACAGATAGTGAGCAAGCTGGAACAAGTGAAAAGGGTGACTCTGCCATCCGCCCCACCCAGCTCACAAGACAGCAAACAAGAATCTAAGCCTAGTAACCCTTTCTCAGAGTTACAAGAAGAGTTGCATGATCTAAAAAACTAGGTAGCGCTGGTCGAAAATCAGGCCAACCGACCTGAGTACTATCAATAGCGCAGCGGCCTGAAAGTTTAGAACCCCGGATTGTGATTCCGGTAGGACCTAGAAAACACAAAGTTTCTTTTTTAATTGATACTGGTGCACAGATAAGTGTTTTGGACAAACAGACAGCCAATAGGTTAAATATCAAACCATCTAGACGATCAATTTTTATAAAGGGAGTTACAGGAATTGCTGAATCTTGTCCTTTGGCAAAACTTTGTGCCTGGCTCCCGGGAGACAAACGTCTTACCAAATTTGAGGTAGTAATAAACCCAAAGGGAAATGACAACATTTTAGGGTTTGATGTTTTACGAGGAAGAAACTGGATACTCCCAAACGGTACCCGGTGGAGCTTTGGAACAGCTAACATCAAGCTTTTGCAAACCTCCCCCGCGCTGCTGCCTAGCAAGATAACTAATGTTAAACAATACCCTTTAGCATCTGCTGCACGATCCGGGATAAGCAAAGTCATTAGAGACCTAGAAGAGCAAGGGATTATAGAACGCACCCACTCCCCCTATAACTCTCCGGTGTGGCCTGTCAAAAAACCAAATGGAGAATGGCGATTAACAGTAGATTATCACCGATTGAATGCTAATACTGCTCCCCTCACGGCTGCGGTCCCCAATATAGCAGAACTGGTGAGTCAGCTTAGGACTGCAGCCCACCCCTGGATGGCCACACTAGACGTAAAAGATATGTTCTTCATGGTCCCGCTAATAAAAGAAGATAAAGACAAATTTGCTTTCACCTGGGAAGGCATTCAATATACCTTCACTCGGCTGCCCCAGGGGTACAAACACTCCCCCACCATCGCTCATAATGCATTAGCAAAAGTCTTAGATTCGCTTGGTACAACCCCTGGAGTAAAAGTCTATCAATATATAGATGATATACTAATAGGGGGACCTGAAAAGGAGGCAGTGCGACAAGAAGCCCACTTAATTTGGGAAAAACTGACTGAGATAGGGCTAAAGATACCACAAGAGAAATGTCAAGGACCTGCCCAAACAGTGACCTTCCTAGGCGCCAAATGGATAGCAGGAGCAGAAGCAATCCCTGAAAGGGTGCTCGAGACTTTAGAAAAATCCAAAAACCCAACTTGTAAAAAGGAGTTGCAACAAATTATGGGTACGTTGGGATATTGGAGAAAGCATGTCCCAGGATTCTCGATAATCGCCAGACCTCTTTATAACCTTATGCGAAAGAATAGCAAATGGGAATGGGACAACACCCATGAACAAGCATTAATGCAAATAATGCAAGCAATGAATCAGTATCAAAGACTAGGTCCCATGCATCCCAGGAACCCTCTTGATGTAGAGTGGGGGTTTAGCACACATGCAACTTATTGTGCCATCTTCCAATCACCAACAAGTGAACCTAAACGGCCAATTTTATTTGAATCCACTGCTTTCAAGGAGGCAGAACAAAGATATAGTGAATGGGAAAAAGGAATCTTAGCCATGGTAAGGGCTGTGAAGGCCACCGAAAAAATAGCGACCCAACAGAAAGTAATCTTAAGAGGGCCCTTCCACATTTTAGATGCTGTGAAACGAGGAACACCACCCCCTGAAGGTATAGCCCAGAGACAAACAGTTCGTAAATGGTATGCATATCTATCAGGAATCCAAGATAGCCTGGAAATAGAGGAGGGACCAGTAAAGATAACCAAATACCAATTACCCCTAACTAGCCTTGTACCAGAAACAGTACCAAGCTACCCAAGATCTCCCATTGCAGTAGCTGAACCACTCACTGAAAAGTCTGACCTAAATGGGGTATGGTTCACCGATGCCTCTTCACATAGGATAGCCACGGGGTGGCAATACAAAGCAGTTGCCTTAGAAATAAGCAGAGGCCATAAGGTATTACAAGAATGGTTCAGTGTATTACCGGTACCAAAGGAAATACAAAGCGATAATGGGACTCGCTTTACAGCCCGTGTAGTACAGGACTGGGCGACACAAGAAGGGATTAGTTGGACATTCCACACCCCCTACTATCCCCAAGCAAACGGGATGGTGGAAAGGGCCAATGGCTTACTTAAAAGATATGCTCAAGTAGAAAAAGCGAGTTGGGACCTACGCATTAACCATGCTGTGCATCTACTTAATAATCGATGGGGAACATTTGGTAGTCCCAGAACCCAGGCCTTTTGCCTTATCGATACGGGCATCGTTAAGGGTAATCCTGACATTGATCCTGCACGTGGTAAACCAGGACAGCCTGTGATGGTAAAACTACCACAAATTGGAGTAGTCCCGTTAACATTGTCTAAACCCCGAGGACCCCTTGCATGGGAAGCACTTGATGTCACAGGAAAAAACCATCGAATCAGTTCTCGGTGGATAATTCCTGATTATTAACCACTTATTCCGAGGCACCCTGCCTCGAGGAAAACCTAAATGTGTTCTCTTACAGGATACCATGTGGAGACTTGTGTTCCTACTCCAGACAGCCCTGGTGACAACATTGATCTCAAACCCATGGGGCAGCAATGTCAATATTTGGGAAAAGTTAGCTAGAGAAATACTAAATACCACTCACTTTTGTCTAGAAGGAGGAACTTCGGCGGCCCAAATTTACACCACATGCAATATTGGGTTCCCTACACCCCTAGAGACAGTGCAAAACAAGGCAATACTAGCAAATTTCAAAGTAACTAATACGTTTAATCAGATGTCTCGATGGGGTTCCGCCACAACACAGTATAACAAAGCAATGATAGAAATTAAGGTGAAAGGAATGTTTCCTGCGGTTGAGTGTGCTATGATGGTAAATTGTACCAGCAAAACCCGACCGTGCCACAATTTTACGGAAGATGGGCCTCCTCTTAAATGTCATCAAACAACCAATGTAACCTTTAACTATGCACATATTGTGCTCCCTACAGGAATGTTTTGGCTATGCGGGGTAAAAGCTTACTCCTACATTCCAGCCAATGCTACTGGTGGCCCCTGTACCATAGGTCGCTTGAGCATCTATATGCCAAGCAAACAAGAGATTGAGGAAATAGCTGGGAATCAAACACGAAAGAGGAGGGAGGCCTCATCCCTCAACCCTGAATGTAATTCAGAAGTAATCTTATTCTCAGCATCACAAATCTCAGCTGCAGCATTCCTTACACCTGGGGTGGGAGTTGCTATGAACTATCAAGCTATAAAAAAGATTGCATGTTCTTTAGCTAAAACTATCAACACCACTTCTGCTGCCTTATCAGCAATGCTTAGAGATGTGCAAGCCTTGCGTGCCGGTGTATTAGAAAACAGAGCGGCAGTTGACTATCTTCTTTTACGACACAACCATGGATGTGAAGAATTCAAAGGCATGTGCTGTTTCAATCTGAGTGACCATTCGACCCTGATTGAAGGGGAGATCACAAACCTTAAACACCTAGCTTTGGACATTAAACAGCATAATGATAACGGGTTTAATTGGCTGCAAAAATTGTTCCAAAATTTCGGACTGTCTGTATCAGCTTGGCTCGCGTCGGGCTTACAAACTGTCATAATAATTGTACTCATGATAATCATTATATGTATTGCTTTTGTCTGCTTGAAAGCTTTAATATTACGCACAATCTTTGCTAAGGTAAATGCTTTAAAAACAGGCTACTTGCCTTTGCAACAACAAGATCAAACCCATGATTGTCCTTGAGGGGCAAAAAAGGGGGGGGTGTACGGCTGTGACTCTGGTCACGGGGTGGACTGACGGGCGAGTGAAGAGTTAACAGGACTGAAGTTTGTCAATTGATATGCAGAAGAACTGATAGCACAAGAGCTGACGTGCACAAAGCTGCTGAACAGAGGACTTAACAGGACTAAAGAAGTCTACCAACCGATATGCGCAAGGACTGATATGCGCAAGGCTGCGGAATGATTAACAAGACTGGAGAAGTGAAGTCTGCCACCTGGAATCTGCACGGACCCCCGGGGAGGGAAGAAACAATACGGAGGTGTTGTGGTCTTGCTTCGCTAGCAGGGTCCCCCCCCCAAGCAGACAAACAGACAGTCCTGTGATTGTGAAACTCGCAAAAGTCAGCAAAAGCAGTGTTTGCCCAGAGCCCCAGCCGTATAAAAAGAGACTTGGGAGCTAGGAGAGTTTGAGCAGGGACGGGAACGTGACCTGATCATCCTCTCCGGCTGGACCGTGAGTATTCCCCCCCCCTCCCCTTTTCCTGGGACGCTGGGTTAAGGTAACTCCTCGAGGTTGAGAGCCCTCTCACTAGGAGAGTGAACAAGAAAGCTTTCAAGTAGGGATAAGCAGTCCTTCCAATTAATAACGCAGTAATCGACGGTTTCAGGTTATCCTTTCTAAATTAGTAACTGATGGTTTTGTGTTATCCTTCCTAAATTAGTAATCGCATTATTTTAATGGATGTTACTAATCCAAGAACTTGTGTGAGGAAATAAACATCTTTTTTATTATTATTATATTACTGTCTCAGTCGTTGCTATCGAACCTTCATAGCATGACAGCGTGACAGGCCATCAGCAGGCTCTTGGTTGGTGTAGGTTCCTGTGAAGTCACCTCTGCCTGTGCTGCTGTTAGGCCAGAAGCAGTTAATGGCTTCACTGTTGTCTGTGAGGTCACTGATGCCTGAAGAAATGACAGGCCACTGGCAGGCCCAGGGTCAGCAAAGCGGCTGTGATGTCATTCCAATGTGAGAAGCTTATAGACCAACAGCAGGAAGATGGCTGTGAAATGTATGGTGAGGTCACTTCTGCCTGAGCACCTGATAGGCAAGTAGCAGGAACGTGCTTGGGACGTTGATTGTGAGGTCACTGCTGCTTCAGTACCTGACCTGCCAAAAGTGGGACATGGTTGTGATGCTGAGAGTGAGCTCACGTCCTTCTCTATAGATCGCATGCCGTCAGCAGGCCCTTGCTTGCTGTCGGTTCATGTGAAGTCACCTCTGTCTGCTGCTGGTAGGCCAGAAGCAGGTTCATGGCTTGAGTGTAGGCTGTGAGGTCACTTCTGCCTGAGTCCCGGACAGGCCAGCAGCAGGAAGGACATCAGCAAAGCAGCTGTGAGGTCACTTCAGCCTGAGCAGCTGAGCAGCAGCAACAGGGCTGTGAAATGCCTGGTGAGGCCACTTCTGTCTCTGAAGCTGACAGGCCAGAAATGTGGTGGCCTTGCAGGGCTGTTCCCTGCTGGGCTGGGGCTCTCCAGGGAGGCCTGAGCCACCCCAGGCTGCGCTGGGCAGGGGGCTTGTGCCAGGCTCCCACTGCCGTGGATCCAGCAGGGTGCCTGGAGTGCGTGGAATAGACTCATCACTGAGTTCATGCAAACAGGGATTTGGTTGGCTTCTTTGGGATTTTTTGGACACTGAAAGGAGGAGACTGCTGTTGCATTTAGAAAGAAACACTTATCAGCTGGTAGAAATGAAGCGCACACAGCACAGAGCTATGAAACCACAGTTCCTGCCGTTGTGTGGGGAGTCTGTTGTTCTACACAAGTGCTCTGTCATGAAATATATATATAAAAATCAATAAACACACATATATACACACATATATGTGGATATACATAAATACATATCACAGAAATATATATAAATCATAAATGTGAGTGTGTGTGTGTGTGTGTGTGTGTGTGTATATATATATTCTTTACGTGTCTAGGAACGACAGAAGGCATTCCTGAGCATCATCTTTTTTTTTTTTTCTTGGGAGAATAGGTGTTTTCACCACTGGAGAAAGACATTTAGCCAAATCTGGGTATTCAGAAAAGCTTTGCAGAGACTTGTACACTCTCCTGTGCTGTGTGGTAGGAGGAAGACTTAAGAATATGGCATGTTCCCATTAAATCACCAAATGCAAGAGAATGTATTTCAGCTCTAATTTGGAAGCTGTACTAGTGCGAGTGAGGGATATGGACTATTCAGGGAAGTTAACCAACATCTCTTGTCTTTCAGGTGGTATTAATCACATTTTAACAGAGGATGCAATGTATAGTGATGAGCAATCACCTTCAGGGTGAATTGTCTCATCAAATGCCTACTAGACAAGAGGAAACATTCCTTAACTGCAGCAGGTAAATCTCTGTGTCCCTTGGATTCAAACTGCTTAGTCTTTGGAAACAGTCTTGGCTGTTTGAAGAGTGAGGGGATGGGAGAATAAAGAGTAGAGAAAAGCTGGCCGGGAAGGGAAGGTTATATCAATACATGAAAGAAGTAAGCATGAAGCTGAAGCTCAGTACTGGAGTTCCAATAAAGTACGTTGTTATTACCGACCAAAAGGAAGGAAAGAGCCTTCACCAAAAAGATCCACACACTTGTAGTCATGTTGATTTAAAACACAGTATTCCTGAAGTGACTCAAAACCAAGGAAATGTGTTGTCCATCCTTTTAAGTAAACAAAAACAAAAGCAACAACAAAAAAAACCTGTATGGGTTTGTGTAGTCAAACAGTGGGAGAGCCAGGCTACAGGCAAAGGTCTCCCCTGGAGCCTGCAGGAATAGGTGCTCTGGAGAAGTTGGCAGCTCCTACCCTGGGCCTGTCCACTCTGTTTGCTAGCACCACCTCCCCTGAAGAAAGATGCACTCTGGCACCTTTTCGCTTCTTTAATCGCCTAGGATTCATTGACTCAAGTGAGGTAGGTGGAACTCATGGTAAGGAGGTGGCCTGGTTTTAATGTGCTTCCTGTCATTTCTGCCTGAAAATCCACATTTCTTTTAGACTGAAGGACATCAAATGATGCTGTTGTGCATGACTGTTTTTTCCATTCCAAATTCAACAGGCAGGAGGTTGCTGTCAGCTCAGGGAGCTGGAAGACGCTCTTCATAAACTTTTCTCCATGGCAAGAGCTCCTGCTGACCTCAGTGGGATTCAGACCGTGGTTTTCGTCTCCTCATAAGACTCTGTAGCTCCCAGGAGGTGGTTCTGCATCAGCTTGACTGCAGCTCATGCCCTTCTCCTAGCCTCCTTTCTTGTAACGCTGCCTTTTTTTTTGGGGGGGGGGGGAAGAAATGTGTTTCCTTTCTTTCATTGTACTTAAGAGGAACAGTTATTGTACACTTGTTGATTAGTGTAAACATTTTCTTTAGTTGCGTACAGTTACCAAATATAAACAATGCTGCAGCCTGTAATGCCCCATTGGAGGCACTAAAATCATTTCAGCACTTCTATTTGTACATCTGTGCCTTTTTCTTAAGAAGAAAGTTATAGCATGAATAGACTTGGTGCTGTTCTGTTCCTTTTTGCTTTTAGGCAGCAAATGGATTCTGTTCTTTGGCATCCCTGTATTACAGCATCTGGACCTTTAGTGGAAGCACTTGAGAGCCATTAAAGCATGGACAGACATGTTACATGGTTGGATGCTCATCTGCCACATAAGAGGATTGTGTTCCTTCGGGTTATATGATGGCTGCCTCTGTGGTCATCTACCAGTAATGTCTAGTCAGTGCCCATATCTACTGCTAGCACTTTCCTCCTGGGGACCAGAACTGCCTGAGTGTTGCTCATCTGATCAGACGCACAGTGAAATGCATCCTGGGAAAGGATGCTTGCTGCTTTGGTCATGGGGTAGAGGCTTGTCTGCTTGTGTGCTTGAGGTACCACCTGCAGGCAATGGCCTTTGATCTTCCTGAGCAAGGAACCTGCTCCAAAGGAGCCTCTGGAAATGAGACAGCAGGCTGTGAGCTGGGGAGCTCTTCAGACAGGCGGAAGGTTGTCACCTCTTATAAAATGAACTTTGAAGTTATGACTCATAACCAGGCTGCTTTGACAGTGCCTGCCCTCAGCTTTCCTGCCTGTGCTGTGCTGCTTGTGCTCCAGACTGACTTGGACACCAGCATCCAGGAAACCCAAAGGACAGCACCAACTATCATTTACATTCCACATGTCCATGTACAGTGGGAGGCTCTTGGACTCTCATTGAAAGCTACATTTACTACACTGTTACAGAAGGGTCCAGCATAGGCACCAGTTTGGTAGCTTGCAACACCAGCTGGATGCCATGCAAATGTCCCCAAAGAGCTATTCCTATCAGTAGCTTTCCTTCTTCAGTTTCCTGTTCAGTTATGTATCCCTGAAGCACCTCAATGCTGTGCTTTCCCAAGCGAATGGATACTGTCATCACGAGAGCACCCTACCTGAACCTTCTAGAATTTGCTGTGGCAGCAAACAGCGCTGAAAACGTTTGTCCAAAAGTGTTTTCTGAGTCCAGAGATTCACTCAGACCCAGCCTTCCCCCCATTCCCACACACACAGGCTTATTAGGCAGATGTATAATTTTGCCTGGGAGAATAATTCTGGTGATTTCAAGATAGTTATTTATATCTTGAGCGAAATGTATGCAATGTTTGCCACGTACAAGGCAATCAAGATCTCTTTACCAATAGCATGTCTTCTGACAGTCTGCCATTGCAAAAGATAGAGGTTGCAGTGATCGGAACGGAAATGGATTTAGCATTTCAATGCCTTAACTACAATATCAGTTCTTTCTTCATAAGAGCCAAATCTCTACAAATTAGGAAGCTAAATTCCATTCTGTGCTGTGGTAACTTTGGGAAGACAACTGCACTGACTTCCATTAGCAGACTTCACTAGGAGTACATCCTCTACTTTCTAGACTTCTGGGAGTTGGCATTAACAGGTTACACTTCTGGTGAAGATGTTTTCCTGAATACAGAAACACAAATCTTAACCGGATGTGTTTATCCTGCATCCTTTTCTGCAGAGCTGCTGCCCAGCCGGGCACTGCCTGGCCTGTATCACTGCAGGGTGTTGGTCTGCCCCAGAGGCAGGACCTGGTGTTTGTTTAGTTTTGAATTTCACAATGTTCCTGGCCACCCATTCCTCCCGCCTGCTGAGGTCCATCTGGATGGCAGCCCTTGAGCTTAGGACTGTTTTCCTGATTAAGTGCCATCTGCAAATGTGATGAGAGTTGTGTTCTCCAGGTCACTGATAAACTTATTTTTATACAAGAATATTCTTGGAGACAGTGTCAAACTCCTTGCTAAAATCATCGTAAATGACACCCACTACTCCCCTCTCCTCACCAAGTACAGATCTTTTATCACAGAAGGCAATCAGGTTGGTCAGGAATCATTTCTCTGCACTAAATCCATGCTGACAGTTCCCAGGCACCTTCTTGTCCATCATGTGCCCAGAAATGTGATGCAAGACTATTCACTCCATGAAACACTCCTCACCAAAGTGAGGCTGAACAGCCTGCAGCTCCCTGGGTTGTCCTTGTGGCCTTTTCTGATCATGGGCACAACATACCCCTTCTTCTGCTCATTGGGTCCTCCCCTGATCTCCACAACCTTTCAAAGAGGATAGAGACTAGCCTTGTTGTGATAGCGGCCAGCCCTCTCAATGTCCTCAGGTGCAGCCCATTCAGTCCCATAGACATGTATGGGTTGAGCTCTTCCAAGTCATCCCTCACTCAGTCATCACCCAGCATTGGTTGCTTTTTTTCCCCCCTCTGGACTCCTGACCAGGCACAACAGCCCAGGAGACCTTGTTGGTGAAGACTGAAGCCAAGAAGGCCTTGAGCTCCTCACACCTATCTACATCTGCTGTTAATAGATTCCTTGCCTGATCCAGCAGTGAGCCAACATTTTCCTTTTTACTCTTTTCCTGAAACTGAAGCTGTAGCAGCTCTTCTTCATGCTCTTGATGTTCCCTGCAATGGGCAATCCTAGGGGAGCTTTGGCTTCCCTAACACCATCCCTTCTCACTGGACAATATTTCTAAATACCATCTTGCAGCCCCTCCTTCCTTCTGCTTCCTTATTGCCCTGGAGCTCAGTCCTGAGTTCCCAGTGTAGCCAAGCCGATCTCCCAAGATGTCTGCTAGTTTTACTGAGTACCACGATGGACTATTTCTGTGCTTGCTGGGTGCTGTCCTTAAAGACCTGCTGGCTTTCCTGAGCTGCTGGTTCATTCAGAACTGCCTCCCATGGGATCCCCCACCAGTCCCCTCAACAGGCCCAAGTCTGCCCCTCTGAAGTCCAGGGTCTGTGCTCCTCTACTATCCTTCCTCACTCCACTCAGGATCTGGAACTCTACTTTTTCTTCATCACTGGAGGCAAGGCAGACACTGACTGTACCATCCCTGATCAGTTCCTCCCAATTTGAAATTTTCAGAGACAAAGAAGCATCACAAATCGTGCATTTGTGCTAAGAAGCTGTCCCTGATGCCCTCCAGAAACCTCCTGGCCTGCTTGCACTCTGCTGTTTGGCCTTCCAGTTCATGTCAGGGGGATTAAAGGCCCCCCGATAAGAACCAGGGTCTGTTATCCACAGACTTATTCACACTGCTTAAAGGAAACTGCGTCCACCTCCTCTGTAACTCCCATTGCGATGTCACCTTTGTCACCCACAAGCTCTCACCCAAAGCCTTGCCTTAATGTGTTAGGAGCTCCACACGTCTGAGCTGTCCCTTCACACAAAGGGCATCCCCTTTCCTCATCTTCCCTGTTGGTCTCTCCTGAAGAGTTTGTACCCTACCATGAGAGCTCTCCTATCGTGCAAGTGATCCACCACATCTCAGTACTCTAGCAATGTTTCAGTCAGATTGGTCATGGTGCAACCTGTTACCAGGAGCCAAGGACACTGTGCGTGCGATGGCCCCACTTCAGAGCAGAGCCATGCTGGCATAGATAGCAGGTGGCAATGTCATGGTGAATGGAGGTTGCCACTAGGAGAGCAAAGCCTGCAGTGCCCAAGGCCAGGGAGAAACAGAGCTGGGCTGTGCAGGAATGGCAGGAGAGGAATTAGCTGCCTGAGCTGACTCTGCAGCACCTTGGGGCCTGTGACAGAGGTGAACCAATGTCCAGGCAGGATGAGGTGCCAGTGAAGAAGTCCCTGTCCTGGACAGCCTGTGATCCAGTGACCCTGTGGACCTCATTAGCACAGTCCCTGCTTATGTCATCTGGGGGCAAAAAGAGGGTGAGAGAGAAGAGAACTAGAAGGTTTCAAGAGCGCAGGGACATGAGTGGAGACCTTGGTGTGATGTGCCTCCCATCTATGCAGCACGCTTGGATGTGGGCATTACAGACTGTGCCCAAAGGCAGAGGTAGGATTCATTTGTTTGGGCACAGGTAGGAAATGCAAGATGCTCGGGGGCACTTGCCCAGCACCACTCCAAACAGGCAGGGCTTCCTGTAGGGGCCATACTGTATGTGCTAGAAGCACGCATTTGTGCTGGACACCCCAGACATCTGACGGGGCCCTGCCAGCCTTTTTTTATATCACTACATGTAGTGTCTGCACTGGATTACATCAGGATTTTGCACTGTAGGGATCTGCTTGTGTCACATGTTCATAGTGAGTGGGGCTCTATCAGTATTAGGCATCTGGGGTCATTTGAGATGGCCAAGGAAATTCCCCACCTGGCCCCCACCTCATGCTCCAGAAGGATGTGGGTCTCTCAGTCACTCCATCAGAGCGAGCAGACACTGGCACATGCCTTGGACCACCTCTGTCTCCTCAACTGTCACCAGATGTTTGTGTGGGAGAAACTGACTCCCACCCTCCATCTCAGGTGATTATAACATGAGCTTAGACAGGGATCTCACATGCAGACATCTGTTTTGTGTATACTTTAGCCTGGGCAAGGAGAATCCCACCTCCTGCTTTTTTGTGTGAAGTTTGTGGGTGAGAGCTGAATCCCACCCATCCCAGGGGCTTCTAAATAGGCATGTGATGCCCAGATTGACTCATCTGAATCAAACCTGAACCATGGGTAAATGACCTCTCTTCTTGTCCTCGAGTCTGTCCTGCCTAGTTAGGAGTGAGACATTTCCACCTCTTGCAGATAACCATCCTGTGATGAGACAAATTGTAATGCCGGAATCTGTTTCCCTTCAGTGTTGAGAAAGAGACCAATGGTGATGATTTTAGTCTACTTCAGGGAACATTTCCCAGGAGGAGGGAGCACAAGGGACAGAGGAAGTCAGGACTTCAGCTGGGCCCCTGTTCCTGGGCAGGGCCAGGCTCCTGCAATGGAAGGAGCTGATGGCAACCTGGCAGCACTGCCCAGAGACAGCTGTGTGCAGGAGCAGCTCCTCTGCAAAGAGCAGCAGGGCTCCAGGCTCTGCCTGCTGCTGCTGCCATGAGATGAGAGAAGGCAGAGAGAAGTGAAAGGCAGTGTGGAGTGGGAGGCCAGAGGAGAGCTCCTTGTGGGAGGAATCTTCACAGCTCCTGACACGGTAAGTCTCTGGCTGCAGGGCAATGCTACTGAGGTTCCTGGAGGGATCTTCTAAACCCATCCCATCCTATGACTGATAGATTCAGGCATGACTTCAGTGACCTCTGGTCTGTGAGAAACTTCAGGAAACCCCTTCAACCCCACCTCAGCCTACAGACAGCACCAGCAGCACCTTGACTGCTTTATAAGAGTGTTTCTGACCTGCTCCTTAGGACCTGTGAGAACAGAGATACCTGTGCCCAGTGCCCTGTCCTGGGAGGTTTCTGTAGGGCAGAATGGAGCCCACAGAGGGTGGGATGGGGTCTGTGAGCAGCAACAAGGAAAAGATGCTGGGACAGAGTAAGAGCTGGCAGCAGGGACAGTGCCAGGCAGCAGAGATGGGCGGGGAATGAGAGGGAGCTGCTAACAGAATCGTCATGGGAGAATGGATCTGAGCAAGTCTTGCTCAGTCCCTCCAATGCAGACAGCTTCTTCCGAACAAGCCCCCCATGTCTCCTCTCTGACCCAGCAGAGCGTCTGCCCTGACAGCCATGGAGTCCAGGGGCTGAGAGCGACTGCCCTGCGTTGTCACCATCTGTGAAGCAGCATGCCCAGCCGGGTAAGGTGAGGGCTTTCCTGAGTGCCCATCTGCCCCTCTCTCCTTGCCTCCCTTGGCAGCAGGATCATGGGGTTGCTCCTTGTTTCCCCTCCTCTCCATGCTGCTCCTGTTCTTCTCTCGGGCTCCCTGGGGTTGGGGGGTTTTCAGCTGCAGTTCAGACACCTGCCCTGTGAGTTGCGCAAGAGAGGGGTCTGCTTGGGAGTGAGGTGTCTGCAGCCCCCTTCTAGCCCATGCGGTTCCAGGAAATGCAGTCTGTGGGGTTGGGAATTGAGCTGACTCTGCCTTAAGGAGAAACCATCTCCAGTCCTAACAGTCCTTTGACCATTTCCCTGTGGTGTTCTGCCAGGCTTTGAGCTGCCCTCCAGAAGGGCACCGCTGCCTCATAGCATCTCTGTGATGTCCAAGAGACCCGTGAGGAATCTGCAGAGATGCTGAGAGTATGGAAATGGTGGTGGGAGGCTGTATATGGGCATCTGAAAAGAGCCCTGTGTGTCCTTGCCTGGAAGGGGAGTGTGGAGACCTCCCTCTGGTGCCCTGAGAAAGGGAGAGATGGTTGGAGATCTGTGGTTTTGAAACTGGACTCGTCTGCTCTCAGCAGGGGCTGGTTTCTTTCTAGGGCAACATATAGGAGTGATCATCCCCCAGCTCCAAGAGGTGCGAGCAAAGGACAGCTGGGAACAAGGCTAATAGACAGACAAGCTGTCCTCACTCTGCACCAAGCGACAGGGAATCCATTTTTCTCAGGATTCACAGTAGAAATGCTGAGAATTGCTGCCTTGAGAATCACTGCCCAGGGGTGACAGGGGCATCTCAAAGCAAATGAACATTATTAAAAAATCCCCCAAACTCAGTTCCTCAACCCTCATTCTTTAGAAGTGGTGGTGCAGACGCTGAAAAGCCCTTCCACATGCCCAGTGGATTTCACCTGACAGGAACTGTGACTGTCCGAGCTAGTCACCCCCATTCCCATGTATCCCACCACTGTACAACTGCACTGACTACTCTGGAGCTGATAGGCAGAAGTCCCTGCTCCTCGTAACACATTCCACCAGTGCAAATTGTAGCTCAAGCACGGGAGCTGTGCACAGATCCTGTCTGTAGAGAGGCAAAGTGGAGGGTTGCGTGAGAACTGCAACATTTGGGGGGTTTCGTTGCTTGAAAAGTCTCTCCTAACTTCTCAATGTCTTTTCTCCTTTCGACAGTCCCCCATGCCCAGAGATAGCAAAATGTCCAACAGCAGCTCCCTCAACGAGTTCCTCCTCCTGGCATTTGCAGACATGCGGGAGCTGCAGCTCTTGCACTTCTCGCTCTTCCTGGGCATCTACCTGGCTGCCCTCCTGGGCAATGGCCTCATCATCACAGCTGTAGCCTGCGACCACCACCTCCGCACCCCCATGTACTTCTTCCTCCTCAACCTCTCCCTCCTCGACCTTGGCTCCATCTCTACCACTGTCCCCAAATCCATGGCCAATTCCCTCTGGAACACCAGGGCCATTTCCTACTTGGGATGTGCTGCACAGGTCTTCCTGATTATCTTCTTCTTTGGAGGAGAGTATTCTCTTCTCACAGTCATGGCCTATGATCGTTTTATTGCTATCTGTAGACCCCTGCACTATGGGACCATCATGGGTGGTAGAGCTTGTGCCAGAATGGCTGCAGCTGCCTGGGCCACTGCTTTTCTGTATTCTTTGATGCACACTGGGAACACATTTTCAATACCACTCTGCCAAGGCAACACACTGGACCAGTTCTTCTGTGAAATTCCCCATATCCTGAAGCTCTCCTGCGCAGACGCCTACCTCAGGGAAGTTGGGCTGACTGTGGTTGGTGCCTGTTTATTCTTTGGGTGTTTTGTTTTCATTGTGTTGTCCTACATGCAGATCTTCACTGCTGTGCTGAGGATCCCCTCTGAGCAGGGACGACACAAAGCCTTTTCCATGTGCCTGCCTCACCTGGCTGTGGTCTCCCTGTTTATCAGCACTGTCCTCTTTGCCTACCTGAAGCCCCCCTCCCTCTCCTCCCCAGCTCTGGATCTGGTGGTGACTGTTCTGTACTCGGTGGTGCCTCCAGCAGTGAACCCCCTCATCTACAGCATGAGGAACAAGGAGCTCAAAGATGCCCTGAGGAAAGTGATTTCATGGACACTTTTCAGCAGTGGTAAAATTGGCTTGCTCTCCCCAGTTGAATCCCAGGGTATCCCAACTAGACCTGAGCTTTGTTTGTTCACTTTATTTTTACTATTATTATTATTCCTATTATTATTATTATTTGTTATCATGTTAGTACACAAATGCTTGGATTCATTCCACTTTTACTGAGATTGCTCTGTCTCACCTGGTACCCACATAAAATTGTGTCTAACGCTGCGTCAGGACTGACTCCAGCACAGTATCTCTGTAATAAAGTAGCTTCTACCCAGTGCAGTGGCTAAAGGCTGGGCTTTTCTTCCAAAGCTGGTGTCAAGAAGAGGCCTAAGGAACTGCATGTCAAAAGGACCTGCTGGGCAGAGATGTCCATGGGTTTAGAAGCAAAAAGCTCATAATCATGTTATGATCTCTTAGAGACCAAGGGCTGGATTTAGGACTCGCCCATCACTGTCCAGTGATGGTGGAGATGACGAATTGTCAATGGTGATGTACAAACCCAGGGCCATTCCACATGTTAAAGCACAGTGTCAGATGCCTGTCCTCCTTGAGGGGAATCTGGAGGTGCCAGGAGAGCTCTGGGAATCTCCTGGGACAGTATGTGCCTGGGGTGGGCAGTGAGTGGAGCCTCACAAAGGGAGAGGTCCTCCAAGGTGGAGTCACCTAAAGGTAAAGTGCTAAACACAGGTATCCGTGGTCAAAGGAGGACTCTGCCATCCCAGCAGAGGCAGTGAGGACCCATCTGTCATGGGGAAGGGAGACTGGACAGTGATTTATGTCACCCTCTGTGAAATACCAGGGGCAGGATCTAGAGGCACACCTGGTCACAACTAGTACCCTTGGAAATGCTCCATGGTCCCTCCAAGCACTTGCCACATCTGCAGACCCCTGGAGGGATTAAAGGCCCTGATTCCCATTTGGTTGGGTCTGCTTCTCACTAGCACCAGCATGGCCAGTGCAGAGACACCAGTGGCCCTGCGGCCTCACAGCCCGCTCACTCTTCGGAGCAGCACCATCAGCTCGGGGCCTTGCAGCAGAAGAGGGGAGGGGGTGTGGGAATGGCCAATGAGATCAGAGGAGGGATTGGGAGAGATGAGAAGGAAGTGGAACTGGGCTTGTAATTGCCGACCTTTAATGCAAAACAATGTTCCGAGTGTGGGCACACTGAAGTGAGCTCCCAGTGCAGAGCCAGAAGCCCTTGCTCTGCTGGCCCTCCACATGGCCTGGGAAGTGCCTGAAGAAAGATTAATGCTCCTCACCCTCCCAGCTCCTTGTGCCATCATCCCTCCTGAAGGGAGGCACCAAAAAGAAGGCTGGGAGCCCTTGTGGGAGCTTGTGTTGAAGGAAGCAGCACCCAGGAGCCATATCAGTTTGCTGCTCTCCCTCAGGCCCTGTCTCCAGCACATGTTGTTCAGTCAATCTCCCCTACCCTATGTGTTGGTCCTCACCCCAAAAGTCACCCCCAGACAAGGCTCCATGCCCAGCTCAAGAACTGGGCATCCAGCTGTGAGCCCTGGGAGGACGAGCCCTCTCCTGGGTCCTCTGCAAGGTTGTCAGGGAGCATGCAGAGGAGGTCCTGGGGCCGTCTACTGGGCCTGTAGACCATCCTTTTCCCATGGGGCCCCTCATACAGGGTCTGTCAGAACAAAGATGCAACCCAGCTTGTTGCTGCATGAACAGAGAGGAGAAACTGCCCCAGGAAACTCCTCCCACACCCAGCCCCTCACACCAACCATTTCCAGCACTGGCCATTCTCCATGGTGCTGGTGAGGGGTGATCTTGGAATGTGACCAGCTCCATCTGCCTGCTGGGCTCAGCACCTCTATGGGGGGAATGTCCAGCCCTGCCTGGGATCTCCCTGGGTCCAGACCTCAGCAGGCCCCAGAGCATGGCCTTCTGCTAACCCCGGGGGGACAGGATGAGAGATGGGCACGGCTGGGGACTGGTGGGAGGCTGCTGGGCAGAAGAGCCATGGGGGCCAGGGTACCAAGGGCTGTCATGAAGACCATGCTGGGGGGATGTTTAGCCACCCTAGAATGCACCCTGTCCTTTGTGGTGCCTGCACAGTGGGACAGTGGGGCAAGGCAGCAGGGCTAGGCCAGGGGAGGGATGAGGTGCAGATGGGAGCCACACACTCCAGAAGCTCCCAGCGGTCATGGAGGGGACTTGCTGCTGTTAGCAGTGTAACGGGTTTCTCAAGGGCTACAGCCACTAGCACCGCCTGTCAGGACTCCCAGAGACAGCACAGATGGTCGGTGCTCAGTACCATAGTTTACAGTGCTCCCCATCTCTTGTGTCAAAATCCTCTCTCAGGAGCACAGCTGGCTGCATCACTCCCTGCCCATTGTGGAAAGGAGCTGCTGGAGCTTCTCTTCTCACCCCTGCTGACCCCAGCTCTGCCTTGGTGTTGGGCCACAGACTCTGCCCTGGGTCATGTTATGTCTCCTTATGCTCTCCTCTGAGACCACGTAGGGACCTGCAGCACATAGCTCTCTTTAGAGCTGGCCACCATGGCCTGCCTGAGTGGTCCCAGGAGATCCCAGCAAGGCTGTGCTTGGAGGTGAGGCTGTGATTGTCCTCGGTCAAAGTAGTTGGGATGGTCTGGCTGGAGGCCAAGGGGAGAAAAGGGCAAGAGACAACAATGAGGAGATGCAGTAAGGGAAATTTCAAATGCATTTAAGGCAGAAATAAAGAAACAACCATGATAGTTGAGCAGCACTGGGACAGGGGACAGAAGATCTTTAAAAACACTCCTGGAGAAAGCACTTACCAACCTGATCTGACTGTAAAGTTAGCCCTGCCCAGAGCTGATCGTGGTCCTGGAGATCTCCAGTGGTCCCTCCCGACCTAGATCCTCTAGGAGGAAGGGGCTGGAAAGTGGAGTCCTGGGCAGGGGACACTGTTGTGGGGTTGAGGCCTTGCTGCCATTTGTACTGCCCGGACAACCCCGTGCTCAGAGTTACACAGTGAGTAAGTTCATCCTCCAAAAGAGTCTCTGCTCCATGGACAACAGGAGTCAAAGCAGTGCAGGGAGACTGCAGAAAAGTTCTCAGGAACACACCAGGCATTCAGGCCCTTCGACTGCTGAGGTGTCCCCAGACCGGTGCTTTGCATCCTGGGTCTGAAGGGCTGAGAAATCTTTGGAGCCAGAGCAGATGGGAGTCCCATCTCCTGGGCTCATGGGTTACAGGGCATCAGCAGGGCTGTACCGGCTGCAGGGAGGGAATCAGTGCCCGGGGCATGAGCAGTTCCCCCTCTGCCCTCGCCTCTTTCTTCACAGCCCGGAACAGAGATCATGTTTCCTGTGTTGGCCCTCCCTGCCGGGCTGCATTCCGAAGTGGAGGGGACGCAGGCTTCCCACTGGGGAAATGCAGGAGAGCCCAGTCTCATGTAGAGGAGCAGGGTCCCAGCACACCTGCTGGGTGGTCAGGGCTGCAGGCTGCAGACCCACTCTGTTCCCCACAGACCTCCTGCCAGGGGTGGAGGGTGCCCAGCAGCAAGGCACGCGCGCCTGGGGGTCTGGTGCCATTGGGGTGGTGGCCTTTGGACCAGCCTCTGTCTGTAAGTGACTCAGGAGCTCCTCCACCTCGATGTTAGTGGCAAAGAGGGTGTCCCAGCTTGTTCCCTCTGCAGCTGAGGATTTAATTCTCAGGAGAAAGCAAAAAAGAAACCCTTTTGTCCATGGGACTTATACTACGCTGCCAACCCTCTACTGTCTTCTCCTGCTCTATCACCCCAGAAGTCCTTTGGCAGGGGCATTTTTTGGTTTCCAACCCTCCATTGGACCCTGCTTTGGGCAGCAGATTGGGCTACAGGCCTCCTGTGGTACCTTTAGGATGAATTATCCTAAAAGCCTATGATTTCAGGCCCCATTTCAAGCACAGAGCAAATGTCTCTGGGACAGGAGTCATTTGTGCTTTATGTGACCATCTAAAAGAAGGCAGGTGAACACCTCCTCCTTCTTCCTTGTTGACTGTAAGGGCAGCCTGGGAGGCACTGCCTCAGGCATATCTACATTACCCCTGAAGTTCTTTGCATCCACCTTTAACCACATTCAAGTCCATTGCCTGGATCCTCTCAGTGGTGAGGGGAGAAATGCAGGCTTTTCTGCAGAGTGAGGTTTCTACCTCTGTAGTTGTACCTCTAGGTAGATGGTGGCATCCTGCCCTTTCTTTCTTGCCTGAAGCTCAGGCTGGATGGGGATGTGAATGTGGAGGTTGTCTGTCACTGCAGTGGCTGTGAGATGGTGGAGAGGTAGGAGGAACGACAGAATCACCACCCTGCAGTGCAGCAGAGAGGATTTCATCTTGTTCAGGATCTGCTTGTCAGCATCCCACAGGTGACTGTCCTGGAGGGCAGAGGAGTCATGGAGCCCTTTTGGATTGTCAGGGACAATGTCCTCAAAGCACAGGAACACTCCAGTCTGCAGGGAAGTCCCTCAGGGCCTGGCCTGAGGCTGCCTCAGATGAGCAGGGACTTTGAGATTTAGGACTTGAAAAGGCAGAAGGAAGTGCACAGAGGGTTGGAAGGGGAATGGGCTACCCAGGAAGAAGACACAGCCATTGTGTGTGGTGGAAGGGATGGAGTTAGGCAAGCCAAAGCTCAGCTGCAGCTGGAGGTGGAGTTGGAGGTGTAACTGGGAAGGAATGGGGAAGGTAACCAGAAGCGCTTCTGCAAGTACATGGGCAGGACAAGGAAGGCAGGTAGAGAAGGAAAATTTGGTCTCCCTGCTCAGTGGGGCAGGAGACATAGTGACAAAGACAGGGGAAAGGCTGAGGAGCTCATTGCCTCTATTACCTTGTCTTTTACTGGTATTGTCTACTGCAGGGCCTCCCTGGCCCCCGAGTCCTTTGGCAGCATCTGTGTTAGCAAAGCGTCACCCATGGCAGAAGAAGATGCAGCTGGGGAGGAACTTTGCCCAGTGGGCACACACAAGTCCATGGGACCAGACAGGAAGCACCCCAGGGAGAGGTGGCCGCAGTCACTGCAATGCTGCTCCCGATTGTCTATGAAATGTCAGGGTAATCAGGGAGGTTCCTGATGACTGGGGAAAGGCAGATATCACACCCATTTTCCAGAAGGGCAAGAGGGAGGATCTGGGCAACGACAGGCTGGTGCTCTTCATCTCAGTCCCTGGGAAGGTGATGCAGCAAATCCTCCTGGAAACCATCTCCAAGCCTATGAAGGACAAGGCGTGGAAGAGGCAGCATGCGTTGACCAAGGGGAAATGGAAACCATGCCTGACCAACCCGATTGCCTTCTGCCATCAGATGAATGGCTTTGTGCACAAGGGGAAAGCAGGGGATTTTGTGAAGCTTCCCTTTAGCAAGGCCTTTCACACAGTCCCCCAGAGTCTCCTTAGAGGCAAATTGCTGAGACTTGCCTTGGATGAGTGGACCAGAGGGAAGGTGGAAGATTGGCTGGACCATCAGGCTGAAGCGCAGTGATCAGTGGTACAAGTTCCAAGTGGCAGCCAGTTACTAGCAGCATCCCTCAGCAATCAACATGTGGGGCAGGACTGTTTAACATCTTGATGAATGGCCTGCACAGTGGATGGAGCGCACTCTCAGCACCCTTGTGGACAGTGCATGACTTGGGGGAGCCCCTGGGCAACCTCATCTAGTTCCCTCTGCATTGACCAGGGGGGTTGGGACTAGATGACGTCCAGAGGTCTCCCCCACCCTAAGTGCTGTGATTCAGTGCACCATTCCCTGGAGAGCTCTGTAAAGAGAGAAGAGGCCGAGGAAGCAGAAAGGAGAGAGAGGCAGAAGAAGAGATCTGAAACATGTCCATTTAAATGAAGTAGTTCCTCAGATCAAAGTTTCTCCATGCAGAGTATTGCCAGCGAATGTATTTTGATGAATAATGTATCTCTGTCTATATGTGTTTACGCTCGCATAGACAGACTAATTCCTGTAGTGCATGAACATGGTGCTGCCAATGAATAAGAAAGAAATAAATATTTGTCAATGGTAAAAACTGTGTGAAGTTTTGGAAAGGAGGATTTTTTTTGTCAATTATTGCATTGAAGATATTTTAGAGAGTCCTTTGAAACACTGCCTTAAAACGGGTATGTTGAGATTTGTGCAAATTTGTTCACCCAAAAATAGATGAAGCTGGTCACCCTGTTTTCCTCAGCAGTTGAGAGAGCCTGACACCTCAGAGTGCAACATGCTCTGTGCAAAGAGTGAGGGGTGGCATGGACAGCCGTGGGCAGGGGGTGGGCTTCTGAGCACTGGACTCTGTGAGAGACACAGAAATATCCTGTTTAGTGGTGTAGGCCTGATTATAACAGAAAAGTTTAGAAAATGACATTAACAATGAAACAAGAAAGGAATTAAGACAAAGATGGAAAGCAAAGAAATGTTTTCTTACACTTTCCAGCTTTTCATTTTTTTGTGCTCTTATTGTCTTTCTTGATTTGTTCTGTTTCAGTACACTAGTGTTCTGGGGAGATTATGCATTATCTTTCTGTCTGAAAAGGACAATGATTTTGAGAACTGTGGTGGGATGCAGTCACAGGGTCATGGGTGGCTGGTGCCATTGCAGGTGCCCTGGTCCCCTCTGCCCAACCTCCATCTGCGGCTCTGAGGAGCTCTGGTCTCCCGCAGGTCCCCTGCGAGAGCTGCCAGGCCCAGGCAGGTGCCTCAGAGACACCGGAGCCTCTCCAAGTGCCACTGGGTGCTTGTGGTTGGACACCTGAGCTCTGCCTGGAAAGGTGAAGAGCTGTTTTCAACATTAAAAAAATAAATAAATGAGAACATTTTCATCATCTGAAAGGATTGAATGATTTTAAAAAAATGTCAGTGTTTTCCCATGATGACATGATGGAAATTTTGAGGAAGGGCATGAATCTCAGGGGAAGAAATGTTGATCTGCCCATTAACGTGCGTTACCACTGCTCTGTCTGTTATGCTGTGGATGTAGTCTCAGTGATCTCTCACATATTCCCACATCCCTGATTAAACTGATCATTTCTAAAGTCAACTGTTTGTCAGACTATCTGGGCATATGCACTTTCCATAGTTTCCAGTCTTCCTCCTCCCCTTACTCTTTATTGTTCAGATACCTCCCAAGTCTCCAGTTGCTGCTTTAAGCTTCAGGGAGTCTGAAGCTTGCCGTGTCTTTCAGGAGTCTAATTGTCTCTTCAATCAACTCCTTCATTGTATATCTATTCAGTCTTTCCTATCTATTTGTGAAGAACATTTCAAGGAAGGTTATTCCTTGTAGACTGTGGACCTCACTGGAGGGAACTTGGACTTGACATACAGTTGAGGAGTTTATTTTATTTCTTGTGACACTGGATCAAGTTTATTTGTGTTTGATCCGAATTAAGGCAAATCCTTCTGTGCTGTTTGCAGCTAGTTCTCGGAGGAAAGCAGGTGGGAATTGGTGCCCATGAGCTGTAACATTCAGGTGCAGCCTTGAGTGGCAAAAGGTTCGATTTGAACAAGAGTGATCTTAGTCCCCAGTGGCTGAGGAGGGAACTGTCAGGGCTGGGGAGGTGGGGGGGCAGGTTGTCCATACATGTCTCCCATCAAAAGTACTGCTTTTCCTATATGTCCAGACTTCATTAGGAGACACTGTGGGTCAGTATGAATTGGAGAATGTGAGTATGACTTATTCTGAAAGCTGAAGAAGAAAGAAAGCTTAAAAGCAGACATCTTTCTTTTCCAGGTGCTCATTGAAATCTGCCTTCTTTCAAAACCCTCCTGAAACCTCTCCAATTAGCCACACAAGAACTGGGAAACTGAAGAAAAATATGGGAAGAAGCATGGCTCCGTAGGGGTTTTGGCATCTTAATGACCCCTCGGGTGTCTTTGGTGTTGAGCCCATGAACCTCCAATGCTGAGAGGAGACTGAAGCAACCTCTCAAGAAGTTTAGGTCAGAAGCAAATCCCCAAGTTTCTTGGAGTGTTAATGGGTCCCACTGAGGGTCATTATCAACAAGAGCTCCCCAGGGGCTGATTAGAGCAGAAAGTTGGAGGCCCTGATTGCAGGTAGGCAGAGGCAATGTGCAGGTGGCTGTGATGCCAAGACAACCTTGATGTGTGTTATCAAGCAGAATGGCCAAGACCCACAGCCAGCCCCTGGGTAGAGTGATCCTTCTCCTCACATGTCACTCAGGGCTCTTCCTGGGGACAGTGTCAGGTTGGGGGCCGTGCAATGCCTAGTGCAGGACAACGATACAGCACCTCCTGGGCTCCCTGAAGGTGAGGAGGAAGCAAGGCCACAGTGCTGTAAGGAAACGTCATCTTCCCATAGTCCTCGGTGGCAGAGACACTAGCCATAGCAAATGGGACAAAGACCTCAGTTCTGTTGGAGGCTTTCAGCCTTGGCATTGACCTCAGTCGTCTCCACCACAGGCTGTCCTATGCTGTCCCAAAGCTGCACCTGTTTCCCTGCAGCCTGTAGACACCCAACCTGCTTCCCCACCTTGCTCTCACCGAAGGATCTCCCCACCTTTACTGACATCCTGCTGTCCTTGCTGGCTGCTCCTTGAAACACAAAGCCAGGGGCTGATCACGGAGTCCCTCTGGGTGCCCTCTTGCACCACAGCACTACCCTACGAGTGACATTCTTGTTACCTGAAGTGCAGTCTGAACCTCTCAAGATGCACTTTGTGGCTCTTTCCCCTTCTCATGCTGCTTCCTACTACCAAGAACTACCATCATCTCTGAAACCACCCTGTCACAGGCAGTCACAGGTGACTACTGTATTGGCCTTAGCCTCCACTTCAGCAGGCTAAAGAAGCCCAGGTCCCTCAGCCTCTCCATATGAGCCATGTGCTTCAGACCCCCAACGACTGCTTGGAAAACCTCCTCTGCACCCTCTCCAGTTGCTCCCCCTTCCTCCAGCACTGGGCGTACCACACTGGGTCACACTGTCCCAGATGCGGCCACACCAGTGCTGAGTCAAGGGGAACTGGAACTGCCCTTGCCTGGGTGGCCATGCTCTTCCTAATGCAGTCCTGTATGCAGCTGGCGTCATTTGTAGTGAGCATGCATCACTGGCTCATATGACATCCCTCATAATGTCCATGGCTGCCTCCTCGGGGTCACTCCTCTGCTGGTCATGTCTCTGCCTGTCCTGATGCACGTGTTCTTCTGCCCCGCTGATGAGCGTTTCAAAAAGGACAGGATGTGGGGTAGACCCCTGCATACCCCACCTTTCCCTGGCACTATGCATTCATGAAATCCCTCTGAGCTCCATCATCCAACCAGCTTTCTGCCCATCTGGATGTCTACTGGACATCCACTCCTCTCCTCTCCTCCACAAGTGCAGGTCTTTCATCACAGAAGGCAATCACAGGGGTCAGGAATAATTTACCTTCAGTAAATCCATGCTGACTGTTCCCAGGCACCTTCTTCATGTGCCCAGAAAGGTGATCGGAGAGGACTGGCTCCATGACACACTGCTCACCAAAGTGAGGCTGAATGGCCTGCAGCTCCCTGCTTTGTCCTTGTGGCCTTTTTTGAAGATGAGCACAACATGTTCCTTCTTCTGCTCATTGGGACCTCCCCTGATCTTCACGACCTTTCAAAGATGACACAGAGCAGCCTTGCTGTCAGAGCAGCCAGCTCTCTGCCTGTCCATGGATGCCAGCCATCCAGGCCCATAGACTTCTATGGGTTGAGTTCTAGAGACTTAGGCACTGTGAGTTAGTTTTCTCCTCAGGAGTCCTGCCTCTAGGCACAACAGCTGAGGAGACCTTGTGGGTGAAGACTGAAGCCAGGAAGAACTTGACTTTCCCAGATCTATCTACATCCACTTTTGCTAGAATCGCTGCCCCATTCAGCTGTGAGCCCACGTTTCCTTCTTTATTCTTTTACTGCCACTGAAGCAGTAGCAGCTCTTCTTCCTGTCCTTCACATCCCCTGAAAGTGTCTCTAAGCCAGGGGAGCTTTGGCTTCCTTAACACCATCCCGACTTTGCTGGACAATATTTCTAAATTCCTCCTTTGCAGCCTCACCCTTCTTCCCCTTTCCGTATGCTGCCTGATTGCCCTGGAGCTCACATGGGAGTTCCCTGTTTAGCCAAGCTGGTGTCCAGAGATGTCTACTAATCTTACAAACTGTTTGTTATGGAGCATTCTTGTGCTTGATGGGTGCTGTCCTAAATGACCTGCCGGTTTTCCTGATCTCCTCTGCCCTTCAGAGCTGCCTGTTACCAAGGACCTTATGTACGAAAAGGCCCTGATTGCACATGGCGACATGCTGGCATGGATAGTAGGGGTCAATGTAATGGTGAAAGGAGGTTCCCACTAAGAGAGCAAACCCTGTAGTACCCGAGGCCAAGGAGGAACAGAGCTGGGCCATGCAGGAGTGGTAGGAGAGGGGTTGGTGGCCCAAGATGACTCTGCAGCACCGTTGGGCCTGTGACAGACTTCCTCAACCAATCTCCAGGAAGGACAAGGTGGCAGTGAAGAAGTCCCTGGGCCTGGGCAGCCTGTGATCCAGCCACCCTGAGGACATTGTTAGCCTAGTCCATGTTCATATTGGGGGGTGAGAAGAGATACAGAAGGAGGAGAGCTATAAGGGTTCTACAGTACAGAGACGTTGGTGTGATGTGCCTCCCATTTATGAATCACATTTGGATGCAGACAGTACAGACCTTGCCTAAAGGCAGTGGTGGGATTCATTTGTTTGGGCACAGGCAGGAACCTGAGATGCCCTGGAGCACTTGCCCAGCATGCAATCCAAAGGGGCATGGCTTTGCTGTAGGTGCCATGCTGTATCTACTAGAGAGACGTGGTTGTGCTGGACACCCCAGGCATCTGAAATGGCCCTGCCAGCCTATTTTATGTCATTAAATCATGTGTCTGCACTGAATTACGTTAGCTGTCTTTAACACTGCAATCTGCCTGTGTCTTAACTTACTAATGAGATGAGCTCTAATTGTAGTAGGCATCTGGGGTCATTTCAGATGGCCAAGGAAATTCCCCACCTGGCTCCTGCCTGATGCTCCAGAAGGATATGGGTCTCATAGTTGCTCCATCAGAGCAAGCAGACACTGGCACATGCCTTGGACCACCTCTGTCTCTTCAACTGTCCCCAGGTGTTTGTGTGTGAGCAACTGACTCCCACCCTCCAGCTCCAGTGATTACAATGGCAGCTTAGACAAGGAGCTCCCATGCAGACACCTCTGTTGTGCTCACTTTGGCTTGGTAAGGGGAATTCCACCTCCTGTGTGTTTGTGGGGTTCACGGGAGGGAAAAGAATCCCACTACAGTCCAGGGGCTTCTAAGCTGGCATGAGATGCCCAGATTGACTCGTCTGAATGGAAACCTGAACCATGTGTCCATGAGCTCCTCTCTTGTCCCCTCTAGGTGTCCTGCCTAGTGAAGAGATGGGAATTGGGGCTTCCAGAATGGCACATTTCCACCTCTCATAGATAGCCATAATGTTGGAATTCTATTTCTCTCCACGCTTTAGAAAGGCACAATAGCTGGTTATTTTAGTCTACTTCAGGGAACATTTCCCAGGAGGAGGGAGCACAAGGGACAGAGAAAGTCAGGACTTCAGCTGGGCCCCTGCTCCTGAGAGGGGCCAGGCTTTGGGGACAGAGGGCGCTCATGGTAACCTGGCAGCACTGCCCAGAGATAGCTGTGTGCAGGAGCAGCTCCTCTGCAAAGAGCATCAGGGCTCTGGACAATGCCTGCTGCTGCTGACATGAGATGAGACAAGGCAGGGAGACATGGAAGGCAGTGTGGCATGGGAGGCCAGAGGAGAGCTCACTGTGGGAGGAATCTTCACAGATTTTTGTACAGTAAGTCTCTGGCAGTAGAGCAAGACTACTGAGCTTCCTGGAAAGGTCTTTGAAACCAGCTATCCTGTGGATGACAGGGTTTTAAAGGATCACTCTGCTGGCTTCTCCGTTGCAGAGGAGGAGGAGATGCTTCAGAGCAGGGATTTCCTGTCACACCATCACAGGGACAAGGGATCTTGCTCCCTTCTCTCAGGGACGGCTGCAGGGATGTGAAGCCAGGGAGTGCACGCAGGTCTGACCAGTGCTATGATTCAGAGCAGTGTCCGTGCACCCCACAGTGCTGTGAGCCTGGGGCAGTGACTCTGCCACCTGTGAGGGTCAGCACTCAGCCTGCCCAGGGAGCTCCCCATAGCGCTGCGGGGAGAAGCTCTGGGTGAGAGGGGCAACCCCCGGCAGGACAGGTTCATTCTCCTGCTGAGATGGTGCCGCATGCGTCAGGGCTGCTCACAGCTCCAGCTCACCAGGGGGACATTTTGAGAGTGGAGATCTCAAGAGGACTTGTCTCTGCATGGTGGGAATGGAAATGCAGCAGTCAGGTTTAAACAAGGGGCTAAGATCTTAACCATCGCGCTGAAGGATGAATAGATTTGCATGTACCTTCACCACTCCTCAGCCTACAGACAGCACCAACATCACCTTGCCAGTCTCATCAGAGATTTTCTGGTCTGCTCTTTAACACCTGCAAACAGAAAGATGCCGCTGGGCAGTTTCCTGCTGCTTGGAGGTTTCTGTAGGGCAGAGCTGAGATCACAGTGGGTGGGATGGGGTCTGTGTGGGGAAAGAGGAAGAGCTCCCAGCAAGGACATCTCCAAGCAGCCGAGAGATGGTCAGAGAGTGAGAGGAAACTGCTACCAGACACCTCATGTGAGGTTGGGGTGCAGGCAGTTCTCTGCCAGCTTCTGCAGTGCAGATGCTTTCCCCTGAGCAAGCCCCCTTCATCTTTCCTCTGCCACCCAGCAGAGCCCTCTGCCCTCAAGGCCATGGGATATCGGACAGGAATTGCGTTTTTGGCAGCCAGAGCCGCAGAAGAGGAGAGGAGCAGCTCTCCTGCCACCTGCCCATTTCCTAAAACATGACAAAGGGGCTGAGATCGACCTCCCTGCGATGTCTCCATCTGGGAGGTGGTGTGCACAGCTGGGTTAGGGGAAGACCTTCCTCAGTGTCCCTCTCTCTTTCTGTCTTTGCCATCCTAGACAAGCACCAAGGTGTTGCTCCTTGTTTCTCCCCGTGTCCAGGCTGCTTTTGCTCTTGCTCTTGGGCTTTCTGGGGATGAAATTTGCTGCTACAGAGTCTGACCCAGACCCTGTGGTTCCTGCCGCAGAGCTGTCTGCAATGGAGTGAGAGGATGAGGACCCCTTCTTGCCTTTGGGGCTCAAAGCAGCACAGTGTGTGGGGCGGGGGAATGAGCTGAGTGTCCTTCAGGAGACCACACCTTTCAGACACTTCACCCTCCCTGGAGTGTGCTGCTGAGCTGTGTGCTGCCCTCGAGGAGGGCACAGCTCTTCTACTGGACATTCATGACAGCTGACTGCCCCATGCAGAAGGCACAGAGGTGCTAAGGAGATGGAAATGCTGCTGCGGGTGGCTCTATGTGGGCAGCTGAAATAAGCACTGTGTGTTTTTGCCTAGAAACTGGGTGTCAAAATCTCCCTCAGTATCAGCACCACGTCACAGAGTCCTTCTTCTGATCATCGGAGCCATGTGCTGTGTGCCACCCTCTCCATCACTCTTGGGACATCTGAACTGAGCAAGAGGTGAGTTTGGAGATCTGCGCTTTGCAAGTGGCCACCACTGTCAGCAGAGGCCAGTTTCCTTTAAGGGTAACTTGTGGTTGAGACTGTCCCCTAGCTGAGAGAGGTGCATGCCCAAGGCAGCTGGGAATGGCACTGATGTGCAGACCAGTGTGCCGGCTCTGTCCTAGGGCACAGGGAGAGCTTTTGCCTCTCAGGACTCACTAGTCTTCACACTGAGAGCAGTGGAAAGGTTGCATATTCCTACCCTGCAGAGCAGACAAACAAACAAACAAACAAGCCCCCCAAAAGTGAAGCTGTTGCTTTTGTGGTCAAAATGCCTCAGAACTGGAGGTGAAGATGTTAAACCACCCTTCTGCACTACAGCAGGGCTGACCCCTCTGGAGCCTGTGGGCAGAGGTCCCTGCTCCTCATGGCACACTCAGCCAGCACAAACTGGAACTCCAGACATGAGTGAAGCAGTGTGTGTGTGTGTGTGTGTGTGAGAGAGAGAGAGAGAGAGAGAGAGAGAGGGCAAGAGCTTGGAATAGAGAATTCCCTCCTGACTTGTCACTGTCTTTTCCTCCTTGGGCAGTCCCCCATATCCAGAGATAACAAAATGTCCAACGGCAGCTCCCTCAATGAGTTCCTCCTCCTGGCATTTGTGGACACACGGGAGCTGCAGCTCTTACACTTCTCGCTCTTCCTGGGCATCTACCTGGCTGCCCTCCTGGGCAACGGCCTCATCATCACAGCCGTAGCCTGCGACCACCACCTCCACACCCCCATGTACTTCTTCCTCCTCAACCTCTCTGTTCTGGATCTTGGCACCATCTCCACCACTGTCCCCAAATCCATGGCCAATTCCCTGTGGGACACCAGGGCCATTTCCTACTCAGGATGTGCTGTTCAAGTCTTTCTGTTTGTCTTCTTGTTAGCAGGAGAGTATTGTCTTCTCACTGTCATGGCCTATGACCGCTATGTTGCCATCTGCAGACCCCTGCACTATGGGACCCTCATGGGCAGCAGAGCTTGTGTCAAAATGGCAGCAGCTGCCTGGGGCAGTGCTTTTCTCAATGCTGTCCTGCACACTGGGAACACATTTTCCATACCACTCTGCCAAGGCAACACACTGGACCAGTTCTTTTGTGAAATCCCCCAGATCCTCAAGCTCTCCTGCTCAGACTCCTACCTCAGGGAAGTTGGGCTTCTTGTGGTTAGTGTCTGTTTAGCCTTTGGGTGTTTCGTTTTCATTGTGCTGTCCTACGTGCAGATCTTCACAGCTGTGCTGAGGATCCCCTCTGAGCAAGGACGACACAAAGCCTTTTCCATGTGCCTGCCTCACCTGGCTGTGGTCTCCCTCTTTATCAGCACTGGCCTGTTTGCCTACCTGAAGCCCCCCTCCCTCTCCTCCCCAGCTCTGGATCTGGTGGTGGCTGTTCTGTACTCAGTGGTGCCTCCAACAGTGAACCCCCTCATCTACAGCATGAGGAACAAGGAGCTCAAGGATGCCCTGAGGAAAGTGATTTCATGGACATTTTTCAGCACTGGTAACATTGCCATTGCTCTCCACAGATGACTCCCAAAGTATCCCATACCACGACTGTGAGTTGTTTGCTCACTGTATTTTTATTATTACTATTATTATTATTATTATCATTACTATTTGTTGTCATGTTGCTACACAAATGCTTGGATTCATTCCACCTTTTGTGAGACTGCTCTGTCTCACCTGGTGCCTATATAAAATTGTGTCTAATTAATAATAACTCAGTCAGAGCTGCATCCCTTACAGTATCTCTGTAATAAAGTAGCTTCTACCCAGTGTAGTACCTGAAGGCTGGGCTTTTCTTCCAAAGCTGGTGTCAAGAAATTGCACCCCAGAGGGGCCTGCTGCACAGGGTTCTCCATGCGTTTAGAAGCACAAAGCTCATAATCATGTTGTGATTTCTTACAGACCAAGGGCTGGATTTAGGACTCACCCATTGGTGTCCAGTGAGAGTGGAGATGACCAATTGTCACTGATGTACATACGCAGGGCTTTCCCATATGTTAAGGCACAGTGTCAGGTGTCCATCCTTCTGGAGGCGAAGCTGGAGGTGCCAGGAGAGTACAGGGGATCTCCTAGGACAGCGTGTGCTTGGGGTGGGCAGTGAGAGGAGCCTCACAAAGGGAGAGGTCCTCCAAGGTGGAGTTCCCTAAAGATAAAACGCTAAATGCAGGTATCCATGGGCAAAGCAGGGCTCTGCAATCCCTGCAGAGGCAGCAGGGACCTATCTGTCATGGGGAAGGGAGACTGGACAGTGATTTACATCACCGTCTGTGAAATACCAGGGGCAGGATCTAGAGGCACACCTGGTCACAAATAGTACCCTTGAAAATGCTCCGTAGTCCCTCCAAGCACCTGCCACATCTGCAGACCCCTGGAGGGATTAGAGGCTGTGACCCCCATTTGGTTGGATCTGCTCCTCTCTCGCACCAGCAAGGCCAGTGCAGAGTTACCGGTGGCCCTGTGGCCTCACAGCCTGCTCGCTCTTCGGAGCAGCACCATCAACTCGGGGCCCTGTGGGAGAACAGGGTGAGGGTGTGGGAGTGGCCAGCAAGAGCAGAGGAGGGATTGGGAGACATCAGAAGGAAGCGGAACTGGGCTTGGAGAGAAAAATGCCGACCTTTAATCCAAGACAATGTTCCGAGTGTGGGTACACTAAAGCAAGTTCATGGTGCAGAGCCAGACGACTTTGCTGTCCTGGCCCTCCACATGGCCTGGGAAGTGCCTGAAGAAGGATTAATGCTCCCCACCCTCCCAGCTCCTTGGGCCATCATCCCTCCTGACGGGTGGCACCAAAAGAAAAGCTGGGAGTCCTTGTGGGAGCTTGTGTTGAAGGAAGCAGCACCCAGGAGCCATATCAGTTTGCTGCAGTCCCTCAGGTCCTGTCCCCAGCACATCTCCTTCAGATAATCTCCCACACCCTGTATGCTGGTCCCTACCCCAGAAGTCACCCCAGAGAAGGCTCCATGCCCAGCTGGAGAACTGAGTGTCCAGCTGTGAGCCCAGGGAGGATGAGCCCTCTGCTGGGTCCTCTGCAGGGCTGGCAGCGAGCATGCAGAGGAGGTCCTTGAGGCTGTCTACTGGACCTGTAGACCATCCTCCTCCCATGGTGGGCCCCTCATACAGGGTCTGTCAGAACAAAGATGCAACCCAGCTTGTTGCATGAGCAGAGAGGAGAAACTGCCCCAGGAAACTCCTTCCAGACCCAGCCCCTCATACCAGCCATTTCCAGCACTGGCCATTCTCCATGGTGCTGGCGAGGGGTGATCTTGGAATGTGACCAGCTCCATCTGCCTGCTGGGCTCAGCACCTGTATGGGGGGAATGGCCATCCTGCCTGGTGTCTCTCCCTTGGCCCAGACCCCAGCACATGGCCTTCTGCTAACCCCAGGGGGACAGGATGAGGGCTGGGCAGGGGCTGGTGGCTGGTGGGAGGCTGCTAGGCAGGAAGGCCTTGGGGAATGGGGCACTGAGGACTGTCATGGTGACCATGCTGGGGTTGGGGGGGGTGCTTCCCCATCCCAGAATGCACCCTGTCCTGTGTGGTGCCTGCACAGTGGGGCCGTGGGGCCACATGCAGGGCAGCAGGGTTGGGTCAGCGCAGGGATGGGGTGCAGACGGGAGTCACAACGTTCCAGAAGCTCCCCACAGTCATGGAGGGGACTCACTGCTGCTTGTGAGTTCAAGGGTCTCTCAGGGGCTGCAGCCACTGGAACCACCTGCCAGGACTCCCAGACCCAGGACAGATGGTCGGTGTCAAGCACCACAGCTCATGGTGCCCCTTGTCCTGGGTCACCATCCTATCTCAGGAGCACTGCCAGGAGTGTTACTCCCTGTGCAGGTGTGGAGAGAAGCTGCTGGAGCTTCTCTTCTTAGCCCTGCTGACCCCGACTCTGCCCATAGTCTCTGCCCTGGGTCATTTTATGTCTCCATGCGCTCTCCCCTGAGAACACGTAGGGGCCTGAAGCACATAGCTGTTTGGAGCTGGCCACCATGGCCTGCCTGCGTAGTCCCAGGAGATCCCAGCAAGGCTATGCTTGGAGGTGAGGTTGTGATTCTCCTCAGTCAGAACTGGTGGGATGGTCTGGCTGGGGGCCAAGGGGGCCAAGGGGAGGAAAACACAACAGAGAACAAGGAGAAGGAAGGGAACTTTCAAATGAGTTAAATGAAAAAATAAAGAAATGACCACGATAGCTGAGCAGCACTGGGGTAGGGGACAGGAAATCTTAAAAAAAAACTCTCCTGGAGAAAGCACTTACCAACCTGATCTAACTGTAAAGTTAGCCTAGCTCAGAGCAGATCATGGTCCTGGAGATCTCCCAACCCAAATCCTCTAGGAGGAAGAGGCATGAAAGTGGAGTCCTGGGCAGGGGACACTGTTGTGGGGTTGAGGCCTTGCTGCCATTTGTATTCCCTGGTCAGCCCTGTCCTCAGAGTCACACAGTGAGTGAGTTCATCCTCCAAAGGAGTCTCTGCTCCATGGGCAACAGGAGTCAAAGCAGTGCTGGGAGACTGCAGAAAAGTTCTCAGGAACACGCCAGGCATTCAGCCCCTTCGACTGCTGAGGTGTCCCCAGAGCAGTGCTTTGCCTCCTGGGTCTTAAGGGCTGAGAAATCTTTGGAGCCAGAGCAGAGTGGAGTCCCATCTCCTGGGCCCACAGGTTACAGGGCACCAGCAGGGCTGTACCGGCTGCAGGGAGGGAATCAGTGCCCGGGGCATGAGCAGTTCCCCCTCTGCCCTCCCCTCTCTCTTCACACTCTGGAACAGAGATTGTGTTTCCCATGTTGGCCCTCCCTGCCGGGCTGTATTCCCAGGCAGAGGGGACGCAGGCTTCCCACTGGGGAAATGCAGGAGAGGCCAGTGTCGTCTAGAGGAGCAGGGTGCCACCACACCTGCTGGGTGGCCAGGGCTGCAGGCTGCAGACCCGCCTCACTTCCCCGCGCACCTCCTGCGTGGGGCTGGAGGGTGCCCAGCAAGAAGGCAGGTATGCCTGGGGGTCTGGTGCCATTGGTGTGGTGGCCTTTGGACCAGTCTGTCTGTAAGGGACTCAGGAACTTCTCCACCTCCATGTTAGTGGCAAAGTTAGTGTCCCAGGTTCTTCTCTTTGGAGAGCTGAGGATTTAATTCTGCGGAGAAAGCAAAAAAGAAATTCTTTTGTCCATGGGACTTATACCACCCTGTCAGCTCTCTACTGTCTTCTCCTGCTATATCACCCCAGAAGTGCTTTGGCAGGGGCATTATTTGTTTTCTGACCCTCCATCTGACCCTGCTGTGAGCAGCAGGTTGCATACAGGCCTCCTGTGGTCCCTTCAGCCTAAATTATCCTAAAAGCCCATGACCTCAATCCCAGTTTCGAACACAGAGCAAATGTCTCTGGGACAGGAGTCATCTGTGCTTTATGTGACCATTTAAAAGAAGGCAGGTGAACACCTCCTCCTCCTTCCTTGTTGACTGTAAGGGCAGCCTGGGAGGCACTGCCTCAGGCATAGCTACATTACCCCTGAAGTTCTCTGCATCCACGTTTAACCACATAGAAGTCCATTGCCTGGATCCCCTCAGTGGTGAGGGGAGAAATGCAGGCTTTTCTGCAGGGTGAGTTCTCTACCTCTGTAGTTGTACCTCTAGGTAGATGGTGCCATGCTGCCCTTTCTTTCTTGCCTGAAGCTCAGCCTGAATGGGGATGTGAATGTGGAGGCTGTCTGTCACTGCAGTGACCTTGAGATGGTGGAGAGGTAGGAAGAATAACAGAATCGCTGCCCTCGACTGCAGCAGAGAGGATTTCATCTTGTTCAGGATGTGCTTGTCAGGACCCCACAGGTGACTGTGGTGGAGGGCAGAGGAGCCATGCAGCCCTCTTGGATCATCAGGGACAACGTCCTCAAAGCACAGGAACACTCTAGTCTTCAGGAAAGTTCATCAGGTCCTGGCCTGAGGCTGGCGTGGATGAGCAGGGACTTTGCGATTTAGGACTTGAAAAGGCAGAAGGAAGTGCACAGGGAGTTGGAAGGGCAATGGGCTATCTAGGAAGAAGACACAGCCATTGTGTGTGGAGGAAGGGATGGAGTTAGGCAAGCCAAAGATCAGCTGGAGCTGGAGCTGGCGCTGGAGCTGGAACTAGGAAGAGATGGGAAGGGCAACCAGAAGGGCTTCTGGAAGTACATGGGCAGCACAAGGCAGGCAGCCAAGGAAAATGTGGTCTCCCTGCTCAGTGGGGCAGGGGACGTAGTGACAAAGACAGGGGAAAGGCTGAGGAGCTCATTGCCTCTTTCACCTTGTCTTTTACTGGTATTGCCTACTGCCATGCCTCCCTGGCCCCCGAGTCCTTTGGCAGCATCTGTGTTAGCAAAGCCTCACCCATGGCAAAGGACAGAGCAGCTGGGGAGGACTTTTGCGCAGTGGACACACACAAGTCCATGGGACCAGAAAGAAAGCACCCCAGGGTGCCAGGAGAGGTGTCCAGAGTCAGTGCAATGCTGTTCCCAGCTGTCTATGAAATGTCAGGGTGATTAGGGAGGTTCCTGATGACTGGGAAAAGGCAGACATTGCACCCATTTTCCAGAAGGGCAAGAGGGAGGATCTGGGCAACGACAGGCCGGTGAGCTTCATCTCCATGCCTGGGAAGGTGATCGAGGAAATCCTCCTGGAAACCATCTCCAAGCATAGGAAGGACAAGGCCTGGAAGAGGCAGCATGCGTTGACCAAGGGGAAATGGAAAGCATGCCTGACCAACCCGATTGCCTTCTGCCATCAGATGAATGGCTTTGTGCACAAGGGGAAAGCAGGGGATTTTGTGAGCCTTCCCTTTAGCAAGGCCTTTCACACAGTCCCCCAGAGTCTCCTTAGAGGCAAATTGCTGAGACTTGCCTTGGATGAGTGGACCAGAGGGAAGGTGGAAGATTGGCTGGACCATCAGGCTGAAACGCAGTGATCAGTGGTACAAGTTCCAAGTGGCAGCCGGTTAGTAGCGGCATCCCTCAGTGATCAACACGTGGGGCAGGACTGTTTAACATCTTGATGAATGGCCTGCACAGAGGTTGGAGTGCACTCTCAGCACCTTTGTGGACAATGCATAAGTGGGGGGAGCCCCTGGGCAACCTCATCTAGTTCCCTCTGCATTGACCGGGGGGTTGGGACTAGATGATGTCCAGAGGTCTCCCCCACCCTAAGTGCTGTGATTCAGTGCACCGTTTCCTGGAGAGCTCTGTAAAGAGAGAAGAGGCAGAGGAAGAAGAAAGGACAGAGAGGCAGAAGAAGAGATCTGAAACATGTCCATTTAAATGAAGTAGTTCCTCAGAACAAAGCTTCTCCATGCAGAAGATTGCCAGCAAATGCATTTTCAAGAAGAATGTATCTCTCTCTATATATTTTCACGCTTGCATAGACAGACTAATTCCTGTAGTGCATGAACATGGTGCTGCCAATGAATAAGAAAGAAAGAAATATATGGCAATGGTAAAAACTGTGAAGTTTTGGAAATGAGGATTTTTTTTGTCAATTATTGCACTGAAGATGTTTTAGAGAGACTCCTTTAAAACATTGCTTAAACACGGGTATGTTGAGATTTGTGCAAATTTGGCCACCCAAAAATAGAGCATTTCTTTAAAGCTGGTCACGCTGCTTTCCTCACCAGTCAAGACAGCCCGACACCTCAGACTGTGACGTGCTCTGTGCAAAGAGTGAGGGGTGGCACGGACAGCCCTGGGCAGGGGGTGATCTTCTGAGCACTGGGCTCTGTGAGAGACACAAAGATATCCTGTTTAGTGGTGTAGGCCTGATTATAAGAGAGAAGTTTAGAAAAGGACATTAAAACTGAAACAAGGATGAAATTAAGACAAAGATTTAAAGGAAAGAAATGCTGTTTTATACTTTCCAGCTTTTCATTTTTTGTGTTCTTATTGTCTTTCCTGATTGGTTCTTTTTTAGTACACTAGTGTTCTGGGGAGATTCTGCATTATCTTTTTGTCTGAAAAGGAAAGTCATTTTCAGAACTGGGTTGGGATGCAGTTACAGGGTCATGGGCGGCTGGTGCCAATGCAGGTGCCCTGTTCCCCTCTGCCCAGCCTCCCTCTGCAGCTCCGAGGGGCTCTGGTGTCCTGCAGGTCCCCTGTGAGAGCTCCTAGGCCCAGGCAGGTGCCTCAGAGACATCGGGGCCTCTCCAAGTGCCACTGGGTGCTTGTGGTTGGTTGCTATGATGAAAGAGTGGGAATCTTCTGGAAGGGTATTAATCTGGGGAGAAGGGTTGTCCGTACATGTCTTCTATCAAAAATACTGCTTTTCCGACATGTCCAGACTTCATTGGGAGACACTGTGGGTCAGTATGAATTGGGGAATGTGGGTATGACTTATTCTGAAAAGTCAAGAATAAAGAAAGCTTAAGAAGCAGACATCTTTCTCTTTCAGGTGCTCATTGAAATCTGCCTAATTTCAATACACTCCTGCAAAGTTTCCAATAAGCCACACAAGAATTGACAAATTGAAGAAACTTATGGAAAGAGGCATGGCTCCTTATGGGGTTTTCCACTTCAATGACCCCTCGGCTGTATTTGGTGCTGGGCCCATGAACCTCAGATGCTGAGAAGGAATTGAAGAAACCTCTCAAGAAGTTAAAGTCAGAAGCAAAACCCCAAGTTTCTTGGAGCGTTAATGTGTCCTGCTGAGGGCCATTACCAATAAAGCCTCCCCAGGGGCTGATTAGAGCAGAAAGTTGGAGGCCCTGATTGCAGGTAGGCAAAGGCAATGTGAGGGTGGCTGTGATGCCAAGACAACCTTGAAGTGTGTTATCAAGCAGAGTGACCAGGCACTGACAGCCAGCTCCTGGAAAGGGTGATGCTTTCCGTCACGCTTTGCTCAGGGGTCTTTCTGGGGGTAGTGTGCGGGTGGGGGTGCACAATGCCGAGTGCAGAACCATGATATGGCACACCTGGGCTCCCAAGGGACAAGGAGGTGGCAAGGCCACAGTGCTTTATGGAAGCAAGGTCTTCTCATGGGCCTTAGTGGCAGAGACTCCAGCCATAGCCAAAAGGACGGAGGCCTATCTGTGTTGGGAGCTTTCAGCCTTGGCATTGCCCTTGACCATCTCCACCACAGGGTGTCCTACACTTTCCCAACACTGTGCCTGTTTCCCTGCAGACTGTACACACCCAAGCTGCTTCCCCAATTGCTCTCACCCCAGGATCACCCCACTTCTCCTGATGTCTTCCTGTCCTCACTTGCTTTCCCTTGAAACACCAAGCCAGGGGCTGATCACAGACTCCCTCTGGGTGACCTCTAGCACCACAGCACTACCCTTCGAGTGACATTTTCTTTCCCTAATGTCACGGCTAAACCCCACAAGCTGCTCTTGGTGGCTTTTCCTCCTTCTCATGCTCTTTCCCACTACCAAGAGAAGCTCCATCATCTCTGAAACCACCCTTCAAGTAGTCACAGGCTCCTACTCTACTGCCCCTTGCTTCCACTTCAGCAGGCTAAAGAAGCCCATGGCCCTCAACCTCTCCTCAGGGATAGGATTATTCCTGTGTAGGCACAGGACTTGACACTTCTCTTGTAAATCTTCATAAGGTTCTGTTGTGTGAATCACCTGAGCTTCTCAAGATCCTTCTGGACTGAAGCTCCTCTGTGTCAAAACAAAACAAGACAAAAACAAACAAAGAAAAACAGTGCAAATGGGTTAAGGGTAGGCAGTGGTGGGCTGTAGGAGAAGGGATCAGGATGGTAAAAGAGACAGGCTTAAAAGGGGAGAAAGAAAAAAAAGGTAATTAAAAGTGAAGGAAAGGATTGATCAGGGCTGTTTGGGGGTTCCTGCCAAGAAGCCCTGCATCTGAATAATTCTGGCTGGAGGAGGACAAGAAAGCTGCTCTGCTTCCACTGTCACAGGGCACCTGCGTGCTTTCCCTGACATCCACAAGAGAAGATTGAGAGTGGGAAGAATCACGGACTCCTTCAGGGTGGAAGGGACCTCAGGAGGTCTCTAGGCCAATCTGCTTGCTCCCAGCAGGGTCATCTCTGGGGTCAGACCAGGTTGCTCTGGGCTTCTTCCAGTCTGGCCTTGGAATCCTCCAAGGGAGGAGACTGCACAGCCTCTCTGGGCCGCAAGCTCCAATGCTTCTTCACAGAGCAAGTGCTCCAGCTCTGCCAACTATTGTGAGGGCCCTCAGCCAAATCTACTCCCAGTTATCAACCTCTTTCTTGTTCTGGGAACCCAACCCTGGCTGCAGTGTTCTAGATGTGGTCTAATGAATACTGATTAGAAGGCGATCACCATTTCCCTTGGCCTCCTGGCTGTGCTCCTGGTCATACAGCCCACAATGCTTCTGGCCTTCTTTGCTGCCAGGGAATGCTGCTGGCTCATGGTTTGCCTCCTGTGCCCAAGGAAACTCAGGTCCTTTTCCACAGAGCCGCTGCCCAGGCACTCAGGCCCCAGCCTGTAACACAGTGGGGTGTTGGTTTATCCCAGGTGCAAGCCCTGGCATTTGTCCTTGTTGAATTTCATGAGGTTTCTGACAGCCCATTCCTCCTGCCTGTCTAGGTCCCTCTCAGTGGCAGCCCTCAAGCATATGGCTGGGCCCCCCTGCAGTTTTGGGTCCTCAACAAGCAACTTGAGTATTGCCTCTTCCATGTCACTAATACAGTTGTTAAACACGACAAGTTCCTGGAGAGACCCTCGGGTGCTCCACTTCTCCCAGGCCTCCGGGAAGAGTACTACCCGTTCACCACTGTCCTCTGAACCTGATCATCCAACAAGTTCTTTAGCCAGCTGGTTGTCCACCCATCTAGGCAGTACATTTCTAAATTGTATTCCACAAGAATATTGTGGGAGACAGTGTCAAACACCTTGCTCAAATCAAGTTGAAGGACATTTTCTGCTCTCCAACCGCAAATAGAGCTATTTAATCCTAGAAGGCAATCAGGTTGGTGAGACACAATTTACCCTGGGTAAATCCATGCTGACTCTTCCCTATCACCTTCTTCTCCCTCATGTGCCCAGAAGTGAGTGGACTCACTCCATGACACACTCCTCAACCAACTGAGGCTGAATGGCCTGTAGTTCCCTGGCGTGCCCTTTGGGCCTTTTTTGAAGATGGATGTAACGTTTGCCTTTCTGCAGTTAATGGGACCTCACCCCATCTCCACGACCTTTCAAGACGATAGAGGGTGGCCTTTCAATGACAGTGGCCAGCTCTTTCAGTGTCCTTGGATGCAGCTGTTCCAATGTACTTTTATGGGTTGAGTTCTTGCAAGTCTTCCCTCACTCAACCCTCATGCCCTGTTGGTGGCTTTTCTTCTCTGGAGTCCTGACTCTAGGCACAACAGCCCGGGAGACCTTGTTGGAGAAGACTGAAGCCAAAAAGGCACTGAGCTCCTCGGATCTACCTACCTCTGCTGTTACTGCCCCGTTCAGCAAAGAGCCAACATTTTCCTTTTTATTCTTTACTGTTACTGAAGCTGTAGCAGCTCTTCTTCATGCCTTTGATGTCCCCTGCAAGTGTCTACCCGCTGAGAGCTTTGGCTTCCCTAACACCACCCCTACTTCAGTGGACACAATTTTTGAATTACTCCTTTGCAGCATCTGTCTTCTTCCACTTCTTGTATGCTGCCTTATTGCCCTGGAGCTGAGTTGTGAGTTCCCATTTTAGCCTGGTTTCCCCTTCTCATGCTGTTTTCCACTACTGCCCTTTGCCGCCATTTTACCAGGCTGAAGAAACCCATGTCCCTCAGCCTCTCCATACAGGCCATGTGCTTCAGGCTCCCAGCCCCATCTTGGAAGACTCCTCTGGACCCTCTCCAGTTGCTCCCCATTCCTCCAGTACTGGGCAGCCCACACTGGGACACACTAATCCAGATGTGACCACACCAGTGCTGAGTTGAGGAGGATAATAATTCCACTTGTCTGGGTGGCCACACTCTTCCTGAAGCAGCCTCATATGCAGCTGGCCTCATTTGCAGTGAGCGTGCACCACTGGCTCATATGGCATCCCTCGTAACATCCAGGTCCTTCTCTTCAGGGTCACTCCTCTGATGGTCAGGTGCCAGCCTCTCCTCACGCATGGGCTGTTCTGTCCCCCGATGCAGGACCTGCCGCTTCTCCTTGTACAACAGCATGAGGTTTCTGTTGGCCAAATCCCCAAGTTTCTCAAGGCCCCTCTGGACTGACGCTCCCTTGTGTCAGCTGTAAATGAGTGTGTGCAGATGGGTCATCCTGTCTTGCGGTGCCTCTGACAGGATAACAGCAGGAGGACCTGCAGGACACTGCACATAATAAGAGGAGGTAGTAGTTTAAAGGGACTGCTGGCAAAGGTAGGAAACGCCATGGAAACATCTCAGAGAAGCCAAATGAATGTACAATGGCAGCAAAACAAGGGTCGAGGGGGAAAGGCTGACTGCATGGGAGGGGATTAGGATGGTAAAAGAGAAGAACTTGGAAGGTGGAAAAGAGGGAAAAATGCCATGGAAGGTGAAGTAAAAGAAAAATCAAGGCTATTTGGAGGTCCCTGCCAAGCAGTCCTGAATTTGAATGACTCTGAATGGAGCAGCACAAGAAACATGCAGTTGTTTTGGTCGTACTTGTGTCTGACATACTTCCATGGTCTCATGGAAGCTGAATATTTTCAAAATAGGTCAAAAAAGAGAAGACACAGTGTGGAAGGAAATGCAGAATCATTCCGGCTGGGAGGGACCTCAGGATATCCCTAGCCCAACCTCCTCCCCACAGCAGGGTCAGCTATGGGGTCCAGGTTTCTCAGGGCTTTACTCATTGAGGACTTGAAAAACCTCTGAGGATGGAGATGGCACAACCTCTCCGGGCAACCTGCCCCAGTGCTTGGCTGTCTGGATGGGTCAAACGTTCTTTCTTATCCCCAGCCTGACATCTCTTGTTTCAGCTAACACCCATTGGCCTTCACCCTCGCATCATGCACAATGGTGAAGAGCCAGGCTCCATCTTCTTGGTGACATCCTGGTAGGTATGGGGAGGCTGTTATTAGGTCTGCCCAAAGCCTTCCCTTCTCCAGGCTGAACAAACTCAGCTCCCTCAGCCTCCCATAGTGACAAAGTCAACGTTACCTATGTGTGCCTAGGAGGTTTAAAGCTCTTCCAATCCTTCCGGATTTTTTTGCACCCTCTAAAGACCTTAGGCACATTAGAGTGCCATCACCCTCATGCCATGACTTTTTGTTTGTGTCATACTCATTTGGTATCATGTTGTAATGTACAGGGGTTGTAGGCTGTGAGGAGGGCCCACTCTGGACAAGCAGTCACTCATAATTAACCCTTGACCTGAGAACCTTTCAGGCCCAAGAGGTAACCTCCCACCACTAGGAGGGCCTGGCTCTGGGAATACCATGTCAGGTGCTAAGCCACGTGCAGAAAAGGAATTGCTGCCTGCAAGAATTGCAGTGGCTCAGAAGGCACCTTGAGAGGTTTCTAGTCCAACCTCCTGCTCACATGGGGATCAACACTGAATTCACACCAAGTTCCTTCACGTGGCTTCCTGGTAAAGCATGACCCATTCAAAAAAACCCTCTGAGCTCGATCATCCAACCAGTCTTTTACCCACTTGGTGGTCTACCCATCTTATCGTAATGCCTAATTGTATTCAAGAATATTCACAAAGACAGTGTCCAACACCTTGCTAAAATCTGGGTAAATGACATCCAGCACTTTCTGCTCCTCCACAAGTGCAGGTCTTTTATCACAGAAGGCAGTCAGGTGGGTCAGGAATGATTTACCTTCAGTAACTCCATGCTGACTGTTCCCAGGCACCTTCTTCATGTGCCCAGAAAGGTGATCAGAGAGGATTCACTCAACAACACTCTCCTCACCAATATGAGGCTGAATGGCCTGCAGCTCTCCAGGTTGTCCTTGTGGCCTTTTTTGAAGTTGGGCACAACATATTCCTTCTTGTGCTCATTCGGACCTCCCCTGATCTCCACAACCTTTCAAAGATGACAGAGAGCAGCCTTGCTGTCACAGCAGGCAGCTCTCTGCATGTCCATGGATGCCAGACATCCAGGCCCATAGACTTCTATGGGTTGAGTTCTACAGACTTAGACACTGCGGGTTGATTTTCTCCTCAGGAGTCCAGGTACAACAGGTCAGGAGACCTTGTGGGTGAAGATGGAAGCCAGGAAGGACTTGACTTCCCCAGATCTATCTACATCTGCTTTTGCTAGAATCCCTGCCCCAGTCAGCTGTGAGCCCACATTTCCTTGTTTATTCCTTTACTGTCACCGAAGCAGTAGCAGCTCTTCTTGCTGTCCTTCACATCCCCTGCAAGTGTCTCTATGTCAGGGGACCTTTGGCTTCCTTAACACCATCCTGACTTTGCTGGACAATATTTCTAAATTCCTCCTTTGCAGCCTCGCCCCTCTTCCCCTTTCCGTATGCTGCCTGATTGCCCTGGAGCTCATGTGGGAGTTCCCTGTTTAGCCAAGGTGGGGTCCAGAGATGGCTACTGATTTTACAAACTGTTCATCATGGAGCATTCTTGTGCTTGACGGGTGCTGTCCTTAAAGGCCTGCGGGCTTTCCTGAGCTCCTCTGCCCTTCAGAGCTGCCTCCCTTAGTCCATGCCGTGGAAGAGCTCCATACATGCAAGGTACCCCTTCACACAGAGGACATCCCCCTCCTCATCTTGCCTGGTGGTCTCTCCTGAAGAACTTGCACCCTGCCATTGAAGGACCCCAGTCACGTGAGTGATCCCACCACACCTTAGTTATTCCAACCAGGTGGCACTCCTGTGACAGGCATCTTGTGCATGTCCATTTGCTCCTGCCTGCATCCCAGGCTGCATATGTTTGCATATATTTTGGCTTCAGCACCTCAGCTGTGGCATCAACCGAAGATTTGTCACAGGGAAACGTGTTATCAAGGACCCAGCGTATGCAAAGGCTTTGATTGCAAGTGGTGACATACTGGCATGGATAGCAGGTGGCAATGTAATGATGAAAGGAGGTTCCCACTAAGAGATCAAACCCTACAGTGCCCAAGGCCAGGGAGAAACAGAGCAGGGCCTTGCAGGAATGGCAGGAGAGGTTTGGCTGCCTGAGCTGACTTTGCAGAACTGTTTCGCCTGTGACAGACTTCTTGAACCAATCTCCAGGCAGGACAAGGTGCCACTGAAGAAGTCCCTGGGCCTGGGCAGCCTGTGATCCAGCCACCCTGAGGTTTGCATTAGCCTAGTCCCTGTTCATATCAACTGGCAGGATGAGAAGGTGTTCAGGAGGAGGAGAGAGAGAAGGGTTTGAGAGTGCAGAGTCTAGAGCAGAGATGTTGCTGTGATGTGCCTCCTCCCATTTATGCAGCACCCATGGATGTAGACGGGATGGACTTTCCCTAAAGGCAGTATTGGGATTCATTTGTTTGTGCACATGTAGAAAACCCAAGATGCCCTGCGGTACTTGCCCAGCAATCACTCCAAAGGGACATGGTTTTCCTGTAGGTGCCATGCTGTATCTGCTAGACACATGTGGTTGTGCTGGACACCCCAGGCATCTGAAATGGATCTGCCAACCTATTTCTATGTCATTAGATCAAGTGTCTGCAGTGAACTACTACAGCTGTTTGTAGCATTGGTATCTACATCTATCTCAGCTTCCTAGTGAGTGGGGCTCTACTTGTAGCAGACATCTAGTGTCATTTCTGATGGCAAAGGAAATTCCCCACCAGGCCCCCAGCTGATGCTCTAGGAGGATGTGCATCTCATAGTCACTCCATCAGAGCAAGCAGACACTGGCACATGCCTGGGGCCACTTCTGTCTCTTCAACTGTCCCCAGGTGTTTTTGTGTGAGCAACTGACTCCCACCCTCCATCTCCAGTGATTACAATGGCAGCTTAGACAAGGAGCTCCCATGCAGACCTCTATGTTGTGCCCACTTTTATTTTCACCTCCTGTGAGTTTGTGGAGTTCACGGGAGGGATCTGAATCCCACTCCAGCCCAGGGGCTTCTAAACGGGCATGAGATGCCCAGATTGACTGATGTGAATCAACACCTGAACCATGTGTCCCTGAGCTCCCCTCTTTTCCCCTCTACGTGTCCTGCCTTGTTAAGAGATGGGAAGAGGGGCTTCCAGAGTGGAACATTTCCACTTTTCATAGATATAGTCATCCTCTGATGAAATAAACTGCAATGCTGGAATCAGTCTCTCTGCACTCTTTAGAAAAGGACAATAGCTGGTTATTTTAGTCTACTTCAGGGAACATTTCCCAGGAGGAGGGAGCACAAGGGACAGAGAAATTCATGAGTTCGGCTGGGCATCTGCTCCTGAGAGGGGCCAGGCTCATGGGATGGAGGGATCTTATGGCAACCTGGCAGCACTGCCCAGAGACAGCTGTGTGCAGGAGCAGCTCCTCTGCAAAGAGCAGCAGGGCTCTGGGCACTGCCTGCTGCTGCTGACATGAGATGAGAAGTGAAAGGCAGTGTGGAGTGGGAGGATAGGGGAGAGCTCCTTGTGGGAGAAATCTTCACAGCCTTGCACACAGTAAGTCTCTGGCTGCAGGGCAATGCTGCTGTGGTTCCTGGAGGGGTCTTCTAAACCCATCCTGCCCCATGGCAGTTTTTTAAGGATTGTTCTCCCAGCTTCTTCTTTTCAGAGGAGAAGGAGGAGATGCTGCAGAGCAGGGATTCCCTGCCACACCGTCACGGGGACAGGGCATCCTGCTCCTTTCTTCCAAGGATGGCTGCAGGGGTGTGAAGCCAGGGTGTGCACACAGGTCTTTATGGACTGTACTCAGAGCAGTATTGCTGTGCCCCAGGGTGCTGTGTGCCTGGGGCAATGACTCTGCTGCCCACAAGGGTCAGCCCTCAGCCTGTCTGGGGAACTCCCCATGACGCTGAGGGGAGAAGCTCTGGGTGGGAGGAGAGACCCCCCTCAGGGCAGGTACTTTCTCCCATTGAGAGGGTGCTGTGTGGATCAGGGCTGGGGAACGTATCCGGAGGAGACTTTTCAACAGGAATGTCAAGGCAGAGGATACCTGGAAGAGAAGGAGCTGTCATGAGCCTGTGCTTTCAGTTCTTTTCTGTTTGGGTGGAGTGAAATGGGATTGGATCTGTCAGGTTTAGACAGGGGACGGAGGCTCCAAAACAGTGACATTGAGAGAGGATCAGTTCTGGGAGGGACTCAGCAAATGCCTTCATCCACCCCTCAGCCTAAGGACAGAGCCAGCATCACCTTTCCAGCCTCAGCAAGGTTTCTCTCACCTGCTCTGTAGCACCCACAGACATGAAAGTGCCCTGGGCAGAGCCCTTCACCCAGGAGGTTTCTGCAGGGCAGAGCTGAGCTCACAGCAGGTGGGATGGTGTGTGTGAGCACTGAGAGGGGAGAGACGTGGGGACAGAGAAACAGGTCCCCACAGGGACGGCTCCAGCATGGTCAGAGTGTGAGAGGAAACCATCAGCTGCAATGCCTCCTCTCCTCTCCCAGCCAGCACAGCCCTCTGCTCTCAAGGCTGTGGGGTGCAGGGCAGGAGTCGTTTCCTCAGCAGCCAGACATCCAGGAGAGGAGACACTCGTGAGTGCCCCTCTGTCCCTCCCTGGCCCTGCCTCCCTCCGCACAATTATCATGGTATTGCTCCATGTTTCCCACCTGTCCATGCTGCCCTTGTCCTTCCCCTTGGACTGTCTGGGCAGGCGGATTTCTGATGCAGTTCAGACACTGACCCTGTGAGTGCTGCCATGCAGACGTGTCCTTGACAGTGGATTGCCAGCACTTTGCAAGTGCATTCCTCTGCTCTCTGCAGTGTCATTTCTTTTTCGAGTAACACGAGTGCAACTGTCCTCCACCTCCGAGGTGGGAGCACAGGGCAGCTGGGAAGAAGGCAGATGGACAGGCCAGCTCTGCTCCCTCTGTGCTAAAGCCAGAGTGATTCCTTTTGCCTCTCTGGAATCACAGCTGCTCACTCTGAGTGCAGCAGCAATGCTGAGGATTTCTACCTGCAGGAATGCTCCTCAGGTGTGACAGGGTCAGCTAAAGAAAACCAAAGAAGCCTTAAAACTACTAATGACCCAACATTATGTGAAACTGGGGTTGAAGATGCTGAAAATCCCTTCTACATTGTGTGTGGATTAAATCTGACTGGAACTGGGAATATAAATTTTAGTAACCCCTGTTCCCATGTCGGCAGTGCTGTGGGTCAGAGCTGACTCCTGTGGAGCCCATGGGCAGAGGTCCCTGCTCCTCACAGCAGACTCAGCCAGCACAAACCATAGCTCACGTGATGGAGCTCAGCGATGGTGCTGCTGAGATGGGGAGAGGTAATGTGTGTGTGTTTGGGAGGGTTTTATGAGAAACCTTTACTCAGAGAAATGTGTCCTAAATTGCCTCTACCTGTTGTTCCTTGGACAGTCCTCACAGGCCAGAAGAAGCAGAATGTCCAACAGCAGCTCCCTCAACGAGTTCCTCCTCCTGGCATTTGTGGACACACGGGAGCTGCAGCTCCTGCACTTCTCGCTCTTCCTGGGCATCTACCTGGCTGCCCTCCTGGGCAACGGCCTCATCATCACAGCCGTAGCCTGCGACCACCACCTCCACACCCCCATGTACTTCTTCCTCCTCAACCTCTCTGTTCTGGATCTTGGCACCATCTCCACCACTGTCCCCAAATCCATGGCCAATTCCCTGTGGGACACCAGGGCCATTTCCTACTCAGGATGTGCTGTTCAAGTCTTTCTGTTTGTCTTCTTGTTAGCAGGAGAGTATTGTCTTCTCACTGTCATGGCCTATGACCGCTACGTTGCCATCTGCAGACCCCTGCACTATGGGACCCTCATGGGCAGCAGAGCTTGTGTCAAAATGGCAGCAGCTGCCCGGGCCAGTGGTTTTCTCAATGCTGTCCTGCACACTGGGAACACATTTTCCATACCACTCTGCCAAGGCAACACACTGGACCAGTTCTTTTGTGAAATCCCCCAGATCCTCAAGCTCTCCTGCTCAGACTCCTACCTCAGGGAAGTTGGGCTTCATGTGTTTACTGCCTGTTTAGGCTTTGGGTGCTTTCTTTTCATTGTGCTCTCCTACGTTCAGATCTTCACAGTTGTGATGAGGATGCCCTCTGAGCAGGGCAGGCACAAAGCCTTCTCCATGTGCCTCCCACACCTGGCTGTGGTCTCCCTGTTTCTCACCACTGACCTGTTTGCCTACCTGAAGCCCCCCTCCCTCTCCTCACCAGCTCTGGATCTGCTGGTGGCTGTCCTGTACTCAGTGGTGCCTCCAACAGTGAACCCTCTCATCTACAGCATGAGGAACAAGGAGCTCAAAGATGCCCTGAGGAAAGTGATTTCATTTTCCAGCAGTGGTAACATTGCCATTGCTCTCCACAAATGACTCCCCCTGTGTCCCGTACCAGGACTGAGCTTTGTTTGTTCACTTAGTTTGTATTATTACTTTTATTACTGATGTTATTATTATTTGTCACGATGTTGCTACACAAATGGTTGGATTCATTCCACCTTTCCTGAGACTGCTCTGTCTCACCTCGCGCCCATATGAAGTTGTGTCTAACACTGGGTCAGAGCTGGCTCCCTCACAGTATCTCTGTAATAAAGTAGGTTCTTCCCAGTGCAGTCCTTGAAGGATGACTCTTCCTCCAAAGCTGCTGTCCCTCACGCCCTGTCCCCAGCACATTTCCTTGAGACAATCTTGCCTGCCCTGTGTGCTGGTCCTTACCCCAAATGTCACCCTCAGACAAGGCTCCGTGCCCAGCTGCAGGACTTGGCATCTAGCTGTGAGCCCTGGGAGGACGAACCCTCTGCTGGTTCTTCTGCAGGGCTGACAGGGAGCATGCAGAGGAGGTCCTGGGACCATCTACTGGGCCTGTAGACCATCCTCCTCCCATGGGGGCCTCAAACAGAGTCCGTCAGAACACAGTTCCAGCGCAGCTTGTCACTGCGTGAACAGAGAGGAGAAACTGCCCCAGGAAACTCCTCACACACCCAGCCTCTCATATCCGCTATTCCCATCACTGGCCATTCCCTGTGGTCCTGGTGAGGGGTGATCTTTGAATGTGATCAGCTCTGTCTGCCTGTGGGCTCAGCACCTGTATGGGGGAAATTGCCAGCCCTGCCTGGCCTCTCTGCGGGCTCAGACCTCAGAAGACCCCAGAGCATGGCATTCTGCTAGCCCCGGGGGGACAGAGACAGGGCTGGACAGGGTCTGGGGACTGGTGGGAGGCTGCCAGGCAGGTGGGCTGAGGGGGACGGGACACCAAGGGCTGTCATGGGGACCATGCTGGAGGGATGTATCCCCGCCCCAGAACACACCCTGTCCTGTGCCTGCACTGTGGGGCCGTGGGGACATGTGCAAGGCAGCAGGTGTGGGTCAGTGGAGGGCTGAGGTGCTGATGGGAGCCATGACACTCCATAAGCTCCCAACAGTCATGGAGGGGATTCACTACTGCTAGCAGGACTGGGGGGTTTCTCAAGGGCTACAGCCACCAGCACCACCTGCCAGGACTCCCAGACCCAGCACAGATGGTCAGTGCCCAGAACCACAGCTCAGTGACCCCACTCCTGTGTCACCGTCCTCTCTCAGGAGCACTGCTGGGTGCATCACTGCCTGCCCAGGTGTGGAGAGGAGCTGCTGGAGGGCTTTTCTTCTCATGCCTGCTGCCCCAGCTCTACCCTTGCATCAGCCCACAGGCTCTGCCCTGGGTCATGTCATATCTCCATACATTCTCGTCTAAGACCACATAGGGATCTGCAGCACATAGCTCTGCTTGCAGCTTGCCACAACGGCCCACCTGCATGGTCCCAGGAGATCCCAGCAAGGCTGTGCTTGCAGGTGAGGCTGTGATTGTCCTCAGTCAAAGCTGGTGGGATGGTCTGGGTGGGGGCCAAGCGGAGGAAAGGACAAGAGACAACAAGGAGATGATGCAGTAGGGGAAATTTCAAATGAGTTGAAGGAAAAAACAAAGAAATAACCATGGTACTTGAGCAGCACTGGGGCAGGGGACAGGAGAATTAAAGAAATTCTGGTGGTCTCTTCCAACCCAAATCCTCTAGGAGGAAGCGGCTGGAAGGCAGAGTGAGGGGCAGGGGACACTGTTGTTGGTTTGAGGCCTTGCTGGTAATTGTACTGCCTGGTCAAGCCTATCCTCAGAGTGACACAGTGAGTGAGTTCATCCTCAAAGGAGTCTCTGCTCCATGGGCAACAGGATTCAAAGCAGTGCCAGGAGACTCCAAAAAAGTTCTAAACAACACGCCAGGTATTCAGGCCCTTCGACTGCTGAGGTGTCCCCAGACTGGTGCTTTGCATGCTGGGTCTGAAGGGCTGAGAAATCTTTAGAGCCAGAGCAGATCCGAATCCCATCTCCTGGGCTCACAGGTTACAGGTCATCAGCAGGGCTGTACTGGCTGCAGGGAGGGAATCACTGCCCAGGGCATGAGCAGATCCCCCTCCGCCCTCCCCTCTCCACACGCCGCAACAGAGATCATGTTTCCCATGTTGGCCCTCCCTGCCGGGCTGTATTCCCAGCTGGAGGGGACACAGGCTTCACACTGGGGAAATGCAGGAGAGACCAGACTCATCTAGAGGAGGAGGGTCCCACCACACCTGCTGGGTGGCCAGGGGTGCAGGCTGCAGACCCTACTCTGTTCCCCGTACACCTCCTGCCTGGGGCTGGAGGGTGTCTAGCAGCAAGGCAGGCATGCCTGGGGGTTGGGTGCCATTGGGGCAGTGGCCTTTGGATCAGCCTGTGCCTGTAAGGGACTCGGGAGCTTCTCTGCCTCCATGTTAGTGGCAAAGTTTGTTTCCCAGTTTCTTCTTTGTGGAGAGCTGAGGATTTCATTCTCTGGAGAAGGGGAAAAAGGAAAACCTTTTTCCATGGGGCTTGTACCACCCCATCAACCCTCTACTGCCTTTCCTGGCTGTATCATCCCAGAATTTCTTTGGCAGGAGCATTTTTTGGTTTGGTACCCCCATGTGCTTCTTCCTCCTCAACATTTCCCTCCTCGACCTTGGCACCATCTCCACCACTGTCCCCAAATCCATGGGCAAATCCCTGTGGAACACCAGGGCCATTTCCTACTTAGAACGTTCTGCCCAGGTCTTTTTCTTGGTCTTCTTTACGTTGACAGAGCATTGTCTTCTCACTGTTATGGCCTATGACTGCTATGTTGCCATCTGCAAACCCCTGCACTATGGCACACTCATGGGCAGCAGAGCTTGTGTCAGAATGGCAGCAGCTGCCTGGGCCAGTGGTTTTCTCTATGCTGTGCTGCACACTGCTAACACATTTTTCATACCACTCTGCCAAGGCAACACACCGGACCAGTTCTTCTGTGAAGTTCCCCATATCCTGAAGCTCTCCTGCTCAGACTCCTACCTCAGGGAAGCTGGGCTTCTTGTGGTTAGTGCCTCTTTAACTTTGGGGTGTTTCATTTTCATTGTGCTGTCCTACGTGCAGATCTTCACTGCTGTGCTGAGGATGCCCTCTGAGCAGGGCAGGTACAAAGCCTTTTCCACGTGCCACCCTCACCTGGCCGTGGTCTCCCTGTTCATCAGCACCACATTTTTTGCCTACCTGAAGCCCCCCTCCCTCTCTTCCCCAGCTCTGGATGTGGTGGTGGCTGTTCTTTACTCGGTGGTACCTCCAGCAGTGAACCCTCTCATCTACAGCATGAGGAACAAGGAGGTCAAGGACTCATTGAAGAAACTGTTTCAGCTCTTACTATTTCAGCAGCAATGAGCTGCCCATCTCTCCTCACAAGTGATTTCCAGTTTATGTCAGGCAACTCTTGTGCTTTCAGAGTTCTGTCTGTGATAGCCATGTTTGTGTACAAATGTTTGAATTCATCCCACCTCTCCAGAGGCACGAACCCTGCTGTCTGACCCAGAGTCCTTCTGTAAATCTGCTGATCACTGTGTCAGAGCTGGCCTCCCAAGTAGCACCACTGTAATAAAATGAGATCTCCTCAGTACACTGCCTGAAGGTTGGGCTCTTCTTCCCAAGCAGGAGCCAAGAATGCACTCAGGGAATTGCACCTGAAAAGGCCCTGTTGCTGTGCTTGGGTTTTCCATGGCCTAAGGGGCATCAGCTCTTTTGGGTGATGTGTGAGGGAATGAGGGCTGGATTCATCCCTCTCTTGAGGGTGCCCAGTGCCCTTGAGGAGAGTGAGTGGTCAAGAGGTCTCTGCCAGGGACTGTTTCACATATTACTGGGCTGGTGAAGGATGCCCATCTTTCTGGAGGGGACTATGAGCCACCAGAAGAGCACAGGGGATCTCCAGGGACAGCACATTCCTGGGATGGGCAGTGAGTGGAGTCTCAGAAAACCAAGTGGAGTCACCCAAAGCAAAGGGCTAAGCCAAAGAATGAACTAAATCAGGGCTCTGCAATCTCAGGAGAGGGAGTTGGCTGGGTCTATGACACCCCTGAGCCATTGGAAATGCCCTGTGATTGCTCCAAGCATCCTCCACAGCCACAGACCCTGGGGAGGGCGTTGTCAGGTGCAATGATGGTGGTGCAGCTGGGCCTGCCCTGACCAGCATGGCCAGTGTGGAGTCACCCCAGGGCCCCACAGTCCACTTGCCCTGCAGAGCAGCCCTGTCAGTGCAGGGCCCTGTGGGGAGCACAGGGGAGAGGTGCATGAATGGCTGGTGAGGCCAGCACAGACACAATGACCTGGAGAGCAGGGACATCTCTGGAGAAGAGCAAAGGAGCAACTGTGTGTTTGTGGGGAGGAATAAATGAAAACCTGTTTCTGTGTGTGTCAGCTCGGGCCAGGCTGCTCTGTCACTGGAGCTGCCTGAGGAGCCCTGGGGCCGGGAGTCTTGTGCTGTGCTGGGGAGAGGGGCTGCCCAGAGGGGCTGCAGGCAGGATGTCCTGGTGATGAGAGCAGTGGAGACATGGAGTGAGTGGCCTCCATTTCCTTGAGCCATTGCTGGCCCCCAGCCCTGGGGCTGATGGGAAGGCTGACACCCCTCTCTGCCCCCCAGGAGCTGCTTCAGAGCCCCCTTCAGAGGGGCTGTGGCTGAGGAGTGAGTGCCCAGAGCTCTGCAGCCCCCTGTGGTGGGCGCTGCATCGGGGCACCTCCAGCTTGGGCTGCTCTGCTGGGTGGTCTGGGGAGAGGGCAGGGGAGGTGGGGAGTGCCGGGGAGGATCAGGGCTGGGCTGGAAAGAGGCAACCTCACACCACTAGGAGGGGCTGGCTCTGGGAAAGCCATGTCAGGTGCTAACCCACGTGCAGAAAAGCACTTGCTGCCTGCAAGAATTGCAGTGCCAATCACCGGAGAAGACAGAATCACAGAACCATTCAGGCTGGAAGGGACCTTGGGATGACTCTAGCCAAACTGCCTGCTCACATCAGGATCAACATCGAATTCACACCAAGTTCCTCAGGCCTTTGTCCCGCTGCGTCCTGCAAGCCTCCAAAAACAGAGAAGCCATAACCCCTCTGGACCCCACTTCAAATGCTGCAGGATCCTCACTGATTTTTCTTCCTCATATACAGTTTTGACTGCACTTGTTTCAGCTTATAGCCGTTGCCTCTCATTCTTCTGCCATGAATTCCTGTAAAAACCTGGTTCATTATCAATGGCAACCTTGAGTTCGGAAGCTGCTACGAGTCCTCCCAAAAACATTCCCTTCTCTGTGCTGAACAAGGCCCATTCCTTCAGCCTCTCCTCACCGGGCAAGTGCTCCAGCCCCCAGCCACCTTGGGGGCCTGCCACTGAACGCACTCCAAGAACAGCGTTCTGCTACAGGGGTCCTGACTGGATGCAGTATCTAGAGGGGCTCTAACGATGCTGAGTAAAGGGGGATAATCACCTCCTTCAATCTCCTGGCTATGCAGCCCAGGACACTGCGGCCTCCTTTGCTGCCAGGGAATGCTGCTGGCTGATGTTCAGCTCCCTGCCCACAAAGACTCCCAAGTCCTTTTTCTGCACAGAGCTGCTGCCAGCTGGGCACTCCCCAGCCCCTATCACTGCAGGGTGTTGCTCTATCCCAGGTGCAGGACCTGGCATTTGTCCTTGTTGACCTTCACAAAGTTCCTGACAGCCCATTCTTCCTGCCTGCTGAGGTCCTTCTGAATGGCAGCCCTTGAGCTTATGACTGTTCCACCCAATGAGGTGTCATCTGCAAATGTGAGGGGATTTCCATTCTGCAGGTCACCGATGAGCCTTTCAAACAGGACAGGATGTGGAGTATAGACCCCTGCATACCCTGCCTTTACCTGGCTTCCTGGTAAAGCATGATCCATTCATGAAAACTCTCTGAGTTCATCATCCAAGCAGTTTTTTGCCCATCTGGATGCCTACTGGACATCCACTAGTCTCCTCTCCTCCACAAGTACTGGCCTTTTATCACAGAAGGCAATCAATCAGATTGGTCAGGAATGATTCACCTTGCGTAACTCCATGCTGACTGTTTCCAGACACCTTCTTCTCCCTCATGTGCCCAGAAATGTGATCGGAGAGGACTGGTTCCATGACACACCCCTCATCAACATGAGGCTGAATGGCCTGCAGCTCCCTGGTCTCTCCTTGTGGCCTTTTTAGAAGATGGACACAACATATTCCTTTGGGACCGTATTTCTTTGGGACCCCTCCCCATCCCCCATCTCCAAAACCTTTCAAAGATGATAGAGAGCAGCCTTGCTGTCACAGCAGCCAGGTCTCTCAATGTCCATGGATGCCAGCCATCCAATCCCATAGACTTGTAGAGGTTGAGTTCTTGCAAGTCATTCCTCACTCAAGACTTAGGCACTGCGGGTTGGTTTTCTCCTCGGGAGTCCTGACTCTAGGCACAACAGCTGAGGAGACCTTGTTGGTGAAGACTGAAGCCAGGAAGGACTTGACTTCCTCAGACACATCTACATCTGCTTTTCCTAGGATTCCTGCCCCAGTCAGCAGTGACCCCACATATTCCTTGTTTATTCTTTTACTGTTACTGAAGCAGCAGCAGCTCTTCTTCCTGTCCTTCACATCCCCTGCAAGTGTCTCTATCGCAGAGGAGCTTTGGCTTCCTTAACACCACCCCTACTTTGCTGGACAATATTTCTAAATTCCTCCTTTGCAGCCTCTGTCTTCTTCCCCTTTCTGTATGCTGCCTTATTGCCCTGGAGGTCACGTGGGAGCTTCCTGTTTAGCCAAGCTGCGGTCCAGAGATGTCTTCTAATATTACAAAGTGTTTGTATGGGGCATGCTTGTGCTTGAAAAGTGCTTAATGACCTGCTGTCTTTCCTGAGCTACTCTGCCCTTCAGAGCTACCTCCCTTGCTCTGTCCCATGGAAGAGCTCCATACATCCAAGCTACCCCTTCTCACATAGGGCATCCCCCTCCTCATCTTCCCTTGTGGTGTCTCCTGAAGAACTTGCACCCTGCCTTTGAAGGACACCAGTCATGTGAGTGCTTCTACCACATCTCAGTTATTCCAACCATGTGGCAGTCTTCTGACAGCTTGTGCATCTCCATCTGCTCCTGGCTGCACCCCAGGCTGTATATACTTGCATGCATTTGGGCAGCAGAGCATCAACTGTGGTGCTGACTGAAGATTTGTCACAGGGAAACATTTTAGCAGGGACCTCATGTATGCAATGGCTTTAACTGTAACTGGTGACTTATTGACCTAGATAGCAGATGGCAATGTAATGGTGAAAGGAGGTTCCCACTAAGAGAGCAAAGCCTGCAGTGCCCAAAGCCATGGACAAACAGAACTGGGCCATGCAGGTATGGCAGGAGAGGGGTTTGCTGCCTGAGCTGACTCTGCAGCACCTTGGGGCCTGTGACAGGCTTGAACCAATCTCCAGGAAGGCAAGGTGCTACTGAAGAAGTCTCCAAGCCTGTGATCCAGCCACCTTGAGGACGTCATTAGCCCAGTCCCTGTTCATATCATCCTGGGGGGGTGAGAAGGGGTTCAGGAAGAAGAGAACTAGAAGGGTTTCAGAGCGCAGAGACTAGAATGGAGCCCTTGGTGGGATGTGCCTTCCATTTGTGCAGCGTGCTTGGATGTAGACAGTGCAGAGAGTGCCTAAAGGCAGTGGTGGGATTCATTTGTTTGGGCACAGGTAGGAAACCCAAGATGCCCTGGGGCACTTGCCCAGCAAGCACTCCTAAAAGGCATGGCTTCCTGTAGGTCCCATGCTGGAACTACTAGAGACATGTGGATGTGCTGGACACCCCAGGTGTCCGACATGGCCCTGCCAGCCTTTTTCTATGTCATTAAATCAAGTGTCTGCACTGAATTGCATTAGCTGTTTGTAACATTGGGATCTTCCTATGTCTCAGCTTCATAGTGAGTGGAGCCCTAGTAGTAGGAGGCATCTAGTGTCATTTCAGATGGCCAAGGGAATTCTCCACCTGGCCCACACCTCATGCTCTAGAAGGATGTGGGTATCATAGCTGCTCCATCAGAGCAAGAAGACTCTGGCACATGCCTTGGTCCGTCTCTGTCTCTTCCAATGTCACCAGGTGTTTGTGTGTTGAGCAACTGACTCCCACCCTCCATCTTCAGGGTTTATAATGGGAGCTTAGACAAGGAGCTCCCATGCAGACACCTCTGTTGTGCACAGTTCATTTTTTTTGCAAAGGAAATCCCACCTCCTGCGTGTCTGTGGAGTTCACAGGAGGGATCTAAATCCTACTCCAGCCCAGGGCGTGTTATGCCCAGACTGACTCATCTGAATGAAAACCTGAACCATGGGTGAATGACCTCCCTTCTTGTCCACTTCTAGGTGTCCTGCCTAGTTAAGACATGGGAATATGGATTTCCAGGGTGCGATGTTTCCATCTCTCGTGGATAACCATCCTCTGATGAAACCATCCTCTGATGAAACAAGTGACAATGCTGTAACTGGTCACTCTGTATGGTTTAGAGAGGGACCATCAGTGATTATTTCAGTTAGTTTCAGTGAACATTTCCCAGGAGGAGAGAGCACAAGGGACAGAAAAAGTCACGTCTTCAGCTGCGCCTCTATACCTGAGTGGGGCCAGGCTCCAGGGAAGGAGGGAGCTCATGGCAACCAGGCAGCACTGCCCAGAGACAGCTGTGTGTGGGAGCAGCTCCTCTGCAAAGAGCAGCAGGGCTGAGTGCAGTGCCTGCTGCTGCTGACATGACAGGAGACAAGACAGAGAGAAGTGAAAAGCAGTGTGGAGTTAGAGGACAGAGGAGAGCTTATTGTGAGAGGAAAGTAAGTCTCTGGCTGCAGGGCAATGCCACTGAGGTGCCTGGAAGCATCTTCTACACCTATTTCATCCCATGACTGATAGGTTTTTCTAGGATCACTCTCCTTTGCAGAGGAGGGGGAGATGCTTCAGAGCAGGCATTCCCTGCCACACCATCACAGGGACAGGTCATGCTGCTACTTTCTCAAAACGACAGCTGCAGGGCTGTGAAGCTGGGATATGCACCCAGGTCTGCCCAGGGCTGTGATTCAGAGCAGTGTCGCTGCACTGCAGAGGAAGCTGCAAAAGAGGTTTCTTCAAAGGCAAGGAGCTTCCCTCTAGGGCTTCCAGTTTCCTAATGTTGTCAGTGAGAAAAAAGGAAAGAGTTCTGTGGTTTGGCAAGGAAGTGGGACTCACTGACCTTCCCTCTCAGAGATCAGTAGGTCTGTGAGAAAGCTCAGCAAACCCTTTCAACCCCACCTCCACCTACAGCAGCACCAGCAGCACCTTTATGGTCTTATCAGGGCTAATGTGACCTGCTGCTTTGGACCTGTGAGCACAGAGATGCCCCTGGACAGTGCCCTGATCCGGGAGGTTTCTGTAGGGCAGAACTGCGCACACAGAAAGGGTGGGACAGGATCTGTGAGTACTGACAGGGAAAAGATGTTGGGAGAGAGAAAGCGGCAGAGAGTAGGAACAGCTCCAGGCAGTAGAGATGGGCAGGGAGTGAGAGGGAAGTGCCAACAGAATGATCATGGGAGGATGGATTTGGGCAAGTCATGGTCAGTGGTCAGTCCCTCTGATGCAGACACCGTCCTCTGAGCAAGCTCCCTGTGTCTCCTCTGCCACCCAGAGAGTCTGTGCCCTGACAGCCATGGGTTCCAGGGCATGAGCTGCCTTCTCTGCAGCCAGCCCTCCGGCAGAGGAGAGGTGCCCGACAAAGGGACTGAGAGTGACTGCCCTGCGATGCCACTGCCTGTGAGGCGGCATGCCTAGCTGGTAAGGTGAAGGTTTTCCTGAGTTCCTGTCTGTCTCTATCTTCTTGCCTCCCTTGGCAGAAGGATCATGGTGCTGCTCCTTGTTTCCACTCCTGTCCATGCTGCTCCTCTTCTTGCTCTCGGGCTCTCTGGGGTGGGAAGTCTCAGCTGCAGTTCAGACATGGATGCTACAAGTTGTGCAGCAGAGGGGTCTGCATGGGAGTGAGGGTGCCCCAGCCCCCTTCTAACCTGTGGAGCTCCAGGAAATGCAGTCTGTGGGGCTGGGAATTGAGCTGACTCTCCCTTAGGGAGAACCCATCTCCAGTCCTAAGAGTCCTTTGACCATTTCCCTGTGCTGTCCTGCCTGCCTGCCACCTGCCCTCTAGAAAGGCACTGCTGTCTCAAAGCACCTATGTGATATCTGAGAGCCCCCATGAGGAAGGTGCAGAGATGCTGAGAGTATGGAGATGGTGGTGGGAGGCTGTATGTGGGCATCTGAAAAGAGTCCTGTGTGTCCTTGGCTAGAAGGGGAGTATGAAGAGCTCCCTCAGGTGCCCAGAGAAAGGGTGAGAAGTTTGGAAATGTGCATTTTCAAACTGGACTCGTGTGCTCTCAGCAGGGGCTGGTTTCTTTCTAGGGCAACATATGAGTGTGATCATCCTCCAACTGAAAGAGTTACAAGTACAAGACAGCTAGGAACGAGACTAATAGACAGACTACCTGTCCTCACTCTGCAACAAGGGACAGTGAATCCGTTTTTCTCGGACTCAGTGGAAATGCCAAGGGTTTCTACCTTTGAGGAACACTCCCCAGGGGTGACAACAACATCTGAAATAAAATAAAAAAAATCCCTGAAACTCTGTTCCTCAAACCTCATTCTTTAGAATTTGGAGTGAAGTTGCTGAAAAGCCTTTTTATATGTTGAGTGGATTTCACCTGACATAAAGTGTGACTGTCAGATTGGGTCACCCCCGTTCCTCTGTGCCCACTGCTTTACAGCAGGACTGACTGCTCTGGAGCCCATGGGCAGAGCTCCCTGCTCCTCACAGCACACTCAGCCAGTGCAAAGCGGAGCTCAAGCAAGGGAGCTGCACAAAGATCCTCTCAGTAAAGAGAGAGGCAGTGTGGGGGGTTGTATGAGAACTGCAACATTTGGGGGTTTCTTGGCTTGAAAAGTCTCTCCTAACTTCTCAATGTCTTTTCTTCTTTGGACTGTCCCCAAAGCCCAGAGATAGCAAAATGTCCAACAGCAGCTCCTTCAATGAGTTCCTCCTCTTGGCATTTGCAGACGCACGGGAGCTGCAGCTCTTGCACTTCTCGCTCTTCCTGGGCATCTACCTGGCTGCCCTCCTGGGCAACGGCCTCATCATCGCAGCTGTAGCCTGCAACCACCACCTCCACACCCCCATGTACTTCTTCCTCCTCAACCTCTCCCTCCTCGACCTTGGCACCATCTCTGCCACTGTCCCCAAATCCATGGCCAATTCCCTGAGGGACACCAGGGCCATTTCCTACTCAGGATGTGTGGCTCAAGTCTTTCTGTTTGTCTTCTTTTTAGCAGGAGAGTATTTTCTTCTCACAGTCATGGCCTGTGACCGCTTTGTTGCCATCTGCAAACCCCTGCACTACGGTACACTCATGGGCAGCAGAGCTTGTGTCAGAATGGCAGCAGCTGCCTGGGCCAGTGGTTTTCTCTATTCTGGACTGCACACTGCTAACACCTTTTCAATACCACTCTGCCAAGGCAACATAGTGGACCAGTTCTTCTGTGAAATCCCCCATATCCTGAAGCTCTCCTGCTCAGACTCCTACCTCAGGGAAGTTGGGCTTATTGTCATTGGTGTCTGTTTAGTCTTTGGGTGTTTCGTTTTCATTGTGCTGTCCTACGTGCAGATCTTCACTGCTGTGCTGAGGATCCCCTCTGAGCAGGGCCGGCACAAAGCCTTTTCCATGTGCCTCCCTCACCTGGCCGTGGTCTCCCTGTGTATCAGCACTGTCTTCATTGCCTACCTGAAGCCCCCCTCCATCTCCTCCCCAGCTCTGGATCTGGTGGTGTCTGTTCTGTATGCGGTGGTGCCTCCAGCAGTGAACCCTCTCATCTACAGCATGAGGAACAAGGAGCTCAAGGATGCCCTGAGGAAAGTGATTTCATGGACCTTTTTCAGCAGTGGTGACATTGCCATTGCTCTCCACAAATGACTCCCTCTGTGTCCCGTACCAGGACTGAGCTTTGTTTGTTCACTTTATTTTTATTAATTTTATGAGTATTATTACTGATGTTATTATTATTTGTCACGATGTTGCTACACAAATGGTTGGATTCATTCCACCTTCACTGAGACTGCTCTGTCTCACCTCGTGCCCATATGAAGTTGTGTCCAACAGTGGGCCAGAGCTGACTCCCTCACAGTACCTCTGTAATAAAGTAGGTTCTTCCAGGTGCAGGGCCTGAAGGCTGGGCTCTTCCTCCAAAGCTGCTGTCCCTCATGCCCTGTCCCCAGCACATTTCCTTGAGACAATCTCACCTACCCTGCATGCTGGTCCTTACCCCAAAAGTCACCCCCAGACAAGGCTCCATGCCCAGCTGGAGGACTGGATGTCCAGCTGTGAGATCTGGGAGGACGAGCCCTCTGCTGGGTCCTCTGCAGGGCTGTCAGGGAGCATGCAGAAGAGGTCCTGGGGCTGTCTGCTGGGCCTGTAGACCATCCTCCTCCCATGGGGGCCCTCAAGCAGGGTGCCTCAGTGCAAAGATGCAGCCCAGCTTGTTGCTGCATGAACAGAGAGGAGAAACTATCCCAGGAAACTCCTCCCAGACCCAGCGTATCATACCATCTATTTCCAGCACTGGCCATTCCAGATGGTCCTGGAGAGGGGTGATCTCTGAATGTGACCAGTTCCGTCTGCCTGCCCTGCTCAGCACCTGTATGGGGGAATGGCCACCCTGCCTAGCCCCTCCCCTTGGGCTCAGACTCCAGCAGACCCGAGAGCAGGCATTCTGCTAACCCCGGGGGGAAAGGATCAGGGCTGGGCAGGGCCTGGGGACTGCTGGGAGGCTGCCAGGCAGGAGGGCCAAGGGGGATGGGGCACCAAGGGCTGTCATGGGGACCATGATGGTGGGATATTTCCCCACCCTAGAATGCACCCTGTCCTGTGCAGTGCCTGCACAGTGTGGCTGTGGGGCCACATGGAGGGCAGCAGAGCTGGGCCAGTGGAGGGATGAGGTGCAGATGGGAGCCACGACACTCCAGAAACTCCCAACAGTCATGGAGGGGACTGACTGCTGCTAGCTGGATCAGGGTTTTCTCTAGGGCTGCAGGCACCAGCACCACCTGCCAGGACTCCCAGACCCAGCACAGATGGTCAGTGCCCAGCACTGCAGCTCACAGTGCCCCCCGTCCTGTGTAACTATCTCATGAGCACCGCTAGGTGCATCACTGCCTGCCCAGGTGTGGAGAGGAGCTGCTGGAGGTCTTCACTTCTCACGCCTGTTGATCCCGTCTCTGCCCTGGCATCGGCCCACAGGCTCTGCCATGGGTCATGTCATGTATCCATACATTCTCGTCTGAGACCACATAGGGATCTGCAGCACATAGCTCTGCTTGCAGCTGGCCACCATAGCCCGCCTGCACGGTCCCAGGAGATCCCAGCAAGGCTGTGCTTGGAAGTGAGGCTGTGATGGTCCTCAAAATTGATGGGCTGGTCTGGCTGGGACCTAAGGGCAGGAAAGGTCAAGAGACAACAAGGAAAAGATGCAGAAAGGGAAATTTCAAAGGAGTTGAAGGAAAAATAAAGAAATGACCATGGTACTTGAGCAGCACTGGGACAGGGGAGACAAAATGTTATAAAAACTCTCCTGGAGAAAGCACCTACCAACCTGATCTATCTGTCAAGTTAGCCCATCTCAGAGCAGATCATGCTCCTGGAGATCTCTGCTGGTCCCTCCCAACCCAAATCCTCTAGGAGGAAGGGGCTGGAAGGCAGAGTGAGGGACAGGGGACACTGTTGTGGGGTTGAGGCCTTGCTGGCATTTGTACTGCCTGGTCAAGCCTGTCCTCAGAGAGACGTTCTCAGGAACACACCAGGCATTCAGGCCCTTCGAATGCTGAGGTGTCCCCAGACCGGTGCTTTGCATCCTGGGTCTGAAGGGCTGAGAAATCTTTAGAGCCAGAGCAGATCGGAGTCCCACCTCCTGGGCTCACGGGTTACAAGGCATCAGCAGGGCTGTACTTGCTGCAGGGAGGGAATCAGTGCCCAGGGCATGAGCAGATCCCCCTCTGCCCTCCCTTCTCTCTTCACTCCCTTGAATAGAGATCGTGTTTCCCGTGTTGGCCCTCCCTGCCAGGCTGTATTCCCAGCTGGAGGGGACTCAGGCTTCACCCTGGGGAAATGCAGGAGAGCCCAGTCTCATCTAGAGGAGCAGGGTCCCACCAGACCTGCTGGGTGGCCAGGCCTGCAGGTTGCAGACCCTACTCTCTTCCCCACAGACATCCTGCCTGGGGCTGCAGGGTGCCCAGCAACAAGGCAGGCATGCCTGGGGGTCTCGTGCCGTTGGAGTGGTGGCCTTTGGACCAGCCTCTGTCTGTAAGGGACTCAGGAGCTTCTCCACCTCCATGTTAGTGGCAAAGTTCATGTCCTAGCTTCTTCTCTCTGGAGAGCTGAGGATTTCATTCTCAGGAGAAGGGGAAAAAGGAAAGTCTTTTGTCCATGGGAATTGTGCCACCCCATCAACCCTCTACTGCCTTCTCCTGCTGTATCACCCCCAAAATCCTTTGGCAGCAGCATTTTTTTGGTTTCTGACCCTCTATCTGACCCTGCTTTGAGCACCACGTTGCACTGCAGGCCTCCTGTGGTCCCTAAAATCTGAGTTATCCTGAAAGCCTTTGATCTCAGGCCCCATTTCAAGCACAGAGCAAATGTCTCTGGGACAGGAGTCCTTTGTGCTTTACGTGACCATCTAAAAGAAGGCAGATGAACACCTCCTCCTCCCTGTTGACTGTAAGGGCAGCCTGGGAGGCACTGCCTCAGGCATGGCTACATTACAACGGAAATTCTTTGCATCCACCTTTAACCACCTCAAAGTCCATTGCCAGGATCCCCTCAGGGGTGAGGGAAGAGAGCAAGCTTTTCTGCAGTGTGATTTCTCTACCTCTGTAGTTTGCACCTCTAAGTAGATGGTGCCACCCTCCCCTTGGTTTCTTACCTGAAGCTCAGGCTGGATAGGGATGTGAATGTGGAGGTTGTCTGTCACTGCAGTGACTGTGAGATGGTGGAGAAGTAAGAGGAAAAACAGAATGACCGCCCAGACTGCAGCAGAGAGGGTTCTATCCTGTTTAGGATGAAGTTAGGCAAGCTAAAGCTCAGCTGGAGCTGGAGCTGGAGCTGGAGCTAGAGCTAGGAAAGGATGGGGAGGGTAACCTGAAGGACTTCTGTAAGTACATGGGTAGCACAAGGTATCCATCCAAGGAAAATGTGGTCTCCCTGCTCAGTGGGGCAGGGGACGTAGTGACAAAGAGAGGGGAAAGGCTGAGGAGCTCATTGCCTCTTTCACCTTGTCTTTTCCTGCTCTTGTCTACTGCCAGGCCTCCCTGGCCCCCAAGTCCTTTGGCAGCATCTGTGTTAGCAAAGCCTCACCCATGGTAGAGGACCATGCATCTGGGGAGCACTTTTGCCCAGTGGGCACACACAAATCCACAGAACCAGATGGGAAGCACCCCAGGGTGCAGGGAGAGGTGCCTGGAGTCACTGCAATGCTGCTCCCAATTGTCTACGAAATGTCAGGGTAGTCAGGGAGGTTCCTGATGACTGGGAAAAGGCAGACATCTCAGCAATTTTGCAGGAGGACAAGAGGGAGGAACTGGACAATGACTGGCTGGTCCTCTTCACCTCAGTCCCTGGGAAGGTGATGGAGCAAATCCTCCTGGAAACCATCTCCAAACCTATGAAGGACAAGGCCTGGAAGAGTCAGCATGGATTGACCAAGGGGAAATGGAAAGCATGCCTGACCAACCTGATTGCCTTCTGCCATCAGATGAATGCCTGCGTGCACAAGGGGAAAGCAGGGGATTTTGTGCACCTTCACTTTAGCAAGGCCTTGGACACAGTCCCCCAGAGTCTCCTTATAGGCAAATTGTTGAGCTCTGCCCTGGATCAATGGACCATAGGGTAGGTGGAAGATTGGATGGACCATCAGGCTGAAACGCTGTCATCAGTGGTACAAGTTCCAAGTGGCAGCTGGTTACTAGCAGCATCCCTCAGTGATCACCATGTGGGGCAGGACTGTTTAACACCTTTATGAATGGCCTGCACAGTGGATAGAGTGCACTCTCAGCACCCTAGTGGACAATGCATAAGTGGGGGGAGCCCCTGGGCAACCTCATCTAGTTCCCTCTGCATAGACCGGGGTGCTGGGACTAGGTGATGTACAGAGGTGTCATCCACCCTAAGTGCTGTGATTCAGTGAATCTTTCCCTGGAGAGCTCTGTAAAGAGAGAAGAGGCCAAGGAAGAAGAAAGGCCAGAGAGGAAGTAGAAGAGCTCTGAAACATGACAGTTAAAATAAAGCAGTTCCTGAGAACAAAGTTTCTCCATTCCGAGTGTTGGTAGCAAATGTATTTTGATGAATAATGTGTATATATATATATATATATATATATATATAAATATATATATATAAATAAAATGTTTGTTTGCGTATGTATGTATATATAGATATTTAAAAGTGTGTGTGCGTGTGTGTGTGTGTGTGTGTGTGTGTATACACTCACACTGACAGGCTAATTCCTGTAGTGCATGAACATGGTGCTGCCAATTCATAAGAAAGAAAAAAATATATATGGCAGTGGTAAAAACTTTGTGAAGTTTTGGAAACGAGGATTTCTTCTCAATTGTTGCAGTGAGTTATTTTTTGGGAAGATCTCAACTTAGGACTAGGATCTACTTTTGGGGCTTGATTCATTTGACCACATAGGGAGGCTGTTGCTGCCTGAGATGCCCTGGGGTAGCTGTGTTGCCATGTGGTGCTGGAAATTTTGGAGGCGACTGCTGTGGGACCTTAGCTTGTCATTAGGAAAGGTATCTCAAAACAACTCCATTGAGACAACTTAGTTCCCTCTTTGGACGAGAAAGGGAAGCCCAGGGAACTGGATTTGACAGAAACATCTGCACTGACGGGGTCTGGCCTGGGATGAGATCAGTCTCCTCCTTGTTGTCAATGAGCTCCCTTCTTGCCCCGTTCTCTGTGTCCTGCCTAGTTAAGAGATAGGAATCGGGGCTTCCAGAGTCAGATATTTCCACCTCTTGCACATAACCATCCTCTGATGCGACAATCTGTAATGCTAGAATCAGTCTTCCTTCATTTCTCAGAGAGGGCCCATTGGTGATTATTTTACTCTACTTCAATGAACATGATGAAAGAGTGGAAATCTTCAGGAAGGGTATTAATCGCAGGAGAAGCAATATCGATCTGCCCTTGACCTTGTGTTTCCACTGCTCTGTCTATTGGGCTGTGGATGTAATCTCAGTGATCTCTCACATATTTCCACATGTCCTGATAAAATTGGCCATTTCTAAAGGCGTCTTTGCATCAGACTCTCTGGACATATGCACTTTCCATAGTTTCCCAGTTTTTCTTTTCCCCTTGCTCTTTATCTGTTCAGGTACCTCTCAACTCTCCAGTTGCTGCTCTGAGCTGCTGGGAGTCTGAAGCTTGCCTCGTCTTTCAGCAGTCTCCTTGTCTCTTTAGCCAGCTCCTTTGTTGTGTTTCTTGTCTATCCTTTCCTATCTATCTGTGGAAAACATTTCAAGGAAGGTTATGCATTGTGGGCAGTGGACCTCACTGGAGGCAGCTTGGACTTGACAAACATTTGAGGAGTGTCTTGTATCTTTTATTAAACTGTTCCAAATTTCATTTTTGTTTGTTTGCTCTTAAGAAAAACCCTTCTGTGTCTGCTTGCAGCTAGTTCTCGAAGGAAAGCAGGTGGGAATTAGTGCAAATAAGCTGTAACATTCAGCTACAGACTTGAGTGGCAAAAGGTTCGATTTTCACAAGAGTGATGTGAAGTCCCCCGTGGCTGATGAGGGAAAAGGCAGGGCTGGGGAGCTGGGGAGGAAGGTTCTCCATACACGTCTCCTATCAAAAATACTGCTTTGCCTACAGGTCCCAACTTCATTAGGAGACACTGTGGGTCAGTATGAATTGGGGAATGTGGGTATGACTTATTCTGAAAATTGAAGAAGAAAGACATCATCAGACATGATACAAAACTGGGAGGAGTGGCCGATACGCCAGAGGGCTGTGCTGCCATTCAGAGAGACTTGGACAGGCTGGAGAGGTGGGCAGAGAGGAACCTCATGAAATTCAACAAAGGGAAGTGCAGGGTCCTGCACCTGGGGAGGAATAACCCCATGCAGCAGTACAGGTTGGGGGTTGACCTGCTGGAAAGCAGCTCTGCAGAGAAGGACCTGGGAGTGCTGGTGGACACCAAGTTAAGCATGAGGCAGCAATGTGCCCTTGTGGCCAAGAAGGCCAATGGTATCCTGGGCTGCATCAGAAAGAGTGTTGCCAGCAGGTCGAGGGAAGTGATTCTCCCCCTCTACTCAGCCCTGGTGAGGCCACATCTGGAGTACTGCGTCCAGTTCTGGGCTCCCCAGTACAAGAGGGATGTGGCACTACTGGAGCAAGTGCAGCGAAGGGCCACAAAGATGATTAGGGGACTGGAGCATCTCTCTTATGAGGAAAGGCTGAGAGAGCTTGGCCTGTTTAGCTTGGAGAAGAGAAGGCTGAGAGGAGATCTTATCAATGTGTATAAGTATCTGAAGGGAGGGTGTCGAGAGGATGGGGCCAGACTCTTTTCAGTGGTGCCGAGCGACAGGACGCGAGGCAATGGGCACAAACTGAAACACAGACACTTCCATCTTAACATGAGGAAAAACTTTTTCACTGTGAGGGTGACAGAGCACTGGAACAGGTTGCCCCGAGAGGTGGTGGAGTCTCCTTCTCTGGAGATATTCAAAATGCGCCTGGATGCAATCCTGTGCAATGTGCTCTAGGTGACCCTGCTTGAGCAGGGGGGTTGGACTAGATGATCTCCAGAGGTCCCTTCCAACCTCAGTGATTCTGTGATTCTGTGATCTTTCTTTTCAGGTGCTCATTGAAATCTTCCTAATTTCAATACACTGCTGAAAACTTTCCAATTAACCACACAAGAATTGAAAAACTGAAGAAAGTTATGGAAAGAGGCACGGCTCCTTAGGGGGTTTTGTATTTTAATAACCCCTCGGGTGTATTTCGTGCTGAGCACATGAACCTTCAATGCTGAGAAGAGATTGAAGCAACTTCTCAAGAAGTTGAAGTCAGAAGAAAATCCCAACTTTCTTGGAGCATTAATGGGTCCCACTGAGGGCCATTACCAACAAAGTCTCCCCAGGGGCTGATTAGAGCAGAAAGTTGGAGGCCCTGATTGCAGGTAGGCAAAGGCAATGTGAGGGTGGCTGTGATGCCAAGTCAACCTTGATGTGTGTTGTCAAGCAGAGTGACCAGCCACTGACAGCCAGCTCCTGGGAAGGCTGATGCTTTCCATCCTGCATTGCTCAGGCCTCTTCCTGGGGGCAGTGTGCAGGTGGGGTGTACAACATTAAGTGCAGGACCATGATACGGCACCTCCTGGGCTCCCAAGGGACAAGCAGGCAGCAAGGCCACAGTGCTTTAAGGAATGGTGTCTTCTTGTGGGCCTCGGTGTCAGAGACACCAGCCATAGCCAAAAGGACAAAGACCTAGCTGTGTTGGGAGCTTTCAGCCTTGGCAGTGCCCTCGGCCATCGGCACCACAGGTTGTCCTATGCTTTCCCATGCCTGTGCCTCTTTCCCTGCAGACTGTGCACACCCAAGCTGCTTCCCCACCTTGCTCTCACCCTGGGATCTCCCCACCTCTCCTGATGTCTTCCTGTCCTCCCTTGCTTTTCCTTGAAACACAAAGGCAGGGGCTGATCACTGACTCCCTCTGGGTGACCTGTTGCACCTCAGCACTACTCTACGAGTGACATTCTTTTGACCTGAAGTCCAGTCTGAACCTCACAAGATGCACTTTGTGGCTCTTTCCCCTTCTTATGCTGCTTCCCACTACCAAGAAAAGCTCTGTTATCTCTGAAACCACCCTTCAAGCAGTCACAGGCTCCTATCCGACTGCCCTTTGCCTCCTGGCTAAAGAAAACCAGGTCCCTCAACCTCTCCTCATGGATGGAGGTATTTCCACCTAGGCACAGGACTTAACACTTCTTTTGGAAATCTTCATAAGGTATGTGTTGTCCAAATCACCCAAATTTCTCAAGTTCCTTTGGGCCTGAAGCTCCTCTGTGTCAAAATAAAACAAAAGAGAAGAAAACAAATAAACAAACAAACTAGCCCCAATGAGTTAAGGGTGAGCAGGGGTGCGGTGTGCTGTTTGGGACAGGATCAGAACGGTAAAAGAGACAGAAGGCATGGAAGAAAAAAAAAACCCAAGGAAATTAAAAGTGAAGCCAAGGATTGCTCAGGGCTGTCTTGGGGATTCCTGCCAAGAAGCCCTGCATCTGAATAATTCTGACTGGAGGAGGACAAGAAGGCTGGCCTGCTTCCACTGTCACAGGGCACCTGCGTGCTTTCCCTGACATCCACAACAGAAGACTGAGAGTGGGAAGAATCATGGACTCCTTCAGGGTGGAAGGGACCTCAGGGGGTCTCCAGCCCAAACTCCTTGCTCAGAGCAGAGTCATCTCTAGGGTCAGAGCAGGTTGCTCTGGGCTTCATCCAGTGTGGTCTTGGCAACCTCCAAAGGAGGAGACTGCACAGCGCTGTCTGGGCAACAAGTTCCAATGCTTCCTCACAAAGCAAGTACTCCAGCTCCCCGACTATTGTTAGGGCCCTCAGCCAGACTCGCTTCCAGTCATCAACCTCTTTCTTGTTCTGGGAACCCAAACCTGGATGCAGGGTTCTAGATGGTGTCTAATGAGTACTGACTAGAAGACCATCACCATTTCCCTCCACCTCCTGGCTGTGCTCCTGCTCATACAGCCCACGATGCTTCTGGCCTTCTTTGCTGCCAGGGAACGCTGCTGGCTCATGTTTTGCCTCCTGTCCCCCAGCACCCTCATGTCTTTTTCCACAGAGCTGCTCCCCAGGCCCTCAGGCCCCAGCCTGTAACACTGTGGGGTTTTGGTTTATCGCAGGTGCATGATGTGGCATTTGTCCTTGTTGAATTCCATGAGGTTCCTGACAGCCCATTCCTCCCACCTGTCTAGGTGCCTCTGAATGGCAACCCTCAAGCACAGTACTGGAACTCCCACCTCCATTTAGGGGTCATCTGCAAGCATGATGAGTGTGGCTTCCTGTGTGTAAGTAATACAGCTGATAAACAGGACAAGTTCCTGGAGAGACCCTGTGGTGTTCCACTTCTCCCTGGCCTCCAGGAAGAGTACTACCCATTGTCCACTGCCCTCTGAGTTTCTGATCATCCAAGCAGCTTTTTACCCATCCGGTTGTCTACTCTTCTAGACTGAAATGTTCTAACGTGCATGCAATAGGTCTGGATGCAGAGGAGGTGGCTCATGCCCTGGACTCCAGGTATTGAAAGCCCATTCCTCCTGCCTGTCTATGGCCCTCTATATCGCAGCTCTCAAGCATATGGCTGGGGTCCCCTGCAGTTGTTTTGTCCTCAACAAGCATAGTAAGTATTGCCTCTTCTGTGTCACTAATAAAGTCATCTGGTTGTGCACCCATCTAGGCGGTAAATTTCTAAATTGTATTCCACAAGGATATTGTGGGAGACAGTGTCAAACACTTTGCTCAAATCAAGTTGAAAGGCATTTTCTGCTCTCCAAACACAAGTACATTTATTTAATCCTAGAAGGCAATCAGGTTGGTGAGGCACAATTTACCCTGGGTAAATCCAGGCTGCCTCTTCCCTATGACCTTCTTCTCCCTCATGTGCCCAGAAATGAGTGGACTCACTCCATGACACACTCCTCAACCAGTTGAGGCTGAATGGCCTGTTGCTCCCTGGGTTGCCCTCTGGGCCTTTTTTGAGAGTGGATGTAATGTTTGCCTTTCTGCAGTTATTGGGACCTCACCCCATCTCCACGACTTTTCAAAGATGACAGAGGGCAGCCTTGCTATGACAGCAGCTGGGTCTCTCAGTGTCCTTGGGTGCAGCCGTTCCAATCCCAGTGACTTGTAAGGGTGGAGTTCTGCAAGTCATCCCTCGCTCAGCCCTCGTTCACTGTTGGTTGCTTTTCTCGTCTGGAGCCCTGACTCTAGGCACAACAGCCCGGGAAACCCTGCTGGAGAAGAAAGAAGCCAAAAAGGCACCGAGCTCCTCAGACCTCCCTACATCTGCTCTTACTAGATTCTCTGCCCCCTTCAGCAAAGAGCCAACATTTTCCCTTTTATTCTTTACCATTCCTGAAGCAGTAGCAGCTCTTCTTCATGCCTTTGATGTTCCCTGCCAGTGTCTACCCTCTGAGAGCTTTGGCTTTCATAACACCATCCCTACTTTACTGGACAATATTTTTGAATTCCTCCTTTGCTGCATATCCCTCCTTCCGCTTCCTGTATGCTGCCTTATTGCCCTGGAGTTGAGGTGTGACTTCCTGTTTTAGCCTGGTTTCCCCTCCTCATGCTGTTTCCCACTACCAAGAAGAGATCCATGATCTCTTCAAGCACTCGGAGGCTGCTGCTGTATTGCCCTTTGCCTCTGTTTCACCAGGCTGAAGAAGCCCAGATCCCTCAGCCTCTCCATACAGGCCATGTGCTTCAGGATACTGACCCCATCTTGGAAGACTCTTCTGGACCCTCTCCAGTTGCTCCCCATTCCTCCAGCACTGGGCAGCCCACACTGGGACACACTATTCCAGACATGGCCACACCAGGGCTGAGTCGAGGGGGATAATAATTCCACTTGTCTGGGTGGCTGCTTCATGAAGCAGCCTCGTATGCAGCTGGCCTCATCTGCAGTGAGCGTGCACCACTGGCTCACATGGCATCCCTCGTAACGTCCAGGCCCTTCACCTCAGGGTCACTCCTCTGACAGTCAGGTGCCAACCTGTCCTGATGCATAGGCTGTTTTGCCAACTGATGTAGGACTAACTACTTCTCTTTGTACAACAGCATGAGGTTTCTCTTGGTCAAATCCCCAAGTTTCTCAAGGCCCCTCTGGACCAAAGCTTCTTCCTGTCAGCTGTAAATGAGTGTGTGCAGATGGCTCATCCTGTCCTGCGGTGCCTCTGACAGGATAACAGCAGGAGGACCTGCAGGACACTGCACATAATAAAAGGAGGTAGTTGTTTAAAGGGACTGCTGGCAAAGGTAGGCATCACCATGGCAAGCAGCTCAGAAAAGCCAAGTGAATGTTCAAAGAAAGCAAATCCAGGGTCAAGGGGGAAGGGTTAAACAGGGGTCGGCTGACTTCATGGGAGGGTATCAGGTTGGTAAAAGAAAACAACTTGGAATGTGGAAAAGAGGGAAAAATGCAATAAAAGGTAAAGCAAAAAAAAAAAGAGACTATTTGGGGGTAGCTGCCAAGCAACCCTGAATTTGAACTACTCTGGAGCAGGAGAAGGAACATGCAGTTGATCTGGTCTTACTTTTGGGAGATCTGCTTCCACAATCACAAGCAAGCAGAATGTTTTCCCAAGGTCAAGAGAAGACTCGGGGTGGAAGGAAATGCAGAATCATTCCATCTGGAAGGAACCCCAGGATGTCTCTGGCCCAACCTCCTTCCCACAGCAGGGTCAGCTATCAGGTCCGATCAGTTTGCTCAGGGCTTTATTCATTTTGGACTTGAAAACCTCTGAGGATGGAGATGGCACAGCCTCTCTGGGCAACCTGCCCCAGTGCTTGACTCTCTGGATTGGTAAAAAGTTTCTCCTTACACCCAGCCTGAACTTCTCTTCTTTCAGCTAATGCCCATTGGCCTTCACCCTCGCATCATGCACAAGGGTGAAGAGCCTGCCTCCATTTTCTTGGTGATGTCCTGGTGGGTACGGGGGGGCTGTTATTAGGTGTCCCCAAATCCTTCTCTTCTCCAGGCTGAACAAACACAGCTCCCTCACCTCCCAGAGTGACAAAGTCAACATTACCTGTGTATGTCTAGGAGATTTAAGGCTCTTCCAATCCTTCTGGATATTCTTGGATCAGCAAAGGACCTCATGGATGTTAGAGTGCCATCACCCTCATGCCATGACTTTCTGCATTTGTCACACTCATTTGGAATCGTGTTGTAATGTACAGGTGTTGTAGGCTGTGAAGAGGACTCACTCTGGACAAGCAGTCACTCATAATGAAACCTTGAACTGAAAACCTTTCAGGCCCAAGAGGCAAGCTCACACCACTAGGAGGGGCTGGCTCTGGGGAAGCCATGTCAGGTGCTAACCCACATGCAGCAAAGGATTTGCTGCCTGCAAGAATTGCAGTGGCTATCGCCAGAGAGGACAAAATCACCAAATCATTCAGGCTGGAAGGGACCTTGGGAGGTCTCGAGTCCAACCTCCTGCTCACATAGGTATCAACACTGAATTCACACCAAGTTCTTGAGTGCTTTGTCCAGCTGTGTCCTGGAAGCCTCCAAGAAGAGAGAGTCCATAACTCCTCTGGATCGCACTTCAAATGCTTCAGGATCCTCATTGATATTTCTTCCTCATATGCAGTTTTGACTGCACTTGTTTCAGCTTACAGCCGTTGCCTCTCATTCTCCTGCCATGAATTCCTGTAAAAATCTGGTTCATTATCAATGGCAACCTTGAGCTGGGAAGCTGCTACGAGTTTTTCCCAAAACCTTCCCTTTTCTGGGCTGAAAAAGGCCCATTCCCTCAGCCTCTCCTCACCGGGCAAGTGCTCCAGCCCCCAACCACCTTGGGGGCCTGCCACTGAACGCACTCCAAGAACAGCATTCTTCTACAGGGGGCTCGACTGGAGGCGGTATCTAGATGGGCTCTAACAATGCTGAGTAGAGGGGGATAATCACCTCCTTCGATCTCCTGGCTATGCAGCCCAGGACACTGTGGCCTCCTTTGCTGCCAGGGAATGCTGCTGGCTGATGTTCAGCTCCCTGCCCAAAAAAACTCCCAGGTCCTTTTTCTGCAGAGCAGCTGCCCAGCTGGGCAATCCCCAGCCCCTATCACTGCAGGGTGTTGCTTTATCCCAGGTGCAGGACCTGGCATTTGTCCTTGTTGACCTTCACAAAGTTCCTGACAGCCCATTCTTCCTGCCTGCTGAGGTCCTTCTGAATGGCAGCCCTTGAGCTTATGACTGTTCCACCCAATTAGGTGTCATCTGCAAATGTGAGGGGATTTCCATTCTGCAGGTCACTGATGAACCTCTCAAACAGGACAGGATGTGGACTATAGACACCTGCATAACCCACCTTTACCTGGCTTCCTGGTAAAGCATGACCCATTCATGAAAACCCTCTGATCTTGATCATCAAAACACCTTTTTGCCCATCTGGATGTCTACTGGACATCCACTACTCTCCTCTCCTCCACAAGTACTGGTCTTTTATCACAGAAGGCAATCAATCAGATTGGTCAGGAATGATTTACCTTCAGTAACTCCATGCTGACTGTTCCCAGACACCTTCTTCTCCCTCACGTGCCCAGAAATGTGATCTGAGGGGATTGGTTCCATGACAAACCCCTCACCAATGTGAGGCTGAATGGCCTGCAGCTCCCTGGTCTGTCCTGGGCGCCTTTTTTTGAAGATGGGCACAACATATTCCTTCTTTTGGTCACTGGGACCACCGCCTGCCGCCCCTGATCTCCATAGTCTTTCAAGACGATAGAGAGCAGCCTTGCTGTCACAGCAGCCAGGTCTCTCAATGTCCATGGATGCCAGCCATCCAATCCCATAGACTTGTAGGGGTTGAGTTCTTGCAAGTCATTCTTCACTCAAGACTTGGGCACTGTGGGTTGTTTTTCTCCTCAGGAGTCCTGACTCTAGGCACAACAGTTCAGGAGACCTTGTTGGTGAAGACTGAAGCCAGGAAGGACTTGACTTCCCCAGACATATCTACATCTGCTTTTACTAGACTCCCTGCCCCAGTTCAGCAGTGACCCCACATATTCCTTGTTTATTCTTTTACTGTTACTGAAGCAGCAGCAGCTCGTTTTCCTGTCCTTGACATCCCCTACAAGTGTCTCTGTCGCAGAGGAGCTTTGGCTTCCTTAACACCACCCCTACTTTGCTGGACAATATTTCTAAATTCCTCCTTTGCAGCCTCTGTCTTCTTCCCCTTTCTGTATGCTGCCTTATTGCCCTGGAGGTCTCGTGGGAGCTTCCTGTTTAGCCAAGCTGCGGTCCAGAGATGTCTTCTAATATTACAAAGTGTTTGTATGGGGCATGCTTGTGCTTGAAAAGTGCTTAATGACCTGCTGTCTTTGCTGTGCTCCTCTGCCCTTCAGAGCTACCTCCCTTTGTCCATCCCACAGAAGAGCTCCGCACATCCAAGCCACCCCTTCACACACAAGTTATTCCCCTCCTCATCTTCCCTGGTGGTGTCTCCTGAAGAACTTGCACCCTGCCTTTGAAGGACTGCAGTCATGCAAGTGATCCCACCACATCTCAGTTATTCCAACCATGTGGCACTCCTCTGACAGCTTGTGCATCTCCATCTGCTCCTCTCTGTGCCCCAGGCTGCATATGCTTGCATACATTTGGGCGGCAGAGCATCAGCTGTGCCACTGGCTAAAGATCTGTCACAAGGAAACATGTTACCAAGGACCATATGGATGCAAAGGCTTTTATTGCAAGTGGTGACATGCTGGCATAGATAGCAGGTGGCAATGTAATGGTGAAAGGAGGTTTCCACTAAGAGAGCAAAGCCTGCAGTGCCCAAGGCCAGGCAGAAACAGAGCTGGGCCATGGAGAAATGGCAGGAGAGGGGTTTGCTGCTTGAGCTGACTCTGCAGCACCTTGGTGCCTGTGACAGACTTGAACCAATCTCCAGGAAGGACGAGGTGCCACTGAAGAAGTCCCTAGTTCTGTGATCCAACCACCTTGAGGACATCATTAGCCCAGTCCCTGTTCATATCATCCTGGGGAGTGAGAAGGGGTTCAGGAGGAGGAAAGCTGGAAGGATTTGAAAGTGCAGAGACTGGAGTGGAGCCCTTGGTGTGATGTGCCTTCCATTTGTGCAGCATGCTTGGATGTAGACAGTGCAGAGAGTGCCTAAAGGCAGTGGTGGGATTCATTTGTTTGGGCACAGGTAGGAAACCCAAGATGCCCTGGGGCACTTGCCCAGCAAGCACTCCTAAAAGGCATGGCTTCCTGTAGGTCCCGTGCTGGAACTACTAGAGACATGTGGATGTGCTGGACACCCCAGGCATCCGACATGGCCCTGCCAGCCTTTTTCTATGTCCTTAAATGAAGTGTCTGCCCTGAATTGCATTAGCTGTTTGTAACATTGGGATCTTCTTATGTCTCAGCTTTATAGTGAGTGGAGCCCTATTAGCCAGAGGCATCTAGTGTCATTTCAGATGGCCAAGGGAATTCTCCACCTGGCCCCCAACTCATGCTCTAGAAGGATGTGGGTGTCATAGCTGCTCCATCAGAGCAAGAAGACTCTGGCACATGCCTTGGTCCATCTCTGTCTCTTCCAATGTCACCAGGTGTTTGTGTGTTGAGCAACTGACTCCCACCCTCCATCTCCAGTGATTACAAATGGAGCTTAGAGAAGGAGCTCCCATGCAGACACCTCTGTTCTGCACAGTTCATTTTTTTGCAAGGGGAATCCCAAATCCCATCTCCTGTGTTTTTTGTGTCGTTCACAGGAGGGATCTGAATCCTATTCCATCCCAGGGGCTTCTAACTGGGCATGCGATGCCCAGACTGACTCATCTGAATGAAAACCTGAACCATGTGTGAATGACCTCCCTTCTTGCCCACTTCTAGGTGTCCTGCCTAGTTAAGAACATGGGAATATGGATTTCCAGGGTGCAATGTTTCCACCTCTCATAGATAACCATCCTCTGATGAAACAAGGGACAATGCTGTAACTGGTCTCTCTGCATTGTTTCGAGAGGGACCATCTGTGATATTTTATTTTGTTGCAGTGAACATTTCCCAGGAGGAGGGAGCACAAGGGACAGAGAAATTCATGAGCTCAGCTGGGCCTCTGCTCCTGAGCAGGGCCAGGCTCCAGGGATGGAGGGAGGTCATGGCAAGTGGGCAGCACTGCCCAGAGACAGCTGTGTGCAGGAGCAGCTCCTCTGCAAAGAGCAGCAGGGCTCCGGGCACTGCCTGCTGCTGGTGCCATAAGATGAGAGAAGACAGCGAAAAGTGAAAGGCAGTGTGGATTGGGAGGACAGAGGAGAACTCCTTGTGGGAGAAGTCTTCACATCCCTGAACACAGTAAGTCTCTGGCTGCAGGGCAATGCTACTGATGTTCCTGGAAGGGTCTTCCAAAGCTATTTCATCCCATGACTGATATTTTTTTTGCAGAGGAGAGGGAGATGCTTCAGAGCAGGCATTCTCTGCCACGGCGTCACGGGGACAGGGCTTGCTGCTACTTTCTCCCAAGGACGTCTGCAGGACTGTGAAGCTGGGATATGCACCCAGGTCTGCGCAGGGCTGTGAGTCAGAGCAGTGTCCCTGCACTGCAGAGGAAGCTGCAAAAAAGCCTACTTGAAAGGCAAGGAGCTTTCCTTCCAGGGCTTTCAGTTTCCTAATGTTGGCAGGGAGGAAAAAGGAAAGAGTTTTGTGGTTTGGCAAGGAAGTGGGACTCACTGACCTTCCCTCTCAGAGATCAGTAAGTCTGTGAGAAAGCTCAGCAAACCCTTTCAACCCCACCTCCACCTACAGCAGCACCAGCAGCACCTTTATGGTCTTATCAGGGCTAATGTGACCTGCTGCTTTGGACCTGTGAGCACAGAGATGCCCCTGGACAGTGCCCTGATCCGGGAGGTTTCTGTAGGGCAGAACTGCACACAGAGAGGGTGGGACAGGGTCTGTGAGAACCGACAGGAAAAAGATGTTGGGAGAGAGAAAGCTGCAGGCAGCAGGAACAGCCCCAGGCAGTAGAGATGAGCAAGGGGTGAGAGGGAAGTGCCAACAGAATTGTCATGGGAGGATGGATTTGGGCAAGTCATGGTCAGTCCCTCTGATGCAGACACCTTCCTCTCAGCAAGCTCCCTGTGTCTCCTCTCCCATGCAGCAGAGCCTCTGCCCTGACAGCCATGGGGTCCAGGGCATGAGCTGCCTCCTCTGCAGCCAGCCCTCCGGCAGAGGAGAGGTGCCTGACAAAGGGACTGAGAGTGACTACCCTGTGATGCCACTGCCTGTGAGGCGACTTGCCTAGCTGGTAAGGTGAAGGCTTTCCTGAGTTCCTGTCTGTCTCTTTCTTCTTGCCTCCCTTGGCACCCGGATCATGGTGCTGCTCCTTGTTTCCCCTCCTGTCCATGCTGCTCCTCTTCTTGCTCTCGGGCTCTCTAGGGTGGTGGTGGGGGGGGGTTCAGCTGCAGTTCTGACACCAGTGCTGCAAGTTGTGTAGCAGAGGGGTCTGCATGGGAATGAGGTTGCCCAAGCCCCCTTCTGACTTGTGGAGCTCCAGAAAATGCAGTCCATGGGGCTGGGAAATAAGCTGACTCTCCCTTAGGGAAAGCCCATCTTCAGTCCTAAGAGCCCTTTGACCGTTTCCTTACAGTCTACTGGCAGCCTGTGTGCTGCCCTCCAGAAAGGCACTGCTGTCTCATAGCACCTCTGTGATATCTGAGAGCCCCATGAGGAAGGTGCAGAGATGGTGAGAGTATGGAGATGGTGGTGGGAGGCTGTAAATGGGCATCTGAAAAGAGCCCTGTGTGTCCTTGGCTGGAAGGGGAGTGTGGAGAGCTCCGTCAGGTGCCCAGAGAAAGGGTGAGAAGTTTGGAGCTGTGCACTTTGAAACTGGACTCGTCTGCTCTCAGCAGGGAATGGTTTCTTTTTAGAGCAACATATGAGTGTAATTATCCTCCAGCTCCAAGAGGTTGTGAGCACAGGACAGGTGAGCACGAGACTGAAAGACAGACTAGCTGTCCTCACTCTGCAACAAGGGACAGTGAATCCTTTTTTCTCAGGACTCACAGTAGAAATGCCAAGGATTTCTACCTTTGAGGAACACTCCCCAGGGGTGTCAAGGACATCTAAATTAAAATAAAATTCCTATATAATCCCTGAAATTCTGTTCCTCAAACCTCATTCTTTAGAATTCAGAGTGAAGCTGCTGAAAAGCCCTTCTACACGATGAGTGGTTTTCACCTGACAGAAATTGTGTCTGTCAGAGCTAGACATCCCCATTCCCCTGTGCCCACTGCTTTACAGCAGGACTGACTCCTGTGGAGCCCATGGGCAGAGGTCCCTGCTCCTCACAGCACACTCAGCCAGGGGAAAGTGGAGCTCAAGCAAGGGAGCTGCACAAAGATCCTCTCAGTAAAGAGAGAGGCAATGTGGGGGGTTGTATGAGAACTGCAACATTTGGGGGTTTCTTTGCTTGAAAAGTCTCTGCTAACTTCTCAATGTTTGTTCTTCCTTGCACAGTCCCCCATGTGCGGAGATAGTAAAATGTCCAACAGCAGCACCTTCAACGAGTTCCTCCTCCTGGCATTCGCAGACACACGGGAGCTGCAGCTCTTGCACTTCTCACTCTTCCTGGGCATCTACCTGGCTGCCCTCCTGGGTAACGGCCTCATCATCACAGCCATAGTCTGCGACCACCGCCTCCACACCCCCATGTACTTCTTCCTCCTCAACCTCTCCCTCCTCGACCTTGGCACTCTCTCCGCAACTGTCCCCAAATCCATGGCCAATTCTCTGTGGGACACGAGAGCCATTTCCTACTCAGGATGTGCTGTTCAAGTCTTTCTGTTTGCCTTCTTGTTAGGAGGAGAGTATTCTCTCCTCACAGTCATGGCCTATGATCGCTTTGTTGCCATCTGCAAACCCCTGCACTATGGCACACTCATGGGCCACAGTGCTTGTGTCAGAATGGCAGCAGCTGCCTGGGGCAGTGGTTTTCTCCATGCTCTCCTGCACACTGCTAACTCATTTTCCATACCACTCTGCCAAGGCAACACAGTGGAGCAGTTCTTCTGTGAAATCCCCCATATCCTGAAGCTCTCCTGCTCAGACTCCTACCTCAGAGAAGTTGGGCTTCTTGTGGTTAGTGGCTGTTTAGCCTCTGGGTGTTTCATTTTCATTGTGCTGTCCTACGTGCAGATCTTCACTGCTGTGCTGAGGATCCCCTCTGAGCAGGGCCGGCGCAAAGCCTTTTCCACGTGCCTCCCTCACTTGGCCGTGTTCTCCCTGTTTGTCAGCACTGATCTGTTTGCCTACCTGAAGCCTCCCTCCCTCTCCTCCCCAGCTCTGGATGTGGTGGTGGCTGTTCTTTACTCGGTGGTGCCTCCAGCAGTGAACCCCCTCATCTACAGCATGAGGAACAAGGAGCTCAAGGATGCAGTGAGGAAACTCATTCAGCTGGTACTAGCTCGGCAGCAATAAGCTGCCCATCTCTCCTCACAAGCCATTTCCAGTTTATCTCAGACAGCTCTTTTGTTTTGGGAGTTCTGCCTGTGATAGTCATGTTTTCACAGAAAAGTTTGAATTCATCCCACCTCTCCAGAGGCCCAAACCCTGTCTGTCTGACTCAGATGCTTTCTGTAAATCTGCCCAGACTGTGTCAGAGCTGGCCTCCCTTGCAGCATCTCTGTAATAAAAGGGGATTTCATCAGTACACTGCCTGAAGACTGCGCTCTTCTTCCAAAGTGGGAGCCAAGAATGCACTCAGGGAATTGTACCCGAAAAGCCCCTTTTGCTGTGACTGGGTTTTCCATGGGCTAAGGACGATGTGCTCATAGGGTGATGTGTGAGGGAATGAGGGCTGGATTCAGCCTTCACTTGGGGGTGCCCACTGGCCCTGGAGAGGGTGAGTGCTCAGGAGTTTTCTGCTGGGGACTGTCTCAAATATTAGAGGGCGGGTGACAGATGCCCATCCTTCTGGAAGGCAATAAGGAGCCACCAGGTGAGCACAGGGGATTTCCAGGGACAGCATGTGCCTGGGAAGGGCAGTGAGTGGAGACTCCCAAAACTAAGTGGAGTCACCCAAAGTCAAGGGCCAAACCAAGGAATGCACCAAATCAGGCTCTGCAATCTCAGGAGAGGCAGTGGGGACTCATCACGCACAGGGAAGGCAACCTCAAGGGTGGTTCATGTCACCAACAATGAAAAGTCGTAGCTGCATCTAATGGCACAGCTGACCCCATCCTGAGCCATTGGAAATGCCTTGTGATTGCTCTGAGCATCTTCCACAGCCACAGACACCTGGGGAGGGAGTTGTCAGGTGCAGTGATGCTGGACCAGCCGGGTCTGCCCTGACCAGCACGGCCAATGTCGAGTCACCCTGGGGTCCCACAGCCCGCTCGCCCTGCAGAGCAGCACCGCCAGCCCAGGGAACACAGTGGAGGGGTGCAGGAGTGGCTGGGCAGGCCAGCATGGACACACTGACCTGGGGAAAGGCTCTCTGGAGAACAGGGATGTCTCTGGAGAAGAGCAATGGTGCCATTGTGTGCTTGTGGGGAAGAATAAATGAAAACCTGTTTCTGTGTGTCAGCTCGGGGCAGGCTGCTCTGTCACTGGAACTGCCTGAGGAGCCCCGGGGCCAGGACTCATGTGCCGTCCTGGGGAGAGGGGCTGCCCAGAGGGGCTGCAGGCAGCCAGGGTTAAGGATGTCCTGGTGATGAGAGCAGTGGAGACATGGAGTGAGTGGCCTGCATTTCCTTGTGCCATTGCTGGCCCCCAGCATGGTGGCTGATGGGGAGGCTGACACCCCTCTCTGCCCGTCAGGACCTGCTGTCCCCTTCAGAGGGGCTGTGACTGAGGAGTGAGTGTCCAGAGCTCTGCAGCCCCCTGTGGTGGGCACTGCTTTGGGGTCACCCCCAGTGTGGGCTGCTCTGCTGGGTGGGCTGGGGAGAGGGCAGGGGAGGTGGGGAGAGCTGGGGAGGGTCTGGTCTGGTCTGGGAAGGGCCCAGGAGGGGAAAATGCCAGCAGGCATCTACTGTGTGTGAACGGCAGTGTGGGAGCACACGGCCATGTACTTGAAGGGCAAATGCAGGTCTCCTGGGAAAGTCATCAGGACGTGGCAGGTGCAGGAGAGAGGAGCCCAGGTTGTTCCCTGTGTTGCACAGACACACTGGGGAAGCTGCGCCAGGACCATCGTCCCAGACCAGCCCCTCACATCACCCCTTTCCAGTGCTGGCTACTCACCCCAGCTGTGGGGTGGTCCATGGCCACCTCCATCCTCCTGCAGCTCTCTGTATCCCAACGGAGGGGAAAAGGCCAGCCTTGCATGACCTCTCTTCTGCACCAGACCCTGGCAGATCCCGGAGCATGGCTGTTTGCTGACCCCCACGCGGGGCACAGACTGGGCTGGGTATCGGCCCTCCAGACTCCAGGGGAATTTCTAAGATTCACTTAATAATCCGCCAACTCTTTCCATATTCAAGGTCTCTGGTTGCACCTCCAGCTGTGCTCTGGCTTTCCTCGCTCCATCCCTGCGTGCATAGAAAATGTCTCCATGATCCCTCTGGGCAACCAGTGTCCCTTCCACCCTCTGTGCATGTCCACCCCAACACCCTGACTGCTGGTGCTGCTGCCAGGGCAGAGGTGGAGGATCCCCGCAGCTGTTCCTCAGGGATCTCCCCAGGGAAACGCTGTGCCCAGCTGCAGACTCAGCCCCAGCCCTAGCATGGCAGAGGAGAGCTGCCCTCTCCTGACCCCTCTGGATGTGCCAACCCCACCTCAGCCCAATCCTGAAAGGTTCCAGCACAGCCCTTGAGGGAGCTGGAGCTGCCTCTCCTAATCGTGCATCGTAAAATCAGACCCAAGTGGCTGCCCTCACTTTTTCATCCAGCTAAGACTCTGCGTGCAGTGTTAGCTGAGTAGGGCTCCAAATCTGAAGCTCTCCTTACACCTTTACATTGGCTGTCAGGCAAGTGTTGCTGTGGATATATGGTCATCTTTTGCATCTAAAACCTTCTCTGGGTGCTGCTCAGGTCCCAGCATCCCTTTCTAAGGCTTTCCTGACTGTAGTTCAGAGACCGGTTCGAGGTAGAGATGGGGATTCAGGTCAGCAGGATGGGCACAGGGACAGGTCTGGACATGAGACGTGCAGGGCCAGGAACAGGCACATCCACAGCATAACTCAGGCAAGGCTCCAGCCTGTGGTGTTTCACTGAGGATGCAGGAATCACTCCAGTGCCCCTTCCGTGCGCCTCCTGGGTCCCCATTGCCTCTCTGGGGATTGCAGAGCCCTCATTTCCCCATGCGTGCCTGGATTTAGTGCTCTACCTTCTGGTCACTCCACCACCGTGGACTGTCCCTCACTTCGTGAGGCTCCACTCACTGCCCACCCCAGGCACATGCTGTCCCTGGAGATCCCTGAGCTCTCCCAGTGGTTCAGATTCCCCTCCAGAAGGATGGGCATCTCTCATCAGCACTGTCACCTGTGGGACAGCCTCGGGCAGAAAATTCAGAGACCATTCCCCAGCTCCACTGGCACTGGTCACCAACAGATGAACCCTGGATCCAGCCCTCAGTCCCTAACAGATCACATGGAGACTCTGAGCTTGTCCCCCGCATCCCATGGAGTTCACAAGCAGAGCAGCAGGCCCTTCTGAGGTGCAGTTTCTTTGGGTGTATTTTTGACTCCAGCTTCTGAAGAAAGGCCAGACTTCAGGCACATAATGGAGGGGATCCCCTTTTATTATCGCAATATTATTGTGCAGGCCAGGTCTGGCCTAAATGCACCCAATGCCTGGCCCTGCCTGAGCTCACAGGAATGCACAGGGAAGCACAAACCTACCACCAGCATGTTACAAGAGCACTGAGGCCATACACACACACCAGAGCAAGGCAGGACAGTGTGGAAATGAGGAGAAAAGCCCTGAAAAGAGAAAGTCCTGCTGCTGTTGGTGGATGTGTCTCCAAGAAAGTTGCAGCCCCCAAGTGAAGGCTGCAGCGAGGAAATGCCTGCTGTGGCAGTGGGGGAACGGTCCTGAGGAACAGAGGGTCTGTCCCCACAGACTTCGTACAGACTCTGATCCTTTCCACTCTCGCTCTGCTTGGAGTGTTGGAAGGCTGTAGAGGGAAGGGACCAGCCCATGGTGACAGCCGGCTGCCACCCTCACAGGAGAGGGGTGTGAGATCATACCCTGACTGTGGCCACAGGAGCTGAGCTCTCCTAATGGACACAGGACCCATGGTCTGCCCAAGCCTGTACTCGTCGGAGCCTGACTCTGTGCCCCTGAGCTCCCTTGGTGTCAGCACCAAAAGACACACTGCAAACGGAAACTCTCCTCATTGCACTGAAGGCATCCAAGGAGCTCAGACTAGTGGGCTCTGAGGTTCCTCCATCTGCTGATGAAGGGAGAAGTCTGGCTTCCTGCTTCAGCATGGTCTCTTGATCAGATTCGAATGAGAGATTCCTGAGGACAAGTGGCACAAAGCAAAATATTTATTTCTTTTAGGAGAATGTAACAGAGAAAAGTAAGTGAGAAAGAAAGACATGAGCAACCCATAGCTATCTTGCCAAATACCCTGGGAATGAGGAGCAGATGCACATGGGAGAGTTATTGGTGCTGCCATTGTACCTACTGAACCAGTTTCCTCAGTGCATCTTTGAGCTCCTTGTTCCTCATGCTGTAGATGAGAGGGTTCACTGCTGGAGGTACCACCAAGTACAGAACAGCCACCATCAGATCCAGAGTTGGAGAGGAGAGGGAGGGGGGCTTTAGAAAGGCAAACACAATAGTGCTAAGAAACAGGGAGACCACGGCCAGGTGAGGCAGGCACATGGAAAAGGCTTTGTGTCGTCCCTGCTCAGAGGGGATCCTCAGCACAGCAGTGAAGATCTGCACGTAGGACAGCACAATGAAAATGAAACACCCAGAGGCTAAACAGCCACTAACCACAAGAAGCCCAACTTCTCTGAGGTAGGAGTCTGAGCAGGAGAGCTTGAGGATCTGGGGGATTTCACAGAAGAACTGCTCCACTGTGTTGCCTTGGCAGAGTGGTATGGAAAATGAGTTAGCAGTGTGCAGGAGAGCATGGAGAAAACCACTGCCCCAGGCAGCTGCTGCCATTCTGACACAAGCTCTGCTGCCCATGATGGTCCCGTAGTGCAGGGGTTTGCAGATGGCAACATAGCGGTCATAAGCCATGACTGTGAGAAGAAAATACTCCCCTCCAAACAAGATGAAAACCAGGAAGACCTGGGAAGCACATCCTGAGTCGGAAATGGCCCTGGTGTTCCACAGGGAATTGGCCATGGATTTGGGGACAGTGGTGGAGATGGAGCCAAGGTCGAGGAGGGAGAGTTTGAGGAGGAAGAAGTACATGGGGGTGTGGAGGCGGTGGTCGCAGGCTACAGCTGTGATGATGAGGCCGTTGCCCAGGAGGGCAGCCAGGTAGATGCCCAGGAAGAACGAGAAGTGCAAGAGCTGCAGCTCCCGTGTGTCCGCAAATGCCAGGAGGAGGAACTCATTGAGGGAGCTGCTGTTGGACATTTTGCTATCTCTGGGCATGAGGTACTGTCCAAAGAAGAAAAGACATTGAGAAGTTAGGAGAGACTTTTCAAGTAAAAAATCCCCCAAATGTTGCAATTCTCATGCAACCCCCCCCCCCCCACATTGCCTCTCTCTTTATGGAGAGGATCTGTGCGCAGCTCCCTTGCTTGAGCTCCACTTTGCACTGGCGGAGTGTGTTATGAGGAGCAGGGACTTCTGCCCATGAGCTCCACAGGACTCAGTCCGGCTGTATAGTGGTGGGATACATGGGAATGGGGGTGACTAGCTCTGACAGTCACAGTTCCTCTCAGGTGAAATCCACTGGGCATGTGGAAGGGCTTTTCAGCATCTGCACCACCACTTCTAAAGAATGAGGGTTGAGGAGCAGAGTTTGGGGGATCTTTTAATAGTGTTTATTTTCTTTGAGATGCCCCTGTCACCCCTGCGGAGTGATCCTCAAGGGCAGCAATTCTCAGCATTTCTACGGTGAATCCTGAGAAAAATGGATTCCCTGTCCCTTGCTGCAGAGTGAGGACAGCTACTTTGTCTATTATTCTTGTTCCCAGCTGTCCTGTGCTTGCAACTCTTGGAGCTGGAGGACGATCACACTCATATGTAGCCTTAAAGAGAAACCAGCCCCTGCTGAGAGCAGACGAGTCCAGTTTCAAAACCGCAGCTCTCCAACCATCTCTCCCTTTCTCAGGGCACCAGAGGGAGGTCTCCACACTCCCCTTCTAGCCAGGGACACACAGGGCTCTTTTCAGATGCCCATATACAGTTCCCCAACACCATTTCCATACACTCAGCATCTCTGCAGATTCCTCACGGGTCTCTTGGACATAACAGAGATGCTATGAGGCAGCGGTGCCCTTCTGGAGGGCAGCTCGCAGCCTGGCAGGACGTGACAGGGAAATGGTCAAAGGACATTAAGGACTGAAGATGGGCTCTCCTTAAGGGAGAGTCAGCTCAATTCCCAACACCACAGACTGCATTTCCTGCAGCCACAGGGGCTAGAAGGGGGCTGCAGACACCTCACTCCCAGGCAGACCCCTCTGTTCCACAACTCGCAGGGCAGGTGTCGGAACTGCAGCTGAAAACCCTGAACCCCAGGGAGCCCAAGAGAAGAACAGGAGCAGCATGGAGAGGAGGGGAAACAAGGAGCAACCCCATGATCCTGCTGCCAAGGGAGGCAAGGAGAGAGGGGCAGATGGGCCCTCAGGAAAGCCTTCACCTTACCCAGCTGGGCATGCTGCCTCACAGATGGTGACAACTCAGGGCAGTCACTCTCAGCTCCTGGACTCCATGGCTGTCAGGGCAGAGGCTCTGCTGGGTCAGAGAAGAGACATGGGGGGCTTGTTCGGAAGAAGCTGTCTGCATTGGAGAGACTGAGTAAGACTTGCTCAGATCCATTCTCCCAGGACAATTCTGTTCGCAGTTCCCTCTCATTCCCTGCCCATCTCTGCCACCCGGCACTGTCCCTGCTGCCAGCTCTTACTCTGTCCCAACATCTTTTCCTTGCCGCTGCTCAAAGACCCCCTCAGACCCTCTGTGTGCTCCATTCTGCCCTACAGAAACCACCCAGGACAGGGCACTGGGCACAGGTTTCTCTGTTCTCACAGGTCCTAAGGAGCGGGTCAGAACAACTCATAAAGCAGTCAAGGTGCTGCTGGTGCTGTCTGTAGGCTGAGGTGGGGTTGAAGGGGTTTGATGAAGATTCTCACAGACCAGAAGTCACTGAATTCATGACTGAATCTATCAGTCATAGGATGGGATGGGTTTAGAAGATCCCTCCAGGAACCTCAGGAGCATTGTCCTGCAGCCAGAGACTTACCATGTCAGGAGCTGTGAAGATTCCTCCCACAGTGAACTCTCCTCTGGCCTCCCACTCCACACTGCCTTTCACTTCTCATCTCATGTCAGCAGCAGCAGGCAGTGCCCAGAGCCCTGCTGCTCTTTGCAGAGGAGCTGCCTCTAGACACAGCTCTCTCTCAGCAGTGCTGCCAGGTTGCCACCAGCTCCTTCCATTGCAGGAACCTGGCCCTGCCCAGGAGCAGGGGCCCAGCTGAAGTCCTGACTTCCTCTGTCCCTTGTGCTCCCTCCTCCTGGGAAATGTTCCCTGAAGTAGACTAAAATCATCACCATTGGTCTCTTTCTCAACACTGAAGGGAAACGGATTCCAGCATTACAATTTGTCTCATCACAGGATGGTTATCTGCAAGAGGTGGAAATGTCTCACTCCTAACTAGACGGGAAGCTACTCGACCCATGGTTCAGGTTTTGATTCAGATGAGTCAATCTGGGCATCACATGCCTATTTAGAAGCCCCCGGCATGCAGTGGGATTCAGCGCTCTCCTACGAACATCAAAAAAAAAGCAGGAGGTGGGATTCTCCTTGCCCAGCCCAAAGTATACACAAAATAGATGTCTGTGTGTGAGATCCCTGTCTAAGCTCCCATTATAATCACCTGAGATGGAGGGTGGGAGTCAGTTCCTCCCACACAAACAGCTGGGGACAGTTGAGGAGACAGAGGTGTTCCAAGTCATGTGTCAGTGTCTGCTTGCTCTGATGGAGCAACTATGAGACCCACATCCTTCTGGAGCATGAGGTGGGGGCCAGGTGGGGAATTTCCTTGGCCATCTCAAATGACCCCAGACACCTAATACTGATAGAGCCCCACTCACTAGGAAGCTGTGACACAAGCAGATCCCTACGGTGCAAAATCCTGATGTAATCCAGTGCAGACACTACATGTAATGACATAAAAAAAGGCTGGCAGGGCCCTCTCAGATTTCTGCGGTGTCCAGCACAACTGCATGTTTCTAGCACATACAGTATGGCCCCTACAGGAAAGCCCTGCCTGTTTGGAGTGGTGCTGGGCAAGTGCCCCAGAACATCTTGCGTTTCCTACCTGTGCCCAAACAAATGAATCCTACCTCTGCCTTCGGGCACAGTCTGTACTGCCCACATCTAAGCGTGCTGCATAGCTGGGAGGCACATCACACCAAGGTCTCCACTCATGTCCCTGCGCTCTTAAAACCTTCTAGCTCTCTTCTCCCTGACCCTCTTTTTGCCCTCAGATGACATAAACAGGGACTGTGCTAATGAGGTCCACAGGGTCACTGGATCGCAGGCTGTCCAGGCCAGGGACTTCTTCCAGTGGCACCTTATCCTGTCTGGATATTGGTTCACTTCTGTCACAGGCCCCAAGGTGCTGCAGAGTCAACTCAGGCAGCAAACCTCTTTCCTGCCATTTCTGCACAGCCCAGCTCTCTTTCTCCCTGGCCTTGAGCACTGCAGGCTTTGCTCTCTTAGTGGGAACCTCCTTTCACCATGACATTGCCACCTGCTTTGTATACCAGCATGGCTCTGCTCTGTTCTGAAGTGGGGCCATCGCACACACAGTGTCCTTGGCTCCTGGTATCAGGTTGCAGCATGACCAATCTGACTGAAACATTGCTAGAGTACTGAGATGTGGTGGGATCACTTGCACGATAGGAGAGCCCCAACGGTAGGGTACAAACTCTTCAGGAGAGACCAACGGGGAAGATGAGGAAAGGGGATGCCCCTTGTGTGAAGGGACAGCTTAGTTGTGTGGAGCTCCTAACACATTAAGGCAAGGCTTTGGGTGAGAGCTTGTGGGTGACAAGGGTGACATCGCAATGGGAGGTACAGAGGAGGTGGACGCATTTTCCTTTAAGCAGTGTGAGTAAATCTGTGGATAACAGACCCTGGTTCTTATCAGGGGGACTTTAATCCCCCTGACATGAACTGGAAGGGCCAAACAGCAGAGTGCAAGCAGGCCAGGAGGCTTCTGGAGGGCATCAGGGACAGCTTCTTCGCACAAATGCATGATTTGTGATGCTTCTTTGTCTCTGAAAATTTCAGACAGGGAGGAACTGATCAGGGATGGTACAGTCAGTGTCTGCCTTGCCTCCAGTGATGAAGAAAAAGTAGAGTTCCAGATCCTGAGTGGAGTGAGGAAGGATAGTACAGAGGAGCACAGACCCTGGACTTCAGAGGGGCAGACTTGGGTCTGTTGAGGGGACTGGTGGGGCATCCCATGGGAGGCAGTTCTGAATGAACCAGCAGCTCAGGAAAGCCAGCAGGTCTTTAAGGACAGCACCCAGCAAGCACAAAAATAGTCCATAGTGGTACTCAGTAAAACTAGTAGACATCTTGGGAGATCGGCTTGGCTACACTGGGAACTCAGGACTGAGCTCCAGGGCAATAAGGAAGCAGAAGGAAGGAGAGGCTGCAAGATGGTATTTAGAAATATTGTCCAGTGAGAAGGGATGGTGTTAGGGAAGCCAAAGCTCCCCTAGGATTGCCCATTGCAGGGAACATCAAGAGCAGGAAGAAGAGCTGCCAGAGCTTCAGTTACAGGAAAAGAGTAAAAAGGAAAATGTTGGCTCACTGCTGGATCAGGCAAGGGATCTATTAACAGCAGATGCAGATAGGTGTGAGGAGCTCAAGGCCTTCTTGGCTTCAGTCTTCACCAAGAAGGTCTCCTAGGCTGTTGTGCCTGGTCAGGAGTCCAGAGGGGGGAAAAAAAGCAACCAATGCTGGGTGATGACTGAGGGAGGGATGACTCGCAAGAACTCAACCCATACAAGTCTATGGGACTGGATGGGCTGCACCTGAGGACATTGAGAGGGCTGGCCGCTCTCACAACAAGGCTAGTCTCTATCCTCTTTGAAAGGTTGTGGAGATCAGGGGAGGCCCCAATGACCAGGAGAAGGAGTATGTTTTGACTATCATCAGAAAAGGCCACAGGGAGAAACCAGGGAGCTGCAGGCTGTTCAGCCTCACTTTGGTGAGGAGTGTTTCATGGAGTGATTCCTCTTGCATCACGTTTCTGGGCACCTGAAGGAGAAGAAGGTGCCTGGGAACTGCCAGCATGGATTTAGTGCAAAGAAATGATTCCTGACCAACCTGATTGCCTTCTGTGATAAAAGATCTGTACTTGGTGAGGAGAGGGGAGCAGTGGGTGTCATTTACGATGATTTTAGCAAGGAGTTTGACACTGTCTCCAAGAATATTCTTGTATACTAATAGGGCATTATGACAGGCTGGGCAGACAACCAGATGGGTTAAAAGCTGGTTGGATGATCAAGCTCAGAGGGCTTTTGTGAATGAGTGGTGCTTTACCTGGAAGCCAGTGACAGGTGGAGTACACAGGGGTCTATACTGGGACCTGTCCTGTCTAACACATTCATCAGTGACCTGGAGGACACAACTCTCATCACATTTGCAGATGGCGCCTCATCAGGAGAACAGTCATAAACTCAAGGGCTGCCATCCAGATGGACCTCAGCAGGCGGGAGGAATGGGTGGCCTGTACCTTTATGAAATTCAAAACTGAACAAACACCAGGTCCTGCCCCTGGGGCAGACCAACACCCTGCAGTGATACAGGCCGGGCAGTGCTGGCTGGGCAGCATCTCTGCAGAAAAGGATGCAGGATAAACACATCCAATTAAGGTTTGTGTTTCTGTATCCAGGAGAAAATCACCAGAAGTGTAACCTGTTAATGGCAACCCCCAGAAGTCTAGAAAGTGGAGGATGTACTCCTACTGAAGGCTGCTGATGGAAATCGGTGTAGTGGTCCTCCCAAAGTTGCTGAAACACAAGATGGAATTCAGATTCCTAATTTATAAAGATTTGGCCCTTATGAAGAAAGAACTGATATTGTAGTTAAGGCATTCAAATGCTAAATCCATTCCTATTATGAACACTGTGACACCCATCTTTTGCAATGGCAGACTGTCAGAAGACATGCTGTTGGCAAACAGATCTTGATTGACGTGCACTTTGCAAACATTTCATACATTTGGTTCAGGATATAAATAACTATCTTGAAATCACCAGAATTGTTCTCCCGGGCAAAATTAAACATCTGTCTATTAAGCCTGGGGGGGAGGGGGAATGGGGGAAGGTCGAGTTTGAGTGAATCCTTTGACTCAGAAAACATTCTGGACAAATGTTTTCAGTGCTGTTTGCTGCCACAGAAAATTCTAGAAGATTCAGGTAGGGTGCCCTCGTGATGACGGTATCCATTTGCTTGGGAAAGCACCGCATTCAGGTGCTTCAAGGATACATAAGTGAACAGGAAACGGAAGAAGGAAAGCTATTGATAGGAATAGCTCTTTGGGGACATTTGCATGGCATCCAGCTGGTGTTGCAAGCTACCAAACTGGTGCCTATGCTGGACCCTTCTGTAACAGTGTAGTAAATGTAGCTTTCAATCAGAATCCAAGAGCCTCCCACTGTACACAGACATGTGGAATATAAATGATAGTTGGTGCTGTTCTTTGGCCTTTCGGGATGCTGGTGTCCAAGTCAGCGTCGAGCACAAGCAGCACAGCGCAGGCAGGAAAGCTGAGGGCAGGCACTGTCAAAGGAGTCTGGCTATGAATAATAATTTCAAAGTTCATTTTGTAAGAGGTGACAACCTTTCGCCTGTCTGAAGAGCTCCTCAGCTCACAGCCTGCTGTCTCATTTCCAGAGGCTCCTTCCAACCAGGTTCCTTGCTTGGGAAGATCAAGACCATTGCCTGCAGGTGGTACCTCAAGCACATAAGCAGACAAGCCTCTACCCCATGAACAAAGCAGCAAGCATCCTTTCCCAGGATGCATTTCTCTGTGTGTCTGATCAGATGAGCAACACTCAGGCAGTTCTGGTCCCCCTCCACACACACACACTTGACTCAACGAATCCTATGCGATTAAAGAAGTGAAAAGGTGCCTGTGTGCATCTTTCTTCAGGGGAGGTGGTGCTAGCAAACAGAGCGGACAGGTCCAGCGTAGGAGCTGCCAACTTCTCCAGAGCACCTATTCCTGCAGGCTCCAGGGGAGACCTTTGCCTGTAGCCTGGCTCTCCAGCTGTTCGGCTACACAACCCCTTTTTATTTATTTATTTATTTATTTATTGCCTAAAAGGATGGACAACACATTTCCTTGGTTTTGAGTCACTTCAGGAATACTGTGTTTTAAGTCAACATGACTAAGAGTCTGTGGATCTTTCTGGTGGAGGCTCGGTCCTTCCTTTTGGTCAGTAATAACAACGTACTTTATTGGAACTCCAGTACTGAGCTTCAGCTTCATGCTTACTTCTTCCATGTATTGATATAACCTTCCCTTCCCGACCAGCTTTTCTCTACTCTTTATTCTCCCACCCCTCACTCTTAAAACAGCCAAGATTGTTTCCAAAGACCCAGCAGTTTGAATCCAAGGGACACAGACACTTACTGTAGCAGTTAAGGAATGTTTCCTCTTGTCTAGTAGGCATTTGATGAGACAATTCATCTTCAGAACCCTGAAGGTGATTCCTCATCTCTGTACATTGCATCTTCTTTTAAAATGTGATTAATACCCCCTGAAAGACAAGAGACATTTGTTAACTTCCCTGAATAGTCCATATCCCTCACTTGCACTAGTACAGCTTCCAGATTAGAGCTGAAATACATTCTCTTGCATTTGGTGATTTAATGGAAACACACTATGTTCTTAAGTCTTTCTCCTACCACACAGCACAGGAGATGGTACAAGTCTCTGCAAAACTCTCCTGAATATCCTGATTTGGCTAAATGTCTTTCTCCAATGGTGAAAATAACTATTCTCCCAAGGGAAAAAAAAAAAAAAAAGATGATGCTCAGAAATGCCTTCTGTAGTTCCTAGACATGTAAAGAATACACGCGCACACCCCCCCCCCAACATATATATATATATCATATATATATATATGTGAATGATATATATATATCTGTGATGTCTATATATGTATATCCACATATAGGTGTGTATATATGTGTGTGTATTGATTATACATAAATATATTTCATGACAGAGCACTGTGCAGAACAGACTCCCCACACAACAGCAGGAACTGTGGTTTCGTAGCTCTGTGCTGTGTGTGATTCATTTCTACCAGCTGATAAGTGTTTCTTTCTAAATGCAACAGCAGGCTCTTTCTTCCAGCGTCCAAAAAATCCCAAAGAAGCCAACCAAATCCCTGCTTGCATGAACTCAGTGATGAGTCTATTCCACGCACTCCAGGCACCCTGCTGGATCCACGGCAGTGGGAGCCCAGCACAAGACCCCTGCCCAGCGCAGCCTGGAGGTGGCTCAGGCCTCCCTGGAGAGCCCCAGCCCAGCAGGGAACAGCCCTGCAAGGCCAGCGTGTTTCTGGCCTGTCGTCTTCAGAGACAGAAGTGTCCTCACCAGCCATTTCACCACCCTGTTGCTGCTGCTCAGCTGCTCAGGCTGAAGTGACCTCACAGCTGCTTTGCTGATGCCCTTCCTGCTGCTGACCTGTCCAGGACTCAGGCAGAAGTGACCTCACGGCCTACACTCAAGCCATAAACCTGCTTCTGGCCTAACAGCAGCACAGGCAGAGGTGACTTCACGGGGACCTACACCAACCAAGAGCCTGCTGATGGCCTATCAGCTGCAGAGAGAGAAGTGACCTCACAGTCAGCACTGAAGCCATGTGCCTGGGTCTTGTCTATCAGGTACTGAAGTGGCACTGACCTTACAGGCCCACATCTGGGTCATGTGCCTGGGCCTATCATTTCCTCAGGCAGACGTGACCCCACAAGCACAATCCCCAGCCACGTCCCTGCTGCTGGCCCGTCATGTTCTCACCCAGAAGTGACCCTGTCATTGACTCTCTGGAAGGTGGGGAAGGGTTTTTCCCCCCAAGATTTGCTTGCTTCTGCAGTGGCATCGCAGGAGCTGGGGGAGGGCCGAGGAGGTAGCAGTGCCCTGGCCCCAGGCATGTGTCAGCACCTTCCCCTTGTGATTCATGGGACCTGTCCCTCCTCCCTCCAGCCCTCTGACTGGCCAGCTGCTCTCCAACAGGGTGACAAGAGCCTGAGGTCTCCTTGCCGATCCTGAAGACATGCTCCTGATGGACTCCCATAAGCACTGCTGGCTGCTTGTCCCCAAGTGCCTGGCCCAGGAAGTGTGTGCAGGGCTGTTATCACAGCAACATGCTCAGGAAGAATAGGAAGGGCCAGGCCCATCTGTGCCCATCCAGATGGCTGCAGGGAGCACCCTGGGGACTTGGTTTAGTTCAACACAATGAAAGTCTGGGTGTAGGGTGCTCCTACCCCTAGGTGCACTCTCCAGTGCTGAGAAGCTAAAAAGAAAGTTTTAGGTGCAGGAAGAAAAGCAGAGAAATACTGCAGGTCTCATTCAGGCAAGATGTTATGGGATCTGCTTCTGAGGGTGTTTCAAGGGTGGCTGTGATGTGACTCAGCTCCCTTGTGAGCCACACATTGCAGGCATCCTGTAGTCTTCAGCCACCCAGTACTTTAAGGTTCCAGACTGGAATCTTTGCCTGAGTGCCCAGGATTGCCCCTTTGGCTGGGAGGGGTCTCTCAAATCCTGCTGCCCTCCATCCCACAAGAGCTATCAGGAAAGCTTATTCATCAGTTGCCTGCATGAAGGGACAGAGTGCACCCTCAGCAAGTTGGCTGATGATACAAAACTGGGAAGAGTGGCTGATATACCAGAGGGCTGTGCTGCCATTCAGAGAGACCTGGACAGGCTGGAGAGGTGGGCAGAGAGGAACCTCATGAAGTTCAACAAAGGCAAGTGCAGGGTCCTGCACCTAGGGAGGAATAACCCCATGCAGCAGTACAGGTTGGGGGTTGACCTGCTGGAAAGCAGCTCTGCGGAGAAGGACCTGGGAGTGCTGGTGGACACCAAGTTAAGCATGAGGCAGCAATGTGCCCTTGTGGCCAAGAAGGTCAATGGTATCCTGGGGGGGGCATCAGGAAGAGTGTTGCCAGCAGGTCGAGGGAGGTGATTCTCCCCCTCTCCTCAGCCCTGGTGAGGCCACATGTGGAGTACTGTATCCAGTTCTGGGCTCCCCAGTGCAAGAGAGACATGGCACTACTGGAATGAGTCCAGCAAAGGGCCACAAAGATGATTAGGGGACTGGAGCATCTCTCCTGTGAGGAAAGGCTGAGAGAGCTGGGCCTGTTTAGCCTGGAGAAGAGAAGAAACAGTATTGGCTCCAGTACTGGTCCCTGGGGGACACCATTAGTGGCTGGCCTCCAGATGGACTCTGTGCCACTGATGACAACCCTCTGAGCCCAGTACTTCAGCCAGTTGTCAGTCCACCTCATTGACCACTTATCTAGCCCATCCTTCATCTGCTAGTATATGAGGATGTTACGGGCAACAGTGTTGAAAGCTTTACTGAAGTCAAGGTAGACAACATCCACTGCTCTCCTCTCATCCACCAAGCCTGTCACCTCATCATAGAAAGCTAATTAAACATGATTTCTCCTTCGTAAATCAATGCTGACTACTCCCAGTCACCCTCCTGTCCTTCATGTGTCTGGAAATAGTAGCTAGTATTAGTTGCTCCATCATCTTCCCAGGGATCAAGGTGAGGCTGACCTCCCTGTGGTTTCTTGGATCCTCCTTCTTCTTCTGCTTGAACATAGGGGTGACATTTTCTTTCTTCTCGTGCTCAGGAACCTCTCCCAGGCAACACGACCTTTCAAAGATCCATCAGCACTCACAGGTGCATCCCATCAGCGCCCATGGTCTTGTGTAGGTCCAGTTTGTTTCAGTGTTCCCTAACCCGATCCTCTTCCACCAAAGGAAAGTCTTCATTGCTCCAGACTGCCCTCTGATCTCAGGGGCCTTGGCTTCCTGAGGGCTGGTCTTACCAGTAAAGCCTGAGGTGAAGAAGGAAATCAATATTGTCAGGAGGGCCTCTACTACATTTAGCAGCGGGTCCACATTTTCCCTGGCCTTCATCCTGCTTATGTACTTGTAGACACCTTTCTTTGTCCCCTTAACATCCATATCCTGTTTGAACACCAGGTGGGCTTTTGGTTTCCTAACCAATCCCTGCATGCTTGGAACATGTCTCTGTATTCCTCCTGGGTCATCTGTCCTTGCTTCCAGCTCTTGTACACTTCCTTTCCATGCCTGAGTTTTGTCAGGAGCTCTTTGTTCATCCATGCAGACTTGCTGCTGCCTATGCAGCATTTCCTGCTTCTTGGGATGGACCATTCTTGATTTTGGAGTAGGGCATCCTTGCAAAATCAGCCTGCTCTCTTGGACCCCTCTTCCCTCCAGGGCCATATCCCATGGGGCTCTTCCAAGAAGGCCAAAGTCAGCTCTCCTTAAGTCCAGGGCTGTGATTCTGCTTTTTGCCCTGCTCTCTCCTTTCAGGATCCTGAACTGCACCATCTTGTGGTTGCTGCAGCCAAGGCTGCCCCCAGCTACCACGATCCCAAACAGATCTTCCTTCTTTGTAAGCATGAGGTCCAGCACAGCTCCTCTCCTTATTGGCTCTTCAATCACCCGTGTCAGGAAGTTGCCTTCAGTGAACTCCAGAAACCTCCTGGACTGCTTGTGCCCTGCTGTATTGTCCCTCTAGCAGATATCAGGGTGATTCATGTCCCCCATGAGGACCAGGGCCTGTGAAAGTGAGGCTTCTTCCAATTGCCTGAAGAAGGCCTCATCTATTTCTTTTTCCTGATGTGGTGATCTGTAGCAGACACCCACTACCATGTCACCCATGCTGGTCTGCCCACTAATCTGGACCCATAAGTTCTCAGCTGGCTTCTCACCCGTCTCAGCAGAGCTCCAGGCCCTCCTGCTGCTCTTGCACACAAAGGCAGCTCCCCCTCCTCACCTTCCCAGCCTGTCCTTCCTAAAGAGCTTCAATCCACCCATCACAGCATTTAAGTTGTGTGACCTATCCCACCACATTCCCACGATCCCAGTGAGATCATAGCCCTGTAACTGCACACAGACTAATTCCTCCTGGTTTTTTTTTTCCTTTTCTTTTCTTTTTTTCCCCATGCTGCATGTGCTAGTGTGCAGGCACTTCAGAGAGGCACCCTGGCATACTGGCTTCCTAGAAAGGACATGGGAGCTTTCAGGCACTGGAGCAAACTAGACACACACACACACATGTCCATGGGAGCAGGGGAATGTCCTTGTGGGGTTGCTCACCTTCATCTTGGAAAGGTCATGATGCTCGGGAAGTGGAAGTGATGGCTGCAAAAAGGCAAACACCACACCCACCTTCAAGCAGAGCAGTAACCAGGGGCAGGGCACAGCTGGACAAGTGCATTGAGCAGCAGCACTTTTACATGGCACTACTCCCTTTCGTCATCCCTCCTCTCCATTTTCCCACACTGTCTCCTCTTTGATTCAGCTTCATCTCTTCCTCTCCCTGCCTTTGGCCCATGCACTACAATTCCCGTAATTAATGGGATACTTTTGTCTCCCTGTGATCAGTGACAGAGTCCTGCTGGACCCTCTGCAGGGTTGTACTGGGGAGATTCCTTCAATGCCTGCCATCAGTGACCTGAGAGTTCCAGTCTCTGTCACCTACTGCTTGATACTCTGGAGGGTCTGGCTGCTATTCAGAGGGACCTTGACATGCTGAAGAATGGGGCTTAGAGGAGCCTCCTGAAATTCAGCTAAGGCAAGTGTGGTGTCCTGCACCTGGGGTGTAGTAACCCCAATAGCCTCATGCAAAGGGTCCACTGAGGGCCAAGTGTTGAGAGAACAGCTTTGCAGAAGAGGACCTGGGACTCTTGGTGAGCAAGCTGAAGAGGAGTCACCAGTGTGCCCTGGTGGCCAAGGCCATCAGCCTAGTTTTGTCTCCTAAGATGCCTCTGGCTAAGGGTGTTGAGCTCTGTGGGCAACCAGACCCCAAAGCCCACCCCACCATGAGCTCTGGAGGAGAGCTGGCTAAAGGCATTCCAGCAGGGAAGGAAGGCTCAGGAGGGAAGTCAGCTCCTCCAAGGGAAAAGGAATTGGACAAGGCATGGCTGTCCCCATCTCCTTAAAAGAAGGTGAGGAGTAAGGAGCAGAAATGCAGCTGGAGCCAGGGGAACAGAAATGGAGCGGGGGGTTGCTGATTCCCTAGGGGCAGGGGAGAGAGATCCAAGGCATTGCTTGCACCTCTTGTTTTAGCCCTTCCAAACGGGAACTCTCCACCTCACCCCAGCCTCTCCTGCTCCCCTTGCAACCAGAGAAACCATGGCCTCTTACCCTGCCAGCCCATCTGCTTCATCCCCAGCTGGTTCCTGAGGCCATGCCTGACCAGAGGAGAGGTTGGGTGGGAGTAACACGTAAAGCCCTGTCGCGAAGCAGTGGTGCACTTCACTCGTAAGAGGGAAGCAGCACTATGTTTATTGTGGTAAGATAGCGACTTAACAAAGTTCAGTCATAAATAAGAATGATTTAACGAGGTTCAATTGGCAAGGTTCACTCAGTTATTTACTGCATGAAGGACAGGGTCAGATGCATGTGCAACGGAGACCCTCCCTTGAGTCACGAGGTTCAGAAAGGACCCCCTTGCTTTCTAAACTCCTTCGGAGAGGAGCCTAGGTGCGGCTGGATCCAGTCTTAGTCTCAGACTTGGTCAACGGTTCATGTCTAAAGGAATAAATATGAAAGGGACCCTCCCGTTGAGTCACGAGGTTCAGAAAGGACCCCCTTGCTTTCCAAACTCTCCCTTGGAGGAGCCTGGGTGCGGCTGGATCCGATCCTAGTCTCAGACTTGGTCAACGGTTTATGTCTAGGGGATTATGTGCACAGTTAATCAGAGATATAACTCAGCAAAGTTTCTGAAGTTCACAAAAGTTCAGCATGCTATTAATCACTTACTGAGGATCTGTCACGGGTCAGGAATCTCTCAACCTTGAGGAGAAACCTTGAGAGGCGTCCCTGCTCAAGAGGAGGTTCTGCAGTGCAGCCCGCTGCCGTGCAGGAGAGCTCAATGGGCTCTGGGCTGCCCACAATTGATGGGGGAGGGACGATTGACTCATAGTCATATTTGCACGCTAGATGAGTCTTAGTTGGCGCATGCTCAATTAGTCCCTGTGCTGTTTACAGGGAGGTCAGGTTGAGGGGGAGAGAGCACATCAGTGGGGGGGAAAGGAGCACACCGTCACAAGCCCCCAAAATGGAGAGGGTCCAGTTTTCTGCTGGAAGGGCAATGGAAGGGCACCTTCACTGAGAGCTGTATACTGGCCCCGGAAATAGACAACGCTGAGGGAGATGGATCCCATCCCCGGGAGCCACAGCAAGAAAGACGTCCCCATGTTTGCACCTGGAAGGCACTCACATGTCTTTCCAAATTCCTTCTTCTATCTGTCTTCTTAATGAAAAACAAAACAAAACAAAACAAACCTTGAAGCTCTCAGCCACTGAAATATATAAAGCCACGATCCCTTTATTATGAAGGAAAATGCAGAGCCATGGCATTTTTCACATTTGCTTCTAAATAAGAATCTTTTTCTCCAAGGATCTTTCCCTTTCATGCCTGTGCCACTCCACAGGCAGTCTCAATGCTAAGCACTTTCTGAAGATGACCCTGGTAGCCAGCATTTGCCTTTGTGAAAGAGCTGAGAGAGATTTGTGCTCAGTGTCAACCACCTAGCATGAGCTCTGAGTGCAGGCCAGAGCTTTCCTAAATGCTTTCTTCAGGGCTTCCCTGACCTCCCTGTTCCGCAGGCTGTAGATGAGGGGATTGACCAGGGGCGTGAGGACGGTGTAGAAGAAGGAGAACACTTTGTTGAGCTGCCTCAACTGGGGGGTTCTGGGCATCAGGTAGACAATGATGAGGGTGCCATAGAAAACAGTGACAACGATGAGGTGAGAGGAGCAAGTGGAGAAGGCCTTTTGCCTGCCCACGCTGGACGGGATCCTCAGGATGGCAGCTATGATGCACACGTAGGAGGCCAGGTTGGACAGGAAAGGGAAGACTAGATTGAAGACAGCTAGTGTGAAAGTTACCAGTCTGGCCGCATTGGTGTCACTGCAGGCAACCTCTAGCAATGGGGTAAAATCACAGAAGAAGTGGTCAATTACCTTGAGGCCACAGAACTTTAAACGGGATACGAAAGAAGTGACTACCGTAGAGGTAAAGAATCCCACTAGCCAAGACGCTGCTGCCAGCTGTAGAGAGACCTTCCAGGTCATGAGGCTAGCATAGAGCAGGGGCTGGCAGATGGCCAAGTACCGATCATAGGACATCATGGCCAGCAGGTAACACTCACTGACTAAAAAATAGCCAAAGAAGTAGAACTGAGCCATACAGCCATGAACAGAGATGGTGCTGTCCCCAGTCAGGAAGCTGGCCAGCAGCCGGGAGAGGATGGTGGAGCTGTAGCAGGTCTCCAAGGAGGACAGATTGCCCAGGAAGAAGTACATGGGGGTGTGCAGATGCCGGTCTGCCACCACCAGCAGAACTATGAGGATGTTTGCAGCCATCGTTACCAAGTAGATGATGAGCGAGAGGAGGAAGAGCGGTGTCTGCAGCGAGGGGACATTCCCCATTCCCAGCAGTATAAACTCCACTGGTGATGTATGATTGTCCCATTCCCCTTTCTCCATGTAGCGCCACAGGTCCCTCATTCCTCTTTTGCCAGCAAGGCAGCCTACAAGAAAGAACATTTGATTCGTTCTTTCCTTCTTGTAAAGAAGAATCATGAAGGACTTTGCTGTCAGGGAGAACATCGACTCTGGCACTTCTCTGACTACATTTGTGTTCCCTTTACGGCCTCCATGCCTAGTGAAAGGAGGGAACTAGGGTTTTCCAGAGAGTTAAAGCAGGCATCTAAAGAGAAGCCCCTCCTAGGAGAACCACAGAGGTGAGCTGTCCCGCGGAGATGCTCATTTCATGCTTGGAGTGGAGTTAGAGGAGAGAAAGCATTCGCTCAGACTGTGACAGTGAGTGTGTCGCAGGACGGGTGTCTCAATGGTGAGCGGTGGGTGAGGTTAGGGAGGAGCATTGTTCCCATCCTGTTTGCGGTAAATGCCTGGGACATGCCTGGGGGCACGGCCAGGGAACATTCCTGCCTTAGAAACACAGCCCTCTGCCGGATCCTACCTCCCAGGTGAGGTGTTGGTGCCCCTCAGCAGGGCTCTGGGCTGGCTCAGGGGCAGCAAAGGCACAAACTCTAACTCTGCGCCGACTGGCAAGCTCGCCAGGACTCTGCTGAGCTAACAAGGGAGTTGGAAGAAATGTGTGGAGGGAAGAGGGAGCTGGAGGAGAAGACTCCCAGGAAGGGAAATGCCCATCACCTTTCTCACCCATAGATGCCACCATGCAAAACCTCAGCAGCTAAAAAGAAACAGACCTCACTCAGAAGACACAGCACAAACCTGCAGTACTCAGGATGAGGTGATGACCTCTGCACTGATGGCAACGGGCAAGGATGATCCAGGTCGGGGTCTCATCCTCTGCCTCTTCCCCACCACATCCTTCTCTTCCCTGAGCTCTCTGCAAACCACCACCCAGGGCTCAGGCATTGCTCTGCCCTTGCTGTCTTCTTCCAGCAGCACCTGTGGTGCTTGTCCAACAACACCTGAATGTCCCCTGCCCTCTGGAGTGTCCTGAGGGCTAAAGCACTAACGAGTCTCTGAGGGCTCCTGCTGCAGCTGGTCTCTCCCTAGGGACTGCAGAGAGTGAGCAGCGCAGAATTGGCTCTCAAAGGAGACTGAAACTTCTGAGCTGCTGGAAACTTTGTGAACACTTCCCGGCATACAGCTTTCCCTATAACTCTGGTCACTCAAACTCTGGGACATGCTGCTTTGAAAAGGAAACTGAGGCAGAGAAATCATCAGGCCTCCTCCAAAGTCATGATGCAAAGTCAGGAGAGATCCCACGAATGGGATTCCCCTCATCTCCCTGCATGTGACTCTCTGTTCCCGGATTCTCTACGGTTTAGAGAATCCTGCTTGCCTGAGCTGGTCCCTCCAGCCTCCTGCGATGGTCGGGGGGAGGAAGAGGTCAAGCACCTGGCATTTCCTCCCAGCCATGGAAACTTGCCATGGGGATGGGGTGAGTCCCCCCCAGGTGCCAGGCTCTGTACCTTGAGGGGAGAGGGCCCCCCAATGTCTCCCAGAAGCACAGGGGCCTCACGTGTCAGGGGCTGAAGGGAGCAGAGCTACTGATATTTCCTCCTGGTTTCTGTCCACCTCTTACCTTGGAGGTTCCCAGGAGCCTCCTTTGCTCCTGTTGTTGCAGCAATAGTTGCCACTGGACATGATTCCTCTCGGCCCTGTTGGACTTGCCCGTCATGAGATGAAGTCTCCTCGCCATCTGCCCTGGCTGGAGGGGCAGGAGCGGGTGGCCCCATAGACACAGAAGTTTGTGCGACAGCTGCCTGAGCATCTGGAAGGCCTTCTACTGAATTGGCTCCAGCTGGTCACTGTCTTGCCTTTATTTGGGACCCAACACTGGATGTGGCACTCTAGATGTGGTCTAGCGAGCACTGAGTGATGGCAGGTGATCACTTCCCTCAATCTCCTGGCCATGTTCCTGCGCACACACCCCAGGAAGCTGTTGGCCTTCCTCACTGCGAGGGCACACTGCTGGCTGGTGTTCACTTGGCCGTGCACCAGGACCCCCAGGGCCTTTTCCACAGAGCTGCTCCTGGCCAGGCTGTTGTCAGGGCCCTGCGGCCAATAACAGGCCTTCATGGCCCTCACCAACCTCACCAGGAGCCTCCACACACATGTCCAAGAGACCCCATCTAAGCTCAGGCCTGGGCCTTCAGTCCCATCTGGAGCTACGTTGCAGGTGGGCTTGCCTGCAGCTGTATTGCAGGTATGCCTGTTCCTGCCCATGGACCCTGTTGATCCGGACTCTGAATCAGAGCCTAACTTTCTAGCTCTACCTTAAACCTACCTCATTGCTATGGACTTGCCTTGCAATTACAGGGCTTTGTATGACCCTGGTTACTGTCATTGGACCTGATCCTGATTTGCCAAGATGTGATCCCGGCTTGACCTGGGACCTGTCTTGACACCAAGAACTTTCCTGGTGATCTGGAGTCTTGGCTGAACCTGGCTACCATCTCCAGGTCTGCCCTGCTCTCCTCACTGGGCTACGGTGGGGCTTGACCCTGGCTGGTGAGACCCTTGCCTTTTTGGCCTTGTCATCATGTTTGACTCCTGGCTCCCTGTCCCTTTGGGAGCAGCCGGCCCTTGCTGCTGCCTAAAATCTGCCCACAGCCTGTATTGTTGCAAGGGCTTCTTACTTCCCGGGGGCAAGATTTGGCATTGATCTTTGCTGAATGTCATATGACTGCCTGCTGCCTGTTCCTCCAGACCTTCAAGGTCCCTCTGGATGGCTGCCCCATGCTTGGGCACATTGACTGGTACCACTCTACTTTGGTCTCCTCTGCAGACCTCCTCCAGGTGAGCGTGTCGTGGGGGGGGGGGTTATTATTATTATTATTATTATCATTATTATCATCATCATCTCTGGGTTTATTGCAAAGAGATTTATTGAAGATGGAGATACAGTGTAGTCATAGCAAGCGAATCTTCCTGCACATTTGTTAGTGCCCAAGTCTCGGTTTCTTACCACTCCAACGGTTTCTTGTCGGAGGTTCTCTTAACTCCCGGAGAGTAACCTCGAGAGGCGTCCCAACTCAAGGGGAGATTCACCGCCGTAGAGCCCGCTGCCGTGCAGGAGAGCTCAACGGGCTCTAGGCTGCAGCGCTATTTATGGGCACGGAGTTTAACTCATGGTCATACAATACTTGGTGTGGAGATGTACCTTTTTTTGCTGACCTCATGCTGTGTTGGGGAAAAGATGCCTTTTTGCTGACCTTGTGCCATGTTGGGGAAAATATACCCCCTTTTTGCTGATCGCATGCCCATTTCTGGCCTCACCAGTTGCAACCAGTATGGCCTACCTCCTCCTGGTCAGCCCTGGGCACTGTCAGTTATTTGCAGTTAGCTGGGGCCTGAGATAAGGGCGGGGAGGGGATAGTTGTGCTCCACTGAACTTTGAGTCTGAGGTGGGGGTGGAGGTAGTTGTGCTCCACCACAGGTCCTTGTAAACAGCCTTGGCTGCTGTAAGAGTGAGGGGTGGGAGAGGAGAGAGTAAAGAAAAGTTTGTCAGGGAGGGAGGTTTATATCAATACATGGAAGAAGTAAGCGTGAAGATGAAACTTGGTACTGGAGAACCAATAAAGTACGTTGTTATTGCCGACCAAATTGAAGGACTCAGCCTCCTCTTCCTCCACCAGAAAGATCCACAAAAGATCAATGGGCACTGATTCAATCCATGCTATTCCTTAAGTGACTCGGGACCAAGGAAATGTGTTGTCTATCCTTTTAGGTAAAAGATCTGCATGGATTTGTGTAGCCCTCTTTGCCTTTCAGGCTTCCAGGATTGTTAAAACAGTAGTGAATTATGTAGTGGGAAAAAAAGTGAGAAAGGGTTTGTTAAAGCAGCATAAGAGAAAACTTGAACCAACGTCTGCATTTGTTTCTCTCTAGGCCACTAAGCTTATGTTAATCTTTTGATATTTCAGTGTGGAAGTCATTCAAACCCACAACTGAAAAGTGAGGTTACATTGTCCCAGTTATTTTTCTCCATTGCTCTTACTGTGCTGGCCAGGAAATCTTCTGACCTACTGAACTCAGTTATGTCTCCAGGACCTTTGGCTTGAGCCAGCAAAGGTGCTGCAGTGCTGCGGTGACAAAAAGGAATGCTGCCCACAACTGTGTTTCATAACATGACAGCGAGATCACTGGAGAGTTTATTTGCAGTCTGGGTTAGAAGGCAGCACACAAGGAAAGATGAAACCATTGGAATGAGTGAAATAACAAAAAGAAATATCGTATACACACTTGTGATAATGCTGGAACTTTGCCTATCCAATTTGCAGTTTGTTACATACAGCTCCTGTGTTTCAATGCCCATGTTAAGTTTTTGCCTAAAAATGCTGTTCTGCTCCTTCCTCCCCTCCCGCCTTCTTTGCTAACCGTTGACCAATTTCAGCTGAACATGGCAAATGTAGAGATCTCCATGTTTTTGAACTCTAGGCATCATGAAAATGAGGGTTGGGGTGATGAAGGGATCTGGACAGGTGGGTGCTGAGGGAGAAAGTTGTAATTCTCCCCCATAGTGGCTACCTGACCCCTTGCCCTGCCTGCATTTGGCTGGCCAACGCCCATGTGATGTGCTGTGAGAACCACCACTTGGCCAGCTAGCACGGTGGAGACCAGCAGCCAGGGGGGGCGAGGGGGGGTAGGGGGGAAAGAAAAGATAAAATCATTAATATCTTTGTCTTCCTTGGTGCCTTTATTTCTGAACACCTTGTTTTCTGATTATTGTTCTGGAAATGCCAATTGTCACCCAGCATGGTACAGGCCAGGGCTCTAAACAGCGGGAGAGCCAGGCTACAGGCAAAGGTCTCCCCTGGAGCCTGCAGGAACAGGTGCTCTGGAGAAGTTGGCAGCTCCTACCCTGGGCCTGTCCGCTCTGTTTGCTAGCACCACCTCCCCTGAAGAAAGATTCACACAGGCACCTTTTCACTTCTTTAAACGCCTAGGATTCATTGACTCAAGTGTGTGTGTGGAGGGGGACCAGAACTGCCTGAGTGTTGCCCATCTGATCAGACACACAGAGAAATGCATCCTGGGAAAGGATGCTTGGAACTCCTGGTAAGGAGGTGGCCTGGTTTTAATGTGCTTCCTGTTCTTTCTGCCTGAAAATCCACATTTCTTTTAGATTGAAGGACATCAAATGAAGATGTTGTGCATGACCATAGTTTCCATTCTGAATTAGACAATCAGAAGGTTGTTGTCAGCTCAGGGAGCTGGAAGATGCTGCTCCTAATCCTCTCTCCATGGCAAGAGCTCCTGCTGGTCTCATTCAGACAGTGGTTTTTGTCTCCTCGTAAGACTCTGTAGCTCCCAGGAGGTGGCTCTGCATCAGCCTGGCTGCAGCTCATGCCCTTCTCCTAGCTTCCTTTCTTGTAATGCTGCCTTTTTTTTTTTTTTTTTTTCAGGAGGTGGGGGGGAGAAATGTGTTTCCTTTCTTTCATTGTACTTAAGAGGAACAGTTATTGTACACTTGTTGATTCATATAAACACTTCCTTTATTTGGGTACAGTTACCAAATATAAACAATGCCACAGCCTGAAATGCCCCATTGGAGGCACTGAAAGCATTTCAGCAGTTCTGTTTGTACACCTGTGCCTTTTTCTTAAGGAGGAGAAAAATAAAGCATGAATAGACTTGGTGCTGTTCTGTTCCTTTTTGCTTTTAGGCAGGAAATCTGTCCTGTTGTTTGGCATCCCTCTATTACAGCATCTGGAACTTTAGTGGAGGCACTTGAGAGCCATTAAAGCATGGACAGACATGTTATGTGGTTGGATGCTCATCTGCTACATAAGATGATTATCTCCCTTTGGGTTATGTGATGGCTGCCTCTGTGGTCATCTACCAGTAATGTCTAGTCAGTGCCCATATCTGCTGCTAGCACTTTCCTCCTGGGGACCAGAGCTGCCTGAGTGGTGGTCATCTGATCAGACGCACAGAGAAATGCATCCTGGGAAAGGATGCTTGCTGCTTTGGTCATGGGGTAGAGGCTTGTCTGCTTATGTGCTTGAGGTACCACCTGCAGGCAATGGCCTTTGATCATCCCGATCAAGGAACCTGGTTGGAAGGAGCCTCTGGAAATGAGACAGCAGGCTGTGAGCTGGGGAGCTCTTCAGACAGGTGGAAGGTTGTCACCTCTTATAAAATGAACTTTGAAATTATGACTCATAACCAGGCTGCTTTGACAGTGCCTGCCCTCAGCTTTCCTGCCTGTGCTGTGCTGCTTGTGTTCAATGCTGACTTGGACACCAGCATCTGGGAAGCCCAAAGGACAGCACCAACTATCATTTACATTCCACATGTCCATGTACAGTGGGAGGCTCTTGGACTCTCATTGAAAGCTACATTTACTACACTGTTACAGAAGGGTCCAGCATAGGCACCAGTTTGGTAGCTTGCAACACCAGCTGGATGCCATGCAAATGTCCCCAAAGAGCTATTCCTATCAGTAGCTTTCCTTCTTCAGGTTCCTGTTCAGCTATGTAATCCTGAAGCACCTCAATGCTGTGCTTTCCCAAGCAAATGGATACCATCATCACGAGGGCACCCTACCTGAACCTTCTAGAATTTGCTGCAGCAGCAAATAGCACTGAAAACGTTTGTCCAGAGTGTTTTCTGAGTCAAGAGATTCACTCAGGCCCAGCCTTCCCCCCATTCTGACACACACAATCTTTTTAGACAGATGTATAATTTTGCCCGGGAGAGTGAAATCTGGCGATTTCGAGACCGTTATTTGTATCCTGAACTGAATGTATGAAATGTTTGCAAAGTACAGGCAATCAAGATCTGTTGACCAATAGCATGTCTCCTGACAGTCTGCCATTGCAAAAGATAGAGGTTGCAGTGTTCGTAACAGGAGTGGATTTAACATTTCAGTGCCTTAACTACATTACCAGTTCTTTCTTCATAAGGGCCCAATCTCTACAAATTAGGAGGCTAAATTCCATCTTGTGTTTTGGTAACTTTGGGAAGACCACTACACTGATTTCCATCAGCAGCCTTCAGCAGGAGTACATCCTCCACTTTTATAGACTTCTGGGGGTTGCCATTAACAGGTTACACTTCTGGTGATGATGTTTTCCTGAATACAGAAACACAAATCTTAACTGGATGTGTTTATCCCACATCCTTTTCTGCAGAGATGCTGCCCAGCTGGGCACTGCCCAGCCCGTATCACTTCAGGGTGTTGGTCTGCCCCAGGGGCAGGACCTGGTGTTTGATTTTTGAATTTAATAAAGTTCATGGCAACCCGTTCCTCCCACCTGGTGAGGTCCATCTGGATGGCAGCCCTCGAGCTTATGATAGTTCCCTTGGTGAGGTGCCATCTGCAAATATGATGAGAGTAGTGTTTTCCAGGTCACTGATGAACGTGTTAGGACAGGTCCCAGTGTAGACCCCTGTGTACTCCACCTGTCACTGGCCTCAAGGTAAAGCGCAACTCAGTCACAAAAACACTCTGAGCTTGATCATCCAACCAGCTTTTAACCCATCCGGTTGCCTGCCCAGCCTATCATAATGCCCTATTTGTATACAAGAATATTCTTGGAGACAGTGTCAAACTCCTTGCTAAAATCATCGTAAATGACACCCACTACTCTCCTCTCCTCACCAAGTGCAGATCTTTTATCACAGAAGGCAATCAGGTTGGTCAGGAATCATTTCTCTGCACTAAATCCATGCTGACAGTTCCCAGGCACCTTCTTCTCCTTCAAGTGCCCAGAAATGTGATGCAAGACGATTCACTCCATGAAACTGAGCAGCTTGCAGTGCTCTGGGTTGTCCTTGTGGCCTTTTCTGATGATGGCCACAACATACTCCTTCTCCTGGTCGTTGGGGCCTCCCCTGATCTCCATAACCTTTCCAAGAGGATAGAGACTGGCCTTGTTGTGAGAGCAGCCAGCCTTCTCAATGTCCTCAGGTGCAGCCCATCCGGTCCCATAGACATGTATGGGTTGAGTTCTTGCAAGTCATCCCTCCCTCAGTCATCACCCAACATTGGTTGTTTTTTTTCCCCCTCTGGACTCCTGACTAGGCACAACAGCCTAGGAGACCTTCTTGGTGAAGACTGAAGCCAAGAAGGCCTTGAGCTCCTCAGGCCTATCTGCATCTGCTGTTAATAGATTCCTTGCCTGATCCAGCAGTGAGCCACCATTTCCCTTTTTGTTCTTTTACTCTAACTGAAGCAGTAACAGCTCTTCTTCATGTTTGTGATGTCCCCTGCAAGTGTCTATCCTAGGGAAGCTCTGGCTTCCCAAACACCATCCTTCTGATTCCTGTATGCTGCCTTATTGCCCTAAGCTGAGGTATGAAAGAAGGTGCCCACTAAGAGAGCAAAGCCTGCAGTGCCCAAGGCAGGAAGGAACAGGGCTGGGCTGTGCAGGAATGGCAGGAGAGGGGTTGGCTGCCTGAGTGGATTTGTAGCACCTTGGGGCCTGTGACAGAGGTGAACCAATGTCCAGGCACGAAAAGGTGCCACTGAAGGACTCCCTGGCCTGGACAGCCTGTGATCCAGCCACCCTGAGGTCATCATTAGTGCAATCCCTGTTCATATCATCTGGGGGCGAGAAGAGGTTCAGGGGGAGGAGAGAAAGAAGGATTTGAGAGTGCAGAGACTAGAGTGGAGACCTTGGTGTGATGTGCCTCCCATTTACGCAGCACGCTTGGATGTGGACAGTACTGACTGTGCCTAAAGGTAGAGATAGGATTCATTTGCTTGGGCACAGATAGAAAACCCAAGATGCCCTGGGGCGCTTGCCCAGCACTGCTCCAAACAGGCATGGTTTTCCAGTAAGTGTCATGCTGTATGTGCTAGAAACATTCAGCTGTGCTGGACACCCCAGGTATCTGATATGGACCTTCCAGCCTGTCAGTAAATCAAGTGTCTGCACTGGATTACATTATGATTTTGCACTGTCGGGATCTGCTTGTGTCTCAGCTTCATAGTGAGTGGGGCTCTAGTGGTATTAGACATCTAGTGTCATTTGAGATGGCCAAGGAAATTCCCCACCTGGCCCCCACGTCATGCTCCAGAAGGATGTGGGTCTTATAGCCACTCCATCAGAGCAAGCAGGCACTGCCACATGCCTGGGACCACCTCTGTCTCTTCAACTGTCACCAGGTCTTTGTGTGTGAGCAACTGACTCCCACCCTCCAGCTCCAGGGATTATAATGGCAGCTTAGGCAAGGAGCTCACGTGCAGACATCTCTGTTGTGTACACCTCCGCTTAAGTAAGGGGAATCCCACCTTCTGTGTTTTTGTGGAGTTCATGGGAGGGATCTGAATCCCACTCCAGTCCAGGTGCTTCTGAACAGGCATGAATGCCCAGATTGACTCATCTGAATCAACACCTGAACCATGGGTAAATGAACTCCCTTCTTGCCCCTTTCCAGGTGTCCTGCCTACTTAAGAGATGGGAATAGGGGCTTCCAGAGTGGGACATTTCCACCTCTTGCAGATAACTATCCTCTGATAAAATAAATAATAATGCTGGAATCAGTCTTCCTTGAGTGCTTAGAGAGGGACCAATGGTGATTATTTTAGTCTACTTCAGGGAACATTTTGCAGGAGGTTGGAGCACAAGGGACAGAGAAATTCACATCTTCAGCTTGGCCTCTGTTCCTGAGCAGGGGCACGATACTGGGATAGAGGGAGCTCATGGCAACCACGCAGCACTGCCCAGAGACAGCTGTGTGCAGGAGCAGCTCCTCTGCAAAGAGCAGCAGGGCTCTGGGCACTGCCTGCTGCTGCTGACATGAGATGAGAAGTGAAAGGCAGTGTGGAGTGGGAGGACAGAGGAGATCTCAGTGTGGGAGAAATCTTCACAGCCCTTGACACAGTAAGTCTCTGGCTGCAGGGTAATGATACTTAGATTCCTGGAGGGGTCTTCTGGACCCATCCCATCCCATGGCTGGTAGGATTTTTAAGGATCACTCTCCTGGTTCCTCCAGTGCATAGGTGGGGGAGGAGATGTTTCAGAGCAGGGATTCCCTGCCACAGCAAAAGGCATCACAACTACTTTCTTCAGGGATGGCTGCAGGGGTGTGAAGCCAAGAAGTGCACCCATGTCTGCCCAGGGCTGGACTTCAGAGCAGTGTCCCTATGACCCGGGGAGCTGTGTGCCTGGAGCAGTGACTCTACCTCCTGTGAGGGTCAGCACTCAGCCTGCCCAAGGAGCTCCCCATAGTACTGCAGGGAGAAGCTTTGGGTGAGACGAGTAACCCCAGCAGGGCAGGTTCATTCTCCTGCTGAGAGGGTGCTGTGTGGGTCATGGCTGCTCACAGCTCTAGCTCACCTTCAGAACATGTCTGGAAAAGACTTTTCAAGAGGACACTCATGGCAGGCTTACCTGAAAGGGAACGCACTCTCCTGAGCCTCAGATTTTGTTCTGTATCTTTGGCAGGGCACAAATTGAAAAGGATGCTTTAGGCTTAGGTGACTGAAGGAGAGTTCTGCAGTGGTACTGGGAGGGATCAACAGGTCTGCAGACTTTGTCCAGACTCTCCTCCTTTCCACTCTCATTCTGCTTTGAGCGTTGGAATGCTGTAGAGGGAAGGGACCAGCCCATGGTGACAGCTGGCTGCCACCCTCACAGGAGAGAGGTGTGAGATCATACCCTGACTGTGGCCACAGGAGCTGAGTTCTTTTAAGGGACACAGGACCCATGGTCTGGCCACACCTGTACTCATTGGAGCCTGACTCTGTGCCCCTGAGCTCCCTTGGTGTCAGCACCAAAAGAGACACTGCAAAAGGAAACTCTCCTCATTGCACTGAAGGCATCCAAGCAGCTCAGACTAGCGGGCTCGGAGGTTCTCCCATCTCTGCTGATGAAGGCGGAAGCCTGCCTTCCTGCTTCAACATGGTCTCTCGATCAGATTCAAATGAGAGATTCCTGAGGACAAGTGGCACAAAGCAAAATATTTATTTCTTTTAGGAGAATGTAACAGAGAAAAGTAAGTAAGAAAGAAAGACATGAGCAACACCTAGCTATGTTGCCAAATACCCTGGGAATGAGGAGCAGATGCACATGGGATGGTTATTGGTGCTGACATTGTACCTACTGAACCAGTTTCCTCAGTGCGTCTTTCAGCTCCTTGTTCCTCATGCTGTAGATGAGGGGGTTCACTGCTGGAGGCACCACTGAGTACAGAACACCCAACACCAGGTCCAGACCTGGAGAGGAGAGGGAGGGGGGCTTCAGGCAGGCAAACATGACAGTGCTGATGAATAGGGAGACCACAGCCAGGTGAGGCAGGCACATGGAAAAGGCTTTGTGCCGGCCCTGCTCAGAGGGGATCCTCAGCACAGCAGTGAAGATCTGCACATAGGACAGCACAATGAAAATGAATCACCCAAAGCCTAAACAAGCACTAATCAAAACTGCCCAAACCACCCTGAGGTACGAGTCTGAGCAGGAGAGCTTGAGGATCTGGGGAACTTCACAGAAGAACTGCTCCACAACATTGCCTTTGCAGAGTGGTACTGAAAATGTTTTAGCAGTGTGCAGGAGAGCATTGAGGAAACCACTGGCCCAGGCAGCTCCTGCCATTCTGACACAAGCTCTGCTGCCCATGATGGTCCCATAGTGCAGGGGTTTGCAGATGGCAACAAAGCGGTCGTAGGCCATGACAGTTAGGAGAGAATATTCAGCCAAAATGAAAAAGACAAAGAAAAAGAGCTGTGCAGCACATCCTGAGTAGGAAATGGCCCTGGTATGCCACAGAGAATTAACCATGGATTTGGGGACAATGACGGAGATGGTGCCAAGGTCGAGGAGGGAGAGGTTGAGGAGGAAGAAGTACATGGGGGTGTGGAGGCGGTGGTCGCAGGCTATGACTGTGATGATGAGGCCGTTGCCCAGGAGGGCAGCCAGGTAGATGCCCAGGAAGAGCGAGAAGTGCAGGAGCTGCAGCTCCCGCGTGTCCCCTAATGCCAGGAGGAGGAACTCATTGAGGGAGCTGCTGTTGGACATCTGCTCCTTTGGGGCACAGGTAGACTGTCCAAGGAAGAAGAGACATTGACAAGTTAGGGCAGACTTCTCTGAGCAAACATTTCTCATAATCTCCCCAAAAACACACACACGTTACTTCTCCCCATCTCAGCAGCACCATCATTGAGCTCCATGGCTTGAACTCTGGTTTCTGCTGGCTGAGTTTAATGTGAGGAGCAGGGACCTCTGCCCTTGGGCTCCAGAGGAGTCAGCCCTGACCTACAGCACTGCTGACATGGGAACAGGGGTGACTACACTGTTATATTCCCAGTTCCAGTCAGAGTTAATCCATTCATGATGCTGAAGCCATTTTCAGCACCTTCACTCCCACTTCCACATAATGTGGGTTCATGAATAGTTTTAAGGCTTTTTTGCTTTTCTTTAGCTGACCCTGTCACACGGGAGGAGGAATTCCTGGAGGTAGAAACCCTCAGCATTGCTGCTGCACTCAGATGTAAATCACAGCAGCTGTGATTCTGGAGAGGCAAAAGGATTCACTCTGGCTTTAGTGCAGAGGGAGCAGAGCTGGCCTGTCCAGCTGCCTTCTTCCCAGCTGCCCTGTGCTCGCACCTCGGAGGTGGAGGACAGTTGCACTCGTGTTACCCAAAAAAGAAATGATACTGTGGAGAGCAGAGGAACGCACTTGCAAAGTGCCCATCAGCACTCTTTCTGAGGGAATGTGAGGCAGGTCTCAGCCCTCCCCTTCTAGCCAGCAACACATCAGGCTCCTTCCAGCTGCCCACATCCAGCCACCCAGCAGCATGTCTCAGCGTGGCCTCAATATCTAGGTGGCTTCTTCCTGGGGTACCTAGATAACACACAGATGCAATGGGAGAGCTGTGTCCTTGTGGAGGGCAGCTTGCAGCCCAGCCAGACGCCCCAGGGAAATGGCAGAATGTCCTAAGGATGGGGTGTCCTGACGAGAGACCTGGCTCATTCCTAGACCCCCACACTGCATTGCCCGGAGCCCCACAGGTTAGAGGGGCACTTGGGCACCTCGCTGTCAAGGACACATCTGCATGGCAGGACCCACAGGATCAGTGTCTGAACTGCATCAGAAACCCCCCTGCCCAGAGAGTCCAAGGGAAAGCACAAAGGCAGCATGGGCAGGTAGGAAACATGGAGCAATACCATGATATTTGTGGTGAGGGAGGCAGGGCCAGGGAGGGACAGAGGGGCACTCAGGAGTGTCTCCTCTCCTGGACGTCCGGCTGCTGAGGAAACGACTCCTGCCCTGGACCCCACAGCCTTGAGAGCAGAGGGCTGTGCTGGCTGGGGGAGGAGAGGAAGCGTTTACAGTTGATGGTTTCCTCTCACACTTTGAGCATGACTCTGCTGCCTGGAGCCGTCCCTGCAGGGAGCTGTTTCTCTCTCCCCACGTCTCTCCCCTGTCAGTGCTCACACCCCCCATCCCACTCGCTGGGTGCTCAGCTCTGCCCTGAAGAAACATCCCAGAGGCAGGACGTGGCCCAAGAGCACCTTGCTGAGGCTGGAAAGGTGATGCTGGCTCTGTCCTTAGGCTGAGGGGTGGATGAAGGCATTTGCTGAATCCCTCCCAGAACTGATCCTCTCTCAGTGTCACTGTTTGGAGCCTCCATCCCCTGTCTAAACCAGACAGATCCAATCCCATTTCACTCCACCCAAACAGAAAAGAACTGAAAGCACAGGCTCATGACAGCTCCTTCTCTTCCAGGTATCCCCTGCCTTGGCATTCCTGTTGAAAAGTCACCTCCAGATATGTTCCCCAGTCCTGACCCACACAGCAGCTTCTCAATGGGAGAAAGTACCTGCCCTGACGGGGATCTCCTCTCACCCAGAGCTTCTCCCCGCAGTGCTGTGGGGAGCTCCCCAGGCAGGCTGAGTGCTGCCCCTTGCAGACAGCAGAGTCACTGTCCCGGACACACAGCACCCTGGGGCACAGGGATACTGCTCTGAAGTACAGCCCTGGGCAGACCTGGGTGGACATCGAGGTTCCACACCCCAGCAGCCATCCCTGGAAGAAAGGAGCAGGATGCCCTGTCCCTCTGAATGTGTGGCTGGGAATCCTTGCTCTGAAGCATCTCCCCATCCTGGGATAGCAATCTTTGAAAAAGCAGTCATACCCTGGACTGGGTTCAGGAGACGCCTCCAGGAACCACAGTAGCATTGCCCTGCGGTCAGAGACTTACCATGTCAGGGGCTGTGAGGATTTCTGCCACAATGACCTCTCCTCTCTCCTCCCACTCCACACTGCCTTTCACTTCTCTCTGCCTTCTCTCATCTCATGTCAGCAGCAGCAGGTAGTGCCCGGAACCCTGCTGCTCTTTGCAGAGGAGCTGCTCCTGGACACAGCTATCTTTGGGCAGTGCTGCCCAGTTGCCATGAGCTCCCTCCATCTCAGGAGCCTGGCCCCTCTCAGGAGCAGAGGCCCAGCTGAAGACATGAATTTCTCTGTCCCTTGTGCTCCCGGGAAATATTCCCTGAAGTAGACTAAAATAACCAGCTATTGTCCTTTTCTAAAGAGTGCAGAGAGTCTGATTCCAGCATTGCAATTTATTTCCTCAGAAGATGATTATCTATGATAGGTGGAAATGTCCCATTCTGGAAGCCCTGATTCCCATCTCCTAACAAGGCAGGACACCTAGACAGGGACAAGAAGGGAATTCATGGACACATGGTTCAGATATTGATTCAGATGAATCAGTCTGGGCATCTCATGCTGATTCAGAAGGCCCTGGGATGTAGTGGGATACAGATCCCTCTCATGAACCCCACAAACTCACAGGAGGTGGGATTACCCTTCCCAGAATTGAAGTGAGAACAACATAGAGGTCTGCATGTGAGTTCCTTGTCTAAGCTGCCATTGTAATCACTGGAGATGGAGGATGAGAGTCAGCTGTTCACCCACAAACACCTGGGGAGAGTTGAAGAGACACAGGTGGTCCCAGGCATGTGCCAATCTCTGCTTGCTCTGATGGAGCCACTATGAGACCCACATCCTTCTGGAGCACCAGTTGGGGGCCAGGTGGACAATTCCCTTGGCTATCTGAAATGACACTAGATGCCTACTACAACTAGAGCCCCACTCACTAGGAAGCAGAGACAGATGAAGATTCCAATGTTACAAACAGCTGTTGTAGTTCAGTGCAGACACTTGATTTCATGACATAGAAATAGGCCGGCAGGGCCATTTCAGATGCCTGCGGTGTCCAGCACAACTGCATGTCTCTAGCAGATACAACATGGGACCTAGAGGAAAACCATGCAGCTTTGGAGTGATTGCTGGGCAAGTGCCCCAGGGCATCTTGCCTTTCCTACATGTGCCCAGACAAATGACAAATTGCCTTTAGGGAAAGTCCACCCCATCTACATCCATGTGTGCTGCATAAATGGGAGGCACATCACACCAACGTCTCTGCTCTAGTCCCTGCACTCTCAAACCCTTCTATCTCTCCTGCTCCCGAACCTCTTCTCACCCCACCAGATGATATGAACAGGGACTAGGCTAACAATGTCCACAGGGTGGCTGGATCACAGGCTGCCCAGGCCCAGGGACTTCTTCTGTGTCGCCCTGTCCTTCCTGGAGATTGGTTCAAGAAGTCTGTCACAGGTGAAATGGTGCTGCAGAGTCAGCTCAGGCAGTCAACCCCTCTCCTGGCATTCCTGCACGGCCCAGCTCTGTTTCTCCTGGCCTTGGGCACTGCAGGCTTTGCTCTCTTAGTGGGAACCTCCTTTCACCATTACAGAGGAGCACAATGCCTAGTGCAGGACAACAATACAGTTGGGTAAATCATTCCTGACCCACCTGATTGTCTTCTGTGATAAAAGGCCTGCACTTGTGGAGGAGAAGAGAGTAGTAGATGTCCAGTAGACATTCAGATGGGCAAAAAGATGGCTGGATGATCAAGCTCAGATGGGTTTCATGAATGGGTCATGCTTGACCAGGAAGCCAGGTAAAGCTGCGGTATGCAGGGGTCTACCCCACATCCTGTCCTCTTTGAAAGGCTCCTCAGCAGGGCAGAACAACACGTGCATCAGGACAGGCAGAGTCCTGACCGGCAGAGGAGTGACCCCAAGAAGAAGGCCTGGACATTATGAGGGGAGCCAGTGGTGCATGCTCACCACAAAGGAGGCCAGCTGCATACAGGACTGCTTTAGGAAGAGCGTGGCCACCCAGGCAAGGGCAGTTCTTATCCCCCTCCACTCAGCACTGCTGTGGCCACGTCTGGAACAGTGTGTCCCAGTGTGGGCTGCCCAGTGCTGGAGGAATGGGGAGCAACTGGAGAGGGTCCAGAGGAGGTCTGCCCAGATGGCATTGGGGGCGTGAAGCACATGGCCCCTATGGAGAGGCTGAGGGACCTGGGCTGCTTTAGCCTGCTGAAGTGGAGGCTAAGGCCAATACAGTAGCCGCCTGTGACTGCCTGTGACAGGGTGCTTTCAGAGATGATGGAGCTTTTCTTGGTAGTGGGAAGCCACATGAGAAGGGGAAACAACCACAAAGTGCATCTTGAGAGGTTCAGACTGGACTTCATGTAACAAGAATGTCACTCAAGGGTAGTGCTGTGGTGCAAGAGGACACCCAGAGGGACTCCGTGATCAGCCCCTTGCCTTTTGTTTCAAGGAGCAGCCAGAAAGGACAGAGGGACATCACTTGAGGTAGGAAGATCCCAGGGTGAGAGCAAGGCGGTGAAGCACGTTGGGTGTCTACAGGCTTCAGGGAAACAGATGCAGGTTTGTGACAACGTAGGACAGCTTGTGTTGGAGATGACAGAGGGCAATGGCAAGGCTGAAAGTCTCACACAGATCTGAGGTCTTTGTCCCATTTGCTATGGCTGGTGTCTCTGCTACTGAGGCCTATGAGAAGATTTCATTTCCTTAGAGCCATGTGGCCTTGCTGCCTCCTCACCTCCATGGAGCCCAGGAAGTGCCATATTGTTGTCCTGCATTAGGCATTGTGCTCCTCCCCACCCTGACACTGCCCCCAGGAAGAGCCCTGAGCAACATGTGAGGACAAGGATCACCCTACCCAGGGGCTGGCTGTCGGTCTTGGCCATTCTGCTTGATAACACACAGCAAGGTTGACTTGGCATCACAGCCACCTGCACATTGCCTTTGCCTACCTGCAATCAGGGCCTCCAACTTTCAGCTCTAATCAGCCCCTGGGGAGCCTTTGCTGATAATGACCCTCAGTGGGACATGTTAACGCTCCAGGAAACTTGGGGATTTGCTTCTGACATAAACTTCTTGAGAGGTTGCTTCAGTCTCCTCTCAGCATCTGAGGTTCATGGGCTCAGCACCAAAGACACCCGAGGGGTCATTAAGATGCAAAACCCCCTAAGGAGCCATGCCTCTCCCCATAATTTTCTTCAGCTCTTCAATTCTTGTGCTGTGGCTAATTGGAGAGGTTTCAGGAGTGTATTTACAAGAGGAAGATTTCAATGAGCATTAAAAAAAAAAAAAAAGGATTTCTGCTTTTAAAGTTTTCCTTATTTTTCAGCTTACAAACTAGAGTGATATCCACTTTCTCCAACTGATATTGATCCAGAGTGTCTCCTAATGAAGTCTGGACATGTAGGAAAAGCACCATCCTGGAGGTCAGACAGCCATGGAAAATATTCCTCCCCACCTCCCCAGCCCTGTCATTTCCCTCATCAGCCACTGGGAACTTAGATCAGTCTTGTTCAAATCTAACCTTTTGCCACTCAAGGCTGCAGCTGAATGTTACAGCTCATGTGCACCAATTCCCACCTGCTTTCCTTAGACAACTAGCTGCAAACAGGCACAGAAGGATTTGTCTTAATTGCGATCAAACACAAATAAACTTGATCCGGTGTCATAAGAAGTAAAATACACTCCTCAACTGTATGTCAAGTCCAAGGTGCCTCCAGTGAGGTCCACAGTCTACAAGGAATAACCTTCCTTGACATGTTCTTCACAAATAGATAGGAAAGACTGGATAAACACACAGTGCAGGAGTTGGTTGAAGAGACAGTTAGACTGCTGAAAGACAAGGCAAGCTCCAGGCTCCCTGAAGCTCAAAGCAGCAGCTGGAGAATTGAGAGGTATCCGAATGACAAAGACTAAGGGGAGGAGGAAGACTGGAAAACTATGGAAAGTGCATGTGCCCAGACCGTCTGACACAAAGTTCACTGTAGAAATGATCACTGTAATCTGGGAATGTGGAAAGAGGTGAAAGATTAGTGAGGTTAAAACCAAAGCATAACAGACAGAGCAACGGCAACACAAGTTAATGGGCAGATCAACATTTCTGCTCCTGAGATTCATGCCCTTCCTCAAAATTTCCATTACATCATCGTGGGAAAACACTGACATTTTATTAACATTATTCAGTCATTTCAGCTGACAAAAGTGGGCTCATATTTTTTTCTCATGTTGAGAACAGCTCTTCACCTTTCCAGGCAGAGCTCAAGTGTCCAACCACAAGCACCCAGTGCCACTTGGAGAGGCCCCGGTATCTCCGAGGCACCTGCCTGGGCCTGGCAGCTCTCACAGGAGACCTGCAGGAGACCAGAGCCCTCAGAGCTGCAGAAGGAGGCTGGGCAGAGGGCACCAGGGCACCTGCAATGGCACCAGCCACCCATGACCCTGTGCATCCCACCCCAGTTCTGAAAATCTCTTTCCTTTTCAGACAAAAAGATAATGCATAATCTCCCCAGAAGACCAGTATACAGAAACAGAACAAATCAAGAAAGACACTAAGAACACAAAAAAACCCTGGAAAGTATAAGAAAGCATTTCTTTGCTTTCAATCTTTGTCTTAATTTCTTTCTTGTTTCAGTTTTAATGTCCTTTTCTAAACTTTTCTGTTATAATCAGGCCTGCACCATTAAGCAAGATATTGTTGTGTCTCACACAGAGCCCGGTGCTCAGGAGACCACCCCTGCCCAGGGCTGTCCGTGCCGCTCTTCGCTCTTTGCACAGAGCACGTCGCATTCTGAGGCATCGGGCTGTCTCGACTGGTGAGGAAAGCAGGGTGACCAGCTTCATCTTTTTTTTGGGTGCCCAAATTGCACAAATCTCAACACACCTATGTTACCATGATGTTTTAAAGGAGTCCCTAAAACACCTGGCTACACTCCCTTTTCATTCCCTCCACAGTCAATGATGAAGTGCAACTTCATTTTGGGGGACAGCAGAGAGGAGGCAGATCTCACCCCATGCCAGACCCCATCAGTGCAGATGTCTCTGGCTAACCCAGCTGTCTGGACTTCCCTTTCGAGTCAATGGAGGGAAATAAGTTGTCTCAACTGAGTTGTTCTGAGATACATTTCCTAATGACAAGCTAAGGTCCTGCAGGAGACAGATCAAAAATTTCCAGCACCACATGGGAATACAGTTACCCCAGGGCATCTCAGGCAGCAACAGCCTCTCTATGTGGTCCAATGAATCAAGCCCCAAAAGGAGATTCTTGTCCTAAGTTGAAATCTTCTCAGAAAATAACTCAATGCAATAATTGACAAGAATCCTCTTTTCCAAAACTTCACACAGTTTTTACCATTGCCAAATATTTTTTTTCATTCTTATTCATTGACAGCACCATGTTCATGTACTACAGTAATTAGCCTGTCTATGCAAGTGTACATACATATATATACATTATTTATCAAAATACATTTGCTGGCAATACTCTGAAGTAGCAGTGGAGGAATGGAGAAACTTTGTTCTGAGGAACTATTTTATTTAAATAGACATGTTTCAGATCTCTTCTTCTGCCTCTCTGTCCTTTCTTCTTCCTCTGCCTCTTCACTGAATCACAGCACTTGAGACTGTGTGAAAGGCCTTGCTAAAGTGAAGGTTCACAAAATCCCCTGCTTTCCCCTTGTGCACAAAGCCATTCATCTGATGGTAGAAGGCAATCGGGTTGGTCAGGCATGCTTTCCATTTCCCCTTGGTCAACGCATGCTGCCTCTTCCAGGCCTTGTCCTTCATAGGCTTGGAGATGGTTTCCAGGAGGATTTGCTCCATCCCCTTCCCAGGGACTGAGATGAAGCTGACCAGTCTGTCGTTGCTCAGATCCTCCCTCTTGCCCTTCTGGAAAATGGGTGCAAAGTCTGCCTTTTCCCAGGCATCAGGAACCTCTCTGATTACCCAGACCTTTAAAAGACGATCAACAGCAGCATTGCAATGACTCCAGCCACCTCTCCCTGCACGCTGGGGTGCTTCCCGTTTGATTCCATGGACTTGAGTGTGCCCACTGGGCAAAGTTCCTCCCCAGCTGCATCTTCCTCTGCCATGGTGAGGCTTTGCTAACACAGAAGCTGCCAAAGGACTTGGGGGCCAGGGAGGCCTGGCAGTAGGCAACACCAGTAAAAGACAAGGCAATAGAGTCAGTGAGCTCCTCAGCCTTTCCCCTGTCTTTGTCACTACGTCCCTGCCCCACTGAGCAGGGAGACCATATTTTCCTTGGCTGCCTGCCTTGTGTTGTTCATGTACTTACAGAGGTCCTTCTGGTTGCCCTCCCCATCCCTTCCTAGTTCCAGCGCAAGCTCCAGCTGCAGCTGAGCTTTGGCTTGTCTAACTCCATCCCTTCCACCACAGGCAATGGCTGTGTCTTCTTCCTGGGTAGCCCATTCCTGTTTCAACCCTCTGTGCACTTCCTTCTGCCTTTTCAAGTCTTAAATCACAAAGTCCCTGCTCATCTGTGCCTGCTCACCTCAGGCCCTGATGGACTCTCCGGCCTTTTCCATCGCTCTTCTGCCCTCCAGGGCAGTCACCTGTGGGATCTTGACAAGCACATCCTGAACAAGATGAAATCCTGTCTCCTGCAGTCCAGGGCAGTGACTCTGTTATTCCTCCTTCCTCTGCACCATCACTAGGTCACTGCAGTAACAGCCAACCTCCACATTCACATCCCCATCCAGGCTGAGCTTCAGGCAAGAAAGAAAGGGCAGCATGGCACCATCTACCTAGAGGTGCAACTACAGAGGTAGAGAACTCACCCTGCAGAAAAGCCTGCATTTCTCCCCTCACCACTGAGGGGATCCAGGCAATGGACTTGTATGTGGTTAAAGGTGGATGCAAAGAATTTTCAGGGTAATGTAGCTATGCCTGAGGCAGTGCCTCCCAGGCTGCCTTACAGTCAACAACGAAGGAGGAGGAAGTGTTCACCTGCCTTCTTTTAGATGGTCCATAAAGCACAAGTGACTCCTGTCCCAGAGACATTTGCTCTGTGCTTGAAATGGGGCCTGAGATCACAGACTTTGGGGAAAATTCAGGTTGAAGGGACCACAGGAGGCCTGTAGAGCAACCTGTTGCTCACAGTAGGGTCAGAAACCAAAAAATGTCTCTGCCAAAGGATTTCGGGCGTGACAGAGCAGGAGAAGACAGCAGAGGGTTGACAGGGTGGTATAAGTCCCATGGATGAAAGGCTTTCCTTTTTCCCTTTCTCCAGAGAATGAAATCCTCAGCTCTCCAGAGGGAAGAAGCTGGGACACTAACTTTGCCACTACCATGGAGGTGGAGAAGTTCCTGAGTCCCTTACAGACAGAGGCTGGTCCAAAGGACACCACCCCAATGGCACAAGACCGCCAGGCATGCCTGCCTTCTTGCTGGGCACCCTCCAGCCCCAGCCAGGAGGTCTGTGGGGAACAGAATGGGGTGTGCAGCCTGCAGCCCTGGCCACCCAACAGGTGTGATGGGACCCTGCTCCTCTACATGAGACTGAACTCTTCTGCATTTCCCCAGGGTGAAGCCTGTGTCCCCTCCACCTGGGAATACAGCCCAGCAGGGAGGGCCAACACAGGGAACACGATCTCTGTTCTGGGGTGTGAAGAGAGAGGGGAGGGCAGAGGGGGATCTGCTCATGCCCTGGGCACTGATTCCCTCCCTGCAGCCAGAACAGCCCTGCTGATGCCCTGTAACCCAAGAGTCCAAGAGATGGGACTCCGATCTGCTCTGGCTCCAAAGATTTCTCTGCCCTTCAGACCCAGGATGCAAAGCACCAGTGTGGGGACACCTCAGCAGTTGAAGGGGCTGAATGCCTGGCATGTTCCTGAGAACTTTTCTGCAGTCTCCCTGCACTGCTTTGACTCCTGTTGCCCATGGAGCAGGGACTCCTTTTGAGGATGAACTCGCTCACTGTGTAACTCTGGAGGACAGGGTTGACAGGTTTGACCAGGCAGTACAAATGCCAGCAAGGCCTCAACCCCACAACAGTGTCCCCTGCCCAGGACTCCACTTTCCAGCCCCTTCCTCCTAGAGGATTTGTGTTGGGAGGGACCACCAGAGATCTCCAGGACGATGATCTGCTCTGAGCTGGGCTAACTTTACAGTTAGATCATGTTGGTAAGTGCTTTCTCCAGGAGAGTTTTTAAAATTCTCTGGGCCCTTGTCCCAGTGCTGCTCAACTATCATGATTGCTTTTTTTTTTTTTTTCTTAAACTCATTTGAAATTTCCCGTACTGCATCTTCTCCTTGTTTTCTCTTGTGCTTTCCTTCCCTTGGCCCCCAGCCACACCATCCCATCTACGTTGACCGATGACAATCACAGCCTCACCTCCAAGCACAGCCTTGCTGGGATCTCCTGGGACCATTCAGGTGGGCCATGGTGGCCAGCTCTAAGCAGACATACATGCTGCAGGTCCCTACATGGTCTCAGGGGAGAGCGTATGGAGACACAGCATAACCCAGGGCAGAGCCTGTGGGCCAATGCCAGGGCAGAGCCAGCGTTAGCAGGTGTGAGAAGAGAAGACCTCCAGCAGCTCCTTTCCAGAGTGAGGCACCCAGCAGTGCTCCTGAGAGATGATAGTAACACAGGAGAGGTGGCACCATGAGCTATAATGCTGGGCACCAACCAACTGTCCTGGGTGTGCAGTTCTGGCAAACAGTACCAATGGCTGCAGCCCCTAAGAGACCCCCAACTCTGCTAGGAACAGTGAGGCCCCTCCATGACCGTCGAGAGCTTCCTGGAGTGTCATGACTCCCATCTGCACCCCATCTCTGCAGTGGCCCAGCCCTGCTGCCCTGCACGTGGACCCACGGCCCTACTGCTCCACTGTACAGACACTGCACAGGATAAGGTTTGTTCTGCGGTGGGGAAACATCCCCCCAGCATGGTCCCCATGACAGACCTCAGTGCCCTGTCCCGCAAGGACCTCCTGCCCAGCAGCCTACCACCAGTCCCCAGACCCTGCCCAGGCCTGCTCCTGTCCCCCTGAGGTTAGCAGAAGGCCATGCTCTGGGGTCTGCTGGTGCCTGGGCCCAGGAGAGAGGCCAGGCCAGATGGCCATCCCCATACAGGTGCTGAGCCCAACAGGCAGACGGAGCTGGTCACATTCCAAGATCACCCCTCACCAGCACCATGGGGAATGGCCAATGCTGGAAATGGCTGGTACGAGGGGCTGGGTCAGGGAGGAGTTTCCTGGGGCTGTTTCTCCTCTCTGCTCATGCAACAAGCTGGGCTGCATCTTTGTTCTGACAGACCCTGTATGAGGTCCCCCATGGGAAGAGGATGGTCCACAGGCCCAGCAGATGGCCCCAGGACCTCCTCTGCATGCTCACTGCCAGCACTGCAGAGGACCCAGGAGAGGGCTCATCCTTCCAGGGCTCACAGCTGGATGCCCAGTACTCCAGCTGGGCATGGAGCCTTGTCTGGGGGTGACATTTGGGGTAAGGACCAGCACACAGGGTGTCTGAAGACACACAGATTGTCTGAAGGACACGTGCTGGGGACAGGACCTGAGGGACAGCAGCAAAATGATATGGCTCCTGGGTGCTGCTTCCTTCTACACAAGCTCCCACAAGGGCTCCCAGCCTTCTTTTTGGTGCCACCCGTCAGGAGGGGTGATGGCACAAGGAGCTGGGAGGGTGGGGAGCATTAATGCTTCTTCAGGCACTTCCCAGGCCATGTGGAGGGCCAGCAGAGCAAGGACTTCTGGCTCTGTACTGGGAGCTCACTTCAGTGTGCCCACACTCGGAACATCGTCTTGCATTAAAGGTCGGCAATTTCAAGCCCAGTTCCACTTCCTTCTCATCTCTCCCAATCCCTCCTCTGATCTCACTGGCCATTCCCACACCCCCTCCCCTCTTCTGCCGCAGGGCCCTGAGCTGATGGTGCTGCTCTGCAGAGTGAGCAGGCTGTGGGGACACAGGGCCACAGGGTCACTCTGCACTGGCCATGCTGGTCAGGGTGGGTAGCAGACCCAACCAAATGGGGATCATGGCCTCTAATCCCTCCAGGGACTGCGGATGTGGCAGGTGCTTGGAGGGACTAGGGAGCATTTCCAAGGGTGCTAGTTGAGCCCAGGTGCACCTCTACATCTTGCCCCTGGTATCACACTGACAACATGAATCACTCTCCAGTCTCCCTTCCCCATGACAGATGGGTCCCCACTGCCTCTGCTGGGATGGCAGAGTCCTCCTTTGACCACGAATACCTGGTTTTAGCACTTTACCCTTAGGTGACTCCACCTTGAAGGACTTCTCCCTTTGTGAGGCTCCAACCACTGCCCACCTCAGGCACACACTGTCCCAGGAGATTCCTGGAGATCTCCTGGCACCTCCGGCTTCCCCTCCATAACGACGGGCATCTGACACTGTGCTTTAACATGTGGAATGGCCCTGGGTTTGTACATCATCATTGACAATTCGTCATCTCCACTGCTACTGGACAGTGATGGGCGAGTCCTAAATCCAGCCCCTGCTCTCTAAGAGATCATAACATGATTATGAGCTTTTTGCTTCTAAAGCCATGGACAACTCTGCCCAGCAGGCCCTTTTGACATGCAATTCCTTAGGCCTCTTCTTGACACCAGCTTGGGAAGAAAAGCCCAGCCTTCAGGCACTGCACCAGGAATAACCTACTTTATTACAGAGATACTGTGTGGGAGTCAGCTCTGATGCAACGTTAGACACAATTTTATATGAGTACCAGGTGAGACAGAGCAATCTCAGGAAAAATGGAATGAATCCAAGCATTTGTGTAGGAACATGATAACAAATAATAATAATAATAACAATAATAATCATAATAATAATAGTAGTAGTAATAATAGAAATAAAATGAACAAAGAAAGCTCAGGGCTGGTTGTGATACACTGGTATTCAATTGTGGAGAGCAAAGGCAATTTTAACACTGCTGAAAAAAGTCCATGAAATCACTTTCCTCAGGGCATCTTTGAGCTCCTTGTTCCTCATGCTGTAGATGAGGGGGTTCACTGTTGGAGGCACCACTGCGTACAGAACAGTCACCACCAGATCCAGAGCTGGGGAGGAGAGGGAGGGGGGCTTCAGGTAAGCAAAAAATGCGGTGCTGATGAACAGGAAGACCACAGCCAGGTGAGGCAGGCACATGGAAAAGGCTTTGTGCCGGCCCTGCTCAGAGGGGATCCTCAGCACAGCAGTGAAGATCTGCACATAGGACAGCACAATGAAAACAAAACACCCAAAGAATAAACAGGCACCAATCACAAGAAGCCCAGTTTCCCTGAGGTAGGAGTCTGCGCAGGAGAGTTTGAGGATCTGGGGGATTTCACAGAAGAACTGCTCCACAACATTGCCTTTGCAGAGTGGTATGGAAAAATGTGTGAGCAGTGTGCACCAATGAATACAGAAAACCACTGGCCCAGGCAGCTGCTGCCATTTTGACACAAGCTCTGCTGCCCATGATGGTCCCGTAGTGCAGGGGTTTGCAGATGGCAACAAAGCGGTCATAGGACATGACTGTGAGAAGGGAAAACTCTCCTGTAAACAAGAAGACAAACAGGAATACCTGGGCAGCACATCCTGAGTAGGAAATGGCCCTGGTGTTCCAGAGGGAATTGGTCATGGATTTGGGGACAGTGGTGGAGATGGTGCCAAGGTCAAGGAGGGAGAGGTTGAGGAGGAAGAAGTACATGGGGGTGTGGAGGCGGTGGTCGCAGGCTATGGCTGCGATAATGAGGCCATTGTTCATGAGGGCAGCCAGGTAGATGCCCAGGAAGAGCGAGAAGTGCAGGGGCTGCAGCTCCCGTGTGTCTGCAAATGCCAGGAGGAGGAATTCGTTGAGGGAGCTGCTGTTGGACATTTTGTTATCTCTGGGCTTTGGGGATTGTCAAAAGAGGAAAAACATTGAGAAGTTAGGAGAGACTTTTCAAGCAAAGAACCCCCCCTAATGTTCCAGTTCTCATGCAACCCCCCACTTTGCCTCTCTCTTTACGCAGAGGATCTGTGTGCAGCTCCCTTGCTTGAGCTCCACTTTGCACTGGCAGAGTATGTTATGAGGAACAGGGACTTCTGCCCATGAGCTCCAGAGGAGTCACTCTGGCTGTATAGTGGTGGGATACATGGGAATGGGGGTGACTAGCTCTGACAGTCACAGTTCCTGTCAGGTGAAATCCACTGGGCATGTGGAAGGGCTTTTCAGCATCTGCACCACCACTTCTAAAGAATGAGGGTTGAGGAACAGAGTTTGGGGGATTTTTTAAAAGTGTTTATTTTCTTTGAGATGTCCCTGTCACCCCTGCAGAGTGACCCTCAAAGGCAGCAATTCTCAGCATTTCTCCTCTGAATCCTGAGAACAATGGATTCCCTGTCGCTTGGTGCAGAGTGAGGACAGCTTGTCTGTCTATTAGCCTCATTCCCAGCTGTCCTTTGCTCGCACCTCTTGGAGTTGGGGGATGATCACTCTCATATGTTGCCCTAAAAAGAAACCAGCCCCTGCTGAGAGCAGACGAGTCCAGTTTCAAAACCGCAGCTCTCCAACCATCTCTCCCTTTCTCAGGGCACCCGAGGGAGGTCTCCACACTCCCCTTCTAGCCAAGGACACACAGGGCATTTTCAGCTGCAATATGCAGTTTCCCAACACCATTTCCATACTCTCAGCAGCTCTGCAGATTCTTCATGTCTCTTGGACATCACAGAGATGCTATGAGGCAGCAGTGCCCTTCTGGAGGGCGGCTCAAAGTCTGGCAGGCATGACAGGGAAATGGTCAAAGGACATTAAGGACTGAAGATGGTTTCTCCTTAAGGGAGAGTCAGCTCAATTCCCAACCCCACGGACTGCATTTCCTGCAGCCACAGTGGCTAGAAAGGGGCTGCAGACACCTCACTCCCAAGCAGACCCCTCTCTTGCACAACTCACAGGGCAGGTGTCTGAACTGCAACTGAAAACCCTGAAACCCAGGGAACCCAAGAGAAGAACAGGAGCAGCATGGAGAGGAGGGGAAAAAAGGAGCAACACCATGATCCTGCTGCCAAGGGAGGCAAGGAGAGAGGGGCAGATGGGCACTCAGGAAAGCCCTCACCTTACCCACATGGGCATGCTGCCTCACAGATGGTGACGTCACAGGGCAGTCGCTCTTAGCCCCCTTGTTGGGCAGCAGTAAATGGGCCCGTGGCAGGAGAGAGGCCCCTCTCCTCTGCTGGAGGTCTGGCTGCAGAGGAGGCGGCTCATGCCTTGGACTTCATGGCTGTCAGGGCAGAGGTTCTGCTGGGTGCAGAAGAGACATGGGGGGCTTGTTTGGAAGAAGCTGTCTGCATTAGAGGGACTGACCATGACTTGCCCAAATCCATTCTCCCATGACAATTCTGTTCACAGTTCCCTCTCATTCCCTGCCCGTCTCTGCCACCCGGCACTGTCCCCACTGCCAGCTCTTACTCTGTCCCAACATCTTTTCCTTGCCGCTGCTCACAGACCTCATCCCACCCTCTGTGGGCTCCATTCTGCCCTACAGAAACCACCCAGGACAGGACACTGGGCACAGGTGTCTCTGTTCTCACAGATCCTAAGGAGCAGGTCAGAAAAACTCTTATAAAGCAATCAAGGTGCTGCTGGTGCTGTCTGTAGGCTGAGGTGGGGTTGAAGGGGTTTCCTGAAGTTTCTCACAGACCAGAGGTCACTGAATTCATGACTGAATCTGTCAGTCATAGGATGGGATGGGTTTAGAAGATCCCTCCAGGAACCTCAGGAGCATTGTCCTGCAGCCAGAGACTTCCCATGTCAGGAGCTGTGAGGATTCCTCCCACAATGAGCTCTCCTCTCTCCTCCCACTCCACACTGCCTTGCACTTCTCTCTGCCTTCTCTCATCTCATGTCAGCAGCAGCAGGCAGAGCCCAGAGCCCTGCTGCTCTTTGCAGAGGAGCTGCCTCTGGACACAGCTGTCTCTGGGCAGTGCTGCCAGGCTGCCATCAGCTCCTTCCATTGCAGGAGCCTGGCCCTGCCCAGGAGCAGGGGCCCAGCTGAAGTCCTGACTTCCTCTGTCCCTTGTGCTCCCTCCTCCTGGGAAATGTTCCCTGAAGTAGACTAAAATCATCACCATTGGTCTCTTTCTCAACACTGAAGGGAAACTGATTCCAGCATTACAATTTGTCTCATCACAGCATGGTTATCTGCAAGAAGTGGAAATGTCTCACTCCTAACTAGGCAGGAAGCTACTTCACCCATGGTTCAGGTTTTGATTCAGATGAGTCAGTCTGGGCATCTCATGCCCATTTAGAAGCCCCAAGGATGGGTGGGATTCAGCTCTCTCCCACCAGCTCCACAAAAAAAAGCAGGAGGTGGGATTCTCCTTATCCAAGCCAAAGTGTACACAACATAGAGGTCTGCATGGGAGCTCCTTGTCTAAGCTGCCATTGTAATCACTGGAGATGGAGGGTGGGAGTCAGTTGCTCACACACAAACACCTGGGGACAGTTGAAGAGACAGAGGTGGTCCAAGGCATGTGCCAGTGTCTGCTTACTCCGATGGAGTGACTATGAGATGCACATCCTCCTAGAGCATGACATGGGGGCCAGGTGGGGAATTTCCTTGGCCATCTCAAATGACCCCAGATGCCTAGTATTGCTAGAGCACCACTCACTATGAAGCTGTGACACAAGCAGATCCCTACAGTGCAAAATCCTGATGTAATCCAGTGCAGACACTGCATGTAATGACATAAAAAAAGGCTGTCAGGGCCCCGTCAGATGTCTGGGGTGTCCAGCACAACTGCATGTTTCTAGCACATACAGTATGGCCCCTACAGGAAGCCCTGCCTGTTTGGAGTGGTGCTGGGCAAGTGCCCCAGGGCATCTTGTGTTTCCTCCCTGTGCCCAAACAAATGAATCCTACCTCTGCCTTCGGGCACAGGCTGTACTGCCCACATCCAAGCGTGCTGCATAAATGGGAGGCACATCACACCAAGGTCTCCACTCATGTCCCTGCACTCTTGAAACCTTCTAGTTCTCTTCTCCCTGACCCTCTTTTTGCCCCCGGATGACATAAACAGCTCTCTTTCTCCCTGGCCTTGGGCACTGCAGGCTTTGCTCTCCTAGTGGGAACCTCCTTTCACCATGACATTGCCACCTGCTTTGTATGCCAGCATGGTTCTGCTATGAAGTGGGGCCATCACACACACAGTGTCCTTGGCTCCTGGTAACAGGTTCCACCATGACCAATCTGACTGAAACATTGCTAGAGTACTGAGATGTGGTGGGATCACTTGCACGATAGGAGAGCCCTGATGGTAGGGTACAAACTCTTCAGGAGCGACCAACGGGGAAGATGAGGAAAGGGGATGTCCTTTGTGTGAAGGGACAGCTCAGACGTGTGGAGCTCCTAACACATTAAGGCAAGGCTTTGGGTGAGAGCTTGTGGGTGACAAGGGTGACATCGCAATGGGAGTTACAGACCACCCAATCAGGTAGGGGAGGTGGACACAGTCTCCTTTAAGCAATGTGAGAAATTCTGTGGATCACAGATCCTGGTTCTTATCGGGGGGACTTTAATCCCCCTGACATGAACTGGAAGGCCAAACAGCAGAGTGCAAGCAGGCCAGGAGGTTTCTGGAGGGCATCAGGGACAGCTTCTTAGCACAAATGCACGATTTGTGATGCTTCTTTGTATCTGAAAATTTCAAACAGGGAGGAACTGATCAGGGATGGTACAGTCAGTGTCTGCCTGGCCTCCAGTGATGAAGAAAAAGTAGATTTCCAGATCCTGAGTGGAGTGAGGAAGGATAGTAGTGGAGCACAGACCCTGGACTTCAGAGGGGCAGACTTGGGCCTGTTGAGGGGAGTGGTGGGGGATCCCATGGGAGGCAGCTATGAAGGGCCCAGCAGCTCAGGAAAGCCAGCAGGTCTTTAAGGACAGCACCCAGCAAGCACAAAAAGAGTCCATAGTGGTACTCAGTAGAACTAGCAGACATCTTGGGAGATCGGCGTTGCTACACTGGGAACTCAGGACTGAGCTCCAGGGCAATAAGGAAGCAGAAGGAAGGAGAGGCTGCAAAGATGATATTTAGAAATATTGTCCAGTGAGAAGGGATGGTGTTAGGGAAGCCAAAGCTCCCCTAGGATTGCCCATTGCAGGGAACATCAAGAGCAGGAAGAAGAGCTGCTACAGCTTCAGTTTCAGGAAAAGAGTAAAAAGGAAAATGTTGGCTCACTGCTGGATCCGGTAAGGAATCTATTAACAGCAGATGCAGATAGGCCTGAGGAGCTCAATGCCTTCCTGGCTTCAGTCTTCACCAACAAGTTCTCCTAGGCTGTTGTTCCTGGTCAGGAGTCCAGAGGGGGAAAAAAAAGCAACCAATGTTGGGTGATGACTGAGGGAGGGATGACTTGCAAGAAGTCAACCCATACAAGTCTATGGGACCGGATGGGCTGCACCTGAGGACATTGAGAGGGCTGGCCGCTCTCACAACAAGGCTAGTCTCTATCCTCTTTGAAAGGTTGTGAAGATCAGGAGAGGCCCCAACGACCAGAAGAAGGAGTATGTTGTGCCCATCATCAGAAAAGGCCACAAGGACAAACCAGGGAGCTGCAGGCTGTTCAGCCTCACTTTGGTGAGGAGTGTTTCATGGAGTGAATCATCTTGCATCACATTTCTGGGCACCTGAAGGAGAAGAAGGTGCCTGGGAACCATCAGCGTGGCTTTACTGCAGAGAAATGATTCCTGACCAACCTGATTGCCTTCTGTGATAAAAGATCTGTACTTGGTGAGGAGAGGAGAGTAGTGGGTGTCATTTACCATGATTTTAGCAAGGAGTTTGACGCTGTCTCCAAGAATATTCTTGTATACAAATAGGGCATTATGATAGTCTAGGCAGACAACCGGATGGGTTAAAAGCTGATTGGATGATTGAGCTCAGAGGGCTTTTGTGAATGAGTGGTGCTTTACCTTGAGGCCAGTGACAGGTGGAGCACACAGGGGTCTATACTGGGACCTGTCCTGTCTAACACATTCATCAGCGACCTGGAGAACACAACTCTCATCACATTTGCAGATGGCACCTCATCAGGAGAACAGTCCTAAGCTCGAGGGCTGCCATCCAGATGGACCTCAGCAGGCGGGAGGAATGGGTGGCCAGTACCTTTGTGAAATTCAAAACTAAACAAACACCGGGTCCTGCCCCTGGGGCAGACCAACACCCTGAAGCGATACAGGCCGGGGAGTGCCCAGCTGGGCAGCAGCTCTGCAGAAAAGGACTCGGGATAAACACATCTGATTAAGATCTGTGTTTCTGTATTCAGGAAAACACCATCACCAGAAGTGTAACCTGTTAATGGCAACTCCCACAAGTCTAGAAAGTGGACGATGTACTCCTACTGAAGTCTGCTGATGGAAATCGGTGCAGTTGTCTTCCCAAAGTTACCAAAGCACAGAATGGAATTTAGCTTCCTAATTTGTAGAGATTTGGCCCTTATGAAGAAAGAACTGATATTGTAGTGAAGGTATTGAAATGTTAAATCCATTCCTTTTGTGAACACTGTGACACCTATCTTTTGCAACAGCAGCCTGTCAGAAGGCATGCTATTGGCAAACAGATCTTGATTGCCTGCACTTTGCAAACATTTCATACATTTGGTTCAGGACACAAATAACGGTCTCGAAATCGCCAGTTTTCACTCTCCCAGGCAAAATTATACATCTGTCTAAAAAGCTTGTGTGTGTCGGAATGGGGGGGAAGGCTGGGCCTGAGTGAATCTCTGGACTCAGAAAACGCTATGGACAAACGTTTTCAGTGCTGTTTGCTGCCACAGAAAATTCTAGAAGATTCAGGTAGGGTGCCCTCATGATGACGGTATCCATTGCTTGGGAAAGCACAGCATTCAGGTGCTTCAAGGATACATAACTGAACAGGAAACTGAAGAAGGAAAGCTACTGATAGGAATAGATCTTTGGGGAGATTTGCATGGCATCCAGCTGGTGTTGCAAGCTACCAAACTGGTGCCTATGCTGGACCCTTCTGTAACAGTGTAGTAAATGTAGCTTTCAATGAGAGTCCAAGAGCCTCCCACTGTACATGGACATGTGGAATATAAATGATAGTTGGTGCTGTCCTTTGGGCTTCCCGGATGCTGGTGTCCAAGTGAGCATTGAACACAAGCAGCATGACACAGGCAGGAAAGCTGAGGGCAGGCACTGTCAAAGGAGCCTGGCTATGAGTCATAATTTCAAAGTTCATTTTGTAAGAGGTGACAACCTTCCACCTGTCTGAAGAGCTCCCCAGCTCACAGCCTGCTGTCTCATTTCCAGTGGCTCCTTCCAACCAGATTCCTTGCTCAGGAAGATCAAAGGCCATTGCCTGCAGGTGGTACCTCAAGCACATAAGCAGACAAGCCTCCACCCCATGACCGAAGCGGCAAGCATCCTTTCCCAGGATGCATTTCACTGTGCGTCTGATCAGATGACCACCACTCAGGCAGCTCTGGTCCCCAGGAGGAAAGTGCTAGCAGCAGATATGGGCACTGACTAGACATTGCTGGTAGATGACCACAGAGGCAACCATCACATAACCCAAATGGAGATAATCCTCTTATGTGGCAGATGAGCATCCAACCACGTAACATGTCTGTCCATGCTTTAATGGCTCTCAAGTGCTTCCACCAGAGGTGCAGATGCTGTAATAGAGGGATGCCAAACAACAGAATACATTTCCTGCCTAAAAGTGAGAAGGAACAGAACAGCACCAAGTCTATTCATGCTATAACTTTCTTCTTAAGAAAAAGGCACAGATGTACAAATAGAAGTGCTGAAATGCTTTTAGTGCCTCCAGTTTGCCATTTCAGGCTGTGGCATTGTTTATATTTGGTCACTGTACCCAACTAAAGGAAATGTTTACACTAATCAACAAGTGTACAATAACTGTTCCTCTTAAGTACAATGAAAGAAAAGAAACACATTTCTTTCCACCAAAAACCACAAACAAACAAATAAAAAAATCGTCTGTGTCACAAAAAAAGGAGGCTAGGAGAAGGGCATGAGCTGCAGCCAGGCTGATGCAGAGCCATCTCCTGGGAGCTACAGAGTCTGACGAGGAGACGAAAACCACGGTCTGAATCCCACTGAGGTTAGCAGGAGCTCTTGCCATGGAAAGAGGTTTATGAGCCACGTCTTCCAGCTCCCTGAGTTGCCAACAACCTCCTGACTGTTTAATTTGGCATGGAAGCTATGGCCATGCACAACAGCATCATTTCATGTCATTCAGTCTAAAAGAAATGTGGATTTTCAGGCAGAAACAATAGGAAGCACATTAAAACCAGGCCACCTCCCTACCATGAGTTCCACCTACCTCACTTGAGTCAATGAATCCTAGGCGATTAAAGAAGTGAAAAGGTGCCTGTGTGCATCTTTCTTCAGGGGAGGTGGTGCTAGCAAACAGAGTGGACAGGCCCAGGGTAGGAGCTGCCGACTTCTCCAGAGCACCTATTCCTGCAGGCTCCAGGGGAGACCTTTGCCTGTAGCCTGGCTCTCCAGCTCTTTGGCTACGCAAACCCATATTTTATTTATTTATTTATTTATTGCCTAAAAGCATGGACAACACATTTCCTTGGTTTTGAGTCACTTCAGGAATACTGTGTTTTAAGTCAACATGACTAAGAGTCTGTGGATCTTTCTGGTGGAGGCTCGGTCCTTCCTTTTGGTCAGTAATAATAACGTACTTTATTGGAACTCCAGTACTGAGTTTCAGCTTCATGCTTACTTCTTCCATGTATTGATATAACCTTCCCTTCCCGAACAGCTTTCTCTACTCTTTATTCTCCCACCCCTCACTCTTCAAACAGCCAAGATTCTTTACAAAGACCCAGCAGTTTGAATCCAAGGGACACAGACATTCACCTGTAGCAGTTAAGGAATGTTTCCTCTTGTCTAGTAGGCATTTGATGAGACAATTCAGCCTCAGAACCCTGAAGGTGATTCCTCATCACTGTACATTGCATCTTCTTTTAAAATGTGATTAATACCACCTGAAAGACAAGAGATGTTGGTTAACTTCCCTGAATAGTCCGTATCCCTCACTTGCACTAGTACAGCTTCCAAATTAAAGCTGAAATATATTCATTCGTATTTTGTCATTTAATGGGAACATGCTATATTCTTAAGTCTGACTCCTACCACACAGCACAGGAGACTGCACAAGTCTCTGCAAAGCTTTTCTGAATACCCAGGTTTGGCTAAATGTCTTTCTCCAGTGCTGAAAACACCTATTCTCCCAAGAAAAAAAAAAAAAAAAGATGATGATCAAGAATGCCTTCTGTAGTTCCTAGACACCTAAACAATATCTAGAATGTATATACTTATATCCAAATATATGTGTGTATATTGCTTTATATATATATATATTTCACGACTGAGCACTTGTGTAGAACAACAGACTCCCCACACAACTGCAGGAACTGTGGTTTTGTAGGTCTGTGCTGTGTGCACTTCTTTTCTACCAGCTGATAAGTGTTTCTTTCTAAATGCAACAGCAATCTCCTCCTTTTAGTGTCCAAAAAGTCCCAAAGAAGCCAACCAAATCCCTGTTTGCATGAACTCAGTGATGAGTCTATTCCATGCACTCCAGGCGCCCTGCTGGATCCATGGCAGCGGGAACCTGGCACAAGCCCCCCTGCCAGACGCAGCCTGGGGGCAGCTCAGGCCTCCCTGGAGAGCCCCCAGCCCAGCAGGGAACAGCCCTGCAAGGCCAGCGTGTTTCTGGCCTGTCGTCTCCAGAGACAGAAGTGTCCTCACCAGCCATTTCACAGCCCTGTTGCTGCTGCTCAGCTGCTCAGGCTGACGTGACCTCACAGCTGCTTTGCTGATGCCCTTCCTGCTGATGGCCTGTCCAGGACTCAGGCAGAAGTGACCTCACAGCATACACTCAAGCCATGAACCTGCTTCTGGCCTACCAGCAGCAGACAGAGGTGACTTCACATGAACCGACAGCAAGCAAGGGCCTGCTGACGGCATGCGATCTATAGAGAAGGAAGTGAGCTCACTCTCAGCATCACAACCATGTCCCACTTTTGGCAGATCAGGTACTGAAGCAGCAGTGACCTCACAGTCAACGTCCCAAGCACCTTCCTGCTACTTGCCTATCAGGTGCTCAGGCAGAAGTGGCCTCACAATACATTTCACAGCCATCTTCCTGCTGTTGGTCTATAAGCTTCTCATATTGGAATGACATCACAGCCACTTTGCTGACCCTGTGCCTGCCAGCGGCCTCTCATTTCTTCAGGCATCAGTGACGTCACATACAACAATGATGCCATTAACCTGCTTCTGGCCCAACAGCAGCACAGGCAGAGGTGACTTCACAGGAACCTCTACCAACCAAGAGCCTAACTGATGGCCTTGGAAAAAGTGAGTTCAGTCAGCACTGAAGCCATGTGCCTGGTTCTTGTCTATCGGGTACTGAAGTAGCACTGACCTTACAGGCCCACATCTGAGTCATGTGCCCGCTGCTGGATGGTCATTTTCTCACACAGAAGTAACCTTGTGATTCACTCCCAGGAACATGGGGAAGGCTGTTCTCCAGGATTTTCTTGCTCCTGCAGTGGCTTCCCAGGAGCTGGCAGAGGGCCGAGGAGGTAGCAGTGCCCTGGCCCCAGGCACACCTCAGCACCTTCACCTCACGAGCCATGGGACCTGTCCCTCCTCTCCCCAGTCCTCTGAGTGACCAGCTGCTCTCCTACAGGGTGATAAGATCCTGAGGTCTCCCTGCTCATCTGGAGGGCATGATCCTAATGGACTCCCATAAGCACTGCTGCCTGCTTGTCCACAAGCGCCTGGCCTAGGAACTGCAGGGGGTGATCACAGCCCCAGGCAGAGCAGTGCCATGAGGATCCCACCAGGCCTCTTCTTCCAGCACTTCCTCAAGCAACATGCTTTGGAGGAACAGCAATGGCCAGGTCCCATCTGTGCCCATCCAGTCAGCTGCAGGGAGCACCCTGGGGACTTGGTTCAGGTCAATACAAAGAAATTCTGGGTGTAGTGGCAGGGCTGGCAGTCACTGGTGCCTTCCCCACCACTCCAGGAGCTGAGGCTGCTTCCCAGGGCTGAGGAGCTAAAAAGGAAGCTTTAGGTGCACAGAGAAAGGTCAGGAAATACTTCAGTTCTCATTCAGGCCAGATGTTATGGGATCTGCTTCTGAGGGTGTTCCAATGGTGGCTGTGATGTGACTCAGGTCCCTTGTGAGCCACACATTGGAGGCATCCTGTAGTCTTTAGCCACCCAGGACTTGAAGGTCCCAGGCTGAAATCTTTGCCTGAGTGCCCAGCAACTCCCCCTTGGCTGGAAGGGGTCTCTAAAATCTTGCTGCCCTCAATCCCATGAGGACTGTCAGGAAAAGACCCTCCTTTCCCCAGGTGCTACTGGTCATGGAAGAAATGGCCTTGCCAGAGAGGGGGTAAATCCACCCGTATTTGGAGATGTTTACTGGTGGGACACCTGGCCTGAATTCTCCCTCTTTTGATTCATTTCTGCTTTCTTTCTCCATCTCTCCCACAGACATTTATGTTACTCTGTGAGATGTTTCATGAGCCCATGGCATGAGCAGAGGAGGCCGTATGAAGCCCTGTTGCTTGGGGCCTGGGTTTCTTGGCGCCTCAGGAGGGTCACTGTCACTTGGTTTATCCAGGCCTTTGCTGTGAGGTCTTGTACACACATTTCCTTTCTCAGTGGGCTCTCCAGGCTGCCCAGATTATCAGCGTGGCCTTGCCCTGGACTCAGCTCTTTCTCCACAGTCCTGATCTATTCTGCAAGGGGAAAAATAGAGTTCAGAGTAGACTGAGGTGTGACCAGAGGAAGTATCACTGAAGATCAGGAAAAGCATCAGTTTATAGCCACTCTCAGGACATTCAGTTCTAATCTTTTCTCTTTCAGACCAAACTCAGGCTGCATCTTGCAGCCACTGAAGCCAAAGAAAAGCCAACGCCCCCCACATTGGTGTGCTTGAGCATGAGTCCTAATGCTTTAGTTAAAAAGTTAGACTAGCAAAAACATGTTCTACCCCTGCATAATCCTATTCTTGGCCATGCTATTAGAGGTAGAGTAAATCAGAAGTCTCCCTGGAGCTCTCCCCTGTGAGCAAGTCTGGGCACATCTGGCTCCAGCCACTTGGCCACTGGCAGAAATGCCATTTTGTGGGGGTTGTTTTAAAATGTCTACAGTACCTGGGTTGATCATACCGCTGTGTCCAACGTGGGTAGTCTGCCAGTTCTGCCTTTTCTTTATTTTGCTCCTTTTTGGTTGAGGCTGCCAGGATATTTCCAGTGTCCCACTGCTCGCCCTGCTGCCCCGCATTCTTGGTAATACAACACAGAATAACGGTGGCCATCTTTGCTACAAGAGCACCCTGCTGCTTTCTTGCCAACTGATGCCCACCACAACCCCCAGGTCCTTCCCCAGATCCTCTTTCTTGTCCTTCTTGAAGATGGATGTCATGTTTGGGATGGAAGTCGGGAGGGCTGGGGACTGGGCATTGGCTGTGGGGCTGTGTCAGCTCCTGCTGCACCGCTGCTCCCTGTGGTATGAGGAGAGGGGACGGGAGATGGAGCAGCACAGGGGTGGCAGCAGGTCAGCAGGGCAGGGGAAGGGGACAGTGGGGGCAGCAGCAAGGGGTCGTGGCCCGTGTTTCTGCAGTGCAGTTGCTCTTGTGTTCATCTCACATGCAAAAGTCCTGCACTGACCCCAGGCAGGAACAGGCCATTTCCCAGGTGCCCATTCCACCCTCCCAGCAGGACAGGGACAAACGAGGAGGGCGCTCTGCCATATCCCTGCTCTCCGGAGAGCATTGCCCCAGGTCAGTGTGTCTGTGCATCGGTGCTGGCCTGCTCGGACATTCCTGGACCCTCCCCTGTGATCCCCGTGGGGCCCCAAGCTGGCAGCGCGGCTCTGCAGAGCGAGTGGCTGTGGGGCAACGGGGCCATGGGGTGACTCCACGATGGCTGTTGTGGTCAGGGTGGGAAGCAGACCCAGCTGGATGGGCATCATTGCACCTGACAACCCCTACCAAAGGGTCTGTGGCCATGGACGATGCTCTGAGCAATCACAGGGCATTTCAAAGGGCTCAGGCTGTGTTCAGGTGTGTCCCTGGATCCAGCCCATGGTTTTTCATTGAAGGTGACATGAAAAATTCTCCAGGTCCCCTTCCCTGTGCCTGCAGGGTTCACACTGCCTCTAGTCAGATTGCAGAGCTCTCACTAGCCTGGACATTCATTGGTTTATTGCTTTATCTTTGGGTGACTCCACTTGATCTTGTGATGCTCCATTCACTGCCCACCCCAAGGCACATGGTGCCCTTGGAGATGCCCTGTGCACTCCTGGGGGAATCCATACTCCCTTTGAGAAGGACGGGCATCAGTCTCCAGCCCTGTCATATGGGAGATACCACTTGACCCTTCACCAACTCCAGGAGCACTGGGCACCCACAAATGACAACTGAATCCAGCCCTGGTTCCCTAACAAATCACCCCTTGAGTTCATCGTCTTGAGCCCAAGGAGACCCTTTGAAAAGCAAAAGGCCCTTTCAGGGTGAAAGTCCTTGAGCACATTTTTGACTCCAGCTTTGGAAGAAGAGCCCAACCTTCAAGCACTGAACTGAGGAAACCCTCTTTTATTAAAGAGACCACGTCTGCCACAGTGACAGACAAATTCCCAGAAGGCCTCTGGGTCAGAGAGACTGGGTTTGTGCTCCTAGAGAAGTGGAAGGAACTCAGACCTTTCTGGAATAACATGATTATCACAGGGAGAATGCACAAAGCACAAGAGTTGTCTGAGAGAAATTAGAAACCAGCTGTGAAGAGGGATGGGCAGGTTATTTCTGCTGAACTAGTACCAGCTGAATCAGTTTCTTCACTGCATCCTTGAGCTCATTGTTTCTCAAGCTGTAGATAAGGGGGTTCAGTGTTGGTGGCACCACCGAGTACAGAACACCCAACACCAGATTCAGAGCCGGGGAGGAGAGGGAGGGGGGCTTCAGGGTGGCAAACATGCCAGTGTTGATACACAGGGAGACCACAGCCAGGTGAGGCAGGCACATGGAAAAGGCTTTGTGCCGGCCCTGCTCAGAGGGGATCCTCAGCACAGCAGTGAAGATCTGCACGTAGGACAGCACAATGAAAATGAAACACCCAAAGAATAAACAGGTACTAACCACAGTCAGCCCAGCTTCCCTGAGATAGGAGTCTGAGCAGGAGAGCTTCAGGATGTGCGGGATTTCGCAGAAGAACTGGTCCACTGTGTTGCCTTGACAGAGTGGCATTGAAAATGTGTTAGCAGTGTGCACGAGACCATTGAGAAAACCACTGGCCCAGGCAGCTGCTGCCATTCTGACACAAGCTCTGCTGCCCATGAGGGTCCCATAGTGCAATGGTTTGCAGATGGCAACAAAGCGGTCCTAGGTCATGACTGTGAGAAGAGAATACTCAGCTGTCATGAAAAAGAGAAAAAAAAATATCTGGGCAGCACATCCCGAGTAGGAAATGGAGCTGGTGTTCCAGAGGGAATTGGCCATGGATTTGGGGACAGTGGTGGAGATGGAGCTGAGGTCCAGAACAGAGAGGTTGAGGAGGAAGAAGTACATGGGGGTGTGGAGGCGGTGGTCGCAGGCTACAGCTGTGATGATGAGGCCGTTGCCCAGGAGGGCAGCCAGGTAGATGCCCAGGAAGAGCGAGAAGTGCAAGAGCTGCAGCTCCCGTGTGTCTGCAAATGCCAGGAGGAGGAAATCATTGAGGGAGCTGCTGTTGGACATTTGCTCTGCCTTGGTTCAGGGCACTGTCCAAGGAGGAAAAGGCATTGACCAATTAGAACAAGCTTCTCTGAGTAAAACCTAGTCCCCTCTTCATAGCACCCCCCACATTGCTTCTCCCCTTTGCCTTCATTCTGCTCCCTTTCCTGACCTCTGCTTTGTGCTGAGGGTGCTGTGCAGCACAGGGGCCTCTGCCCATGGGCTCCAGAGGAGTCAGCCCTGCTCTGCTGGGGGATGTAAACAGAGGTGTTAGACTGCCCATGTATTTGGTGGGGATACCTGGGGATGGGTGCCCTGAGCTGAGTAAAGGGGATTTGGTTTGGTGACCCAGGAGGAATATTCTCTTTTTATCCTTGTGAGAGACAAATACAGCACTCATGGCAGCTGTGTCTGAAAGAGAAGACCCTTGCGAAGGATTCACGTCTCCCAATCTTGCACTCTTGAACAGGGGTGTCTGTATCTGGATCAGTCACACCAGCTCCCACTCTGGCAAGGGAGAGAAACAGTGGAGTGAAGGCAGGGGCTGACTCGACCCTTCCTAGAAATCTCTGACCCACTGAGATGGACCCTGCTCTCACATCAGTTTACTATCTGCACTGTTTCTTCAGGCAATGTAGTGGGAGTGAGATGTTACTGCCTTAACTGCAGCTGAACCCCCCTCCTTAAGCCCAGAGAGCAGGAGAGCAAGAACCAGACCAGCACAGACAGATGAGAAAACAAGGAGCAACACTGTGATGCTCCCACCACAGGGAAAGCAAGGAGCGAGAGACAGATGGGCAGCCAGGAAAGCCTTCCCCTCACCCAGCTGTGCGCACCACCTCCCAGACCTGGACAGTCGCTCTCAGCCCCTTTGTCACACAGTGGGAGATGGGCACGCTGCAGGAGAGATGCCCCTCTCCTCTGCTGCAGCTCAGGCTAGAGCATGCAGCTCGTGCCCTGGACCCCCCCCTGGCCTGGAGGGCAGAGGCTCTGCTGGGTGGCAGAGGAGACCCAGGGGGCTTGCTTAGAGGAAGAGGTCTGCATTGAAGGGCATGACAGGGAGGTCTCCAAATTCCCCCTCCCACAGCATTTACGGTTCTAGTTTCCTCTCATTCATGGATCCTATCTTCACTGCTCGGAGCTTTTCCTCCTGGGAGCTGTTTCTCTCTCCCATGGCTTTTCCCTGCCAGCACTCTGCAAACAGGAGGAAAATGAAAGCACCGACTCAGGAGAGGCCTTCTGTTTAAGGTAACCCCTGTCCCTGCCTTGACTGTCCTCTAGAAAAGGCCTGTTGGAAATATCGTGGGGGCGAGCTGGAGCTGAGAGCAGCCCTGACCCACGCAGCACCATCTCAACAGGAGAAGGAACCTGCCCTCCAGTGGGTTTCCCCTCCCACCCAGAGCTTCTCCCCACAGCATTGTGGGGAGCTCCACAGGCAGGCTGAATGCTAACCCTCGCAGGTGGCAGAGTCACTGCCCCAGGCACACAGCACCCTGGGGTGCAGGGACACTGCTCTGAATTCCAGCCCTGGAGATTCCTGCTGAAGATCTCCAGCACCATGATCTGTTTTGAGATGGGCTAACTTTACAGTTAGATCAGGTTGGTAAGTGCTTTCTCCAGGAGAGTTTTCAAATATCTCCTGGCCTCTGCCCCACTACTGCTCCACTATCGTGGTGACTATTTTTTTTTCTTAAACTTGTCTCTTGTGCTTTCCTCCCCTTGGCCCCCAGCCACACCATCCCATCTACGTTGACCGAGGACAATCACAGCCTCACCTCCAAGCACAGCCTTGCTGGGATCTCCTGGGACCACTCAGGTGGGCCATGGTGGCCAGCCCTAAGCAGACATACATGCTGCCCGTCCCCACATGGTCTCAGAGGAGAGCGTATGGAGACATAGCATGACCCAGGGCAGAGCCTGTGGGCTGACACCAAGGCAGAGCTGGGGTCAGCAGGACTGAGAAGAGAAGCTCCAGCAGATCCTTTCCACACCCAGGCAGCGAGTGATGCACCCAGCAGTGCTCCTGAGAGAGGATGGTGACACAAGAGACGGGGAGCACCGTGAACTATGGTACTGAGCACTGAGCATCTGTGCTGGGTCTGGGAGTCCTGCCAGGTTGTGCTGATGGCTGCAGCCCCCAAGAGACCCCCAGCCCTGCTAACAGCAGTGAGTCCCCTCCACGACTGTTGGGAGCTTCTGGAGTGTCGTGGCTCCCGTCTGCACCTCATCCCTGCACTGGCCCAGCCCCTGGTGCCCTGGCGACTATGGCCCTCCTGCCTGGAAGCCTCCCACCAGTCCCCAGCCCTGCCCAGCCCTCATCCTGTCCCCCCAGGGTTGGCAGAAGGCCATGCTCTGGGGTCTGCTGAGGTCTGAGCCTGTAGAGAGGGCAGGCAGGGCTGATCATTCCCTCCATACAGGTGCTGAGCCCAACAGGCAGACGGAGCTGGTCACATTCCAAGATCACCCCTCGCCAGCACCATGGAGAATGGCCAGTGCTGGAAATGGCTGGTATGAGGGGCTGGGTCTGGAAGGAGTTTCCTGGGGCAGTTTCTCCTCTCTGTTCATGCAACAAGCTGGGTTGCATCTTTGTTCTGACAGACCCTGTATGAGGCCCTCCATGGGAGGAGGATGGCCTACAGGCCTAGTAGACGGCCCCAGGACCTCCTCTGCATGCTCCCTGCCAGCCCTGCAGAGGATCCAGGAGAGGGCTCGTCCTCCCAGGGCTCACAGCTGGACGCTTAGTTCTCCAGCTGGGCATGGAGCCTTGTCTGGGGGTGACTTTTGGGGTGAGGACCAGCACACAGGGTGGGGGAGATTGACTGAAGAACATGTGCTGGGGACAGGGCCTGAGGGACAGCAGCAAACTGATATGGCTCCTGGGTGCTGCTTCCTTCAACACAAGCTCCCACAAGGGCTCCCAGCCTTCTTTTTGGTGCCACCCGTCAGGAGGGGTGATGGCACAAGGAGCTGGGAGGGTGGGGAGCATTAATCCTTCTTCAGGCACTTCCCAGGCCATGTGGAGGGCCAGCAGAGCAAGGACTTCAGGCTCTGCACTGGGAGCTCACTTCAGTGTGCCCACACTCTGAGCATTGTCTTGCATTAAAGGTTGGCAATTTCAAGCCCAGTTCCACTTCCTTCTCATCTCTCCCAATCCCTCCTCTGATCTCATTGGCCATTCCCACACCCCCTCCCCTCTTCTGCCGCAGGGCCCCAAGCTGATGGTGCTGCTCTGCAGAGTGTGCGGCCTGTGGGGCCACAGGGCCACAGGGTCACTCTGCACTGGCCATGCTGGTCAGGGTGGGTAGCAGACCCAACCAAATGGGGATCACAGCCTCTAATCCCTCCAGGGACTGTGGATGTGGCAGGTGCTTGGAGGGACTATGGAGCACTTCCAAGGGTACTAGTTGAGTCCAGGTGCGCCTCTACATCTTGCCCCTCGTATCACATTGACAACATGAATCGCTCTCCAGTCTCCCTTCCCCATGACAGATGGGTCCCCACTGCCTCTGCTGGGATGGCAGACTCCTGCTTTGCCCACGGATACGTGGGTTTAGCACTTTACCTTTAGGTGACTCCACCTTGGAGGACCTCTCCCTTTGTGAGGCTCCACTCACTGCCCACTGCAGGTACACACTGGCCCAGGAGATTCCCAGAGCTCTCCTGGCACCTCCAGATTCCCCTGCAGCAGGACGGGCATCTGACACTGTTCTTTAACACGTGGAATGGCCCTGGGTTTGTACATCATCACTGACAATTTGTCATCTCCACTGTTACTGGACAGCGATGGGCGAGTCCTAAATCCAGCCCCTGCTCTCTAAGAGATCATCACATGATTATGAGCTTTTTGCTTCTAAACCCATGGACAACGCTGCCCAGCAGGCCCTTTTGACATGCAATTCCTTAGGCCTCTTCTTGACACCAGCTTGGGAAGAAAAGCCCAGCTTCAGGCACCGCACTGTGTAGAAGCTACTTTATTACAAAGATACTGTGTGGGAGTCAGTTCTGATGCAGCGTTAGACACAATTTTATATGGGTACCAGGTGAGACAGAGCAATCTCAGTAAAAATGGAATGAATCCAAGCATTTGTGCAGCAACATGATAACAAATAATAATAATAACAATAATAATCATAATAATAACAGTAGTAGTAATAATAGAAATAAAATGAACAAAGAAAGCTCAGGGCTGGTTGTGATACACTGGGATTCAATTGTGGAGAGCAAAGGCAATTTTGCCACTGCTGAAAAATGTCCATGAAATCACTTTCCTCAGGGCATCTTTCAGCTTCTTGTTCCTCATGCTGTAGATGAGGGGGTTCACTGTTGGAGGCATCACTGCGTACAGAACAGTCACCACCAGATCCATAGCTGGGGAGGAGAGGGAGGGGGGCTTCAGGTAGGCAAAAAATGCGGTGCTGACAAACAGGGAGACCATGGCCAGGTGAGGCAGGCACATGGAAAAGGCTTTGTGCCGGCCCTGCTCAGAGGGGATCCTCAGCACAGCAGTGAAGATCTGCACGTAGGACAGCACAATGAAAACAAAACACCCAAAGAATAAACAGGCAGTAACCACAAGAAGCCCAACTTCCCAGAGGTAGGAGTCTGAGCAGGAGATCTTGAGGATCTGGGGAATTTCACAGAAGAACTGGTCCAGGACATTGCCTTTGCAGAGTGGTATGGAAAATGTGTTGGCAGTGTGCAGCAAAGAATAGAGAAAAGCACTGCCTGTGGCAGCTGCTGTCATTTTGACACAAGCTCTGCCACCCATGATGGTCCCGTAGTGCAGAGGTCTGCAGATGGCAATAAAACGATCATAGGCCATGACTGTGAGAAGAAGATACTCCCCTGTAAAAAAGAAGATAACCAGGAATAGCTGTGCAGCACATCCCAAGTAGGAAATGGCCCTGGTGTTCCAGAGGGAATTGGCCATGGATTTGGGGACAGTGGTGGAGATGGCGCCAAGGTTGAGGAGGAAGAGGTTGAGGAGGAAGAAGTACATGGGGGTGTGGAGGCGGTGGTCGCAGGCTACGGCTGTGATGATGAGTCCATTGCCCAGGAGGGCAGCCAGGTAGATGCCCAGGCAGTGCGCGAAGTGCAACAGCTGCAGCTCCCGTGTGTCTGCAAATGCCAGGAGGAGGAACTCATTGAGGGAGCTGCTGTTGGACATTTTGATATATCTGTGCATGAGGTACTGTCCAAAGAAGAAAAGACATTGAGAATTTAGGAGAGACTTTTCAAGTAAAAATCCCCCAAATGTTCCAGTTCTCACACAACCCCCCACTTTGCCTCTCTCTTTACTGAGAGGATCTGTGCGCAGCTCCTTTGGTTGAGCTCCGCTTTGCATTGGCGGAGTCTGCTCTGAGGAGCAGGGACTTCTCCACAGGAGTCAGTCTGGATGTATAGTGGTGGGATTCATGGGAATGGGGGTCGCTAGCTTGGACAGTCACAGTTCCTCTCAGATGATATCCACTGGGCATGTGGAAGGGCTTTACAGCATCTGCAACACCACTTCTAAAGAATGAGGGCTGAGGAACAGAGTTCATGGGACTTTTTAACAGTGTTTATTTTCTTTGAGATGCCCCTGTCACCCCTGCAGAGTGATCCTCAAAGGCAGCAATTCTCAGCGTTTCTACTGTGAATCCTGAGAAAAATGGATTCCCTGTCACTTGGTGCAGAGTGAGGACAGCTTGTCTGTCTATTAGCCTTGTTCCCAGCTGTCATTTGCTCGCACCTCTTGGAGCTGGGGGATGATCATTCTCATATGTTGCCCTACAAAGAAACCAGCCCCTGCTGAGAGCAGACGAGTGCAGTTTCAAAACCGCAGATCTCCAACCATCTCTCCCTTTCTCAGGGCACCAGAGTGAGGTCTCCACACTCCCCTTCTAGCCAAGGACACACTGGGCTCTTTTCAGATGCCCATACACAGTTCCCCAACACCACTTCCATACTCTCAGCATCTCCGCAGATTCCTCACGGGTCTCTTGGACATCACAGAGATGCTATGAGGCAGCGGTGCCCTTCTGGAGGGCAGCTCAAAGCCTGGCAGAACACCACAGGGAAATGGTCAAAGGACCGTTAGGACTGAAGATGGGCTCTCCTTAAGGGAGAGTTAGCTCAACTCCCAACACCACAGACTGCATTTCCTGGAGCCACCGAGGCTAGAAGGGGGCTGCAGACACATCACTCCCAAGCAGACCCCTCTCTTGCACAACTCACAGGGCAGGTGTCTGAACTGCAGCTGAAAATCCACCAACCCCAGGGAGCCCGAGAGAAGAACAGGAGCAGCATGGAGAGGAGGGGAAACAAGGAGCAACCCCATGATCCTGCTGCCAAGGGAGGCAAGGAGAGAGGGGCAGATGGGCACTCAGGAAAGCCCTCACCTTACCCACCTGGGCATGCTGCTTCACAGATGGTGACAACGCAGGGCAGTCACTCTCAGCTCCTGGACTCCATGGCTGTCAGGGCGGAGGCTCTGCTGGGTCAGAGAAGAGACATGGGGGGCTTGTTCGGAAGAAGCTGTCTGCATTGGAGGGACTGAGCAAGACTTGCTCAAATCCATTCTCCCATGACGATTCTGTTCGCAGTTCCCTCTCATTCCCTGACCATCTCTGCCACCCGGCACTGTCCCTGCTGCCAGCTCTTACTCTCTCCCAACATCTTTTCCTTGCCACTGCTCACAGACCCCATCCCAACCTCTGTGGGCTCCATTCTGCCCTACAGAAACCACCCAGGACAGGGCACTGGGCACAGGTGTTTCTATTCTCACAGGTGCTAAAGAGCAGGTCAGAACAACTCTTCTAAAGCAGTCAAGGTGCTGCTGGTGCTGTCTGTAGGCTGAGGTGGGGTTGAAGGGGGTTGATGAAGATTCTCACAGACCAGAGGTCACTGAATTCATGCCTGAATCTATCAGTCGTAGGATGGGATGGGTTTAGAAGATCCCTCCAGGAACCTCAGTAGCATTGCCCTGCAGCCAGAGACTTACCATGTCAGGAGCTGTGAAGATTCCTCCCACAAGGAGCTCTCCTCTCTCCTCCCACTCCACACTGCCTTGCACTTCTCTCTGCCTTCTCTCATCTCATGTCAGCAGCAGCAGGCAGAGCCCAGAGCCCTGCTGCTCTTTGCAGAGGAGCTGCCTCTGGACACAGCTGTCTCTGGGCAGTGCTGCCAGGCTGCCATCAGCTCCTTCCATTGCAGGAGCCTGGCCCTGCCCAGGAGCAGGGGCCCAGCTGAAGTCCTGACTTCCTCTGTCCCTTGTGCTCCCTCCTCCTGGGAAATGTTCCCTGAAGTAGACTAAAATCATCACCACTGGTCTCTTCCTCAACACAGAAGGAAAACTGATTCCAGCATGACAATTTGTCTCATCACAGGATGGTTATCTGCAAGAGGTGGAAATGTCTCACTCCTAACTAGGCAGGAAGCTACTCGAGGACAAGAAGGGAGGTCATTTACCCATGGTTCAGGTTTTGATTCAGATGAGTCAATCTGGGCATCACGTGCCCATTTAAAAGCACCTGGGATGGGTCGGATTCAGCCCTCTCCCACAAAATCCACAAAAAAAAAAGAAAAAAAAAAAAAGGAGGTGGGATTCTCCTTGCCCAAGCCAGAGTGCACACAACAGAGATGTCTCTGTGAGAAATCCTTGTCTAAGCTCCCATTCAATCACTGGAGACGGAGGGTGGGAGTCAGTTGCTCACACACAAACACCTGGGGACGTTTGAAGAGACAGGGGTGGTCCAAGGCAGGTGCCAGTGTCTGCTTGCTCTGATGGAGCAACTGGGAGACCCACATCCTTCTGGAGCATGAGGTGGGGGCCAGGTGGGGAATTTCCTTGGCCATCCCAAATGACCCCAGATGCCTAATACTGCTAGAGCACCACTCACTAGGAAGCTGTGACACAAGCAGATCCCTACAGTGCAAAATCCTGATGTAATCCAGTGCAGACACTACATGTAATGACATAAAAAAAGGCTGGCAGGGCCATGTCAGATGTCTGCGGTGTCCAGCACAACTGCATGTTTCTAGCACACACAGTATGGCCCCTAGAGGAAAGCCATGTCCTTTTGGAGTGGTGCTGGCAAGTGCCCCAGGGCATCTTGCGTTTCCTTCCTGTGCCCAAACAAATGAATCCTACCTCTGCCTTTGGGCACAGGCTGTACTGCCCACATCCAAGCGTGCTGCATTGATGGGAGGCACATCACACCAAGGTCTCCACTCATGTCCCTGCGCTCTTAAAACCTTCTAGTTCTCTTCTCCCTGACCCTCTTTTCACCCCCAGATGACATAAACAGGGACTGTGCTAATGAGGTCCACAGGGTCACTGGATCGCAGGCTGTCCAGGCCAGGGACTTCTTCAGTGGCACCTTATCCTGCCTGGACATTGGTTCACCTCTGTCACAGGCCCCAAGGTGCTGCAGAGTCAACTCAGGCAGCAAACTCCTTTCCTGCCATTCCTGCACAGCCCAGCTCTGTTTCTCCCTGGCCTTGGGCCCTGCAGGCTTTGCTCTCTTAGTGGGAACCTCCTTTCACCATGACATTGCCACCTGCTTTGTATAGCAGCATGGCTCTGCTCTGCTATGAAGTGGGGCCACTGCACGCACAGTGTCCTTGGCTCCTGGTAACAGGTTTCACCATGACCAATCTGACTGAAACATTGCTAGAGTACTGAGATGTGGTGGGATCACTTGCACGATAGGAGAGCCCTGATGTTAGGGTACAAGCTCTTCAGGAGAGACCAACAGGGAAGATGAGGAAAGGGGATGCCCTTTGTGTGAAGGGACAGCTCAGACGTGTGGAACTCTCCACACATTAAGGCAAGGCTTTGGGTGAGAGCTTGTGGGTGACAAGGGTGGCATCGCAATGGGAGGTACAGAGGAGGTGGATGCAGTTTCCTTTAAGCAACATGAGAAAGTCTGTGGAACACGGACCCTGGTTCTTATCGGGGGGACTTTAATCCCCCTGACATGAACTGGAAGGCCAAACAGCAGAGTGCAAGCAGGCCAGGAGGTTTCTGGAGGGCATCAGGGACAGCTTCTTAGCACAAATGCACGATTTGTGATGCCTGTTTGTATCTGAAAATTTCAAACAGGGAGGAACTGATCAGGGATGGTACAGTCAGTGTCTGCCTTGCCTGCAGTGACCATGAAAAAGTAGAGTTCCAGATCCTGAGTGGAGTGAGGAAGGATAGTAGAGGAGCACAGACCCCAGACTTCAGAGGGGTAGACTTGGGCCTGTTGAGGGGAGTGGTGGGGGATCCCATGGGAGGCAGCTATGAAGGGCCCAGCAGCTCAGGAAAGCCAGCAGGTCTTTGAGGACAGCACCCAGCAAGCACAAAATGAGTCCATAGTGATACTCAGTAAAACTAGCAGACATCTTGGGAGATCTGCTTGGCTACACTGGGAACTCAGGACTGAGCTCCAGGGCAATAAGGAAGCAGAAGGAAGGAGGGGCTGCAAGATGGTATTTAGAAATATTGTCCAGTGAGAAGGGATGGTGTTAGGGAAGCCAAAGCTCCCCTAGGATTGCCCATTGCAGGCAACATCAAGAGCATGAAGAAGAGCTGGTACAGCTTCAGTTTCAGGAAAAGAGTAAAAAGGAAAATGTTGGCTCACTGCTGGATCAGGCAAGGAATCTATTAACAGCAGATGCAGATAGGTGTGAGGAGCTCAAGGCCTTCTTGGCTTCAGTCTTCACCAACAAGGTCTCCTAGGCTGTTGTGTCTAGTCAGGAGTCCAGAGCAGGAAAAAAGAAGCAACCAATGTTGGGTGATGACTGAATGAGGGATGACTTGCAAGAACTCAACCCATACAAGTCTATGGGACTGGATGGGCTGCACCTGAGGACATTGAGAGGGCTGGCTGCTCTCACAACAAGGCTAGTCTCTATCCTCTTTGAAAGGTTGTGGAGATCAGGGGAGGCCCCAACGACCAGGAGAAGGAGTATGTTGTGCCCATCACCATAAAAGGCCACAAGGACAACCCAGGGAGCTGCAGGCCTTTCAGCCTCTCTTTGGTGAGGAGTGTTTCATGGAGTGAATAGTCTTGCGTCACATTTCTGGGCACCTGAAGGAGAAGAAGGTGCCTGGGAACCGTCAGTGTGGATTTACTGCAGAAAAATGATTCCTGACCACCTGATTGCCTTCTGTGATAAAAGATCTGCACTTGGTGAGGAGAGGAGAGTAGTGGGTGTCATTTACGATGATTTTAGTAAGGAGTTTGACACTGTCTCCAAGAATATTCTTGTATACAAATAGGGCATTATGACAGGCTGGGTAGACAGACAACCAGATGGGTCAAAAGCTGGTTGGATGATCGAGCTCAGAGGGCTTTTGTGACTGAGTGGTGCTTTACCTGGAAGCCAGTGACAGGTGGAGTACACAGGGGTCTATACTGGGACCTGTCTTGTCTAACATGTTCATCAATGACCTGGAGAACACAACTCTCATCATATTTGCAGATGACAATCAGGAAAACAGTCCTAAGCTCAAGGGCTGCCATCCAGATGGACCTCAGCAGGCGGGAGGAATGGGTGGCCAGGAACTTTGTGAAATTCAAAACTAAACAAACACCAGGTCCTGCCCCTGGGGCAGACCAACAACCTGCAGTGATACGGGCTGGGGAGTGCCCAGCTGGACAGCAGCTCTGCAGAAAAGGATGCAGGATAAACACATCCAGTTAAGATCTGTGTTTCTGTATTCAGGAAAACACCATCACCAGAAGTGTAACCTGTTAATGCCAACTCTCACAAGTCTAGAAAGTGGAGGATGTACTCCTACTGAAGTCTGCTGATGGAAAGCGGTGTAGTGGTCCTCCCAAAGTTACCAAAACACAGGATGGAATTCAGATTCCTAATTTGTAAAGATTTGGCCCTTATGAAGAAAGAACTGATATTGTAGTGAAAGCATTCAAATGTTAAATCCATTCCTATTACAAACACTGTAACCCCTACCTTTTGCAATGGCAGACTGTCAGAAGGCATGCTGTTGGTAAATAGATCTTGATTGCCTTGTACGAGGCAAACATTTCATACATTTGGTTCAGGATATAAATAACTAGCTTGAAATTGCCAGAATTATTCTCCCAGGCAGAATTATACATCTGTCTAATAAGCCTCTGTGTGTGGGAATGGGGGAAGTCCGGGTCTGAGTGAATCTCTTGACTCAGAACAAATGTTTTCAGTGTTTTCTGCAGCAGCAAATTCTAGAAGATTCAGGTAGGGTGCCCTCATGATGACAGTATCCATTTGCTTGGGAAAGCACAGCATTCAGGTACTTCGAGGATACATAAGTGAACAGGAAACTGAAGAAGGAAAGCTGCTGATAGGAATAGCTCTTTGGGGACATTTGCATGGCATCCAGCTGGTGTTGCAAGCTACAAAACTGGTGCTTATGCTGGACCCTTCTGTAACAGTGTAGTAAATGTAGCTTTCAGTGAGAGTCCAAGAGCCTCCCACTGTACATGGACATGAGGAATATAAATGATAGTTGGTGCTGTCCTTCAGGCTTCCTAGATCCTGGTGTCCAAGTCAGCATCGAGCACAAGCAGCACAGCACAGGCAGGAAAGCTGAGGGCAGGCACTGTCAAAGGAGCCTGGTTATGAGTCATAATTTCAAAGTTCATTTTATAAGAGGTGACAACCTCCCGCCTGTCTGAAGAGCTCCCCAGCTCACAGCCTGCTGTCTCATTTCCAGAGGCTCCTTCAGACCAGGTTCCTTGCTTGGGAAGATCACACACCATTGCCTGCAGGTGGTACCTCAAGCACACAAGCAGACAAGCCTCCACCCCATGACCAAAGCAGAAAGCATCCTTTCCCAGGATGCATTTCACTGTGTGTCTGATCAGATGAGCACCACTCAGGCAGTTCTGGTCCCCAAGAGGAAAGTGCTAGCAGTAGGTGTGGGCACTGACTAGACATTACTGGTAGATGACCACAGAGGCAGCCATCACATAACCCGAAGGGAGATAATCCTCTTATGTGGCAGATGAGCATCCAACCATGTAACATGTCTGTCCATGCTTTAAGAGCTCTCAAGTGCTTCTCCTAAAGGTGCAGATGCTGTAATACAGGGATGTCAAAGAACAGAATCCATTTGCTGCCTAAAAGTAAAAAGGAACAGAACAGCACCAAGTCTATTTATGCTATAACTTTCTCCTTAAGAAAAAGGCACAGATGTACAAATAGAAGTGCTGAAATGCTTTTAGTGCCTCCAATGGGGCATTACAGGTTGCAGCATTGTTTATATTTGGTAAATGTAGCCAACTAAAGAAAATGTTTACACTAATCAACAAGTGTGCAATAACTGTTCCTCTTAAGTACAATGAAAGAAAGGAAACACATTTCTTCCCCCCCCCCCAAAAAAAAAGGCAGCGTTACAAGAAAGGAGGCTAGGAGAAGGGCATGAGATGCAGTCAAGCTGATGCAGAACCACCTCCTGGGAGCTACAGAGTCTTATGAGGAGACGAAAACCACGGTCTGAATCCCACTGAGGTCAGCAGGAGCTCTTGCCATGGAGAGAGGTTTATGAGCAGTGTCTTCCAGCTCCCTGAGCTGACAGCAACCTCCTGCCTGTTGAATTTGGAATGGAAAAAACAGTCATGCACAACAGCATCATTTGATGTCCTTCAGTCTAAAAGAAATGTGGATTTTCAGGCAGAAACAATAGGAAGCACATTAAAACCAGGCCACCTCCTTACCATGAGTTCCACCTACCTCACTTGAGTCAATGAATCCTATGCGATTAAGGAAGTGAAAAGGTGCCAGAGTGCATCTTTCTTCAGGGGAGGTGGTGCTAGCAAACAGAGCGGACAGGCCCAGGGTAGGAGCTGCCGACTTCTCCAGAGCACCTATTCCTGCAGGCTCCAGGGGAGACCTTTGCCTGTAGCCTGGCTCTCCCGCTGTTTAGAGCCCTGGCCTGTATCATGCTGGGTGACAATCAGCATTTCTAGAACAATAATCACAAAACAAGATGTTTAAAAATAAAGTTACCAAGGAAGACAAAGATATTAATGATTTTATCTTTTCTTTCCCCCTTACCCCCTCCCCCCCTTTTTGGGGGGGAGGGGAGGGGGGTTGTTAATATTCTCCATCCTCCAGCAAGTAGCAAGCTGTTCCATGATCAGGACGACTACCAAAGCCTGTTTCTTGCTGAGTTGTACCGTATCTCCCCTAAGCAATCCTGCCGATCCCCACCATGGCTGCTGGTCTCCACCATGCTGGCTGGGCAAGTGATGGTTCTCACATCACATCACATGGGCGTTGGCCAGCCAAATGCAGGCAGGGCAAGGGGTCAGGCAGCCGATATGGGGGAGAATTACAACTTTCTCCCTCAGCACCCACCTGTCCAGATCCCTTCATTACCCCAACCCTCATTTTCATGATGCCTAGAGTTCAAAAACATGGAGATCTCTACATTTGTCATGCTCAGCTGAAACTGGTCAACAGTTAGCAAAGAAGGCAGGAGGGGAAGAAGGAGCAGAACAGTATTTTTAGGCAAAAACTTAACATGGGCATTGAAACACAGGAGCTGTATATAAAGAACTGCAAACTGGATGGGTAAAGTTACAGCATTATCGCCAGGACATATATGATATTTATTTTTGTTATTTCACTCATTCCAATGGTTTCATCTTTCCTTGTGTGCTGCCTTCTAACTCAGATTGCAAATAAACTCTCCAGTGATCTCACTGTCGTGTTATGAAACACAGTTGTGGGCAGCATTCCTTTTTGCCACCACAGCACTGCAGCACCTTTGCTGGCTCAAGCCAAAGGTCCTGGAGACATAACTGAGTTCAGTAGGTCAGAAGATTTCCTGGCCAGCACAGTAAGAGCAATGGAGAAAAATAACTGGGACAACGTAACCTCACTTTTCAGCTGTGGGTTTGAATGACTTCCACACTGAAATATCAAAAGATTAACATAAGCTTAGTGGCACACAGAGAAACAAATGCAGACGTTGGTTCAAGTTTTCTCTTATGCTGCTTTAACAAATCCTTTCTCACTTTTGTTCCCACTACATAATTCACTATTGTTTTAACAATCCTGGAAGCCTGAAAGGCAAAGAGGGCTACACAAATCCATGCAGATCTTTTACCTAAAAGGATAGACAACACACTTCCTTGGTCCTGAGTCACTTAAGGAATCGCATGGACTGAATCAGTGCACATTAATCTTTTGTGGATCTTTTTGGTGGAGGAAGAGGAGGCTGAGTCCTTCAATTTGGTCAGCAGTAACAACGTACTTTATTGGTTCTCCAGTACCAAGTTTCATCTTCACGCTTACTTCTTCCATGTATTAATATAAACCTCCCTCCCTGACAAGCTTTTCTTTACTCTCTCCTCTCCCACCCCTCGCTCTTACAGCAGCCAAGGCTGTTTACAAGGACCTGTGGTGGAGCACAACTACCTCCACCTCCATCTCGGGCCCAAAGTGTAGTGGAGCACAACTACCCCCTCCCCACCCTTATGTCAGGCCCCAGCTGACCACAAATAACTGGCAGCGCCCAGGGCTGACCAGGAGGAGCGAGGCCATACTGATTGCAACTGGTGAGGCCAGAAATGGGCATGAGATCAGCAAAAAAGGTACATCTCCACACCAAATATTGTATGACCATGAGTCAAACTCCGTGCCCATAAATAGTGCTGCAGCCTAGAGCCCGTTGAGCTCTCCTGCACGGCAGCGGGCTCTACGGTGGTGAATCTCCCCTTGAGTTGGGACGCCTCTCGAGGTTATTCTCCAGGAGTTAAGAGAACCTCTGTCAGGAAACCGTTGGAGTGGTAAGAAACCGAGACTCGGGCACTAACAAATGTGCAGTAAGATTCGCTCGCTGTGACTACACTGTATCTCCATCTTCAATAAATCTCTTTGCAATAAACCCAGAGATGATGATAATAATAATAATAATAATAATAATAACCCCCCCCCCCCCCCCCGTGACATACTCACCTGGAGGAGGTCTGCAGAGGAGACCAAAGTAGAGTGTTACCAGTCAATGTGCCCAAGCCTGGGGCAGCCATCCAGAGGGACCTTGAAGGTCTGGAGGAATAGGCAGCAGGCAATCATATGACATTCAGCAAAGATCAATGCCAAATCTTGCCCCTGGGAAGTAAGAAGCCCTTGCGACAATACAGTCTGTGAGCAGATTTCAGGGAGCAGCAAGGGCCGGCTGCTTCCAAAGGGACAGGGAGCCAGGAGTCAAACATGATGACAAGGCCAAAAAGGCAAGGGTCTCACCAGCCAGGGTCAAGCCGCACCAAAGCTCAGTGAGGCAAGCAGGGCAGACCTGGAGATGGTAGCCAGGTTCAGCCAAGACTCCAGATCACCAGGAAAGTTCTTGGTGTCAAGACAGCTCCGAGGTCAAGCCGGGATCACATCTTGGCAAATCAGAACCAGGTCCAATGACAGTAACCAGGGTCATACAAAGCCCTGTAATTGCAAGGCAAGTCCATAGTGATGAAGTAGGTCTAAGGTAGAGCTAGAAAGTTAGGCTCTGATTCGGAGTCCGGATCAACAGGGTCTATGGGCAGGAACAGGCATACCTGCAATACAGCTGCAGGCAAGCCCACCTGCAACGTAGCTCCAGATGGGACTGAAGGCCCAGGCCTGAGCTTAGATGGGGTTTCCTGAACATGTGTGTGGAGGCTCCTGGTGAGGCCGGTCAGGGCCACGAAGGCCTGTTATTGGCTGCAGGGCCCTGAGAACAGCCTGGCCAGGAGGAGCTCTGTGGAAAAGGCCCTGGGGGTCCTGGTGCACGGCCAAGTGAACACCAGCCAGCAGTGTGCCCTCGCAGTGAGGAAGGCCAACAGCTTTCTGGGGTGTGTGCGCAGGAACATGGCCAGGAGATTGAGGGAAGTGATCACCTGCCATCACTCAGTACTCGCTAGACCACATCTAGAGTGCCACATCCAGTGTTGGGTCCCAAATAAAGGCAAGACAGTGACCAACTGGAGCCAATTCAGTAGAAGGCCTTCCGGATGCTCAGGCAGCTGTCGCACAAACTTCTGTGTCTATGGGGAAAGCCATTCCTGCCCCTCCAGTCAGGGCAGATGGTGAGGAGACTGCATCTCACGACAGGCAAGTCCAACAGGGCTGAGAGGAATCATGTCCAGTGGCAACTATTGCTGCAACAACAGGAGCAAAGGAGGCTCCTGGGAACCTCCAAGGTAAGAGGTGGACAGGAACCAGGAGGAAATATCAGTAGCTCTGCTCCCTTCAGCCCCTGACACGCCAGGCCGCTGTGCTTCTGGGAGATGTTGGGGGGCCCTCTCCCCTCAAGGTACAGAGCCTGGCACCCGAGGGGGACTCACCCCATCCCCAGGACAAGTCTCCATGGCTGGGAGGAAATGCCAGGTGCTCGACCTCTTCCTCCCTCCTGACCATCGCAGGAGGCTGGAAGGACCAGCTCAGGCAAGCAGGATTCTCTAAACCTTAGAGAATCAGGGAACAGAGAGTCGCATGCAGGGAGGTGAGGGGAATCCCATTTGTGGGATCTCTCCTGACTTTGCATCATGACTTTGGAGGAGGCCTGATGATTTCTCTGCCTCAGTTTCCTTTTCAAAGCAGCATGTCCCAGAGTTTGAGTGACCAGAGTTATGGGGAAAGTTGAATGCCAGGAAGTGTTCACAAAGTTTCCAGCAGCTCAGAAGTTTCAGTCTCCTTTGAGAGCCAATTCTGCACTGCTCACTCTCTGCAGTCCCTGGGGAGAGACCAGCTGCAGCAGGAGCCTTCAGAGACTCGTTAGTGCTTTAGCCCTCAGGACACTCCAGAGGGCAGGGGACATTCAGGTGTTGTTGGACATGCACCACAGGTGCTGCTGGAAGAAGACAGCAAGGGCAGAGCAATGCCTGAGCCCTGGGTGGTGGTTTGCAGAGAGCTCAGGGAAGAGAAGGACGTGGTGGGGAAGAGGCAGAGGATGAGACCCCGACCTGGATCATCCTTGCCCGGCACCATCAGCGCAGAGGTCAGCACCTCATCCTGAGGACTGCAGATTTGTGCTGTGCCTTCTGAGTCAGGTCTGTTCCTTTTTAGCTGCTGAGATTTTGCATGGTGGCATCTATGGGTGAGAAAGGTGATGGGCATTTCCCTTCCTGGGAGTCTTCTCCTCCAGCTCCCTCTTCCCTCCACACATTTCTTCCGACTCCCTTGTTAGCTCAGCAGAGTCCTGGGGAGCTTGCCGGTCGGCACAGAGTTAGAGTTTGTGCCTTTGCTGCCCCTGAGCCAGCCCAGAGCCCTGCCGAGGGGCACCAACACCTCACCTGGGAGGTAGGATCCAGCAGAGGGCTGTGTTTCTCAGGCAGGAACATTCCCTGGCCGTGCCCCCAGGCATGTCCCAGGCATTTACTGCAAACAGGATGGGAACAATGCTCCTCCCTAACCTCACCCACCGCTCACCATTGAGACACCCATCCTGCGACACACTCACTGTCACAGTCTGAGCGAATGCTTTTTCTCCTCTAACTCCACTCCAAGCATGAAATGAGCACCTCCCCGGGACAGCTCACCTCTGTGGTTCTCCTAGGAGGGGCTTCTCTTTAGATGCCTGCTTTAACTCTCTGGAAAACCCTAGTTCCCTCCTTTCATTAGGCATGGAGGCCATAAAGGGAACACAAATGTAGTCAGAGAAGTGCCAGAGTCGATGTTCTCCCTGACAGCAAAGTCCTTCATGATTCTTCTTTACAAGAAGGAAAGAACGAAGCAAATGTTCTTTCTTGTAGGCTGCCTTGCTGGCAAAAGAGGAATGAGGGACCTGTGGCGCTACATGGAGAAAGGGGAATGGGACAATCATACATCACCAGTGAAGTTTATACTGCTGGGAATGGGGAATGTCCCCTCACTCCAGACACTGCTCTTCCTCCTCTCGCTCATCATCTACTTAGTAACGATGGCTGCAAACATCCTCATAGTTCTGCTGGTGGTGGCAGACCGGCATCTGCACACCCCCATGTACTTCTTCCTGGGCAATCTGTCCTCCTTGGAGACCTGCTACAGCTCCACCATCCTCTCCCGGCTGCTGGCCAGCTTCCTGACTGGGGACAGGACCATCTCTGTTCACGGCTGTATGGCTCAGTTCTACTTCTTTGGCTATTTTTTAGTCAGTGAGTGTTACCTGCTGGCCATGATGTCCTATGATCGGTACTTGGCCATATGCCAGCCCCTGCTCTATGCCAGCCTCATGACCTGGAAGGTCTCTCTACAGCTGGCAGCAGTGTCTTGGCTAGTGGGATTCTTTACCTCTACGGTAGTCACTCCTTTCTTATCTCATTTAAGGTTCTGTGGCCCCAGTGCAATTGACCACTTCTTCTGTGATTTTACCCCACTGATAGAGCTTGCCTGCAGTGACACCAATGTGGTCAGACTGCTAGTTTTCATACTATCTATCCTGGATGTAGTCTTCCCCTTCTTGTTCACACTGGCCTCCTATGTGTGCATCATAGCTGCCATCCTGAGGATCCCGTCCAGCGTGGGCAGGCAAAAGGCCTTCTCCACCTGCTCCTCTCACCTCACCATTGTCTCTGTTTTCTATGGCACCCTCATCATTGTTTATACACTACCCAGAACAGCCCCTCTGAGGCAACTCAACAAAGTGTTCTCCTTTTTCTACACCATCCTCACGCCCCTGGTCAATCCCCTCATCTACAGCCTGCGGAACAGGGAGGTCAGGGAGGCCCTGAGGAAAGCACTCAGGAAAGCTCTGGCCTGCACCCAGAGTTCATAGCAGTTGTACACTGCCGTGTACAAAACACTGCTGGTTCTGCAAAGCAGTAAAGTCAAAATGGGTAATAATGTGCTGCATAGCCGCTATCCCTTCAGAATAACACAGCACTGAGAATATTGGTGGTAAGCAGAAGGGAGGAAGAGTGGCTAGATTTCCATCAGCAATTAAATGTATGGTTTACAAGAGAATGGAAATGTCCGATTCTTCGTGCTTCCTTTACAGACAATAAAGTGGTATTGCTGTACGTGGGAAGTGCTGCAGTGTTGTCATTTTCTTTTTCTGGGGTGAGAGGAAATTCATCTTGGGTGAAAGGTGAGCAGAATCACACAGAACAGAACAGAATCACAGAAGAGTTGGGAGGAATAGGGAAAGTAGGAAGGGAGATCAGGAGTGGCAGTAGTTTCCTGACTGCAGGTTCCTCAGATGGGACCTATCTCCCTCTGCTGTGAACATTTCCAGGGTAGGAGGCGGTGTCTCAGCCCACAGCCCTCATTCCTCTTCAGTTTAAAGGTCATGCACACACTGGTAGAGTTGCCCAAACACACGTTGGTGTCTCCTGTCATTTGTGACAGCTTCAAGTTTCCCAGACATCTGTGGGTTCCTGGCAGATAGTGAAGGGAAACAGTGAAGGGTCCAGCTGGGACTGGTGTTGCAAGTGGATGCTGTAGGCAAACCCAGGGCACGTGAAAAGTCCCTCAGTATTGTGCATGGGCAAGACCACTCACACTTGCAGGCAGAGACTTCAGTGCCAGCCTGTCTGCAATTCAGCCTATGTTGAGTGCGACGGATACATGCAATTTCCCTTCAGAGCGCCTCTTTTTGTCTGTGGTCTCTCCAGGGACCCTTCAGGTCAGCTCAGCTGAAAAAGTCTCCTGGGTCAACAAAAAGCCTTTGGTGAGATGAAGTGGGGCCCAACACCCCAATTCCTGCTAATGTCTAAATCACTGTGTTCACCCCCAGTTTCACTACCTGGAGTGGCCCTCAGAGGTGTGGTGTAAGTGTCTGTGGTGAGAACGTGTCTCTGGAAGCTTGTAAGCAGGAGATCCCTTTCTATCCCATGATAATCAGGTCAGCAGAGTCAGCCAAGACAGGCTTTTGACCCTAGGAAGCCCTCAACATCCTTTGCAGGCGCCTTGTCCACCTCTCCATGTTGTCCTTCACTCTCCTCCCTCTCAGTGCTCACTGTCTACCCTAAAAAGCCAAATGAGGACATTTTCATCTCAGGGCCCATATGTATTGTTCCCACTGTACCTCTCGTCTACCCTCCTGTGAAATCATAACTTGAACTTTAGGAGAAGGGTCAGAGGCACCACTAAAACTAGAGGCAGATGACTGCAGACACCTGATGTTCAATCCTAATCTCATTTATGATTAACCATGCCCATGTGTTTGGATTTTATTCCAGGTTTGGAGATGTTGGACCCCAATTACCACAAAAGAGCAAAGAGGAAGGTGACTAGCATCAGGGAGAGGCTTTGTTTCCTCTACCTGGTCAATGGCAGGCAGCAAAGGACTTGGACTGGGAAAGCATCTTTGCTGGGAATGGTGACAGATGGAAACAGATTGCCATTCTCAGATCATGGGGTAACACATCTGACACCTAGTCTGTGATAGCTGATGGGTAGCTAGTCTGTCTTTACAGAAGGTGCAAGGAGATATTGACACTTCCAGAGAGTAATCGCTTTCCCCCTTCCTAGGAGGACTCTGTGGACCGAGATGAACTGAGATCCCAAAGCTCCTCTTTTGCATCCCCTGGCCACAATGGAAGTGCAGGGGATGCCCTCAGAGGGAGGCATCAACACAGCAGACACACATGCTTGGGGAGATTTTGAAGGATTAATTTCACCCAAGGGCAGAGAAGCCCAAGTGAGACACCCGAGTCCGCAGTGATTGTTGGCTCCTCCTGCCTGCAAGGCTCGGCACTCCTGAAGGGGATTCACCCTCCATCTGTGTGCACCCATCCCATGAGGGGAGAAAACTTGCTCTAAAAGTTGGGTTCTTTGGCCAACTTCCCTGAATGGAAGGAATGGATACACAGGTGTGCCTTGGACACCCTCACATTCCTTCATAAAGAGATCTATGAGTGGGCAATGAATTGAGCCTTTCCTCTGGACATGTCCAAACTGAAGAACAGGAATTCCTCCTTAATTTGCTTGATCTCCTTACATATCATTTTATACAGGAATTCTCATTTCCCTTTCATTTTTGCTGTCATCCCTATTTCTCCCCAGTAAAACTCTCTTTTTTTTTGCTCCAGAGGCTAAATACTGGGAGGAAATGAATGACCTTCCCTCCTGATAGATTGATTTCTACAGAGAGACCTTTTTTTCTGCGGGACTCCCTGGTAAGGCACCATGATTTAAGGACTGAGGTGGTGGGCGTGTTGAGGGAAGGGGCGATGTGGTGGCCTTTTAGGTTTGGGTTTGGGATAGGCAATGGGGGGCGGTGGTGAAGGACCCGGGAAGGGGGCACATCTCATGTCCGTATCTTGCAAGACATGGACAGGACATGGAGGCAGACCTTGGGTGGAGGACTAGCTGGTTTGGCAGGTGGTGGTGGTGATGATTTTGGGAGGATGGGGAAACGTGGAGGGGTGGCAGGAGGGACATGTGGCAAGGGAAATCCCTGTGCTGAGGCCAGGCCTGTGCCCCTACTGCAGCCCCCTGGCCCCATGAAAAGGACCATTCACAACAACAGGAAGGTTAAGGGGGGGTGGGGAGAAGAGTTGTCAGCTGGTTGCTTTTGGGTGTACAGTGTGGGAATACTTCTGCCAGGCTGGACTCCTGGGCTCTTTGGGACCTGACGGGTCTGTGGGATAGACTGGGGTCTGGACACCTTGGTTCCTGGAGAGGGAAGTGGAGTCTAACCCCCTTAGTGCTTGGAGAAGACAAAGGGGGACTGGATTCCTCTCTCCTGTATCCCATTGGAAATAAGAGGGTCTCCCTTAGGGCATCACAGACACTCTAGGCAACTCCTTTAGGTGTGGATCTCCATATTGCTCCTCTTGGGACTTCAGGGAGAAAACCCTCTCTTGAGAAGCCAGGATAAACCCCACCTGAACTGCAGTGCCCTCCTTGGTAGACAACACATTTCCCTGCCTTCCCCCTTCCATCTGGCTGCATCCCCCCAAACCGCAAGATTCACCATAGCCCAGCTGGACAAGGCTTGCTGATTCCCCAGGGGATGGGGAAGGGAAGAGTGTGGGGGAGCGGGATCCATGGCTTTGCAAACACTGCCTCAGCCCCTGGCCATTATAAGGATGGTGCCCTCCTTCCACAAACTCCTGATGCTCCTTAGTGCAGGAGAAAACATAGCTCCCTGCCGAGCCTGCTGATCTGCTGCCATCCCCAGCTGGTTCCTGAGACTGTGCCTGAACTGGGCCTAGTTGGGAGAGGAGTAATTGCTGGTGTGAGAATAACCCACTCAAGCCTCACAGGAGAAGGGCCCATTTTGGCCCATCAGGCAGGAGAAAGGCATCCTGAGGTGGATTGTAAAGGCAGACATGGAGAGAGGGAGTACTTCAGAAAAAAAGTTTTGGTGGGCTGTTTTAGCTCAAAAGTCCAGAGCAGGACAAACTCTGTCACTGTCCCTGCTCACTCTACTGCCCGCTTCACCACGGGATGGAAAGGAACTTCTGCTGATGACCCCGCATGGACAGATGCCCCCACCAAAGAGACCTGTGTCCCCCCAAGGGCCACCCATGGGGCTGCAACAGCACTGAAAGCTGGGATGTAGGCAGGTGCAGGAAAGGGGTTTTAGGGGCAGTTCATCTTCCCCAAGGCCACAGGCTGATCCAGGAACCTTGTGCACCTGAAACTACTTCCCCAGGTTCCCTGGACATGCTATGGAGAGAGAGAGAGATGCTCTGAAGACACGCTGCGTGTGGCCTGCATTAAGATCGACCTCAGGATGGACTGAATCGCACACGGACAGGCTCTGAAGTCCCTGCCTGCAGGCATGGGTGATGTCCACCACACCTAGTAAATGAGAGCCCTTTCAGATGCCCTCACATTTCACCACTGCCTCTCATTGCTCCTTGTCCCCACAGACCTCCCCTCCAGGTCCCTGCTCTGTTCACCGCACACAGGTGGGTGTCTGGGGTGCCTGAGTGCCTCTGCAGTCACAGGAGGAACTTGGGTGCCTTCGAGCAGCTCGGCTGACCTGTGGAGCTACACTAGCTAGGAGAACAAGGGGATACGGGGTGAGATAAGACTTCCAAACTGGCTGTACGCAAAGATGAGAGAGGGTAATACCGTCACAAGAACCCACATGTAGGATGACATGGCCATGCTGGCCTCAGGGAAGAGCTCTCTTTTCAACAAAAAAATCCTTTTTTATTCCCACAGAAAAAGTTCTCATTTACCGGTCCACAGTTTTACTTACATTTATGAAATGAACCAGCCATGACTTTTTCACATTCTCTTCCAAATTAGACATAAATAAACCCTCCAGCCCACCACTGTCTTCCCTACGTGCCCCACAGCCAGGCCACAGCCATTCTGGGGGGAGCAGAGGCCCGGCAGATGCCCCCAGCTGGGAGCAGTGCCTCCAGTGATGCCTGGGGCTGGGGCAGGTACCTCACGGTAGCGATGGCCAACACAGCTTGCTGCAGTCCTGTGCTGGCCTGGGGGACATGGGGGTCCTCCCAGGCCACTATGGGGCAGCCAGGGAGCCCAGCGTCCTCCTCGCCACAGGCCTCCATGGGGCAGCTGGGGAGAATGTCCTTGTCCTCACCCCACACCTCCATGGGGTGGCTGGGGGGGGTCTCTCCACCATTCCGGGGCCAGGCCCAGATGGGACACAGAGAAGCAGTGGGGAAAGGGGGTCCTTCACGGGGCAGTGGGGCCATGCCATGGGGCGGCTGAGGGAGCTCCCTGGGGAGATCCCAGCCACCTCCTCCCCATGCCCTGAGGGACCGTGGGGTGCCAGGCAACACCGTGGGGACCACGGGGGTCACAGTGTGGGAGGACGGGGGTCACAAAGGGCCCTGACATCACCCTGGCCAGCGTCTGCTGCAGCTCACTGCAGCAATGTGTCCCAGGGCTGGCTGGGGCTATGGAGGCTGCTCGTTAGCTAATTACACAAGTGTGACCCATGAAGGGCCAACTCTGAGCCGGGAGCTCTGGTGTGGGTCCAAGATAGGGAGGTTGGGGGGTGCCCGTGTCCCAGAGCAGCCAGGGTGTTGGGGCACCAGAGGGCAGCTGGGACAGGGGCTGCTGTGGGGCAAATTGGGCTGGGGGGCTGGGTGTAGGGGGGCAGGCAGTTTTGGGGGGCGGGAGGTACCCGAGATCGGGAATCCATGTGGGGAGAGGAAGAGGACGGAGTCCCCAGCCGCCCCACAGCGGTGTGGGGCAGGGAAGGGGAAAGACCTTTCCTCTCGTCCCGCTTTTCCATGTCTTTGCCCCTGGAAAAGGCCGCGAGCCCACGCTGTGAATGTCCCCCCGGAGGCAGCTCTCGAGGGGCCCCAACAGCCCCACAGCCCTGCATGGCAGCCCTGCCCTGCCTATGTCAGCTGGCCAATCAGTTTGTGAATAGGAGGCAGTGAGCCAGTCAGTGTCTTCTGGGGTGGGATGTGTCCTGAGTGACATGCAGAGAGACCAATGGCATTGCCTGGCTGTCACCCCCATCCCTGGCCATGGTACGTCCTGGCTGTCACCCCCATCCCTGGATGTGGCATGTCCTGGCTGTCCCCCATCCCAGCCATGTGTCCCCAACTAATAACCCCTCCAAGGGGGGAAGGCTCAGGGGGGACGGGCAGGGCGAGGTGCCCATGGAGCTCAGGGGAGAAGGTGGGAGGTGGCTCATTCACCACAGCTGGGGCACCCAGAGCTGACTGTGTCTCAACACAAAGGCACCAGAGGGTGGCCTGTGTGTTAGATGAGCAGCTGCATCTGCCGAGGGCATCAGCTGGTGCAAAGACTTCTTCCTGAGTTCTTCAAGAGTGTGAATGTCTCCCTGAGAGAGCCAGGCCAGCATGGGGGAAGTGTGTACAGGGCCCAGCCCAACGCAGAGTGTAAAACCTGAACACCTACCAAAGGAATTGCGAAGAGAGCAACGGGCCTGAGCTGCCTTCAACCCGTGTATTCCTGCCTGGCAACTGGGGATGCCCAGCGTTGTGACGTGAGCGTAGTATAGAGACCGGGAATGGGGATCACATTGGGATTGGGATAGAACTGTATATTGCAACTGCTGTATTTTGCTGTATTTTGCACTTGTACTGTGATTCCAGCACATTGCTGTATCACTCTGCTAAATCAAATATCCCCTGGGGTAACATCACATATCTTCAAAGTGAACTTTTTTTATTGAACGTTGCACTCTCCATGTGTGGAATATCTAGAAGAACCTGGTCAGAGAGTGTTGGACTCTGACACAAGAGAGGCCAAGTGAGCCTGGTCCTCCCCTCCCTGCCCTCCATCCATCCCAGCTGGCAAATGGCCTGAACCCCTGATACCAGCCAGGGTTTTGGAGAGCTGACAAGCATCTTGGGTTCCTTGGAGAAGCCAGGCAAGAAGCAGCTATGGGATTACTGTGCTCTTCAAGACCAGATCACGCTGGCAGCAGAGCCTGGGGAACAGCCCCTGTATTGCCAAGCCAGAGGCCAGAGACCCAGGAGCCGCAGGACTGTCCTGATGGCTGTGGGAGCTGCAGGTGCTCCCAGCCCCTGGGAGCTGTGCCACCTCATTGCCTGCTGAGGGATGGGAGACCAAACCTGGGCTCCAAAGGCTGCAACTCTGGTCCCTTGTGTGTTTGAAGAGGGGGCAAATGATTTTCAGGTGAGCCACAGGTTTGAAGTGTGAACGCCCCATGCAGAGCAGGCAGCCAGCCTGCAAGGGGGCAGGGGACCTCCTGGCCTCTCCAGGCACCTCCTGTCTGGATATCAGCAGGTTCGAGGAGGCTGGAGGAGGCTTTACCACTGTCTCTGTTCAGCCATGGACCTTTTGTCTGCTCTTCCCAGGGGCCCGTGAGCTCCTGGGGCTGGGGACTGAAGGCAGCCCATCCCGGTGGGATGAAGCCCCGACCTGGCTGCGCTGCATCGCTGCCAGCATCTCCCTGTGGCCCAGCTGTGGGGAGAAAGAGGGGCAGGATGCAGGCAGTTGTGTTTGCACGTGTGGCCCCTGAAGGGCAGGAAACCCTGGCTCTGTTTCTAAGGCGAGAACACGGCTGGTCATGGCTGGGCTGAGCTTAGCCCAGAGCTGCTCTCTGCTTCTCAGTGCTGAGCTCACCGTGGCCGTGTGGGCCTTGGAGCATCCGTGTGCCCCAGCTCTGCCCCGGGGTTCAGGAATAAATACCCCCCTGCTGCTGGAGGACCTCAGGGCTGGCTGTGCCACCCCAGCTCCCGCTCCCCACATCCTTGTGCTCTCTGTGTGTGTCCTGCCTGCTGCCAGCCTCTCCCTCCAGCCCCATTGCTCACCTCTCTGCACTCCTGCGCACCCGGGAGCCCATCCGCAGGCTGGGAGCGGGCATTAGCCTCCTACTCCCTGGCCATCTCCACGATCCTCTGCTGGAGACTTGCCGTTCTGGCCCTGAGGGGAGCTGCTCCCTCCTGCCTGAGCCGCTCTCCTCAGAGTGGGCACCTGGGGGCCCTGGCCAGGACAGGCACACGGTCACCATGGGGACACCAACCATCACAATGGCCTTGAGGGCATGATGTCACCTCCATCACAAAGCCCTGGTGGTCACCAAGGGGACTCCCAAGACCATGTCCTGACAGTCCCCCATGGGGACCCCCCATCACAGTGCCTTGCTACCCCCATGCAGATCCCCGTCTTCGTGTCTTTGCTTCTCTGGGTCCAGTTCCTGAGCCCAGCTCAGAGCTGGTTTCTGGCGAAAAGGAAGAACCTTCCTCTCCCCAGCTCCGGGCTCCCCTGTGCCTTGCCGAGACCACCGCTCTCCTTGGCTCCTAGGCTCCCCCGGCACTCACAGCCCCTGGGAAGGTCCTCACAGATGTGCTGGCCCAGGCTCACCATGGGAGGGCCCGGTCTTGCAGGACACCTCAGCAGAGGTCCTCACGCACAGCCTGGGACAGCCCTGGGACACAAAGGTGTGCCCAGGTGTGGGGGAGCCCTGGGGAGCCCCATGGTGGCAGCTGCTGGGGGCAGAAGAGGCATCTGGGGTTGCAGCACAGCTGTGTCAATCCCTGGGATGGCCAGTGAGACCGTCCATGGCCAGGATGTCCATGCACAGCTCTCAGTTTGGCCCTCCACAGAGGCCAGGGAGGTGTTGCTGCACATAATGCCACAGCAGATGAGTTGACACTCATGTCACTGTTGCTCTGGAGGTGCCTGGGCAGCTAACCAGGCTGGGTAGAAACCCCATGTGGGTGCAGGGCACCATCACAGGAAGCTCCCAGCAGTGGGTGGGGGTAGGACACTTTTGGGGGAAGCTCAAAGCGGGCAGGGGGAGCAGGGCACTCTCAGGAATGGTCACAACAGTGGTGGGTATCCAGGGCTGTTCTTCAGAGGGACCTTGACAGGACACTGGACCAGGGGCCCAGAGTCGTGGGGGCATCCATCCTTGGAGACAGTCACACCTTGATGGCACCAGGCCCATGGAAACCTGCTCTGTCAGCTCCACTTGCAGCAGGGGCTGGAGCAGAGACCACATGCTCACAGCATTTGGGGTCAGGGCATTACTGAGGGAAGATCACAGCTATGGGGTGGTGTCGAGGTGTCCTTGGGCTTGCAGGGTTTCCAGGGGGACCCCCAAGGGAATGAAGGTGCCAAGGAGTTCAGTGGTGTCACTGAAGTCCACGGGGAGGAGGCAGGTGGGTGTGTGGGTTTGCTCGGACCTGCAGGAAAGCCCAGCCAGGAGCAGTGAGGGCCTGGATGGACGAAAGAGGGAGAGGAGGTCAAGACGACTTGTCTGAGATCATGATCGTGAGGGCATTTCTGTTGCAGTGGGAAGGCCCATCCGTGAAGATGACCGAGGCTCGTCTGCCCCTCGCACTGTCATCCCGTGCTGCTCATCCACGTGGGCACCAAAGGCACTGCCTGGGGAGACCTGCAAAGCATCAAGCACAACTGCCTGGCTCTGGGGGCGATGACTGGTGGATCTGGGACCCAGGTGGTTTTTCTCTTTAATCTTGCTGGCGAGGGCGAAGGGTTTGAGGAGATCAGGACAGATCCTGTGGGTGACCAACTGGTTGCACAGCTGGTGTCAGCAAAAGGGTTTTGGTTTTATGACCATGGGGCCCTCTTTGCTTGGAAGACATTGGGTCAGGCTGACCAAGCAGGGCAAGAGCATCTTTGCTGACAGCCCAGCAAACCTGGTAAGGGGAGCATTACACTGGGAACGAGAGGAGGGAGAGGATGACCAACAGTCAAGCAAGGAAGTGGTGGACCAGGTTGGCAAGGAAAGGGTGCAGGTCAGTGTGTCCGTGCTGGCCTGGCCATTCCTGCACCCCTGCCCTGTGCTCCCCACAGGACCCTGGGCTGGCAGTGCTGCTCTGCAAAGTAAGTGCCTGTGGGGTCATGAGGCCATGGGGTGATTCCTGACTCAACTCTGGCCATGCTGGTCAGGAAGGGAAGCAGGCCCAGCCGGACAGGGATCACCACCACTAATACTGCTGGTGCATGTCTGTGCTCATGGACAGTTCTCAGAGTGACCCCAGGGCATTTGCAATGGCAGGAGATGTGTTTGGGTGGGAGTTGTAGCATGACAGTGGGGATTAGCTCCAGCCTGTGGTGTTTTACTGAGGGTGCAGGAATCACTCTCCAGTGCCCCTTCCCTGGGCCTCCTGGATCACCACTGCCTCTCTGGGGCTGCTTTGGCCTGCTGAAGTGGAGGCTAAGGCCAATACAGTAGTCACCTGTGACTGCCTGTGACAGGGTGGGTTCAGAGATGATGGAGCTTTTCTTGGTAATGGAAACCCACATGAGAAGGGTAAAGAGCCACAAAGTGCATCTTGAGAGGTTCAGAGTGGACTTCACGTAACAAGAAAGTGACCCATAGGGTAGTGCTGTGGTGCAACAGGACACCCAGAGGGACTCCGTGATCAGCCCCTGGCTTTGTGTTTCAAGGAGGAGCCAGCAAGGACAGAGGGATGTCAGTAAAGGTGGGGAGATCCTGCAGTGAGAGCAAGGTGGGAAGCACGTTGGGTGTCTAGAGGCTGCAGGGAAACAGGTGCAGCTTTGGGACCGCATAGGACAGCCTGTGGTGGAGATGACCGAAGGCAACGCCAAGGCTGAAAGCCTCCAACAGAACTGAGGTCTTTGTCCCCTTTGCTATGGCTAGTGTCTCTGCCACAGAGGCCTACGAGAAGATGAGGTTTCCTTACAGCACCATGGCCTTGCTGCCTCCTCACCTCCACAGAGCCCAGGAGGTGCTGTATCGTTGTCCTGCACTAGGCATTGTGCTCCCTCCCACCCTCACACTGCCTCCAGGAAGAGCTCTGAGCAAAGTGTGAGGGAAAGGATCTCCCCACTCAGGGGCTGACTGTAGGACTTGGCCATTCTGCTTGATAACACACATCAAGGTTGACTTGGCATCACAGCCACCCTCACATTGCCTTTGCCTACCTGCAATCAGGACGTCCAACTTTCGGCTCTAATCAGCCACCAGGGAGCTTTTGTTGATAACGGCCCTCAGTGGGACCCATTAATGCTCCAAGAAACTTGGGGATTTGCTTCTGACGTAAACTTCTTGAGAGGTTGCTTCAGTCTCCTCTCAGCATTGGAGGTTCATGGGCTAAGCACCAAAGACACCCAAGGGGTCATTAAGATGCAAAAACCCCTAAGGAGCCATGCCTCTCCCCATAATTTTCTTCAGGTTGTCCATCCTTGTGTAGCTAATTGGAGAGGTTTCAGGAGTGTTTTGAAAGAAGGCAGATTTCAATGAGCACCTGAAAAAGAAAGATGTCTGCTTCTTAAGCTTTCTTGATTCTTCAGTTTTCAGAATAAGTCATACCCACATTCTCCAATTCATACTGGCCGACAGTGTCTCCTACTGAGGTCTGGACATGTAGGAAAAGCACCATCCTCGAGGCCAGACATCCATGGAAAATATTGCTCCCTACATCCCCAGCCCTGCCACTTCTCTCATCAGCCACTCGGGACTTAGATCACTCTTGTTCAAATCGAACCTTTTGCCACTCAAGGCTGCAGCTGAATGTTACAGCTCATGTGCACCAATTCCCACCTGCTTTCCTCAGAGAACTAGCTGCAAACAGACACAGAAGGATTTGTCTTAATTGCAATCAAATACAAACAGACATGATCCAGTGTCACAAGAAGTAAAATACACTCCTCAACTGTATGCCAAGTCCAAGTTGCCTCCAGTGAGATCCACCATCTACAAGGAATAACCTTCCTTGACCTGTTCTTGACAAATAGATTAGGAAAGACTGGATAGACACACAGTGCAGGAATTGGTTGAAGAGATAATGAGACTCCTGAAAGAGGAGGCAAGCTTCAGACTCCCTGAAGCTCAAAGCAGCAAGTGGAGAGTTGAGAAGTATCTGAATGATAAAGAGTAAGGGGAGGAGGAAGACTGGGAAACAATGGAAAGTGTGTATGTCCAGATTGTCTGATGCAAAGTTGACTTTAGAAATGATCAATTTAATCAGGGCATGTGAACCATGAGAAAGATCAGTGAGGTTAAATCCACAGCATAACAGACAGAGCAGTGGTAATGCAAGTTAAGGGGCAGATCAACATTTCTTCTCCTGAGATTCATGCCCTTCCTCAAAATTTCCATTACGTCATCATGGGAAACACTGACATTTTATTAACATTATTCAGTCATTTCAGCTGATGAAAGTGGGCTCATATATTTCTTTTTTTTAAAATATTGAGAACAGTTCTTCACCTTTCCAGGCAGAGCTCAGGTGTCCAACCACAAGCACCCAGTGGCACTTGGAGAGGCTCCGGTGTCTCTGAGGCACCTGCCTGGGCCTGACAGCTCTCACAGGGGACCTGCAGGAGACGAGAATGCCTCAAAGCTGCAGAGGGAGGCTGGGCAGAGGGGACCAGGGCACCTACAATGGCACCAGTCATCCATGACCCTGTGACTGCATCCCACCCCAGTTCAGAAAATCTCTTTCCTTTTCAGACAGAAAGATAATGTGTAATTGCTCTGGAAGACTAGTATACTGAAACAGAACAAATCAAGAAAGACAGTAAGAACCCCCCAAAAGCTGGAAAGTATAACAAAGCATTTCCTTGCTTTAAATCTTTGTCTTAATTTCTTTCTTCTTTCATTTTTAATGTCCTTTTCTAAACTTTTCTGTTATAATCAGTCCTGCACCACTAAACAAGATATTTCTGTGTCTCACACAGGGCCCAGTGCTCAGAAATCCACCCTCTGCCCAGGGCTGTCCGTGCCACTCCTCACTCTTTGCACAGAGCACGTCACACTCTGAGGTGTCGGGCTCTCTCAACTGGTGAGGAAAGCATGGGGACCAGCTTCATCTATTTTTGCATGGCCAAATCTGCAGAAATCTCAACATACCTGTGTTACCACGATGTTTTAAAGGAGTCCCTAAAACATCTAGCTACACTCCCTTTTCATTCCCTCCACAGTCAGTGAACTGCGACTTCATTTTAGGGGACAACAGGGAGGAGGTTGATCTCACCCCATGCCAGACCCCATCAGTGCAGATGTCTCTGGCTAACCCAGCTGTCTGGGCTTCCCTTTCTAGTCAATGCAGGGAAATAGGTTCCCTCAACTGAGTTGTTTTGAGATACATTTCCTAATGACAAGCTAAGGTCCCATACGAGCCACCTCCAAAATTACCAGCACCACATGGGAACACAGCTACCCCAGGACATCTCAGGCAGCAGCAGCCTCTCTCTCTGGTCCAATGAATCAAGCCCCAAAAGTGGATTCTAGTCATAAATTGAAATCTTCTCAAAAAATAACTCCATGCAATAATTGACAAAAATCCTCTTTTCCAAAACTTCAGACATTTTTTACCATTGCCAAATAAATTTTCATTCTTAATAATTGGCAGCACCATGTTCGTGCACTACAGTAACCATGGCTATGAAGGATGGCACGGAGCAGGGTCCCAGGCAAAGCTCTCAGGTTGATGCGTGTTAGGGGCACATTTGCTCTTTTCTGGCCTATCATCTCTATTGTAAGCACCACAGTCCGAGAAACCTTGCTGAGGACTTTTAAAACCAAAGAGCCTGCTTTGGTGCCTCAAGGGGGAAGGCTGCATCCTGTCCCAGATTGTCCTACACCCTGCTTCTACAAAAAGAGTGACCCACAGGAGAAATCACTTTTGAGGCTCACCAAAGGATCTCAGCTTATGGCCATACATTGTGCTGTTTCATCTCACATGATTTTGATCTCGTCTTTGAAAAATGCCATACCCGAAACCAACCAAAGCCCCAGCTTCCCACACAGGTCTGCCTAGTGCAGAGACCTGACAGTGCATGGGAGCAGAAGTGACTTCTCCAGGGCCCACTCTGAGATATTTCACAGCCTTTGGCACCGTCTGGAGGCATTCCTGAATGACTTATCAGAATTTTTTGGAAAATACCTGCGGTGAAGAAAGGTGAGGTGAGGGGAAATCTGTCTGCTCTCTCCCTGGCTGTGCCATCTCCATGGCGGTGACCTGCTGAGCCCCTAGATAACACAAGCTAAGGTCACAGTGGGATGTGCCACATCACAGGGAGGTCTCCCCAGTGCCACGGCAGCGCCCTCACTTCCCTGCGAGGCCCAGGAGCTGCTGGGCACTGCTCACACATTCCCCACCGCTGCCCTTTGGAGCCACGCCATGGCAAAGGGTAGGGATGGGAGGCAGCAGGGCCATGTTGGGGACCCTGGCAAAAGGCAGAGGAGCAGGGAGAGGAGTTTTGGGTGACAAGTTGGGAAGAGTGTCCTTTTTCCCTGGGTGGACAGAAGAGCCGAGGGCAAGGGGGCAAGCACGATGGAGAACTGCTGGACCAAGACCATCAGGCCAGACCGCAGTTCCTTGTTCCCAGCACTCCTGGGGCTCTCCACCAAGGGTAAGGGCTTTAAGAGTTCCTTCCTGAGGTGTCGCACAGAGACTGTTAACGGCAAGAACTACTGTGGGTCCCGGGCTGTGGGGATGGCAGGACGGGGTGGGGGCTGCCACTAGAGCCCTGCCTGAGGGTCCCATCTGGCTCAGGGGATAGTGTGGCAGCCAGGACTCCTGGGTCCTGGGGATGGGGCTGCCCTGAGCACCAAGGATCCTGTGGGGCAGGCTCTGTCCGCCTGTGGAGAGTGGGGGGCAATCCATAGCCAGGTTGCCCTGGGAGTGGGTCCCCCTTTGGCATCTGGCTCTGGCACGAAAGGGGTCCTGTGTCCTGCAGCTGGGGTGTCCTGCAGCTCCCCTTGGACTCTCAAGAGCCTGCTGGAAATGCCCATATGGGAAAAGAAATCTTCACCTTGTAATGACCCCAAGATGTCTGCTCCTTTGCGAGAACCTCTGCTCCTGCTCCCTGCATTCTTTTATGCTTCCAACTTGGTACAGCATGGCTTGGGCTCAGAGGTCTTGTCCTCAGATGACCTCAGACCCTGTCCTCCTACAAATTTGTGTCAAACCTGTGCACCCAAAAGACAGTCTGTTGGGGAGAGCAGCTTGGGAACAGGTGGGGGTGCCATGGCCACCCCACAAGTCTCTTCCCGCAACTCACAAGCCTGGTTCCTTCCCCAATGCTGAACAAACCCAACAAATCCTCTACACATCCAGGACAACCAGCATTCTCCTGTTTTATGCCCTGACAATTGGAGACACGCAGAAGGACTCAGGCCAGGGCATCTCAGCTGGTGAAACCAGCAGAGCCACAAGTCAGCAACTCTTCCCCCTGACCTAGGAGCATGGAAAGAACAACGGCAAGCGGGAGCACTGGCCGTCCAGCCACTTTCAAGGCCCCTGACAAGCAAAACAGCTCCCACTTACAGAGCTGCTCTGGAAACACCCCCCAGGCTGCTGCCAGGCTCACAGGTCTTGGGGCAAAGCAAGAGGCCTGGAGCAAAAACAACGGCTAAGGCACAGCATGACATGCGGGGACAGCCTCTCTCAGAGCCACTCGGAAATGCCGTTTTCAGAACAAAAGACACCACTGGGAAGGGCCCCTTGCGAGGACACCAGCAGCCTGCTCACACTTGGCCCAGCAGCTCCCAAATGCAGCTCGCAGCAGCACCTGGGGCTCTGCTGGCAGCAGCAGCTCAGGGAAACGCTTTAACAGGGATCCCAGACCCACCACAAGGGCAAAGGTTCCTGCCCCCAAACCCCACTGAGCTGCCCCAGCCCAGCTGCTCAGAGCAGGCCGGCACGTCTGGCTGCAGGGCAGCTGCCCGCTCTGTCCCCGGTCGCTCTGTGCTGTGCTCATGGCCCCACCAGCCCCTGCTGCAGCTCCTGCAGGAAAGCAGCCCCGGGGCCAGCACTGCTGCCGCCACCCCGGCGGGAGGGCATCCGCCGGCAGCTGAAGGTGCCCCCAGCCCTGCCAGCCCCACTCACACCCACTCTCACCCCCTCCCTCGCTCCAGCTTTGCTCCCACTCCACTTTCACGGCTTTTTTCTACTTGCTGCACTCCGATTGGCTGACAGAGCTGTCAGTTGAACTCATCCCTGCCCTCTTGCCAGCCAATAGGAGGGCAGCACCGGGGGGGTTGCCATGGAGACATTGCAGCCTCCTGCCCTGGCAGCCAGCTGTACCCCCTCTCCCTCCCCCTGTGGTGGGCGCCATTTTGTGGGCAGCAGGGCTGGGCCACAGCCAGGCAGGGGCTGCTCTGTGCAGAGCCAGGCTGGGCCCCGGCGCCTCGCTCCACAGGGCTGAGGAGCCCCGGGGGCACGGGGCAGCCAGGGGCAGAGCAGCTGTGAGCCTGCCGGTGCTGGGCAGCAGAGGTGTGTGTCCGGGAGGGGGCTGGGGCAGATGGCCCTGCTAGACTGCCCCTGGCACTGCCCCCCACGGCTCAGAGAAAAATGCTTGGGGTCAGCAGGGACTTGTGGGGTGGCCATGGCACCCCCACCTGTTTCCAAGCTGCTCTCCCCAACAGGCTGTCTTTTGGGTGCAGAGGTCTGACCCCCATTTGCAGGAGGACAGAGTCTGAGGCCATCTGAGGACAAGATCTCTGAGGCCAAACCATGCTCTGCCAAGTTGGAAGCATAAAAGGATCCAGGGGGAAGGAGCAGAGGTTCTCCCAAAGAAGCAGACACCTTGGGGTTATTACAAGGTGAAGGTTTCATTTCCTATATGGGCATTTCCAGCAGGCTCTTGAGAGCCCCACGGGAGCTGCAGGACACCCCAGCTGCAGGATGCAGGATCCCTTTTGTGCCAGAGCCAGATGCGAAAGGGGGACCCACTCCCAGGGAAACCTGGCCATGGATTGCCCCCCACTCTCCACAAGGGCACAGAGCCAGCTCCACAGGATCCTTGGTGCTCAGAGCAGCCCCATCCCCAGGACCCAGGAGTCCTGGCTGCCACATTGTCCCCCAAACCAGACGGGACCCTGAGGCAGGGGTCTAGTGGCAGCCCCCAGCCCTTTCCAGCCACCTTCACAGCCCAGGATCCACAGTCATTTTTGCACTCAACAGTCAACTGTGCGACACCTCAGGAAGGAGCTCCTAAAGCCCTTACCTCAGAAGAGAGCTGCAGGAGTGCTGGGAACAAGGAACCGCAGTCTGGACTGTCTGGACTGTCTTGGTCCGGCAGTTCTGGCTTGCCCCTTTGCTATCGGATTGTATCTCCAGCAGGGGAGGAGGGACGCTCTTCCCGTCTCTTCACCCAAAACTCTCTCCAACCTGCCCCTTCTCCACTGCCTGTCGGTGAGGGGCCCCAGCATGGCCCCCCTGCCTCCTGTCCCCCATCCCTGCCTTGGAGCGGCTCTGAAGAGTAGCAGTGGGGAGCGTGTGAGCAGCGCTCAGCAGCTCCTGGGCCTCGCAGGGAAGTGAGGGCACTGCCACAGCACTGCGGAGACCTCCCTGTGATGTGGCACATCCCACTGTGAGCTCAGCTCGTGTCATCTGGGGGCTCAGTATGTCACTGCCATGGAGATGGCACAGCCAGGGAGAGAGCTGAGAAATTTCCCCTCATGTTCTGGAAAGCAGTCACCTCCTGTCACCCCAGTTATTTTCCAAAACTTGCTGACTAATCCTTCAGGAACATCTCCAGATGGTGCCAGAGGCTGTGAGATATGAAAAAAGGAGCCCTGAAGAGGATACGTCTGTGTCCCTGCACTGTCAGGTCTCTGCACTAGGCAGACCTGTGTGGGAAGCTGGTGTTTGGGGGTTGCTTTGGGATTTGGTGTTTTTCAAAGAGAGGATCAAAGTCATGCAGGATGAACACCAGCACAAAGCATGGCCACAAGCTGAGATGCTTTGGTGAGCCTCCAAACTGATTTCTCCTGTGGGTCGCTCTTTTTGTAGAAGCAGAATGTAGGACAATCCGGGACAGGACGCAGCCTTCCTCCTTGAGGCACCAAAGCAGGCTCTTTGGTTTTAGAAGTCCTCAGCAAGGTTTCTCGGTCTGTGGTGCTTAAGATAGAGGTGATAGGCCAGAACAGAGCAAATGTGCCCTTAACACACATCATCTGGAGGGCTTTATCTGGGACCCTGCTCCCTGCCATGCTTCATAGCCATGGTTACTGTAGTGCACGAACATGGTGCTGCCAATCAATAAGAAAGAAAAAATATTTGGCAGTGGTAAAAACTGTGTGAAGTTTTGGAAAGGAGGATTTTTGTCAATTATTGCATTGGGATATTTTTTGAGAAGATTTCAAATTAGGACAAGAATCTCCTTTTGGGGCTTGATTAATTTGACCACATAGAGAGGCTATTGCTGCCTGAGATGCCCTGGGGTAGCTGTTCCCATGAGGTGCTAGAAATTTTGGAGGTGGCTCCTATGGGATGTTAGCTTGTCATTAGGAAATGTATCTCAAAACAACTCAGTTGAGACAACTTATTTCCCTCCATTGACTAGAAAGGGAAGCCCAGACAGCTGGGTTAGCCAGAGACATCTGCACTGATGGGGTCTGGCATGGGGTGAGATCAGCCTCCTCCCTGTTGTCCCCCAAAATGAAGTTGCACTTCATTGACTGTGGAGGGATTGAAAAGGGAGTGTAGCTAGGTGTTTTAGGGGCTCCTTTAAAATGTCATGGTAACACAGGTATGTTGAGATTTGTGCAAATTTGGGCACCCAAAAATAGATGAAGCTGGTCACGCTGCTTTCCTCACCAGTCAAGAGAGCCCAACACCTGAGAGTGCGACGTGCTCTGTGCAAGGAGTGAGGAGTGGCACAGACAGCCCTGGGCAGGGGGTGGTCTTCTGACACCAGGCTCTGTGTGCGGCACAAAAATATCTTGTTTAATGGTGCAGGCCTGGTTATAACAGAAAAGTTTAGAAAATGAGATTAAAACTGAAACAAGAAAGAAATTAAGAAAAAAAGATTGAAAGCAAAGAAATGTTTTATTATACTTTCCAGCTATTAATTTTTTTATGTTCTTATTGTCTTTCCTGATTTGTTCTGTTTTAGTATACTGGTCTTCTGGGGTGATTCCGCATTATCTTTTTGTCTGAAAAGGAAAGTGATTTTCAGAACTGGGGTGGGATGCAGTCACAGGGTCATGGGTGGCTAGTGCCATTGCAGGTGCCCTGGTCCCCTCTGCCCAGCCTCCATCTGCAGCTCCGAGGGGCTCCAGTCTCCTGCAGGTCCCCTGTGAGAGCTGCCAGGCCCAGGCAGGTGCCTCAGAGACACCGGGGCCTCTCCAAGTGCCACTGGGTGCTTGTGGTTGGACACGTGAGCTCTGCCTGGAAAGGTGAAGAACTGTTCTCAACATTTCAAAAATATGAGCACACTTTCATCAGCACAGATGTTTGGCTAATTTTAATGTCAGTGTTTTCCTTTGATGAAAGAGTCGAAATCTTCCGGAAGGGTATTAATCTTGGCAGAATATTGATCTGCCCTTGACCTTGTGTTTCAACTGCTCTGTCTGTTATGCTGTGGATGTAGTCTCAGTGATCTCTCACATATTTCCACATGCCCAGATTAAATTGATCGTTTCTAAAGTCATCTTTGCATCAGACAGTCTGGGCATATGCACTTTCCATAGTTTTCTAGTCTTTGTCCTCCCCTTGCTCTTTAGCATTCAGATACCTCCCAACTCTCCAGTTGCTGCTTTAAGCTTCAGGGAGTCTAAAGCTTGCCTCCACTTTCAGGAGTCTCATTATCTCTTCAATCAACTCCTGCACTGTGTGTCTATCCAGCCTTTCCTATCTATTTGTGAAGAACAGTTCAAGGAAGGTTATTCCTTGTAGACTGTGGACCTCACTGGAGGCAACTTGGATTTGACATACAGTTGAGGAGTGTATTTTATTTCTTGTGACACTGGATCATGTTCATTTTTGTTTGATCACAATGCAGACCAATCCTTCTGTGCCTGCTTGCAGCTAGTTGTCTAAGAAAAGCAGGCGGGAATTGAGCTGTAACATTCAGCTGCAGCCTTGAGTGGCAAAAGGTTAGATTTGAACAAGAGTGATCGAAGTCCCCAGTGGCTGATGAGGGAAATGGCAGGGCTGGGGAGGTGGGGAGGAAGGTTGTCCATACAGTGTCTGACCTCCAGGATGGTGCTTTTCCAGACTTCATTAGGAGACACTGTGGATCAATATCAGTTGGAGAAGGTGGATATCACTCTAGGTTGTAAGCTGAAAGATAAGAAAACTTTGAAAGCAGAAATCCTTCTTTTTTTTTTTTGATGCTCATTGAAATCTTCCTCTTGTAAATACACTGCTGAAACCTCTCCAATTAGCCACAGCACAAGAATTGAAGAGTTGAAGAAAATTATGGGGAGAGGCATGGCTCCTTAGGGGTTTTTGCATTTTAATGTCCCCTCGGGTGTCTTTGGTGCTGAGCCCATGAACCTCCGATGCTGAGAGGAGACTGAAGCAACCTCTCAAGAAGTTTACGTCAGAAGCAAATCCCCAAGTTTCTTGGAGTGTTAACAGGTCCCACTGAGGGCCGTTATCAACAAAAGCTCCCTGGTGGCTGATTAGAGCCGAAAGTTGGAGGCCCTGATTGCAGGTAGGCAAAGGCAATGTGAGGGTGGCTGTGATGCCAAGTCAACCTTGCTGTGTCTTATCAAGCAGGATGGCCAAGAACCATAGCCAGCCCCTGCGTGGGGAGATCCTTCTCCTCACACTTTACTCTGGACTCTTCCTGGGGGCAGTGTCAGGCTGGGGGGGAGCACAATGTTAAGTGCAGGACAACAATACGGCACCTCCTGGGCTCCGTGGAGGTGAGGAGGCAGCAAGGCCACAGTGCTGTAAGGAAACATCATCTTCTCATAGTCCTCTGTGGCAGAGACACCAGCCATAGGCAAGAGGACAAAGACCTCAGTTCTGTTGGAGGCTTTCAGCCTTGGCATTGCCCTCGGTCATCTCCACCACAGACTGTCCTATGCTGTCCCAAAGCTGCACCTGTTTCCCTGCAGCCTGTAGACACACAGCTTGCTTCCCATCTTGCTCTCACTGCAGGATCTCCCCACCTTTACTGACATCCCGCTGTCCTTGCTGGCTGTTCCTTGAAACAAAAGGCAAGGGGCTGATCACGGAGTCTCTCTGGGTGTCCTGTTGCACCACAGCACTACCCTACGAGTGACATTCTTGTTACCTGAAGTGCAGTCTGAACCTCTCAAGATGCACTTTGTGGCTCTTTCCCCTTCTCGTGCTGCTTCCTACTACCAAGAAAAGCTCCATCATCTCTGAAACCACCCTGTCACAGGCAGTCACAGGCGACTACTGTACTGGCCTTAGCCTCCACTTCAGCAGGCTAACGAAGCCCAGGTCCCTCAGCCTCTCCATAGAGGCCATGTGCTTCAGGCCCCCAACTCCATCTTGGCAGAACTCCTCTGCATCCTCTCCAGTTGCTCCACATTCCTCCAGCACTGGGCGTACCACACTGGGACATGCTATTCCAGAGATGTGGCCACAGCAGTGCTGAGTGGAGGGGGATAAGAACTGCCCTTGCCTGGGTGGCCACGCTCTTCCTGATGCAGTCCTGTATGCAGCTGGCCTCATTTGTGGTGAGCATGCACCACTGGCTCATATGGCACCCCTCATAATGTCCAGGGCCTTCTCCTCGGGGTCACTCCTCTGCTGGTCAGGTCTCCACCTGTCCTGGTGCACATGTTCTTCTGCCCTGCTGATGAGCCTTTCAGACAGGACAGGATGTGGGGTAGACCCCTACATACCCCACCTTTCCCTGGCTTCTTGGTCAAGCATGACCCATTCATGAAAGCCCTCTGAGCTCCATCATCCACCCAGCTTTCTGCCCATCTGGATGTCTACTGGACATCCACTACTGTATTCTCCTCCACAAGTGCAGGTCTTTTACCACAGAAGGCAATCAGGTGGGTCAGGAATGATTTACCTAATCATATTGTTGTCCTGCACTAGGCATTGCGCTCCTCTGTAATGGTGAAAGGAGGTTCCCACTAGGAGAGCAAAGCCTGCAGTGCCCAAGGCCAGGGAGAAACAGAGCTGGGCCATGCAGGAATGCCAGGAGAGGGGTTGGCTGCCGGAGTTAACTCGGCAGCACCATTGGGCCTGTGACAGAGTTCTTGAACCAATCTCCAGGAAGGACAATGTGCCACTGAAGAAGTCCCTCGGCCTGCGCAGCCTGTGATCCAGCCACCCTGAGGTCATCATTAGCCTGGTCCCTGTTCATATCATCTGGCAGGGTGAGAAGAGGTTCAAGAGGCGGAGAGTGAGAAGGGTTTCAGAGTGCAGGGACTAGAGCAGAGACATTGCTGTGATACACCTCTCGTTTATGCAGCATACTTGGATGTAGACGGGATGGACTTTCCCTAAAGGCAGTATTGGGATTCATTTGTCTGGGCACATGTAGGAAAGCCAAGATGCTCTGGGGCCCTTGCCCAGCAATCACTCCAAAGGGGCATTGTTTTCCTGTAGGTCCCATGCTGTATCTGCTAGAGACATGTGGTTGTGCTGGACACCCCAGGCATCTGAAATGGCCCTGCCAGCCTATTTCTATGTTTTTAGACCAAGTGTCTGCACTGAACTACAACAGCTGTTTGTAACATTGGAATGTTCATCTGTCTCAGCTTCATAGTGAGTGAGGGTGTTGTCTAGTTGTACTGGGCATCTAGTGTCATTTCAGATGGCCAAGGAAGTATCCTGCTTGGCCCCCATCTGATGCTCCAGAAGGATGTGGGTCTCACAGTTGCTCCATCAGAGCAAGCAGACACTGGCACATGCCTTGGACCACCTCTGTCTCTTCAAATGTCCCTGAGTGTTTGTGTGTGAGCAACTGACTCCCACCCTCCATCTCCAGTGATGATAATGGGAGCTTAGACAAGGAACTTCCATGCAGACCTCTGTGTTGTGCTCGCTTCAGTTTTGGCAAGGGGAATCCCACTTCCGGTGTGTTTGTGGAGTTCATGGGAGGGATCTGAATCCCACTGCATCCCAGGGCTTTCTAAACGGACATGAGATGCCCAGACTGACTCATCTGAATCAACACCTGAACCATGTGTCCATGAGCTCCCTTCTTGTCCCTGCCAAGGTGTCTTGCCTAGCTAAGAGATGGGAATCGGGGCTTCCAGAGTGGGACATTTCCACCTATCATAGATAGTCATCCTCTGATGAAATAAATTGCAATGCTGGAATCAGTCTCTCTCCACTCTTTAGAAAAATACTATAGCTGGTTATTTTAGTCTACTTCAGGGGACATTTCCCAGGAGGAGGGAGCACAAGGGACAGAGAAATTCATGTCTTCAGCTGGTCCTCTGCTCCTGAGAGGGTCCAGGCACCTGGGACAGAGGAAGCTCATGGCAACCTGGCAGCACTGCCCAGAGACAGCTGTGTGCAGGAGCAGCTCCTCTGCCAAGAACAGCAGGGCTCTGGACACTGCCTGCTGCTGCTGACATGAGATGAGAAGTGAACTGCAGTGTGGAGTGTGAGGCCAGAGGAGAGCTCCTTGTGGGAGAAATCTTCACAGCCTTGCACACAGTAAGTCTCTGGCTGCAGGGCAATGCTAGTGTGGTTCCTGGAGGGGTCTTCTAAACCCATCCTACCCCATGGCAGTTTTTTAAGGATTGTTCTCCCAGCTTCTCCTTTGCAGAGGAGGGGGAGATGCTTCAGAGCAGGGATTCCCTGCCACACAGTCAGAGGGACAGGGCATCCTGCTCCTTTCTTCCAGGGAGGGCTGCAGGGGTGTGAACCCTGGGTGTGCAGACATGTCTGCACAGACTGTACTTCAGAGCAATGTCGCTGTGCCCCAGGGTGCTGGGTACCCGGGGCAGTGACTCTGCTGCCTGCCAGGGTCAGCCCTCAGCTTGCCTGGGGAACTCCCCATGGTGCTGCGGGGAGAAGCTGTGGGTGGGAGGAGAGATCCCCATCAGGGCAGGTACTTTCTCCCATTGAGAGGCTGCTGTGTGGGTCAGGGCTGGGGAACATATCCGGAGGAGACTTTCAAACAGGAATGCCAAGGCAGGGGATACCTGAAAGGGAAGGAGCTGTCATGAGTCTGTGCTTTCAGTTATTTTCTGTTTGGGTGGAGTGAAATGGGATTGGATCTGTCAGGTTTAGACAGGGGATGGAGGCTCCAAAACAGTGACATTGAGAGAGGATCAGTTCTGGGAGGGACTCAGCAAATGCCTTCATCCACCCCTCAGCCTACAAACAGAGCCAGCATCACCTTTCCAGCCTCAGCAAGGTTTCTCTCACCTGCTCCATACCACCTGCAAACACGGAGGTGCCCTGGGCAGTGTCCTGCCCCCGGGAAGTTTCTGCAGGGCAGAGCTGAGCACCCAGCGGGTGGGATGGTGTCTGTGAGCACTGAGAGGGGAGAGACGTGGGGAGAGAGAAACAGTTTCCTGCAGGGATGGCTCCAGGCAGCAGAGTCATGCTCAAAGTGCAAGAGGAAACTGTCAACTGCATCGCCTTCTCATTTTTCCCAGCCAGCACAGCCCTCTGCTCTCAAGGCTGTGGGGTGCAGGGCAGGAGCCGTTTCCTTGGCAGCCAGACATCCAGGAGAGGAGACTCTCCTGAGTGCCCCTCTGTCCCTCCCTGTCCCTGCCTCCCTCACCACAAATATCATGGTATTGCTCCATGCTGTCCATGCTGCCCTTGTGCTTCCCCTTGGACTCTCTGGGCAGGAGAGGGTTGATGCCCTTCCCCCTGTGGGTCCTGCCATGCAGACAAGTCCTAGACAGTGAGGTGTCCAAGTCCCCCCCAACCTGTGGGCAATGCAGTGTGTGGGTCTGGGAATGAGCCAGGTCTCTCATCAGGACACCCCATCCTTAGGACATTCCGCCATTTCCCTGGGGTGTCTGGCTGGGCTGCAAGCTGCCCTCCACAATACACAGCCATCCCATTGCAGCTGCGTGATATCTAGGTGCCCTAGATACCTCCCTCACGTACCATCAGAAAGGGTGCTGATGGGCACTTTGCAAGTGCATTCCTCTGCTCTCTGCAGTGTCATTTCTTTTTCGGGTAACACGAGTGCAACTGTCCTCCACCTCCACGGTGTGAGCACAGGGCAGCTGGGAAGAAGGCAGATGGACAGGGCAGCTCTGCTCCCTCTGCACTAAAACCAGAGTGAATCCTTTTGCCTCTCCAGAACCACAGCTGCTCACTCTGAGTGCAGCAGCAATGCTGAGGATTTCTACCTCCAGGAATCCTCCTCAGGTGTGACAAGGTCAGCTAAAGAAAACCAAAAATACTTAAAAGTATTCATGAACTCACATTATGTGAAACTAGGAGAGAAGGTGCTGAAAATCCCTTCAACATTATGAGTGAGGATTAAATCTGACAGGAACTGGGAATATAACAGTTCAGTCACCCCTGTTCCCGTGTCCACAGTGCTGTAGCTCAGGGCTGACTCCTCTGGAGCCCACGGGCAGAGGCCCCTGCTCCTCATGGCAAATTCAGCCAGCAGAAACCAGAGCTCAAGCAATGGAGCTCGAGAATGGTGCTGCTGAAATGGGGAGAAGTAACGTGTTTGTGTTTGGGGAGGTTATGAGAAATTTTTGCTCAGAGAAGTCTGCCCTAACTTGTCAATGTCTCTTCTTCCTCGGACAGTTCCCTCTGTGCCTTAAAGGAGCAAATGTCCAATGGCAGCTCCCTCAACGAGTTCCTCCTTCTGGCATTAGCAGACACACGGGAGCTGCAGCTCTTGCACTTCTCGCTCTTCCTGGGCATCTACCTGGCTGCCCTCCTGGGCAATGGACTCATCATCACAGCTGTAGCCTGCGACCACCGCCTCCACACCCCCATGTACTTCTTCCTCCTCAACCTCTCACTTCTCGACATTGGCACCATCTCCGTCATTGTCCCCAAATCCATGTCCAATTCTCTGTGGGATACCAGGGCCATTTCCTACTCGGGATGTGCTGCCCAGGTCTTTTTCTTTGCCTTTTTCTTTTTGGCTGAGTATTCTCTTCTCACAGTCATGGCCTATGACCGCTACAATGCCATCTGCAGACCCCTGCACTACGGGACCCTTATGGGCAGCAGAGCCTGTGTCAAGATGGCAGCAGCTGCCTGGGCCAGTGGTTTTCTCAATGCTGTGCTGTACACTGCTAATACATTTTCAATACCACTCTGCAAAGGCAATGTTTTGGACCAGTTCTTCTGTGAAGTTCCTGAGATCCTCAAGCTCTCCTGCTCAGACTCCTACCTCAGGGATGTTGGGGTTCTTGTGATTGGTGGCTGTTTAGCCTTTGGGTGCTTTGTTTTCATTGTGCTATCCTATGTGCAGATCTTCAGTGCTGTGCTGAAGATCCCCTCTGAGCAGGGACGGCACAAAGCCTTTTCCATGTGCCTGCCTCACCTGGCCGTGGTCTCCCTGTTTATCAGCACTGTCCTGTTTCCCTGCCTGAAGCCCCCCTCCCTCTCCTCCCCAGCTCTGGACCTGGTGCTGGCTGTTCTGTACGCAGTGATGCCTCCAGCAATGAACCCCCTCATCTACAGCATGAGGAACAAGGAGCTCAAAGACGCACTGAGGAAACTGGTTCAGTAGGTACAATGGCAGCACCAATAACTCTCCCATGTGCATCTGCTCCTCATTCCCAGGGTATTTGGCAACATAGCTACGTGTTGCTCATGTCTTTCTTTCTTTCTTACTTTTCTCTGTTACATTCTCCTAAAAGAAATAAATATTTTGCTTCGTGCCACTTGTCCTCGGGAATCTCTCATTTGAATCTGATCGAGAGACCGTGTTGAAGCAGGAAGCCAGGCTTCCGCCTTCATCAGCAGAGATGGGTGAACCTCCGAGCCCACTAGTCTGAGCTCCCTGGATGCCTTCAGTGCAATGAGGAGAGTTTTCCTTTGCAGTGTCTCTTTTGGTGCTGTCGCCAAGGGAGCTCAGGGGCACAGAGTCAGGCTCCGATGAGTACAGGCATGACCATACCATGGGTCCCGTGTCCATTAGGAGAGCTCAGCTCTTGTGGCCACAGTCAGGGTATGATCTCACACCCCTCTTCTCTGACAGTGGCATCCGGCTGTCACCATGGCCTGATCCCTTCCCTCTCTAGCGTTCCAACACTCCAAGCAGACCAAGAGTGGAAAGGAGGAGAGTCTGGATGAAGTCTGTGGGGACAGATCCTCTGCTCCTCAGGACTGTTCCCACACTGCCGCAGCAGGCATTTCCTCACTGCAGCCTTCACTTGGGGGCTACAGCTTTCTTGGAGACACATCCACCAACAGCAGCAGGACTTTCTCTTCTCAGGGCTTTTCTCCTCATTTCCACACTGCCCTGCCTTGGTCTGATGCGTTTGTATGGCCTCAGTGCTCTTGTAATGTGCTGGTGGTAGGTTTGTGCTTCCCTGTGCATTTCTGTGAGCTGAGGCAGGACCAGGCATTGGGTGCATTTAGGCCAGACCTGGCCTGCACAAGAACATTGCTATAATAAAAGGGGATCCCCTCCATTACGTGCCTGAAGTCTGGCTTTTCTTCAGAAGCTGTAGTCAAAAATACGCCCAAAGACATTGCAAAGACATTTATGGGTGCACCATAAAAGGGCCTGCTGCTCTGCTTGTGACCTCCATGGGATGCAGGGGACAAGCTCAGAGTCTCCATGTGATGTGTTAGGGACTGAGGGCTGGATGCAGGGTTCATCTGTTGGTGACCAGTGCCAGTGGAGATGGGGAATGGTCTCTGAATTTCCTGCCTGAGGCTGTCCCACAGGTGACAGTGCTGATGACAGATGCCCATCCTTCTGGAGGGGAATCTGAGCCCCCAGGAGAGCTCAGGGGATCTCCAGGGACAGCGTGTGGTGGGGGTGGGCAGTGAGTGGAGCCTCACAAAGTGAGGGACAGTCCACGGTGGTGGAGTGACCAGAAGGTAGAGCACTAAATGCAGGTATGCATGGGAAAACAAGTGCTCTGCAATCCCCAGAGAGGCAGTGGTGATCCAGGAGGTGCAGGGAAGGGTCACTGGAGAGTGATTCCTTCACCCTCAGTGAAACACCACAGGCTGGAGCTAGTGCATGCCCAAACACATCTCCTGCCATTTCAAACACCCTGGGGTCACTCTGAGCATCATCCACAAGCACAGACACATGTCAGCAGTATCAGTGGTGGTGATCCCTGTCCAGCTGGATCTGCTTCCTGCTGCAATCAGCATGGCCAGGACTGAGTCAGAAGTCACCCCATGGCCTCATGACCCCACAGCTGCTTGCTCTGCAGAGCAGCACCGCCAGCCCGGGGCCCTGCAGGGAGCACAGGGCAGGGGTGCAAGAATGGCCAGGCCAGCATGGACACACTGACCTGGGGAAACGCTCTCTGGGGAGCAGGGATGTCCCAGGAGAGAAGCAAGGCAGCGTTCAGAGATAGGAAATGGAACGAGAACCAGGTTTCCCTGTGCACCAGCTGGGGGCAGGAGGCTCTGTCCCTGGGGCAGCAGGAGCTGCCAGAGGGGCTGCAGGGCCAGGGCTCTCGTGCTGTGCTGGGCAGCAGGGTGGGCATGGAGGGGCTGCAGGCAGACAGGGAGGGGGATGTGCTGGGCACAAGAGCAGGGGAGACAGACAGTGACTGGTGTCATTGCGGGGCTTTGTCCCCCTTGCTGGGGAGCTGCTGCCCTTGTCCTTGGGCCTGGCTTGAGTTACACTGTGGACATGCCTGTGCCTGGCCCTGCACCTCTTGGGTGCTGACCTGACCCTGTCCCCATCCTGCTGACCTGACTCCCTGTCTCTACCTTGGATCTGCCTCCTCACTACAGTCAAGAAAACCTTGTCAAGGGAAGCTGGGACCCGAGCAGATCCCAGAGAAGGCTGTAGGTACAAAAGGTGACCCAACATCCATAGCAGCAGCTCTTGCCTAACAGCCAATTTAAAGGTGTAGGGGGAGCTTTGGATTTGGACCCCTATCCAGGGAACAGGGCACAGAAAGTCTTAGCTGGGTGAAAAAGCGAGCCAGACACATGGGCCTGATTTTATGATGCATGACAACAGGTCTTTATGACAACAGGTCTTTCTGTACCACAGCTCAACTGTTTATGCACCATTTGTGACTGGGTTCCTGCTACAAAGAGCATGTTGTTGGGAGCAGCAAGAGCGGGACTGCTCCGTATGGGAAGGGGAGCCACAAGACGAGAGTGATGGCAAGGCAGGCAGGGCAGGGACCACAAACGAGAGGTGCTGTCCCGCAGTGCCTGGACAAGAGGAGCAGAGCAGATTTGGGGATGGTAACTGGGGTCAGGCACAGTCCAGAGATGGCCAGACAAGACTGGAGGGCTCCAAACAGCCCTGCTTTGTGCAGGAGGTTGGACTGGAGACCTCCAGAGGTTCCTTCCCACCGAAAATCCTCTGTGACTCCCTGAATTGAAAGACCCTCGGCACAGGGACAGGCTCTGCCTTTCCCATGGGCTGCACTCCTGGCAGGTGAGGGGCAGAGCCCTTGGCCAGCCCCACGCTCCCTCCTCTGCCCCTGAGCGGGACAGGGCCTGCGTCCAGGATAGAGCCCCGTCATGGCCCCACTGCAGGCTGCTCCCTGCAAAGGCTGAAACCCTGATGTTCCCAGCACAGAGCTGACGTTGAAGCAGCATCCGGAGCCCGGCCGGCCTCAGCAGCCTCAGGCTTCCTTGGTCCAGCCGCGTGGCCCTGAGCAGGGCTGCTCACCCTGCCCCACTGCCCCCCATGCTCCCCGACCCCCCCGTGCCTTTCTTACCCCAGCCTTTGCAGTTGCATGTGCCTGGCTCTGCCCTCTTGCCTTCACCACAGTCATGGCTGCATTGAAGCGCATGAAAATCCCCATGCTCCTACCCTCGAGCGAGCATCCACCCCAAACCTGGAGCCTGGCTGGCCACAGAGGCATCGCCCGTCCAGTGTCCTGGCTCTGCAGCTGAGGGCAGGGGTCTTTGCCCCAATTTCCCCGCTCCTCCCCCTGCTCCAGGCACCGCTGCTGCTGCCAAACCCTCCTGCTACCAGATTGCCCTGGGGCCTGAGGCAGCTCCAGCTCCCTCGAGGGCTGCACTGGAGCCTTTCAGAAGTGGGCTGAGGTGGGGCTGGCACTGCCAGGGTGGGTGGGGAGAGGGCAGCTTCCCTCTGCCATGCTGAGTCTGGGTCTGAGGCTGGGTCTGGGCACAGCTTTTCCCTGGGGAGCTCCCTGAGGAGCCACTCCGGGGGATCCTCCACCTCTGCCCTGCCAGCAGCACCAGTGCTCAGGGTGCTGGGGTGGAAGTGCACAAGGGTGGAAGGGCGACAGGCTTCCCAGGGGGAGCATTGAGACCTTGTCTGTGCACACAGGGATGGAGTGAGGAAAGCCAGAGCTCAGCTGGAGCTGGAACCAGAGACCTTGGACATGGAAAGGGCTGGAGTATTAAATGTCTTTTTTGCCTCAGCTTTCCAGGGGAAGCTCTGCCTGAGGCCTCCCAGTTACAGGGGTGTTAGCAGACAGCCGTGCTGTGGGATGTGCTGGGGTGTGGTGCAGAAGAGAGGCCGTGCAAGGCTGGCCTTTTCTCCTGTGTCTGGATATGGAGACCTGCAGGAGGACGGAGCTGGCCATGGAGCACCCCACAGCTGGGGTGAGCAGCCAGTGCTGGAAAGGGGTGATGTGAGGGGCTGGTGTGGGACGATGGCCCTGTGGCAGCTTCCCCAGTGTGTCCATGCAACACAGGGAACAACCTGGGCCCTTCTCTTCTGCTCCCTCCATGTCCTGGTGCCTTTCCCAGATGATCTGCATTTGCCCTGCCAGCACACATGGCTCTGTGCTCCCACACTGCCATGCACACCTAGTAGCTGAATGGCAGCATTCTTCTTCTCCCACAGCCGTGTGTGCCTGTGCCAGGCTCAGATATTTGATGTGCGTCTTCCAGGGGAAGGTAGCAGGTGGGGGAGGCTGCAAGAGATTTTGAGGATCCAAAGCAGTGGGTTCTGGAGTTGGGGGGATTATCTGCACCTAAGGAGGACCTCAGTGAGGCCATGATTTATAAATACCATCTGACAGGCAAGTAAAGAGTTAACAGGACTGAAGAAGTTTGCCAGCTGATATGTGCAAGGCTGTGGAATAGAAGAGTTAACAGGGTTAAAGAAGTCTGCCACCTGATAAGGCTGTGGGATCGAAACTGCACAGACCCCCAGGGAGGGAGGAAGCTATACGGAGGTGTTGCGGTCTTGCCTCGCTAGCAGGGTCCTCCCAAGCAGACAAACAAACAGTCCTGTGATTGTGAAACTCGCAGAGGTCAGCAAAAGCAGTGTTTGCCCAGAGCCCAGCCGTATAAAAAGAGACTTTGCAGCTAAGAGAGTTTGAGCAGGGACGGGAACGTGACCTGACCATCCTCTCCGGCTGGACCATGAGTATCTCCCCCCCTCCCCCTTTTCCTGGGATGCTGGGTTAAGGTAACTCCTCGAGGTTGAGAGTCCTCTCACTAGGAGAGTGAACAAGCTAGCTTTCAAGTCAGGATAAGCAATGCTTCCAATTACTAGTGCAGTAATCGACGGTTTGGGGTTATCCTTTCTAAATTAGTAATCACATTATTTTAATGGATGTTACTAATCCAAGAGCTTGCATGAGAAAATAAACATATTTTTTATTACGTTACTGTCTCATTCGTTACTATCGAACCTTCATAGTGTGTCAGCGCTGTCCTATGTGCAGATCTTCACAGTCATGCTGAGGATCCCCTCTGAGCAGGGCCGGCACAAAACCTTTTCCATGTGCCTGCCTCACCTGCCTGTGGTCTTCCTGTGTATCAGCACTGTCATCTTTGCTTACCTGAAGCCCCCCTCCATCTCCAGCTCTGGACCTGGTGCTGGCTGTTCTGTACTCGGTGGTGCCTCCAACAGTGAACCCCCTCATCTACAGCATGAGGAACAAGGAGCTCAAAGATGCACTGAAGAAACTGATTCAGTAGGCACAATGTCAGCAGCAATGAGCTGCCCATCTCTCCTCACAAGCAATTCCCAGTTTATCATCTCCAGCAATTCTCCTGCGTTATGCATTCTCCCTGTGATAGCCATGTTTGTACACAAATGTCTGAATTCATCCCACTTCTCCAGAGGCACAAAGCCCATCCGTCTGATGCAGAGGCCTTCTGCAAAGCTGCTGATCAGTGTGTCAGAGCTGACCTCCCAAGTAGCATCACTGTAATAAAAGGAGATCTCCTTAGTACTGTGCCTGAAGGTTGGGCTCTTCTTCCCAAGCTGGAGCCAAGAATGCACTCAGGGAATTATCCCCCAAAAGGCCCTGTTGCCATGCCTGCATTTTCCATGGGCTAAGGGGCATCAGCTCTTTCAGTGATGTGTGAGGGAATGAGGGCTGGATTCAGCTGTCACTTGTGGGTGCCCAGTGCCCCTGGAGAGGGTGAGTGGTCAGAGGTCTCTGCCAGGGACTGTCCCACCTATTAGGGGGCTGGTGATGGATGCCCATCCTTCTGGAAAGGGAGTATGGAGCCACCAGAAGAGCACAGGGGATCTCCAGGGACAGCACATTCCTGGGACGGGCAGTGAGTTGGGTCTCACAAAACCAAGTGGAGTCACCCAAAGCAAAAGGCTTAACCAAGGAATGCACCAAATCAGGGCTCTGCAATCTCAGGAGAGGGCAGTGGGCTGGGTCTATGACACCCCTGAGCCATTGGAAATGCCCTGTGATTGCTCCAAGCATCCTCCACAGCCACAGACCCTGGGGAGGGGGGTGTCAGGTACAGTGAGCTAGTCCAGCTGGGCCTGCCCTGACCAGCACAGACAGTGAGGCCCCACAGCCCACTTGCCCTGCAGAGCAGCACTGCCAGCTCAGGGCCCTGCAGGGAGCACAGCTGCAGGAGACATGCAGGAATGGCCATCGAGCCCGGCACGGACACACTGATCTGGGGAAAGGCCCTCTGGGGAACAGGGACATCTCTGGAGAAGAGCAAAGGAGCAATTGTGTGCTTGTGGGGAGGAATAAATGAAAACCTGTTGCTGTGTGTGTCAGCTCAGGGCAGGCTGCTCTGTCACTGGAGCTGCCTGAGGAGCCTCAAGGCCAGGACTCTTGTGCTGTGCTGGGCAGAGGGGCTGCCCAGAGGGGCTGCAGGCAGCCAGGGTTAAGGATCTCCTGGTCGTGAGAGCAGTGGAGACACGGAGTGAGTGGCCTCCATTTCCTTGTGTGATTGCTGGCCCCCAGCCCCCTGGGGGCTGATGGGGAGGCTGACACCCGTCTCTGCCCCCCAGGACCTGCTGTGCCCTTCAGAGGGGCTGGGGCTGTGGTGTTAGTGCCCAGAGGAGGCTGTGGGGTGCAGCCCCCTTCGGCAGGCACTGCTGTGGGGCCATCCCAGCCTGGGCTGCTCTGCTGGGTGGTCTGGGGAGAGGGCAGGGGAGGTGGGGAGAGCTGGGGAAGGTCTGGTCTGGGCTGGAAAGGGCCCGGGAAAGGAAAAATGTCAGCAGGCAGCTACTATGTGTGAACGGCAGTGTGGGAGTACTTGGCCGTGTGCTTGCAGGGCAAATGCAGGTCTCCTGGGAAAGGCACCAGGACATGGAGGGTGCAGGAGACAAGAGCCCAGGTTGTTCCCTGTGTTGCATGGACACACTGGGGAAGCTGCCACAGGGCCATTGTCCCAGACCAGCCCCTCACATCACCCCTTTCCAGCACTGGCTGCTCACCCCAGCTGTGGGGTGCTCCATGGCCAGCTCCGTCTTCCTCCAGGTCTCCGTATCTGGACACAGGAGAAAAGGCCAGCCTTGCACGGCCTCTCTTCTGCACCACACCCCCGGCAGAACCCAGAACATGGCTGTCTGCTACCTCCTACATGTGGCACAGCCTGGGCTGGGCAGGGGCCAGGTGCTCAGACCCCTCAGACACTGGGTGATCACTTAAGAGTCACTTAATAATACCCCAGCCCTTTCCATGTCCAAGGTCTCTGATGCCAGCTCCAGCTGAGCTCTGCCTTTCCTCACTCCATCCCTGCATGCACAGACAAGGTCTCAGTGATCCCCCTGGGCAGCTCGTCCACCTTCCACCCTTGTGCATTTCCACCCCAGCACTCTGAACACTGATGCTGCTGCCAGGGCAGAGGTGGAGGATCACCCGGAGTGGTTCCTCAGGGAGCTCCCCAGGGAAAAGCTGTGCCCAGACCCAGCCTCAGACCCAGACCCAGCTTGGAAGAGGGGAGCTGCCCTCTCCCCACTCACCCTGGCAGTGACAGCCCCACCTCAGCCTGCTCCTGAATGGCTCCAGCACAGCCCTCGAGGGAGCTGGAGCTGCCTCTCCTCACTGTGCATCGTAAAACCTGACCCAAGTGGCTGCCCTCACTTTTTCATCCAGCTAAGACTCTGCGTGCAGTGTTAGCTGAGTAGGGGTCCAAAGCTGAAGCTCTCCTTACACCTTTACATTGGCTGTCAGGCAAGCACTGCTGTGGATATATGGTCATCTTTTGCATCTAAAACCCTCTCTGGGTGCTGCTCAGGTCCCAGCATCCCTTTCTAAGGCTTTCTTGACTGTAGTGTGCAGGCAGGTTTGAGGTAGAGATGGGGAGTCAGGTCAGCAGGATGGGGACAGGGACAGGTCCAGACGTGAGAGGTGAAGGGCCAGGCACAGGCATGTCCACAGCCTAACTCAGGCAAGGCTCCAGCCTGTGATTCTTCCCTGAGGGTGCAGCAATCACTCTCCAGTGCCCCTTCCCTGCGCCTCCTGGGTTCCCATTGCCTTTCCTGAGACTGCAGAGCCCTCCTTTCCCCATGCATACCTGCATTTAGTGCTCTACCTTCTGGTTACTCCACTGTGGACTGTCCCTCATTTTTTGAGGCTCCACTCACTGCCCACACCAGGCACACACTGTCCCTGGAGATCCCCTGAGCTCTCCTGGGGGCTCAGATTCCCCTCCACAAGGATAGGCATCTCTCATCAGCACTGTCACCTGTGGGACAGCCTTGGGCAGGAAATTCAGAGACCATTCACCAGTTCCACTGGCACTGGTCAGCAACAGATGAACCCAGGATCCAGCCCTCAGTCCCTAACAGATCACATGTAGACTCTGAGCTTGTCCCCTGCATCGCATGGAGGTCACAAGCAGAGCAGCAGGCCCTTTTATGGTGCCATTGCTTTGGGCGTATTTTTGACTGTAGCTTCTGAAGAAAGGCCAGACTTCAGGCCCGTGATGGAGGGGATCCCCTTTTATTATAGCAATGTTCTTGTGCAGGCCAGGTCTGGCCTAAATGCCCCCAATGCCTGGTCCTGCCTGACCTCACAGGAATGCACAGGGAAGCACAAACCTACCACCAGCACGTTACAAGAGCACTGAGGCAATACAGATGCATCAGAGCAGGGCAGGGCAGTGTGGAAATGAGGAGAAAAGCCCTGAAAAGAGAAAGTCCTGCTGCTGTTGGTGGACGTGTCTCCAAGAAAGCTGCAGGCCCCACGCGAAGGCTGCAGTGAGGAAATGCCTGCTGTGGCAATGGGGGAATGGTCATGAGGAGCAGAGGGTCTGTCCCCACAGACTTCATCCAGACTCTCCTCCTTTCCACTCTTGGTCTGCTTGGAGTGTTGGAACGCTGTAGAGGGAAGGGACCAGCCCATGGTGACAGCCAGCTGCCACCCTCACAGGAGAGGGGTGTGACATCATACCCTGACTGTGGCCACAGAACCTGAGCTCTCCTAATGGACACAGGACCCATGGTCTGCCCAAGCCTGTACTCATCTGAGCCTGACTCTGTGCCCCTGAGCTCCCTTGGTGTCAGCACCAAAAGACACACTGCAAAGGGAAACTCTCCTCATTGCACTGAAGGCATCCAAGGAGCTCAGACTAGCAGGCTCGGAGGTTCTCCCATCTCTGCTGATGAAGGCAGAAGCCTGCCTTCCTGCTTCAGCATGGTCTCTCGATCAGATTCAAATGAGAGATTCCTGAGGACAAGTGGCACGAAGCAAGATATTTAATTCTTTTAGGAGAATGTAACAGAGAAAAGTAAGTAGGAAAGAGAAACATGAGCAACACCTAGCTATGTTGCCAAATACCCTGGGAACGAGGAGCAGATGCACATGGGAGAGAGACTGGTGCTGACATTGTACCTACTGAACCAGTTTCCTCAGTGTGTCTTTGAGCTCCTTGTTCCTCATGCTGTAAATGAGGGGGTTCACTGCTGGAGGCACCACCGAGTACAGAACAGCCAGCACCAGGTCCAGAGCTGGGGAGGAGAGGGAGGGGGGCTTCATGGCAGAAAATATTACAGTGCTGACAAACAGGGAGACCACGGCCAGGTGAGGCAGGCACATGGAAAAGGCTTTGTGTCGTCCCTGCTCAGAGGGGATCCTCAGCACAGCAGTGAAGATCTGCACGTAGGACAGCACAATGAAAATGAAACACCCAAAGCCTAAACAAACACTAATTACAACTGCCCAAACCATCCTGAGGTAGGAGTCTGAGCAGGAGAGCTTGAGGACCCCAGGAACGTCACAAAAGAACTGGTCCACAACATTGCCTTTGCAGAGTGGCATTGAAAATGTTTTAGCAGTGTGCAGGAGAGCATTGAGAAAACCACTGGCCCAGGCAGCTGCTGCCATTTTGACACAAGCTCTGCTGCCCATGATGGTCCCGTAGTGCAGGTGCTTGCAGATGGCAGCAAAGCGGTCATAGGCCATGACTGTGAGAAGAGAATACTCAGCTGAAAGGAAAAACATAATGAGAAAGAGCTGGGCAGCACATCCCAAGCAGGAAATGGACCTGGTATCCCACAGAGAATTGGACATGGATTTGGGGACAATGATGGAGATTGTGCCAAGGTCAAGGAGGGAGAGGTTGAGGAGGAAGAAGTACATGGGGGTGTGGAGGCGGTGGTCGCAGGCTACGGCTGTGATGATGAGGCCGTTGCCCAGGAGGGCAGCCAGGCAGATGCCCAGGAAGAGCGAGAAGTGCAAGAGCTGCAGCTCCTGCGTGTCTGCAAATACCAGGAGAAGGAACTCGTTGAGGGAGCTGCTGTTGGACATTTGCTCCTTTCGGGCACAGAGCAACTGTCCGAGGAAGAAGAGACATTGAAAAGTTAGGGCAGACTTCTCTGAGCAAAAATTTCCCATAGCCTCCCCCAAACACACACACATTACTTCTCCCCATGTCAGCAGCACCATCATTGAGCTCCATGGCTTGACCTCTGTTTTGTGCTGGCTGAGTTTGCCGTGAGGAGCAGGGGCCTCTGCCCGTGGGCTCCAGAGGAGTCAGCCCTGACCTACAGCACTGCCGACATGGGAAAAGGGGTGACTGAACTGTTATATTCCCAGTTCCAGTCAGATTTCATCCACTCATAATGTTGAAGGCATTTTTCAGCATCTTTATTCCCATTCCACATAATGTGGATTCATGAATAGTTTTAAGGCTTCTTTGGTTTTCTTTAGCTGACCCTGTCACACCTAAGGAGGATTCTTGGAGGTAGAAACCCTCAGCATTGCTGCTGCACTCAGAGTGAGCAGCTGTGATTCTGGAGAGGCAAAAGGATTCACTCTGGCTTGAGTGCAGAGGGAGCAGAGCTGGCCTGTCCACCTGCCTTCTTCCCAGCTGCCCTGTGCTCGCACTGCTGAGGTGGAGGACAGTTCCACTCGTTTTACCCAAAAAAGAGATGACCGCAGAGAGCAGAGGAATGCACTTGCAAAGTGCCCATCAGCACTCTTTCTGAGAGAATGTGAGGCAGGTCTCAGCCCTCTCCTTCTGGCCAGCAACACATCAGGCTCCTTCCAGCTGCCCACATCCAGCCACCCAGCAGCATGTCTCAGCGTGGCCTCAATATCTAGGTGGCTTCTGCCTGGGGCACCTAGATAACACGCAGCTGCAATGGGAGAGCTGGGTCCTTGTGGAGGGCAGCTTGCAGCCCAGCCAGACACCCCAGGGAAATGGCGGAATGTCCTAAGGATGGGGTGTCCTGGCGAGAGAGTTGGCTCATTCTCAGCCCCCACACTGCATTGACCAGAGACCCACAGGTTAGAGGGGCACTTGGGCACCTCGCTGTCAAGGACACGTCTGCATGGCAGGACCCACAGGATCAGTGTCTGAACTGCATCAGAAAGCCCCCTGCGCAGAGAATCCAAGGGGAAGCACAAGGGCAGCATGGACAGGGGGGAAACATGGAGCAATACCATGATATTTGTGGTGAGGGAGGCAGGGACACAGAGGGACAGAAGAGCACTCAGGAGTGTCTCCTCTCCTGGAGGTCTGGCTACTGAGGAAACGACTGCTGCCCTGCACCCCACAGCCTTGAGAGCAGAGGGCTGTGCTGGCTGGGAGAGGAGAGGAGGCCTTGGAGTTGACAGTTTCCTCTCACACTCTGACCCTGACTCTGCTGCCTGGAGCCGTCCCTGCGGGGAGCTGTTTCTCTCTCCCCACATCTCTCCCGTCAGTGCTCACGGATCCCATCCCACCCGCTGGGTGCTCAGCTCTGCCCTGCAGAAACCTCCTGGGCGAAGGACGCTGCCCAGGGCACCTCTGTGTTTGAAGGTGCTTCGGAGCAGGTGAGAGAAGCCTTGCTGAGTCTGGAAAGGTGATGCTGGCTCTGTCCTTAGGCTGAGGGGTGGATGAAGGCATTTGCTGAGTCCCTCCCAGAACTGCTCCTCTCTCAGTATCACTGTTTTGGAGCCTCAGTACCCTGTCCAAACCAGACAGATCCAATCCCATTTTACCCAACCAAAAGAGCATCAGAGTGAAAGCACAGACTCATGAAAGCTCCTTCCCTTTCATATAATCCCTGCCTTCACCTTCCTTTTGGAAAGGCCCCTCCAGGAATGCCCTGGGAGTGAGCTGGAGCTCTGGGCAGCCCTGACCCATGCAGCATCCTCCTGAGAGAAGGCTCAGCCTGCCCTGCTGGGGGTCTCTTCTCCCACCCAGAGCTTCTCCCCACAGCGCTGTGGGGAGTTTCCCAGACAGGCTGATTGCTGACCCTTGCAGGCAGCAGAGCCACTACTCTGGGCACACAGCACCCTGTAGCACAGCGACAGTACTGTGAATTACAGTCCTGGGCAGACCTGTGTGCACACCGAGGCTTCACACACTTGCAGCGTCCCTGGGAGAAGGTAGCAGGATGCCCTGTCCCTGTGACAGGGAATCCCTGCTCTAAAGCATCTCCCACTCCTCTGCACAGGAAAAGCTGGGAGATCAATCCTTAAAAATCCAGTTGTGTGACTTGATGGGTTTCAGGACCTTTCCAGGAACCTCAGTAGCATTGCCCTGCAGCCAGAGATTTACCGTGTCAAGAGCTGTGAAGATTTCTCCCACAATGAGCTCTCCTCTGGCCTCCCACTCCACAGTGTAGTTCACATCTCTCTGTCTCATCTCATGTCAGCAGCAGCAGGCAGTGCCTGGAGCCTTGCTACTCTTTGCAGAGGAGCTGCTCCTGCACACAGCTGCCTCTGGGCAGTGCTGCCAGGTTGCCATGAGCTCCCTCCAACCCTGGAGCCTGGCCGTGCTCAGAAGCAGGGGCCCAGCTGAAGGCATGAATTTCTCTGTCCCTTGTGCTCCCTCCTCCTGGGAAATGTTCCCTGAAGTAGACTAAAATAATCACCTACTGTCCTTTTCTAAAGAGTGCAGAGAAACTGATTCCAGCATTGCAATTTATTTCATCAGAGGATGGCTATCTATGAAAGGTGGAAATGTCCCACTCAGGAAGCCCCTATTCCCCTCTCTTAACTAGGCAGGACATCTAGACAGGGACAAGAACAGAGTTTGTTTTCCCATGCTTTGGGTATTGCTTCAGATGAGTCAGGTCAGGCTTCTCAGGCTGCTTCAGAAGGCCCTGGGATGCAGTGGGGTTCAGATCCTTCCCATGAGCTCCACAAAAAACACACAGGAAGTGGGAGTCCCCTTGCCCAGGCAGAAGTGAGCACAGCACGGATGTCTGCATGCAAGATCTTGATCTATGCTCCCATTATAATCACTGGAGATGGAGGGTGGGAGTCAGTTGCTCACACACAAACACCTGGTTACATTGGAAGAGACAGAGGTGCTTGAAGGCATGTGCCAGTGTCTGCTTGCTCTGATGGAGCAAGTGTGACACCTACATCCTTCTAGAGCATGAGGTGGGGGCTAGGCGGGGCATTGCCTTGGCCACCTGAAAGGATACTAGATGCCCACTGCTGCCAGAGCTCCACTCACCAGGAAGCTGAGACACATGCAGATACCGACATTGCAAACAGCTGATGTCATCCAATGCAGGCACTTGATTCAGTGACACAGAAATAGGCCTGCAGGGCCATGTCAGATGCTTGGGGTGTCCAGCACAACCACATGTCTCTAGCAGATACACCATAGGACCGCTAGGAAAAAGCCCCTTTGAAGTGGTTGCTGAGCAAGTGCCCAAGGGCATCTCAGGTTTCCTACCAGTGCCAAAACAACTGAATGCCACCACTGCCTTTAGGTCAAGTCCTTCTGATCTACAGCCAAGCGTGCTTCACAAATCGGGGAGGCACATCACAGCAAGGTCTCTGCTCTAGTCTCTGCACCCTTAAAACATTCTAGCTTCCCTCCTCCTGAACCTCTTCACACCCCCAGATGATATGAACAGCAACTGGGCTAATGATGACCTCAGGCTGCCAAATCACAGCCTAGTAAGGGCCAGGCACTTCTTCAGTGATGCTTGTCCTGCCTGGAGGTCGATTCACCTCTGTCACAGGCCCCAAGGTGCTACAAATCAGCTCAGGCAGCCATCCCGTCTCCTGGCATTCCTGCACAGTCCAGCTCTGTTTCTCCCTGGCCTTGGGCACTGCAGGCTTTGCTCTCTTAGTGGGAACCTCCTTTCACCATTGCATTGCCACCTGCTATCTATGCCAGCATGGCTCTGCTCTGAAGTGGGGCCAAAGCACACACAGTGTCCTTGGCCCTTGGGAACAGGTTTCACCATTACAAATCTGTTCTCTGTGCCACAGCTGAGGCTCTGCAACCCAAATACACACAAGTGCCTGCAGCCTGGCACAGAGAGGAGCAGATGGAGACGCACAAGCTGTCACAGGCCTGAAACATGGTTAGAATAACTGAGACGCAGTGGGACCGCTAGCATGATTTGAGGGCTGTGATGGCAGGGTACAAGCTGTGCAGGCAAGACCGTTAGGGAAGATGAGCAGGGGGGATGCCCTTTGTGTGAAGGGACAGCTCAGATGTATGGAGCTCTTGCATGGGATGGACACGGGTTTGGGTGAGAGCTTGTGTGTGAGCATCAGAGTAAAGATGACGCTGTGATGGGAGTTACAAAGCACCCGATGAGGGTGAGGAGGTGGATGCAGTCTCCTTTAAGCAACCTGAGGAAGTCAGTGGGTCACAGGGCCTGGTTCTGATGGGGGGACTTTAATCTCCCCGATATTCATTGGAAGGGCAAACAGCAGGGTGCAAGCAGTCCGGGAGATCTCTGGAGGCTGTCAGGGACAGCTTCTAAGCACAGCTCCCTGAGGGGCCAGTAAGGGTGACGCTCACCCGGATCTGGTACTCACACAAGGAAGCTCTGATGAGGGCTGTGATAATCTGTGGAAACCTTGGCTGCAGTGACTATGGAACAGTGGAGTCCTAGGTTGTGAGGGCAGTGAGGAAGGACAGTGGTAGTGTACAGACTCCAGCCTTCAAAGGAGGAAACTTTGTCCTCCTCAGGGGACTGGTGGGGGAATCCCTTTAGAGGCAGCTCTGAAGGGAAATGGAGCTTAGGAAAGCCAGCAGGTCTTTAAGGGCAGCAGCCACCAAGCACAAGGATGGTCCATACTGATACTCATTAAAACTAGGAGACATTTGGGGAGATGGGTTTGGCTAAACAGGACCCTCTTGTCCACCAAAGTAGGGATGGTGAAACCAAAGCTCCCAGAGGGTCGACACTTGCAGGGGACGTCAAGGGCACGAGGAAGAGCTGCTACTACTCTGCTAACAGAGAAAGAATAAGCAAGGAACACCTGGGCTCACTGCTGAATGGGCCAGGGGCTCCAGTAATGACAGATGCAGATAGGTCTGAGGAGCTCAGGGCCTTCTTCTTGGCTTCATTCTTCACCAGCATGATCTCCTGGACTGTTGTGCCTCAAGTCAGGGCTCCAGAGGAGAAAAAGAGCCAGCAGGGGATGAGGGTTGAGTGAGGGATGACTTGCAAGAACTCAACCCCTACAAGTCAGTGCGATTGCAACAGCTGCATGCAAGGACATTGAGAGAGCTGGCTGCTGTCATAGCAAGGCCGCCCTCTCTCATCTTTGAAAGGTCATGGAGATGGAGTGAGGTCCCAATAACTGCAAAAAGGACACGTTACATCCATCTTCAGAAAAGGCCCAGAGGGCAACCCAGGGAACTACAGGCCATTCAGCCTCAATTGGTTGAGGAGTGTGTCATGGAGTGAGTCCACTCACTTCTGGGCACATGAGGGAGAAGAAGGTGCTAGGGAAGAGGCAGCATGGATTTATCCAGAGTAAATTGTGCCTCATCAACCTGATTGCCTTCTAGGATTAAATAGCTCTATTTGTGGTTGGAGAGCAGAAAATGTCTTTCAACTTGATTTGAGCAAGGTGTTTGACACTGTCTCCCACAATATTCTTGTGGAATACAATTTAGAAATGTACCGCCTGGATGGGTGGACAACCAGCTGGCTAAAGAACTTGTTGGATGATCAGGTTCAGAGGGCAGTGGTGAAGGTGTAGTACTCTTCTTGGAGGCCAGGGAGAAGTGGAACACCACGGCTCTCTCCAGGAACTTGTCCTGTCCAACGACTGTATTAGTGGCATGGAAGAGGCAATGCTCAAGATGCTTGTTGAGGACCCCAAACTGCAGGGAGGCCCAGCCATATGCTTGAGGGCTGCCATTGGGAGGGACCTAGACAGGCAGGAGGAAAGGGCTGTCAGGAACATCATGAAATTCAACAAGGACAAATGCCAGGGCTTGCACCTGGGATAAACCAACACCCCACTGTGTTACAGGCTGGGGCCTGAGTGCCTGGGGAGCAGCTCTGTGGAAAAGGACCTGAGGGTCCTGGAGGACAGGAGGCAAACCATGAGCCAGCAGCGTTCCCTGGCAGCAAAGAAGGCCAGAAGCATCGTGGGCTGTATGACCAGGAGCACAGCCAGGAGCACAGCCAGGTCAGGGGAAATGGTGATTGCCTTCTAGTCAGTATTCATTAGACCACATCTAGAACACTGCATCCAGTTTGGGGTTCTCAGGAAAAGAAAGAGGTTGATAACTGGGAGTGAATTTGGCCGAGGGCCCTCACAACAGTCGGGGAGCTGGAGCACTTACTCTTTGAGGAAATGGGGCTTGTTCAACTTGTGGAAGAGATGGCTTTGGAGGGATCTCATAGCAGCCTTCCAATGGCTATGAGGAGGTCATCAAGAAGATGGGGACAGGCTCTTCACCAGGGTGCATGGTGGGAGGACAAGAGACAATGGGAATAAGTTGAAAGAAGAGATGTTCATGCAGGAGATGTAAGGAAAAGCTTTTCCACTGTGAGGATGATCAAGCATTGGAAGTGGTTGTCCAGAGAGGCTGTGCAGTCTCCTCCCTTGGAGGATTCCAAGGCCAGACTGGAAGAAGCCCAGAGCAACCTGGTCTGACCCCAGAGATGACCCTGCTGGGAGCAAGCAGATTGGGATAGAGACCTCCTGAGGTCCCTTCCACCCTGAAGGAGTCCATGATTCTTCCCACTCTCGATCTTCTCTTGCTGATGTCAGGGAAAGCACACAGGTGCCCTGTGACAGTCAGAATTGTTCAGATGCAGGGCTTCTCGACAGGAAACCCCCAAACCCCTCTGATCAATCCTTTGTTTCACTTTTAATTACCTTTTTTTTCCCTTTCCCCCCTTTAAGTCTGTCTCTTTTAGCACCCTGATCCCTTCTCCTACAGCCCACCGCTGCCTACCCTTAACCCATTGGTGCTGTTTTTGTTTGTTTGTTTGTTTTTGTCTTGTTTTGTTTTGACACAGAGGAGCTTCAGTCCTGAAGGATCTTGAGAAACTCGGGTGATTCACACAGCAGATACCTTATGAAGATTTACAAGAGAAGTGTCAAATCCTGTGCCTAGGCAGGAATAACCCCATCCATGAGGAGAGGTTGAGGGACCTGGGCTTCTTTATGCTGCTGAAATGGAGGCAAAGGGCCTGTGACTGCTTGAAGGGTGATTTCAGAGATGATGGAGCTTCTTTTGGTAGTGGGGAAGAACATGAGAAGGAGAAAAAGCCACAAAGAGCAGCTTGTGGGGTTTAGCTGTGACATTAGGAAAAGAAAATGTCACTCGAAGGGTAGTGCTGTGGTGCTAGAGGTCACCCAGAGGGACTCTGTGATCAGCCCCTGGCTTGGTGTTTCAAGGAAAAGCAAGTGAGGACAGGAAGACATCAGGAGAGGTGGGGAGATCCCAGGGTGAGAGCAAGGTGGGGAAGCAGCTTGGGTGTCTAGGGTCTGCAGGGAAACAGGAACAGGAATGGGAAAGGACAGGACACCTGTGGTGGAGATGGCCAAGGGCACTGCCAAGGCTGAAAGCTCCCAACACAGCTAGGCCTTTGTCCTTTTGGCTATGACTGGTGTCTTTCTTTGCCACCAAGGCCCATGAGAAGATGTTGTTTCCAGAAAGCACTGTGGCCTTGCTGCCTCCTTGTCCCCTGGGAGCCCAGGAGGTGTCCTATCACGGTCCTATACTCGGCATTGTGCACCCCCACCCGCACACTGCCCCCAGGAAGAGCCCTGAGCAATGTGTGATGGAAAGCATCACCCTATCCAGGGGCTGGCTGTCAGTGCCTGGTCACTCTGCTTGATAACACACATCAAGGTTGACATGACATCAGAGCCACCCTCACATTGCCTTTGCCTACCTGCAATCAGGGCCTCCAACTTTCTGCTCTAATCAGCTCCTGGGGAGCCTTTGTTGATAATGGCCCTCAGTGGGACCTGTTAACTCTCCAGGAAACTTGGTGATTTTCTTCTGACTTTAACTTCTTGAGAGGTTGCTTCAGCTCCTTCTCAGAATCTGAGGTTCATGGGTCAGCAGCAAAGACACCTGAGGGGTCAGTAAAATGCAAAAGCCCCTAAGGAGCCATGCCTCTTTCCATAACTTTCTTCAGTTTGTCAATTCTTGTGTGGCTAATTGGAAAGTTTGCAGGAGTGTTTTGAAATTAGGCAGATTTGAATGAGCACCTGAAAAAGAAAGATATCTGTTTCTTAAGCTTTCTTGATTCTTCAGTTTTCAGAATAAGTGATACCCACATTCTCCAATTCATACTGACCCCCTAATGAAGTCTGGACATGTCGGAAAAACAGTATTTTTGATAGGAGACATGTATGGACAACCTTCCTCCCCACCTCCCCAGCCCTGCCAGTTCCCTCATCAGCCACTGGAGACTTAGATCACGCTAGTTAAAATCTAACCTTTTTCCACTCAAGCCTGTAGCTGAATGTTACAGCTCATGTGCACCAATTCCCACCTGCTTTCCTTTGAGAACTAGCTGCAAACAGACACAGACAATTTCTCTTAATTGCAAACAATCAACAATGAAATTTGGAACAGTTGAATAAAAGATACAGGACACTCCTCAACTGTATGTTTAGTCCAAGCTGCCTCCTGTGAGCTCCACTGCCCACAAGATGTAACCTTCCTTGAAATGTTTTTGACAGATAGATAGGAAAGGATAGACAAGAAACAGAACGAAGGAGCTGGCTAAAGAGACAAGGAGACTGCTGAAAGATGAGGCAAGCTTCAGACTGCCAGCAGCTCAGAGCAGCAACTGGAGAGCTGAGATGTACCTGAATGATAAAGAGCAAGGGGAGGAGGAAAACTGGGAAACTATGGAAAGAGCAAAGGCCCATAGAGTCTGATGCAAAGGTGACTTTAGAAATGATTAATTTAATCAGGATTTGTGGAAATACTTGAAAGATTACTGAGACTACATCTACAGCAGAGAAGTGGAAACACAAGGTCAAGCACAGACCAATATTTCTTCTCCCCAGATTAATACTCTTCTTGAAGATTTCCACTATTTCATCATAGCAACCAACCACAAGAACCCAGTGGCACTTGGAGTTGCCCCAGTGTCTCTGAGGCACCTACCTGGGCCTGGCAGCTCTCACAGGAGACCTGCAGGAGACAAGAGCCCCTCGGAGCTGCAGATGGAGGTTGGGCAGAGGGGACCAGGGCACCTGCAATGGCACCAGCCACCCATGACCCTGTGACTGCATCCCACCACGGTTCTCAAAATCATTGTCCTTTCCAGACAGAAAGATAATGCATAATCTCCCCAGAAGACTAGTGTGCTAAAACAGAACAAATCAGGAAAGACAATAAGAACACAAAAAAATGTAAACCTGGAAAGTATAAGAAAACATTTCTTTGCTTTCAATCTTTGTCTTAATTTCTTTCTTGTTTCATTTTTAATGTCCTTTTTTAAATGTTTCTGTTATAATCAGGCCAACACCACTAAACAGGATATTTTTGTGTCTCACACAGAGCCCAGGGCTCAGAAGACCACTCCCTGCCCAGGGCTGTCCGTGTGACTCCTCACTCTTTGCACAGAGCACATCGCACTCCAAGGTGTCAGACTGTCTCGACTGGTGAGGAAAGCATCATGACGAGCTTTAAGGAAATACTATACTTTTGGGTGGCCAAATTTGCACAAATCTCGACATACCTGTGTTAAAGCAATGTTTTAAAGGAGTCCCTAAAATATCTTCAGTGCAATAAGTGACAAAAAAAAAATCCTCTTTTCCAAAACTTCACACAGTTTTTACCATTGCCAAATATTTTTTCTTCCTTATTCATTGGCAGCACCATGTTCATGCACTACAGGAATCAGTCTGTCTATGTGAGTGTAAACATATATAGAGAGACATACATTATTCATCAAAATAAATTTGCTGGCAATCCTCTGCGTGGAGAAACTCTGTTTAAAGGAACTACTTCATTTAAATGGACATGTTTCAGATCTCTTCTTCTTCTCTGTCCTTTCTTCATCCTCTGCCTCTCCTCTCTTTACAGAGCTCTCCAGGAAACGGTTCACTGAATCACAGCACTTGAGACTGTGTGAAAGGCCTTGCTAAAGTGAAGGTTCACAAAATCCCCTGCTTTCCCATTGTGCACAAAGCCATTCATCTGAAGGCAATCGGGTTGGCCAGGCATGGTTTCCATTTCCCCTTGGTCAACGCATGCTGCCTTTTCCAGGCCTTGTCCTTCATAGGCTTAGAGATGGTTTCCAGGAGGATTTGCTCCATCACCTTCCTAGGGACTGAGATGAAGAGGACCAGCCTGTTGTTGCCCAGATCCTCCCTCTTGCGCTTCTGGAAAATGGGTGTGATGTCTGCCTTTTCCCAGTCATCAGGAACCTCCCTGATTACCCTGACATTTCACAGACAGTTGGGAACAGCATTGCAATGACGCCAGCCACCTCTCCCTGCACCCTGGGGTGCTTCCCGTCTGGTCCCATGGACTTGTGTGTGCCCACTGGGCAAAGTTCCTCCCCAGATGCATCGTCCTCTGCCATGGGTGAGGCTTTGCTAACACAGATGCTGCCAAAGGACTTGGGGGCCAGGGAGGCCTGGCAGTAGACACTACTAGTAAAAGACAAGGTAAAAGAGGCAGTGAGCTCCTCAGCCTTTCCCCTGTCTTTGTCACTACGTCCCCTCCCCCACTGATCAGGGAGACCACCCTTTCCTTGGCTGCCTGCCTTGTGCTGCCAATGTCCTTACAGAAGCCCTTCCAGTTGCCATCTCCATCTCTTGCTAGCTCCAGCACCAGCTCCCGCTGATCTTTGGCTTGCCTAACTCCATCCCTTCCACGACACGTAATGGCTGCGTCCTCTTCCTGGGCAGTCCATTCCCCTTCCAACCCTCTGTGCACTTCCTTCTGCCTTTTCAAGTCCTAAATCACAAAGTCCCTGCTCATCCGTGTCAGCCCCAGGCCAGGCCCTGATGGGCTTTCCTGAAGACTAGGGTGTTCCTGTGCTTTGATGACTTTGTCACTGACGATCCAAGAGGGCTGCATGGCTTCTCTGCCCTCCAGGACAGTCACCCATGGGATCCTGACAAGCACATCCTGAACAAGATGAAATCCTCTCTGCTGCAGTGCAGGGCAGTGATTCTGTCATTCCTCCTACCCCTCCACTGCCTCACAGTCACCTCAGTGACAGCCAACCTCCACATTCACATCCCCATCCAGGCTGAGATTCAGGCAAGAAACCAAGGGGAGGATGGTGCCATCTACCTAGAGGTGCAACTACAGAGGTAAAGAACTCAAACCTCAGAAAAGCCTGCATTTCTCCCCTCACCACTGAGAGGATCAAGGCAATGGAATTCTATGTGGTTAAAGGTGGATGCAAAGAAGTTCAGGGGTAATGTAGATATGCCTGAGGCAGTGCCTCCCAGGCTGCCCTTACAGTCAACAAGGAAGAAGGCGGAAGTGTTCACCACCTTCTTTCGAATGGTCACATAAAGCCCAAGTGACTCCTGTCCCAGAGACATTTGCTCTGTGCTTGAAATGGGGCCTGAGGTCATAGGCTTTTAGGATAATTCAGCTTGAAGGGAGCACAGGAGGCCTGTAGCCCAACCTGCTGCTCAAAGCAGGGTCAGAAACCAAAAAAATGTCCCTGCCAAAGGATTTCTGGGGTAACAGAGCAGGAGAAGACAGTAGAGGTTTGACAGGGTGGTATAAGTCCCACGGACAAAAGGCTTTCCTTTTTCCTCTTTTCCAGAGAATTAAAGCCTCAGCTCTCCAGAGCGAAGAACCTGGGACACTAACTTTACCACTAACGTGGAGGTGAAGTTCCCAAGTCCCTTACAGACAGAGGCTGGTCCAAAGGCCACCACCTCAATGGCACCAGACCCCCAGGCATGCCTGCCTTCTTCCTGGGCACCCTGCAGCCCCAGGCAGGAGGTGTGCGGGGAACAGAGTGTGGTCTGCAGCCTGCAGCCCTGGCCACCCAGCAGCTGTGGTGGGACCTTGCTCCTCTAGATGAGACTGGGCTCTCCTGCATTTCCCCAGGGTGAAGCCTGCGTCCACTCCACCTGGGAATACAGCCAGAGCAGGGAGGGCCAACATGCGAAACAGATCTGCTCATGCCCTGGGCAGTGATTCCTTCCCTGCAGCCGGTACAGCCCTGCTGATGCCCTGTAACCTGTGGGCCCAGGAGGTGGGACTCCGATCTGCTCTGGCCCTAAAGATTTCTCAGCCCTTCAGACCCAGGATGCAAAGCACCGGTCTGGGGACACCTCAGCAGTCGAAGGGCCTGAATGCCTGGCGTGTTCCTGAGAACTTTTCTGCAGTCTCCCAGCACTGGTTTGGCTCCTGTTGCCCATGGAGCAGAGACTCCTTCTGAGGATGAACTCACTTACTGTGTGACTCTGAGGTCAGGCTAGACCGGGCAGTGCAGATGCCAGCAAGGCCTCAACCCCACAACAGTGCCCCTTGCCCAGGACTCCACTTTCCAACTCCTTCCTTGTACAGGATTTGGGTTGGGAGGGACCGCCAGAGATCTCCAGGACCACGATCTACTCTGAGCTGGGCTAACTTTACAGTTAGGTCAGGTTGGTAAGTGCCTTCTCCAGGAGAGTTTTTAAAAGTCTCCTAGCCCCTGCCCTAGGGCTGCTCAACCATCATGGTTATTTCTTTATTTTTTTGTTAAACTCCTTTGAAATTTCCCTTCCTTCAACTTCTCCTTGTTGTCTCTTGTCCTTTCCTCCCCTTGGCCCCCAGCCAGTCCATCCCATCTACTTTGACCAAGGACAATCACAGCCTCTTCTCCAAGTACAGCCATACTGAAATCTCCTGGGAACACACAGGTAGGCCATGGTGGCCAGCTGCAAGCAGAGCTATGTGTTGCAAGTCCCTACATGGTCTCAGAGGACAGCATATGGAGACAGAACATGTCCCAGGGCAGAGCCTGTGGGCTGACACCAGGGCAGAGCTGGGGTCAGCAGGGGTGAGAATAGACCTCCAGCAGATCCTCTCTACACCTGAACAGGGAGCGACGCACCCGGAGGTGCTCCTGAGAGATAATGGTGACACAGGAGAGGCGGCACCATGAGCTGTCATGCTGGGCACCAACCACCAGTCCTGTGTCTGGAAGTCCTGGCAGGCAGTGCTGGTGGGTGCAGCCCCTGAGAGACCCTCCACCCTGCTAGCAGCAGCGAGTCCCCTCCATGACTGTTGAGAGCTTCCTGGAGTGTCATGACTCCCATCTGCACCCCATCCCTGCACTGGCCCAGCCCTGCTACCCTGCACGTGGCTCCACAGCCCCACTGCCCCACTGTACAGGCACTGCACAGGACAGAGTGTGTTCTAGGGTGGGGAAATCTGTCCCCAGCATGGTTCCCATGACAGACCTCAGTGCCCCATCCCCTGAAGGACCTCCTGCCCAGCAGTCTCCCACCAGTCCACAGCCCCTGCCCAGCCCTGCTCCTGTCCCCCTGAGGTTAGCAGAAGGCCATGCTCTGGGCTCTGTTGAGGTCTGGGATCAGAGAGAGCCCAGGCAGGGCTGGACATTCCCCCCACCCAGGTCCTGAGCCCAGCAGGCAGACGGAGCTGGTCACATTCCAAGATCACCCCTCACCAGCACCATGGGCAATGGCCAGTGCTGAAAATGGCTGGTACGAGGGGCTGGGTCTGGGAGGAGTTTCCTGGGGCAGTTTCTCCTCTCTGTTCATGCAACAAGCTGGGTTGCATCTTTGTTCTGACAGACCCTGTATGAGGCCCTCCATGGGAGGAGGATGGCCTACAGGCCTAGTAGACGGCCCCAGGACCTCCTCTGCATGCTCCCTGCCAGCCCTGCAGAGGATCCAGGAGAGGGCTCGTCCTCCCAGGGCTCACAGCTGGACGCTTAGTTCTCCAGTTGGGCATGGAGCCTTGTCTGGGGGTGACATTTGGGTATGGACCAGCACACAGGGTGTCTGAAGACACACAGATTGTCTGAAGGAGACGTGCTGGGGACAGGGCCTGAGGGACAGCAGCAAACTGATATGACTCCTGGGTGCTGCTTCCTTCAACACAAGCTCCCACAAGGGCTCCCAGCCTTCTTTTTGGTGCCACCCGTCAGGAGGGATGATGGCACAAGGAGCTGGGAGGGTGGGGAGCATTAATCCTTCTTCAGGCACTTCCCAGGCCATGTGGAGGGACAGCAGAGCAAGGACTTCTGGCTCTGCACTGGGAGCTCACTTCAGTGTGCCCACACTCTGAACATCGTCTTGCATTAAAGGTCGGCAATTTCAAGCCCAGTTCCACTTCCTTCTCATCTCTCCCAATCCCTCCTCTGATCTCATTGGCCATTCCCACACTCCCTCCTCTCTTCTGCCGCAGGGCCCCAAGCTGATGGTGCTGCTCTGCAGAGTGAGCGGGCTGTGGGGCCACAGGGCACGGGGTCACTCTTCACTGGCCATGCTGGTCAGGGTGGGAAGCAGACCCAACCAAATGGGGATCACGGCCTCTAATCCCTCCAGGGACTGTGGATGTGGCAGGTGCTTGGAGGGACTATGGAGCATTTCCAAGGGCACTAGTTGTCTCCAGGTGCACCTCTGCATCTTGCCCCTGGTATCACATTGACAACATGATTCGCTCTCCAGTCTCCCTTCCCCATGCCAAGTTGTTTCCCACTGCCTCTGCTGGGATGGCAGAGTCCTCCTTTGACCACGGATACCTGGGTTTAGCACTTTACCCTTAGGTGACTCCACCTTGGAGGACCTCTCCCTTTGTGAGGCTCCACTCACTGCCCACCCCAGGCACACACTGTCCCAGGAGATCCCCTGTGCTCTCCTGGCACCTCCAGATTCCCCTCCAGAAGGACAGGCATCTGACACTGGGCCTTAACATGTCAGACAGCTGTGGGTATGTAAATTCATGACCCTTCATCCCTTCCACTGTCACTGGACACCAATGGGTGAGTCCTAAATCCAGCCCTCGGTCTCTAAAGGATCATAACATGGTTATGAGCTTTTTGCTCAGGAACCCATGGACAACCCTGTGCAAGAGGCCCTTCTGGGGTGCAATTCCTTGGGGCTACTCTTGACACCAGCTTTGGAGGAAGCTCAGCCTTCAGGCACTGCACCAGGAAGAACCGACTTTATTACAGAGATACTGTGAGGGAGTCAGCTCTGACCCAATGTTGGACACAACTTTATATGGGCACCTGGTGAGACAGAGCAGTCCCAGTTAGAGTGGAATGAATACAAGCATTTGTGCAGCAACATGATAACAAATACTACTACTAACAGTAATAATAGTCATAATAAAAATAAAGTGAACAAAGAAAGCTCAGTCCTGGTACTGGATACAGGGGGAGTCATTTCTGGAGAGAAATGGCAATGTTACCACTGCTGAAAAATGTCCATGAAATCACTTTCTTCAGTGCATCTTTGAGCTCCTTGTTCCTCATGCTGTAGATGAGAGGGTTTACTGCTGGAGGCACCACCGAGTACAGAACAGCCAGCACCAGATCCAGAGCTGGCGAGGAGAGGGAGGGGGGCTTCAGGTAGGCAAAGAAGCCAGTGCAGATAAACAGGAAGACCACAGCCAAGTGAGGCAGGCACATGGAAAAGGCTTTGTGCCTGCCCTGCTCAGAGGGGATCCTCAGCACAGCAGTGAAGATCTGCATGTAGGACAGCACAATGAAAATGAAACACCCAAAGAATAAACAGGCACCAATCACAAGTAGACCAACTTCCCTGAGGTAGGAGTCTGAGCAGGAGAGCTTGAGGATCTGGGGAACTTCACAGAAAAACTGGTCCACTGTGTTGCCTTGGCAGAGTGGTATTGAAAATGTGTTCCCAGTGTGCAGGAGACCATTAAGAAAACCACTGGCCCAGGCAGCTGAAGCCATTTTGGCACAAGCTCTGCCACCCATGATGGTCCCATAGCACAGCGGTCTGCAGATGGCAACGTATCGGTCATAGGCCATGACTGTGAGAAGAGAAAACTCTCCTCCAAACAAGAAGGCAATGAGGAAGACCTGGGCAGCACATCCTGAGTAGGAAATGGCCCTGGTGTTGCTCAGGGAATTAGCCATGGATTTGGGGACAGTGGTGGAGATGGAGCCAAGGTCAAGGAGGGAGAGGTTGAGGAGGAAGAAGTACATGGGGGTGTGGAGGTGGTGGTCGCAGGCTACGGCTGTGATGATGAGGCCGTTGCCCAGGAGGGCAGCCAGGTAGATGCCCAGGAAGAGCGAGAAGTGCAACAGCCGCAGATCCCACATTTCTGCGAATGCCAGGAGGAGGAACCCATTGAGGGAGCTGCCGTTTGACATTTTGCTGTCTCTGGGCATTGGGGACTGTCCAAGGGAGAGAAGATATTGAGAAGTTAGCAGAGACATTTTTAAAGCAAAGACCCCCCCCCCAAACGTTGCAGTTCTCATGCAACCCCCCACATCACCTCTGTCTTTACGGAGAGGATCTGTGTGCAGCTCCCTTGCTTGAACTCCACTTTACACTGGCAGAGTGTGTTATGAGGAGCAGGGACCTCTGCCCATGAGCTCCACAGGAATCAGTCCAGCTGTATAGTGGTGGGATACATGGGAAATGGGGGTGAATAGCTCTGACATTCACAGTTCCTGTCAGGTGAAATCCACTGGGCATGTGGAAGGGCTTTTCAGCATCTGCACCAACAGGGTTGAGGAACAGAGTTTGGGGGATTTCTTAATAGTGTTTAATTTCTTTGAGATGCCCCTGTCACCCCTGGGGAGTGACCCTCAAAGGCAGCAATTCTCAGCATTTCTACTGTGAATCCTGAGAAAAATGGATTCCCTGTCGCTTGGTGCAGAGTGAGGACAGCTTGTCTGTCTATTAGCCTTGTTCCCAGCTGTCATTTGCTCGCACATCTTGGAGCTGGGGGATGATCAGTCTCATATGTTGCCCTAAAAAGAAACCAGCCCCTGCTGAGAGCAGACGAGTGCAGTTTCAAAACCGCAGATCTCCAACCATCTCTCCCTTTCTCAGGGCACCAGAGGGAGGTCTCCACACTCCCCTTCTAGCCAAGGACACACAGGCCTCTTTTCAGATGCCCATATACAACCTCCTACCACCAGCTCCATACTCTCAGCAGCTCTGCACCTTCTTCATTTGCCTCTCAGATATCACAGAGGTGCTATGAGACAGCAGTGCCTTTCTGGAGGGCAGATTGCAGTCTGGCAGGACACAACCGGGAAACGGTCGAAGGATATTAAGGACTGGAGATGGGCTCTCCTTAAGGGAGAGTCAGCTCAATTCCCAATCCCACAGAGTGCATTTCCTGGAGCCTCCGAGGCTAGAAGGGGGCTGCAGACACCTCACTCCCAAGCAGACCCCTCTCTTGCACAGCTCGCAGGGCAGGTGTCTGAACTGCAGCTGAAAACCCACCAACCCCAGGGAGCCCGAGAGAAGAACAGGAGCAGCGTGGAGAGGAGGGGAAACAAGGAGCAACCCCATGATCCCGCTGCCAAGGGAGGCAAGGAGAGAGGGGCAGATGGACACTCAGGAAAGCCCTCACCTTACACACATGGGCATGCTTCCTCACAGACGGTGACAACGCAGGGCAGTCGCTCTCAGACCCTGGACTCCATGGCTGTCAGGGCAGACGCTCTGCTGGGTCAGAGAAGAGACATGGGGGGGCTTGTTTGGAAGGAGCTGTCTGCATTGGAGGGACTGAGCAAGACTTGCTCAAATCCATTCTCCCATGACGATTCTGTTCGCAGTTCCCTCTCATTCCCCGCCCATCTCTGCCACCCGGCACTGTCCCTGCTGCCAGCTCTTACTCTGTCCCAACATCTTTTCCTTGTTGCTGCTCACAGAGCCCATCCCACCCTCTGTGGGCTCCATTCTGCCCTACAGAAACCACCCAGGACAGGGCACTGGCCACAGGTATCTCTGTTCTCACAGGTCCTAAGGAGCAGGTCAGAAAGACACTTATAAAGCAGTCAAGGTGCTGCCGGTGCTGTCTGTAGGCTGAGGTGGGGTTGAAGGGGGTTGATGAAGATTCTCACAGACCAGAGGTCACTGAATTCATGACTGAATCTGTCAGTCATAGGATGGGATGGGTTTAGAAGATCCCTCCAGGAACCTCAGGAGCATTGCCCTCCAGCCAGAGACTTACCGTGTCAAGGAGCTGTGAAGATTCCTCCCACAAGGAGCTCTCCTCTCTCCTCCCACTCCACACTGCCTTTCACTTCTCTCTGCCTTCTCTCATCTCATGTCAGCAGCAGCAGGCAGTGCCCAGAGCCCTGCTGCTCTTTGCAGAGGAGCTACTCCTGCACACAGCTGTCTCTAAGCAATGCTGCCAGGTTGCCATGAGCTCCTTCCATTGCAGGAGCCTGGCCCTGCCCAGGAGCAGGGGCCCAGCTGAAGTCCTGACTTCCTCTGTCCCTTGTGCTCCCTCCTCCTGGGAAATGTTCCCAGAAGTAGACTAAAATAATCACCATTGGTCTCTTTCTCAACACTGAAGGGAAACTGATTCCAGCATTACAATTTGTCTCATCACAGGATGGTTATCTGCAAGAGGTGGAAATGTCTCTCTCCTAACTAAGCAGGAACCTACTCGAGGACAAGAAGGGAGGTCATCTATCCATGGTTCAGGTTTTGATTCAGATGAGTCAATCTGGGCATCTCAGGCCCCTTTAGAAGCCCCTGGACTGGCATGGGATTCAGCTCTCTCCCAGGAACTCCACAAAAAAACAAAACAAAACAAACAAAAAAAAGCAGGAGTTGGGATTCTCCTTGCCCAAGCCAAAGTGTACCCAACAGAGATGTCTGTGTGCAAGCTCCTTGTCTAAGCTGCCATTGTAATCACTGGAGATGGAGGGTGGGAGTCAGTTGCTCACACACAAACACAGAATCACAGAATCGCTGAGGTTGGAAGGGACCTCTGGAGATCATCTAGTCCAACCCCCCTGCTCAAGCAGGGTCACCTAGAGCACATTGCACAGGATTGCATCCAGGCGCGTTTTGAATATCTCCAGAGAAGGAGACTCCACCACCTCTCTGGGCAACCTGTTGCAGTGTTGCCAGCAGGTCAAGGGAGGTGATTCTGCCCCTCTACTCAGCCCTGCTGAGGCCACATCTGGAGTACTGCATCCAGTTCTGGGCTCCCCAGTACAAGAGGGATGTGGCACTACTGGAGCAAGTCCAGCGAAGGGCTACAAAGATGATTAGGGGACTGGAGCATCTCTCTTATGAGGAAAGGCTGAGAGAGCTGGGCCTGTTTAGCTTGGAGAAGAGAAGGCTGAGAGGAGATCTTATCAATGTGTACAAGTATCCGAAGGGAGGGTGTTGAGAGGATGGAGCCAGACTCTTTTCAGTGGTGCCCAGTGACAGGACGCGAGGCAACGGGCACAAACTGAAACACAGACACTTCCATCTGAACATGAGGAAAAACTTTTTCACTGTGAGGGTGACAGAGCACTGGAACAGGTTGCCCCGAGAGGTGGTGGAGTCTCCTTCTCTGGAGATATTCAAAACACGCCTGGATGCAATCCTGTGCAATGTGCTGTAGGTGACCCTGCTTGAGCAGGGGGGTTGGACTAGATGATCTCCAGAGGTCCCTTCCAACCTCAACCATTCTGTGATTCTGTGAATCTGTGATTCACAAACAGAGACTGAAAGCGGTTTCTAAGTTTTCTTCTAGTTGCTTTCAAAAAGATTAGGCAACACTGTAAGGATTCTGCAATCTGTGTTCAACAAAAAAATCACTTCTTTTCCTTTCTTTTGCTCCCAAACCCAGCCGGTAACATCACTACTGGACCATCTCCCTTTTGTGTCAGGTGCACAAAAACTTCCTACAACAGAACTGAGATCCTTCACTGCACCTTTCACCGAACACATGGAATAGTTGCTGTCAATTTACTACTAACGTCAAGCAGAAAATATTGGGGTGTAGATGGTAAATGCAAATCTATTCCTACTAAAACAGATTCTCATTCAGCATGTTTTGGTATTTCAAAAGGGAAAACTCAAGGGGGCAGAAGATTTCTCTGTCCTCCAGTTCTATTTTTAGCACAACATGAGTTTCAGTCGAGTTGCCTTCAGTCACAGCTTGCACACATCAGCTCTCCTGCAGAGAGAACGAACACTTCAGCATTCGCAATGTGATATTCAGAGACAACTACAGTTTAAATACCTGGCTACGGTAACAATACCAGCTCTTAAACAGAAGCACATCCTGCTCCAGGTTTAGGAGAGCACTCACCATCCATGAGACTCTTGTTCTGCCTTTATCAAACACTTGGGGGGTCAGAAGTAGTTTGATCACACAGGAAGATCCATTTTCTCTTCACAGTTCAGAAATGAACAGGGAAAGCTTGGATTTGCTAAAACAGCCAGAGCGAGGGGACATGGATGGACAGGAGGCAGAAGCGAGGAAAAATGAAAGTATGCTTAGATACCTCTGTCTCTAACAGCAATGCACACCTCCGTGAGAGAGTTACGCTCTGACTTTACCATTTAGGTTCAACCAAGGGCCGGGCAAAAATGAATAAGGACACAGGGGTGGAGGAATACTGGAAACAAATTGACAAAATGGGCCCTAACCTGTAAATTTTTTGAAAATGCTCTCCATGCAGGGGTGTGAACATGTCCGTCTCCCTGGTCTAGTGAGGACAGTGCCCATTTGTGGCATCCTTTTACTTTCCTCCTTAGCAACTGCAAGAAGAAAGGAAGCTATAAAAAAGAACGAGAACTCTGCAAAGACTTCCCTAAGTTAGGCCCTGCTCTTTTCACAGACCTCTATTCCCCCCAGCACTGGCCTCTAAGGCAACGAGCCACAAGTGACCTCACAACCACAAACAGCAGCCATGGGCCTAGCACTGGCCTAGCAGGCACTGAGACACACGCGACCTCACAACCACAAACAGCAGCCATGGGCCTAGCACTGGCCTAGCAGGCACTGAGCCACACGCGACCTCACAACCACAAACAGCACCCAGGCACCTAGCACTGGCCTATCAGGAAGTGAGCCACAAGTGACCTCACAACCACAAACAGCAGCCATGGGCCTAGCACTGGCCTATCAGGCACTGAGCCACACGCGACCTCACAACCACAAACAGCAGCCATGGGCCTAGCACTGGCCTATCAGGAACTGAGCCACACGCGACCTCACAACCACAAACAGCAGCCATGGGCCTAGCACTGGCCTAGCAGGCACTGAGCCACCACTGAACTCACAACCACAGACAGCAGCCATGGGCCTAGCACTGGCCTATCAGGCACTAGCCACACGAGACCTCACAACCACAAACAGCAGCCATGGGCCTAGCACTGGCCTAGCAGGCACTGAGCCACAAGTGACCTCACAACCACAAACAGCAGCCATGGGCCTAGCACTGGCCTATCAGGCCTTGTGCCACAAGTGACCTCACAACCACAAACAGCAGCCATGGGCCTAGCACTGGCCTAGCAGGCACTGAGACCCAACTGACTTCACAATTGAAAGCAGCAGCCATGGGCCTCGCACTGGCCTAGCAGGCACTGAGCCACAAGTGACCTCACAACCACAAACAGCAGCCATGGGCCTAGCACTGGCCTAGCAGGCCCTGTGCCACAAGTGACCTCACAACCACAAACAGCAGCCATGGGCCTAGCACTGGCCTAGCAGGCACTGAGCCGCAAGTGACCTCACAATTGAAAACAGCAGCCATGGGCCTAGCACTTGCCTAGCAGGCACTGAGCCACAAGTGACCTCACAACCACAAAGAGCAGCCATGGGCCTAGCACTGGCCTGTCAGGCACTGAGACACAAGTGACCTCACAACCGCAAACAGCAGCCATGGGCACCTAGCACTGGCCTATCAGGCACTGAGCCACAACTGACCTCACAACCACAAACAGCAGCCATGGGCCTAGCACTGGCCTAGCAGGCACTGAGCCACAAGTGACCTCACAACCACAAAGAGCAGCCATGGGCCTAGCACTGGCCTATGAGTCAGTGAGCCACAAGTGACCTCACAACAACAAAGAGCAGCCATGGGCCTAGCACTGGCCTAGCAGGCACTGAGCCACCACTGAACTCACAAACACAAACAGCAGCCATGGGCCTAGCACTGGCCTAGCAGGCACTGAGCCACAAGTGACCTCACAACCACAAACAGCAGCCATGGGCCTAGCACTGGCCTAGCAGGCACTGAGCCACAACTGACCTCACAACCACAAACAGCAGCCATGGGCCTAGCACTGGCCTAGCAGGCACTGAGCCACAACTGACCTCACAACCACAAACAGCAGCCATGGGCCTAGCACTGGCCTATGAGTCAGTGAGCCACAAGTGACCTCACAACCACAAAGAGCAGCCATGGGCCTAGCACTGGCCTAGCAGGCACTGAGCCACAACTGACCTCACAACCACAAACAGCAGCCATGGGCCTAGCCCTGGCCTAGCAGGCACTGAGCCACAACTGACCTCACAACCACAAACAGCAGCCATGGGCCTAGCACTGGCCTATGAGTCAGTGAGCCACAAGTGACCTCACAACCACAAACAGCAGCCATGGGCCTAGCACTGGCCTAGCAGGCACTGAGCCACCACTGACCTCACAACCACAAATAGAATCCATACACCTAGCACTGGCCTAGCAGGCACTAGCCACCACTGACCTCACAACCACAAACAGCAGCCATGGGCCTAGCACTGGCCTATCATGCAGGGAGACCTAACTGACCTCACAATTGAAAAGAGCAGCCATGGCCCTAGCACTGGCCTAGCAGGCACTGAGCCACAAATGACCTCACAACCACAAACAGCAGCCATGGGCCTAGCACTGGCCTAGCAGGCACTGAGCCACCACTGACCTCACAACCACAAACAGCAGCCATGGGCCTAGCACTGGCCTATCATGCAGGGAGACCTAACTGACCTCACAATTGAAAAGAGCAGCCATGGGCCTAGCACTGGCCTAGCAGGCACTGAGCCACAAGTGACCTCACAACCACAAACAGCAGCCATGGGCCTAGCACTGGCCTAGCAGGCACTGAGCCACCACTGACCTCACAACCACAAACAGCAGCCATGGGCCTAGCACTGGCCTATCATGCAGGGAGACCTAACTGACCTCACAATTGAAAAGAGCAGCCATGGGCCTAGCACTGGCCTAGCAGGCACTGAGCCACAAGTGACCTCACAACCACAAACAGCAGCCATGGGCCTAGCACTGGCCTAGCAGGCACTGAGCCACAAGTGACCTCACAACCACAAACAGCAGCCATGGGCCTAGCACTGGCCTAGCAGGCACTGAGCCACAACTGACCTCACAACCACAAACAGCAGCCATGGGCCTAGCACTGGCCTAGCAGGCACTGAGCCACAAGTGACCTCACAACCACAAACAGCAGCCATGGGCCTAGCACTGGCCTAGCAGGCACTGAGCCACAAGTGACCTCACAACCACAAACAGCAGCCATGGGCCTAGCACTGGCCTATCAGGAACTGAGCCACACGCGACCTCACAACCACAAACAGCAGCCATGGGCCTAGCACTGGCCTAGCAGGCACTGAGCCACCACTGAACTCACAACCACAGACAGCAGCCATGGGCCTAGCACTAGCCTATCACGCACTGAGCCACAAGTGACCTCACAACCACAAACAGCAGCCATGGGCCTAGCACTGGCCTAGCAGGCACTGAGCCACAAGTGACCTCACAACCACAAACAGCAGCCATGGGCCTAGCACTGGCCTATCAGGAACTGAGCCACACGCGACCTCACAACCACAAACAGCAGCCATGGGCCTAGCACTGGCCTAGCAGGCACTAGCCACACGAGACCTCACAACCACAAACAGCAGCCATGGGCCTAGCACTGGCCTAGCAGGCACTGAGCCACAAGTGACCTCACAACCACAAACAGCAGCCATGGGCCTAGCACTGGCCTAGCAGGCCCTGTGCCACAAGTGACCTCACAACCACAAACAGCAGCCATGGGCCTAGCACTGGCCTAGCAGGCACTGAGACCCAACTGACTTCACAATTGAAAGCAGCAGCCATGGGCCTAGCACTGGCCTAGCAGGCACTGAGCCACAACTGACCTCACAACCACAAACAGCAGCCATGGGCCTAGCACTGGCCTAGCAGGCACTGAGCCACAAGGGACCTCACAACCACAAAGAGCAGCCATGGGCCTAGCACTGGCCTAGCAGGCACTGAGCCACAACTGACCTCACAACCACAAACAGCAGCCATGGGCCTAGCACTGGCCTATGAGTCAGTGAGCCACAAGTGACCTCACAACCACAAACAGCAGCCATGGGCCTAGCACTGGCCTAGCAGGCACTGAGCCACCACTGAACTCACAACCACAAACAGCAGCCATGGGCCTAGCACTGGCCTAGCAGGCACTGAGCCACAAGTGACCTCACAACCACAAACAGCAGCCATGGGCCTAGCACTGGCCTGTCAGGCACAGAGCCACAACTGACCTCACAACCACAAACAGCAGCCATGGGCCTAGCACTGGCCTATCAGGCACTGAGCCACAAGTGACCTCACAACCACAAACAGCAGCCATGGGCCTAGCACTGGCCTATCATGCAGGGAGACCTAACTGACCTCACAATTGAAAAGAGCAGCCATGGGCCTAGCACTGGCCTAGCAGGCACTGAGCCACAAGTGACCTCACAACCACAAAGAGCAGCCATGGGCCTAGCACTGGCCTAGCAGGCACTGAGGCACAAGTGACCTCACAACCACAAACAGCAGCCATGGGCCTAGCACTGGCCTATCAGGCACTGAGCCGCAAGTGACCTCACAACCACAAACAGCAGCCATGGGCCTAGCACTGGCCTATCAGGCACTGAGCCACAAGTGACCTCACAACCACAAACAGCAGCCATGGGCCTAGCACTGGCCTATCATGCAGGGAGACCTAACTGACCTCACAATTGAAAAGAGCAGCCATGGGCCTAGCACTGGCCTAGCAGGCACTGAGCCACAAGTGACCTCACAACCACAAACAGCAGCCATGGGCCTAGCACAGGCCTATGAGTCAGTGAGCCACAAGTGACCTCACAACCACAAACAGCAGCCATGGGCCTAGCACTGGCCTAGCAGGCACTGAGCCACCACTGAACTCACAACCACAAACAGCAGCCATGGGCCTAGCACTGGCCTAGCAGGCACTGAGCCACAAGTGACCTCACAACCACAAATAGCAGCCATGGGCCTAGCACTGGCCTAGCAGGCACTGAGCCACACGCGACCTCACAACCACAAACAGCAGCCATGCGCCTAGCACTGGCCTATCAGGCACTGAGCCACAAGTGACCTCACAACCACAAACAGCAGCCATGGGCCTAGCACTGGCCTAGCAGGCACTGAGCCACACGCGACCTCACAACCACAAACAGCAGCCATGCGCCTAGCACTGGCCTATCATGCAGGGAGACCTAACTGACCACACAATTGAAAAGAGCAGCCATGGGCCTAGCACTGGCCTAGCAGGCACTGAGCCACAAGTGACCTCACAACCACAAAGAGCAGCCATGGGCCTAGCACTGGCCTAGCAGGCACTGAGCCACCACTGACCTCACAACCACAAACAGCAGCCATGGGCCTAGCACTGGCCTATCATGCAGGGAGACCTAACTGACCTCACAATTGAAAAGAGCAGCCATGGGCCTAGCACTGGCCTAGCAGGCACTGAGCCACAAGTGACCTCACAACCACAAACAGCAGCCATGGGCCTAGCACTGGCCTAGCAGGCACTGAGCCACCACTGACCTCACAACCACAAACAGCAGCCATGGGCCTAGCACTGGCCTATCATGCAGGGAGACCTAACTGACCTCACAATTGAAAAGAGCAGCCATGGGCCTAGCACTGGCCTAGCAGGCACTGAGCCACAAGTGACCTCACAACCACAAACAGCAGCCATGGGCCTAGCACTGGCCTAGCAGGCACTGAGCCACAAGTGACCTCACAATTGAAAGCAGCAGCCATGGTCCTAGCACTGGCCTATCAGGGACTGAGCCGCAAGTGACCTCACAACCACAAACAGCAGCCATGGGCCTAGCACTGGCCTAGCAGGCACTGAGGCACAAGTGACCTCACAACCACAAACAGCAGCCATGGGCCTAGCACTGGCCTATCAGGCACTGAGCCGCAAGTGACCTCACAACCACAAACAGCAGCCATGGGCCTAGCACTGGCCTAGCAGGCACTGAGCCACACGCGACCTCACAACCACAAACAGCAGCCATGCGCCTAGCACTGGCCTATCATGCAGGGAGACCTAACTGACCACACAATTGAAAAGAGCAGCCATGGGCCTAGCACTGGCCTAGCAGGCACTGAGCCACAACTGACCTCACAACCACAAACAGCAGCCATGGGCCTAGCACTGGCCTATCAGGCACTGAGCCACCACTGAACTCACAACCACAGACAGCAGCCATGGGCCTAGCACTGGCCTAGCAGGCACTGAGCCACCACTGAAATCACAGCCACAAACAGCAGCCATGGGCCTAGCACTGGCCTAGCAGGCACTGAGCCACAAGGGACCTCACAAACACAAACAGCAGCCATGGGCCTAGCACTGGCCTAGCAGGCACTGAGCCACAACTGAACTCACAACCACAAAGAGCAGCCATGGGCCTAGCACTGGCCTATGAGTCAGTGAGCCACAAGTGACCTCACAACCACAAACAGCAGCCATGGGCCTAGCACTGGCCTATCAGGCACTGAGCCACAAGAGACCTCACAACCACAAACAGCAGCCATGGGCCTAGCACTGGCCTAGCAGGCACTGAGCCACCACTGAACCCACAACCACAGACAGCAGCCATGGGCCTAGCACTGGCCTAGCAGGCACTGAGCCGCAAGTGACCTCACAACCACAAACAGCAGCCATGGGCCTAGCACTGGCCTGTCAGGCACTGAGCCACCACTGAACTCATAACCACAAACAGCAGCCATGGGCCTAGCACTGGCCTAGCAGGCACTGAGCCACAAGAGACCTCACAACCACAAACAGCAGCCATGGGCCTAGCACTGGCCTAGCAGGCACTGAGCCACCACTGAACCCACAACCACAGACAGCAGCCATGGGCCTAGCACTGGCCTAGCAGGCACTGAGCCACAACTGACCTCACAACCACAAACAGCAGCCATGGGCCTAGCACTGGCCTATCAGGAACTGAGACACCACTGAACTCACAACCACAAACAGCAGCCATGGGCCTAGCACAGGCCTAGCAGGTACTAGCCACAACTGACCCCACAACCACAAACAGCAGCCATGGGCCTAGCACTGGCCTAGCAGGCACTGAGCCACAAGTGACCTCACAAACACAAATAGAAGCCATACACCTAGCACTGGCCTAGCAGGCACTGAGCCACAAGTGACCTCACAAACACAAACAGCAGCCATGGGCCTAGCACTGGCCTAGCAGGCACTGAGACACAAGTGACCTCACAACCACAAACAGCAGCCATGGGCCTAGCACTGGCCTAGCAGGCACTGAGCCACAAGTGACCTCACAAACACAAACAGCAGCCATGGGCCTAGCACTGGCCTAGCAGGCACTGAGCCACCACTGAACTCACAACCACAAACAGCAGCCATGGGCCTAGCACTGGCCTAGCAGGCACTGAGCCACACGCGACCTCACAACCACAAACAGCAGCCATGGGCCTAGCACTGGCCTAGCAGGCACTGAGCCACAACTGACCTCACAACCACAAACAGCAGCCATGGGCCTAGCACTGGCCTATCAGGAACTGAGCCACACGTGACCTCACAACCACAGACAGCAGCCATGGGCCTAGCACTGGCCTAGCAGGCACTGAGCCACCACTGAACTCACAACCACAGACAGCAGCCATGGGCCTAGCACTGGCCTATCAGGCGCTAGCCACACGAGACCTCACAACCACAAAGAGCAGCCATGGGCCTAGCACTGGCCTAGCAGGCACTGAGCCACAACTGACCTCACAACCACAAACAGCAGCCATGGGCCTAGCACTGGCCTATCAGGCCCTGTGCCACAAGTGACCTCACAACCACAAACAGCAGCCATGGGCCTAGCACTGGCCTGTCAGGCCCTGTGCCACAAGTGACCTCACAGCCACAAACAGCAGCCATGGGCCTAGCACTGGCCTAGCAGGCACTGAGCCACAAGTGACCTCACAACCACAAACAGCAGCCATGGGCCTAGCACTGGCCTATCAGGCACTGAGCCACAAGTGACCTCACAACCACAAACAGCAGCCATGGGCCTAGCACTGGCCTAGCAGGCACTGAGCCACCACTGACCTCACAACCACAAACAGCAGCCATGGGCCTAGCACTGGCCTATCATGCAGGGAGACCTAACTGACCTCACAATTGAAAAGAGCAGCCATGGGCCTAGCACTGGCCTAGCAGGCACTGAGCCACAAGTGACCTCACAACCACAAAGAGCAGCCATGGGCCTAGCACTGGCCTAGCAGGCACTGAGCCACCACTGACCTCACAACCACAAACAGCAGCCATGGGCCTAGCACTGGCCTATCATGCAGGGAGACCTAACTGACCTCACAATTGAAAAGAGCAGCCATGGGCCTAGCACTGGCCTAGCAGGCACTGAGCCACAAGTGACCTCACAACCACAAACAGCAGCCATGGGCCTAGCACTGGCCTAGCAGGCACTGAGCCACAAGTGACCTCACAACCACAAACAGCAGCCATGGGCCTAGCACTGGCCTAGCAGGCACTGAGCCACAACTGACCTCACAACCACAAACAGCAGCCATGGGCCTAGCACTGGCCTATGAATCAGTGAGCCACAAGTGACCTCACAACCACAAACAGCAGCCATGGGCCTAGCACTGGCCTAGCAGGCACTGAGCCACCACTGAACTCACAACCACAGACAGCAGCCATGGGCCTAGCACTGGCCTAGCAGGCACTGAGACACAAGTGACCTCACAACCACAAACAGCAGCCATGGGCACCTAGCACTGGCCTAGCAGGCACTGAGCCACAACTGACCTCACAACCACAAACAGCAGCCATGGGCCTAGCACTGGCCTAGCAGGCACTGAGCCACAAGTGACCTCACAACCACAAATAGCAGCCATGGGCCTAGCACTGGCCTAGCAGGCACTGAGCCACACGCGACCTCACAACCACAAACAGCAGCCATGCGCCTAGCACTGGCCTATCAGGCACTGAGCCACAAGTGACCTCACAACCACAAACAGCAGCCATGGGCCTAGCACTGGCCTAGCAGGCACTGAGCCACACGCGACCTCACAACCACAAACAGCAGCCATGCGCCTAGCACTGGCCTATCAGGCACTGAGCCACAAGTGACCTCACAACCACAAACAGCAGCCATGGGCCTAGCACTGGCCTAGCAGGCACTGAGCCACAAGTGACCTCACAACCACAAACAACAGCCATGGGCCTAGCACTGGCCTAGCAGGCACTGAGCCACACGCGACCTCACAACCACAAACAGCAGCCATGGGCCTAGCACTGGCCTAGCAGGCACTGAGCCACAACTGACCTCACAACCACAAACAGCAGCCATGGGCCTAGCACTGGCCTATGAGTCAGTGAGCCACAAGTGACCTCACAACCACAAAGAGCAGCCATGGGCCTAGCACTGGCCTAGCAGGCACTGAGCCACAAGTGACCTCACAACCACAAACAGCAGCCATGGGCCTAGCACTGGCCTAGCAGGCACTGAGCCACAACTGACCTCACAACCACAAACAGCAGCCATGGGCCTAGCACTGGCCTATGAGTCAGTGAGCCACAAGTGACCTCACAACCACAAACAGCAGCCATGGGCCTAGCACTGGCCTAGCAGGCACTGAGCCACCACTGAACTCACAACCACAGACAGCAGCCATGGGCCTAGCACTGGCCTAGCAGGCACTGAGACACAAGTGACCTCACAACCACAAACAGCAGCCATGGGCACCTAGCACTGGCCTATCAGGCACTGAGCCACAAGTGACCTCACAACCACAAACAGCAGCCATGGGCCTAGCACTGGCCTAGCAGGCACTGAGCCACACGCGACCTCACAACCACAAACAGCAGCCATGGGCCTAGCACTGGCCTAGCAGGCACTGAGACACAACTGACCTCACAACCACAAACAGCAGCCATGGGCCTAGCACTGGCCTATGAGTCAGTGAGCCACAAGTGACCTCACAACCACAAATAGCAGCCATGGGCCTAGCACTGGCCTAGCAGGCACAGAGACACAAGTGACCTCACAATTGAAAACAGCAGCCATGGGCCTAGCACTGGCCTAGCAGGCACTGAGCCGCAAGTGACCTCACAATTGAAAACAGCAGCCATGGGCCTAGCACTGGCCTAGCAGGCACTGAGCCACAAGTGACCTCACAAACACAAACAGCAGCCATGGGCCTAGCACTGGCCTGTCAGGCACTGAGACACAAGTGACCTCACAACCACAAACAGCAGCCATGGGCACCTAGCACTGGCCTAGCAGGCACTGAGCCACAACTGACCTCACAACCACAAACAGCAGCCATGGGCCTAGCACTGGCCTAGCAGGCACTGAGCCACAAGTGACCTCACAACCACAAACAGCAGCCATGGGCCTAGCACTGGCCTATCAGGAACTGAGACACCACTGACCTCACAACCACAAACAGCAGCCATGGGCCTAGCACTGGCCTAGCAGGCACTGAGCCACAACTGACCTCACAATTGAAAAGAGCAGCCATGGGCCTAGCACTGGCCTAGCAGGCACTGAGCCACAAGTGACCTCACAACCACAAACAGCAGCCATGGGCCTAGCACTGGCCTATCAGGCACTGAGCCACTCGCGACCTCACAACCACAAACAGCAGCCATGGGCCTAGCACTGGCCTAGCAGGCACTGAGCCACCACTGACCTCACAACCACAAACAGCAGCCATGGGCCTAGCACTGGCCTATCATGCAGGGAGACCTAACTGACCTCACAATTGAAAAGAGCAGCCATGGGCCTAGCACTGGCCTAGCAGGCACTGAGCCACAAGTGACCTCACAACCTCAAACAGCAGCCATGGGCCTAGCACTGGCCTAGCAGGCACTGAGCCACAAGTGACCTCACAACCACAAACAGCAGCCATGGGCCTAGCACTGGCCTAGCAGGCACTGAGCCACAACTGACCTCACAACCACAAACAGCAGCCATGGGCCTAGCACTGGCCTAGCAGGCACTGAGCCACAAGTGACCTCACAACCACAAACAGCAGCCATGGGCCTAGCACTGGCCTATGAGTCAGTGAGCCACAAGTGACCTCACAACCACAAACAGCAGCCATGGGCCTAGCACTGGCCTAGCAGGCACTGAGCCACACGCGACCTCACAACCACAAACAGCAGCCATGCGCCTAGCACTGGCCTAGCAGGCACTGAGCCACACGCGACCTCACAACCACAAACAGCAGCCATGGGCCTAGCACTGGCCTAGCAGGCACTGAGCCACACGCGACCTCACAACCACAAACAGCAGCCATGGGCCTAGCACTGGCCTATCAGGCACTGAGCCACAAGTGACCTCACAACCACAAACAGCAGCCATGGGCCTAGCACTGGCCTAGCAGGCACTGAGCCACAAGTGACCTCACAACCACAAACAACAGCCATGGGCCTAGCACTGGCCTAGCAGGCACTGAGCCACACGCGACCTCACAACCACAAACAGCAGCCATGGGCCTAGCACTGGCCTAGCAGGCACTGAGCCGCAAGTGACCTCACAATTGAAAACAGCAGCCATGGGCCTAGCACTGGCCTAGCAGGCACTGAGACACAAGTGACCTCACAAACACAAACAGCAGCCATGGGCCTAGCACTGGCCTGTCAGGCACTGAGACACAAGTGACCTCACAACCACAAACAGCAGCCATGGGCACCTAGCACTGGCCTAGCAGGCACTGAGCCACAACTGACCTCACAACCACAAACAGCAGCCATGGGCCTAGCACTGGCCTAGCAGGCACTGAGCCACAAGTGACCTCACAACCACAAACAGCAGCCATGGGCCTAGCACTGGCCTATCAGGAACTGAGACACCACTGACCTCACAACCACAAACAGCAGCCATGGGCCTAGCACTGGCCTATCATGCAGGGAGACCTAACTGACCTCACAATTGAAAAGAGCAGCCATGGGCCTAGCACTGGCCTAGCAGGCACTGAGCCACAAGTGACCTCACAACCACAAACAGCAGCCATGGGCCTAGCACTGGCCTAGCAGGCACTGAGCCACAACTGACCTCACAACCACAAACAGCAGCCATGGGCCTAGCCCTGGCCTAGCAGGCACTGAGCCACCACTGAACTCACAACCACAAACAGCAGCCATGGGCCTAGCACTGGCCTATGAGTCAGTGAGCCACAAGTGACCTCACAACCACAAACAGCAGCCATGGGCCTAGCACTGGCCTAGCAGGCACTGAGCCACAAGAGACCTCACAACCACAAACAGCAGCCATGGGCCTAGCACTGGCCTAGCAGGCACTGAGCCACCACTGAACCCACAACCACAGACAGCAGCCATGGGCCTAGCACTGGCCTAGCAGGCACTAGCCACACGAGACCTCACAACCACAAACAGCAGCCATGAGCCTAGCACTAGCCTATCATGCACTGAGACTCAAGTAACCTCACAACCACAAACAGCAGCCATGGGCCTAGCACTGGCCTATCAGGCCCTGTGCCACAACTGACCTCACAACCACAAACAGCAGCCATGGGCCTAGCACTGGCCTAGCAGGCACTGAGCCGCAAGTGACCTCACAACCACAAACAGCAGCCATGGGCCTAGCACTGGCCTGTCAGGCACTGAGCCACAAGTGACCTCACAACCACAAACAGCAGCCATGGGCCTAGCACTGGCCTAGCAGGCACTGAGCCACAAGTGACCTCACAACCACAAATAGCAGCCATGGGCCTAGCACTGGCCTAGCAGGCACTGAGCCACCACTGAACTCATAACCACAAACAGCAGCCATGGGCCTAGCACTGGCCTATCAGGCACTGAGCCACAAGAGACCTCACAACCACAAACAGCAGCCATGGGCCTAGCACTGGCCTAGCAGGCACTGAGCCACCACTGAACCCACAACCACAGACAGCAGCCATGGGCCTAGCACTGGCCTATCAGGCACTGAGCCACAAGTGACCTCACAACCACAAACAGCAGCCATGGGCGTAGCACTGGCCTAGCAGGAACTGAGACACCACTGAACTCACAACCACAAACAGCAGCCATGGGCCTAGCACTAGCCTATCAGGTACTAGCCACAACTGACCCCACAACCACAAACAGCAGCCATGGGCCTAGCACTGGCCTAGCAGGCACTGAGCCACAAGTGACCTCACAAACACAAATAGAAGCCATACACCTAGCACTGGCCTAGCAGGCACTGAGCCACAAGTGACCTCACAACCACAAACAGCAGCCATGGGCCTAGCACTGGCCTAGCAGGCACTGAGCCACAAAGGACCTCACAACCACAAACAGCAGCCATGGGCCTAGCACTGGCCTAGCAGGCACTGAGCCACAAGTGACCTCACAAACACAAACAGCAGCCATGGGCCTAGCACTGGCCTAGCAGGCACTGAGCCACAAGTGACCTCACAAACACAAACAGCAGCCATGGGCCTAGCACTGGCCTAGCAGGCACTGAGCCACCACTGAACTCACAACCACAAAGAGCAGCCATGGGCCTAGCACTCGCCTAGCAGGCACTGAGCCACACGCGACCTCACAACCACAAACAGCAGCCATGGGCCTAGCACTGGCCTAGCAGGCACTGAGCCACACGCGACCTCACAACCACAAACAGCAGCCATGGGCCTAGCACTGGCCTATCAGGAACTGAGCCACACGCGACCTCACAACCACAAACAGCAGCCATGGGCCTAGCACTGGCCTAGCAGGCACTGAGCCACCACTGAACTCACAACCACAGACAGCAGCCATGGGCCTAGCACTGGCCTATCAGGCGCTAGCGACACGAGACCTCACAACCACAAACAGCAGCCATGGGCCTAGCACTGGCCTAGCAGGCACTGAGCCACAAGTGACCTCACAAACACAAACAGCAGCCATGGGCCTAGCACTGGCCTAGCAGGCACTGAGACCCAACTGACTTCACAATTGAAAGCAGCAGCCATGGGCCTAGCACTGGCCTAGCAGGCACTGAGCCACAACTGACCTCACAACCACAAACAGCAGCCATGGGCCTAGCACTGGCCTATGAGTCAGTGAGCCACAAGTGACCTCACAACCACAAAGAGCAGCCATGGGCCTAGCACTGGCCTAGCAGGCACTGAGCCACAACTGACCTCACAACCACAAACAGCAGCCATGGGCCTAGCACTGGCCTATGAGTCAGTGAGCCACAAGTGACCTCACAACCACAAACAGCAGCCATGGGCCTAGCACTGGCCTAGCAGGCACTGAGCCACCACTGAACTCACAACCACAAACAGCAGCCATGGGCCTAGCACTGGCCTCGCAGGCACTGAGCCACAAGTGACCTCACAACCACAAACAGCAGCCATGGGCCTAGCACTGGCCTAGCAGGCACTGAGCCACCACTGACCTCACAACCACAAACAGCAGCCATGGGCCTAGCACTGGCCTATCATGCAGGGAGACCTAACTGACCTCACAATTGATAAGAGCAGCCATGGGCCTAGCACTGGCCTATGAGTCAGTGAGCCACAAGTGACCTCACAACCACAAAGAGCAGCCATGGGCCTAGCACTGGCCTAGCAGGCACTGAGCCACAACTGACCTCACAACCACAAACAGCAGCCATGGGCCTAGCACTGGCCTATCAGGCCCTGTGCCACAAGTGACCTCACAACCACAAACAGCAGCCATGGGCCTAGCACTGGCCTAGCAGGCACTGAGCCACAAGTGACCTCACAACCACAAACAGCAGCCATGGGCCTAGCACTGGCCTAGCAGGCACTGAGCCACCACTGACCTCACAACCACAAACAGCAGCCATGGGCCTAGCACTGGCCTATCATGCAGGGAGACCTAACTGACCTCACAATTGAAAAGAGCAGCCATGGGCCTAGCACTGGCCTAGCAGGCACTGAGCCACCACTGACCTCACAACCACAAACAGCAGCCATGGGCCTAGCACTGGCCTAGCAGGCACTGAGCCACAAGTGACCTCACAACCACAAACAGCAGCCATGGGCACCTAGCACTGGCCTAGCAGGCACTGAGCCACAACTGACCTCACAACCACAAACAGCAGCCATGGGCCTAGCACTGGCCTAGCAGGCACTGAGCCACAAGTGACCTCACAACCACAAATAGCAGCCATGGGCCTAGCACTGGCCTAGCAGGCACTGAGCCACACGCGACCTCACAACCACAAACAGCAGCCATGCGCCTAGCACTGGCCTATCAGGCACTGAGCCACAAGTGACCTCACAAACACAAACAGCAGCCATGGGCCTAGCACTGGCCTAGCAGGCACTGAGCCACACGCGACCTCACAACCACAAACAGCAGCCATGCGCCTAGCACTGGCCTATCAGGCACTGAGCCACAAGTGACCTCACAACCACAAACAGCAGCCATGGGCCTAGCACTGGCCTAGCAGGCACTGAGCCACACGCGACCTCACAACCACAAACAGCAGCCATGCGCCTAGCACTGGCCTATCAGGCCCTGTGCCACAAGTGACCTCACAACCACAAACAGCAGCCATGGGCCTAGCACTGGCCTAGCAGGCACTGAGCCACAACTGACCTCACAATTGAAAACAGCAGCCATGGGCCTAGCACTGGCCTAGCAGGCACTGAGCCACAAGTGACCTCACAAACACAAACAGCAGCCATGGGCCTAGCACTGGCCTGTCAGGCACTGAGACACAACTGACCTCACAACCACAAACAGCAGCCATGGGCACCTAGCACTGGCCTATCAGGCACTGAGCCACAACTGACCTCACAACCACAAACAGCAGCCATGGGCCTAGCACTGGCCTAGCAGGCGCTGAGCCACAAGTGACCTCACAACCACAAACAGCAGCCATGGGCCTAGCACTGGCCTAGCAGGGACTGAGACACAAGTGACCTCACAACCACAAACAGCAGCCATGGGCCTAGCACTGGCCTAGCAGGCACTGAGAGCCAACTGACTTCACAATTGAAAGCAGCAGCCATGGGCCTAGCACTGGCCTAGCAGGCACTGAGCCACAACTGACCTCACAACCACAAACAGCAGCCATGGGCCTAGCACTGGCCTAGCAGGCACTGAGCCACAAGTGACCTCACAACCACAAACAGCAGCCATGGGCCTAGCACTGGCCTAGCAGGAACTGAGACACCACTGAACTCACAACCACAAACAGCAGCCATGGGCCTAGCACTAGCCTATCAGGTACTAGCCACAACTGACCTCACAACCACAAACAGCAGCCATGGGCCTAGCACTGGCCTAGCAGGCACTGAGACACAAGTGACCTCACAACCACAAACAGCAGCCATGGGCCTAGCACTGGCCTAGCAGGCACTGAGCCACAAGTGACCTCACAAACACAAACAGCAGCCATGGGCCTAGCACTGGCCTATCAGGCCCTGTGCCACAAGTGACCTCACAACCACAAACAGCAGCCATGGGCCTAGCACTGGCCTAGCAGGCACTGAGCCACAAGTGACCTCACAACCACAAACAGCAGCCATGGGCCTAGCACTGGCCTAGCAGGCACTGAGCCACAAGTGACCTCACAACCACAAACAGCAGCCATGGGCCTAGCACTGGCCTAGCAGGCACTGAGCCACCACTGACCTCACAACCACAAACAGCAGCCATGGGCCTAGCACTGGCCTATCATGCAGGGAGACCTAACTGACCTCACAATTGAAAAGAGCAGCCATGGGCCTAGCACTGGCCTAGCAGGCACTGAGCCACAAGTGACCTCACAACCACAAAGAGCAGCCATGGGCCTAGCACTGGCCTAGCAGGCACTGAGCCACCACTGACCTCACAACCACAAACAGCAGCCATGGGCCTAGCACTGGCCTATCATGCAGGGAGACCTAACTGACCTCACAATTGAAAAGAGCAGCCATGGGCCTAGCACTGGCCTAGCAGGCACTGAGCCACACGCGACCTCACAACCACAAACAGCAGCCATGGGCCTAGCACTGGCCTAGCAGGCACTGAGCCACAAGAGACCTCACAACCACAAACAGCAGCCATGGGCCTAGCACTGGCCTATCAGGAACTGAGCCACACGCGACCTCACAACCACAAACAGCAGCCATGGGCCTAGCACTGGCCTAGCAGGCACTGAGCCACCACTGAACTCACAACCACAGACAGCAGCCATGGGCCTAGCACTGGCCTATCAGGCGCTAGCCACACGAGACCTCACAACCACAAACAGCAGCCATGGGCCTAGCACTGGCCTAGCAGGCACTGAGCCACAAGTGACCTCACAACCACAAACAGCAGCCATGGGCCTAGCACTGGCCTATCAGGCACTGAGACCCAACTGACTTCACAATTCAAAGCAGCAGCCATGGGCCTAGCACTGGCCTATGAGTCAGTGAGCCACAAGTGACCTCACAACCACAAACAGCAGCCATGGGCCTAGCACTGGCCTAGCAGGCACTGAGCCACCACTGAACTCACAACCACAAACAGCAGCCATGGGCCTAGCACTGGCCTATGAGTCAGTGAGCCACAAGTGACCTCACAACCACAAACAGCAGCCATGGGCCTAGCACTGGCCTAGCAGGCACTGAGCCACAAGTGACCTCACAACCACAAACAGCAGCCATGGGCCTAGCACTGGCCTAGCAGGCACTGAGCCACAAGTGACCTCACAACCACAAACAGCAGCCATGGGCCTAGCACTGGCCTATCATGCAGGGAGACCTAACTGACCTCACAATTGAAAAGAGCAGCCATGGGCCTAGCACTGGCCTAGCAGGCACTGAGCCACAAGTGACCTCACAACCACAAAGAGCAGCCATGGGCCTAGCACTGGCCTAGCAGGCACTGAGCCACAACTGACCTCACAACCACAAACAGCAGCCATGGGCCTAGCACTGGCCTATCAGGCCCTGTGCCACAAGTGACCTCACAACCACAAACAGCAGCCATGGGCCTAGCACTGGCCTGTCAGGCCCTGTGCCACAAGTGACCTCACAACCACAAACAGCAGCCATGGGCCTAGCACTGGCCTAGCAGGCACTGAGCCACAAGTGACCTCACAACCACAAACAGCAGCCATGGGCCTAGCACTGGCCTAGCAGGCACTGAGCCACAACTGACCTCACAACCACAAACAGCAGCCATGGGCCTAGCACTGGCCTAGCAGGCACTGAGCCACAAGTGACCTCACAACCACAAACAGCAGCCATGGGCCTAGCACTGGCCTAGCAGGCACTGAGCCACAAGTGACCTCACAACCACAAACAGCAGCCATGGACCTAGCACTGGCCTAGCAGGCACTGAGCCACAAGTGACCTCACAACCACAAACAGCAGCCATGGGCCTAGCACTGGCCTAGCAGGCACTAGCCACACGAGACCTCACAACCACAAACAGCAGCCATGGGCCTAGCACTAGCCTATCATGCACTGAGACTCAAGTGACCTCACAACCACAAACAGCAGCCATGGGCCTAGCACTGGCCTAGCAGGCACTGAGCCACAAGGGACCTCACAACCACAAAGAGCAGCCATGGGCCTAGCACTGGCCTAGCAGGCACTGAGCCACACGCGACCTCACAACCACAAACAGCAGCCATGGGCCTAGCACTGGCCTATCAGGCACTGAGCCACACGCGACCTCACAACCACAAACAGCAGCCATGGGCCTAGCACTGGCCTATCAGGAACTGAGCCACCACTGACCTCACAACCACAAACAGCAGCCATGGGCCTAGCACTGGCCTAGCAGGCACTGAACCACCACTGAACTCACAACCACAGACAGCAGCCATGGGCCTAGCACTGGCCTAGCAGGCGCTAGCCACACGAGACCTCACAACCACAAACAGCAGCCATGGGCCTAGCACTGGCCTAGCAGGCACTGAGCCACAAGTGACCTCACAACCACAAACAGCAGCCATGGGCCTAGCACTGGCCTAGCAGGCACTGAGCCACCACTGACCTCACAACCACAAACAGCAGCCATGGGCCTAGCACTGGCCTAGCAGGCACTGAGCCACAACTGACCTCACAACCACAAACAGCAGCCATGGGCCTAGCACTGGCCTAGCAGGCATTGAGCCACACGCGACCTCACAACCACAAACAGCAGCCATGGGCCTAGCACTGGCCTATCAGGCACTGAGCCACACGCGACCTCACAACCACAAACAGCAGCCATGGGCCTAGCACTGGCCTAGCAGGCACTGAGCCACCACTGAACTCACAACCACAGACAGCAGCCATGGGCCTAGCACTGGCCTAGCAGGCACTGAGCCACCACTGAAATCACAGCCACAAACAGCAGCCATGGGCCTAGCACTGGCCTAGCAGGCACTGAGCCACCACTGAACTCACAACCACAAAGAGCAGCCATGGGTCTAGCACTGGCCTATGAGTCAGTGAGCCACAAGTGACCTCACAACCACAAACAGCAGCCATGGGCCTAGCACTGGCCTATCAGGCACTGAGCCACAAGAGACCTCACAACCACAAACAGCAGCCATGGGCCTAGCACTGGCCTAGCATGCACTGAGCCACAACTGACCTCACAACCACAAACAGCAGCCATGGGCCTAGCACTGGCCTAGCAGGCACTGAGCCACAAGTGACCTCACAACCACAAACAGCAGCCATGGGCCTAGCACAGGCCTAGCAGGCACTGAGCCACCACTGACCTCACAACCACAAACAGCAGCCATGGGCCTAGCACTGGCCTATCAGGCACTGAGCCACAACTGACCTCACAACCACAAACAGCAGCCATGGGCCTAGCACTGGCCTAGCAGGCACTGAGCCACAAGTGACCTCACAACCACAAACAGCAGCCATGAGCCTAGCACTAGCCTATCATGCACTGAGACTCAAGTGACCTCACAACCACAAACAGCAGCCATGGGCCTAGCACTGGCCTAGCAGGCACTGAGCCGCAAGTGACCTCACAACCACAAACAGCAGCCATGGGCCTAGCACTGGCCTATCAGGCACTGAGCCACAAGTGACCTCACAACCACAAACAGCAGCCATGGGCCTAGCACTGGCCTATCAGGCACTGAGCCACAAGAGACCTCACAACCACAAACAGCAGCCATGGGCCTAGCACTGGCCTAGCAGGCACTGAGCCACCACTGAACCCACAACCACAGACAGCAGCCATGGGCCTAGCACTGGCCTAGCAGGCACTAGCCACACGAGACCTCAAAACCACAAACAGCAGCCATGAGCCTAGCACTAGCCTATCATGCACTGAGCCACAAGTGACCTCACAACCACAAACAGCAGCCATGGGCCTAGCACTGGCCTATCAGGCCCTGTGCCACAACTGACCTCACAACCACAAACAGCAGCCATGGGCCTAGCACTGGCCTAGCAGGCACTGAGCCACAACTGACCTCACAACCACAAACAGCAGCCATGGGCCTAGCACTGGCCTAGCAGGCACTGAGCCACCACTGAACCCACAACCACAGACAGTAGCCATGGGCCTAGCACTGGCCTAGCAGGCACTGAGCCACAACTGACCTCACAACCACAAACAGCAGCCATGGGCCTAGCACTGGCCTAGCAGGCACTGAGCCACAAGTGACCTCACAAACACAAACAGCAGCCATGGGCCTAGCACTGGCCTATCAGGAACTGAGACACCACTGAACTCACAACCACAAACAGCAGCCATGGGCCTAGCACTAGCCTATCAGGTACTAGCCACAACTGACCTCACAACCACAAACAGCAGCCATGGGCCTAGCACTGGCCTAGCAGGCACTGAGCCACAAGTGACATCACAAACACAAATAGAAGCCATACACCTAGCACTGGCCTATGAGTCAGTGAGCCACAAGTGACCTCACAACCACAAAGAGCAGCCATGGGCCTAGCACTGGCCTAGCAGGCACTGAGACACAAGTGACCTCACAACCACAAACAGCAGCCATGGGCCTAGCACTGGCCTATCAGGCACTGAGCCACAAGTGACCTCACAACCACAAACAGCAGCCATGGGCCTAGCACTGGCCTAGCAGGCACTGAGACACCACTGACCTCACAACCACAAACAGCAGCCATGGGCCTAGCACTGGCCTAGCAGGCACTGAGCCACCACTGAACTCACAAACACAAACAGCAGCCATGGGCCTAGCACTGGCCTAGCAGGCACTGAGACACAAGGGACCTCACAACCACAAAGAGCAGCCATGGGCCTAGCACTGGCCTAGCAGGCACTGAGCCACACGCGACCTCACAACCACAAACAGCAGCCATGGGCCTAGCACTGGCCTATCAGGCACTGAGCCACACGCGACCTCACAACCACAAACAGCAGCCATGGGCCTAGCACTGGCCTATCAGGAACTGAGCCACACGCGACCTCACAACCACAAACAGCAGCCATGGGCCTAGCACTGGCCTAGCAGGCACTGAGCCACCACTGAACTCACAACCACAGACAGCAGCCATGGGCCTAGCACTGGCCTAGCAGGCGCTAGCCACACGAGACCTCACAACCACAAACAGCAGCCATGGGCCTAGCACTGGCCTAGCAGGCACTGAGCCACAAGTGACCTCACAACCACAAACAGCAGCCATGGGCCTAGCACTGGCCTAGCAGGCACTGAGACCCAACTGACCTCACAACCACAAACAGCAGCCATGGGCCTAGCACTGGCCTAGCAGGCACTGAGCCACAAGTGACCTCACAAACACAAACAGCAGCCATGGGCCTAGCACTGGCCTATCAGGAACTGAGACACCACTGAACTCACAACCACAAACAGCAGCCATGGGCCTAGCACTAGCCTATCAGGTACTAGCCACAACTGACCTCACAACCACAAACAGCAGCCATGGGCCTAGCACTGGCCTAGCAGGCACTGAGCCACAAGTGACATCACAAACACAAATAGAAGCCATACACCTAGCACTGGCCTATGAGTCAGTGAGCCACAAGTGACCTCACAACCACAAAGAGCAGCCATGGGCCTAGCACTGGCCTAGCAGGCACTGAGACACAAGTGACCTCACAACCACAAACAGCAGCCATGGGCCTAGCACTGGCCTATCAGGCACTGAGCCACAAGTGACCTCACAACCACAAACAGCAGCCATGGGCCTAGCACTGGCCTAGCAGGCACTGAGACACCACTGACCTCACAACCACAAACAGCAGCCATGGGCCTAGCACTGGCCTAGCAGGCACTGAGCCACCACTGAACTCACAAACACAAACAGCAGCCATGGGCCTAGCACTGGCCTAGCAGGCACTGAGACACAAGGGACCTCACAACCACAAAGAGCAGCCATGGGCCTAGCACTGGCCTAGCAGGCACTGAGCCACACGCGACCTCACAACCACAAACAGCAGCCATGGGCCTAGCACTGGCCTATCAGGCACTGAGCCACACGCGACCTCACAACCACAAACAGCAGCCATGGGCCTAGCACTGGCCTATCAGGAACTGAGCCACACGCGACCTCACAACCACAAACAGCAGCCATGGGCCTAGCACTGGCCTAGCAGGCACTGAGCCACCACTGAACTCACAACCACAGACAGCAGCCATGGGCCTAGCACTGGCCTAGCAGGCGCTAGCCACACGAGACCTCACAACCACAAACAGCAGCCATGGGCCTAGCACTGGCCTAGCAGGCACTGAGCCACAAGTGACCTCACAACCACAAACAGCAGCCATGGGCCTAGCACTGGCCTAGCAGGCACTGAGACCCAACTGACTTCACAATTGAAAGCAGCAGCCATGGGCCTAGCACTGGCCTAGCAGGCACTGAGCCACAACTGACCTCACAACCACAAACAGCAGCCATGGGCCTAGCACTGGCCTATGAGTCAGTGAGCCACAAGTGACCTCACAACCACAAAGAGCAGCCATGGGCCTAGCACTGGCCTAGCAGGCACTGAGCCACAACTGACCTCACAACCACAAACAGCAGCCATGGGCCTAGCACTGGCCTCGCAGGCACTGAGCCACAAGTGACCTCACAACCACAAACAGCACCCAGGCACCTAGCACTGGCCTATCATGCACTGAGCCACAAGTGACCTCACAACCACAAACAGCAGCCATGGGCCTAGCACTGGCCTAGCAGGCACTGAGACACCACTGACCTCACAACCACAAACAGCAGCCATGGGCCTAGCACTGGCCTATCATGCAGGGAGACCTAACTGACCTCACAATTGAAAAGAGCAGCCATGGGCCTAGCACTGGCCTAGCAGGCACTGAGCCACAAGTGACCTCACAACCACAAACAGCAGCCATGGGCCTAGCACTGGCCTGTCAGGCACTGAGCCACAAGTGACCTCACAACCACAAACAGCAGCCATGGGCCTAGCACTGGCCTAGCAGGCACTGAGCCACCACTGAACTCACAACCACAGACAGCAGCCATGGGCCTAGCACTGGCCTAGCAGGCGCTAGCCACACGAGACCTCACAACCACAAACAGCAGCCATGGGCCTAGCACTGGCCTAGCAGGCACTGAGCCACAAGTGACCTCACAACCACAAACAGCAGCCATGGGCCTAGCACTGGCCTATCAGGCACTGAGACCCAACTGACTTCACAATTGAAAGCAGCAGCCATGGGCCTAGCACTGGCCTAGCAGGCACTGAGCCACAACTGACCTCACAACCACAAACAGCAGCCATGGGCCTAGCACTGGCCTATCAGGCACTGAGCCACAAGTGACCTCACAACCACAAACAGCACCCAGGCACCTAGCACTGGCCTATCATGCACTGAGCCACAAGTGACCTCACAACCACAAACAGCAGCCATGGGCCTAGCACTGGCCTAGCAGGCACTGAGACACCACTGACCTCACAACCACAAACAGCAGCCATGGGCCTAGCACTGGCCTATCATGCAGGGAGACCTAACTGACCTCACAATTGAAAAGAGCAGCCATGGGCCTAGCACTGGCCTAGCAGGCACTGAGCCACAAGTGACCTCACAACCACAAACAGCAGCCATGGGCCTAGCACTGGCCTAGCAGGCACTGAGCCACAACTGACCTCACAACCACAAACAGCAGCCATGGGCCTAGCACTGGCCTATCAGGCCCTGTGCCACAAGTGACCTCACAACCACAAACAGCAGCCATGGGCCTAGCACTGGCCTGTCAGGCCCTGTGCCACAAGTGACCTCACAACCACAAACAGCAGCCATGGGCCTAGCACTGGCCTAGCAGGCACTGAGCCACAAGTGACCTCACAACCACAAACAGCAGCCATGGGCCTAGCACTGGCCTAGCAGGCACTGAGCCACAACTGACCTCACAACCACAAACAGCAGCCATGGGCTTAGCACTGGCCTAGCAGGCACTGAGCCACCACTGAACTCACAACCACAGACAGCAGCCATGGGCCTAGCACTGGCCTAGCAGGCACTAGCCACACGAGACCTCACAACCACAAACAGCAGCCATGGGCCTAGCACTAGCCTATCAGGCCCTGTGCCACAAGTGACCTCACAACCACAAAGAGCAGCCATGGGCCTAGCACTGGCCTATCAGGCACTGAGCCACAAGGGACCTCACAACCACAAACAGCAGCCATGGGCCTAGCACTGGCCTAGCAGGCACTGAGCCACACTCGACCTCACAACCACAAACAGCAGCCATGGGCCTAGCACTGGCCTATCAGGCACTGAGCCACACGCGACCTCACAACCACAAACAGCAGCCATGGGCCTAGCACTGGCCTATCAGGAACTGAGCCACACGCGACCTCACAACCACAAACAGCAGCCATGGGCCTAGCACTGGCCTAGCAGGCACTGAGCCACCACTGAACTCACAACCACAGACAGCAGCCATGGGCCTAGCACTGGCCTATCAGGCGCTAGCCACACGAGACCTCACAACCACAAACAGCAGCCATGGGCCTAGCACTGGCCTAGCAGGCACTGAGCCACAAGTGACCTCACAACCACAAACAGCAGCCATGGGCCTAGCACTGGCCTAGCAGGCACTGAGCCACAACTGACCTCACAACCACAAACAGCAGCCATGGGCCTAGCACTGGCCTATGAGTCAGTGAGCCACAAGTGACCTCACAACCACAAACAGCAGCCATGGGCCTAGCACTGGCCTAGCAGGCACTGAGCCACCACTGAACTCACAACCACAAACAGCAGCCATGGGCCTAGCACTGGCCTAGCAGGCACTGAGCCACAAGTGACCTCACAACCACAAACAGCAGCCATGGGCCTAGCACTGGCCTATCAGGCACTGAGCCACAAGTGACCTCACAACCACAAACAGCAGCCATGGGCCTAGCACTGGCCTAGCAGGCACTGAGCCACCACTGACCTCACAACCACAAACAGCAGCCATGGGCCTAGCACTGGCCTATCATGCAGGGAGACCTAACTGACCTCACAATTGAAAAGAGCAGCCATGGGCCTAGCACTGGCCTAGCAGGCACTGAGCCACAAGTGACCTCACAACCACAAACAGCAGCCATGGGCCTAGCACTGGCCTAGCAGGCACTGAGCCACCACTGAACTCACAACCACAAACAGCAGCCATGGGCCTAGCACTGGCCTAGCAGGCACTGAGCCACCACTGAACTCACAACCACAGACAGCAGCCATGGGCCTAGCACTGGCCTAGCAGGCACTAGCCACACGAGACCTCACAACCACAAACAGCAGCCATGGGCCTAGCACTGGCCTAGCAGGCACTGAGCCACAACTGACCTCACAACCACAAACAGCAGCCATGGGCCTAGCACTGGCCTAGCAGGCACTGAGCCACCACTGAACTCACAACCACAAACAGCAGCCATGGGCCTAGCACTGGCCTAGCAGGCACTGAGCCACCACTGAACTCACAACCACAGACAGCAGCCATGGGCCTAGCACTGGCCTAGCAGGCACTAGCCACACGAGACCTCACAACCACAAACAGCAGCCATGGGCCTAGCACTGGCCTAGCAGGCACTGAGCCACAACTGACCTCACAACCACAAACAGCAGCCATGGGCCTAGCACTGGCCTATCATGCACTGAGCCACAAGTGACCTCACAACCACAAACAGCAGCCATGGGCCTAGCACTGGCCTGTCAGGCACTGAGACACAAGTGACCTCACAACCACAAACAGCAGCCATGGGTACCTAGCACTGGCCTATCAGGCACTGAGCCACAACTGACCTCACAACCACAAACAGCAGCCATGGGCCTAGCACTGGCCTATGAGTCACTGAGCCACAAGTGACCTCACAACCACAAATAGCAGCCATGGGCCTAGCACTGGCCTAGCAGGCACTGAGCCACCACTGACCTCATAACCACAAACAGCAGCCATGGGCCTAGCACTGGCCAAGCAGGCACTGAGCCACCACTGAAATCACAGCCACAAACAGCAGCCATGGGCCTAGCACTGGCCTAGCAGGCACTGAGACACAAGTGACCTCACAACCACAAACAGCAGCCATGGGCCTAGCACTGGCCTAGCAGGCACTAGCCACACGAGACCTCACAACCACAAACAGCAGCCATGGGCACCTAGCACTAGCCTATCAGGTACTAGCCACAAGTGACCTCACAACCACAAACAGCAGCCATGGGCCTAGCACTGGCCTAGCAGGCACTGAGACACCACTGACCTCACAACCACAAACAGCAGCCATGGGCCTAGCACTGGCCTAGCAGGCACTGAGCCACCACTGACCTCACAACCACAAATAGAATCCATACACCTAGCACTGGCCTAGCAGGCACTGAGCCACAAGTGACCTCACAACCACAAACAGCAGCCATGGGCCTAGCACTGGCCTAGCAGGCACTGAGCCACAAGTGACCTCACAACCACAAACAGCAGCCATGGGCCTAGCACGGGCCTAGCAGGCACTGAGCCACAAGTGACCTCACAACCACAAACAGCAGCCATGGGCCTAGCACTGGCCTATCATGCAGGGAGACCTAACTGACCTCACAATTGAAAAGAGCAGCCATGGGCCTAGCACTGGCCTAGCAGGCACTGAGCCACAAGTGACCTCACAACCACAAAGAGCAGCCATGGGCCTAGCACTGGCCTAGCAGGCACTGAGCCACAACTGACCTCAAAACCACAAACAGCACCCAGGCACCTAGCACTGGCCTATCAGGCACTGAGCCACACGCGACCTCACAACCACAAAGAGCAGCCATGGGCCTAGCACTGGCCTAGCAGGCACTGAGCCACAAGTGACCTCACAACCACAAACAGCAGCCATGGGCCTAGCACTGGCCTAGCAGGCACTGAGACACAAGTGACCTCACAACCACAAACTGCAGCCATGGGCCTAGCACTGGCCTAGCAGGCACTGAGCCACCACTGAACTCACAACCACAGACAGCAGCCATGGGCCTAGCACTGGCCTAGCAGGCACTGAGCCACAACTGACCTCACAACCACAAACAGCAGCCATGGGCCTAGCACTGGCCTAGCAGGCACTGAGACCCAACTGAACTCAAAACCACAAACAGCAGCCATGGGCCTAGCACTGGCCTAGCAGGCACTGAGACACCACTGAATTCACAACCACAAACAGCAGCCATGGGCCTAGCACTGGCCTAGCAGGCACTGAGCCACAAGGGACCTCACAAACACAAACAGCAGCCATGGGCCTAGCACTGGCCTAGCAGGCACTGAGCCACAAGTGACCTCACAACCACAAACAGCAGCCATGGGCCTAGCACTGGCCTAGCAGGCACTGAGCCACAAGTGACCTCACAACCACAAACTGCAGCCATGGGCCTAGCACTGGCCTAGCAGGCACTGAGCCACACGCGACCTCACAACCACAAAGAGCAGCCATGGGCCTAGCACTGGCCTAGCAGGCACTGAGCCACAAAGGACCTCACAACCACAAACAGCAGCCATGGGCCTAGCACTGGCCTATCAGGCACTGAGCCACAACTGACCTCACAACCACAGACAGCAGCCATGGGCCTAGCACTGGCCTATCAGGCCCTGTGCCACAAGTGACCTCACAACCACAAACAGCAGCCATGGGCCTAGCACTAGCCTATCAGGTACTAGCCACAACTGACCTCACAACCACAAACAGCAGCCATGGGCCTAGCACTGGCCTATCAGGCACTGAGACACCACTGAACTCACAACCACAAACAACAGCCATGGGCCTAGCACTGGCCTAGCAGGCACTGAGCCACAAGTGACCTCACAACCACAAACAGCAGCCATGGGCCAGGCATTGGCCTAGCAGGCACTGAGCCACAAGTGACCTCACAAACACAAACAGCAGCCATGGGCCTAGCACTGGCCTAGCAGGCACTGAGCCACAAGTGACCTCACAACCACAAACAGCAGCCATGGGCCTAGCACTGGCCTAGCAGGCACTGAGACACCACTGACCTCACAACCACAAACAGCAGCCATGGGCCTAGCACTGGCCTAGCAGGCACTGAGACACCACTGAACTCACAACCACAAACAGCAGCCATGGGCCTAGCACTGGCCTAGCAGGCACTGAGACACAAGTGACCTCACAAACACAAACAGCAGCCATGCGCCTAGCACTGGCCTGTCAGGCACTGAGACACAAGTGACCTCACAACCACAAACAGCAGCCATGGGTACCTAGTACTGGCCTATCAGGCACTGAGCCACAACTGACCTCACAACCACAAACAGCAGCCATGGGCCTAGCACTGGCCTATGAGTCACTGAGCCACAAGTGACCTCACAACCACAAATAGCAGCCATGGGCCTAGCACTGGCCTAGCAGGCACTGAGCCACCACTGAACTCATAACCACAAACAGCAGCCATGGGCCTAGCACTGGCCAAGCAGGCACTGAGCCACCACTGAAATCACAGCCACAAACAGCAGCCATGGGCCTAGCACTGGCCTAGCAGGCACTGAGACACAAGTGACCTCACAACCACAAACAGCAGCCATGGGCCTAGCACTGGCCTAGCAGGCACTAGCCACACGAGACTTCACAACCACAAACAGCAGCCATGGGCACCTAGCACTAGCCTATCAGGTACTAGCCGCAACTGACCTCACAACCACAAACAGCAGCCATGGGCCTAGCACTGGCCTAGCAGGCACTGAGCCACCACTGACCTCACAACCACAAACAGCAGCCATGGGCCTAGCACTGGCCTAGCAGGCACTGAGCCACCACTGAACTCACAACCACAAACAGCAGCCATGGGCCTAGCACTGGCCTATGAGTCAGTGAGCCACCACTGACCTCACAACCACAAACAGCAGCCATGGGCCTAGCACTGGCCTAGCAGGCACTGAGCCACCACTGACCTCACAACCACAAATAGAATCCATACACCTAGCACTGGCCTAGCAGGCACTGAGCCACAAGTGACCTCACAACCACAAACAGCAGCCATGGGCCTAGCACTGGCCTAGCAGGCACTGAGCCACAAGTGACCTCACAACCACAAACAGCAGCCATGGGCCTAGCACGGGCCTAGCAGGCACTGAGCCACAAGTGACCTCACAACCACAAACAGCAGCCATGGGCCTAGCACTGGCCTATCATGCAGGGAGACCTAACTGACCTCACAATTGAAAAGAGCAGCCATGGGCCTAGCACTGGCCTAGCAGGCACTGAGCCACAAGTGACCTCACAACCACAAAGAGCAGCCATGGGCCTAGCACTGGCCTAGCAGGCACTGAGCCACAAGTGACCTCACAACCACAAAGAGCAGCCATGGGCCTAGCACTGGCCTATCAGGCCCTGTGCCACAAGTGACCTCACAACCACAAAGAGCAGCCATGGGCCTAGCACTGGCCTAGCAGGCACTGAGCCACAACTGACCTCACAACCACAAACAGCAGCCATGGGCCTAGCACTGGCCTAGCAGGCACTGAGACACAAGTGACCTCACAACCACAAACTGCAGCCATGGGCCTAGCACTGGCCTAGCAGGCACTGAGCCACAAGGGACCTCACAAACACAAACAGCAGCCATGGGCCTAGCACTGGCCTATCAGGCACTGAGCCACACGCGACCTCACAACCACAAACAGCAGCCATGGGCCTAGCACTGGCCTATCAGGAACTGAGCCACACGCGACCTCACAACCACAAACAGCAGCCATGGGCCTAGCACTGGCCTAGCAGGCACTGAGCCACCACTGAACTCACAACCACAGACAGCAGCCATGGGCCTAGCACTGGCCTAGCAGGCGCTAGCCACACGAGACCTCACAACCACAAACAGCAGCCATGGGCCTAGCACTGGCCTAGCAGGCACTGAGCCACAAGTGACCTCACAACCACAAACAGCAGCCATGGGCCTAGCACTGGCCTAGCAGGCACTGAGACCCAACTGACTTCACAATTGAAAGCAGCAGCCATGGGCCTAGCACTGGCCTAGCAGGCACTGAGCCACAACTGACCTCACAACCACAAACAGCAGCCATGGGCCTAGCACTGGCCTATGAGTCAGTGAGCCACAAGTGACCTCACAACCACAAAGAGCAGCCATGGGCCTAGCACTGGCCTATCAGGCACTGAGCCACAACTGACCTCACAACCACAAACAGCAGCCATGGGCCTAGCACTGGCCTCGCAGGCACTGAGCCACAAGTGACCTCACAACCACAAACAGCACCCAGGCACCTAGCACTGGCCTATCATGCACTGAGCCACAAGTGACCTCACAACCACAAACAGCAGCCATGGGCCTAGCACTGGCCTAGCAGGCACTGAGACACCACTGACCTCACAACCACAAACAGCAGCCATGGGCCTAGCACTGGCCTATCATGCAGGGAGACGTAACTGACCTCACAATTGAAAAGAGCAGCCATGGGCCTAGCACTGGCCTAGCAGGCACTGAGCCACAAGTGACCTCACAACCACAAAGAGCAGCCATGGGCCTAGCACTGGCCTAGCAGGCACTGAGCCACAACTGACCTCACAACCACAAACAGCAGCCATGGGCCTAGCACTGGCCTATCAGGCCCTGTGCCACAAGTGACCTCACAACCACAAACAGCAGCCATGGGCCTAGCACTGGCCTGTCAGGCCCTGTGCCACAAGTGACCTCACAACCACAAACAGCAGCCATGGGCCTAGCACTGGCCTAGCAGGCACTGAGCCACAAGTGACCTCACAACCACAAACAGCAGCCATGGGCCTAGCACTGGCCTAGCAGGCACTGAGCCACAACTGACCTCACAACCACAAACAGCAGCCATGGGCTTAGCACTGGCCTAGCAGGCACTGAGCCACCACTGAACTCACAACCACAGACAGCAGCCATGGGCCTAGCACTGGCCTAGCAGGCACTAGCCACACGAGACCTCACAACCACAAACAGCAGCCATGGGCCTAGCACTAGCCTATCATGCACTGAGACTCAAGTGACCTCACAACCACAAACAGCAGCCATGGGCCTAGCACTGGCCTAGCAGGCACTGAGCCACAAGGGACCTCACAACCACAAACAGCAGCCATGGGCCTAGCACTGGCCTAGCAGGCACTGAGCCACACTCGACCTCACAACCACAAACAGCAGCCATGGGCCTAGCACTGGCCTATCAGGCACTGAGCCACACGCGACCTCACAACCACAAACAGCAGCCATGGGCCTAGCACTGGCCTATCAGGAACTGAGCCACACGCGACCTCACAACCACAAACAGCAGCCATGGGCCTAGCACTGGCCTAGCAGGCACTGAGCCACCACTGAACTCACAACCACAAACAGCAGCCATGGGCCTAGCACTGGCCTATCAGGCGCTAGCCACACGAGACCTCACAACCACAAACAGCAGCCATGGGCCTAGCACTGGCCTAGCAGGCACTGAGCCACAAGTGACCTCACAACCACAAACAGCAGCCATGGGCCTAGCACTGGCCTAGCAGGCACTGAGCCACAACTGACCTCACAACCACAAACAGCAGCCATGGGCCTAGCACTGGCCTATGAGTCAGTGAGCCACAAGTGACCTCACAACCACAAACAGCAGCCATGGGCCTAGCACTGGCCTAGCAGGCACTGAGCCACCACTGAACTCACAACCACAAACAGCAGCCATGGGCCTAGCACTGGCCTAGCAGGCACTGAGACACAAGTGACCTCACAACCACAAACAGCAGCCATGGGCCTAGCACTGGCCTATCAGGCACTGAGCCACAAGTGACCTCACAACCACAAACAGCAGCCATGGGCCTAGCACTGGCCTAGCAGGCACTGAGCCACCACTGACCTCACAACCACAAACAGCAGCCATGGGCCTAGCACTGGCCTATCATGCAGGGAGACCTAACTGACCTCACAATTGAAAAGAGCAGCCATGGGCCTAGCACTGGCCTAGCAGGCACTGAGCCACAAGTGACCTCACAACCACAAACAGCAGCCATGGGCCTAGCACTGGCCTAGCAGGCACTGAGCCACAACTGACCTCACAACCACAAACAGCAGCCATGGGCCTAGCACTGGCCTGTCAGGCCCTGTGCCACAAGTGACCTCACAACCACAAACAGCAGTCATGGCCCTAGCACTGGCCTAGCAGGCACTGAGCCACAAGTGACCTCACAACCACAAACAGCAGCCATGGGCCTAGCACTGGCCTAGCAGGCACTGAGCCACAACTGACCTCACAACCACAAACAGCAGCCATGGGCCTAGCACTGGCCTAGCAGGCACTGAGCCACAAGTGACCTCACAACCACAAACAGCAGCCATGGGCCTAGCACTGGCCTAGCAGGCACTGAGCCACCACTGAACTCACAACCACAAACAGCAGCCATGGGCCTAGCACTGGCCTAGCAGGCACTGAGCCACCACTGAACTCACAACCACAGACAGCAGCCATGGGCCTAGCACTGGCCTAGCAGGCACTAGCCACACGAGACCTCACAACCACAAACAGCAGCCATGGGCCTAGCACTGGCCTAGCAGGCACTGAGCCACAACTGACCTCACAACCACAAACAGCAGCCATGGGCCTAGCACTGGCCTATCATGCACTGAGCCACAAGTGACCTCACAACCACAAACAGCAGCCATGGGCCTAGCACTGGCCTGTCAGGCACTGAGCCACAAGTGACCTCACAACCACAAACAGCAGCCATGGGTACCTAGCACTGGCCTATCAGGCACTGAGCCACAACTGACCTCACAACCACAAACAGCAGCCATGGGCCTAGCACTGGCCTATGAGTCACTGAGCCACAAGTGACCTCACAACCACAAATAGCAGCCATGGGCCTAGCACTGGCCTAGCAGGCACTGAGCCACCACTGAACTCATAACCACAAACAGCAGCCATGGGCCTAGCACTGGCCAAGCAGGCACTGAGCCACCACTGAAATCACAGCCACAAACAGCAGCCATGGGCCTAGCACTGGCCTAGCAGGCACTGAGACACAAGTGACCTCACAACCACAAACAGCAGCCATGGGCCTAGCACTGGCCTAGCAGGCACTAGCCACACGAGACCTCACAACCACAAACAGCAGCCATGGGCACCTAGCACTAGCCTATCAGGTACTAGCCACAAGTGACCTCACAACCACAAACAGCAGCCATGGGCCTAGCACTGGCCTAGCAGGCACTGAGACACCACTGACCTCACAACCACAAACAGCAGCCATGGGCCTAGCACTGGCCTAGCAGGCACTGAGCCACCACTGACCTCACAACCACAAATAGAATCCATACACCTAGCACTGGCCTAGCAGGCACTGAGCCACAAGTGACCTCACAACCACAAACAGCAGCCATGGGCCTAGCACTGGCCTAGCAGGCACTGAGCCACAAGTGACCTCACAACCACAAACAGCAGCCATGGGCCTAGCACGGGCCTAGCAGGCACTGAGCCACAAGTGACCTCACAACCACAAACAGCAGCCATGGGCCTAGCACTGGCCTATCATGCAGGGAGACCTAACTGACCTCACAATTGAAAAGAGCAGCCATGGGCCTAGCACTGGCCTAGCAGGCACTGAGCCACAAGTGACCTCACAACCACAAAGAGCAGCCATGGGCCTAGCACTGGCCTAGCAGGCACTGAGCCACAACTGACCTCAAAACCACAAACAGCACCCAGGCACCTAGCACTGGCCTATCAGGCACTGAGCCACACGCGACCTCACAACCACAAAGAGCAGCCATGGGCCTAGCACTGGCCTAGCAGGCACTGAGCCACAAGTGACCTCACAACCACAAACAGCAGCCATGGGCCTAGCACTGGCCTAGCAGGCACTGAGACACAAGTGACCTCACAACCACAAACTGCAGCCATGGGCCTAGCACTGGCCTAGCAGGCACTGAGCCACCACTGAACTCACAACCACAGACAGCAGCCATGGGCCTAGCACTGGCCTAGCAGGCACTGAGCCACAACTGACCTCACAACCACAAACAGCAGCCATGGGCCTAGCACTGGCCTAGCAGGCACTGAGACCCAACTGAACTCAAAACCACAAACAGCAGCCATGGGCCTAGCACTGGCCTAGCAGGCACTGAGACACCACTGAATTCACAACCACAAACAGCAGCCATGGGCCTAGCACTGGCCTAGCAGGCACTGAGCCACAAGGGACCTCACAAACACAAACAGCAGCCATGGGCCTAGCACTGGCCTAGCAGGCACTGAGCCACAAGTGACCTCACAACCACAAACAGCAGCCATGGGCCTAGCACTGGCCTAGCAGGCACTGAGCCACCACTGAACTCACAACCACAAACTGCAGCCATGGGCCTAGCACTGGCCTAGCAGGCACTGAGCCACACGCGACCTCACAACCACAAACAGCAGCCATGGGCCTAGCACTGGCCTAGCAGGCACTGAGCCACAAAGGACCTCACAACCACAAACAGCAGCCATGGGCCTAGCACTGGCCTATCAGGCACTGAGCCACAACTGACCTCACAACCACAGACAGCAGCCATGGGCCTAGCACTGGCCTATCAGGCCCTGTGCCACAAGTGACCTCACAACCACAAACAGCAGCCATGGGCCTAGCACTAGCCTATCAGGTACTAGCCACAACTGACCTCACAACCACAAACAGCAGCCATGGGCCTAGCACTGGCCTATCAGGCACTGAGACACCACTGAACTCACAACCACAAACAACAGCCATGGGCCTAGCACTGGCCTAGCAGGCACTGAGCCACAAGTGACCTCACAACCACAAACAGCAGCCATGGGCCAGGCATTGGCCTAGCAGGCACTGAGCCACAAGTGACCTCACAAACACAAACAGCAGCCATGGGCCTAGCACTGGCCTATCAGGCACTGAGCCACAAGTGACCTCACAACCACAAACAGCAGCCATGGGCCTAGCACTGGCCTAGCAGGCACTGAGACACCACTGACCTCACAACCACAAACAGCAGCCATGGGCCTAGCACTGGCCTAGCAGGCACTGAGACACCACTGAACTCACAACCACAAACAGCAGCCATGGGCCTAGCACTGGCCTAGCAGGCACTGAGACACAAGTGACCTCACAAACACAAACAGCAGCCATGCGCCTAGCACTGGCCTGTCAGGCACTGAGACACAAGTGACCTCACAACCACAAACAGCAGCCATGGGTACCTAGTACTGGCCTATCAGGCACTGAGCCACACGCGACCTCACAACCACAAACAGCAGCCATGGGCCTAGCACTGGCCTATGAGTCACTGAGCCACAAGTGACCTCACAACCACAAACAGCAGCCATGGGCCTAGCACTGGCCTATCAGGCACTGAGCCACCACTGAACTCACAACCACAAACAGCAGCCATGGGCCTAGCACTGGCCTAGCAGGCACTGAGCCACAAGTGACCTCACAACCACAAACAGCAGCCATGGGCCTAGCACTGGCCTAGCAGGCACTGAGCCACAAGTGACCTCACAACCACAAACAGCAGCCATGGGCCTAGCACGGGCCTAGCAGGCACTGAGCCACAAGGGACCTCACAACCACAAACAGCAGCCATGGGCCTAGCACTGGCCTATCATGCAGGGAGACCTAACTGACCTCACAATTGAAAAGAGCAGCCATGGGCCTAGCACTGGCCTAGCAGGCACTGAGCCACAAGTGACCTCACAACCACAAAGAGCAGCCATGGGCCTAGCACTGGCCTAGCAGGCACTGAGCCACAAGTGACCTCACAACCACAAAGAGCAGCCATGGGCCTAGCACTGGCCTATCAGGCCCTGTGCCACAAGTGACCTCACAACCACAAACAGCAGCCATGGGCCTAGCACTGGCCTAGCAGGCACTGAGCCACAACTGACCTCACAACCACAAACAGCAGCCATGGGCCTAGCACTGGCCTATCAGGCACTGAGACACCACTGAACTCACAACCACAAACAGCAGCCATGGGCCTAGCACTGGCCTATCAGGCACTGAGCCACAAGTGACCTCACAACCACAAACAGCAGCCATGGGCCTAGCACTGGCCTATCAGGCACTGAGCCACAAGTGACCTCACAACCACAAACAGCAGCCATGGGCCTAGCACTGGCCTAGCAGGCACTGAGACACCACTGACCTCACAACCACAAACAGCAGCCATGGGCCTAGCACTGGCCTAGCAGGCACTGAGCCACCACTGAACTCACAACCACAAACAGCAGCCATGGGCCTAGCACTGGCCTAGCAGGCACTGAGCCACACGCGAACTCACAACCACAAACAGCAGCCATGGGCCTAGCACTGGCCTATCAGGCACTGAGCCACACGCGACCTCACAACCACAAACAGCAGCCATGGGCCTAGCACTGGCCTAGCAGGAACTGAGCCACACGCGACCTCACAACCACAAACAGCAGCCATGGGCCTAGCACTGGCCTAGCAGGCACTGAGCCACCACTGAACTCACAACCACAGACAGCAGCCATGGGCCTAGCACTGGCCTATCAGGCACTAGCCACACGAGACCTCACAACCACAAACAGCAGCCATGGGCCTAGCACTGGCCTAGCAGGCACTGAGCCACAAGTGACCTCACAACCACAAACAGCAGCCATGGGCCTAGCACTGGCCTATCAGGCCCTGTGCCACAAGTGACCTCACAACCACAAACAGCAGCCATGGGCCTAGCACTGGCCTAGCAGGCACTGAGACCCAACTGACTTCACAATTGAAAGCAGCAGCCATGGGCCTAGCACTGGCCTAGCAGGCACTGAGCCACAACTGACCTCACAACCACAAACAGCAGCCATGGGCCTAGCACTGGCCTATGAGTCAGTGAGCCACAAGTGACCTCACAACCACAAAGAGCAGCCATGGGCCTAGCACTGGCCTAGCAGGCACTGAGCCACCACTGACCTCACAACCACAAACAGCAGCCATGGGCCTAGCACTGGCCTAGCAGGCACTGAGCCACAAGTGACCTCACAACCACAAACAGCAGCCATGGGCCTAGCACTGGCCTAGCAGGCACTGAGCCACAGGTGACCTCACAACCACAAACAGCAGCCATGGGCCTAGCACTGGCCTATCAGGCACTGAGCCACAAGTGACCTCACAACCACAAACAGCAGCCATGGGCCTAGCACTGGCCTATCATGCAGGGAGACCTAACTGACCTCACAATTGAAAAGAGCAGCCATGGGCCTAGCACTGGCCTAGCAGGCACTGAGCCACAAGTGACCTCACAACCACAAACAGCAGCCATGGGCCTAGCACTGGCCTAGCAGGCACTGACACACCACTGACTTCACAATTGAAGCAGCAGCCATGGGCCTAGCACTGGCCTAGCAGGCACTGAGCCACAAAGGACCTCACAACCACAAACAGCAGCCATGGGCCTAGCACTGGCCTAGCAGGCACTGAGCCACCACTGACCTCACAACCACAAACAGCAGCCATGGGCCTAGCACTGGCCTAGCAGGCACTGAGACCCAACTGAACTCAAAACCACAAACAGCAGCCATGGGCCTAGCACTGGCCTAGCAGGCACTGAGACACCACTGAATTCACAACCACAAACAGCAGCCATGGGCCTAGCACTGGCCTAGCAGGCACTGAGCCACAAGTGACCTCACAACCACAAACAGCAGCCATGGGCCTAGCACTGGCCTAGCAGGCACTGAGCCACAAGTGACCTCACAACCACAAACTGCAGCCATGGGCCTAGCACTGGCCTAGCAGGCACTGAGCCACACGCGAACTCACAACCACAAACAGCAGCCATGGGCCTAGCACTGGCCTAGCAGGCACTGAGCCACAAAGGACCTCACAACCACAAACAGCAGCCATGGGCCTAGCACTGGCCTATCAGGCCCTGTGCCACAAGTGACCTCACAACCACAAACAGCAGCCATGGGCCTAGCACTGGCCTAGCAGGCACTGAGCCACACGCGACCTCACAACCACAAACAGCAGCCATGGGCCTAGCACTGGCCTATCAGGCACTGAGCCACACGCGACCTCACAACCACAAACAGCAGCCATGGGCCTAGCACTGGCCTAGCAGGAACTGAGCCACACGCGACCTCACAACCACAAACAGCAGCCATGGGCCTAGCACTGGCCTAGCAGGCACTGAGCCACCACTGAACTCACAACCACAGACAGCAGCCATGGGCCTAGCACTGGCCTATCAGGCACTAGCCACACGAGACCTCACAACCACAAACAGCAGCCATGGGCCTAGCACTGGCCTAGCAGGCACTGAGCCACAAGTGACCTCACAACCACAAACAGCAGCCATGGGCCTAGCACTGGCCTATCAGGCCCTGTGCCACAAGTGACCTCACAACCACAAACAGCAGCCATGGGCCTAGCACTGGCCTAGCAGGCACTGAGCCACAACTGACCTCACAACCACAAACAGCAGCCATGGGCCTAGCACTGGCCTAGCAGGCACTGAGCCACCACTGAACTCACAACCACAAACAGCAGCCATGGGCCTAGCACTGGCCTAGCAGGCACTGAGCCACACGCGAACTCACAACCACAAACAGCAGCCATGGGCCTAGCACTGGCCTATCAGGCACTGAGCCACACGCGACCTCACAACCACAAACAGCAGCCATGGGCCTAGCACTGGCCTAGCAGGAACTGAGCCACACGCGACCTCACAACCACAAACAGCAGCCATGGGCCTAGCACTGGCCTAGCAGGCACTGAGCCACCACTGAACTCACAACCACAGACAGCAGCCATGGGCCTAGCACTGGCCTATCAGGCACTAGCCACACGAGACCTCACAACCACAAACAGCAGCCATGGGCCTAGCACTGGCCTAGCAGGCACTGAGCCACAAGTGACCTCACAACCACAAACAGCAGCCATGGGCCTAGCACTGGCCTATCAGGCCCTGTGCCACAAGTGACCTCACAACCACAAAGAGCAGCCATGGGCCTAGCACTGGCCTAGCAGGCACTGAGCCACAAGTGACCTCACAACCACAAAGAGCAGCCATGGGCCTAGCACTGGCCTATCAGGCCCTGTGCCACAAGTGACCTCACAACCACAAAGAGCAGCCATGGGCCTAGCACTGGCCTATCAGGCACTGAGCCACAAGTGACCTCACAACCACAAACAGCAGCCATGGGCCTAGCACTGGCCTAGCAGGCACTGAGCCACCACTGAACTCACAACCACAAACTGCAGCCATGGGCCTAGCACTGGCCTAGCAGGCACTGAGCCACACGCGACCTCACAACCACAAACAGCAGCCATGGGCCTAGCACTGGCCTAGCAGGCACTGAGCCACAAAGGACCTCACAACCACAAACAGCAGCCATGGGCCTAGCACTGGCCTATCAGGCACTGAGCCACAACTGACCTCACAACCACAAACAGCAGCCATGGGCCTAGCACTGGCCTATCAGGCACTGAGACACCACTGAACTCACAACCACAAACAGCAGCCATGGGCCTAGCACTGGCCTATCAGGCACTGAGCCACAAGTGACCTCACAACCACAAACAGCAGCCATGGGCCTAGCACTGGCCTATCAGGCACTGAGCCACAAGTGACCTCACAACCACAAACAGCAGCCATGGGCCTAGCACTGGCCTAGCAGGCACTGAGACACCACTGACCTCACAACCACAAACAGCAGCCATGGGCCTAGCACTGGCCTAGCAGGCACTGAGCCACCACTGAACTCACAACCACAAACAGCAGCCATGGGCCTAGCACTGGCCTAGCAGGCACTGAGCCACACGCGAACTCACAACCACAAACAGCAGCCATGGGCCTAGCACTGGCCTATCAGGCACTGAGCCACACGCGACCTCACAACCACAAACAGCAGCCATGGGCCTAGCACTGGCCTAGCAGGAACTGAGCCACACGCGACCTCACAACCACAAACAGCAGCCATGGGCCTAGCACTGGCCTAGCAGGCACTGAGCCACCACTGAAATCACAACCACAGACAGCAGCCATGGGCCTAGCACTGGCCTATCAGGCACTAGCCACACGAGACCTCACAACCACAAACAGCAGCCATGGGCCTAGCACTGGCCTAGCAGGCACTGAGCCACAAGTGACCTCACAACCACAAACAGCAGCCATGGGCCTAGCACTGGCCTATCAGGCCCTGTGCCACAAGTGACCTCACAACCACAAACAGCAGCCATGGGCCTAGCACTGGCCTAGCAGGCACTGAGACCCAACTGACTTCACAATTGAAAGCAGCAGCCATGGGCCTAGCACTGGCCTAGCAGGCACTGAGCCACAACTGACCTCACAACCACAAACAGCAGCCATGGGCCTAGCACTGGCCTATGAGTCAGTGAGCCACAAGTGACCTCACAACCACAAAGAGCAGCCATGGGCCTAGCACTGGCCTAGCAGGCACTGAGCCACAACTGACCTCACAACCACAAACAGCAGCCATGGGCCTAGCACTGGCCTAGCAGGCACTGAGCCACAGGTGACCTCACAACCACAAACAGCAGCCATGGGCCTAGCACTGGCCTATCAGGCACTGAGCCACAAGTGACCTCACAACCACAAACAGCAGCCATGGGCCTAGCACTGGCCTATCATGCAGGGAGACCTAACTGACCTCACAATTGAAAAGAGCAGCCATGGGCCTAGCACTGGCCTAGCAGGCACTGAGCCACAAGTGACCTCACAACCACAAACAGCAGCCATGGGCCTAGCACTGGCCTAGCAGGCACTGACACACCACTGACTTCACAATTGAAGCAGCAGCCATGGGCCTAGCACTGGCCTAGCAGGCACTGAGCCACAAGTGACCTCACAACCACAAACAGCAGCCATGGGCCTAGCACTGGCCTAGCAGGCACTGAGCCACCACTGACCTCACAACCACAAACAGCAGCCATGGGCCTAGCACTGGCCTAGCAGGCACTGAGACCCAACTGAACTCAAAACCACAAACAGCAGCCATGGGCCTAGCACTGGCCTAGCAGGCACTGAGACACCACTGAATTCACAACCACAAACAGCAGCCATGGGCCTAGCACTGGCCTAGCAGGCACTGAGCCACAAGTGACCTCACAACCACAAACAGCAGCCATGGGCCTAGCACTGGCCTAGCAGGCACTGAGCCACAAGTGACCTCACAACCACAAACTGCAGCCATGGGCCTAGCACTGGCCTAGCAGGCACTGAGCCACACGCGAACTCACAACCACAAACAGCAGCCATGGGCCTAGCACTGGCCTAGCAGGCACTGAGCCACAAAGGACCTCACAACCACAAACAGCAGCCATGGGCCTAGCACTGGCCTATCAGGCCCTGTGCCACAAGTGACCTCACAACCACAAACAGCAGCCATGGGCCTAGCACTGGCCTAGCAGGCACTGAGCCACACGCGACCTCACAACCACAAACAGCAGCCATGGGCCTAGCACTGGCCTATCAGGCACTGAGCCACACGCGACCTCACAACCACAAACAGCAGCCATGGGCCTAGCACTGGCCTAGCAGGAACTGAGCCACACGCGACCTCACAACCACAAACAGCAGCCATGGGCCTAGCACTGGCCTAGCAGGCACTGAGCCACCACTGAACTCACAACCACAGACAGCAGCCATGGGCCTAGCACTGGCCTATCAGGCACTAGCCACATGAGACCTCACAACCACAAACAGCAGCCATGGGCCTAGCACTGGCCTAGCAGGCACTGAGCCACAAGTGACCTCACAACCACAAACAGCAGCCATGGGCCTAGCACTGGCCTATCAGGCCCTGTGCCACAAGTGACCTCACAACCACAAACAGCAGCCATGGGCCTAGCACTGGCCTAGCAGGCACTGAGCCACAACTGACCTCACAACCACAAACAGCAGCCATGGGCCTAGCACTGGCCTAGCAGGCACTGAGCCACCACTGAACTCACAACCACAAACAGCAGCCATGGGCCTAGCACTGGCCTAGCAGGCACTGAGCCACACGCGAACTCACAACCACAAACAGCAGCCATGGGCCTAGCACTGGCCTATCAGGCACTGAGCCACACGCGACCTCACAACCACAAACAGCAGCCATGGGCCTAGCACTGGCCTAGCAGGAACTGAGCCACACGCGACCTCACAACCACAAACAGCAGCCATGGGCCTAGCACTGGCCTAGCAGGCACTGAGCCACCACTGAACTCACAACCACAAACAGCAGCCATGGGCCTAGCACTGGCCTATCAGGCACTAGCCACACGAGACCTCACAACCACAAACAGCAGCCATGGGCCTAGCACTGGCCTAGCAGGCACTGAGCCACAAGTGACCTCACAACCACAAACAGCAGCCATGGGCCTAGCACTGGCCTATCAGGCCCTGTGCCACAAGTGACCTCACAACCACAAACAGCAGCCATGGGCCTAGCACTGGCCTAGCAGGCACTGAGACCCAACTGACTTCACAATTGAAAGCAGCAGCCATGGGCCTAGCACTGGCCTAGCAGGCACTGAGCCACAACTGACCTCACAACCACAAACAGCAGCCATGGGCCTAGCACTGGCCTATGAGTCAGTGAGCCACAAGTGACCTCACAACCACAAAGAGCAGCCATGGGCCTAGCACTGGCCTAGCAGGCACTGAGCCACCACTGACCTCACAACCACAAACAGCAGCCATGGGCCTAGCACTGGCCTAGCAGGCACTGAGCCACAAGTGACCTCACAACCACAAACAGCAGCCATGGGCCTAGCACTGGCCTAGCAGGCACTGAGCCACAAGTGACCTCACAACCACAAACAGCAGCCATGGGCCTAGCACTGGCCTATCAGGCACTGAGCCACAAGTGACCTCACAACCACAAACAGCAGCCATGGGCCTAGCACTGGCCTATCATGCAGGGAGACCTAACTGACCTCACAATTGAAAAGAGCAGCCATGGGCCTAGCACTGGCCTAGCAGGCACTGAGCCACAACTGACCTCACAACCACAAACAGCAGCCATGGGCCTAGCACTGGCCTAGCAGGCACTGACACACCACTGACCTCACAACCACAAACAGCAGCCATGGGCCTAGCACTGGCCTAGCAGGCACTGAGACCCAACTGAACTCAAAACCACAAACAGCAGCCATGGGCCTAGCACTGGCCTAGCAGGCACTGAGACACCACTGAATTCACAACCACAAACAGCAGCCATGGGCCTAGCACTGGCCTAGCAGGCACTGAGCCACAAGTGACCTCACAACCACAAACAGCAGCCATGGGCCTAGCACTGGCCTAGCAGGCACTGAGCCACAAGTGACCTCACAACCACAAACTGCAGCCATGGGCCTAGCACTGGCCTAGCAGGCACTGAGCCACACGCGAACTCACAACCACAAACAGCAGCCATGGGCCTAGCACTGGCCTAGCAGGCACTGAGCCACAAAGGACCTCACAACCACAAACAGCAGCCATGGGCCTAGCACTGGCCTATCAGGCCCTGTGCCACAAGTGACCTCACAACCACAAACAGCAGCCATGGGCCTAGCACTGGCCTAGCAGGCACTGAGCCACACGCGACCTCACAACCACAAACAGCAGCCATGGGCCTAGCACTGGCCTATCAGGCACTGAGCCACACGCGACCTCACAACCACAAACAGCAGCCATGGGCCTAGCACTGGCCTAGCAGGAACTGAGCCACACGCGACCTCACAACCACAAACAGCAGCCATGGGCCTAGCACTGGCCTAGCAGGCACTGAGCCACCACTGAACTCACAACCACAGACAGCAGCCATGGGCCTAGCACTGGCCTATCAGGCACTAGCCACACGAGACCTCACAACCACAAACAGCAGCCATGGGCCTAGCACTGGCCTAGCAGGCACTGAGCCACAAGTGACCTCACAACCACAAACAGCAGCCATGGGCCTAGCACTGGCCTATCAGGCCCTGTGCCACAAGTGACCTCACAACCACAAACAGCAGCCATGGGCCTAGCACTGGCCTAGCAGGCACTGAGCCACAACTGACCTCACAACCACAAACAGCAGCCATGGGCCTAGCACTGGCCTATGAGTCAGTGAGCCACAAGTGACCTCACAACCACAAAGAGCAGCCATGGGCCTAGCACTGGCCTAGCAGGCACTGAGCCACCACTGAACTCACAACCACAAACAGCAGCCATGGGCCTAGCACTGGCCTAGCAGGCACTGAGCCACAAGTGACCTCACAACCACAAACAGCAGCCATGGGCCTAGCACTGGCCTATCAGGCACTGAGCCACAACTGACCTCACAACCACAAACAGCAGCCATGGGCCTAGCACTGGCCTAGCAGGCACTGAGCCACAAGTGACCTCACAACCACAAACAGCAGCCATGGGCCTAGCACTGGCCTATCAGGCACTGATCCACAAGTGACCTCACAACCACAAACAGCAGCCATGGGCCTAGCACTGGCCTAGCAGGCACTGAGCCACAAGTGACCTCACAACCACAAACAGCAGCCATGGGCCTAGCACTGGCCTATCATGCAGGGAGACCTAACTGACCTCACAATTGAAAAGAGCAGCCATGGGCCTAGCACTGGCCTAGCAGGCACTGAGCCACAAGTGACCTCACAACCACAAACAGCAGCCATGGGCCTAGCACTGGCCTAGCAGGCACTGAGCCACAACTGACCTCACAACCACAAACAGCAGCCATGGGCCTAGCACTGGCCTATCAGGCCCTGTGCCACAAGTGACCTCACAACCACAAACAGCAGCCATGGGCCTAGCACTGGCCTGTCAGGCCCTGTGCCACAAGTGACCTCACAACCACAAACAGCAGCCATGGGCCTAGCACTGGCCTAGCAGGCACTGAGCCACAACTGACCTCACAACCACAAACAGCAGCCATGGGCCTAGCACTGGCCTAGCAGGCACTGAGCCACAACTGACCTCACAACCACAAACAGCAGCCATGGGCCTAGCACTGGCCTAGCAGGCACTGAGCCACAAGTGACCTCACAACCACAAACAGCAGCCATGGGCCTAGCACTGGCCTATCAGGCACTGAGCCACAAGTGACCTCACAACCACAAACAGCAGCCATGGGCCTAGCACTGGCCTATCAGGTACTAGCCACAACTGACCTCACAACCACAAACAGCAGCCATGCGCCTAGCACTGGCCTAGCAGGCACTGAGCCACAACTGACCTCACAACCACAAACAGCAGCCATGGGCCTAGCACTGGCCTATCAGGCACTGAGACACCACTGAACTCAAAACCACAAACAACAGCCATGGGCCTAGCACTGGCCTAGCAGGCACTGAGCCACAAGTGACCTCACAAACACAAATAGAAGCCATACACCTAGCACTGGCCTAGCAGGCACTGAGCCACAACTGACCTCACAACCACAAACAGCAGCCATGGGCCTAGCACTGGCCTAGCAGGCACTGAGACACAAGTGACCTCACAAACACAAACAGCAGCCATGGGCCTAGCACTGGCCTATCAGGCACTGAGCCACACGTGACCTCACAACCACAAACAGCAGCCATGGGCCTAGCACTGGCCTAGCAGGCACTGAGACACCACTGACCTCACAACCACAAACAGCAGCCATGGGCCTAGCACTGGCCTATCAGGCACTAGCCACACGAGACCTCACAACCACAAACAGCAGCCATGGGCCTAGCACTGGCCTATCAGGCACTGAGACCCAACTGACTTCACAATTGAAAGCAGCAGCCATGGGCCTAGCACTGGCCTAGCAGGCACTGAGCCACAACTGACCTCACAACCACAAACAGCAGCCATGGGCCTAGCACTGGCCTATGAGTCAGTGAGCCACAAGTGACCTCACAACCACAAACAGCAGCCATGGGCCTAGCACTGGCCTAGCAGGCACTGAGCCACAAGTGACCTCACAAACACAAACAGCAGCCATGGGCCTAGCACTGGCCTATGAGTCAGTGAGCCACAAGTGACCTCACAACCACAAAGAGCAGCCATGGGCCTAGCACTGGCCTAGCAGGCACTGAGCCACAAGTGACCTCACAACCACAAACAGCAGCCATGGGCCTAGCACTGGCCTAGCATGCACTGAGCCACCACTGAATTCACAACCACAGACAGCAGCCATGGGCCTAGCACTGGCCTATCAGGCACTGAGCCACAAGTGACCTCACAACCACAAACAGCAGCCATGGGCCTAGCACTGGCCTAGCAGGCACTGAGCCACCACTGACCTCACAACCACAAACAGCAGCCATGGGCCTAGCACTGGCCTATCATGCAGGGAGACCTAACTGACCTCACAATTGAAAAGAGCAGCCATGGGCCTAGCACTGGCCTAGCAGGCACTGAGCCACCACTGAACTCACAACCACAAACAGCAGCCATGGGCCTAGCACTGGCCTAGCAGGCACTGAGCCACAAGTGACCTCACAACCACAAACAGCAGCCATGGGCCTAGCACTGGCCTAGCATGCACTGAGCCACCACTGAATTCACAACCACAGACAGCAGCCATGGGCCTAGCACTGGCCTAGCAGGCACTGAGCCACAAGTGACCTCACAACCACAAACAGCAGCCATGGGCCTAGCACTGGCCTAGCAGGCACTGAGCCACCACTGACCTCACAACCACAAACAGCAGCCATGCGCCTAGCACTGGCCTAGCAGGCACTGAGCCACAACTGACCTCACAACCACAAACAGCAGCCATGGGCCTAGCACTGGCCTATCAGGCACTGAGACACCACTGAACTCAAAACCACAAACAACAGCCATGGGCCTAGCACTGGCCTAGCAGGCACTGAGCCACAAGTGACCTCACAAACACAAATAGAAGCCATACACCTAGCACTGGCCTAGCAGGCACTGAGCCACAACTGACCTCACAACCACAAACAGCAGCCATGGGCCTAGCACTGGCCTAGCAGGCACTGAGACACAAGTGACCTCACAAACACAAACAGCAGCCATGGGCCTAGCACTGGCCTATCAGGCACTGAGCCACACGTGACCTCACAACCACAAACAGCAGCCATGGGCCTAGCACTGGCCTAGCAGGCACTGAGACACCACTGACCTCACAACCACAAACAGCAGCCATGGGCCTAGCACTGGCCTATCAGGCACTAGCCACACGAGACCTCACAACCACAAACAGCAGCCATGGGCCTAGCACTGGCCTATCAGGCACTGAGCCACAAGTGACCTCACAACCACAAACAGCAGCCATGGGCCTAGCACTGGCCTATCATGCAGGGAGACCTAACTGACCTCACAATTGAAAAGAGCAGCCATGGGCCTAGCACTGGCCTAGCAGGCACTGAGCCACAAGTGACCTCACAAACACAAACAGCAGCCATGGGCCTAGCACTGGCCTATGAGTCAGTGAGCCACAAGTGACCTCACAACCACAAAGAGCAGCCATGGGCCTAGCACTGGCCTAGCAGGCACTGAGCCACAAGTGACCTCACAACCACAAACAGCAGCCATGGGCCTAGCACTGGCCTAGCATGCACTGAGCCACCACTGAATTCACAACCACAGACAGCAGCCATGGGCCTAGCACTGGCCTATCAGGCACTGAGCCACAAGTGACCTCACAACCACAAACAGCAGCCATGGGCCTAGCACTGGCCTAGCAGGCACTGAGCCACCACTGACCTCACAACCACAAACAGCAGCCATGGGCCTAGCACTGGCCTATCATGCAGGGAGACCTAACTGACCTCACAATTGAAAAGAGCAGCCATGGGCCTAGCACTGGCCTAGCAGGCACTGAGCCACCACTGAACTCACAACCACAAACAGCAGCCATGGGCCTAGCACTGGCCTAGCAGGCACTGAGCCACAAGTGACCTCACAACCACAAACAGCAGCCATGGGCCTAGCACTGGCCTAGCATGCACTGAGCCACCACTGAATTCACAACCACAGACAGCAGCCATGGGCCTAGCACTGGCCTATCAGGCACTGAGCCACAAGTGACCTCACAACCACAAACAGCAGCCATGGGCCTAGCACTGGCCTAGCAGGCACTGAGCCACCACTGACCTCACAACCACAAACAGCAGCCATGGGCCTAGCACTGGCCTATCATGCAGGGAGACCTAACTGACCTCACAATTGAAAAGAGCAGCCATGGGCCTAGCACTGGCCTAGCAGGCACTGAGCCACAAGTGACCTCACAACCACAAAGAGCAGCCATGGGCCTAGCACTGGCCTAGCAGGCACTGAGCCACAAGTGACCTCACAACCACAAACAGCAGCCATGGGCCTAGCACTGGCCTGTCAGGCCCTGTGCCACAAGTGACCTCACAACCACAAACAGCAGCCATGGGCCTAGCACTGGCCTAGCAGGCACTGAGCCACAAGTGACCTCACAACCACAAACAGCAGCCATGGGCCTAGCACTGGCCTAGCAGGCACTGAGCCACAAGTGACCTCACAACCACAAACAGCAGCCATGGGCCTAGCACTGGCCTAGCAGGCACTAGCCACACGAGACCTCACAACCACAAACAGCAGCCATGGGCCTAGCACTAGCCTATCATGCACTGAGCCACAAGTGACCTCACAACCACAAACAGCAGCCATGGGCCTAGCACTGGCCTGTCAGGCACTGAGACACAAGTGACCTCACAACCACAAACAGCAGCCATGGGCACCTAGCACTGGCCTATCAGGCACTGAGCCACAACTGAACTCACAACCACAAACAGCAGCCATGGGCCTAGCACTGGCCTAGCAGGCACTGAGCCACAAGTGACCTCACAACCACAAACAGCAGCCATGGGCCTAGCACTGGCCTAGCAGGCACTAGCCACACGAGACCTCACAACCACAAACAGCAGCCATGGGCCTAGCACTAGCCTATCATGCACTGAGCCACAAGTGACCTCACAACCACAAACAGCAGCCATGGGCCTAGCACTGGCCTGTCAGGCACTGAGACACAAGTGACCTCACAACCAGAAACAGCAGCCATGGGCACCTAGCACTGGCCTATCAGGCACTGAGCCACAAGTGACCTCACAACCACAAACAGCAGCCATGGGCCTAGCACTGGCCTAGCAGGCACTGAGCCACCACTGACCTCACAACCACAAACAGCAGCCATGGGCCTAGCACTGGCCTATCATGCAGGGAGACCTAACTGACCTCACAATTGAAAAGAGCAGCCATGGGCCTAGCACTGGCCTAGCAGGCACTGAGCCACAAGTGACCTCACAACCACAAACAGCAGCCATGGGCCTAGCACTGGCCTGTCAGGCCCTGTGCCACAAGTGACCTCACAACCACAAACAGCAGCCATGGGCCTAGCACTGGCCTAGCAGGCACTGAGCCACAAGTGACCTCACAACCACAAACAGCAGCCATGGGCCTAGCACTGGCCTAGCAGGCACTGAGCCACAAGTGACCTCACAACCACAAACAGCAGCCATGGGCCTAGCACTGGCCTAGCAGGCACTAGCCACACGAGACCTCACAACCACAAACAGCAGCCATGGGCCTAGCACTAGCCTATCATGCACTGAGCCACAAGTGACCTCACAACCACAAACAGCAGCCATGGGCCTAGCACTGGCCTGTCAGGCACTGAGACACAAGTGACCTCACAACCACAAACAGCAGCCATGGGCACCTAGCACTGGCCTATCAGGCACTGAGCCACAACTGACCTCACAACCACAAACAGCAGCCATGGGCCTAGCACTGGCCTAGCAGGCACTGAGCCACAACTGACCTCACAACCACAAACAGCAGCCATGGGCCTAGCACTGGCCTATGAGTCAGTGAGCCACAAGTGACCTCACAACCACAAATAGCAGCCATGGGCCTAGCACTGGCCTATCAGGCACTAGCCACACGAGACCTCACAACCACAAACAGCAGCCATGGGCCTAGCACTGGCCTATCAGGCACTGAGCCACAAGTGACCTCACAACCACAAACAGCAGCCATGGGCCTAGCACTGGCCTAGCAGGCACTGAGCCACCACTGACCTCACAACCACAAACAGCAGCCATGGGCCTAGCACTGGCCTATCATGCAGGGAGACCTAACTGACCTCACAATTGAAAAGAGCAGCCATGGGCCTAGCACTGGCCTAGCAGGCACTGAGCCACAAGTGACCTCACAACCACAAACAGCAGCCATGGGCCTAGCACTGGCCTAGCAGGCACTGAGCCACAACTGACCTCACAACCACAAACAGCAGCCATGGGCCTAGCACTGGCCTATCAGGCCCTGTGCCACAAGTGACCTCACAACCACAAACAGCAGCCATGGGCCTAGCACTGGCCTGTCAGGCCCTGTGCCACAAGTGACCTCACAACCACAAACAGCAGCCATGGGCCTAGCACTGGCCTAGCAGGCACTGAGCCACAACTGACCTCACAACCACAAACAGCAGCCATGGGCCTAGCACTGGCCTAGCAGGCACTGAGCCACAACTGACCTCACAACCACAAACAGCAGCCATGGGCCTAGCACTGGCCTATCAGGCACTGAGCCACAAGTGACCTCACAACCACAAACAGCAGCCATGGGCCTAGCACTGGCCTATCAGGTACTAGCCACAACTGACCTCACAACCACAAACAGCAGCCATGCGCCTAGCACTGGCCTAGCAGGCACTGAGCCACAACTGACCTCACAACCACAAACAGCAGCCATGGGCCTAGCACTGGCCTATGAGTCAGTGAGCCACAAGTGACCTCACAACCACAAATAGCAGCCATGGGCCTAGCACTGGCCTATCAGGCACTAGCCACACGAGACCTCACAACCACAAACAGCAGCCATGGGCCTAGCACTGGCCTATCAGGAACTGAGCCACACGCGACCTCACAACCACAAACAGCAGCCATGGGCCTAGCACTGGCCTAGCAGGCACTGAGCCACCACTGACCTCACAACCACAAACAGCAGCCATGGGCCTAGCACTGGCCTATGAGTCAGTGAGCCACAAGTGACCTCACAACCACAAAGAGCAGCCATGGGCCTAGCACTGGCCTAGCAGGCACTGAGCCACAAGTGACCTCACAAACACAAACAGCAGCCATGGGCCTAGCACTGGCCTATGAGTCAGTGAGCCACAAGTGACCTCACAACCACAAAGAGCAGCCATGGGCCTAGCACTGGCCTAGCAGGCACTGAGCCACAAGTGACCTCACAACCACAAACAGCAGCCATGGGCCTAGCACTGGCCTAGCATGCACTGAGCCACCACTGAATTCACAACCACAGACAGCAGCCATGGGCCTAGCACTGGCCTGTCAGGCACTGAGCCACAAGTGACCTCACAACCACAAACAGCAGCCATGGGCCTAGCACTGGCCTAGCAGGCACTGAGCCACCACTGACCTCACAACCACAAACAGCAGCCATGGGCCTAGCACTGGCCTATCATGCAGGGAGACCTAACTGACCTCACAATTGAAAAGAGCAGCCATGGGCCTAGCACTGGCCTAGCAGGCACTGAGCCACCACTGAACTCACAACCACAAACAGCAGCCATGGGCCTAGCACTGGCCTAGCAGGCACTGAGCCACAAGTGACCTCACAACCACAAACAGCAGCCATGGGCCTAGCACTGGCCTATCATGCAGGGAGACCTAACTGACCTCACAATTGAAAAGAGCAGCCATGGGCCTAGCACTGGCCTAGCAGGCACTGAGCCACAAGTGACCTCACAACCACAAAGAGCAGCCATGGGCCTAGCACTGGCCTAGCAGGCACTGAGCCACAAGTGACCTCACAACCACAAACAGCAGCCATGGGCCTAGCACTGGCCTGTCAGGCCCTGTGCCACAAGTGACCTCACAACCACAAACAGCAGCCATGGGCCTAGCACTGGCCTAGCAGGCACTGAGCCACAACTGACCTCACAACCACAAACAGCAGCCATGGGCCTAGCACTGGCCTAGCAGGCACTGAGCCACAAGTGACCTCACAACCACAAACAGCAGCCATGGGCCTAGCACTGGCCTGTCAGGCACTGAGACACAAGTGACCTGACAACCACAAACAGCAGCCATGGGCACCTAGCACTGGCCTATCAGGCACTGAGCCACAACTGACCTCACAACCACAAACAGCAGCCATGGGCCTAGCACTGGCCTAGCAGGCACTGAGCCACAAGTGACCTCACAACCACAAATAGCAGCCATGGGCCTAGCACTGGCCTAGCAGGCACTGAGCCACCACTGAACTCATAACCACAAACAGCAGCCATGGGCCTAGCACTGGCCTAGCAGGCACTGAGCCACCACTGAAATCACAGCCACAAACAGCAGCCATGGGCCTAGCACTGGCCTAGCAGGCACTGAGACACAAGTGACCTCACAACCACAAACAGCAGCCATGGGCCTAGCACTGGCCTATCAGGCACTGAGCCACAAGTGACCTCACAACCACAAACAGCAGCCATGGGCCTAGCACTGGCCTAGCAGGCACTGAGCCACAACTGACCTCACAACCACAAACAGCAGCCATGGGCCTAGCACTGGCCTATCACGCACTGAGCCACAAGTGACCTCACAACCACAAACAGCAGCCATGGGCCTAGCACTGGCCTAGCAGGCACTAGCCACACGAGACCTCACAACCACAAACAGCAGCCATGGGCACCTAGCACTAGCCTATCAGGTACTAGCCGCAACTGACCTCACAACCACAAACAGCAGCCATGGGCCTAGCACTGGCCTAGCAGGCACTGAGCCACCACTGACCTCACAACCACAAACAGCAGCCATGGGCCTAGCACTGGCCTAGCAGGCACTGAGCCACCACTGAACTCACAACCACAAAGAGCAGCCATGGGCCTAGCACTGGCCTATGAGTCAGTGAGCCACCACTGACCTCACAACCACAAACAGCAGCCATGGGCCTAGCACTGGCCTATCAGGCACTGAGCCACCACTGACCTCACAACCACAAATAGAATCCATACACCTAGCACTGGCCTATCACGCACTGAGCCACAAGTGACCTCACAACCACAAACAGCAGCCATGGGCCTAGCACTGGCCTAGCAGGCACTGAGCCACCACTGAACTCACAACCACAAACAGCAGCCATGGGCCTAGCACTGGCCTAGCAGGCACTGAGCCACACGCGACCTCACAACCACAAACTGCAGCCATGGGCCTAGCACTGGCCTAGCAGGCACTGAGCCACAACTGACCTCACAACCACAAAGAGCAGCCATGGGCCTAGCACTGGCCTAGCAGGCACTGAGCCACAACTGACCTCACAACCACAAAGAGCAGCCATGGGCCTAGCACTGGCCTAGCAGGCACTGAGCCACCAGTGAACTCACAACCACAAACAGCAGCCATGGGCCTAGCACTGGCCTAGCAGGCACTGAGCCACAACTGACCTCACAACCACAAACAGCAGCCATGGGCCTAGCACTGGCCTATGAGTCAGTGAGCCACAAGTGACCTCACAACCACAAACAGCAGCCATGGGCACCTAGCACTGGCCTAGCAGGCACTGAGAGCCAACTGACTTCACAATTGAAAGCAGAAGCCATGGTCCTAGCACTGGCCTATCCGGCACTAAGCCGCAAGTGACCTCACAACCACAAACAGCAGCCATGGGCCTAGCACTGGCCTATCAGGCACTGAGACCCAACTGACTTCACAATTGAAAGCAGCAGCCATGGGCCTAGCACTGGCCTAGCAGGCACTTAGACACAAGTGACCTCACAACCACAAACAGCAGCCATGGGCCTAGCACTGGCCTAGCAGGCACTGAGCCACAAGTGACCTCACAACCACAAACAGCAGCCATGGGCCTAGCACTGGCCTAGCAGGCACTGAGCCACAAAGGACCTCACAACCACAAACAGCAGCCATGGGCCTAGCACTGGCCTATCAGGCACTGAGCCACAACTGACCTCACAACCACAAAGAGCAGCCATGGGCCTAGCACTGGCCTAGCAGGCACTGAGCCACCACTGAACTCACAACCACAAACAGCAGCCATGGGCCTAGCACTGGCCTAGCAGGCACTGAGCCACAAGTGACCTCACAACCACAAACAGCAGCCATGGGCCTAGCACTGGCCTATCAGGCACTGAGACACGACTGAACTCACAACCACAAACAGCAGCCATGGGCCTAGCACTAGCCTATCAGGTACTAGCCACAACTGACCTCACAACCACAAACAGCAGCCATGGGCCTAGCACTGGCCTATCAGGCACTGAGACACCACTGAACTCACAACCACAAACAACAGCCATGGGCCTAGAACTGGCCTAGCAGGCACTGAGCCACAAGTGACCTCACAAACACAAACAGCAGCCATGGGCCTAGCACTGGCCTATCAGGCACTGAGCCACAACTGACCTCACAACCACAAACAGCAGCCATGGGCCTAGCACTGGCCTAGCAGGCACTGAGCCACCACTGAACTCACAACCACAAACAGCAGCCATGGGCGTAGCACTGGCCTAGCAGGCACTGAGCCACAAGTGACCTCACAAACACAAACAGCAGCCATGGGCCTAGCACTGGCCTAGCAGGCACTGAGCCACACGCGACCTCACAACCACAAAGAGCAGCCATGGGCCTAGCACTGGCCTATCAGGCACTGAGCCACACGCGACCTCACAACCACAAACAGCAGCCATGTGCCTAGCACTGGCCTATCAGGCACTGAGCCACACGCGACCTCACAACCACAAACAGCAGCCATGGGCCTAGCACTGGCCTATCAGGAACTGAGCCACACGCGACCTCACAACCACAAACAGCAGCCATGGGCCTAGCACTGGCCTAGCAGGCACTGAGCCATCACTGACCTCACAACCACAGACAGCAGCCATGGGCCTAGCACTGGCCTATCAGGCACTAGCCACACGAGACCTCACAACCACAAACAGCAGCCATGGGCCTAGCACTGGCCTATCAGGCCCTGTGCCACAAGTGACCTCACAACCACAAACAGCAGCCATGGGCCTAGCACTGGCCTATCAGGCACTGAGACCCAACTGACTTCACAATTGAAAGCAGCAGCCATGGGCCTAGCACTGGCCTAGCAGGCACTGAGCCACAACTGACCTCACAACCACAAACAGCAGCCATGGGCCTAGCACTGGCCTATGAGTCAGTGAGCCACAAGTGACCTCACAACCACAAAGAGCAGCCATGGGCCTAGCACTGGCCTAGCAGGCACTGAGCCACAACTGACCTCACAACCACAAACAGCAGCCATGGGCCTAGCACTGGCCTATGAGTCAGTGAGCCACAAGTGACCTCACAACCACAAAGAGCAGCCATGGGCCTAGCACTGGCCTAGCAGGCACTGAGCCACAAGTGACCTCACAACCACAAACAGCAGCCATGGGCCTAGCACTGGCCTATCAGGCACTGAGCCACAACTGACCTCACAACCACAAACAGCAGCCATGGGCCTAGCACTGGCCTAGCAGGCACTGAGCCACCAGTGAACTCACAACCACAAACAGCAGCCATGGGCCTAGCACTGGCCTATCAGGCACTGAGCCACAACTGACCTCACAACCACAAACAGCAGCCATGGGCCTAGCACTGGCCTAGCAGGCACTGAGCCACCACTGAACTCATAACCACAAACAGAAGCCATGGTCCTAGCACTGGCCTATCCGGCACTAAGCCGCAAGTGACCTCACAACCACAAACAGCAGCCATGGGCCTAGCACTGGCCTATCAGGCACTGAGCCACACGTGACCTCACAACCACAAACAGCAGCCATGGGCCTAGCACTGGCCTAGCAGGAACTGAGCCACACGCGACCTCACAACCACAAACAGCAGCCATGGGCCTAGCACTGGCCTAGCAGGCACTGAGCCACCACTGAACTCACAACCACAGACAGCAGCCATGGGCCTAGCACTGGCCTAGCAGGCACTAGCCACACGAGACCTCACAACCACAAACAGCAGCCATGGGCCTAGCACTGGCCTAGCAGGCACTGAGACACAAGTGACCTCACAACCACAAACTGCAGCCATGGGCCTAGCACTGGCCTGGCAGGCACTGAGCCACAAAGGACCTCACAACCACAAACAGCAGCCATGGGCCTAGCACTGGCCTATCAGGAACTGAGCCACACGCGACCTCACAACCACAAACAGCAGCCATGGGCCTAGCACTAGCCTATCATGCACTGAGCCACAAGTGACCTCACAACCACAAACAGCAGCCATGGGCCTAGCACTGGCCTAGCAGGCACTGAGCCACAAGTGACCTCACAACCACAAACAGCAGCCATGGGCCTAGCACTGGCCTATCAGGCACTGAGACACCACTGAACTCACAACCACAAACAGCAGCCATGGGCCTAGCACTAGCCTATCAGGTACTAGCCACAACTGACCTCACAACCACAAACAGCAGCCATGGGCCTAGCACTGGCCTAGCAGGCACTGAGACACCACTGAACTCACAACCACAAACAACAGCCATGGGCCTAGCACTGGCCTAGCAGGCACTGAGCCACAAGTGACCTCACAAACACAAACAGCAGCCATGGGCCTAGCACTGGCCTAGCAGGCACTGAGCCACAACTGACCTCACAACCACAAACAGCAGCCATGGGCCTAGCACTGGCCTAGCAGGCACTGAGACACCACTGACCTCACAACCACAAACAGCAGCCATGGGCCTAGCACTGGCCTAGCAGGCACTGAGCCACAAGTGACCTCACAACCACAAACAGCAGCCATGGGCCTAGCACTGGCCTAGCAGGCACTGAGCCACAAGGGACCTCACAACCACAAAGAGCAGCCATGGGCCTAGCACTGGCCTAGCAGGCACTGAGCCACACGCGACCTCACAACCACAAACAGCAGCCATGGGCCTAGCACTGGCCTAGCAGGCACTGAGCCACACGCGACCTCACAACCACAAACAGCAGCCATGGGCCTAGCACTGGCCTATCAGGAACTGAGCCACATGCGACCTCACAACCACAAACAGCAGCCATGGGCCTAGCACTGGCCTAGCAGGCACTGAGCCATCACTGAACTCACAACCACAGACAGCAGCCATGGGCCTAGCACTGGCCTATCAGGCACTAGCCACAAGTGACCTCACAACCACAAACAGCAGCCATGGGCCTAGCACTGGCCTATCAGGCCCTGTGCCACAAGTGACCTCACAACCACAAACAGCAGCCATGGGCCTAGCACTGGCCTACGAGTCAGTGAGCCACAAGTGACCTCACAACCACAAACAGCAGCCATGGGCCTAGCACTGGCCTAGCAGGCACTGAGCCACAACTGACCTCACAACCACAAACAGCAGCCATGGGCCTAGCACTGGCCTATGAGTCAGTGAGCCACAAGTGACCTCACAACCACAAAGAGCAGCCATGGGCCTAGCACTGGCCTAGCAGGCACTGAGCCACAACTGACCTCACAACCACAAACAGCAGCCATGGGCCTAGCACTGGCCTAGCAGGCACTGAGCCACAACTGACCTCAAAACCACAAACAGCAGCCATGGGCCTAGCACTGGCCTAGCAGGCACTGAGCCACAAGTGACCTCACAACCACAAACAGCAGCCATGGGCCTAGCACTGGCCTGTCAGGCCCTGTGCCACAAGTGACCTCACAACCACAAACAGCAGCCATGGGCCTAGCACTGGCCTAGCAGGCACTGAGACACCACTGACCTCACAACCACAAACAGCAGCCATGGGCCTAGCACTGGCCTAGCAGGCACTGAGCCACAAGTGACCTCACAACCACAAACAGCAGCCATGGGCCTAGCACTGGCCTAGCAGGCACTGAGCCACAAGGGACCTCACAACCACAAAGAGCAGCCATGGGCCTAGCACTGGCCTAGCAGGCACTGAGCCACACGCGACCTCACAACCACAAACAGCAGCCATGGGCCTAGCACTGGCCTATCAGGAACTGAGCCACACGCGACCTCACAACCACAAACAGCAGCCATGGGCGTAGCACTGGCCTAGCAGGCACTGAGCCACCACTGAACTCACAACCACAGACAGCAGCCATGGGCCTAGCACTGGCCTATCAGGCACTAGCCACACGAGACCTCACAACCACAAACAGCAGCCATGGGCCTAGCACTGGCCTATCAGGCCCTGTGCCACAAGTGACCTCACAACCACAAACAGCAGCCATGGGCCTAGCACTGGCCTATCAGGCACTGAGACCCAACTGACTTCACAATTGAAAGCAGCAGCCATGGGCCTAGCACTGGCCTAGCAGGCACTGAGCCACAACTGACCTCACAACCACAAACAGCAGCCATGGGCCTAGCACTGGCCTACGAGTCAGTGAGCCACAAGTGACCTCACAACCACAAAGAGCAGCCATGGGCCTAGCACTGGCCTAGCAGGCACTGAGCCACAACTGACCTCACAACCACAAACAGCAGCCATGGGCCTAGCACTGGCCTATGAGTCAGTGAGCCACAAGTGACCTCACAACCACAAAGAGCAGCCATGGGCCTAGCACTGGCCTAGCAGGCACTGAGCCACAAGTGACCTCACAACCACAAACAGCAGCCATGGGCCTAGCACTGGCCTAGCAGGCACTGAGCCACAACTGACCTCAAAACCACAAACAGCAGCCATGGGCCTAGCACTGGCCTAGCAGGCACTGAGCCACAAGTGACCTCACAACCACAAACAGCAGCCATGGGCCTAGCACTGGCCTAGCAGGCACTGAGCCACCACTGACCTCACAACCACAAACAGCAGCCATGGGCCTAGCACTGGCCTATCATGCAGGGAGACCTAACTGACCTCACAATTGAAAAGAGCAGCCATGGGCCTAGCACTGGCCTAGCAGGCACTGAGCCACAAGTGACCTCACAACCACAAACAGCAGCCATGGGCCTAGCACTGGCCTAGCAGGCACTGAGCCACAACTGACCTCACAACCACAAACAGCAGCCATGGGCCTAGCACTGGCCTAGCAGGCACTGAGCCACAACTGACCTCACAACCACAAACAGCAGCCATGGGCCTAGCACTGGCCTAGCAGGCACTGAGCCACAAGTGACCTCACAACCACAAACAGCAGCCATGGGCCTAGCACTGGCCTAGCAGGCACTGAGCCACAAGTGACCTCACAACCACAAACAGCAGCCATGGGCCTAGCACTGGCCTAGCAGGCACTGAGCCACCACTGAACTCACAACCACAGACAGCAGCCATGGGCCTAGCACTGGCCTAGCAGGCACTAGCCACACGAGACCTCACAACCACAAACAGCAGCCATGGGCCTAGCACTAGCCTATCATGCACTGAGCCACAAGTGACCTCACAAACACAAACAGCAGCCATGGGCCTAGCACTGGCCTGTCAGGCACTGAGACACAAGTGACCTCACAACCACAAACAGCAGCCATGGGCACCTAGCACTGGCCTATCAGGCACTGAGCCACAACTGACCTCACAACCACAAACAGCAGCCATGGGCCTAGCACTGGCCTAGCAGGCACTGAGCCACCACTGAACTCATAACCACAAACAGCAGCCATGGGCACCTAGCACTGGCCTATCAGGCACTGAGCCACAACTGACCTCACAACCACAAACAGCAGCCATGGGCCTAGCACTGGCCTAGCAGGCACTGAGCCACCACTGAACTCATAACCACAAACAGCAGCCATGGGCCTAGCACTGGCCTAGCAGGCACTGAGCCACCACTGAAATCACAGCCACAAACAGCAGCCATGGGCCTAGCACTGGCCTAGCAGGCACTGAGCCACAAGTGACCTCACAACCACAAACAGCAGCCATGGGCCTAGCACTGGCCTATGAGTCAGTGAGCCACAAGTGACCTCACAAACACAAACAGCAGCCATGGGCCTAGCACTGGCCTAGCAGGCACTGAGCCACAACTGACCTCACAACCACAAACAGCAGCCATGGGCCTAGCACTGGCCTATCACGCACTAGCCACACGAGACCTCACAACCACAAACAGCAGCCATGGGCACCTAGCACTAGCCTATCAGGTACTAGCCGCAACTGACCTCACAACCACAAACAGCAGCCATGGGCCTAGCACTGGCCTAGCAGGCACTGAGCCACCACTGACCTCACAACCACAAACAGCAGCCATGGGCCTAGCACTGGCCTAGCAGGCACTGAGCCACCACTGAACTCACAACCACAAAGAGCAGCCATGGGCCTAGCACTGGCCTATGAGTCAGTGAGCCACCACTGACCTCACAACCACAAACAGCAGCCATGGGCCTAGCACTGGCCTAGCAGGCACTGAGCCACCACTGACCTCACAACCACAAATAGAATCCATACACGTAGCACTGGCCTATCACGCACTGAGCCACAAGTGACCTCACAAACACAAAGAGCAGCCATGGGCCTAGCACTGGCCTATCACGCACTAGCCACACGAGACCTCACAACCACAAACAGCAGCCATGGGCACCTAGCACTAGCCTATCAGGTACTAGCCGCAACTGACCTCACAACCACAAACAGCAGCCATGGGCCTAGCACTGGCCTAGCAGGCACTGAGCCACCACTGACCTCACAACCACAAACAGCAGCCATGGGCCTAGCACTGGCCTAGCAGGCACTGAGCCACCACTGAACTCACAACCACAAACAGCAGCCATGGGCCTAGCACTGGCCTATGAGTCAGTGAGCCACCACTGACCTCACAACCACAAACAGCAGCCATGGGCCTAGCACTGGCCTAGCAGGCACTGAGCCACCACTGACCTCACAACCACAAATAGAATCCATACACGTAGCACTGGCCTATCACGCACTGAGCCACAAGTGACCTCACAAACACAAAGAGCAGCCATGGGCCTAGCACTGGCCTAGCAGGCACTGAGCCACAAGTGACCTCACAACCACAAACTGCAGCCATGGGCCTAGCACTGGCCTAGCAGGCACTGAGCCACAAGTGACCTCACAACCACAAAGAGCAGCCATGGGCCTAGCACTGGCCTAGCAGGCACTGAGCCACAACTGACCTCACAACCACAAACAGCAGCCATGGGCCTAGCACTGGCCTAGCAGGCACTGAGCCACAACTGACCTCACAACCACAAACAGCAGCCATGGGCCTAGCACTGGCCTATCAGGCACTGAGACCCAACTGACTTCACAATTGAAAGCAGCAGCCATGGGCCTAGCACTGGCCTAGCAGGCACTGAGACACAAGTGACCTCACAACCACAAACTGCAGCCATGGGCCTAGCACTGGCCTAGCAGGCACTGAGCCACAAAGGACCTCACAACCACAAACAGCAGCCATGGGCCTAGCACTGGCCTATCAGGAACTGAGCCACACGCGACCTCACAACCACAAACAGCAGCCATGGGCCTAGCACTAGCCTATCATGCACTGAGCCACAAGTGACCTCACAACCACAAACAGCAGCCATGGGCCTAGCACTGGCCTAGCAGGCACTGAGCCACAACTGACCTCACAACCACAAACAGCAGCCATGGGCCTAGCACTGGCCTATCAGGCACTGAGACACCACTGAACTCACAACCACAAACAGCAGCCATGGGCCTAGCACTAGCCTATCAGGTACTAGCCACAACAGACCTCACAACCACAAACAGCAGCCATGGGCCTAGCACTGGCCTAGCAGGCACTGAGACACCACTGAACTCACAACCACAAACAACAGCCATGGGCCTAGCACTGGCCTAGCAGGCACTGAGCCACAAGTGACCTCACAAACACAAACAGCAGCCATGGGCCTAGCACTGGCCTATCAGGCACTGAGCCACAAGTGACCTCACAACCACAAACAGCAGCCATGGGCCTAGCACTGGCCTAGCAGGCACTGAGACACCACTGACCTCACAACCACAAACAGCAGCCATGGGCCTAGCACTGGCCTAGCAGGCACTGAGCCACAAGTGACCTCACAACCACAAACAGCAGCCATGGGCCTAGCACTGGCCTAGCAGGCACTGAGCCACACGCGACCTCACAACCACAAACAGCAGCCATGGGCCTAGCACTGGCCTAGCAGGCACTCAGCCACACGCGACCTCACAACCACAAACAGCAGCCATGGGCCTAGCACTGGCCTATCAGGAACTGAGCCACACGCGACCTCACAACCACAAACAGCAGCCATGGGCCTAGCACTGGCCTATCAGGAACTGAGCCACACGCGACCTCACAACCACAAACAGCAGCCATGGGCCTAGCACTGGCCTAGCAGGCACTGAGCCACCACTGAACTCACAACCACAGACAGCAGCCATGGGCCTAGCACTGGCCTATCAGGCACTAGCCACACGAGACCTCACAACCACAAACAGCAGCCATGGGCCTAGCACTGGCCTATCAGGCCCTGTGCCACAAGTGACCTCACAACCACAAACAGCAGCCATGGGCCTAGCACTGGCCTAGCAGGCACTGAGCCACCACTGAACTCACAACCACAAACAGCAGCCATGGGCCTAGCACTGGCCTAGCAGGCACTGAGCCACCACTGAACTCACAACCACAAAGAGCAGCCATGGGCCTAGCACTGGCCTATGAGTCAGTGAGCCACCACTGACCTCACAACCACAAACAGCAGCCATGGGCCTAGCACTGGCCTAGCAGGCACTGAGACACCACTGACCTCACAACCACAAATAGAATCCATACACCTAGCACTGGCCTATCACGCACTGAGCCACCACTGACCTCACAACCACAAACAGCAGCCATGGGCCTAGCACTGGCCTAGCAGGCACTGAGCCACCACTGACCTCACAACCACAAACTGCAGCCATGGGCCTAGCACTGGCCTAGCAGGCACTGAGCCACAAGTGACCTCACAACCACAAAGAGCAGCCATGGGCCTAGCACTGGCCTAGCAGGCACTGAGCCACCACTGAACTCACAACCACAAACAGCAGCCATGGGCCTAGCACTGGCCTAGCAGGCACTGAGCCACAAGTGACCTCACAACCACAAACAGCAGCCATGGGCCTAGCACTGGCCTATCAGGCACTGAGCCACACGCGACCTCACAACCACAAACAGCAGCCATGGGCCTAGCACTGGCCTATGAGTCAGTGAGCCACAAGTGACCTCACAACCACAAACAGCAGCCATGGGCACCTAGCACTGGCCTAGCAGGCACTGAGAGCCAACTGACTTCACAACTGAAAGCAGAAGCCATGGTCCTAGCACTGGCCTATCCGGCACTAAGCCGCAAGTGACCTCACAACCACAAACAGCAGCCATGGGCCTAGCACTGGCCTATCAGGCACTGAGACCCAACTGACTTCACAATTGAAAGCAGCAGCCATGGGCCTAGCACTGGCCTAGCAGGCACTTAGACACAAGTGACCTCACAACCACAAACAGCAGCCATGGGCCTAGCACTGGCCTAGCAGGCACTGAGCCACAAGTGACCTCACAACCACAAACTGCAGCCATGGGCCTAGCACTGGCCTATCAGGCACTGAGCCACAAGCGACCTCACAACCACAAACAGCAGCCATGGGCCTAGCACTGGCCTAGCAGGCACTGAGCCACAAGTGACCTCACAACCACAAAGAGCAGCCATGGGCCTAGCACTGGCCTATCAGGCACTGAGCCACAACTGACCTCACAACCACAAACAGCAGCCATGGGCCTAGCACTGGCCTAGCAGGCACTGAGCCACCACTGAACTCACAACCACAAACAGCAGCCATGGGCCTAGCACTGGCCTAGCAGGCACTGAGCCACAAGTGACCTCACAACCACAAACAGCAGCCATGGGCCTAGCACTGGCCTATCAGGCACTGAGACACCACTGACCTCACAACCACAAAAAGCAGCCATGGGCCTAGCACTGGCCTAGCAGGCACTGAGCCACAACTGACCTCACAACCACAAACAGCAGCCATGGGCCTAGCACTGGCCTATCAGGCACTGAGACCCAACTGACTTCACAATTGAAAGCAGCAGCCATGGGCCTAGCACTGGCCTAGCAGGCACTGAGCCACAAGTGACCTCACAACCACAAACAGCAGCCATGGGCCTAGCACTGGCCTAGCAGGCACTGAGACACAAGTGACCTCACAACCACAAACTGCAGCCATGGGCCTAGCACTGGCCTAGCAGGCACTGAGCCACAAAGGACCTCACAACCACAAACAGCAGCCATGGGCCTAGCACTGGCCTATCAGGAACTGAGCCACACGCGACCTCACAACCACAAACAGCAGCCATGGGCCTAGCACTAGCCTATCATGCACTGAGCCACAAGTGACCTCACAACCACAAACAGCAGCCATGGGCCTAGCACTGGCCTAGCAGGCACTGAGCCACAACTGACCTCACAACCACAAACAGCAGCCATGGGCCTAGCACTGGCCTATCAGGCACTGAGACACCACTGAACTCACAACCACAAACAGCAGCCATGGGCCTAGCACTAGCCTATCAGGTACTAGCCACAACAGACCTCACAACCACAAACAGCAGCCATGGGCCTAGCACTGGCCTATCAGGCACTGAGACACCACTGAACTCACAACCACAAACAACAGCCATGGGCCTAGCACTGGCCTAGCAGGCACTGAGCCACAAGTGACCTCACAAACACAAACAGCAGCCATGGGCCTAGCACTGGCCTATCAGGCACTGAGCCACAAGTGACCTCACAACCACAAACAGCAGCCATGGGCCTAGCACTGGCCTAGCAGGCACTGAGCCACAACTGACCTCACAACCACAAACAGCAGCCATGGGCCTAGCACTGGCCTAGCAGGCACTCAGCCACACGCGACCTCACAACCACAAACAGCAGCCATGGGCCTAGCACTGGCCTATCAGGCACTGAGCCACACGCGACCTCACAACCACAAACAGCAGCCATGGGCCTAGCACTGGCCTAGCAGGCACTGAGCCACCACTGAACTCACAACCACAGACAGCAGCCATGGGCCTAGCACTGGCCTATCAGGCACTAGCCACACGAGACCTCACAACCACAAACAGCAGCCATGGGCCTAGCACTGGCCTATCAGGCCCTGTGCCACAAGTGACCTCACAACCACAAACAGCAGCCATGGGCCTAGCACTGGCCTAGCAGGCACTGAGCCACCACTGAACTCACAACCACAAACAGCAGCCATGGGCCTAGCACTGGCCTAGCAGGCACTGAGCCACCACTGAACTCACAACCACAAAGAGCAGCCATGGGCCTAGCACTGGCCTATGAGTCAGTGAGCCACCACTGACCTCACAACCACAAACAGCAGCCATGGGCCTAGCACTGGCCTAGCAGGCACTGAGCCACCACTGACCTCACAACCACAAATAGAATCCATACACCTAGCACTGGCCTATCACGCACTGAGCCACCACTGACCTCACAACCACAAACAGCAGCCATGGGCCTAGCACTGGCCTAGCAGGCACTGAGCCACCACTGACCTCACAACCACAAACTGCAGCCATGGGCCTAGCACTGGCCTAGCAGGCACTGAGCCACAAGTGACCTCACAACCACAAAGAGCAGCCATGGGCCTAGCACTGGCCTAGCAGGCACTGAGCCACCACTGAACTCACAACCACAAACAGCAGCCATGGGCCTAGCACTGGCCTAGCAGGCACTGAGCCACAAGTGACCTCACAACCACAAACAGCAGCCATGGGCCTAGCACTGGCCTATCAGGCACTGAGCCACACGCGACCTCACAACCACAAACAGCAGCCATGGGCCTAGCACTGGCCTATGAGTCAGTGAGCCACAAGTGACCTCACAACCACAAACAGCAGCCATGGGCACCTAGCACTGGCCTAGCAGGCACTGAGAGCCAACTGACTTCACAACTGAAAGCAGAAGCCATGGTCCTAGCACTGGCCTATCCGGCACTAAGCTGCAAGTGACCTCACAACCACAAACAGCAGCCATGGGCCTAGCACTGGCCTATCAGGCACTGAGACCCAACTGACTTCACAATTGAAAGCAGCAGCCATGGGCCTAGCACTGGCCTAGCAGGCACTTAGACACAAGTGACCTCACAACCACAAACAGCAGCCATGGGCCTAGCACTGGCCTAGCAGGCACTGAGCCACAAGTGACCTCACAACCACAAACAGCAGCCATGGGCCTAGCACTGGCCTATCAGGCACTGAGCCACAAGCGACCTCACAACCACAAACAGCAGCCATGGGCCTAGCACTGGCCTAGCAGGCACTGAGACACAAGTGACCTCACAACCACAAAGAGCAGCCATGGGCCTAGCACTGGCCTATCAGGCACTGAGCCACAACTGACCTCACAACCACAAACAGCAGCCATGGGCCTAGCACTGGCCTAGCAGGCACTGAGCCACCACTGAACTCACAACCACAAACAGCAGCCATGGGCCTAGCACTGGCCTAGCAGGCACTGAGCCACAAGTGACCTCACAACCACAAACAGCAGCCATGGGCCTAGCACTGGCCTATCAGGCACTGAGACACCACTGAACTCACAACCACAAACAGCAGCCATGGGCCTAGCACTAGCCTATCAGGTACTAGCCACAACTGACCTCACAACCACAAACAGCAGCCATGGGCCTAGCACTGGCCTATCAGGCACTGAGACACCACTGAACTCACAACCACAAACAACAGCCATGGGCCTAGCACTGGCCTAGCAGGCACTGAGCCACAAGTGACCTCACAAACACAAACAGCAGCCATGGGCCTAGCACTGGCCTATCAGGCACTGAGCCACAACTGACCTCACAACCACAAAGAGCAGCCATGGGCCTAGCACTGGCCTAGCAGGCACTGAGACACCACTGACCTCACAACCACAAACAGCAGCCATGGGCCTAGCACTGGCCTAGCAGGCACTGAGCCACAAGGGACCTCACAACCACAAAGAGCAGCCATGGGCCTAGCACTGGCCTAGCAGGCACTGAGCCACACGCGACCTCACAACCACAAACAGCAGCCATGGGCCTAGCACTGGCCTATGAGTCAGTGAGCCACACGCGACCTCACAGCCACAAATAGAAGCCATACACCTAGCACTGGCCTATCACGCACTGAGCCACAAGTGACCTCACAACCACAAACAGCAGCCATGGGCCTAGCATAGGCCTAGCAGGCACTGAGCCACCACTGAACTCACAACCACAAACAGCAGCCATGGGCCTAGCACTGGCCTAGCAGGCACTGAGCCACAACTGACCTCACAACCACAAACAGCAGCCATGGGCCTAGCACTGGCCTACGAGTCAGTGAGCCACAAGTGACCTCACAACCACAAACAGCAGCCATGGGCCTAGCACTGGCCTAGCAGGCACTGAGCCACAACTGACCTCACAACCACAAACAGCAGCCATGGGCCTAGCACTGGCCTATGAGTCAGTGAGCCACAAGTGACCTCACAACCACAAAGAGCAGCCATGGGCCTAGCACTGGCCTAGCAGGCACTGAGCCACAACTGACCTCACAAACACAAACAGCAGCCATGGGCCTAGCACTGGCCTAGCAGGCACTGAGCCACAACTGACCTCAAAACCACAAACAGCAGCCATGGGCCTAGCACTGGCCTAGCAGGCACTGAGCCACAAGTGACCTCACAAACACAAACAGCAGCCATGGGCCTAGCACTGGCCTAGCAGGCACTGAGCCACCACTGACCTCACAACCACAAACAGCAGCCATGGGCCTAGCACTGGCCTATCATGCAGGGAGACCTAACTGACCTCACAATTGAAAAGAGCAGCCATGGGCCTAGCACTGGCCTAGCAGGCACTGAGCCACAAGTGACCTCACAACCACAAACAGCAGCCATGGGCCTAGCACTGGCCTAGCAGGCACTGAGCCACAAGTGACCTCACAACCACAAACTGCAGCCATGGGCCTAGCACTGGCCTAGCAGGCACTGAGCCACAACTGACCTCACAACCACAAACAGCAGCCATGGGCCTAGCACTGGCCTATCAGGAACTGAGCCACACGCGACCTCACAACCACAAACAGCAGCCATGGGCCTAGCACTGGCCTAGCAGGCACTGAGCCACCACTGAACTCATAACCACAAACAGCAGCCATGGGCCTAGCACTGGCCTAGCAGGCACTGAGCCACCACTGAAATCACAGCCACAAACAGCAGCCATGGGCCTAGCACTGGCCTAGCAGGCACTGAGACACAAGTGACCTCACAACCACAAACAGCAGCCATGGGCCTAGCACTGGCCTATCAGGCACTGAGCCACAAGTGACCTCACAAACACAAACAGCAGCCATGGGCCTAGCACTGGCCTAGCAGGCACTGAGCCACAACTGACCTCACAACCACAAACAGCAGCCATGGGCCTAGCACTGGCCTATCACGCACTAGCCACACGAGACCTCACAACCACAAACAGCAGCCATGGGCACCTAGCACTAGCCTATCAGGTACTAGCCGCAACTGACCTCACAACCACAAACAGCAGCCATGGGCCTAGCACTGGCCTAGCAGGCACTGAGCCACCACTGACCTCACAACCACAAACAGCAGCCATGGGCCTAGCACTGGCCTAGCAGGCACTGAGCCACCACTGAACTCACAACCACAAACAGCAGCCATGGGCCTAGCACTGGCCTATGAGTCAGTGAGCCACCACTGACCTCACAACCACAAACAGCAGCCATGGGCCTAGCACTGGCCTAGCAGGCACTGAGCCACCACTGACCTCACAACCACAAATAGAATCCATACACGTAGCACTGGCCTATCACGCACTGAGCCACAAGTGACCTCACAACCACAAAGAGTAGCCATGGGCCTAGCACTGGCCTAGCAGGCACTGAGCCACAAGTGACCTCACAACCACAAACAGCAGCCATGGGCCTAGCACTGGCCTAGCAGGCACTGAGCCACAAGTGACCTCACAACCACAAACAGCAGCCATGGGCCTAGCACTGGCCTAGCAGGCACTGAGCCACAACTGACCTCACAACCACAAACAGCAGCCATGGGCCTAGCACTGGCCTACGAGTCAGTGAGCCACAAGTGACCTCACAACCACAAACTGCAGCCATGGGCCTAGCACTGGCCTATCAGGCACTGAGACCCAACTGACTTCACAATTGAAAGCAGCAGCCATGGGCCTAGCACTGGCCTAGCAGGCACTGAGCCACAAGTGACCTCACAACCACAAACAGCAGCCATGGGCCTAGCACTGGCCTAGCAGGCACTGAGACACAAGTGACCTCACAACCACAAACTGCAGCCATGGGCCTAGCACTGGCCTAGCAGGCACTGAGCCACAAAGGACCTCACAACCACAAACAGCAGCCATGGGCCTAGCACTGGCCTATCAGGAACTGAGCCACACGCGACCTCACAACCACAAACAGCAGCCATGGGCCTAGCACTAGCCTATCAGGCACTGAGCCACAAGTGACCTCACAACCACAAACAGCAGCCATGGGCCTAGCACTGGCCTAGCAGGCACTGAGCCACAAGTGACCTCACAACCACAAACAGCAGCCATGGGCCTAGCACTGGCCTATCAGGCACTGAGACACCACTGAACTCACAACCACAAACAGCAGCCATGGGCCTAGCACTAGCCTATCAGGTACTAGCCACAACTGACCTCACAACCACAAACAGCAGCCATGGGCCTAGCACTGGCCTATCAGGCACTGAGACACCACTGAACTCACAAACACAAACAGCAGCCATGGGCCTAGCACTGGCCTATCAGGCACTGAGCCACAACTGACCTCACAACCACAAACAGCAGCCATGGGCCTAGCACTGGCCTAGCAGGCACTGAGCCACCACTGACCTCACAACCACAAAGAGCAGCCATGGGCCTAGCACTGGCCTAGCAGGCACTGAGCCACAAGTGACCTCACAACCACAAAGAGCAGCCATGGGCCTAGCACTGGCCTAGCAGGCACTGAGCCACCACTGAACTCACAACCACAGACAGCAGCCATGGGCCTAGCACTGGCCTATCAGGCACTAGCCACACGAGACCTCACAACCACAAACAGCAGCCATGGGCCTAGCACTGGCCTATCAGGCCCTGTGCCACAAGTGACCTCACAAACACAAACAGCAGCCATGGGCCTAGCACTGGCCTATCAGGCACTGAGACCCAACTGACTTCACAATTGAAAGCAGCAGCCATGGGCCTAGCACTGGCCTAGCAGGCACTGAGCCACCACTGACCTCACAACCACAAACAGCAGCCATGGGCCTAGCACTGGCCTATCATGCAGGGAGACCTAACTGACCTCACAATTGAAAAGAGCAGCCATGGGCCTAGCACTGGCCTAGCAGGCACTGAGCCACAAGTGACCTCACAACCACAAACAGCAGCCATGGGCCTAGCACTGGCCTAGCAGGCACTGAGCCACAAGTGACCTCACAACCACAAACAGCAGCCATGGGCCTAGCACTGGCCTAGCAGGCACTGAGCCACAACTGACCTCACAACCACAAACAGCAGCCATGGGCCTAGCACTGGCCTAGCAGGCACTGAGCCACAAGTGACCTCACAACCACAAACAGCAGCCATGGGCCTAGCACTGGCCTAGCAGGCACTGAGCCACAAGTGACCTCACAACCACAAACAGCAGCCATGGGCCTAGCACTGGCCTAGCAGGCACTGAGCCACCAGTGAACTCACAACCACAGACAGCAGCCATGGGCCTAGCACTGGCCTAGCAGGCACTAGCCACACGAGACCTCACAACCACAAACAGCAGCCATGGGCCTAGCACTAGCCTATCACGCACTGAGCCACAAGTGACCTCACAACCACAAACAGCAGCCATGGGCCTAGCATTGGCCTAGCAGGCACTGAGCCACCACTGAACTCACAACCACAAACAGCAGCCATGGGCCTAGCACTGGCCTAGCAGGCACTGAGCCACAACTGACCTCACAACCACAAACAGCAGCCATGGGCCTAGCACTGGCCTACGAGTCAGTGAGCCACAAGTGACCTCACAACCACAAACAGCAGCCATGGGCCTAGCACTGGCCTAGCAGGCACTGAGCCACAACTGACCTCACAACCACAAACAGCAGCCATGGGCCTAGCACTGGCCTATGAGTCAGTGAGCCACAAGTGACCTCACAACCACAAAGAGCAGCCATGGGCCTAGCACTGGCCTAGCAGGCACTGAGCCACAACTGACCTCACAAACACAAACAGCAGCCATGGGCCTAGCACTGGCCTAGCAGGCACTGAGCCACAACTGACCTCAAAACCACAAACAGCAGCCATGGGCCTAGCACTGGCCTAGCAGGCACTGAGCCACAAGTGACCTCACAACCACAAACAGCAGCCATGGGCCTAGCACTGGCCTAGCAGGCACTGAGCCACCACTGACCTCACAACCACAAACAGCAGCCATGGGCCTAGCACTGGCCTATCATGCAGGGAGACCTAACTGACCTCACAATTGAAAAGAGCAGCCATGGGCCTAGCACTGGCCTAGCAGGCACTGAGCCACAAGTGACCTCACAACCACAAACAGCAGCCATGGGCCTAGCACTGGCCTAGCAGGCACTGAGCCACAAGTGACCTCACAACCACAAACTGCAGCCATGGGCCTAGCACTGGCCTAGCAGGCACTGAGCCACAACTGACCTCACAACCACAAACAGCAGCCATGGGCCTAGCACTGGCCTATCAGGAACTGAGCCACACGCGACCTCACAACCACAAACAGCAGCCATGGGCCTAGCACTGGCCTAGCAGGCACTGAGCCACCACTGAACTCACAACCACAGACAGCAGCCATGGGCCTAGCACTGGCCTAGCAGGCACTGAGCCACAAGTGACCTCACAACCACAAACAGCAGCCATGGGCCTAGCACTGGCCTAGCAGGCACTGAGCCACAAGTGACCTCACAACCACAAACAGCAGCCATGGGCCTAGCACTGGCCTAGCAGGCACTGAGCCACCACTGAACTCACAACCACAGACAGCAGCCATGGGCCTAGCACTGGCCTAGCAGGCACTAGCCACACGAGACCTCACAACCACAAACAGCAGCCATGGGCCTAGCACTAGCCTATCATGCACTGAGCCACAAGTGACCTCACAACCACAAACAGCAGCCATGGGCACCTAGCACTGGCCTATCAGGCACTGAGCCACAACTGACCTCACAACCACAAACAGCAGCCATGGGCCTAGCACTGGCCTAGCAGGCACTGAGCCACCACTGAACTCATAACCACAAACAGCAGCCATGGGCCTAGCACTGGCCTAGCAGGCACTGAGCCACCACTGAAATCACAGCCACAAACAGCAGCCATGGGCCTAGCACTGGCCTAGCAGGCACTGAGACACAAGTGACCTCACAACCACAAACAGCAGCCATGGGCCTAGCACTGGCCTATCAGGCACTGAGCCACAAGTGACCTCACAAACACAAACAGCAGCCATGGGCCTAGCACTGGCCTATGAGTCAGTGAGCCACAAGTGACCTCACAACCACAAAGAGCAGCCATGGGCCTAGCACTGGCCTAGCAGGCACTGAGCCACAACTGACCTCACAAACACAAACAGCAGCCATGGGCCTAGCACTGGCCTAGCAGGCACTGAGCCACAACTGACCTCAAAACCACAAACAGCAGCCATGGGCCTAGCACTGGCCTAGCAGGCACTGAGCCACAAGTGACCTCACAACCACAAACAGCAGCCATGGGCCTAGCACTGGCCTAGCAGGCACTGAGCCACCACTGACCTCACAACCACAAACAGCAGCCATGGGCCTAGCACTGGCCTATCATGCAGGGAGACCTAACTGACCTCACAATTGAAAAGAGCAGCCATGGGCCTAGCACTGGCCTAGCAGGCACTGAGCCACAAGTGACCTCACAACCACAAACAGCAGCCATGGGCCTAGCACTGGCCTAGCAGGCACTGAGCCACAAGTGACCTCACAACCACAAACTGCAGCCATGGGCCTAGCACTGGCCTAGCAGGCACTGAGCCACAACTGACCTCACAACCACAAACAGCAGCCATGGGCCTAGCACTGGCCTATCAGGAACTGAGCCACACGCGACCTCACAACCACAAACAGCAGCCATGGGCCTAGCACTGGCCTAGCAGGCACTGAGCCACCACTGAACTCACAACCACAGACAGCAGCCATGGGCCTAGCACTGGCCTAGCAGGCACTGAGCCACAAGTGACCTCACAACCACAAACAGCAGCCATGGGCCTAGCACTGGCCTAGCAGGCACTGAGCCACAAGTGACCTCACAACCACAAACAGCAGCCATGGGCCTAGCACTGGCCTAGCAGGCACTGAGCCACCACTGAACTCACAACCACAGACAGCAGCCATGGGCCTAGCACTGGCCTAGCAGGCACTAGCCACACGAGACCTCACAACCACAAACAGCAGCCATGGGCCTAGCACTAGCCTATCATGCACTGAGCCACAAGTGACCTCACAACCACAAACAGCAGCCATGGGCACCTAGCACTGGCCTATCAGGCACTGAGCCACAACTGACCTCACAACCACAAACAGCAGCCATGGGCCTAGCACTGGCCTAGCAGGCACTGAGCCACCACTGAACTCATAACCACAAACAGCAGCCATGGGCCTAGCACTGGCCTAGCAGGCACTGAGCCACCACTGAAATCACAGCCACAAACAGCAGCCATGGGCCTAGCACTGGCCTAGCAGGCACTGAGACACAAGTGACCTCACAACCACAAACAGCAGCCATGGGCCTAGCACTGGCCTATCAGGCACTGAGCCACAAGTGACCTCACAAACACAAACAGCAGCCATGGGCCTAGCACTGGCCTAGCAGGCACTGAGCCACCACTGACCTCACAACCACAAACAGCAGCCATGGGCCTAGCACTGGCCTAGCAGGCACTGAGCCACCACTGAACTCACAACCACAAACAGCAGCCATGGGCCTAGCACTGGCCTATGAGTCAGTGAGCCACCACTGACCTCACAACCACAAACAGCAGCCATGGGCCTAGCACTGGCCTAGCAGGCACTGAGCCACCACTGACCTCACAACCACAAATAGAATCCATACACGTAGCACTGGCCTATCACGCACTGAGCCACAAGTGACCTCACAACCACAAAGAGCAGCCATGGGCCTAGCACTGGCCTAGCAGGCACTGAGCCACAACTGACCTCACAACCACAAACAGCAGCCATGGGCCTAGCACTGGCCTATGAGTCAGTGAGCCACAAGTGACCTCACAACCACAAACAGCAGCCATGGGCACCTAGCACTGGCCTAGCAGGCACTGAGAGCCAACTGACTTCACAATTGAAAGCAGAAGCCATGGTCCTAGCACTGGCCTATCCGGCATTAAGCCGCAAGTGACCTCACAACCACAAACAGCAGCCATGGGCCTAGCACTGGCCTATCAGGCACTGAGACCCAACTGACTTCACAATTGAAAGCAGCAGCCATGGGCCTAGCACTGGCCTAGCAGGCACTGAGCCACAAGTGACCTCACAACCACAAACAGCAGCCATGGGCCTAGCACTGGCCTAGCAGGCACTGAGACACAAGTGACCTCACAACCACAAACTGCAGCCATGGGCCTAGCACTGGCCTAGCAGGCACTGAGCCACAAAGGACCTCACAACCACAAACAGCAGCCATGGGCCTAGCACTGGCCTATCAGGAACTGAGCCACACGCGACCTCACAACCACAAACAGCAGCCATGGGCCTAGCACTAGCCTATCATGCACTGAGCCACAAGTGACCTCACAACCACAAACAGCAGCCATGGGCCTAGCACTGGCCTAGCAGGCACTGAGCCACAAGTGACCTCACAACCACAAACAGCAGCCATGGGCCTAGCACTGGCCTATCAGGCACTGAGACACCACTGAACTCACAACCACAAACAGCAGCCATGGGCCTAGCACTAGCCTATCAGGTACTAGCCACAACTGACCTCACAACCACAAACAGCAGCCATGGGCCTAGCACTGGCCTATCAGGCACTGAGCCACAACTGACCTCACAACCACAAACAGCAGCCATGGGCCTAGCACTGGCCTAGCAGGCACTGAGACCCAACTGACCTCACAACCACAAACAGCAGCCATGGGCCTAGCACTGGCCTAGCAGGCACTGAGCCACAAGTGACCTCACAACCACAAAGAGCAGCCATGGGCCTAGCACTGGCCTAGCAGGCACTGAGCCACAAGGGACCTCACAACCACAAAGAGCAGCCATGGGCCTAGCACTGGCCTAGCAGGCACTGAGCCACACGCGACCTCACAACCACAAACAGCAGCCATGGGCCTAGCACTGGCCTATCAGGCACTGAGCCACACGCGACCTCACAACCACAAACAGCAGCCATGGGCCTAGCACTGGCCTATCAGGAACTGAGCCACACGCGACCTCACAACCACAAACAGCAGCCATGGGCCTAGCACTGGCCTAGCAGGCACTGAGCCACCACTGAACTCACAACCACAGACAGCAGCCATGGGCCTAGCACTGGCCTATCAGGCACTAGCCACACGAGACCTCACAACCACAAACAGCAGCCATGGGCCTAGCACTGGCCTATCAGGCCCTGTGCCACAAGTGACCTCACAAACACAAACAGCAGCCATGGGCCTAGCACTGGCCTATCAGGCACTGAGACCCAACTGACTTCACAATTGAAAGCAGCAGCCATGGGCCTAGCACTGGCCTAGCAGGCACTGAGCCACCACTGACCTCACAACCACAAACAGCAGCCATGGGCCTAGCACTGGCCTATCATGCAGGGAGACCTAACTGACCTCACAATTGAAAAGAGCAGCCATGGGCCTAGCACTGGCCTAGCAGGCACTGAGCCACAAGTGACCTCACAACCACAAACAGCAGCCATGGGCCTAGCACTGGCCTAGCAGGCACTGAGCCACAAGTGACCTCACAACCACAAACAGCAGCCATGGGCCTAGCACTGGCCTAGCAGGCACTGAGCCACAACTGACCTCACAACCACAAACAGCAGCCATGGGCCTAGCACTGGCCTAGCAGGCACTGAGCCACAAGTGACCTCACAACCACAAACAGCAGCCATGGGCCTAGCACTGGCCTAGCAGGCACTGAGCCACAAGTGACCTCACAACCACAAACAGCAGCCATGGGCCTAGCACTGGCCTAGCAGGCACTGAGCCACCACTGAACTCACAACCACAGACAGCAGCCATGGGCCTAGCACTGGCCTAGCAGGCACTAGCCACACGAGACCTCACAACCACAAACAGCAGCCATGGGCCTAGCACTGGCCTATCACGCACTAGCCACACGAGACCTCACAACCACAAACAGCAGCCATGGGCACCTAGCACTAGCCTATCAGGTACTAGCCGCAACTGACCTCACAACCACAAACAGCAGCCATGGGCCTAGCACTGGCCTAGCAGGCACTGAGCCACCACTGACCTCACAACCACAAACAGCAGCCATGGGCCTAGCACTGGCCTAGCAGGCACTGAGCCACCACTGACCTCACAACCACAAACAGCAGCCATGGGCCTAGCACTGGCCTAGCAGGCACTGAGCCACCACTGAACTCACAACCACAAACAGCAGCCATGGGCCTAGCACTGGCCTATGAGTCAGTGAGCCACCACTGACCTCACAACCACAAACAGCAGCCATGGGCCTAGCACTGGCCTAGCAGGCACTGAGCCACCACTGACCTCACAACCACAAATAGAATCCATACACGTAGCACTGGCCTATCACGCACTGAGCCACAAGTGACCTCACAACCACAAACAGCAGCCATGGGCCTAGCACTGGCCTGTCAGGCACTGAGACACAAGTGACCTCACAACCACAAACAGCAGCCATGGGCACCTAGCACTGGCCTATCAGGCACTGAGCCACAACTGACCTCACAACCACAAACAGCAGCCATGGGCCTAGCACTGGCCTAGCAGGCACTGAGCCACCACTGAACTCATAACCACAAACAGCAGCCATGGGCCTAGCACTGGCCTAGCAGGCACTGAGCCACCACTGAAATCACAGCCACAAACAGCAGCCATGGGCCTAGCACTGGCCTAGCAGGCACTGAGACACAAGTGACCTCACAACCACAAACAGCAGCCATGGGCCTAGCACTGGCCTATCAGGCACTGAGCCACAAGTGACCTCACAAACACAAACAGCAGCCATGGGCCTAGCACTGGCCTAGCAGGCACTGAGCCACAACTGACCTCACAACCACAAACAGCAGCCATGGGCCTAGCACTGGCCTATCACGCACTAGCCACACGAGACCTCACAACCACAAACAGCAGCCATGGGCACCTAGCACTAGCCTATCAGGTACTAGCCGCAACTGACCTCACAACCACAAACAGCAGCCATGGGCCTAGCACTGGCCTAGCAGGCACTGAGCCACCACTGACCTCACAACCACAAACAGCAGCCATGGGCCTAGCACTGGCCTAGCAGGCACTGAGCCACCACTGACCTCACAACCACAAACAGCAGCCATGGGCCTAGCACTGGCCTAGCAGGCACTGAGCCACCACTGAACTCACAACCACAAACAGCAGCCATGGGCCTAGCACTGGCCTATGAGTCAGTGAGCCACCACTGACCTCACAACCACAAACAGCAGCCATGGGCCTAGCACTGGCCTAGCAGGCACTGAGCCACCACTGACCTCACAACCACAAATAGAATCCATACACGTAGCACTGGCCTATCACGCACTGAGCCACAAGTGACCTCACAACCACAAAGAGCAGCCATGGGCCTAGCACTGGCCTAGCAGGCACTTAGCCACAAGTGACCTCACAACCACAAACTGCAGCCATGGGCCTAGCACTGGCCTAGCAGGCACTGAGCCACAAGTGACCTCACAACCACAAAGAGCAGCCATGGGCCTAGCACTGGCCTAGCAGGCACTGAGCCACAACTGACCTCACAACCACAAACAGCAGCCATGGGCCTAGCACTGGCCTATGAGTCAGTGAGCCACAAGTGACCTCACAACCACAAACAGCAGCCATGGGCCTAGCACTGGCCTAGCAGGCACTGAGAGCCAACTGACTTCACAGTTGAAAGCAGAAGCCATGGTCCTAGCACTGGCCTATCCGGCATTAAGCCGCAAGTGACCTCACAACCACAAACAGCAGCCATGGGCCTAGCACTGGCCTATCAGGCACTGAGACCCAACTGACTTCACAATTGAAAGCAGCAGCCATGGGCCTAGCACTGGCCTAGCAGGCACTGAGCCACAAGTGACCTCACAACCACAAACAGCAGCCATGGGCCTAGCACTGGCCTAGCAGGCACTGAGACACAAGTGACCTCACAACCACAAAGAGCAGCCATGGGCCTAGCACTGGCCTAGCAGGCACTGAGCCACACGCGACCTCACAACCACAAACAGCAGCCATGGGCCTAGCACTGGCCTATCAGGAACTGAGCCACACGCGACCTCACAACCACAAACAGCAGCCATGGGCCTAGCACTGGCCTAGCAGGCACTGAGCCACAACTGACCTCACAACCACAAACAGCAGCCATGGGCCTAGCACTGGCCTAGCAGGCACTGAGCCACAAGTGACCTCACAACCACAAACAGCAGCCATGGGCCTAGCACTAGCCTATCAGGTACTAGCCACAACTGACCTCACAACCACAAACAGCAGCCATGGGCCTAGCACTGGCCTATCAGGCACTGAGACACCACTGAACTCACAACCACAAACAGCAGCCATGGGCCTAGCACTGGCCTAGCAGGCACTGAGCCACAAGTGACCTCACAAACACAAACAGCAGCCATGGGCCTAGCACTGGCCTATCAGGCACTGAGCCACAACTGACCTCACAACCACAAACAGCAGCCATGGGCCTAGCACTGGCCTAGCAGGCACTGAGACACCACTGACCTCACAACCACAAACAGCAGCCATGGGCCTAGCACTGGCCTAGCAGGCACTGAGCCACAAGTGACCTCACAACCACAAACAGCAGCCATGGGCCTAGCACTGGCCTAGCAGGCACTGAGCCACACGCGACCTCACAACCACAAAGAGCAGCCATGGGCCTAGCACTGGCCTATCAGGCACTGAGCCACACGCGACCTCACAACCACAAACAGCAGCCATGGGACTAGCACTGGCCTATCAGGCACTGAGCCACACGCGACCTCACAACCACAAACAGCAGCCATGGGCCTAGCACTGGCCTATCAGGCACTGAGACACCACTGAACTCACAACCACAAACAGCAGCCATGGGCCTAGCACTAGCCTATCAGGTACTAGCCACAACTGACCTCACAACCACAAACAGCAGCCATGGGCCTAGCACTGGCCTATCAGGCACTGAGACACCACTGAACTCACAACCACAAACAACAGCCATGGGCCTAGCACTGGCCTAGCAGGCACTGAGCCACAAGTGACCTCACAAACACAAACAGCAGCCATGGGCCTAGCACTGGCCTAGCAGGCACTGAGCCACAAGTGACCTCACAACCACAAACAGCAGCCATGGGCCTAGCACTGGCCTAGCAGGCACTGAGACCCAACTGACCTCACAACCACAAACAGCAGCCATGGGCCTAGCACTGGCCTAGCAGGCACTGAGCCACAAGTGACCTCACAAACACAAACAGCAGCCATGGGCCTAGCACTGGCCTAGCAGGCACTGAGCCACAAGGGACCTCACAACCACAAAGAGCAGCCATGGGCCTAGCACTGGCCTAGCAGGCACTGAGCCACACGCGACCTCACAACCACAAACAGCAGCCATGGGCCTAGCACTGGCCTATGAGTCAGTGAGCCACAAGTGACCTCACAACCACAAAGAGCAGCCATGGGCCTAGCACTGGCCTAGCAGGCACTGAGCCACAACTGACCTCACAAACACAAACAGCAGCCATGGGCCTAGCACTGGCCTAGCAGGCACTGAGCCACAACTGACCTCAAAACCACAAACAGCAGCCATGGGCCTAGCACTGGCCTAGCAGGCACTGAGCCACAAGTGACCTCACAAACACAAACAGCAGCCATGGGCCTAGCACTGGCCTAGCAGGCACTGAGCCACCACTGACCTCACAACCACAAACAGCAGCCATGGGCCTAGCACTGGCCTATCATGCAGGGAGACCTAACTGACCTCACAATTGAAAAGAGCAGCCATGGGCCTAGCACTGGCCTAGCAGGCACTGAGCCACAAGTGACCTCACAACCACAAACAGCAGCCATGGGCCTAGCACTGGCCTAGCAGGCACTGAGCCACAAGTGACCTCACAACCACAAACTGCAGCCATGGGCCTAGCACTGGCCTAGCAGGCACTGAGCCACAACTGACCTCACAACCACAAACAGCAGCCATGGGCCTAGCACTGGCCTATCAGGAACTGAGCCACACGCGACCTCACAACCACAAACAGCAGCCATGGGCCTAGCACTGGCCTAGCAGGCACTGAGCCACCACTGAACTCATAACCACAAACAGCAGCCATGGGCCTAGCACTGGCCTAGCAGGCACTGAGCCACCACTGAAATCACAGCCACAAACAGCAGCCATGGGCCTAGCACTGGCCTAGCAGGCACTGAGACACAAGTGACCTCACAACCACAAACAGCAGCCATGGGCCTAGCACTGGCCTATCAGGCACTGAGCCACAAGTGACCTCACAAACACAAACAGCAGCCATGGGCCTAGCACTGGCCTAGCAGGCACTGAGCCACAACTGACCTCACAACCACAAACAGCAGCCATGGGCCTAGCACTGGCCTATCACGCACTAGCCACACGAGACCTCACAACCACAAACAGCAGCCATGGGCACCTAGCACTAGCCTATCAGGTACTAGCCGCAACTGACCTCACAACCACAAACAGCAGCCATGGGCCTAGCACTGGCCTAGCAGGCACTGAGCCACCACTGACCTCACAACCACAAACAGCAGCCATGGGCCTAGCACTGGCCTAGCAGGCACTGAGCCACCACTGAACTCACAACCACAAACAGCAGCCATGGGCCTAGCACTGGCCTATGAGTCAGTGAGCCACCACTGACCTCACAACCACAAACAGCAGCCATGGGCCTAGCACTGGCCTAGCAGGCACTGAGCCACCACTGACCTCACAACCACAAATAGAATCCATACACGTAGCACTGGCCTATCACGCACTGAGCCACAAGTGACCTCACAACCACAAAGAGTAGCCATGGGCCTAGCACTGGCCTAGCAGGCACTGAGCCACAAGTGACCTCACAACCACAAACAGCAGCCATGGGCCTAGCACTGGCCTAGCAGGCACTGAGCCACAAGTGACCTCACAACCACAAACAGCAGCCATGGGCCTAGCACTGGCCTATGAGTCAGTGAGCCACAAGTGACCTCACAACCACAAACAGCAGCCATGGGCCTAGCACTGGCCTACGAGTCAGTGAGCCACAAGTGACCTCACAACCACAAACAGCAGCCATGGGCACCTAGCACTGGCCTAGCAGGCACTGAGAGCCAACTGACTTCACAATTGAAAGCAGAAGCCATGGTCCTAGCACTGGCCTATCCGGCATTAAGCCGCAAGTGACCTCACAACCACAAACAGCAGCCATGGGCCTAGCACTGGCCTATCAGGCACTGAGACCCAACTGACTTCACAATTGAAAGCAGCAGCCATGGGCCTAGCACTGGCCTAGCAGGCACTGAGCCACAAGTGACCTCACAACCACAAACAGCAGCCATGGGCCTAGCACTGGCCTAGCAGGCACTGAGACACAAGTGACCTCACAACCACAAACTGCAGCCATGGGCCTAGCACTGGCCTAGCAGGCACTGAGCCACAAAGGACCTCACAACCACAAACAGCAGCCATGGGCCTAGCACTGGCCTATCAGGAACTGAGCCACACGCGACCTCACAACCACAAACAGCAGCCATGGGCCTAGCACTAGCCTATCAGGCACTGAGCCACAAGTGACCTCACAACCACAAACAGCAGCCATGGGCCTAGCACTGGCCTAGCAGGCACTGAGCCACAAGTGACCTCACAACCACAAACAGCAGCCATGGGCCTAGCACTGGCCTATCAGGCACTGAGACACCACTGAACTCACAACCACAAACAGCAGCCATGGGCCTAGCACTAGCCTATCAGGTACTAGCCACAACTGACCTCACAACCACAAACAGCAGCCATGGGCCTAGCACTGGCCTATCAGGCACTGAGACACCACTGAACTCACAAACACAAACAGCAGCCATGGGCCTAGCACTGGCCTATCAGGCACTGAGCCACAACTGACCTCACAACCACAAACAGCAGCCATGGGCCTAGCACTGGCCTAGCAGGCACTGAGCCACCACTGACCTCACAACCACAAAGAGCAGCCATGGGCCTAGCACTGGCCTAGCAGGCACTGAGCCACAAGTGACCTCACAACCACAAAGAGCAGCCATGGGCCTAGCACTGGCCTAGCAGGCACTGAGCCACCACTGAACTCACAACCACAGACAGCAGCCATGGGCCTAGCACTGGCCTATCAGGCACTAGCCACACGAGACCTCACAACCACAAACAGCAGCCATGGGCCTAGCACTGGCCTATCAGGCCCTGTGCCACAAGTGACCTCACAAACACAAACAGCAGCCATGGGCCTAGCACTGGCCTAGCAGGCACTGAGCCACCACTGAACTCACAACCACAAACAGCAGCCATGGGCCTAGCACTGGCCTAGCAGGCACTGAGCCACCACTGACCTCACAACCACAAACAGCAGCCATGGGCCTAGCACTGGCCTATCATGCAGGGAGACCTAACTGACCTCACAATTGAAAAGAGCAGCCATGGGCCTAGCACTGGCCTAGCAGGCACTGAGCCACAAGTGACCTCACAACCACAAACAGCAGCCATGGGCCTAGCACTGGCCTAGCAGGCACTGAGCCACAAGTGACCTCACAACCACAAACAGCAGCCATGGGCCTAGCACTGGCCTAGCAGGCACTGAGCCACAACTGACCTCACAACCACAAACAGCAGCCATGGGCCTAGCACTGGCCTAGCAGGCACTGAGCCACAAGTGACCTCACAACCACAAACAGCAGCCATGGGCCTAGCACTGGCCTAGCAGGCACTGAGCCACAAGTGACCTCACAACCACAAACAGCAGCCATGGGCCTAGCACTGGCCTAGCAGGCACTGAGCCACCAGTGAACTCACAACCACAGACAGCAGCCATGGGCCTAGCACTGGCCTAGCAGGCACTAGCCACACGAGACCTCACAACCACAAACAGCAGCCATGGGCCTAGCACTAGCCTATCACGCACTGAGCCACAAGTGACCTCACAACCACAAACAGCAGCCATGGGCCTAGCATTGGCCTAGCAGGCACTGAGCCACCACTGAACTCACAACCACAAACAGCAGCCATGGGCCTAGCACTGGCCTAGCAGGCACTGAGCCACAACTGACCTCACAACCACAAACAGCAGCCATGGGCCTAGCACTGGCCTACGAGTCAGTGAGCCACAAGTGACCTCACAACCACAAACAGCAGCCATGGGCCTAGCACTGGCCTAGCAGGCACTGAGCCACAACTGACCTCACAACCACAAACAGCAGCCATGGGCCTAGCACTGGCCTATGAGTCAGTGAGCCACAAGTGACCTCACAACCACAAAGAGCAGCCATGGGCCTAGCACTGGCCTAGCAGGCACTGAGCCACAACTGACCTCACAAACACAAACAGCAGCCATGGGCCTAGCACTGGCCTAGCAGGCACTGAGCCACAACTGACCTCAAAACCACAAACAGCAGCCATGGGCCTAGCACTGGCCTAGCAGGCACTGAGCCACAAGTGACCTCACAACCACAAACAGCAGCCATGGGCCTAGCACTGGCCTAGCAGGCACTGAGCCACCACTGACCTCACAACCACAAACAGCAGCCATGGGCCTAGCACTGGCCTATCATGCAGGGAGACCTAACTGACCTCACAATTGAAAAGAGCAGCCATGGGCCTAGCACTGGCCTAGCAGGCACTGAGCCACAAGTGACCTCACAACCACAAACAGCAGCCATGGGCCTAGCACTGGCCTAGCAGGCACTGAGCCACAAGTGACCTCACAACCACAAACTGCAGCCATGGGCCTAGCACTGGCCTAGCAGGCACTGAGCCACAACTGACCTCACAACCACAAACAGCAGCCATGGGCCTAGCACTGGCCTATCAGGAACTGAGCCACACGCGACCTCACAACCACAAACAGCAGCCATGGGCCTAGCACTGGCCTAGCAGGCACTGAGCCACCACTGAACTCACAACCACAGACAGCAGCCATGGGCCTAGCACTGGCCTAGCAGGCACTGAGCCACAAGTGACCTCACAACCACAAACAGCAGCCATGGGCCTAGCACTGGCCTAGCAGGCACTGAGCCACAAGTGACCTCACAACCACAAACAGCAGCCATGGGCCTAGCACTGGCCTAGCAGGCACTGAGCCACCACTGAACTCACAACCACAGACAGCAGCCATGGGCCTAGCACTGGCCTAGCAGGCACTGAGCCACAAGTGACCTCACAACCACAAACAGCAGCCATGGGCCTAGCACTGGCCTAGCAGGCACTGAGCCACCACTGAACTCATAACCACAAACAGCAGCCATGGGCCTAGCACTGGCCTAGCAGGCACTGAGCCACCACTGAAATCACAGCCACAAACAGCAGCCATGGGCCTAGCACTGGCCTAGCAGGCACTGAGACACAAGTGACCTCACAACCACAAACAGCAGCCATGGGCCTAGCACTGGCCTATCAGGCACTGAGCCACAAGTGACCTCACAAACACAAACAGCAGCCATGGGCCTAGCACTGGCCTATGAGTCAGTGAGCCACAAGTGACCTCACAACCACAAAGAGCAGCCATGGGCCTAGCACTGGCCTAGCAGGCACTGAGCCACAACTGACCTCACAAACACAAACAGCAGCCATGGGCCTAGCACTGGCCTAGCAGGCACTGAGCCACAACTGACCTCAAAACCACAAACAGCAGCCATGGGCCTAGCACTGGCCTAGCAGGCACTGAGCCACAAGTGACCTCACAACCACAAACAGCAGCCATGGGCCTAGCACTGGCCTAGCAGGCACTGAGCCACCACTGACCTCACAACCACAAACAGCAGCCATGGGCCTAGCACTGGCCTATCATGCAGGGAGACCTAACTGACCTCACAATTGAAAAGAGCAGCCATGGGCCTAGCACTGGCCTAGCAGGCACTGAGCCACAAGTGACCTCACAACCACAAACAGCAGCCATGGGCCTAGCACTGGCCTAGCAGGCACTGAGCCACAAGTGACCTCACAACCACAAACTGCAGCCATGGGCCTAGCACTGGCCTAGCAGGCACTGAGCCACAACTGACCTCACAACCACAAACAGCAGCCATGGGCCTAGCACTGGCCTATCAGGAACTGAGCCACACGCGACCTCACAACCACAAACAGCAGCCATGGGCCTAGCACTGGCCTAGCAGGCACTGAGCCACCACTGAACTCACAACCACAGACAGCAGCCATGGGCCTAGCACTGGCCTAGCAGGCACTGAGCCACAAGTGACCTCACAACCACAAACAGCAGCCATGGGCCTAGCACTGGCCTAGCAGGCACTGAGCCACAAGTGACCTCACAACCACAAACAGCAGCCATGGGCCTAGCACTGGCCTAGCAGGCACTGAGCCACCACTGAACTCACAACCACAGACAGCAGCCATGGGCCTAGCACTGGCCTAGCAGGCACTAGCCACACGAGACCTCACAACCACAAACAGCAGCCATGGGCCTAGCACTAGCCTATCATGCACTGAGCCACAAGTGACCTCACAACCACAAACAGCAGCCATGGGCACCTAGCACTGGCCTATCAGGCACTGAGCCACAACTGACCTCACAACCACAAACAGCAGCCATGGGCCTAGCACTGGCCTAGCAGGCACTGAGCCACCACTGAACTCATAACCACAAACAGCAGCCATGGGCCTAGCACTGGCCTAGCAGGCACTGAGCCACCACTGAAATCACAGCCACAAACAGCAGCCATGGGCCTAGCACTGGCCTAGCAGGCACTGAGACACAAGTGACCTCACAACCACAAACAGCAGCCATGGGCCTAGCACTGGCCTATCAGGCACTGAGCCACAAGTGACCTCACAAACACAAACAGCAGCCATGGGCCTAGCACTGGCCTAGCAGGCACTGAGCCACCACTGACCTCACAACCACAAACAGCAGCCATGGGCCTAGCACTGGCCTAGCAGGCACTGAGCCACCACTGAACTCACAACCACAAACAGCAGCCATGGGCCTAGCACTGGCCTATGAGTCAGTGAGCCACCACTGACCTCACAACCACAAACAGCAGCCATGGGCCTAGCACTGGCCTAGCAGGCACTGAGCCACCACTGACCTCACAACCACAAATAGAATCCATACACGTAGCACTGGCCTATCACGCACTGAGCCACAAGTGACCTCACAACCACAAAGAGCAGCCATGGGCCTAGCACTGGCCTAGCAGGCACTGAGCCACAACTGACCTCACAACCACAAACAGCAGCCATGGGCCTAGCACTGGCCTATGAGTCAGTGAGCCACAAGTGACCTCACAACCACAAACAGCAGCCATGGGCACCTAGCACTGGCCTAGCAGGCACTGAGAGCCAACTGACTTCACAATTGAAAGCAGAAGCCATGGTCCTAGCACTGGCCTATCCGGCATTAAGCCGCAAGTGACCTCACAACCACAAACAGCAGCCATGGGCCTAGCACTGGCCTATCAGGCACTGAGACCCAACTGACTTCACAATTGAAAGCAGCAGCCATGGGCCTAGCACTGGCCTAGCAGGCACTGAGCCACAAGTGACCTCACAACCACAAACAGCAGCCATGGGCCTAGCACTGGCCTAGCAGGCACTGAGACACAAGTGACCTCACAACCACAAACTGCAGCCATGGGCCTAGCACTGGCCTAGCAGGCACTGAGCCACAAAGGACCTCACAACCACAAACAGCAGCCATGGGCCTAGCACTGGCCTATCAGGAACTGAGCCACACGCGACCTCACAACCACAAACAGCAGCCATGGGCCTAGCACTAGCCTATCATGCACTGAGCCACAAGTGACCTCACAACCACAAACAGCAGCCATGGGCCTAGCACTGGCCTAGCAGGCACTGAGCCACAAGTGACCTCACAACCACAAACAGCAGCCATGGGCCTAGCACTGGCCTATCAGGCACTGAGACACCACTGAACTCACAACCACAAACAGCAGCCATGGGCCTAGCACTAGCCTATCAGGTACTAGCCACAACTGACCTCACAACCACAAACAGCAGCCATGGGCCTAGCACTGGCCTATCAGGCACTGAGCCACAACTGACCTCACAACCACAAACAGCAGCCATGGGCCTAGCACTGGCCTAGCAGGCACTGAGACCCAACTGACCTCACAACCACAAACAGCAGCCATGGGCCTAGCACTGGCCTAGCAGGCACTGAGCCACAAGTGACCTCACAACCACAAAGAGCAGCCATGGGCCTAGCACTGGCCTAGCAGGCACTGAGCCACAAGGGACCTCACAACCACAAAGAGCAGCCATGGGCCTAGCACTGGCCTAGCAGGCACTGAGCCACACGCGACCTCACAACCACAAACAGCAGCCATGGGCCTAGCACTGGCCTATCAGGAACTGAGCCACACGCGACCTCACAACCACAAACAGCAGCCATGGGCCTAGCACTGGCCTAGCAGGCACTGAGCCACAAGGGACCTCACAACCACAAAGAGCAGCCATGGGCCTAGCACTGGCCTAGCAGGCACTGAGCCACACGCGACCTCACAACCACAAACAGCAGCCATGGGCCTAGCACTGGCCTATCAGGAACTGAGCCACACGCGACCTCACAACCACAAACAGCAGCCATGGGCCTAGCACTGGCCTAGCAGGCACTGAGCCACCACTGAACTCACAACCACAGACAGCAGCCATGGGCCTAGCACTGGCCTATCAGGCACTAGCCACACGAGACCTCACAACCACAAACAGCAGCCATGGGCCTAGCACTGGCCTATCAGGCCCTGTGCCACAAGTGACCTCACAAACACAAACAGCAGCCATGGGCCTAGCACTGGCCTATCAGGCACTGAGACCCAACTGACTTCACAATTGAAAGCAGCAGCCATGGGCCTAGCACTGGCCTAGCAGGCACTGAGCCACCACTGACCTCACAACCACAAACAGCAGCCATGGGCCTAGCACTGGCCTATCATGCAGGGAGACCTAACTGACCTCACAATTGAAAAGAGCAGCCATGGGCCTAGCACTGGCCTAGCAGGCACTGAGCCACAAGTGACCTCACAACCACAAACAGCAGCCATGGGCCTAGCACTGGCCTAGCAGGCACTGAGCCACAAGTGACCTCACAACCACAAACAGCAGCCATGGGCCTAGCACTGGCCTAGCAGGCACTGAGCCACAACTGACCTCACAACCACAAACAGCAGCCATGGGCCTAGCACTGGCCTAGCAGGCACTGAGCCACAAGTGACCTCACAACCACAAACAGCAGCCATGGGCCTAGCACTGGCCTAGCAGGCACTGAGCCACAAGTGACCTCACAACCACAAACAGCAGCCATGGGCCTAGCACTGGCCTAGCAGGCACTGAGCCACCACTGAACTCACAACCACAGACAGCAGCCATGGGCCTAGCACTGGCCTAGCAGGCACTAGCCACACGAGACCTCACAACCACAAACAGCAGCCATGGGCCTAGCACTGGCCTATCACGCACTAGCCACACGAGACCTCACAACCACAAACAGCAGCCATGGGCACCTAGCACTAGCCTATCAGGTACTAGCCGCAACTGACCTCACAACCACAAACAGCAGCCATGGGCCTAGCACTGGCCTAGCAGGCACTGAGCCACCACTGACCTCACAACCACAAACAGCAGCCATGGGCCTAGCACTGGCCTAGCAGGCACTGAGCCACCACTGACCTCACAACCACAAACAGCAGCCATGGGCCTAGCACTGGCCTAGCAGGCACTGAGCCACCACTGAACTCACAACCACAAACAGCAGCCATGGGCCTAGCACTGGCCTATGAGTCAGTGAGCCACCACTGACCTCACAACCACAAACAGCAGCCATGGGCCTAGCACTGGCCTAGCAGGCACTGAGCCACCACTGACCTCACAACCACAAATAGAATCCATACACGTAGCACTGGCCTATCACGCACTGAGCCACAAGTGACCTCACAACCACAAACAGCAGCCATGGGCCTAGCACTGGCCTGTCAGGCACTGAGACACAAGTGACCTCACAACCACAAACAGCAGCCATGGGCACCTAGCACTGGCCTATCAGGCACTGAGCCACAACTGACCTCACAACCACAAACAGCAGCCATGGGCCTAGCACTGGCCTAGCAGGCACTGAGCCACCACTGAACTCATAACCACAAACAGCAGCCATGGGCCTAGCACTGGCCTAGCAGGCACTGAGCCACCACTGAAATCACAGCCACAAACAGCAGCCATGGGCCTAGCACTGGCCTAGCAGGCACTGAGACACAAGTGACCTCACAACCACAAACAGCAGCCATGGGCCTAGCACTGGCCTATCAGGCACTGAGCCACAAGTGACCTCACAAACACAAACAGCAGCCATGGGCCTAGCACTGGCCTAGCAGGCACTGAGCCACAACTGACCTCACAACCACAAACAGCAGCCATGGGCCTAGCACTGGCCTATCACGCACTAGCCACACGAGACCTCACAACCACAAACAGCAGCCATGGGCACCTAGCACTAGCCTATCAGGTACTAGCCGCAACTGACCTCACAACCACAAACAGCAGCCATGGGCCTAGCACTGGCCTAGCAGGCACTGAGCCACCACTGACCTCACAACCACAAACAGCAGCCATGGGCCTAGCACTGGCCTAGCAGGCACTGAGCCACCACTGACCTCACAACCACAAACAGCAGCCATGGGCCTAGCACTGGCCTAGCAGGCACTGAGCCACCACTGAACTCACAACCACAAACAGCAGCCATGGGCCTAGCACTGGCCTATGAGTCAGTGAGCCACCACTGACCTCACAACCACAAACAGCAGCCATGGGCCTAGCACTGGCCTAGCAGGCACTGAGCCACCACTGACCTCACAACCACAAATAGAATCCATACACGTAGCACTGGCCTATCACGCACTGAGCCACAAGTGACCTCACAACCACAAAGAGCAGCCATGGGCCTAGCACTGGCCTAGCAGGCACTTAGCCACAAGTGACCTCACAACCACAAACTGCAGCCATGGGCCTAGCACTGGCCTAGCAGGCACTGAGCCACAAGTGACCTCACAACCACAAAGAGCAGCCATGGGCCTAGCACTGGCCTAGCAGGCACTGAGCCACAACTGACCTCACAACCACAAACAGCAGCCATGGGCCTAGCACTGGCCTATGAGTCAGTGAGCCACAAGTGACCTCACAACCACAAACAGCAGCCATGGGCCTAGCACTGGCCTAGCAGGCACTGAGAGCCAACTGACTTCACAGTTGAAAGCAGAAGCCATGGTCCTAGCACTGGCCTATCCGGCATTAAGCCGCAAGTGACCTCACAACCACAAACAGCAGCCATGGGCCTAGCACTGGCCTATCAGGCACTGAGACCCAACTGACTTCACAATTGAAAGCAGCAGCCATGGGCCTAGCACTGGCCTAGCAGGCACTGAGCCACAAGTGACCTCACAACCACAAACAGCAGCCATGGGCCTAGCACTGGCCTAGCAGGCACTGAGACACAAGTGACCTCACAACCACAAAGAGCAGCCATGGGCCTAGCACTGGCCTAGCAGGCACTGAGCCACACGCGACCTCACAACCACAAACAGCAGCCATGGGCCTAGCACTGGCCTATCAGGAACTGAGCCACACGCGACCTCACAACCACAAACAGCAGCCATGGGCCTAGCACTGGCCTAGCAGGCACTGAGCCACAACTGACCTCACAACCACAAACAGCAGCCATGGGCCTAGCACTGGCCTAGCAGGCACTGAGCCACAAGTGACCTCACAACCACAAACAGCAGCCATGGGCCTAGCACTAGCCTATCAGGTACTAGCCACAACTGACCTCACAACCACAAACAGCAGCCATGGGCCTAGCACTGGCCTATCAGGCACTGAGACACCACTGAACTCACAACCACAAACAGCAGCCATGGGCCTAGCACTGGCCTAGCAGGCACTGAGCCACAAGTGACCTCACAAACACAAACAGCAGCCATGGGCCTAGCACTGGCCTATCAGGCACTGAGCCACAAGTGACCTCACAACCACAAACAGCAGCCATGGGCCTAGCACTGGCCTAGCAGGCACTGAGACACCACTGACCTCACAACCACAAACAGCAGCCATGGGCCTAGCACTGGCCTAGCAGGCACTGAGCCACAAGTGACCTCACAACCACAAACAGCAGCCATGGGCCTAGCACTGGCCTAGCAGGCACTGAGCCACACGCGACCTCACAACCACAAAGAGCAGCCATGGGCCTAGCACTGGCCTATCAGGCACTGAGCCACACGCGACCTCACAACCACAAACAGCAGCCATGGGACTAGCACTGGCCTATCAGGCACTGAGCCACACGCGACCTCACAACCACAAACAGCAGCCATGGGCCTAGCACTGGCCTATCAGGCACTGAGACACCACTGAACTCACAACCACAAACAGCAGCCATGGGCCTAGCACTAGCCTATCAGGTACTAGCCACAACTGACCTCACAACCACAAACAGCAGCCATGGGCCTAGCACTGGCCTATCAGGCACTGAGACACCACTGAACTCACAACCACAAACAACAGCCATGGGCCTAGCACTGGCCTAGCAGGCACTGAGCCACAAGTGACCTCACAAACACAAACAGCAGCCATGGGCCTAGCACTGGCCTAGCAGGCACTGAGCCACAAGTGACCTCACAACCACAAACAGCAGCCATGGGCCTAGCACTGGCCTAGCAGGCACTGAGACCCAACTGACCTCACAACCACAAACAGCAGCCATGGGCCTAGCACTGGCCTAGCAGGCACTGAGCCACAAGTGACCTCACAAACACAAACAGCAGCCATGGGCCTAGCACTGGCCTAGCAGGCACTGAGCCACAAGGGACCTCACAACCACAAAGAGCAGCCATGGGCCTAGCACTGGCCTAGCAGGCACTGAGCCACACGCGACCTCACAACCACAAACAGCAGCCATGGGCCTAGCACTGGCCTATGAGTCAGTGAGCCACACGCGACCTCACAACCACAAACAGCAGCCATGGGCCTAGCACTGGCCTATCAGGAACTGAGCCACACGCGACCTCACAACCACAAACAGCAGCCATGGGCCTAGCACTGGCCTAGCAGGCACTGAGCCATCACTGAACTCACAACCACAGACAGCAGCCATGGGCCTAGCACTGGCCTATCAGGCACTAGCCACACGAGACCTCACAACCACAAACAGCAGCCATGGGCCTAGCACTGGCCTATCAGGCCCTGTGCCACAAGTGACTCACAACCACAAACAGCAGCCACGGGCCTAGCACTGGCCTATCAGGCACTGAGACCCAACTGACTTCACAATTGAAAGCAGCAGCCATGGGCCTAGCACTGGCCTAGCAGGCACTGAGCCACAACTGACCTCACAACCACAAACAGCAGCCATGGGCCTAGCACTGGCCTATGAGTCAGTGAGCCACAAGTGACCTCACAACCACAAAGAGCAGCCATGGGCCTAGCACTGGCCTAGCAGGCACTGAGCCACAACTGACCTCACAACCACAAACAGCAGCCATGGGCCTAGCACTGGCCTATGAGTCAGTGAGCCACAAGTGACCTCACAACCACAAACAGCAGCCATGCGCCTAGCACTGGCCTAGCAGGCACTGAGCCACAAGTGACCTCACAACCACAAACAGCAGCCATGGGCCTAGCACTGGCCTATCAGGCACTGAGCCACAACTGACCTCACAACCACAAACAGCAGCCATGGGCCTAGCACTGGCCTAGCAGGCACTGAGCCACAAGTGACCTCACAACCACAAACAGCAGCCATGGGATTAGCACTGGCCTATCAGGCACTGAGCCACAAGTGACCTCACAACCACAAACAGCAGCCATGGGCCTAGCACTGGCCTAGCAGGCACTAGCCACACGAGACCTCACAACCACAAACAGCAGCCATGGGCCTAGCACTAGCCTATCATGCACTGAGACTCAAGTGACCTCACAACCACAAACAGCAGCCATGGGCCTAGCACTGGCCTATCATGCACTGAGCCACAAGTGACCTCACAACCACAAACAGCAGCCATGGGCCTAGCACTGGCCTGTCAGGCACTGAGACACAAGTGACCTCACAACCACAAACAGCAGCCATGGGCACCTAGCACTGGCCTATCAGGCACTGAGCCACAACTGACCTCACAACCACAAACAGCAGCCATGGGCCTAGCACTGGCCTAGCAGGCACTGAGCCACCACTGACCTCACAACCACAAACAGCAGCCATGGGCCTAGCACTGGCCTATCATGCAGGGAGACCTAACTGACCTCACAATTGAAAAGAGCAGCCATGGGCCTAGCACTGGCCTAGCAGGCACTGAGCCACAAGTGACCTCACAACCACAAACAGCAGCCATGGGCCTAGCACTGGCCTAGCAGGCACTGAGACACAAGTGACCTCACAACCACAAACTGCAGCCATGGGCCTAGCACTGGCCTAGCAGGCACTGAGCCACAAGTGACCTCACAACCACAAAGAGCAGCCATGGGCCTAGCACTGGCCTAGCAGGCACTGAGCCACCACTGACCTCACAACCACAGACAGCAGCCATGGGCCTAGCACTGGCCTAGCAGGCACTGAGCCACCACTGAACTCACAACCACAAACAGCAGCCATGGGCCTAGCACTGGCCTATGAGTCAGTGAGCCACAAGTGACCTCACAACCACAAACAGCAGCCATGGGCACCTAGCACTGGCCTAGCAGGCACTGAGAGCCAACTGACTTCACAATTGAAAGCAGAAGCCATGGTCCTAGCACTGGCCTATCCGGCACTAAGCCGCAAGTGACCTCACAACCACAAACAGCAGCCATGGGCCTAGCACTGGCCTATCAGGCACTGAGACCCAACTGACTTCACAATTGAAAGCAGCAGCCATGGGCCTAGCACTGGCCTAGCAGGCACTGAGCCACAAGTGACCTCACAACCACAAACAGCAGCCATGGGCCTAGCACTGGCCTATCAGGCACTGAGACACCACTGAACTCACAACCACAAACAACAGCCATGGGCCTAGCACTGGCCTAGCAGGCACTGAGCCACAAGTGACCTCACAAACACAAATAGAAGCCATACACCTAGCACTGGCCTAGCAGGCACTGAGCCACAAGTGACCTCACAAACACAAACAGCAGCCATGGGCCTAGCACTGGCCTAGCAGGCACTGAGCCACAAGTGACCTCACAACCACAAACAGCAGCCATGGGCCTAGCACTGGCCTATCAGGCACTGAGACACCACTGAAATCACAACCACAAACAACAGCCATGGGCCTAGCACTGGCCTAGCAGGCACTGAGCCACAAGTGACCTCACAACCACAAAGAGCAGCCATGGGCCTAGCACTGGCCTAGCAGGCACTGAGACACAAGTGACCTCACAAACACAAACAGCAGCCATGGGCCTAGCACTGGCCTATCAGGCACTGAGCCACAAGTGACCTCACAACCACAAACAGCAGCCATGGGCCTAGCACTGGCCTATCAGGCACTGAGGCACAAGTGACCTCACAACCACAAACAGCAGCCATGGGCCTAGCACTGGCCTAGCAGGCACTGAGCCACCACTGACCTCACAACCACAAATAGAAGCCATACACCTAGCACTGGCCTATCAGGCACTGAGCCACAAGTGACCTCACAACCACAAACAGCAGGCATGAAACTAGCACTGGCCTATCAGACAGGGAGACCTAACTGACTTCACAATTGAAAGCAGCAGCCATGGGCCTAGCACTGGCCTAGCAGGCACTTAGACACAAGTGACCTCACAACCACAAACAGCAGCCATGGGCCTAGCACTGGCCTATCAGGCACTGAGCCACCACTGAACTCACAACCACAAACAGCAGCCATGGGCCTAGCACTGGCCTAGCAGGCACTGAGCCACCACTGACCTCACAACCACAAATAGAAGCCATACACCTAGCACTGGCCTATCACGCACTGAGCCACAAGTGACCTCACAACCACAAACAGCAGCCATGGGCCTAGCATTGGCCTAGCAGGCACTGAGCCACCACTGAACTCACAACCACAAACAGCAGCCATGGGCCTAGCACTGGCCTAGCAGGCACTGAGCCACAACTGACCTCACAACCACAAACAGCAGCCATGGGCCTAGCACTGGCCTAGCAGGCACTGAGCCACAAGTGACCTCACAACCACAAACAGCAGCCATGCGCCTAGCACTGGCCTATCAGGCCCTGTGCCACAAGTGACCTCACAACCACAAAGAGCAGCCATGGGCCTAGCACTGGCCTAGCAGGCACTTAGACACAAGTGACCTCACAACCACAAACAGCACCCAGGCACCTAGCACGGGCCTATCAGGTACTAGCCACAACTGACCTCACAAACACAAACAGCAGCCATGCGCCTAGCACTGGCCTATCAGGCACGGAGCCACAAGTGACCTCACAACCACAAACTGCAGCCATGGGCCTAGCACTGGCCTAGCAGGCACTGAGCCACAACTGACCTCACAACCACAAACAGCAGCCATGGGCCTAGCACTGGCCTATGAGTCAGTGAGCCACAAGTGACCTCACAACCACAAACAGCAGCCATGGGCCTAGCACTGGCCTATGAGGCACTGAGCCACAAGTGACCTCACAACCACAAACAGCAGCCATGGGCCTAGCACTGGCCTAGCAGGCACTGAGCCACCACTGACCTCACAACCACAAATAGAAGCCATACACCTAGCACTGGCCTATCAGGCACTGAGCCACAAGTGACCTCACAACCACAAACAGCAGCCATGGGCCTAGCACTGGCCTAGCAGGCACTGAGCCACAAGTGACCTCACAACCACAAACAGCAGCCATGGGCCTAGCACTGGCCTATCAGGCCCTGTGCCACAAGTGACCTCACAACCACAAACAGCAGCCATGGGCCTAGCACTGGCCTATCAGGCACTGAGCCACAAGTGACCTCACAACCACAAACAGCAGCCATGGGCCTAGCACTGGCCTAGCAGGCACTGAGCCACAAGTGACCTCACAACCACAAACAGCAGCCATGGGCCTAGCACTGGCCTATCAGGCCCTGTGCCACAAGTGACCTCACAACCACAAACAGCAGCCATGGGCCTAGCACTGGCCTATCAGGCACTGAGCCACAAGTGACCTCACAAACACAAACAGCAGCCATGGGCCTAGCACTGGCCTAGCAGGCACTGAGCCACCACTGAACTCACAACCACAAACAGCAGCCATGGGCCTAGCACTGGCCTAGCAGGCACTGAGCCACCACTGACCTCACAACCACAAATACAAGCCATACACCTAGCACTGGCCTATCAGGCACTGAGCCACAAGTGACCTCACAACCACAAACTGCAGCCATGGGCCTAGCACTGGCCTAGCAGGCACTGAGCCACCACTGAACTCACAACCACAAAGAGCAGCCATGGGCCTAGCACTGGCCTAGCAGGCACTGAGCCACAACTGACCTCACAACCACAAACAGCAGCCATGGGCACCTAGCACTGGCCTAGCAGGCACTGAGAGCCAACTGACTTCACAATTGAAAGCAGAAGCCATGGTCCTAGCACTGGCCTATCCGGCACTAAGCCGCAAGTGACCTCACAACCACAAACAGCAGCCATGGGCCTAGCACTGGCCTATCAGGCACTGAGAGCCAACTGACTTCACAATTGAAAGCAGCAGCCATGGGCCTAGCACTGGCCTAGCAGGCACTGAGCCACAAGTGACCTCACAACCACAAAGAGCACCCAGGCACCTAGCACGGGCCTATCAGGTACTAGCCACAACTGACCTCACAACCACAAACAGCAGCCATGCGCCTAGCACTGGCCTAGCAGGCACTGAGCCACCACTGAACTCACAACCACAAACTGCAGCCATGGGCCTAGCACTGGCCTAGCAGGCACTGAGCCACAACTGACCTCACAACCACAAACAGCAGCCATGGGCCTAGCACTGGCTTAGCAGGCACTGAGCCACAAGTGACCTCACAACCACAAACAGCAGCCATGCGCCTAGCACTGGCCTATCAGGCACTGAGCCACAAGTGACCTCACAAACACAAAGAGCAGCCATGGGCCTAGCACTGGCCTATGAGGCACTGAGCCACAAGTGACCTCACAACCACAAACAGCAGCCATGGGCCTAGCACTGGCCTAGCAGGCACTGAGCCACCACTGAACTCACAACCACAAACAGCAGCCATGGGCCTAGCACTGGCCTAGCAGGCACTGAGCCACAACTGACCTCACAACCACAAACAGCAGCCATGGGCCTAGCACTGGCCTAGCAGGCACTGAGCCACAAGTGACCTCACAACCACAAACAGTGATATTGTATTTCCTTTTTGCCTGTCATTTATAGATTCAGAACTGGCCTAACAGTGTGTATCAAAGGAAGTTGCGTGCTTCTTGCCTATCCCATTCCGAGCAAGTAGTGACTTCACAGGCTTCATCAAAGCCATGCGCCATCTGCTGGCCTATTATATAGGAAGGCAAGAATGACCTCACAAGCGAAAACAGCAGCCATGTGCCCACCACTGGCCTCTCAATACTGAAACAAAAGTGACCTCACAGTCTGCATTGAAGCCACGTGCATGCTCCTCACCTAGCACGGACTGAGGCACACCATCCCCAGAAGCACAAACAACACTAATCTCCATTCTGCTGCTCTACCAGGTGCTCCTGCACCTGTACAAAAAGAAGCAATGTGTCTGCTGGTGGCCTAGGAAATACTAAGCCTGAATGACTTCATAAACACAAACATCAGCAATATGCATCGAGCTGGTCTGTCAGGTGCTGAGGCTGAAGTGAAAGGAGAGGAGAAGCTCACCTGGGCCACTTGCATGTCCCTTGATTACGCTGTTAGCACTCCCTACAGAACAGTCTTCTGCAAACACCTTTCATCTCCTGGCAAGACTCTCTCCAGGTCATGGCACAGCTCCACTCTGGCACCCTGGCAACAAATCACAAAAGGGAACCATTGGTCTTGCTTTTCCTTTAGTACCATCAAGTCCCAGCTGGGAGCCTTTGCACTGCAGCACCTACACAATGACAGCAGGGTGCCACTTCCATTTCTGGTGCATTTCTAGGGACAGAGACCAGCTGAGGGAGCAGCTGCACTGCAAAGGGTTGCTGACACTGTCACATCAACTCAGCACTGCAGCAGGCATCAACCTGACGCCAGACCTCTGCTCTGCCACCTAGTCTAGAAACACACTGTCTCTGCCCCACAGAGCTGCCTCTTCTGGTCAATACAACCAGGTGCCAGCACGAAGAGATGGATGCAGGACACTCACTTCTTGCACACTCCTCAGCCACTGCTCTGCTCGCTGCCTTCCCTTGGCTCCTCAACCCAGACACTCAGGCAAGCTCTTGCAGTAACATCACAAGGTGGCCAAGGCACTCTAGGCTCACAAGGCCTGTGCAAATGAGCAGCACAAGATCAGGCAGGGACAGAGCTGCCTCCTGGGGCGATGCTGCTCTTTTCAGAGGGAAGAATCTTGCTTTCTTTGGGCACAGCAGGCTGCTGCTTCCCACCCCCATCCCCTCAGGAACCTCCAGCTTGGGATGGGGGGATGGGGATTTTGGTTAGTAAAACAAAGGTTACAGATACAATGCAGAAACACTTGAGAGTCCAGAAGGCCTCCTGAGCCCAATGTAACCTTGGTTCCTTTCCTTTAGTTACTTAGACAAGGAGCCCTGGGGAAGGGCAAAAGTGTGCAGAGGCTTTGACATGAGATGCAAATAATGAGACCTGAGGGCTGGGTGCCATGGGCACCTGACCCTGGGCACCTTGTCACCCCTCACAGAGCCAGAAACCCAAGAGCTGCCAGACTTCCTCAGGTCAAGCTACAGAGGCTTTGCGGCACTCACACAAAGGCACTCAAGACATGCGGGCATTTATTATCAGGGTTTTGGACTCGTCCTATATGGCACCACAACCTTCTAGGAAAAGGAGGGGACACAACAGCATTTGCTGAGCGGGCTGGCAGTAGCAGCAGTTGTGGGACGTGGAATTTGCAGCACAGCAGAGGTACCAGGAGGTGAACCCACACCCCAAGTCACCCACAGAAGCCAGGCGCATCTATGGAAGCCTTCGCATCCATACGTAGCTTCTTCTCATTCACTTGCAGCTGCTTTCACAGAGGGCTCATGATGTCGGCAAAGATGTTGACAGGCACAGGGACACACCCTGGCATCCTGCCTCCACCCTCAGGGGCTCCAGGATTGCACTAGGAACCTCCATGAGTGGAGCAAACTAGAAAGAAAGAAGCGGAGTGTTACTGTCAGTTCTGCTGGCCTTACAGAGTCTCAACAGGCAGGGGCAAATGTCTCCCCTCCATGCTGAGCTGTACTGGTGAAAAAAGGCCCCAAGATGCCTCCTCTACTGGGACCTGCCTTGAGCAGGGCATTGCATCCCTACCTCCACATGTCTCCCCCACTGCAGCCTCATGGAATCTGCTCTTCTGAGACTCTTCCCAAAGGCACCAGCGGCTTTGGAGATGCCACCTCCAACGCTCACCAAGGACAGGTGTCTCAGAGCCACCCATTGCCCTGAGAGGCCTGACTTCTCATGAGGTGGCATCTCCCCTCTCTGCAAGGGTCTGCGTAGGCACAAAGTGGAGAAATGGCTCTGACTGCTTTGATTAACTACCCATCTCTCTGAGGGATTGGAATGGATTAGGGTCTGGGATGGGAAGATGCAACGAGCGTCCAGCTGCAACAGAAATCCTTTAAGGAGGGAGAAGAGGACTTTCTCCAGGGGAGTCAGTAAAATCCTAAAGACTCACGGAAGCATCAAGACCTTCAGAAACTGCAAGCCGGAACCTCAGCTGACAGAAACCACCAAACTGTGAGCAGCCCTGCCTCGCACCAGGATGCTCCAAGGAGACAAAACAGTCACCAACAGTCCTCACCCAGGTCTCCCAGAAGGATACCGTGATGGCAGGTTGGGCTCTGGGAGCAGAGCACTGCTCTCTCCAGCCACCTCCTCCCACACTGAGCAGCAAACACTGGGGCCACGACACGGCTCCACCACAGGGCACCCCACACTGTGACACGCCACTGCCCCCACACCTCACAGAGGGTTGGCAGCCAACACGTGCCTCTGCATCAGCGACACACAGGCCACAGCACCACACATGGCAGCAGACAGCGCACCCACAAGGGCCCCACAACACACAAAGCCCAACTCTCCAGCCCTTCCAGTCCCTTCTAGGCCTCCAAGGCCTTGCAACAGGCACTGCCTCTGAACATCCACTCACGGCCCGGGGCCTGCTCACTTCCCACCTCCAGGATGCAGAGAGCAAGTGCTCTCACAGGGGCTGGTCAGGCCAGCTCTTGCCTCTCGCTTGGGCCTCAACTTCTCTGAACAAGAAATCTCTTGGAAAATGTGGCAGATACCTTTTTGGGGGGTGACACTCCTCCTGTCTCCTCCAACAGCCTTTGCACCCATTCTCCAATGACTGCATATGTGGACAGAAAATCAGAGACCTCTAACGCGTTACAGTTCCAAATGTGTCAGAAAAGCAGGTGGACACCTCAAAGACAGAGACAGCATTCAGACCTGGCAGGAAAATCTCACAAGCTCCCTGCTGTTTTGACAGGGGCAATTTCTAAAGCACACACACCCTGGCAATAAGAGATTACTAACACCACTGCTCACACCAGCACTAGATTCATTTAGCAGCCTCAAAAGTCTAGCTGGACTCCCTAGCTGACCAGCAGGAGGCTGCAAGCTTCTACTTAGCAACAAGTGGAATGTCAAACTCTATGTCCATATTCACCACAGAACATCATCCGCATTTTAAATGTAGCAGTAGTAGCTCATGATGATGGAGGGGAATAAAATGTGTATCAGATGATGGGGAACATCTGCTTAATTAATGAGTTGCATTTCTGTATTGCTGTGGAGCTCTGCAGGGGTCAATCCCTCCTCTGAGCACACACAACAAACCCAGAAGTGACCTCACCACCAACATCTGAGCCATGTGTCTTCTCCTGACCTGTCAGCTGCTCACATAGAGGTGACCTCACAAGTGCATACCCCCACCACATGCCTGCTGATGGCCTATGCCCTTCAGGGACAGACATTTCCTCCAAATGACTGCCCCATCCACAAACCACTGCTGTTCTATCACGTACCCTGACAAAAGAGACCTCACAAGCAACGTCCACGCCTAGCTGCCTGCTGCTGGCCTAGCAGGGACTCGGAAAGACATGACCTCACAGTCACCATCACAGCCATGTCTCTGACACTGGCCTATAAACCTCAGAGACAGAAGTTCTCTCACTAGAACTTCCCCTGCCATGCGCCAAATGCTGACCTATCAGCTGCTCAGGCAGAAGCGATCGCAAAAAAACAGATACCAGCCATGTTCCTGCTATTGCCCTACCAACTGCTCAGGTAGAAATGACCTCACAAGCACCTTTCCAGCCACATCTCCGTTGCTATCCAATCAGTTCAGCACTCAGAAGTGACCTCACAATCAACAGACAAGTCTTCTTCCTCCAGCTGGCCTATCAGGTGCTCAGGCAGAAATGACCTCATCATCAACAGCCGAGCCATGTGCCTCCTGCTGGCCTATCAGCTACTTACAAAGAATTGTTTTGACACTGGTGATTTTCTGGCATAGCTCTCTTAGTCACTAGTGACCTCACTGCCCACACCCTGACCATGCAGCTGTGGCCATCTGCAACTCCCCCTGCCTCCCCAAGGCTCAGCCAGCTCCTGAGCTGCCTCCCTGATTCACCTCGTGGCTTCACAATGCTCAGAGTGCAGCAAAACACCCATTACGGACCAGTTACTGCCCCAAAAAAAGATTAGCTTTTGCCCAGGTAGTCTCTACCTGTAGCAAGACAGCAGGGCCTCATGTCCCAGGCAGAGGGAGAGGCCTTCCCGCAACTCACAAGTCTGGTTCCTTCCCCAATGCTGAACAAACCCAGCAAATCCTCTACACATCCAGGACAACCAGCATTCTCCTGTTTTATGCCCTGACAAATGGAGACACGCGGAAGGACTCAGGCCAGGGCATCTCAGCTGGTGAAACCAGCACAGCCACAATTCAGCAACTCTTCACCCTGACCTAGGAGCATGGAAAGAACAACGGCAAGTGGGAGCACTGGCCGTTCAGCCACTTTCAAGGCCCTTGACAAGCAAAACAGCTCACACTTACAGAGCTGCTCTGGAAACACCCTTCACGCTGCTGCCAGGGTCAGAGGTCTTGGGGCAAAGCAAGAGGCAGGGAGCAAAAACAGTGGCTAAGGCACGGCGTGACATGCGGGGACAGCCTCTCTCAGAGCCACTCAGAAATGCCGTTTTCAGAACAAAAGACACCTTTGGGAAGGGCCCCTCGCGACGACACCAGCAGCCTGCTCACAGTTTGCCCAGCAGCTCCCAAACGCAGCTCCGAGCAGCACCTGGGGGCTGCGGTGGCAGCAGCAGCTCAGGGAAACGCTTCCAAATGGGTCTCCGACCCCCGGCAGGGGCAAAGCTTCCTGCCCCCCAACCCCAGCAGCCGCCCCGGCCCAGCTGCTCAGGGCAGGCCGGCACGTCTGGCTGCAGGGCAGCTGCCCGCTCTGTCCCCGGTCGCTCTGTGCCGTGCTCACAGCCCCACCAGCCCCTGCTGCAGCTCCTGCAGGAAAGCAGCGCTGGGGCCAGCACCACTGCCCCCGCCCCGGCGGGAGGGCACCCACCAGCAGCTGAAGGCACCCGCAGCGCCGCTCTTGCCCGCTCTCACCTGCTCCCGCCCTCTCCCTTGCTCCAGATTTGCCCCTGCTCCGCTTTCAACTCTCCCCCCCTTTCCACATGCTGAACTCCAATTGACTGACAGAGCCATCAGTCAAACCCAGCCCCACCTTCCTCTTGCTGGCCAATAGGAGGGCAGCACTGCATGTGTTGCCATGGAAACGTTACAGCGTCCTGCTCTGGCAGCCAGCTCTGCCCCATCCCCTCCCCCCCACAGTGGGCGCCATGTTGTGGGCGGCATCATAGGATGTCGCGGGTCCTCGGGACAGCATGGCCCCGTGTGGGCAGGCAGTGCGGGGCCCCAGGGCATGGCTGCTGCCCCGCTGGGGCTGGGCTCTGCTGCAGGGGCCCTGTGGGACTCCTGGCTGCCCTGTGCCTGGGGGCCGTGGGGGGTGCAGGGGAGCAGCTGCGGGGCCTGTACTGGTGCCAGCCCTGGTGCCGGCGCAGGGGCACTGGGCATGGCCGGGGCACTGGAGCCCGTGGGCAGCATCCTGCCAAATGTCAAAGGGGGACCCACTCCCAGGGCAACCTGGCCATGGATTGCCCCCCATCCTGCACAAGTGGATGGAGGCAGCCCCACAGGATCCTTGGGGCTCAGGGCAGCCCCATCCCCAGGACCCAGGCGTCCTGGCTGCCACACTGTCCCCTGAGCCAGATGGGACCCTCAGGCAGGGCTCTTGTGGCAGCCCCCAGCCCATCATGCCACCCCCACAGCCCGGGACCCACAGATGTTTTTGTAGTTAACCATCTCTGTGCAACACCTTGGGAAGGCGCTCCTGAAGCCCTTACCTTGGGGGAGAGCCACAGGAGCGTTGGGAACAAGGAACTGTGGTGCAGGCTCACGGTCTCAGTTCAGCAATTCTCCATCTCACTTGCCCCCTTGCCCTTGGATTGCCTCTCCAGCCAGGGAGAAGGAGGGATGGTCTTCCCATCGCGTCACCCAGAACTCCTCTCCAATGTGTCCCTTCTCCTCTGCCTGTCCGCCAGGGGCCCCAGCATGGCCCCTCTGCTGTCCCCCATCCTTGCCATGGAGCGGCTCCAAAGAGCAGTGTTGGGGAGCACGTGACCAATGCTCCGCAGCTTCTGGGCCTCGCAGAGAAGTGAGGGTACCGCCATGGCACTGCAGAGACCTCCCTGTGATGTGGCACATCCCACTGTGACCTCAGCTTGTGTCATCTGGGGGCTCAGTAGGTCACCACCATGGAGATGGCACAGCCAGGGAGAGAGCTGAGAGATTTCCCCTCATGTTCTGGAAAGCAGTCACCTCCCGTCACTCGAAGTTATTTTCCAAAACTTGCTGACAAATCCTTCAGGAACATCTCCAGATGGTGCCAAAGGCTGTGAGATAGGAAAAAGGGAGCCCTGGAGAGGACATGTCTGTGTCCCTGCACTGTCAGATCTCCACATTGGGCAGACGTATGTGAGAATGCAGGACTTCCATGTTGTTTTGGGGTTTGCAATTTTTAAAAAAACAGGATCAAAGTCATGTGGGATGAAACAGCACAAAGTGTGGCCACAGGTTGAGATGCTTTGGTGAGCCTCAAAAGTGATTTCTCCTGTGATTTCTCTTTTTGTAGAAGCAGGATGTAGGACAGTATGGGACAGGACGCAGCCTTCCTCCTTGAGGCACCAAAGCAGGCTCTTTGGTTTTCAAAGTCCTCAGCAAGGTTTCTCGGTCTGCGGTGCTTAAGATAGAGATGATATGTCAGAAAAGAGCAAATGTGCCCTTAACACGCATCGTCTGGAGAGCTTTATCTGGGACCCTGGTCCCTGCCATGCTTCATAGCCATGGTTACTGTAGTGCACGAACATGGTGCCACCAATTTTTAAGAATGAAAACGTACTTGGCAATGGTAAAAACTGTGTGAAGTTTTGGGAAAGAGGATTTTTGTCAATTATTGCATTGAGTTATTTTTTGAGAAGATTTCAACTTATGACTAGAATCTCCTTTTGGGGCTTGATTCATTTGACCACACAGAGAGGCTGTTGCTGCCCGAGATGCCCTGGGTTAGCTGTGTTCCCATGTGGTGCTGAAAATTTTGGAGGTGTCTCGTATGTGAACTTAGCTTGTCATTAGGAAATGTATCTGAAAACAACTCAGTTGAGGGAACCTATTTCCCTGCATTGACTAGAAAGGGAAGCCCAGACAGCTGGGTTAGACAGAGACATCTGCACTGATGGGGTCTGGCACGGAGTGAGATCAGCCTCCTCCCTGTTGTCCCCTAAAATGAAGTTGCACTTCATTGACTGTGGAGGGAATAAAAAGGGAGTGTGGCTAGGTGTTTTAGGGACTCCTTTAAAATGTCATGGTAACACAGGTATGTTGAAATTTGTGCAAATTTGGCCATCCAAAAATAGATGAAGCTGGTCCCCCTGCTTTCCTCATCAGTGGAAAGAGCCTGACACCTCAGAGGGTGACATGCTCTGTGCAAAGAGTGAGGAGTGGCATGGACAGCCGTTGGCAGGCATAGTTTTCTGAGCACTGGACTCTGTGTGAGACAGAAAAATATCTTGTTTAATGGTGCAGGCCTGATTATAACAGAAAATTGTAGAAAATGACATTAAAATGAAACAAGAAAGAAATTAAGACAAAGATTTAAAGCAAAGAAATATTTTCTTATACTTTCCAGCTTTTATTTTGTGTTCTTAGTGCCTTTCGTGATTTGTTCTGTTTCAGTCTACTAGTCTTCTGGAGCAATTATGCTTTATCTTTTTGTGCGAAAAGGAAAGTGATTTTCGGAACTGGTGTGGGATGCAGTCACAGGGTCATGGAGGGCTGGTGCCATGGGAGGTGCCCTGATCCCCTCTGCCCAGCCTCTCTCTGCAGCTCCGAGTGGCTCCAGTCTCCCACAGGTCCCCTGTGAGATCTGCTGGGCCCAGGCAGGTGCCTCAGAGACACCGGGGCCTCTCCAAGTGCCACTGGGTGCTTGTGGTTGGACACCTGAGCTCTGCCTGGAAAGGTGAAGAGCTGTTTTCAGCATTAAAAAAAAATAAATATATGAGCCCACTTTCATCAGCTGAAATGACTGAATAATGTTAATAAAATGTCAGTGTTTCCCATGATGACATAATGGAAATTTTGAGGAAGGGCATGAATCTCAGGAGAAGAAATGTTGATCTGCCCCTTAACTTGCGTTACCACTGCTCTGTCTGTTATGCTGTGGTTTTAACCTCACTAATCTTTCACATGGTTCCACATGCCCTGATTAAATTGATCATTTCTATAGTCGACTTTGCGTCAGATGATCTGGACATATGCATTTTCCCTTGTTTCCCAGTTTTCCTCCTTCCCTTACTCTTTATCATTCAGATACTTCTCAACTCTCTAGTTGCTGCTTTGAGCTTCAGGGAGTCTGAAGCTTGCCTCATCTTTCAGCAGTCTAACTGTCTCTTCAACCAACTCCTTCACTGTGTGTCTATCCAGCCTTTCCTATCTATTTGTGAAGAACATTTCAAGGAAGGTTATTCCTTGTAGACCGTGGACCTCACTGGAGACAACTTGGACTTGACATACAGTTGAGGAGTGTATTTTATTTCTTACGACACTGGATCAAGTTTATTTGTGTTTGATGGCAATCAAGACAAATCCTTCTGTGCCTGTTTGCAGCTAGTTGTCTAAAGAAAGCAGGTGGGAATTGGTGCCCATGAGCTGTAACATTCAGCTGCAGCCTTGAGTGGCAAAAGGTTCGCTTTGAACAAGAGCGATTGAAGTCCCCAGTGGCTGATGAGAGAAGTGGCAGGGCTGGGGAGGTGGGGAGGAATACTTTGCATGGCTGTCTGACCTCCAGGATGGTGCTTTTCCTACCTGTCCAGACTTCATTAGGAGACCCTCTGGATCAATATCAGTTGGAGAAGGTGGATATCACTCTAGTTTGTAAGCTGAAAAATAACGAAACCTTTAAAAGCAGAAATGCTTTTTTTTTTTTTTTTTTGATGCTCATTGAAATCTTCCTCTTGTAAATACACTGCTGAAACCTCTCCAATTAGCACAGCACAAGAATTGAAGAGCTGAAGAAAATTATGGGGAGAGGCATGGCTCCTTAGGGGCTTTTGCATTTTAATGACCCCTTGGGTGTCTTTGGTGCTGAGTCCATGAACCTCCAATGCTGAGAGGAGACTGAAGAAACCTCTCAAGAAGTTTATGTCAGAAGCAAATCCCAAGTTTCTTGGAGCGTTAATGGGTCCCACTGAGGGCCATTACACAGAAAGCCTCCCCAGGGGCTGATTAGAGCCGAAAGTTGGAGGCCCTGACTGCAGGTAGGCAAAGGCAATGTGCAGGTGGCTGTGATGCCAAGTCAACCTTGATGTGTGTTATCAAGCAGAATGGCCAAGACCCACAGCCAGCCCCGGGTTAGGGTGATCCTTTCCCTCACATGTTGTTCAGGTCTCTTCCTGGGGGCAGTGTCAGGGTGGGGGGGGTGTGCAATGCTCCCTGGATGTGAGGAGGCAGCAAGACCAGAATGCTGTAAGGAAACGTCATCTTCTCATATGCCCCTGGGGCAGAGACACTAGCCATAGCAAATGGAAGAAAGATCTCAGTTCTGTTGGAGGCTTTCAGCCTTGACATTGCCCTCGGTCATCTCCACCACAGGCTGTCCTATGCTGTCCCAAACCTGCACCTGTTTCCCTGCAGCCTGTAGACACCCAACCTGCTTCCCCACCTTGCTCTCACTGCAGGATCTCCCCACCTTTACTGACATCCCACTGTCCTTGCTGGCTGCTCCTTGAATCAGAAAGCCAGGGGCAGATCACGGAGTTCCTCTGGGTGTCCTGTTACACCACAGCACTACCCTATGAGCAACATTCTCGTTACCTGAAGTGCAGTCTGAACCTCTCAAGATGCACTTTGTGGCTCTTTCCCCTTCTCATGCTGCTTCCCACTACCAAGAAAAGCTCCAGCATCTCTGAAACCACCCTGTCACAGGCAGTCGCAGGCATCTACTCTATAGGCCTTAGCCTCCACTTCAGCAGGCTAAAGCAGCCCAGGTCCCTCAGGCTCTCCATATAGGCCATGTGCTTCAGGCCCCCAGCCCCATCTGGACAGACCTCCTCTGGACCCTCTCCAGTTGCTCCCCATTCCTCCAGCACTGGGCGTACCACACTGGGACACACTGTTCCAGACATGTGGCCACATGAGTGCTGAGTGGAGGGGGATAAGAACTGCCTTTGCCTGCGTGGCCATGCTCTTCCTAATGCAGTCCTGTATTTGGCTGGCCTCATTTGTGGTGAGCACACATCACTGGCTCATATGGCACCCCTCATAATGTCCAGGCCTTCTCCTCAGGGTCACTCCTCTGCCAGTCAGGTCTCTGCCTGTCCTGATGCACATGTTGTTCTGTCCTGCTGATGAGCCTTTCAAAGAGGACAGGATGTGGGGTAGACCCCTGCATACCCCATCTTTCCCTGGCTTCCTGGTCAAGCATGACCCATTCATGAAACCCCTCTGAGCTTGATCATCCAAAAAGCTTTTTGCCCATCTGAATGTCTACTGGACATCCACTACTCTCTTCTCCTCCACAAGTACACGTCTTTTATCACTGAAAGCAATCAGGTGGGTCAGGAACGATTCACCTTCAATAAATCCATGCTGATTGTTACCAAGAACATTCTTCATGATGTGCCCAGAAAGGTGATCTGAGAGGCCTGGCTCCATAATACTCTCCTCACCAACATGAGGCTGAATGGCCTGCAGCTCCCTGGTTTGTCCTTGGGGTCTTTTTTGAAGATGGGCACAACATATTCCTTCTTCTGGTACTTGAGACCTTCCCTGATCTCCACAACATTTCAAAGATGACAGAGAGCAGCCTTGCTGTCAGAGCAGCCAGCTCTCTCCATGTCCATGGATGCCAGCCATCCAATCCCAGAGACTTCTATGGGTTGAGTTGTAGAGACTTAGGTACTGTGAGTTAGTTTTCTCCTCAGGAGTCCTGCCTCTAGGCACAACAGCTGAGGAGACCTTGTGGGTGAAGACGGAAGCCAGGAAGGACTTGACTTCCCCAGACCTCTCTACATCTACTTTTGTTAGAATCCCTGCCCCACTCAGCAGTGAGCCCACATTTCCTTGTTTATTCCTTTACTGTCACTGAAGCAGTGTCTCTATGCCAAGGGAGCTTTGGCTTCCTTAACACCATCCCCACTTTGATGGACAATATTTCTGAATTCCTCCTTTGCAGCCTCGCCCTTCTTCCCCTTTCCGTATGCTGCCTGATTGCCCCAGAGCTCACGTGGGAGTTCCCTGTTTAGCCAAGCTGGTGTCCAGAGATGTCTACTGATTTTACAAACTGTTTGTTATGGAGCATTCTTGTGCTTGACGGGTGCTGTCCTCAATGACCTGCGGGCTTTCCAGAGCTCCTCTGCCCTTCAGAGCTGCCTCCCTTGGTCCGTGCCATGGAAGAGCTGCATACATGCAAGCTACCCCTTCACACACAGGGCATGCCCCTCCTCATCTTGCCTGGTGGTCTCTCCTGAAGAACTTGCACCCTGCCAGTGAAGGACTGTAGTCATGTGAGTGATCCCACCACATCTCAGGTATTCTAGCCATGTGGCACTCCTGTGACAGCTTGTGCATCTCCATTTGCTCCTGCACCCCAAGCTGCATATGTTTGCATACATTTTAATATCAGCACCTCAACTGTGGCCTCAGCCAAAGATTTGTCACAGGAAAACTGTTACCAAGGACCTCATGTATGCAAAGGCTTTGATTGCAAGTGGTGACAGTCTGTCATGGATAGCAGGTGGCAATGTAATGGTGAAAGGAGGTTCCTACTAAGAGAGCAAAGCCTGCAGTGCCCAAGGCCAGGGAGAAACAGAGCTGGGCTGAGCAGGAATGGCAGGAGAGAGTTTGGCTGCCCGAGCTGACTTTGCAGCACCGTTTCACCTGTGACAGACTTCTTGAACCAATCCCCAGGAAGGACAAGGTGCCAGTGAAGAAGTCCCTGGGCCTGAGCAGCCTGTGATCCAGCCAGCCTGAGGTCATCATTAGCCTAGACCCTGTTCATATCATCTGGAGGGGTGAGAAGAGGTTCAGGAGAAGAAGAGCTAGAAGGGTTTGAGAGTGCAGGGACTAGAGCAGAAACCTTGCTGTGATGTGCCTCCCATTTATGCAGCACACATGGATGAAGACAGGATGGACTTTGCCTAAAGGCAGTATTGGGATTCATTTGTCTGGGCACAGGTAGGAACCCCGAGATGCCCTGGGGCACTTGCCCAGCAATCACTCCAAAGGGGCATTGTTTTCCTGTAGGTCCCATGCTGTATCTGCTAGAGACGTGTTTGTGCTGGACACCCCAGGCATCTGAAATGGCCCTGCCAGCCTATTTCTGTGTCATTAGATCAAGTGTCTCCACTGAACTACAACAGCTGTTTTTAACATTGGGATCTTCATCTCTCTCAGTTTCATAGTGAGTGGGGCTCTACTTGTAGCAGGCATCTAGTGTCATTTCTGATGGCCAAGGAAATTTCCCACCTGGCCCCCAGCTGATGCTCTAGGAGGATGTGCATCGGAGTAAGCAGACACTGGCACATGCCTGGGAGCACTTCTGTCTCTTCAACTGTCCCCAGGTGTTTTTGTGTGAGCAACTGACTCCCACCCTCCATCTCCAGTGATTAAAATGGGAGCTTACACAAGGAGCTCCCATGCAGACCTCTATGTTGTGCCGAGTTTTATTTTCACCTCCTGTGAGTTTGTGGAGTTCACGGGAGGGATCTGAATCCCACTCCAGCCCAGGGGCTTCTAAACGGGCATGAGATGCCCAGACTGACTGATCTGAATCAACACCTGAACCATGTGTCCATGAGCTCCCCTCTTTTCCCCTCTAGGTATCCTGCCTTGTTAAGAGATGAGAATGGGGGCTTCCAGAGTGGAACATTTCTACCTTTGATAGATAGTCATCCTCTGATGAAATAAACTGCAATGTTGGAATCAGTCTCTCTCCACTCTTTAGAAAAGGACAATAGGTGATTATTTTAGTCTACTTTAGGGAACATTTCCCAGGAGGAGGGAGCACAAGGGACAGAGAAATTCATGCCTTCAGCTGGGCCCCTGTTCCTGAGTGGGGCCGGGCTTCAGGGATACAGGGAGCTCATGGCAACCTGGCAGCACTGCCCAAAGACAGCTGTGTGCAGGAGCAGCTCCTCTGCAAAGAGTAGCAGGGCTCTGGGCACTGCCTGCTGCTGCTGACATGAGATGAGAGAAGGCAGAGAGAAGTGAAAGGCAGTGTGGAGTGGGAGGCCAGAGGAGAGCTCATTGTGGGAGAAATCTTCACAGCCCTTGACACAGTAAGTCTCTGGCTGCAGGGCAATACTACTGTGATTCCTGGAGGGGTCTTCTGAACCCAGTCCATCCCAAGACTCTTTTTTTAAAGATTGCTCTCCCGACTTCTCCAGTGCAGAGGATGGGGAGAAGCTTCAGAGCAGGGATTCCCTACCACACCGTCACAGGGACAGGGCATCCCTCTCCTTTCTTCCAGGGAGGGCTGCAGGGGTGTGAAACCAGGGTGTGCACGCATGTCTGCATAGACTGCACTTCAGAGCAGGGTCGCTGTGCCCCAGGGTGCTGTGTATCTGGAACAGTGACTCTGACACCTGTGAAGATCAGCCCTCAGCCTGCCTGCGGAGATCCCCACGATGCTGAGGGGAGAATCTCTGTGTGGGAGGAGAGACCCCTGTCAGGGCAGGTACTTTCTCCCATTGAGAGGCTGCTGTGTGGGTCAGGGCTGGGGAACATATCCGGAGGAGACTTTTCAACAGGAATGCCAAGGCAGGGGATACCTGAAACAGAAGGAGCTTTCATGTGCCTGTGCTTTCAGTTTGATTCTGTCTGGGTGGAGTGAAACGGGATTGGATCTGTCAGGTTTAGACAGGGGACGGAGGCTCCAAAACAGTGACACTGAGAGAAGAGCAGTTCTGGGAGGGACTCAGCAAATGCCTTCATCCACCCCTCAGCCTAAGGACAGAGCCAGCATCACCTTTCCAGCCTCAGCAAGGTTTCTCTCACCTGCTCCAAAGCACCTGCAGACACTGAGGTGCCCCTGGGCAGCATCCTGCCTCTGGGAGGTTTCTGCAGGGCAGAGCTGAGCACCCAGCGGGTGGGATGGGGTCTGTGAGCACTGAGAGGGGAGAGACGTGGGGAGAGAGAAACAGCTCCCTGCAGGGACGGCTCCAGGCAGCAGAGTCATGGTCAGAGTGTGAGAGGAAACTGTCAACTCCAACACCTCCTCTCCTCTCCCAGCCAGCACAGCCCTCTGCTCTCAAGGCTGTGGGGTCAAGGGCAGGAGTTGTTTCCTCAGCAGCCGGACATCCAGGAGAGGAGACACTCGTGAGTGCCCCTCTGTCCCTCCCTGGCCCTGTTTCCCTCACCACAAATATCATGGTATTACACCATGTTTCCCATCTGTCCATGCTGCCCTTGTGCTTCCCCTTGGACTCTCTGGGCAGGGGGGTTTCTGATGCAGTTCAGACACTGATCCTGTGGGTCCTGCCATGTAGACGTGTCCTTGACAGTGAGGTGCCCAAGCACCCCTCTAATCTGTGGGTGTCTGTGCAATGCAGTGTGGGGGGCTGGGAATGAGGCAGGTCTCTGGTCATGACACCCCATCCTTAGGACATTCAGCTATTTCGCTGGGGTGTCTGGCTGGGCTGCAAGCTGCCCTCCACAAGGACACAGCTCTCCCATTGCAGCTGCGTGACATCTAGGTGCCCCAGGGAGAAGCCACCTAGATCCTGAGGCCACGCTGAGACATTCTGCTGGGTGGCTGGATGTGGGCAGCTGGAAGGAGCCCGATGTGCTGCTGGCTAGAAGGGGAGGGCTGAGACCTGCCTCACATCCCCTCAGAAAGAGTGCTGATGGGCACCTTGCAAGTGCATTCCTCTGCTCTCTGCGGTGTCGTTTCTTTTTTGGGTAGCACGAGTGCAACTGTCCTCCACCTCCGAGGTGCGAGCACAGGGCAGCTGGGAATAAGGCAGCTGGACAGGCCAGCTCTGCTCCCTCTGCACTCAAGCCAGAGTGAATCCTTTTGCCTCTCAGGAATCACAGCTGCTCACTCTGAGTGCAGCAGCAATGCTGAGGATTTCTACCTCCAGGAATTCTCCTCAGGTGTGACAGGGTCAGCTAAAGGAAACCAAAAAAGCCTTAAAACTATTCATGAACCCACATTATGTGGAACTGGGAGTGAAGATGCTGAAAAACCCTTCAAGATTATGAGTGGATTAACTCTGACTGGAACTGGGAATATAACAGTGTAGTCACTCCTGTTCCCATGTCCGCGGTGCTGTAGGTCAGGGCTGACTCCTCCGGAGCCCACGGGCAGAGGTCCCTGCTCCTCACAGCAAACTCAGCCAGCAGAAACCAGAGGTCAAGCCACAGAGCTCAATGACACTGCTGCTGAGATGGGGTGAAGTAATGTGTGTGTGTTTGGGGGGAGGCTAAGAGAAATTTTTGCTCAGAGAAGTCTGCCCTAACTTGTCAATGTCTCTTCTTCATCAGACAGTCCCCCCTTTGCTCCAAAGGAGCAAATGTCCAACAGCAGCTCAGTGAATGAGTTCCTCCTCCTGGCATTTGCAGACACACGGGAGCTGCAGCTCTTGCACTTCTCGCTCTTCCTGGGCATCTACCTGGCTGCCCTCCTGGGCAATGGCCTCATCATCACAGCTGTAGCCTGCGACCACCGCCTCCACACCCCCATGTACTTCTTCCTCCTCAACCTCTCGGTTCTGGACCTTGGCACCATCTCCGTCATTGTCCCCAAATCCATGGCCAATTCTCTGCGGGACACCAGGGCCATTTCCTACTCGGGATGTGTTGTCCAGCTCTTTCTCATTATCTTTTTCTTTTTGGCTGAGTATTCTCTTCTCACTGTCATGGCCTATGACCGCTTTGTTGCCATCTGCAAACCCCTGCACTACGGGACCATCATGGGTGGCAGAGCTTGTGTCAAAATGGCAGCAGCTGCCTGGGCCAGTGGTTTTCTCAATGCTGTGCTGCACACTGCTAAAACATTTTCACTACCACTCTGCAAAGGCAATGCTGTGGAGCAGTTCTTCTGTGAACTTCCGCAGATCCTCAAGCTCTCCTGCTCAGACTCCTACCTCAGCGTGGTTTGGGCACTTGTGATTGGTGTTTGTTTATTCTTTGGGTGCTTTGTTTTCATTGTGCTGTCCTACGTGCAGATCTTCAGTGCTGTGCTGAGGATCCCCTCTGAGCAGGGACGACACAAAGCCTTTTCCATGTGCCTGCCTCACCTGGTCGTGGTCTCCCTGTGTGTCAGCACTGTCATCATTGTCTGCCTGAAGCCCCCCTCCCTCTCCTCCCCAGCTCTGGATCTGGTGGTGGCAGTTTTGTATGCAGTGGTGCCTCCAACAGTGAACCCCCTCATCTACAGCATGAGGAACAAGGAGCTCAAAGACGCACTGAGGAAACTGGTTCAGTAGGTACAATGTCAGCACCAAAAACTGCCCCATGTGCATCTGCTCCTCATTCCCAGGGTGTTTGGCAACATAGCTAGGTGTTGCTCATGTCTGTCTTTCTTACTTACTTTTCTCTGTTACCTTCTCCTAAAAGAAATAAATATTTTGCTTCGTGCCACTTGTCCTGAGGAATCTCTCATTTGAATCTGATCGAGAGACCATGTTGAAGCAGGAAGCCAGGCTTCCCCCTTCATCAGCAGAGATGGGGGAACCTCAAAGTCCAGTAGTCTAAGCAACCTGGATGCCCCGAGTGCAATGAGGAGAGTTTCCCTTTGCAGTGTCTCTTTTGGTGCTGACACCAGGGGAGCTCAGGGGCACAGAGTCAGGCTCCAATGAGTACAGGTGTGGGTAGACCACAGGTCCCATGTCCCTTAAGATAGCTCAGCTCTTGTGGCCACAAGTCAGGGTATAATCTCCTACCCCTCTTCAGGGAGGGTAGCAGCCAGTTGTCACTATGGCTGGTCCCTTCCCTCTACAGAGCTCCAACACTCACAGCAGAGTGGAAGTGGTGGGGAGGAGATTCTGGATGCAGCCTGTGGGGACAGACCCTCTGCTCCTCAGGACCATACCCTCGCTACCACAGCATTTCCTCACTGCAGCCTTCACTTGGGGGCTGCAGCTTTCCTGGAGACTCGTCCACCAGCAGCAGCAGTATTTTCTCTTTTCAGGGCTGCTCTCATCACTTCAACACTGCCCTGCTGTGCTCTCAGGTGTGTATATGACCTAAGTGCTTGTAACATGGTGCTTCCTTTTGCATTCCTGTGAGCTCAGGCAGGACCAGACACTGGGCAACCCTTATGCCAGACCTGGCCTCAGAACAACATTTCCATAATAAAAAGGGGATCTCCCTGTGACATGCCTGAAGTCTGTCCTTTCTTCAGAAGATGGAGTCAAAACTATGCCCAAGGGATTGCACCACAAAAGGGCCTGTTCTTTTGCTTGTGACCTCCATGGGATGCGGGGGATAAGCTCAGAGTCTACATGTGATCTGATAGGGACTGAGGGCTGGATTCAGGACTCATCAGTCAGTGACCAGTGCAGATGGTGAATGGTCTCTGAATTACCTGCCCGGGACTGTCCCACAGGTGACAGTGCTGATAAGAGATGCCCATCCTTCTGGAAGGGAATCTGAGCCCCCAGGAAAGCTCAGGGTTTCTCCAGGGACAGCATGTGCCTGGTGTGGGCAGTGAGTGGAGCCTCACAAAGTGAGGGATGGTCCACGGTGGAGTCACCAGAAGGTAAAGCACTAAATCCAGGTACGCATGGGGAAACAAGGACTCTGCAATGCCAGGAGAGGCAGTGGGGACCCAGGAGTCCCAGGGGAGAGGGACTGGAGAGTGATTCCTGCACCCTCAGTGAAACAGCACAGGCTGGAGCTAGTGCACACCAAACACATCTCCTGCCATTGCAAAAGCCCTGGAGTCACTCTGAGCCCTGCCCCTGAGCACAGACATGTGCCAGCAGTGTCAGTGGTGTTGATCCCTGTCCAGCTGGGTCTGCTTCCTGCTGCAGCCAGCATGGCCAGAGCTGAGTCAGGAGTCACCCCATGGCCTCACAGCTGCTTGTTCTGCAGAGCAGCACCGCCAGTCCAGGGCCCTGCGGGGAGCACAGGGCAGGGCTGCAGGAACAGCCAGGCCAGCACGGACACACTGACCTGGGGAAACGCTCTCTGGGGAGCAGGGATGTCCCAGGAGAGAAGCAAGGCAGCGTTCAGAGATAGGAAATGAGAAGGAGAACCTGTGCACCAGCTGGGGGCAGGAGGCTCTGTCCCTGGGGCAGCAGGAGCTGCCAGAGGGGCTGCAGGGCCAGGGCTCTCGTGCTGTGCTGGGCAGCAGGGTGGGCATGGAGGGGCTGCAGGCAGACAGGGAGGGGGATGTGCTGGGCACAAGAGCAGGGGAGAAGAGAATGACTGGTGTCATTACAGGGCTTTGTCCCCCTTGCCAGGGAACTGCTGCCCTTGTCCTTGGGCCTGGCCTGAGTTACACTGTGGACATGCCTGTGCCTGGCCCTGCACCTCTCAGGTGCTGACCTGACCCTGTCCCCGTCCTGCTGACCTGACTCCCTGTCTCTGCCTTGGACCTGCCTCTGCACTACAGGCAAGAAAGCTTTGTCAAGGGAAGCCAGGACCCGAGCAGATCCCAGAGAAGGCTGTAGGTACAAAAGGTGACCCAATATCCATAGCAGCAGCTCTTGCCTAATAGCCAATTTAAAGGTGTAGGGGGAGTTTTGGATTTGGACCCCTACCCAGGTAAAAGTGCACAGAAAGTCTTAGCTGGATTAAAAAAGCAAGGACAGCCACCTGGACTATGATTTTATGATGCATAGTTATGACAACAGGTCTTTCCATGTCACAGAAACACTTGAGTGTTTATGCACCATTTGTGGTGGGGTTCCTGCTACAAAGAGGGTGTTGCTGGGATCAGCAAAAGCAGGGCTGCTCTGTGCGGGAAGTAGAGGCAGGAGCTGAGGGTGCTGGGAAAGCAGGCAGGGAAGTACACCACTGACGAGAGGTCCCATCCTGCAGTGCCCAGAGAAAAGGAGCGGAGCAGGTTTGGGGATAGTAAAGGGGATCAGGCACAGTCCAGCGATGGCCAGACAAGACTGGAGGGCTCCAACCAGCCCTGCTTTGTGTGGGAGGTTGGACTGGAGACCTCCGGAGGTCCCTTCCCACCAAAACTCCTCTGTGACTCCATGAATTCTTGCTCCTCAGCCTCTGCTCCAGCATAGCTGGCATAGGGACGAGAGCACCTAGGGCAGGGCAGAATGAGCCTGGATGGGAGAACATCAGGGGGAAGATCCAAAGCACCCTGGCTCAGCCCTGAGTTTTGGAAAACTCCCTCACGCACCCCGAGAGGCTCCGTCTGCCTCTTCCCCCCTGCCCTGTGCTCCCCTCCCATCAGCCAAAGCAGAGTCCAGCATCTCCTGGGGACTCTTTTCTCCATGGGGAGGGGAAGAAGGGCCTTCACCAGCCCCACACTGCCTTTTCCACCCACAGCCTTTGCAGTTGCATGTGCCTGGCTCTGCCCTCTTGCCTTCCCCACAGTCATGGCTGCACTGAAGGCCATGAAAATGCCAGTGCTCCTACCCTTGAGCTGACATCCACCCCGAACCTGGAGCCTGGTTGGCCACACAGGCATCTCCCATCCAGTGCCCTGGCTGCGCAGCTGAGGGCAGGGGTCTTCACCCCAATTTCCCTGCTCCTCCCCCTGCTCCCGGCAGCCCTCCTGCTGCCAGACTGCCCTGGGGCCTGAGGCAGCTCCAGCTCCTTCCAGGGCTGTGCTGGAGCCTTTCAGGAGTGGGCTGAGGTGGGGCTGGCACCAGAGACCTCAGACATGAAAAGGGCTGGGGTATCATTAAATGACTATTAAATGATCCCCCGGAGTCTGGGGGATCTGAGCACCCAGCTCCTGCCCAGCCCAGGCTGAGCCCAACGTGGGTTTTAGCGGACACCATGCTCTGGAATCTGCTGCGCTGCGGTGCAGAAGAGAGGCCGTGCAAGGCTGGCCTTCTCTCCTGTGTCCGGATATGGAGACCAGCAGGAGGACGGAGCTGGCCATGGAGCACCCCACAGCTGGGGTGAGCAGCCAGTGCTGGAAAGGGGTGATGTGAGGGGCTGGTCTGGGATGATGGCCATGGGGCAGCTTCCCCAGTGTGTCCATGCAACACAGGGAACAACCTGGGCTCTTCTCTCCTGCACCTTCCATGTCCTGGTGCCCTTCCCAGGAGACCTGCATTTGCCCTGCAAGCACACAGCCGTGTGCTCCCACACTGCCGTTCACACCGAGTAGCTGAATGGCAGCATTTTTCCTCTCCCACGACCATATGTGCCTGTGCCAGGCTCAGGTATTTGGTGTGTGTCTCCCAGGGGAAGGTAGCAGGTGGGGGAGGCTGCAAGAGATTTTGAGGATCCAAAGCAGTGGGTTCTGGAGTTGAGGGGATTATCTGCACCTGAGGAGGACCTCAGTGAGGCCATCATTTATAAATACCATCTGACGAGCGAGTAAAGAGTTAACAGGACTGAAGAAGTTTGCCAACTGATATGTGCAAGGCTGTGGAATAGAAGAGTTAACAGGATTAAAGAAATCTACCACCTGATAAGGCTGTGGAATCGAAACTGCACGGACCCCCAGGGAGGGAGGAAGCTATACGGCGGTGTTGCGGTCTTGCCTCGCTAGCAGGGTCCTCCCAAGCAGATAAACAAACAGTCCTGTGATTGTGAAACTCGCAGAGGTCAGCAAAAGCAGTGTTTGCCCAGAGCCCCAGCCGTATAAAGAGAGACTTGGCAGCTGTGAGAGTTTGAGCAGGGACGGGAACGTGACCTGACCATCCTCTCCAGCTGGACCATGAGTATTTCCCCCCCCTCCCCTTTTCCTGGGATGCTGGGTTAAGGTAACTCCTCGAGGTTGAGAGTCCTCTCACTAGGAGAGTGAACAAGCTAGCTTTCAAGTCAGGATAGCAGTGCTTCCAATTAATAGTGCAGTAATCGACGGTTTGGGGTTATCCTTTCTAAATTAGTAATCACATTATTGTAATGGATGTTACTAATCCAAGAGCTTGCGTGAGGAAATAAACATATTTTTAATTACGTTACTGTCTCAGTCATTACTATTGAACCTTCATAGCGTGACAGCGCTGTCCTACGTGCAGATCTTCACTGCTGTGCTGAGGATCCCCTCTGAGCAGAGCCGGCACAAAGCCTTTTCCATGTGCCTCCCTCACCTGGCCATGGTCTCTCTGTTTATCAACACTGGCATCTTTGCCTACCTGAAGCCCCCCTCCATCTCCAGCTCTGGATCTGGTGGTGGCTGTTCTGTACACGGTGCTGCCTCCAACAGTGAACCCTCTCATCTACAGCATGAGGAACAAGGAGCTCCAGGATGCAGTGAGGAAACTGTTTCAGCTGGTACTAGTTCAGCAGCAACGATCTGCCCATCTCTCCTCACAAGCAATTCCCAGTTTATCTCCAGCAACTCTTGTACTTTGTGCGTTCTCCCTGTGATAGCCATGTTTGTACACAAATGTCTGAATTCATCCCACTTCTCCAGAGGCACAAAGCCCATCCGTCTGACCCAGGGGCCTTCTGCAAAGCTGCTGATCACTGTGTCAGAGCTGGCCTCCCAAGTAGCATCACTCTAATAAAAGGGGACCTCCTTAGTACTGTGCCTGAAGGTTGGGCTCTTCTTCCCAAGCTGGAGCCAAGAATGCGCTCAGGGAATTGTACCCCAAAAGGCCCTGTTGCCGTGCCTGAATTTTCCATGGGCTAAGGGGCATCAGCTCTTTTGGGTGATGTGTGAGGGAATGAGGGCTGGATTCAGCTGTCACTTGTGGGTGCCCAGTGCCCCTGCAGAGGGTGAGCGCTCAAGAGGTTTCTGTTGGGGACTGTCGCTCCGATTAAAGGTCTGGTGATGGATGCCCATCCTTCTGGAAGGGACTGTGTGACACCAGAATTTCACAGGGGATCTCCAGGGACAGCACATTCCTAGGATGGGCAGTGAGTGGAGTGTCCCAAAACCAAGTGGAGTCACCCAAAGCAAAGGGGCAAACCAAGGAATGCACCAAATCAGGGCTCTGCAATCTCAGGAGAGGCAGTGGGCTGGGTCTATGACACCCCTGAGCCATTGGAAATGCCCTGTGATTGCTCCAAGCATCCTCCACAGCCACAGACCCTGGGGAGGGAGTTGTCAGGTGCAGTGATGCTGGTCCAGCTGGGCCTGCCCTGACCAGCATGGCCAGTGCAGAGTCACCCCAAAGCCCGCTCTCCATGCCGAGCAGCACTGCCAGCCCGGGACCCTGTGGAGAGCACAGGGGAGGGTTGCAGGAATGGCCAGCGAGGCCAGCACGGACACACTGACCTGAGGAAAGGCTGTCTGGGGAGCAGGGATGTCTCCGGAGAAGAGCAAAGGCGCAACTGTGTGCTTGTGGGGAGGAATAAATGAAAACCTGTTTCTGTGTGTGTCAGCTCAGGGCAGGCTGCTCTGTCACTGGAGCTGCCTGAGGAGCCCCGGGGCCAGGACTCTTGTACTGTCCTTGGCAGAGAGGCTGCCCAGAGGGGCTGCAGGCAGCCAGGGTAAGGATCTCCTGGTCAGGAGAGCAGTGGAGACATGGAGTGAGTGGCCTGCATTTCCTTGTGCCATTGCTGGCCCCCAGCCCCCCGGGGGCTGATGGGGAGGCTGACACCCCTCTCTGCCCCCCAGGACCTGCTGTGCCCTTCAGAGGGGCTGGGGCTGTGGTGTGAGGGCCCAGAGCTCTGCAACCCCCTGCGGTGGACTCTGCTGTGGGGCCACCCCCAGTGTGGGCTGCTCTGCTGGGTGGTCTGGGGAGAGGGCAGGGGAGGTGGGGGGAGCTGGGGAGAGGCTGGGCTGGGCTGGAAAGGACCCAGGAGAGGAAAAATGCCAGCAGGCAGCTACTGTGTGTGAACGGCAGTGTGGGAGCACATGGCCATGTGCTTGCAGGGCAAATGCAGATTTCCTGGGAAAGGCACCAGGACATGGAGGGTGCAGGAGAGAAGAGCCCAGGGTGTTCCCTGTGTTGCATGGACACACTGGGGAAGCTGCCCCAGGGCCATCGTCCCAGACCAGCCCCTCACATCACCCCTTTCCAGCACTGGCTGCTCACCCCAGCTGTGGGGTGCTCCATGGCCAGCTCTGTCCTCCTGCAGGTCTCCATATCCAGACACAGGAGAAAAGGCCAGTCTTGCACAGCCTCTCTTCTGCACCACACCCCAGCACATCCCACAGCACGGCTGTCTGCTCACACCTCCGTAACTGGGAGGCCTCAGGCAGAGCTTCCCCTGGAAAGCTGAGGCAAAAAAGACATTTAATGCCCCAGCCCTTTCCATGTCCAAGGTCTCTGGTTCCAGCTCCAGCTGAGCTCTGCCTTTCCTCGCTCCATCCCTGCATACACAGACAAGGTCTCGATGCCCCCCCTGGGCAGCCCGTCCCTGTTCCACCCTTGTGCACATTCCGCCAGACACCCTGAGTGCTGGTGCTGCTGCCAGGGCAAAGGTGGAGGATCACCCGGAGCCGTTCCTCAGGGAGGTCCACAGGGAAAAGCTGTGCCCAGACCCAGCCTCAGACCCAGACCCAGCGTGGCAAAGGGGAGCTGCCCTCTCCCCAGCACCCCTGGTGGTGCCAGCCCCACCTCAGCCTGCTCCTGAATGCCTCCAGCGCAGCACTCAAGGGAGCTGGAGCTGCCTCTCCTAACTGTGCATCATAAAATCTGACCCAAGTGGCTGCCCTCACTTTTTCGTCCAGCTAAGACTCTGCATGCAGTGTTAGCTGAGTAGGGGTCCAGATCTGAAGCTCTCCTTACACCTTTACATTGGCTGTCACGCAAGCATTGCTGTGGATATATGGTCATCTTCTGCACCTAAAACCCTCTCTGGGTGCTGCTCGGGTCCCAGCATCCCTTTCTAAGGCTTTCTTGACTCTAGTTTGAAGGCAGGTCCGAGGTCGAGATGGGGAGTCAGGTCAGCAGGATGGGGACAGGGACAGGACCGGACGTGAGAGGTGCAGGGCCAGGCACAGGCATGTCCACAGCATAACTCAGGCAAGGCTCCAGGCTGTGATTCTTCCCTGAGGGTGCAGGAATCACTCCCCAGTGTCCCTTCCGTGGGCCTCCTGGCTCCCCACTGCCTTTCCTGAGACTGCAGAGCCCTCATTTCCCCATGCATACCTGCATTTAGTGCTCTACCTTCTGGTTACTCCACTGTGGACCGTCCCTCATTTTATGAGGCTCCACTAACTGCCCACACCAGGCACACGCTGTCCCTGGAGATCCCCTGAGCTCTCCTGGGGGCTCTGATTCCCCTCCAGAAGGATGGGCATCTCTCATCAGCACTGTCACCTGTGGGACAGCCTTGGGCAGGAAATTCAGAGACCATTCACCAGTTCCACTGGCACTGGTCACCAACAGATAAATCCCAGATCTCTAAGGGATCAATAGGCCCACAGACTTGGTCCAGACTCTTCTCCTTTCCACTCTTGCTCTGCTTGGAGTTTTGGAACGCTGTAGATGGAAGGGACCAGCCCATGGTGAAAGCCGGCTGCCACCGTCACAGGAGAGGGGTGTGAGATCATACCCTGACTGTGGCCACAGGAGCTGAGCTCTCCTAATGGACACGGGATGCATGGTCTGCAAACGACTGTACTCATGGGAGCCTGACTCTGTGCCCCTGAGCTCCCTTGGTGTCAGCACCAAAAGACACACTGCAAAGGGAAATTATCCTCTGCACTGAAGGCATCCAGGGAGCTCAGACTAGCAGGCTTGGAGGTTCTCCCATCTCTGCTGATGAAGGGGGAAGCCTGGCTTCCTGCTTCAACACTGTCTCTTGATCAGATTCAAATGAGAGATTCCTGAGGACAAGTGGCACAGAGCAAAATATTTATTTCTTTTAGGAGAATGTAACAGAGAAAAATAAGAAAGAAAGACAGACATGAGCAACACGTAGCTATGTTGCCAAATACCCTGGGAATGAGGAGCAGATGCACATGGGAGAGTTATTGGTGCTGACATTGTACCTACTGAACCAGTTTCCTCAGTGCATCCTTGAGCTCCTTGTTCCTCATGCTGTAGATGAGGGGGTTCACTGCTGGAGGAACCACTGCATACAGAATGGCCAGCACCATATCGATAGCTGGCAAGGAGAGGGAAGGGGGCTTCAGGCAGGCGAAGATGCCAGTGCTAACAAACAGGGAGACCATGGCCAGGTGAGGCAGGCACATGGAGAAGGCTTTGTGCCGTCCCTGCTCAGAGGGGATCCTCAGCACAGCAGTGAAGATCTGCACGTAGGACAGTACAATGAAAATGAAACACCCAAAACCTAAACAAACACTAATCACAAGTGTCCAAAGCAACCTGAGATAGGAGTCTGAGCAGGAGAGCCTGAGGATCTCGGGAACTTCACAGAAGAACTGCTCCACAACATTGCCTTTGCAGGGTGGTTTTGAAAATGTTTTAGCAGTGTGCAGCACAGCATTGAGGAAACCACTGGCCCAGGCAGCTGCTGCCATTCTGACACAAGCTCTGCTGCCCATGATGGTCCCGTAGTGCAGGGGCTTGCAAATGGCGACAAAGCGGTCATAGGCCATGACAGTGAGAAGAGAATACTCAGCCAAAAGGAAAAAGACATAGAAAAAGAGCTGTGCAGCACATCCTGAGTAGGAAATGGCCCTGGTGTCCTTCAGAGAATTGGCCATGGATTTGGGGACAGTGGTGGAGATGGCGCCGAGGTCCAGAACAGAGAGGTTGAGGAGGAAGAAGTACATGGGGGTGTGGAGGCGGTGGTTGCATGCTACAGCTGTGATGATGAGGCCGTTGCCCAGGAGGGCAGCCAGGTAGATGCCCAGGAAGAGCGAGAAGTGCAAGAGCTGCAGATCCCGCGGGTCCGCTAATGCCAGGAGGAACTCATTGAAGGAGCTGCTGTTGGACATTTGCTCCTTTCGGACACAGGGGAACTGTGCAAGGAAGAAGAGACATTGACAAGTTAGGGCAGACTTCTCTGAGCAAAAATTTCTCATAGCCTCCCCCAAAAACACACACGTTACTTCTCCCCATCTCAGCAGCAGTGTCAATGATTCCGTGGCTTGACCTCTGGTTTCTGCTGGCTGAGAGTGTTACGAGGAGCATGGACCTCTGCCCATGGGCTCCAGAGGAGTCAGTCCTGACCTACAGCATTGTGGACATGGGAACAGGGGTGACTACACTGTTATATTCTCAGTTCCAGTCAGATTTCATCCACTCATAATGCTGCAGGGAGTTTCAGCACCTTCACTCCCACTTCTAAATAATGTGGGTTCATGAATAGTTTTAAGGCTTTTTTGGTTTCCTTTAGCTGACCCTGTCACACCTGAGGAGGATTCCTGGAGGTAGAAATCCTCAGCATTGCTGCTGCACTCAGAGTGAGCAGCTGTGATTCCTGAGAGGCAAAAGGATTCACTCTGGCTTGAGTGCAGAGGGAGCAGAGCTGGCCTGTCCAGCTGCCTTATTCCCAGCTGCCCTGTGCTCGCACCTCGGAGGTGGAGGACAGTTGCACTCGTGTTACCCAAAAAAGAAACGACACCGCGGAGAGCAGAGGAATGCACTTGCAAAGTGCCCATCAGCACTCTTTCTCAGGGGATGTGAGGCAGGTCTGAGCCCTCCCATTCTAGCCAGCAACACATCAGGCTCCTTCCAGCTGCCCACATCCAGCCACCCAGCAGCATGTCCCAGTGTGGCCTCAGGATCTAGGTGGCTCCTCCCTGGGACACCTAGATAACACACAGCTGCAATGGGAGAGCTGTGTCCTTGTGGAAGGCAGCTTGCAGCCCAGCCAGAAACCCCAGGGAAATGGCTGAATGTCCTAAGGATGGGGAGTCCTGATGAGACAGTTGGCTCTTTCCTGGCCCCCCACACTTCATTGCCTGGACACCCACAGGTTAGAGGGGCACTTGGGCGCCTCATTGTCAAGGACACGTCTGCAGGGCAGGACCCGCAGGATCAGTGTCTGAACTGAATCAGAATCCACCCTGCCCAGAGAGTCCAAGGGGAAGCACAAAGGGAGCATGGACAGGTGGGAAACACGGAGCTATACCATGATATTTGTGCCCAGGGAGGCAGGGACAAGGAAGGACAGAGGTGCATGCCCCTCAGGAGTGTCTCCTCTCCTGCATGTCTGGTTGCCGAGGAAATGACTGCTGCCCTGGACCCCACAGCCTTGAGAGCAGAGGGCTGTGCTGGCTGGGAGAGGAGAGGAGGTGTTGGAGTTGACAGTTTCCTCTCACACTCTGACCATGACTCTGCTGCCTGGAGCCGTCCCTGCAGGGAGCTGTTTCTCTCTCCCCACGTCTCTCCCCTCTCAGTGCTCACAGACCCCATCCCACCCGCTGGGTGCTCAGCTCTGCCCTGCGGAAACCTCCCAGAGTCAGGACGCTTCCCAAGAGCACCCCTGTGTTTGCAGGTGCTTCGGAGCAGGTGAGAGAAACCTTGCTGAGGCTGGAAAGGTGATGCTGGCTCTGTCCTTAGGCTGAGGGGTGGATGAAGGCATTTGCTGAGTCCCTCCCAGAACTGATCCTCTCTCAGTGTCACTGTTTTGGAGCCTCCGTCCCCTGTCTGAACCTGACAGATCCAATCCCATTTCACCCCACCCAAAGAGAATAAAAATGAAAGCACAGACTCATGACAGCTCCTTCCCTTTCATGTATCCCCTGCTTTGACCTTCCTTTTGAAAATGCCCCTCCAGATATGTTCCCCAGCCCTGACCCACACAGCAGCCTCTCAATGGGAGAAAGTACCTGCCCTGACGGGGGTCCCTCCTCTCACCCAGAGCTTCTCCCCTCAGCGTCATGGGGAGTTCCCCAGACAGGCTGAGTGCTGACCCTTGTGGGCAGCAGAGTCACTGCCCCAGGCACACAGCACCCTGGGGCACAGCAATACTGCTCTGAGTACAGTCCATACAGACCTCTGTGCACACCCAGGCTTCACACACCTGCAGCCATCCTTGGAAGAAAGGAGCAGGATGCCCTGTCCCTGTGACAGTGTGGCTGGGAATCCCTGCTCTGAAGCATCTCCCCCTCCTCTGCAAAGAGGAAGCTGGGAGAATGATCCTTAAAAAACTGCCATGGGGCAGGATGGGTTCAGAAGACGCCTCCAGGAACCTCAGTAGCATTGCCCTGCAGCCAGAGACTTACTGTGTGCAAAGCTGTGAAGATTTCTCCCACAAGGAGCTCTCCTCTGCCCTCCCACTCCACACTGATTTTCACTTCTCATCTCATGTCAGCAGCAGCAGGCAGTGCCCAGAGCCCTGCTACTCTTCACAGAGGAGCTGCTCCTGCCCACAGCTGTCTCTGGGCAGTGCTGCCTGGTTGCCAGGAGCTCCCTCTGTCCACAAAGCCTGGCCCCACTCAGGCCCAGCTGAAGGCATGAATTTCTCTGTCCCTTGTGCTCCCTCCTCCTGGGAAATGTTCCCTGAAGTAGACTAAAATAACCAGCTATTTTCCTTTCCTAAAGAGTGCAGAGAGACTGATTCTAGCATTGCAGTTTATTTCATCAGAGAATGGCTATCTGCAAGAGGTGGAAATGTCCCACGCTGGAAGCCCCAATTTGCATCTCCTAACTAGGCAGGACACCCAGGCAGGGACAAGAAGGGAGCTCATTGACACATGGTTCAGTTGTTGATTCAGATGAGGCAGTCTGGGCATCTCATGCCCGTTTAGAAGCCCCTGGCATGCAGTGCGATGCAGATCCCTCCCGTGAACTCCACAAACTCACAGGAGGTGGGATTCCCCTTCCCAAAACTAAAGAGAGCACAACATAGAGGTCTGCATGGGAGCTCCTTGCCTAAGCTCCGATTGTAATCACTGGAGATGGAGGGTGGGAGTCAGTTGCTCACACACAAACACCTGGGGACAGTTGAAGAGACAGAGGTGGTCCAAGGCATGTGCTAGTGTCTGCTTGCTCTGAAGGAGCCACTGTGAGACCTGCATCCTTCTAGAGCATCAGGCAGGGGGCAGGTGGGGAATTTCCTTGGCCATCTGAAGTGACACTAGATGCCTACTACAACTAGAGCCCTACTCACTACGAAGCTGAGACAGATGAAGGTCCCAATGTTACAAAGACCTAGAGTAATTCAGTGCAGACACTTGATTTCATGACATAGAAATAGGCTGGCAGGGCCATTTCAGATGCCTGGGGTGTCCAGCACAACCACCTGCTCTAGCACACACTTCATGGGACTTTAACAGAAAACCATGCCCCTTTGGAGTGATTGCTGGGCAAGTGCCCCAGGGCATTTTGACTTTCCTACATGTGTCCAAACAAATGAATCCCAACACTGCCTTTAGGGAAAATCCATTTTGTCTACATCCATGTATGCTTCATAAATGGGAGGCACATCACAGCAACGTCTCTGCTCTAGTTCCTGCACTCTCAAACCCTTCTCACTCTTCTTCTCCTGGACCTCTTCTCACACCGACAGATGATATGAACAGGGACCAGGCTAATGATGACCTCAGGGTGGCTGGATCACAGGCTGTGCAGGCCCAGGGACTTCTTCACTGGCACCTTGTCCTTTCTGGGGATTGGTTCAAGAAGTCTGTCACAGGCCCATTGGTGCTGCAGAGTCAGCTTGGGCAGCAAACCCCTCTCCTGCCATTCCTGCATGGCCCAGCTGTGTTTCTCCCTGGCTTTGGGCACTGCAGGCTTTGATCTCCTAGTGGGAACCTCCTTTCACCATTACAGAGGAGCGCAATGCCTAGTGCAGGACAACAACATGGTTGAGTAAATTATTCCTGACCCACCTGATGGCCTTCTGTGATATAAGGCCTGCACTTGTGGAGGAGAAGAGAGTAGTGGATGTCCAGTAGACATCCAGATGGGCAGAAAGCTGGTTGGATGATGGAGCTCAGAGGGCTTTCATGAATGGGTCATGCTTGACCAGGAAGCCAGGGAAAGGTGGGGTATGCAGGGGTCTACTCCACATCCTGTCCTGTTTGAAAGGCTCATCAGTGGGGCAGAACAACACGTGCATCAGGACAGGCAGAGTCCTGACTGGCAGAGGAGCGACCTGAAGGAGAAGGCCCTGGACATTACGAGGGGTGCCATATGAGCCAGTGATGCATGCTCACCACAAATGAGGCCACCTGCATACAGGTCTGCGTTAAGAAGAGCATGGCCACCCAGGCAAGGGCAGTTCTTATCCCCCTCCACTCAGCACTGATGTGGCCACATGTCTGGAACAGTGTGTCCCAGTGTGGGCTGCCCAGTGCTGGAGGAATGGGGAGCAACTGGAGAGGATGCAGAGGAGGTCTTCCAAGATGGGGTTGGGGGCCTGAAGCACATGGCCTTTACGGAGAGCCTGAAGGACCTGGGCTTCATTAGGCTGGCGAAGTGGAGGCTAAGGCCAATAAAGTAGTTGCCTGTGACTGCCTGTGACGAGGCAGTTTCAGAGATGATGGAGTATTTCTTGGTAGTAGGAAGCAGCATGAGAAGGGGAAAGAGCCACAAAGTGCATCTTGAGAGGTTCAGACTGCACTTCACGTAACAAGAATGTCACTTGTAGGGTAGTGCTGTGGTGCAACAGGTCACCCAGAGGGACTCTGTAATCAGCCCCTTGCCTTTTGTTTCAAGGAACAGCAACAGGACAGATGGATGTCAGTAAAGGTGGGGAGATCCTGCAGTGAGAGCAAGGTGGGGAAGCAGGTTGGGTGTCTACAGGCTGCAGGGAAACAGGTGCAGCTTTGGGACAGCATAGGACAGTCTGTGGTGGAGATGACTGAGGGCAATGCCAAGGCTGAAAGCCTACAACAGAACTGAGGTCTTTGTTCCCTTTGCTATGGCTAGTGTTTGCCACGGAAGCCTAAGAGAAGACGATGTTTCCTTACAGCACTGTGGCCTTGCTGCCTCCTCACCTCCACGGAACCCAGGAGGTGCCATATTGTTGTCCTGCACTTGGCATTGCACACCCCCCCACCCTGACACTGCCCCCAGGAAGAGCCCTGAGCAAAGTGTGAGGAGAGGATCTCCCCACCCAGGGGCTGGCTGTGGGTCTTGGCTATTCTGCTTGATAACAGACTTCAAGGTTGACTTAGCATCACAGCCACCCTCACATTGCCTTTGCCTACCTGCAATCAGCGCCTCCAACTTTCTGCTCTAATCAGCCCCTGGGGAGCCTTTGTTAGTAAGGGCCCTCAGTGGGACCCATTAACGCGCCAAGAAACTTGGGGATTTCCTTCTGACATAAACTTCTTGAGAGGTTTCTTCAGTCTCCTCTCAGCATCGGAGGTTCGTGGACTCAGCACCAAATACACCCAAGGGGTCATTAAAAAGCAAAACCTCTAAGGAACCATGTCTCTTTCCATAATTTTCTTCAGCTCTTCAATTCTTGTGCTGTGGCTAATTGGAGAGGTTTCAGGAGTGTGTTTACAAAAGGAAGATTTCAAAGAGCAGGAAAAAAAAAAGGATTTCTGCTTTCACAGTTTTCCTTATTTTTCCGCTTACAACCTAGAGTGATATCCACCTTCTCCAACTGATAAGGATCCAGAGTGTCTCCTAATGAGGTCTGGACATGTAGGAAAAGCACCATCCTGGAGGTCAGACACTGTATGGACAACCTTCCTCCCCACCTCCCCAGCCCTGCCACTTCCCTCATCAGCCACTGGGGACTTAGATCACTCTTGTTCAAATCGAACCTTTTGAATGTTACAGCTCATGTGCACCAATTCCCACCTGCTTTCCTCAGAGAACTAGCTGCAAACAGACACAGAAGGATTTGTCTTAATTGCGATTAAAGAAAAATAAACTTGATCCAGTGTCATAAGAAATAAAATACATTACTCAACTGTATGTCAAGTTGCCTCCAGTGAGGTCCACGGTCTACAATGAATAACCTTCCTTGAAATGTTCTTCACAAATAAGATAGGAAAGGCTGGATAGACACACAGTGCAGGAGTTGATTGAAGAGATAATGATACTCCTGAAAGAGGAGGCAAGGTATAGACTCCCTCAAGCTTAAAACAGCAACTGCAATGTTGAGAGGTATCTGACTGATAAAGAGTAAGGGGAGGAGGAAGACTAGAAAACTATGGAAAGTGCATATGCCCAGATCGTCTGATGCAAAGATGACTTTAGAAATCATCAATTTAATCTGGGCATGTGCAAACATGTGAGAGATCACTGAGACTACATACACAGCATAACAGACAGAGCAGAGGAAACACAAAGTCAAGGGCAGATCAATATTTCTTCTCCCAAGATTAATACCCTTCCTGAAGATTCCCACTATTTCATCATAGGAAAACACTGACATTAAAATTAGCCAATCATTTGTGCTGATGAAAGTGTGCTCATATTTTTGAAATGTTGAGACAGCTCTTCACCTTTCCAGGCAGAGCTCAGGTGTCCAACCACAAGCACCAAGTGGCACTTGGAGAGGCCCCGGTGTCTCTGAGGCACCTGCCTGGACCTGGCAGCTCTCACAGGAGACCTGCAGGAGACTGGAGCCCCTCAGAGCTGCAGAAGGAGGCTGGGCAGAGGGGACGAGGGCACCTGCAATGGCACCAGCCACCCATGACCCTGTGACTGCATCCCACCCCAGCTCTGAAAATCACTTTCCTCAGACAAAAAGATAATGCAGAATTGCCCCAGAAGACTAGTGTACTGAAACAGAAGAAATCAAGAAAGACAATAAGAACACACAGAAAAAATGAAAAGCTGGAAAATATAACAAAACATTAATTGCTTTAAATCTTTTTTCTTAATTTCTTTCTTCTTTCATTTTTAATGCCATTTTCTAAACTTTTCTGTTATAATCAGGCCTGCACCATTAAACAAGATATTTCTGTGTCTCACACAGAGCCCAGTGCTCAGCAAACCACCCCCTGCCCATGGATGTCCATGACACTCTTCACTCTTTGCACAGAGCATGTCTCACTCTGACGGGTCGGACTCTCTCAACTGGTGAGGAAAGCAGGGGGACCAGCTTCATCCATTTTTGCATATCCAAATCTGCACAAATCTCAACATACCTGTGTTACCACGATGTTTTAAAGGAGTCCCTAAAACACCTAGCTACACTCCCTTTTCATTCCCTCCACAGTCAATGAAGTGCCATTTCATTTTAGGGGACAACAGGGAGAAGGCTCATCTCACCCCAGGCCAGACCCCATCACTGCAGATGTCTCTGCCTAACCCAGCTGTCTGGGCTTCCCTTTCTAGTCAATGGAGGGAAATAAGCTGTCTCAACTGAGTTGTTTTGAGATACATTTCCTAATGACAAGCTAACGCCCTGCAGGAGCCACCTCCAAAATTACCAGCACCACATGGGAACACAGCTACCCCAGGGCATCTCAGGCAGCAACAGCCTCTCTGTGTGGTCCAATGAATCAAGCCCCAAAAGTGGATTCTAGTCAGAAGTTGAAACCTTCTCAAAAAATAACTCCATGCAATAATTGACAAAAATCCTCATTTCCAAAACTTCACACATTTCTTACCATTGCCAAATAAGTTTTTGTTCTTAAAAATTGGCAGCACCATGTTCGTGCACTACAGTAACCATGGCTATGAAGCATGGCAGGGACCAGGGTCCCAGACAAAGCTCTCAGGATGATGGTTGTTAAGGGCACATTGGCTCTTTTCTGGCATACCATCTCAAGCACCGCAGACCGAGAAACCTTGCTGAGGACTTCAAAAACCAAAGAGCCTGCTTTCGTGCCTCAAGGAGAAAGGCTGCGTCCTGTCCCAGATTGTCCTACATCCTGCTTCTACAAAAAGAGCGACCCATAGGAGAAATCAGTTTGGAGGCTCACCAAAGGATCTTAGCCTGTGACCACGCTTTGTGCTGTTTCATCCCACATGACTTTGATCCTCTCTTTGAAAAAGACTAAATCCCAAAGCAACACCCAAACACCAGCTTCCCACACAGCTCTGCCCAGTGCAGAGACCTGACAGTGCAGGGGTGCAGACGTGTCCTCTCCAGGGCTCCCTTTTTCATATCTCACAGCCTTTGGCATCATCTGGGGATGTTCCTGAAGGATTTATCAGCAAGATTTGGTAAATAACTGGGGTGACAGGAGGTGTCTGCTTTCCAGAACATGAGGGGAAATCTCTCAGCTCTCTCCCTGACTGTGCCATCTTCATGGTGGTGACCTACTGAGCCCCCACATGACACGAGCTGAAATCACAGTGGGATGTGCCACATCACAGGGAGGTCTCGCTGGTGGTGCAGCAGCACCCTCACTTCCCTGCAAGGCCCAGGAGCTGCTGTGCACTGCTCACGCGCTCCCCACTGCTGCTCTTCACAGCCGCTCCATGGCAAGGATGGGGGACAGGAGGCAGTGGGGCCATGCTGGGGCTCCTCGCTGATAGGCAGAGGAGAAGAGACACATTGGAGAGGAGTTTGGGTGAAGAGATGGGAAGACAGTCCCTCTTCCTCAGCTGGAGAGAAAATCCAAGGGCAAGGGCATAAGAGAGATGGAGAACTGCTGGACCAAGACCATCAGCCTGCACCACAGTTCCTTGTTCCCAGCACTCCTGCGGCCCTCCACCAAGGGTAAGGGCTTTAAGAGTTCCTTCCTGAGGTGTCGCACAGAGACAGTTAACTGCAAAAATGGCTGTGGATCCTGAGCTGGGAGGATGACAGGGCAGGGCTGCCACAAGAGCCCTGCCTGAAGGTCCCATGTGGCTCAGGGGACAGTGTGGCAGCCAGGACTCCTGGGTCCTGGGGATGGGGCTGCCCTGAGCCCCAAGAATCCTGTGGGACTGGCTCCATCCCCTTGTGGAGGGTGGGGGGCAATCCATGGCCAGGTTGCCCTGGGAGTGGGTCCCCCTTTGGCATCTGGCTCTGGCACAAAAGGGGTCCTGCATCCTGCAGCTGGGGTGTCCTGCAGCTCCCGTGGGGCTCTCAAGAACCTGCTGGAAATGCTCATATAGGAAATGGGTCCTTCACCTTGTAATAACCCCAAGGTGTCTGCTTCTTTGGGAGAACCTCTGCTCCTTCCCTGTGGATCCTTTTATGCTTCCAATTTGGCAGAGCATGGTTTGGGCTCAGAGATCTTGTCCTCAGATGGCCACAGCCCCTGTCCTCCTGCAAATTGGCATGAAACCTCTGCACCCAAAGGACAGCCTGTTTGGGAAAGCAGCTTGGGAACAGGTGGGGGTGCCATGGCCACCCCACAAGTCCCTGCTGACCCCAAGCATTTTTCTCTGAGCCGTGGGGGGCAGTGCTGGGGCAGTCCAGCAGCGCCATCTCCCCCAGCCCCCTCCCGGCCATACACCTCTGCTGCCCAGCACCAGCAGGTCCAGAGCTGCTCTGCCCCTGGCTGCCCTGTGCCCCTGGGGCTCCTCAGCCCTCTGCAGCGATGCGCCGGGGCCCGGCCTGGCCCTGCAAAGAGCAGCCTCTGCCTGGCCGCGGCCCAGCCTTGCCGGGTGCAGCGAGAGGACTGCCGAGACCTGGGGCAGCTGCGGGCAGGGGGTCAGGGCCCCAGGGGCAACAGGGCCCTGCCCTGCCCTGGGGGCAGCAGGATGCTGCCCACGGGCTCCAGCACCCATGGCCATGTCGAGGGCCCCCGCGCCAACGCCAGGGCCGGCACCAGCACAGGCCCCAGGGCTGCTCCCTCGTGCCCCCCACCGTCCCCAGGCACAGGGCAGCCAGGAGCCCTGCGGGGCCCCCGCGGCAGAGCCCAACCCCGGCGGGGGAGCAGCCACGCCCCGGGGCCCCGCAGTGCCCGGGCACACGGAGCCACGCTGCCCCGAGGCTCCACGACGCCTCGCAATTCTCCGTGATGCCGCCCACAAGATGGCGATTGACCACAGGGGCCGGGGGCAGAGCTGGCTGCCAGGGCAGGAGGCTTCACTGTTTCCATGGCAACGCCCGCAGTGCTGCATTCCTATTGGCTGGCAAGAGAAACATGGGGTGGATTTGAATGACGGCTCTCTCAGCCAATCGGAGTCCAGCATGGGGGAAACAGGAAGAGGTGGAAGTGGAGCTGGAGCAAAGCTGGAGTAAGGGAGTGGGCGAGAGCGGGTGTGAGCGGGGCTGGTGGGGCTGCAGGCACTTTCAGCTGCCCGTGGGTGTCCTCCCACCAGGGCGGGGGCAGCGGTGCTGGCCCCGGGGCTGCTTTCCTGCAGGAGCTGCAGCAGGGGCTGGTGGGGCCGTGAGCACGGCACAGAGTGACTGGGGACAGAGCAGGGAGCTGCCCTGCAGCCAGACGTGGCGGCCTGCTGCGAGCAGCTGGGCCGGGGCGGCTGCTGGGGTTGGGGGCAGGAAGCTTTGCCCCTGCCGGGGGTCAGAGACCCGTTTGGAAGCATTTCCCTGAGCTGCTGCTGCCAGCGCAGCCCCCAGGTGCTGCTCGGAGCTGCGTTTGGGAGCTGCTGGGCAAAGTGTGAGCAGGCTGCTGGTGTCCTCGCGAGGGGCCCTTCCCAATGGCCTCGTTTGTTCTGAAAACGGCATTTCCGAGTGGCTCTGAGCGAGGCTGTTCCTGCATGTCATGCCATGCCTTAGCTGTTGTTTTTGCTCCAGGCCTCTTGCTTTGCCCCGAGACCTGTGAGCCTGGCAGCAGCGTGAAGGGTGTTTGCAGAGCAGCTCTGTAAGTGTGAACTGTTTTGCTTGTGAAGGGCCTTGAAAGTGGCTGAACGGCCAGTGCTCCCACTTGCCGTTGTTCTTTCCATGCTCCTAGGTCAGGGTGAAGAGTTGCTGACTTGTGGCTCTGCTGGTTTCACCAGCTGAGATGCCCTGGCCTGAGTCCTTCTGTGTGTCTCCAATTGTCAGGGCATAAAACAGGAGAATGTTGCTTGTCCTGGATGTGTAGAGGATTTTCTGGGTTTGTTCAGCACTGGGGAAGGAACCAGACTTGTGAGTTGCGTGAAAGCTTCTCCCTCTGCCTGGGACATGAGGCTCTGCTGTCTTCAGGTTCATAATTGCTCATCCCATGAAATCATCTTTTTCAAAACTGTTGCCAGTAGTTACTTGCAGGCCTTCTTCCAATTCCTAAGTTTTAGGGTCTACGTGTATAGACAACCTAGGCAAAAGCTAATCTTCTTTTGGGGTAGTAACTGGTCCGTAATGGGTGTTTTGCTGCACTCTGAGCATTGTGAAGCCACGAGGTGAATCAGGGAGGCTGTTCAGGAGCTGGCTGAGCCTTGGGGAAGGCAGGGGGAGCTGCAGGTGGCCACAGCCGCATGGTCAGGGTGTGGGTAGTGAGGTCACCACTGTCTATGAGAGCTATGCCAGAAAATCACCACTGTCCAGCTGATTCTTTGCAAGGAGCTGATAGGCCAGCAGGAGGCATGTGGATCGGCTATTGATGATGAGGTCACTTCTGCCTGAGTACCTGATAGGCCAGCTGGAGGAAGAAGGCTTGGCTGTTGATTGTGAGGTCACTTCTGAGTGCTGAACTGATTGGATAGCAGCAGAGTTGTGGCTGGAAAGGTGCTTGTGAGGTCATTTCTGCCTGAGCAGTTGGTAGGGCAGCAGCAGGAACGTGGTTGGGATATGAGCTTTTGCGATCACTTCTGCCTGAGCAGCTGATAGGTCAGCATTTGGCGCATGGCAGGGGAAGTTGTAGTGAGAGAACTTCTGTCTGAGAGGTTTATAGGCCAGTGCCAGAGACATGGCTGTGAAGGTGACTGTGAGGTCATGTCTTTCTGAGTCCCTGAGAGGCCAGCAGCAGGCAGCTAGGTGTTGATGTTGCTTGTGAGGTCTCTTTTGTCAGAGTCCCTGATAGGCCAGCAGTAGTTGGTGGCTGGGGAAGTTCTTTGGAGGAAAGTTCTGTCTCTGAAGCCCACAGCCAGCAGCAGGCATGTGGTGGGTGTATGCACTTGTGAGGTCACCTCTATGTGATCATCTGACAGGTCAGGAGAAGACACCTGGCTTGTATGCTGGTGGTGAGGTCAGTTCTGGGTTTGTTGCGTGTGCTCAGAGGAGGGGTTGAGCCCTGCAGAGCTCCACAGCAATACAGAAATGCAACTCATTAATCAAGCAGAAGTAGATGTTCCCCATCATCTGACACACATTTTATTCCACTCCATCATCATGATGCTACTGCTACATTTCAAATGCGGATGATATTCTGTGGTGAACATGGACATGGAGTTTGCCTTTCCACTTGTTGCTAAGTAGAAGCTTGCAGCCTCCTGCCGGTCAGCTAGGGAGTCCAGCTAGACTTTTGAGGCTGCTAAATGAATGTAGTGCTGGTGTGAGCAGTGGTGTTAGTAATCTCTTCTTGCCAGGGTGTGTGTGCTTTAGAAATTGCCCCTGCCAAAAGAGCAGGGAGCTTGTGAGATTTTTCTGCCAGGTCTGAATGCTGTCTCTGTCTTTGAGGTGTCCACCTGCTTTTACGACACATTTGGAGCTGTAACACGTTAGAGGTGTCTGATTTTCTGTCCACGTATGCAGTCATTGGAGAATGGGTGCAAAGGCTGTTGGAGGAGACAGGAGTGTCACCCCCCCAAAAAGGTTTTGGCCACATTGTCAAAGAGATTTCTTGTTCAGAGAAGTTGAGGCACAAGCGAGAGGCAGGAGCTGGCCTGACCAGTCCCTGTGAGAGCACTTGCTCTCTGCTTCCTGGAGGTGGGAAGTGAGCAGGCTTGGGGTGTGAGCAGATATTCAGAGACAGTGCCTGTTGCAAGGCCTTGGAGGACTAGAAGGGAATGGAAGGTCTGGAGAGTTGGGCTTTGTGTGTTGTGGGGCCCTTGGGGGTGCCCTGTGTGCTGGAAATTTTGGAGGTGGCTCGTATGTGACCTTAGCTTGTCATTTGGAAATGCTTCCCAAAACAACTCTGTTGAGACAACTTCTTTCCCTCCATTGACTAGAAGGGGAAGTCCAGACAACTGGGTTAGACAGAGACATCTGCACTGACGAGGTCTGGCCTGGGGTGAGATCAACCTCCTCCCTGTTGTCCCCGAAAATGAAGTTGCACTTCATTGACTGTGGAAGGAATGAAAAGGGAGTGTGGCTAGATGTTTTAGGGACTCCTTTAAAATGTCATGGTAACACAGGTATGTTGAGATTTGTGCAAATTTGGGCACCCAAAAATAGATGAAGCTGGTCACCCTGCTTTCCTCACCAGTCGAGAGAGCCTGACACCTCAGAGTGTGACGTGCTCTGTGCAAAGAGTGCAGAGTGGCACGGACAGCCGTGGGCAGGGAGTGGTTTTCTGAGTGCTGGCATCTGTGTGAGACACAAAAATATCTTGGTGCAGGCCTGATTATAACAGAAATGTTTAGAAATGACATTAAAACTGAAACTAGAAGGAAATTAAGACAAAGATTTAAAGCAAAGAGATGCTTTCTTATACTTTCCAGCTTTTATTTTGTGTTCTTAGTGTCTTTCATGATTTGTTCTGTATCAGTCTACTAGTCTTCTGGAGCGATTATGCATTATCTTTTTATCTGAAAATGAAAGAGATTTTTGGAACTGGTGTGGGATGCAGTCACAGGGTCATGGAAGGCTGGTGCCATTGGAGGTGCCCTGGTCCCCTCTGCCCAGCCTCTCTCTGCAGCTTTGAGGCACTCTCTTCTCCTGCAGGTCCCCTGTGAGAGCTGCCAGGCCCAGGCAGGTGCCTCAGAGATACCAGGGCTTCTCCAAGTGCCACTGGGTGCTTGTGGTTGGACAGCTGAGCTCTGACTGGAAAGGTGAAGAACTTTTTTCAACTTTAAAAAAAAGAAATATATGAGCCCACTTTCGTCAGCTGAAATGACTGAATAACATTAATAAAAAGTCAGTGTTTCCCATGATGATGTAATGGAAATTTTGAGGAAGGGCATGAATCTCAGGAGAAGAAATGTTGATCTGCCCTTGACCTTGTGTTTCCACTGCTCTGTCTGTTATGCTGTGGATGTAGTCTCAGTGATCTCTCACATGTTTGCACATGCCCAGATTAAATTGATGATTTCTAAAGTCATCTTTGCATCAGACGATCTGGGCATATGCACTTTCCATAGTTTTCTAGTCTTCCTCCTGCCCTTAGTCTTTATCAGTCAGATACCTCTCAACTGTCCACTTACTGCTTTAAGCTTCAGGAAGTCTATACCTTGCCTCCTCTTTCCGGAGTCTAATTATCTCTTCAATCAATTCCATCACTGTGTGTCTATCCAGCCTTTCCTATCTATTTGTGAAGAACATTTCAAGGAAGGTTATTCCTTGTAGACTGTGGACCTCACTGGAGGCAACTTGGACTTGACATACAGTTGAGGAGTGTATTTTACTTCTTACGACACTGGATCAAGATTATTTGTGTTTGATCGCAACTAAGACAAATCCTTCTGTGCCTGTTTGCAGCTAGTTCTCTAAGGAAAGCGGGTGGGAATTGGTGCACATGAGCTGTAACATTCAGCTGTAGCCTTGAGTGGCAAAATGTTAGATTTGAACAAGAGGGATCTAAGTCCCCAGTGGCTGATGAGAGAAGTGGCAGGGCTGGGGAGGTGGGGAGGAATATTTTGCATGGATGTTTGACCTCCAGGATGGTGCTTTTCCTACATGTCCAGACCTCAGTAGGAGACACTCTGGATCAATATCAGTTGGAGAAGGTGGATATCACTCTAGTGTATAAGCTGAAAAATAACGAAACCTTTAAAAGCAGAAATCCTTTTTTTTTTTCTTTTTGGTGCTCATTGAAATCTTCCTCTTGTAAATACACTGCTGAAACCTCTCCAATTAGCCACAGCACAAGAATTGAAGAGCTGAAGAAAATTATGGGGAGAGGCCTGGCTCCTTAGGGGTTTTTACATTTTAATGACCCCTTATGTGTCTTTGGTGCTGAGTCCATGAACCTTATATGCTGAGAGGAGACTGAAGAAACCTCTCAAGAAGTTTACATCAGAAGCAAATCCCCAAGTTTCTTGGAGCGTTAATGGGTCCTACTGAGGGCCATTATCAACAAAGGCTCCCTGGTGGCTGATTAGAGCCGAAAGTTGGAGGCCCTGATTGCAGGTAGGCAAAGGCAATGTGAGGGTGGCTGTGATGCCAAGTCAACCTTGCTGTGTGTTATCAAGCAGAATGGCCAAGACCCACAGCCAGCCCCTGCATGGGGGGATTCTCTCCTCACACTTTGCTCTGGGCTTTACCTGGGGGCAGTGTCAGGGCAGGGGAGGAGTGCAATGCCAAGTGCAGGACAACAATACAGTACCTCCTGAGCTCCATGGAGGTGAGGAGGCAGCAAGGCCACAGTGCTGTAAGGAAACGTCATCTTCTGATAGGCCTCTGTGGCAGAGACACTAGCCATAGCAAATGGGACAAAGACCTCAGTTCTTTTGGAGGCTTTCAGCCTTGGCATTGCCCCCGGTCATCTCCACCACAGACTGTCCTATGCTGTCCCAACCCTGCACCTGTTTCCCTTCAGCCTGTAGACAAGCAACGTGCTTCCCCACCTTGCTCTCACTGCAGGATCTCCCCACCTTTACTGACATCCCGCTGTCCTTGCTGGCTGTTCCTTGAAACACAAAGCCAGGGGCTGATCATGGAGTCCCTCTGGGTGACCTGTTGCACCACAGCACTACCCTATGAGTGGCATTCTTGTTACATGAAGTGCAGTCTGAACCTCTCAAGATGCACTTTGTGCCTCTTTCCCTTCTCATGCTGCTTCCCACTACCAAGAAAAGCTCCATCATCTTTGAAACCATCCTGTCGCAGGCAGTCACAGGTGACTACTGTATTGGCCTTAGCCTGCACTTCGCCAGGCTAACGAAGCCCAGGTCCCTCAGGCTCTCCATGCAGGCCATGTGCTTCAGGTCCCCAACGCCTGCTTGGAAGACCTCCTCTGGACCCTCTCCAGTTGCTCCCCATTCCTCCAGCACTGGGCGTACCATACTGGGACATGCTATTCCAGACATGTGGCCACATCAGTGCTGAGTGGAGGGGGATAAGAACTGCCCTTGCCTGGGTGGCCACGCTCTTCCTAATGCAGTCCTGTATGCAAGTGGCCTCATTTGAGGTGAGCATACACCACTGGCTCATATGGCACCCCTCATAACATCCAGGGCCTTCTCCTCAGGGTCACTCCTCTGCCAGTCAGGTCTCTGCCTGTCTTGATGCACATGTTTTTTGGCCCCACTGATGAGGTTTTCAAAGAGGACAGGATGTGGGGTAGACCCCTGCATACCCCACCCTTACCTGGCTTTCCAGTAAAGCATGACCCATTCATGAAAACCCTCTGAGCTCCATCATAAAAACAGCTTTTTGCCCATCTGGATGTCTCCTGGACATCCACTACTCTCCTCTCCTCCACAAGTGCAGGTCTTTCATCACAGAAGGCAATCAGGTGGGTCAGGAATGCTTCATCTTCAGTAAATCCATGCTGACTGTTCCCAGGCACCTTCTTCATGTGCCCAGAAAGGTGATCTGAGAGGACTGGCTCTATGACACTCTCCTCACCAATGTGAGGCTGAACGGCCTGCAGCTCCCTGCTTTGTCCTTGTGGCCTTTTTTGAAGATGGGCACAGCATATTCCTTCTTCTGCTCATTGGGACCTCCCCTGATCTCCACAGGCTTTCAAAGATGGAAGAGAGCAGCCTTGCTGTCACAGCAGCCAGCTCTCACCATGTCCTTGGATGCCAGCCATCCAGTCCTATAGACTTCTATGGGTTGAGTTCTAGAGACTCAAGGTACTGTGGGTTGGTTTTCTCCTCAGGAGTCCTGACACTAGGCACAACAGCTGAGGAGACCTTGTGGGTGAAGAATGAAGCCAGGAAGGACTTGACTTCACCAGACCTATCTACATCCACTTTTGCTAGAATCCCTGCCCCATTCAGCTGTGAGCCCGCATTTCCTTCTTTATTCTTTTACTGTCACTGAAGCAGTAGCAGCTCTTCTTCCTGTCCTTCACATCCCCTGCAAGTGTCTCTGTCGCAGGGGAGCTTTGGCTTCCTTAACACCATCCCGACTTTGCTGGACAATATTTCTAAATTCCTCCTTTACACCCTCACCCTTCTTCCCCTTTCCGTATGCTGCCTGATTGCCCCAGAGCTCACATGGGAGTTCACTGTTTAGCCCAGCTGGTGTCCAGAGATGTCTGCTAATCTTACAACCTGTTCGTTATGGAGCATTCTTGTGCTTGACGGGTGCTGTCCTTAAAGGCCTGCGGGCTTTCCTAAGCTCCTCTGCCCTTCAGAGCTGCCTGCCTTGGTCCATGCCATGGAAGAGCTGCATACATGCAAGCTACCCCTTCACACACAGGGCATGCCCCTCCTCATCTTGCCTGTTGGTCTCTCCTGACGAACTTGCACCCTGCCATTGAAGGACCGCAGTCATGCAAGTGATCCCACCAAACCGCAGTTATTCTAGCCATGTGGCACTCCTGTGACAGCTTGTGCATCTCCATTTGCTCCTGGCTGCACCTCAGGCTGCATATATTTGCATACATTTTGATAACAGCACCTCAGCTGTGGCCTCAACCGAAGATTTATCTCAGGAAAACATGTTACCAAGGACCTCATGTATGCAAAGGCTTTCATTGCAAGTGGTGACATGCTGTCATGGATAGCAGGTGGCAATGTAATGGTGAAAGGAGGTTCCCACTAAGAGAGCAAAGCCTGTAGTGCCCAAGGCCAGGGAGAAACAGAGCTGGGCCATGCAGGAATGGCAGGAGAGATGTTGGCAGCCCGAGCTGACTCTGCAGCACCGTTGGGCCTGTGACAGACTTCTTGAACCAATCTCCAGGCAGGACAAGGTGCCAGTGAAGAAGTCTGTGGGCCTGAGCAGCCTGTGATCCAGCCACCCTGAGGTCATCATTAGGCCAGTCCCTGTTCATATCATGTGGCGGGGTGAGAAGAGGTTGAGGAGGAGAGCAAGAAGGGTTTGAGAATACTGAGACTAGAGCGGAGACCTTGGTGTGATGTGCCTCCCATTTATGCAGCACACATGGATGTAGACGGGATGGACTTTCCCTAAAGGAAGTGTTGGATTAATTTGTCTGGGCACAGGTAGGAACCCCGAGATGCCCTGGGGCACTTGCCCAGCAAGCACTCCAAAGGTGCATGGTTTTCCTGTAGGTCCCATGCTGTATCTGCTAGAGACATGTGTTTGTGCTGGACGCCCCAGGCATCTGACATGGCCCTGCCAGCCTATTTCTATGTCACTGAATCAAGTGTCTGCACTGAATTACTATAGCTGTTTGTAACATTGGGATCTTCATCTGTCCCAGCTTCATAGTGAGTGAGGGGCTTCTTCTAGCTGTAGTTGGCATTTAGTGTCTTTTCAGATGGCCAAGGAAATTCCCCACCTGGCCCCCATGTCGTGCTCTAGGAGGATGCAGGTCTCACAGTCACTCCATCAGAGCAAGCAGACACTGGCACATGCCTTCAACCACCTCTGTCTCTTCAAGTGTCCCCAGGTGTTTGTGTGTGAGCAACTGACTCTCATCCTCCATCTCCAGTGATTACAATGGCAGCTTAGACAAGGAGCTCCCATGCAGACATCTGTGTTGTGCCCACTTTTATTTTCACCTCCTGTGAGTTTGTGGAGTTCACGGGAGGGATCTGAATCCCACTCCAGCCCAGGGGCTTCTAAATGGGCATGAGATGCCCAGACTGACTGATGTGAATCAACACCTGAACCATGTGTCAATAAGCTCCCTTCTTGTCCCCATCTAGGTGTCCTGCCTAGTTAAGAGATGCGAATCGGGGCTTCCAGAGTGGCACATTTCCACCTTTGATAGACAGTCATCCTCTGATGAAATAAACTACAACGCTGGAATCAGTCTCTCTGCACTCTTTAGAAAAGGACAATAGCTGGTTATTTTAGTCTACTTCAGGGAACATTTCCCAGGAGGAGGGAGCACAAGGGACAGAGAAATTCATGAGCTCAGTTGGGCCTCTCCTCCTGAGAGGGTCCAGGCTCCTGGGACAGAGGGAGCTCATGGCAACCTGGCAGCACTGCCCAAAGACAGCTGTGTGCAGGAGCAGCTCCTCTGCAAAGAGCAGCAGGGCTCTGGGCACTGCCTGCTCTTGCTGACATGAGATGAGAGAAGGCAGAGAGAAGTGAAAGGCAGTGTGGAGTGGGAGGCCAGAGGAGAGCTCCTTGTGGGAGAAATCTTCACAGCCCTTGACACAGTAAGTCTCTGGCTGCAGGGTAATGCTACAAAGATGCCTGGAGGGGACTTCTGAGCCCAGCCCATCCCATGACTGATAGGCTTTCTAAGAATTGCTCTCCCTGTTCTTCTAGTGCATAGGAGGAGGAGATGCTTTAGAGCAGGGATTCCCTGCTCTATCACACCATCACAGGGACAGGCATGCTGCTACCTTCTCCCAGGGGCAGCTGCATGGGGGTGAAGCCTGGGTGTGCATTCAGGTCTGCGCAGGGCTGCAATTCAGAGAAGTTCAGAACAATGACTCTGCCACCCGTGAGGGTCAGCACTCAGCCTGCCTGGGGAACTCCCTACGGTGCTGTAGGACAAAGCTCAGGGTGAGAGGAGCGACCCCCAGCAGGGCAGGTTCATTCTGCCATCGAGAGGGTGCTGCATGGATCAGGGCTGCTCACAGCTCTAGCTCATGCACAGGAGACGTCTGAGGAGTCTTTTCATGAGGAATATCAAGAGAAGGGCTACTTCAAAGGGAAGGAGCTTTACGTGTCAGTGCTTTCAGTTTTCTCCCTAATTTTAGCAGGGAGAGTTTTCTGTTTTGGCAAGGAACTGGGACTCCTAAACCTTCACTCTCAAAGATTAATAGGTCTGTGAGAAATCTCATCAAGCCGCTTTATCCTCACCTTAGCCTACAGACAGCATTAGCATCACCTTTGTGGCCTCATAGGAGTTTATGTGACCTGCTCCTTAGGACCTGCATGAACAGAGATGCCCCTGGACAGTGCTCCATCCTGGGAGGTTTCCTCAGGGCAGAACTGAGCACACGGAGGGTGGGACAGGGTCTGTGAACACTGACCAGGAAAAGATGTTGTGACAAAGAAAGAGCTGCCAGCAGGGACAGCTCCAGGCAGCAGAGATAGGCAGGGAATGAGAGGGAACTACTAACAGAAACATCATGGGAGAATGGATTTAGGCAAGTCATGGTCAGTACTTTTGATGCCGACATCTTCCTCTGAGCAAGCCCCCTGTGTCTCCTCTCCCACCCAGCAGAGTCTCTGCCCTGAAAGTTATGGAGTCCAGGGCATGATTCCTCTCCTCTTCAGCCAGACCTCCAGCACAGGAGAGGGGCCTCTTTCTTGCCACGGATCCATTTCATGCTGCCTGACAAGGGGACTGAGAGTGACTGCCCTGCGATGCTGCCATCTGCGAGGTGGCATGCCCAGCTGGGTAAGGCTTTCCTGAGTTCCAGTCTGTGTCTCTTTTTCCTTGCCTCTCTTGGCAGCAGGATCATGGGGTTGCTCCTTGTTTCTCCTCCTGTCCATGCTGCTCCTCTTCTTGCTCTCAGGCTCCCTGGGGTGGGGTTCAGACATTGATGCTGCAAATTGCACAACAGAGGGGTCTACATAGGCATGAGGTTGCCCCAGGCCCTTCTGATCTATGGAGCTCTGGGGTTGGGAAGTGAGCTGACTCTCCCTTAAAGAGACACTGTCTTCAGTCCTAACGGTCCTTTGACTGTTTCCCTGTGGTGTCCTGCTGGGCTGCAACCTGCCCTCTAGAAAGGCACAGTTGTCTCATAGCATCTCTGTGATATCTGAGAGGCAAATGAAGAAGGTGCAGAGCTGCTGAGAGTATGGAGCTGGTGGTGGGAGGCTGTAAATGGGCATCTGAAAAGAGCCCTGTGTGTCCTTGGCTAGAAGGGGAGTGTGGAGACCTCCCTCTGGTGCCCTGAGGAAGGGAGAGATGGTTGGAGATCTGCGGTTTTGAAACTGGACTCGTCTGCTCTCAGCACGGGTTGGTTTCTCTTTAAGGCTACATATGAGTGTGATCGTCCTCCAGCTCAAAGAGTTGCAAGCACAGGACAGCTGGGAACAAGACTAATAGACAAACTAGCTGTCCTCACTCTGCAGCAAGGGACAGGGAATCCATTTTTCCTGCCAAGGATTGCTACCCTCAAGGATCAACCCTCAGGGGTGACAAGGACATCTGAAAGAAAATAAACAATATTAAAAAATCCCTAAAACTCTGTTTCTCAACCCTCATTCTTTACAAATCAGAGTGAAGATGCTGAAAAGCCTTTCTACAGGACGGGTGGGTTTCACCTGACAGAAATTGTGAATGTCAGAGCTAGTCAACGCACCCCTTTTGCCCCATTCCCACTACTGTACAGCAGAACAGGCTCCTCTGGAGCCCATGGGCAGAGCTCCCTGCCCCTCACAGCAGCACACTTAGTGAGCACAAAGTGGAGCTCAAGCAAGGGAGCTGCACACAGATCCTCTCAGTAAATAGAGAGGCAGTGTGGGGGGTTGCATGAGAACTGGAAGATTTGGGGGGGGGGGTTGCCTGAAAAGACTCTCCTAACTTCTCAATGTCTTTTCTTCTTTGGACAGTCCTTCATGTCGAGAAATAGCAAAATATCCAACGGCAGCTCACTCAATGAGTTCCTCCTCCTGGCATTTTCAGACACACGGGAGCTGCAGCTCTTGCACTTCTCGCTCTTCCTGGGCGTCTACCTGGCTGCTCTCTTGGGCAACGGCCTCATCATCACAGCTGTAGCCTGCGACCACCACCTCCACACCCCCATGTACTTCTTCCTCCTCAACCTCTCCCTCTTTGACCTTGGCTCCATCTCCAACACTGTCCCCAAATCCATGGCCAATTCCCTGTGGGACACCAGGGCCATTTCCTACTCAGGATGTGCTGCCCAGGTCTTCCTGGTTGTCTTGCTTGCAGGAGAGTTTTCTCTCCTCACTGTTATGGCCTATGACCGCTTTGTTGCCATCTGCAGACCCCTGCACTATGGGACCATCATGGGCAGCAGAGCCTGTGTCAAAATGGCAGCAGCTGCCTGGGGCAGTGGTTTTCCTGATGGTCTCCTGCAGACTGCTAACACCTTTTCAATACCACTCTGCCAAGGCAACACAGTGGACCAGTTCTTCTGTGAAATCCCCCAGATCCTCAAGCTCGCCTGCTTAGACTCCTACCTCAGGGAAGTTGGACTTATTGTGGTTAGTACCTGTTTATTCTTTGGGTGTTTCATTTTCATTGTGCTGTCCTACGTGCCGATCTTCACTGCTGTGCTGAGGATCCCCTCCGAGCAGGGCCGGCACAAAGCCTTTTCCATGTGCCTCCTTCACCTGGCCGTGGTCTCCCTGTTCATCAGCACCACATTTTTTGCTTACCTGAAGCCCCCCTCCCTCTCCTCCCCAGCTGCGGATGTGGTGCTGGCTGTTCTGTATGCAGTGGTGCCTCCAACAGTGAACCCCCTCATCTACAGCATGAGGAACAAGGAGCTCAAAGATGCCTTGAGGAAAGTGATTTCATGGACATTTTTCAGCAGTGGTAGCATTGCCATTTTTCTCCACAAATGACTTCCCCTGTGTCCCATACCAGGACTGAGCTTTCTTTGTTCACTTTATTTTTATTATGACTATTATTATTAGTAGTAGTAGTATTTCTTATCATTTTCTTGCACAAATGCTTGGATTCATTCCAGTCTAACTGGGACTGCTCTGTCTCACCTGGTGCCTGTACAAAATTGTGTCCAACACTGGGTCAGAGCTGACTCCCTCACAATATCTCTGTAATAAAGGTGGTTCTTTCTGGTGCAGTGCCTGAAGGCTGAGCTTCCTCCAAAGCAGGTATCAAGAATAGCCCCAAGGAATTGCATCCCAGAAGGGCCTGTTGCACAGGGTTCTCTATGGGTTCAGGAGCTAAAAGCTCATAACCATGTTATGATCCCTTAGAGACCAAGGGCTGGATTTAGGATTCATCCATCAGTGTCCAGTGACAGTGGAGGGGATGAATGGTCACAGATTTACATACCCACAGCTGTCCAACATGTTAAGACCCAGTGTCAGATGTCCATCCTTCTGGAGTGGAATCTGGAGGTGCCAGGAGAGCACAGGGCATCTCCTGGGACAGCGTGTGCCTGGAGGGGGCAGTGAGTGGAGCCTCACAAAGTGAGAAATTCTCCAAGGTGTAGTCACTTAAAGTTAAAGCACTAAACCCAGGGATGTGCAGGCAAAAGAGGACTCTTCAATCACAGGAGAGGCACTGGGGACCCATCTGACATGGGGAAGGGAGACTGGCGAGTGATTTGTGTCATCGTCAATAAAATAGCATGTGCTGGATCTGGAGATGCCCCTGGACACAACTAGTACCCTTGAAAATTCTCCATAGTCCCTCCAAGCACCTGCCACATCTGCAGTCCCTGGAGGGATTAGAGGCTGTGAACCTCATCTGGTTGGATCTGCCTCCCACCCTGACCAGCACGGCCAGTGCAGAGTGACCCTGTAACCCTGTGGCCCCACAGCCTGCTCACTCTGCAGAGCAGCACCGTTAGCTCAGGACTCCACGGGAGAACAGGGGAGGGGGTGTGGGAATGGCCAGCGAGATCAGAGGAGGGATTGGCAGAGATGAGAAGGAAGTGGAACTGGGCTTGAAATTGCCGACCTTTAATCCAAGACAATGTTCCGAGTGTGGGCACACTGAAGTGAGCTCCCAGTGCAGAGCCAGAGGTCCTTGCTGTCCCAGCTCTCCACATGGCCTGGGAAGTGGCTGAAGAAGGATTAATGCTCCCCACCCTCCCAGCTCCTTGTGCCATCATCCCTCCTGACGGGTGGCACCAAAAGGAAGGCTGGGAGCCCTTGTGGGAGCTTGCGTTGAAGGAAGCAGCACCCAGGAGCCATATCAGTTTGCTGCTGTCCCTCAGGCCCTGTCCCCAGCACATCTTCTTCAGACAACCTCCCCCACCATGCATGCTGGCCATTACCCCAAAAGTCACCCCCAGACAAGGCTCCATGCCCCTCTAGAGCACTGGGCGTCCAACTGTGAGCCCTGGGAGGATGAGCCCTCTCCTGGGTCCTCTGCAGGGCTGCCAGGGAGCATGCAGAGGAGGTCCTGGCACCATCTACTGGGCCTGTGGACAATCTTCCTCCCATGGGGGCCCTCATACAGGTTCTGTCAGAACAAAGATCCAGCCCAGCTTGTTGCTGCATGAACAGAGAGGAGAAGCTGCCCCAGGAAACTCCTCCCAGCCCCAGCCCCTCATACCAGCCATTTCCAGCACTGGCCATTCCTCATGGTGCTGGTGAGGGGTGATCTTTGAATGTGACCAGCTCCATCTGCCTGCTGGGCTCAGGACTTCTGTGGGGGGAGGGAATGGCCATCCTGCCTGGCCTCTCTCCCTGGGCCCAGACCCCAGCAGACACATGGCCTTCTGCTAACCACAAGGGGACAGGGCAGGGCCTGGGCAGGGACAGGGGCTGTGGACTGGTGGGAAGCTGCCAGGCAGGAGGGCCATGGGGGATGGGGCACTGAGGACTGTTATGGTGACCATGCTGGGGGGTATTTCCCCACCTCTGAACACACCCTGTCCTGTGCGGTGCCTGCACAGTGGGGCCGTGGGGCCACATGCAGGGTAGCAGGGCTGGGTCAGCACAGGGATGGGGTGCAGACGGGAGCCTCGACACTCCAGAAGCTCCCGACGGTTGTGGAGGGGACCCACTGCTGCTAGTGTGGTCAAGGGTCTCTCTGGGCCTGCAGCCAGCGGCACCACCTGCCAGGACTCCCAGACTCAGCACAGATGGTCAGTGTCAAGCACCGCAGCTCACAGTGCTCACCGTCCTGTGTCACCGTCCTCACTCAGGAGCACCACTCTCTGCTCGGGTGTGGAGAGAAGCTGCTGGAGCTTAGCTTCTCGTGCCTGCTGCCCCCGGCTCTGCCCACAGGCTCTTCTCTGGGTCATGTTATGTCTCCATACGCTCTCCTCTGAGACCACATAGGGACCTGCAGCACATAGCTCTGCTTGCAGCTGGCCACCACGGCCTGCCTGTGTGTTCCCAGGAGATCTCAGTATGGCTGTACTTGGAGGTGAGGCTGTGATGGTCCTCAGTCAAAGTAGATGGGATGATCTGGCTGGGGGCCAAGGGGAGGAAAGCACAAGAGACAACAAGGAGAAGATGCAGGAAGGGAAATTTCAAATGAGTTTAAGGAAAAAATAAAGAAGCAACCATGGCAGATGAGCAGCACTGGGGCAGGGGCCAGGAGATCTTTAAAAACACTCCTGGAGAAGGCAATTACCAACATGATCTAACTGTAAACTCAGCCCAGCCCGGAGCAGATCATGGTCCTGCAGATCTCCAGTGGTCCCTCCCAACCCAAGTCCTCTAGGAGGAAGGGGCTGGAAAGTGGAGTCCTGGGCAGGGGACACTGTTGTGGGGTTGAGACCTTGCTGCCATTTGTACTCCCTGGACAAGCCTGTCCTCAGATTTGCACAGTGAGTGAGTCCATCCTCCAAAGGAGTCTCTGCTCCATGGGCAACAGGAGTCAAAGCAGTGCAGGGAGACTGCAGAAAAGTTCTCAGGAACACGCCAGGCATTCAGGCCCTTCGGCTGCTGAGGTGTCCCCACACTGGTGCTTTGCCTCCTGGGTCTGAAGGGCTGAGAAATGTTTGGAGCCAGAGGAGGTTGGAGTCCCATCTCCTGGGCTCATGGGTTACAGGGCATCAGCAGGGCTTTACCGGCTGCAGGGAAGGAATCACTGCCCAGGGCATGAGCAGATCCCCCTCTGCCCTCCCCTCTCTCTTCACACCCCGGAACAGAGATCATGTTTCCCATGTTGGCCCTCCCTGCCAGGATGTATTCCCAGCCAGAGGGGACGCAGGCTTCACCCTGGGGAAATGCAGGAGAGCCCAGTCTCATCTAGAGGAGCAGGGTCCCACCACACCTGCTGGGCAGCCAGGGCTGCAAGCTGCACACCCCACTCTTTTCCCTGCACACCTCCTGCCTGGGGCTGGAGGGTGCCCAGCAAGAAGGCAGGCATGCCTGGGGGTCTGCTGCCATTGGGGTGGTGGTCTTTGGACCAGCCTCTGTCTGTAAGGGACTCAGGAGCTTCTCCACCTCCATGTTGGTGGCTAAGTTAGTTCCCTCTGGAGAGCTGAGGATTTAATTCTCGGGAGAAGGGGAGAAAGGAAAGCCTTTTGTCATTGGGATTTATAATACGCTGTCAACTCTCTACTGTCTTCTCCTGCTCTATAACCCCAGAAGTCCTTTGGCAGGGACAGTTTTGGGTTTCTGACCCTCCATCGGACCCTGCTTTGAGCAGCAGGTTGCACTACAGGCCTCCTGTGGTCCCTTCAAGCTGAATTATCCTAAAAGCCCATGACCTCAGGCCCCATTTCAAGCACAGGGCAAATGTTTCTGGGACAGGAGCAATTTGTGCTTTATGTGACCATCCAGAAGAAGGCAGGTGAACACCTCCTTCTTCTTCCTTGTTGACTATAAGGGCAGCCTGGGAGGCACTGCCTCAGGCATAGCTACATTACCCCTGAAGTTCTTTGCATGCACCTTTAACCACAGAGAAGTCCATTTCCTGGATCCCCTCAGTGGTGAGGGGAGAAATGCAGGCTTTTCTGCAGGGTGAGTTCTCTACCTCTGTGGTTTGCACTTCTCCGTAGATGGTGCCATGCTGCCCTTTCTTTCTTGCCTGAAGCTCAGGCTGGATGGGGATGTGAATGTGGAGGTTGGCTGTCACTGCAGTGACCTTGAGATGGTGGAGAGGTAGGAGGAATAACAGAATCGCTGTCCTGGGCTGCAGCAGAGAGGATTTCATCTTGTTCAGGATGTGCTTGTCAGGATCCCATGGGTGACTGCCCTGGGGGACAGAGGAGCCATGGAGCCCTCTTGGATCATCAGGGACAATGTCGTCAAAGCACATGAACAGTCTAGTCTTCAGGAAAGTCCATCGGGGCCTGGCCTGAGGCTGGTTTAGATGAGCAGGGACTTTGTGAATTAGGACTTGAAAAGGCAGAAGGAAGTGCACAGAGGGCTGGAAGGGGAATGAGCTACCCAGGAAGAAGACAGAGGCATTGCCGGTGGGAGGGATGGAGTTAGGTAAGCCAAAGCTGAGCTGCAGCTGGAGCTGGAGCTGGAGCTATGAAGAGATAGGAAGGGCAACCAGAAGGGTTTCTGTAAGGACATGGGCAACACAAGGCAGGCCACCAAGGACAATGTGGTCTCCCTGCTCAGTGGGGCAGGGGACCTAGTGACAAAGACAGGGGAAAGGCTGAGGAGCTCATTGCCTCTTTCACCTTGTCTTTTACTGGTCTTGTCTACTGCCAGGCCTCCCTGGCCCCCAAGTCCTTTGGCAGCATCTGTGTTAGCAAAGCCTCACCCATGGCAGAGGAAGATGCAGCTGCAGAGGACTTTTGCCCAGTGGGCAGGCACAAGTCCATGGGACCAGACGTGAAGTACCCCAGGGTGCAGGGAGAGGTGGCTGAAGTCATTACAATGCTGTTGTTGATCGTCTTTTAAAGGTCAGGGTAATCAGGGAGGTTCCTGATGACTGGGAAAAGGCAGACATTGCACCCATTTTCCAGAAGGGCAAGAGGGAGGATCTGGGCAATGACAGGCTGGTCCTCTTCATCTCAGTGCCTGGGAAGGTGATGGAGCAAATCCTCCTGGAAACCATCTCCAAGCCTGTGAAGGACAAGGCCTGGAAGAGGCAGCATGGGTTGACCAAGGGGAAATGGAAACCATGCCTGACCAACCTGATTGCCTTCTACCATCAGATGAATGGCTTTGTGCACAAGGGGAAAGCAGGGGATTTTGTGAACCTTCACTTCAGCAAGGCCTTTGACACAGTCCCCCATAATCTCCTTAGAGGCAAATTATTGAGATCTGCCCTGGATCAATGGACCATAAGGCAGGTGGAAGATTGTCTGGACCATCAGGCTGAAATGCTGTGATCAGTGGTACAAGTTGCAAGTGGCAGCTGGTTACTAGCAGCATCCCTCAGTGATCACCATGTGGGGCAGGACTGTTTAACATCTTGATGAATGGCCTGCACAGTGGATGGAGCGCACTCTCAGCACCTTTGTGGCCAATGCATAACTGGGGGGATCCCCTGGGCAACCTCATCTAGTTCCCTCTGCACTGACCAGGGGGGTTGGGACTAGATGACGTCCAGAGGTCTCCCCCACCGTAAGCGCTGTGATTCAGTGCACCATTCCCTGGAGAGCTCTGTAAAGAGAGAAGAGGCCGAGGAAGAAGAAAGGACAGAGAGGCAGAAGAAGAGATCTGAAACATGTCCATTTACATAAGTAGTTCCTCAGAACAAAATTTCTCCGTTTAGAGGATTGCCAGCAAATGTATTTTGCTGAATAATGTATCTGTATATATTTGTATGCTCACATAGACAGACTAATTCCTGTAGTGCATGAATATAGTGCTGCCAATGAATAAGAAAGAAAAAATTATTTGGCAATGGTAAAAAATGTGTGAAGTTTTGGAAATGAGGATTTTTTTTGTCAATTATTGCATTAAAGATGTTTTAGGGACTCCTTTAAAACTTTGCTTTAACACAGGTACGTTGAGATTTGTGCAAATTTGACCACCCAAAACCGGAGCATTTCCTTGAAGTTGGTCACCCTGCTCTCCTCACCAGTCGAGAGAGCCCGACACCTCAGAGTGAGACGTGCTCGGTGCAAAGAGTGAGGGGTGGCATGGACAGCCATGGGCAGGGGGTGGTCTTCTGAGCACCGGGCTCTGTGTGAGACACAAAAATATCCTGTTTAGTGGTGTAGGCCTGATTATAACAGAAATGTTTAGAAAATTACATCAAAAATTACACAAGAAAGAAATTAAGACAAGGATTGAAAGCAAAGAAATGCTTTGTTATACTTTCCAGCTTTTCATTTTTTTGTGTTCTTATTGTCTTTCCTGATTTGTTCTGTTTTAGCACACTAGTCATTCGGGAAGGTTATGCATTATCTTTTTGTCTGAAAAGGAAAGAGATTTTCAGAACTGGGGTGGGATGCAGTCACAGGGTCATGGGTGGCTGGTGCCATTGCAGGTGCCCTGATCCCCTCTGCCCAGCCTCCCTTTGCAGCTCCGAGGGGCTCCGGTCTCCTGCAGGTCCCCTGTGAGAGCTGTCAGGCCCAGGCAGTTGCCTCAGAGACACCGGGTCCTCTCCAAGTGCCACTGGGTGCTTGTGGTTGGTTGCTATGATGAAATAGTGGAAATCTTCAGGAAGGGTATTAATCTGGGGAGAAGAAATATTGGTCTGTGCTTGACCTTGTGTTTCCACTTCTCTGTTTGTTAGGCTGTGGATGTAGTCTCAGTGATCTTTCAAGTATTTCCACAAATCCTGATTAAATTAATCATTTCTAAAGTCATCTTTGCATCAGACTCTATAGGCATTTGCACTTTCCATAGTTTCCCAGTTTTCCTCCTCCTTTATCATTCTTTTTATCACTATCACTCTTTATCGTTCTGGTACATCTCAGCTCTCCAGTTGCTGCTGTGAGCTGCCGGCAGTCTGAAGCTTGCCTCGTCTTTCAGCAGTCTCCTTGCCTCTTTAGCCAGCTCCTTTGTTGTGTTTCTTGTCTATCCTTTCCTATCTATCTGTCAAAAACATTTCAAGGAAGGTTACATCTTGTGGGCAGTGAAGCTCACTGGAGGCAGCTTGGATTAAACATACAGTTGAGGAGTGTCTTGTATCTTTTATTCAACTGTTCCAAATTTCATTGTTGATTGCTTGCAATTAAGAGAAATTATCTGTGTCTGTTTGCAGCTAGTTCTCAGAGGAAAGCAGGTGGGAATTGGTGCACATGAGCTGTGACATTGAGCTACAGCCTTGAGTGGAAAGAGGTTCAATTTGAACAAGAGTGATCGAAGTCCCCAGTGGCTGATGAGGGCAATGATAGGGCTGGGGAGGTGGGGAGGAAGGTTGTCCATACATGTCTCCTATCAAAAATAGTGTTTTTCAGACATGTCCCGACTTCATTAGGAGACACTGTGGGTCAGTATGAATTGGAGAATGTGGGTATCACTTATTCTGAAAAGTCAAGAATAGAGAAAGCTTCAAAAGCAGACATCTTTCTCTTTCAGGTGCTCTTTGAAATCTGCCTTATTTCAATACACTCCTGCAAACTTTCCAATTAACCACACAAGAACTGACAAACTGAAGAAAGTTATGGAAAGAGGCATGGCTCCTTAGGGGTTTTTCTATTTTAATGACCCCTCGGTGTATTTGGTGCTGAGCCCATGAACTTCAGATACTGAGAGGAGGCTGAAGCAACCTCTCAAGAAGATAAAGTCAGAAGAAAATCCCAAGTTTCTTGGAGCATTAATGGGACCCACTGAGGGCCATTACCAACAAAGGCTCCCCAGGGGCTGATTAGAGCAGAAAGTTGGAGGCCCTGATTGCAGGTAGGCAAAGGCAATGTGAGGGTGGCTGTGATGCCAAGTCAACCTTGCTGTGTGTTATCAAGCAGAGTGACCAGGCACTGACAGGCAGTCCCTGGGTAGGGTGATGCTTTCCATCACGCATTGGTCAGGGCTCTTCCTGGGGCCAGTGTGCAGGTGGGGGTGTACATGCCAAGTGCAGGACCATATTAGGGCACCTCCTCAGCTCCCAAGGGAGAAGGAGGCAGAAAAGCCACAGTGCTTTATGAACACAGCGTCTTCTCATAGGCCTCGGTGGCAGACACACCAGCCATAGCCAAAAGGACAAAGACCTATATGTGTTGGGAGCTTTCAGCCTCGTCAGTGTCCTTGGCCATCTCCAGCACAGGTGTCCTGTCCTTTCCCACACCTGTGCCTGTTTCCCTGCAGACTCTAGACACCCAACCTACTTCCTCACCTCGCTCTCACCCCGTGATCTCCCCACCTCTCCTGATGTCTTCCTCTCCTTGCTTCTCCTTGAAACACCAAGCCAGGGGCTGATCACAGACTCCCTCTGGGTGACCTCTGGCACCACAGCACTATCCTTCGAGTGACATTTGCTTTTCCTAATGTCACAGCTAAACCCCACAAGCTGCTCTTTGTGGCTTTTTCTCCTTCTCATGCTGTTTCCCACTACCAAGAGAACCTCAATCATCTCTTCAAGCAGTCACAGGCTCCTACTCTACTGCCTTTTGCCTCCATGTCAGGAGGCTAAAGAAGCCCAGGTCCCTCAACCTCTCCTCATAGACGGGATTATTCCCACCTAGGCACAGGACTTGACACTTGTCTTATAAATCTTCATAAGGTATTGTCCAAATCACCCGAGTTTCTCAAGATCCTTTTGGACTGAAGCTCCTCTGTGTCAACACAAAACAAGACAAAAATCAACAAACAAACAAAAACAGTTCCAATGGTTTAAGGGTAGGCAGTGATGGGATGTAGAAGGGATCAGGATGGTAAAAGACACAGACTTAAAGCGGGGGGGAAAGGAAAAAAAAAGTAATTGAAAGCGAAGGAAAGGATTGATCAGGGCTGTTTGGGGGATTCCTGCCAAGAAGCCCTGGATCTGAATAATTCTAGCTGGAGGAGGACAAGAAAGCTGGCCTGCTTCCACTGTCACAGGGCACCTGCGTGCTTTCCCTGACATCAACGAAAGAAGACTGAGAGTGGGAAGAATCACGGACTCCTTCAGGGTGGAAGGGACCTCAGCAGGTCTCTAGCCCAATCTGCTTGCTCACAGCAGGGTCAGCTCTGGGGTCAGAGCAGGTTGCTCTGGGCTTCTTTCAGTCTGGTCCTAGGAAACCCCAAGGGAGGAGACTGCACAGCCTCTCTAGGTGATCACTTCCAATGCTTGATCTTCCTCATAGTGGAAAAGCTTTTCCTTATGTCTCCTGCATGAACATCTCTTCTTCCAACTTGTGCCCATTGTCTCTTTTCCTCCCACCATCCACCCTGGTGGACAGCCTCGCTCCATCTTCTTGATGACCTCCTTGTAGCCATTGAAAGGGTGCTATGAGATCCTTCCAAAGCCATCTCTTCTGTCAGTTGAACAAGCCCCATTTCCTCACAGAGCAAGTGCTCCAACTTCCCGACTACTCTGAGGCCCTCGGCCAAATTCAGTCCCAGTTATCAACCTCTTTCTTGTTCTGGGAACCCAAACCTGGATGCAGTGTTCTAGATGTGGTCTAATGAGTACTGACTAGAAGGCGATCACCGTTTCCCTCAAACTCCTGGCTGTGCTCCTGGTCACACAGCCCACGATGCTTCTGGCCTTCTTTCTGCCAGGGAACACTGCTGGCTCATGGCTTGCCTCCTGTCCCCCAGCACCCTTAGGTCCTTTTCCACAGAGCCACTGCCCAGTCACTCAGGCCCCAGCCTGTAACACAGTGGGGTGTTGGTTTACCCCAGGTGCAAGACCTGGCATTTGGCCTTGTTGAATTTCATGAGGTTCCTGACAGCCCTTTCCTCCTGCCTGTCTAGGTCCCTCTCAGTGGCAGCCCTCAAGCATACGGCTGGGCCCCCCCTGCAGTTCTGGGTCCTCAACAAGCATCTTGAGTATTGCCTCTTCCATGCCACTAATAAAGTTGTTGGACAGGACAAGTTCCTGGAGAGACCCTCGGGTGCTCCATTTCTCTCTGGCCTCCAGGAAGAGTACTACACATTCAACACTGCCCTCTGAACCTGATCGCCCAAAAGGTTCTTTAGCCAGCTGGTTGTCCACCCATCCAGGCGGTACATTTCTAAATTGTATTCCACAAGGATATTGTGGGAGACAGTGTCAAACACCTTGCTCAAATCAAGTTGAAGGACATTTTCTGCTCTCCAACCACAAATAGAGCTATTTAATCCTAGAAGGCAATCAGGTTGGTGAGGCACAATTTACCCTCGGGAAAACCATGCTGCCTCTTCCCTATCACCTTCTTCTCCCTCATGTGCCCAGAAGTGAGTGGACTCACTCCATGACACACTCCTCAACCAACTGAGGCTGAATGGCCTGTAGTTCCCTGGGTTGCCCTCTGGGCCTTTTTTGAAGATGGATGTAACATTTGCCTTTCTCCAGTTAATGGGACCTCACCCCATCTCCACGACCTTTCAAGACAATAGAAGGTGGCCTTTCAATGACAGTGGCCAGCTCTTTCAGTGTCCTTGGATGCAGCTGTTCCAATGTACTTTTATGGGTTGAGTTCTTGCAAGTCTTCCCTCACTCAACCCTCATGCCCTGTTGGTGGCTTTTCTTCTCTGGAGTCCTGACTCGAGGCACAACAGCCCGGGAGACCTTGTTGGAGAAGACTGAAGCCAAAAAGGCACTGAGCTCCTCGGATCTACCTACCTCTGCTGTTACTGCCCCGTTCAGCAAAGAGCCAACATTTTCCTTTTTATTCTTTACTGTTACTGAAGCTGTAGCAGCTCTTCTTCATGCCTTTGATGTCCCCTGCAAGTGTCTACCCGCTGAGAGCTTTGGCTTCCCTAACACCACCCCTACTTCAGTGGACACAATTTTTGAATTCCTCCTTTGCAGCATCTCTCTTTTCCCACTTCTTGTATGCTGCCTTATTGCCCTGGAGCTGAGTTGTGAGTTCCCGTTTTAGCCTGGTTTCCCCTTCTCATGCTGTTTTCCACTACTGCCCTTTGCCGCCATTTTACCAGGCTGAAGAAACCCAAGTCCCTCAGCCTCTCCATACAGGCCATGTGCTTCAGGCTCCCAGCCCCATCTTGGAAGACTCCTCTGGACCTTCTCCAGTTGCTCCCCATTCTTCCAGTACTGGGTAGACCACACTGGGACACACTATTCCAGACGTGACCACACCAGTGCTGAGTCGAGGAGGATAATAATTCCACTTGTCTGGGTGTCCACACTCTTCCTCAAGCAGCCTCATATGAAGCTGGCCTCATCTGCAGTGAGCGTGCACCACTGGCTCATATAGCATCCCTCATAACATCCAGGCCCTTCTCCTCAGGGTCACTCCTCTGACGGTCAGGTGCCAGCCTGTCCTGACGCATGGGCTGTTCTGTCCCCTGATGCAGGACCTGCCACTTCTCCTTGTACAACAGCATGAGGTTTCTGTTGGCCAAATCCCCAAGTTTCTCAAGGCCCCTCTGGACTGACGCTCCTTTGCATCAGCTGTAAATGACTGTGTGCAGATGGCTCTTCCTGTCTTGTGGTGCCTCTGACAGGATAACAGCCTGAGGACCTGCAGGACACTGCGCATAATAAGAGGAGGTAGTAGTTTAAAGGGACTGCTGGCAAAGGTAGGAATCACCATGGAAACATCTCAGAGAAGCCAAATGAATGTACAATGGCAGCAAAACAAGGGTCAATGGGGAAAGGCTGACTGCATGGGAGGGGATCAGGATGGTAAAAGAGAAGAACTTGGAAGGTGGAAAAGAGGGAAAAATGCCACGAAAGGTGAAGTAAAAGAAAAATCAAGGCTATTTGGGGGTCCCTGCCAAGCAGTCCTGAATTTGAATGACTCTGAATGGAGCAGCACAAGAAACATGCAGTTGTTTTGGTCATACTTGTGTCTGACAAACTTCCATGGTCTCATGGAAGCTGAATATTTTCAAAATAGGTCAAAAAGAGAAGACACAGTGTGGAAGGAAATGCAGAATCATTCCGGCTGGGAAGGACCTCAGGATATCCCTAGCCCAACCTCCTTCCCACAGCAGGGTCAGCTACGAGGTCCAGGTTTCTCAGGGCTTTACTCATTGAAGACTTGAAAACCTCTGAGAATGGAAATGGCACAACCTCTCTGGGCAACCTGCCCCAGTGCTTGGCTGTCTGGATGGGTCAAACGTTCTTTCTAATCCCCAGCCTGACATCTCTTGTTTCATCTAACACTCATTGGCTTTCACCTTTGCATCATGCACAATGGTGAAGAGCCAGGCTCCATCTTCTTGGTGACATCCTGGCAGGTGTGGGGAGGCTGTTATTAGGTCTGCCCAAAGCCTTCCCTTCTCCAGGCTGAACAAACTCAGCTCCCTCACCCTCCCATAGTGACAAAGTCAACGTTACCTATGTGTGCCTACGAGGTTTAAAGCTCTTCCAGTCCTTCTGGATTTTTTTGCACCCTCTAAAGACCTTAGGCACATTAGAGTGCCATCACCCTCATGCCATGACTTTTTGTTTGTGTCATACTCATTTGGTATCGTGTTGTAATGTACAGGTGTTGTAGGCTGTGAGGAGGGCCCATCCTGGACAAGCAGTCACTCACAATTAACCCTTGACCTGAGAACCTTTCAGGCCCAAGAGGCAACCTCACACCACTAGGATGGCCTGGCTCTGTGAATACCATGTCAGGTGCTAAGCCATGTGCAGAAAAGGAATTGCTGCCTGCAAGAATTGCAGTGGCTCAGAAGGCAACTTGAGAGGTTTCTAGTCCAACCTCCTGCTCACATGGGGATCAACACTGAATTCACACCACGTTCCTTCACGTGGCTTCCTGGTAAAGCATGACCCATTCAAAAAAACCCTCTGAGCTCGATCATCCAACCAGTCTTTTACCCACTCGGTGGTCTACCCATCTTATCATAATGCCTAATTGTATTCAAGAATATTCACAAAGACAGTGTCCAACACCTTGCTAAAATCTGGGTAAATGACACCCAGCACTTTCTGCTCCTCCACAAGTGCAGGTCTTTTATCACAGAAGGCAGTCAGGTGGGTCAGGAATGATTCATCTTCAGTAAATCCATGCTGACTGTTCCCAGGCACCTTCTTCATGTGCCCAGAAAGGTGATCGGAGAGGATTCGCTCAATGACAGACTACTCACTAAAGTGAAGATGAATGGCCTGCGGCTCCTTGCTTTGTCCTTGGGGTCTTTTCTGAAGTTGGGAACAGCATATTCCTTCTTCTGCTCATTGGGACCTCCCCTGATCTCCACAACATTTCAAAGATGACAGAGAGCAGCCTTGCTGTCACAGCAGCCAGCTCTCTCCATGTCCATGGATGACAGCCATCCAGTCCCATAGACATCTATGGGTTGAGTTCTAGAGACTCAAGGTACTGTGAGTTAGTTTTCTCCTCAGAAGTCCAGGCACAACATCTGAGGAGACCTTGTGGGTGAAGACGGAAGCCAGGAAGGACTTGACTTCCCCAGATCTATCTACATCTGCTTTTACTAGGATCCCTGCCCCATTCAGCAGTGAGCCCACATTTCCTTCTTTATTCTTTTACTGTCACTGAAGCAGTAGCAGCTCTTCTTCCTGTCCGTCATGTCCCCTGCAAGTGTCTCTGTCCCAGCGGACCTTTGGCTTCCTTAACACCATCCTGACTTTGCTGGACAATATACCTAAATTCCTCCTTTACACCCTCACCCTTCTTCCCCTTTCTGTATGCTGCCTGATTGCCCTGGAGCTCACGTGGGAGTTCCCTGTTTAGCCAAGCTGGGCTCCAGAGATGTCTGCTAATCTTACAAACTGTTTGTTATGGAGCATTCTTGTGCTTGACGGGTGCTGTCCTTAAAGGTCTGCGGGCTTTCCTGAGCTCCTCTGCCCTTCAGAGCTGCCTTACTTGGTCCATCCCATGGAAGACATCCATACATGCAAGCTACCCCTTCACACATAGGGCATGCCCCTCCTCATCTTGCCTGTTGGTCTCTCCTGAAGAACTTGCACCCTGCCAGTGAAAGACTCAAGTCATGCAAGTGATCCTACTACACCTCAGTTACTCCAATCATGTGGCACTCCTGTGACAGCTTGTGCATCTCCATTTGCTCCTGCCTGCATCCCAGGCTGCATAAGTTTGCATATATTTTGGCTTCAGTACCTCAGCTGTGGCATCGACCAAAGATTTGTCACAGGGAAACGTGTTACCAAGGACCCAGCGTATGCTAAGACTTTGATGGCAAGTGGTGACATACTGGCATGGATAGCAGATGGCAATGTAATGGTGAAAGGAGGTTCCCACTAAGAGAGCAAAGCCTGCAGAACCCAAGGCCAGGGAGAAACAGAGCTGGGCCTTGCAGGAATGGCAGGAGAGGGTTTCGTGACCCAAGTAGACTCTGCAGCACTGTTGTGACTGTGGCAGACTTCTTGAACCAATCTCCAGGCAGGACAAGGTGCCACTGAAAAAGTCCCTGGGCCTGGACAGCCTGTGATCCAGCCACCCTGTGGACATTGTTAGCCTAGTCCCTGTTCATATCATATTGGAGGGGTGAGAAGAAGTACAGGAAGAGGAGAGATAGAAGGGTTTCACAGTGGAGAGACTAGAGTGGAGACATTGGTGTGATGTTCCTCTCCCATTTATGAAGCACACTTGGATGCAGACAGTACCAACTTTGCCTAAAGGCAGTGGTGGGATTCATTTTTTTGTGCACAGGCAGGAGACGTGACATGCCTGGGGAGACTTGCCCAGCAAGCACTCCAAAGGGGCATGGCTTACCTGTAAGTCCCATGCTGTATCTGCTAGAGACAGGTGGTTGTGCTGGACACCCCAGGCATCTGAAATGGCCCTGCCAGCCTATTTTATGTCATTAAATCAAATGTCTGCACTGAATTACAATAGTTTAACATTGGGATCTTCATCTGTCTCAGCTTCCTAGTGAGTGGGGTTCTAGTTGTAGTGGGCATCTCGTGTCATTTCAGATGGCCAAGGAAATTCCCCACCTGGGCGCCACCTGATGCTCCAGAAGGATGCGGGTCTCACACTTCCTCCATCAAAGCAAGCAGACACTGGCACATGCCTGGGACCACCTCTGTCTCTTCAACTGTCATCAGGTGTTTGCATGTGACCAGCTGACTCCCAGCTGACTCACACCCTCCATCTCCAGGGATTATAATGGGAGCTTAGACAGGGAGCTCCCACGCAGACCTCTATGTTGTGCCACTTCAGTTTTGGCAAGGGGAATCCCACTTCCGGTGTGTCTGTGGGGTTCATGGCAGGGATCTGTATCCCATTCCAGCCCAGGGGCTTCTAAATCAGCATGAGGTGCCCAGATTCACTCATCTGAATCAACACCTGAACCACGGGTAAATGAGCTCCCTTCTTGTTCCCATCTAGGTGTCCTGCCTACTTAAGAGATGGAAAAAGGGGCTTCCAGAGTGGGACATTTCCACCTTTCATGGATAGCCATCCTCTGATGAAATAAATTGCAATGCTGGGATCCATTTCTCTCCACGCTTTAGAAAAGGACAATAGGTGATTATTTTAGTCTACTTCAGTGAACTTTTCCCAGGAGGAGGCAGCACAAGGGACAGAGAAATTCACGTCTTCAGCTCGGCCCCTGCTCCTGAGTGGGGTCAGGCTCCTGGGATAGAGGAAGCTCATGGCAACCGAGAAGCGCTGCTGAGAGACAGCTGTGTCCAGCAGCAGCTCCTCTGCCAAGTGCAGCAGGGCTCTGGGCACTGCCTGCTGCTTCTGACATGAGATGAGAGAAGGCAGAGAGAAGTGAAAGGCAGTGTGGAGTGGGAGGACATAGGAGAGCTCATTGTGGGACAGCTCCCAACATGGTAAGTCTGTGGCTGCGGGGCAATGCTACTGAGATTCCTGAAGGAGTGTTCTGAACCCCATCCATCCCATGGTTGATAGTCTTTTTAAGGATCACTCTCCCAGCTCCTCCAGCGCATAGAGGAGGAGATGCTTTAGAGCAGGGATTCCCTGCCACAGTGTTACAGGGACAGAACATCCTTCTCCGTTCTCCCAGGGATGGCTGCAGGGATGTGAAGCCAGGGAGTGCACCGAGGTCTGCATAGTGCTGTGATTCAGAGCAGTGTCCCTGTGCCCCTGGGCGCTGTGTGCCTGGGGCAGTGACTCTGCTGCCTGTGAGGGTCAGTACTCAGCCTGCCCAGGTAGCTCCCCACAGCGCTGCAGAGAGAAGCTCTGGGTGAGTGGGTTGACCCCCAGCAGGGCAGGTTCGTTCTCCTGCTGAGAGGGTGCTGTGTGGGTCAGGGCTGCTCACAGCTCCAGCTCACCAGGACATTTTGAGAGTGGAGTTCTCAAGAGGACTTGTCTCTGCATGGTGGGAATGGAAATGCAGCAGTCAGGTTTAAACAAGGGGCTAAGATCTTCACCATCACACTGAAGGATGAATAGGTTTGCAAGTGCCTTCACCACTCCTCAGCCTACAGACAGCACCAACATCACCTTGCCAGTCTCATCAGAGATTTTCTGGTCTGCTCTTTAACACCTGCAAACAGAGAGATGCCACTGTGCAGTTTCCTGCTGCTTGGAGGTTTCTGTAGGGCAGAGCTGAGATGACGGTGGGTGGGATGGGACCTGTGTGGGGACAAAGGAAGAGCTCCCAGCAAGGACATCTCCAAGCAGCAGAGAGATGGTCAGAGAGTGAGAGGAAACTGCTACCAGACACCTCATGTGAGGTCGGGGTGCAGGCAGTTCTCTGCCAGCTCCTGCAGTGCAGATGCTTTCCCTTGAACAAGCCCCCATCATCCTTCCTCTCTCACCTGGCAGAGGAATGGGGAATGAGATGAATGTCCTTCAGGAGACCCCACCTTTAAGACACTTGACGTTCCATGGGGTGTACTGCCAGGCTGTGCACTGCCCTCCAGAAGGGTACAGCTCTTCTGTAGGACATGTGTGATAGCTGAATGTACCAAGCAGAAGCCACAGAGGTGCTAAGGAAATGAAAATGCTGCTGCGGATGGCTGTATGTGGGCAGCTGAAAAAGCGCTGTGTGTTTCTGGCTACAAAATGAGTGTTGAGAGCTGCCTCAGTGTCAGAGCCACATCAGAGTCCTTATTCTGATCATCGGAGCCGTGCGCTATGTGCCACCCTCTCCATCACTCTTGGGACATCTGAACTGAGCGAGAGGTGAGCTTGGAGATCTGTGCTTTGCAAGTGGCCACCACTGTCAGCACAGGCCAGTTTCCTTTAAGGGTAACTTGCAGTTGAGATTATCCTCTAACGGAGAAAGGTGCGTGCCCAAGGCAGCTGGGAATGGGACTGATGTGGAGACCAGTTTGCTGGCTTTGTCGTAGGGCACGTAGGGAGAGCTTTTGCCTCTCAGGACTAACTAGTCTTCGCACGGAGAGCAGTGGAAAGGTTGCATATTCCTACCCTGCAGAGCAGACAAACAAACAAACAAACAAGCCCCCAAAAGCGAAGCTGTTGCTTTCCTTGTCAAAATGCTTCAGAACTGGAGGTGAAGATGTTAAACAAACTTTCTACGTTATAGCAGGACTGACCCCTCTGGAGTCTGTGGGCAGAGGTCCCTGCTCCTCATGGCACACGCAGCCAGCACAAACTGGAGCTCCAGACAGGGAGCTGAATGAAGGTCCTGCCGAGGAGAAAAGCAACATTTGTGTGTATGTCGGTGTGTGTGTCTGTGCGTGTGTTGGGGGTGTGTGTGAGAAAGGGAAAGAGCTTTGAACAGAGAAGTCTCTGCTGACTTGTCACTGTCATTTTCTCCTTTAACAGTCCCAGGTGACTGGAGGGTGCAAGATGTCCAATGGCAGCTCCCTCAACGAGTTCCTCCTCCTGGCATTTGCAGACACGCGGGAGCTGCAGCTCTTGCACTTCTCGCTCTTCCTGGGCATCTACCTGGCTGCCTTCCTGGGTAATGGCCTCATCATCACAGCCGTAGCCTGCGACCACCACCTCCACACCCCCATGTACTTCTTCCTCCTCAACCTCTCCCTCCTCGACCTTGGCACCATCTCCACCACTGTCCCCAAATCCATGGCCAATTCCCTGTGGGACACTAGGGCCATTTCCTACTCAGGATGTGCTGCTCAGGTCTTAAGTTTCGCCTTTTTCATTTCAGCTGAGTATTCTCTTCTCACTGTCATGGCCTACGACCGCTACGTTGCCATCTGTAGACCCCTGCACTATGGCACCATCATGGACAGCAGAGCCTGTGTCAAAATGGCAGGAGTTGCCTGGGCCAGTGGTTTTCTCAATGCTCTGCTTCACACTGCTAATACATTTTCAATTCCACTCTGCCAAGGCAATGTCCTGGACCAGTTTTTCTGTGAGATTCCGCAGATCCTCAAGCTCTCCTGCTCAGACTCCTACCTCAGGGAAGTTGGCCTTCTTGTGGTTAGTGTCTGTTTAGTCTTTGGGTGTTTTGTTTTCATTGTGCTGTCCTATGTGCAGATTTTCACAGTCGTGCTGAGGATCCCCTCTGAGCAGAGCCGGCAGAAAGCCTTTTCCATGTGCCTGCCTCACCTGGCCGTGGTCTCCCTGTTTGTCAGCACTGTCCTGTTTGCCTCCCTGAAGCCGCCCTCCATCTCCTCCCCAGCTCTGGTTCTGGCTGTTCTGTACGCAGTGGTGCCTCCAACACTGAATCCCCTCATCTACAGCATGAGGAACGAGGAGCTCAGAGACGCACTGAGGAAACTGGTTCAGTAGGTACAATGTCAGCACCAATAACTCTCCCATGCGCATCTGCTCCTCATTCCCAGGGTATCTGGCAACATAGCTGTGTGTTGCTCATGTCTTTCTTTCTTTCTTACTTTTCTCTGTTACATTCTCCTAAAAGAAATAAATATTTTGCTTTGTGCCACTTGTCCTCAGGAATCTCTCATTTGAATCTGATTGAGAGACCATGCTGAAGCAGGAAGCCAGGCTTCCGCCTTCATCAGCAGAGATGGGGGAACCTCAGCCTGCTAGTCTGAGCTGCCTCGGATGCCCCCAGTGCAATGAGGAGAGTTTCCCTTTGCAGTTTGTCTCTTGGTGCTGACACCAGGGGAGCTCAGGGGCACAGAGTCAGGCTCAGACGAGCACAGGTGGCGTGAGACCATGGGTCCTGTGTCTGTTAGGAGAGCTCAGCTCCTGTGGCCAAAGTCAGGGTATGATCTCACACCCCTCTCCTGTGAGGATGGCAGCTGGCTGTCACCGTGGGCTGGTCCCTTCCCTCTACAGAGCTCCAACAGTCAAAGCAGAGTGGGAGTGGAGGGGAGGAGATTCTGGACAAAGCCTGTTAGAACAGATCCTCTGCTCCTCAGGACCATTCCCCCACTGCCACAGCAGGCATTTCCTCACTGCAACCTTCACTTGGGGGCTGCAGCTTTCTTGGAGACATGTCCACCAACAGCAGCAGGACTTTTTCTTTTCAGGGCTTTTCTCCTCATTTCCACACTGTCCTCTGTGGTCTGATATGTGTATATGGCCTCAGTGCTCTTGTAACGTGCTGGTGGTAGGTTTGTGCTTCCCTGTGCATTCCTGTGAGCTCAGGCAGGACCAGGCATTGGGTGCATTTAGGCCAGACCTGGCCTGCACAAGAACACTGCTATAATAAAAGGGGATCCCCTCCATCACGTGCCTGAAGTCTGGCCTTTCTTCAGAAGCCAGAGTCAAAAATATGCCCAAAGCAATGGCACCATAGAAGGGCCTGCTGCTCTGCTTGTGACCTCTATGGGATGCGGGGGACAAGCTCAGAGTCTACATGTGATGTGTTAGGGACTGAGGGCTGGATCCAGGGCTCATCTGTTGGTGACCAGTGCCAGCAGAGCTGGCCAAAGTGGTGGTGGGAAAGCGTAGGACCGTCTGTGGTGGAAATGGCCAAGGGCACTGCCAAGGCTGAAAGCTCCCAACACAGATAGGCCTCCGTCCTTTTGGCTATCGCTGGAGTCTCTGCCACCAAGGCCCATGAGAAGACATTGTTTTCATAAAGCATTGTGGCCTTGCCACCTCCTTGTCCCTTGGGAGCCCAAGAGGTGCCATATCATGGTCCTGCACTCAGCATTGTGCATCCCCACCCACACACTGCCCCCAGGAAGAGACCTGAGTAAAGTATGAGGAGAAGGATCACCCTACCCAGGAGCTGGCTGTCAGTGCCTGGTCACTCTGCTTGATAACACAAGTCAAGGCTGACTTGGCATCACAGCCACCCTCACATTGCCTTTGCCTACCTGCAATCAGGGCCTCCAACTTTCTGCTCTAATCAGCCCCTGGGGAGACTTTGTTGATAATGACCCTCGGTGGGACCTGTTAACTCTCCAGGAAACTTGGGATTTTCTTCTGACTTTAACTTCTTGAGAGGTTGCTTCAGCTCCTTCTCAGCATTGGAGGTTCATGGGCTCAGCACCAAAGACACCCGAGGGGTCATTAAAATGCAAAATCCCCTAAGGAGCCATGCCTCTTCCCATAATTTCCTTCAGTTTGTCAATTCTTGTGTGGCTAATTGGAAAGTTTGCAGGAGTGTATTGAAATTAGGGAGATTTCAATGAGCACCTGAAAGAGAAAGATGTCTGCTTCTTAAGCTTTCTTGATTCTTGACTTTTCAGAATAAGTCATACCCACATTCTCCAATTCATACTGACCCACAGTGTCTCCTAATGAAGTCTGCACATGTAGGCAAAGCAGTATTTTTGATAGGAGACATGTATGGACAACCTTCCTCCCCAGCTTCCCAGCCCTGACAGTTCCCTCATCAGCCACTGGGGACTTCACATCACTCTTGTGAAAATCGAACCGTTTGCCACTCAAGGCTGCAGCTGAATGTTACAGCTCATGTGCACCAATTCCCACCTGCTTTCCTTAGACAACTAGCTGCAAGCAGGCACAGAAGATTTTGTCTTAATTGCAAACAATCAACAATAAAATTTGGAACAGTTGAATAAAAGATACAAGACACTTCTCAACTGTATGTTTAGTCCAAGCTGCCTCCAGTGAGCTCCACTGCCCACAAGACATAACCTTCCTTGAAATGTTTTTCACAGATAGATAGGAAAGGATAGACAAGAAACAGAACAAAGGAGCTGCCTGAAGAGACAAGGAGACTGCAGAAAGACGAGGCAACCTTCAGACTGCCAGCAGCTCAGAGCAGCAACTGGAGAGTTGAGATGTACCTGAAAGATAAAGAGTAAGGGGAGGAGGAAGACTGGGAAACTATGGGAAGGGCATATGTCCAGATGATCTGATGCAAAGATGACTTTAGAAATGATCAATTTAATCTGGGCATGTGGAAACATGTGAGAGATCACTGAGACTACATCCACAGCATAACAGACAGAGCAGTGGAAACACAAGGTCAAGGGCAGATCAATATTTCTTCTCCCCAGATTAAGACCATTCCAGAAGATTTCCACTCTTTCATCATAGCAAAACATTGACACTAAAATGAGCCAATCATTGGAGCTGATGAAAGTGTGCTCATATTTTTGAAGTGCAGAAAACAGTTCTTCACCTCTCCAGGCAGACCTCAGGTGTCCAACCACAAGCACCCAGGGGCACTTGGAGAGGCCCCAGTGTCTCTGAGGCACCTGCCTGGGCCTGGCAGCTCTCACAGGGGACATGCAGGAGACCAGAGCCCCTTGGAGCTGCAGAGGGAGACTGGGCAGAGGGGACCAGGGCACCTGCAATGGCACCAGCCACCCATGACCCTGTGACTGCATGCCACCCCAGTTCTGAAAATCTCTTTCCTTTTCATAGGGGATGCATTATCTCTCCAGAACACCAGTATAGTAAAACAGAACAAATCAAGAAAGACAATGAGAACAGGAAAAAAAAAAAAAAAAAAGAAAACCTGGAAAATATAACAAAGCATTTCTTTGTTTTCAGTCTTTGTCTTAATTCCTTTCTTGTTTTATTCTTAATGTCCTTTTCTAATCTTTTCTGTTATAATCAGGCCTACACCACTAAACAGGATATTTTTGTGTCTCGCACAGAGCCCAGTGCTCAGAAGACCACTCCCTGCCCATGGCTGTCTGTGCCACCCCTCACTCTTTGCACAGAGCACGTCGCCCTCTGAGGTGTCCGGCTCTCTCGACTGGTGAGGAAGGCAGGGTGACCAACTTCAAGGAAATGCTCTATTTTTGGGTGGCCGAATTTGCGCAAATCTCAACATACCCATGTTAAAGCAATGTTTTAAAGGAGTCTCTAAAACATCTTCAGTGCAATAAGTGACAAAACATCCTCATTTCCAAAACTTCACACAGTTTTTACCATTGCCAAATATTTTTTCTTTCTTATTCATTGGCAGAACCATGTTCATGTACTACAGGAATTAGTCTGTCTATGCGAGTGTACATATATATATAGATACATTCTTCATCAAAATACATTTGCTGGCAATCCTCTGCATGGAGAAACTTTGTTCTGAGGAACTACTCTATTTAAATGGACATGTTTCAGATCTCTTCTTCTGCCTCTCGGGCCTTTCTTCTTCCTCTGCCTCTCCTCTCTTTACAGAGCTCTCCAGGGAACGGTGCACTGAATCACAGCACTTGAGACTGTGTCAAAGACCTTGCTAAAGGGAAGCTTCACAAAATCCCCTGCTTTCCCCTTGTGCACCAAGCCATTCATCTGATGGCAGAAGGCAATTAGGTTGCTCAGGCATGGTTTCCATTTCCCCTTGGTCAATGCATGCTGCCTCTTCCAGGCCTTGTCCTTCATAGGCTTGGAGATGGTTTCCAGGAGAATTTGCTCCATCCCCTTCCCAGGGACTGAGATGAAGATGACCAGCCTGTCGTTGCCCAGATCCTCCCTCTTGCCCTTCTGAAAAATGGGTGCAATGTCTGCCTTTTCCCAGTCATCAGGAACCTCCTTAATCACCCTGACTTTTAAAAGATGACCAACTGCAGCGTTAAAACGACTCTGGCCACCTCTCCCTGCACCCTGGGGTGCTTCCCGTTTGGTTCCATGGACTTGTGTGTGCCAACTGGGCAAGGTTCCTCCCCAGCTGCATCTTCCTCTGCCATGGGTGAGGCTTTCCTAACACAGAAGCTGCCAAAGGACTTGGGGGCCAGGGAGGTCTGGCAGTAGACACAAGAGTAAAAGACAAGGTAAAAGAGACAATGAGCTCCTCAGACTTTCCCCTGTCTTTGTCAATACGTCCCCTGCCCCACTGAGCAGGGAGACCACCCTTTCCTTGGCTGCCTGCCTTGTGCTGCCAACGTCCTTACAGAAGCCCTTCCGGTTGCCATCTCCATCTCTTGCTAGCTCCAGCGCCAGCTCCCGCTGAGCTTTGGCTTGCCTAACTCCATCCCTTCCACCACACATAATGGCTGTGTCCTCTTCCTGGGCAGTCCATTCCCCTTCCAACCCTCTGTGCACTTCCTTCTGCCTTTTCAAGTCTTAAATCACAAAGTCCCTGCTCATCCACACCAGCCTCAGGCCAGGCCCCGATGGACTTCCCTGCAGATTTTCCTGTGTTCCTGTGCTTCAAGGACAGTGGCCCTGAAGATCCCAGAGAGCTCCATGTCTCCTCTGCCCTCCAGGACAGTCACCCGTGGGATCCTGACAAGCAGATCCTGAACAAGATGAAATCCTCTCTGCTGCAGTTCAGGGCAGTGACTCTGTTATTCCTCCTACCTCTCCACTATCTCATGGTCATTGCGGTGACAGCCAACCTCCACATTCACATCCCCATCCAGACTGAGCTTCAGGCAAGAAAGAAAGGGCAGCATGACACCATCTACGTAGAGGTGCAACTACAGAGGTAGAGAACTCACCCTGCAGAAAAGCCTGCATTTCTCCCCTCACCACTGAGGGGATCCAGGCAATGGACTTCTGTGTGGTTAAAGGTGGATGCAAAGAAGTTCAGGGGTAATGTAGCTATGCCTGAGGCAGTGCCTCCCAGGCTGCTCTTACAGTCAACAAGGAAGAAGGAGGAGGTGTTCACCCGCCTTCTTTTAGATGGTCACATAAAGCCCAAATGACTCCTGTCCCAGAAACATTTGTTCTGTGCTTGCAATGGGGCCTGAGGTCATAGGCTTTCAGGATAATTCAGGTTGAAGGGAGCACGGGTGGCCTGTAGACCAAACTGCTGCTCAAAGCAGGGTCAGAAATCAAAAAATGCCCCTGCCAAAGGGTTTCTGGGGTGATAGAGCAGGAGAAGACAGTAGAGGGTTGACAGGGTGGTATAAGTCCCATGGACAAAAGGCTTTCTTTTTTCGCTTTCTCCAGAGAATTATATCCTTAGCTCCCCAGAGAGAATAATCTGGGACAGTAACTTTGCCACTAACATGGAGGTGGAGAAGCTCCCAAGTCCCTTACAGACAGAGGCTGGTCCAAAGACCACCACACCAATGGCACCAGACCCCCAGGCATGCCTGCCTTCTTGCTGGGCACCCTCCAGCCCCATGCAGGAGGTGTGCGGGGAACAGAGTGGTGTCTGCAGCCTGCAGCCCTGGCCACCCAGCAGGGGTGGTGGGACCCTGCTCCTCTGGATGAGACTGGACTCTCCTGCATTTCCCCAGGGTGAAGCCTGCATCCCCTGTGGCTGGGAATACAGCCCAGAAGGGAGGGCCAACATGGGAAACATGATATCTGTTCTGGGGTGTGAAGAGAGAGGGGAGGGCAGAGGGGGATCTGCTCATGCCCTGGGCACTGATTCCCTCCCTGCAGCCAGTACAGCCCTACTGATGCCCTGTAACCCATGAGCCCAGGAGACGGGACTCCAACCTCCTCTGGCTCCAAAGATTTCTCAGTGCCTAAGACCCAGGATGCAAAGCACCTGTCTGGGGACACCTCAGCAGTCGAAGGGCCTGAATGCCTGGCATGTTCCTGAGAACTTTTCTGCAGTATCCTGGCACTGGTTTGACTCCTGTTGCCCATGGAGCAGAGACTCCTTTGGAGGATGAACTCTCTCACTGTGTAACTCTGAGGACAGGGTTGACAGGTTTGACCAGACAGTACAGATGCCAGCAAGGCCTCAACCCCACAACAGTGTCCCCTGCCCAGGACTCCAATTTCCAGTGCCTTCCTCCTAGAGGATTTGGCTTGGGAGGGACCACCAGAGACTTCCAGGACCACGATCTGCTCTGAGCTGGGCTAACTTTACAGTCAGATCAGGCTGGTAAGTGCTTTCTCCTGGAGAGTTTTTAAAAATCTCCTGGCCCCTGTCCCAGTGCTGCTCAACTATCATGATTACTGTTTCCTTTTCCTTAAACTCATTTGAAATTTCCTGTACTGCATCTTCTCCTTGTTGTCTCTTGGCCTTTCCTTCCCTTGGCCCCCAGCCAGACCATCCCATCTACGTTGACCAATGACAATCACAGACTCATCTCCAAGCTCAGCCTTGCTGGGATCTCCTGAGACCATTCAGGTGGGCCATGGTGGCCAGCTCTAAGTAGACATACATGCTGCAGGTCCCTGCATGGTCTCAGGGGGGAGCGTATGGAGACACAGCATGACCCAGGGCAGAGCCTGTGGGCCAATGCCAGGGCAGAGTCAGCAGTAGCAGGTGTGAGAAGAGAAGACCTCCAGCAGCTCCTTTCCACACCCAGGCAGGGAGTGATGCACCCAGCAGTGCTCCTGAGAGATGATGGTAACACAGGAGAGGTGGCACTGTGAGCTGTGATGCTGGGCACCAACCACCTGTCCTGGGTGTGCAGTTCTGGCAAGCAGTGCCAATGGCTGCAGCCCCTAAGAGACCCCCAGCCCTGCTAGGAACAGTGAGGCCCCTCCATGACCGTCGAGAGCTTCCTGGAGTGTCATGACTCCCATCTGCACCCCATCTCTGCACTGGCCCAGCCCTGCTGCCCTGCATGTGGCCCCACGGTCCCACTGCCCCACTGTACAGACACTGCACAGGACAGGGTTTGTTCTGCGGTGGGGAAACATCCCCCCAGCATGGTCCCCATGACAGTCCTCAGTGCCCTGTCCCGCAAGGCCCTCCTGCCCAGCAGCCTCCCACCACTCCCCAGCCCCTGCCCAGTCCTGGTCCTATCCCCCTGAGGTTAGCAGAAGGCCATGCTCTGGGGTCTGCTGGGGTCTGGGCCCAGGGAGAGAGGCCAGGCAGGGCTGGATTTTCCCCCCATAGAGGTGCTTAGCCGAGCAGGCAGAATGAGCTGGCCACATTCCAAGATCACCCCTCACCAGCACCATGGGGAATGGCCAGTGCTGGAAATGGCTGGTATGAGGGGCCGGGTCTGGGAGGAGTTTCCAGGGGCAGTTTCTCCTCTCTGCTCATGCAACAAGCTGGGCTGCATCTTTGTTCTGACAGACCCTGTATGAGGCCCCCCATGGGAGGAGGATGGTCTACAGGTCCAGTAGATGGTCCCAGGACCTCCTCTGCCTGCTCGCTGCCAGCCCTGCAGAGGACCCAGGAGAGGACTCATCCTCCCTGGACTCACAGCTGGATGCCAGTCCTCCAGCTGGGCATGGAGCCTTGTCTGGGGGTGACATCTGGGGTATGGACCAGCACACAGGATGTCTGAAGACACACAGATTGTCTGAAGGAGATGTGCTGGGGACAGGGCCTGAGGGACAGCAGCAAACTGATATGGCTCCTGGATGCTGCTTCCTTCAACACAAGCTCCCACAAGGGCTCCCAGCCTTCTTTTTGGTGCCACCCGTCATGAGGGGTGATGGCACAAGGAGCTGGGAGGATGGGGAGCATTAATCCTTCTTCAGGCACTTCCCAGGCCATGTGGAGGGACAGCAGAGCAAGGACTTCTGGCTCTGCACTGGGAGCTCACTTCAGTGTGCCCACACTCTGAACATCGTCTTGCATTAAAGGTTGGCAATTTCAAGCCCAGTTCCACTTCCTTCTCATCTCTTCCAATCCCTCCTCTGATCTTGTCGGACATTCCCACACCCCCTCCCCTCTTCTGCCGCAAGGCCCTGAGCAGATGGTGCTGCTCTGCAGAGTGAGTGGGCTGTGGGGCCACAGGGCCACAGGGTCACTCTGCACTGGCCATGCTGGTCAGGGTGGGAAGCAGACCCAACCAAATGGGAATCAGGGCCTCTAATCCCTTCAGGGACTGCGGATGTGGCAGGTGCTTGGAGGGACTATGGAGCATTTCCACGGGTACTAGTTGAGTCCAGGTGCGCCTCTACATCTTGCCCCTGGTATCACACTGACGACATGAATCGCTCTCCAGTCTCCCTTCCCTCTGGCAGATGGGTCCCCACTGCCTCTGCTGGGATGGCAGAGTCCTGCTTTGCCCACGGATACCTGGGTTTAGCACTTTACCCTTAGGTGACTCCACCTTGGAGAACCTCTCCCTTTGTGAGGCTCCAGTCACTGCCCACCCCAGGCACACACTGTCCCAGGAGATTCCCAGAGCTCTCCTGGCACCTCCAGATTCCCCTCCAGGAGGATGGGGATCTTACACTGTGCCTTAACATGTGGAACGGCCTTGGGTGTGTACATCATCATTGACAATTCGTCATCTCCACTGCTACTGGACAGTGATGGGCGAGTCCTAAATCCAGCCCTTGGTCTCTAAGAGATCATGACATGATTATGAGCTTTTTGCTTCTAAACCCATGGACAACTCTGCCCAGCAGGCCCTTTTGACATGCAATTCCTTGGGCCTATTCTTGACACCAGCTTGTGAAGAAAAGCCCAGCCTTCAGGCACTGCACTGTGCAGAACTTACTTTATTACAAAGATACTGCACAGGAGTCAGTCCTGACGCAGCGTTAGACACAGTTTTATGTGGGTACCAGGTGAGACAGAGCAGTCTCAGTAAAAGTGGAATGAATTCAAACATTTGTGTAGTAACATGATAACAAATAATAATATTAATAATAATAATAATAGTAATAATAAAAATAAAGTGAACAAACAAAGTTCAAGCTCGTTGTGATGCCCTGGGATTCAATTGCGGAGAGCAAAGGCAATTTTGCCACTGCTGAAAAATATCCACAAAATCACTTTCCTCAGGGCATCTTTGAGCTCCTTGTTCCTCATGCTGTAGATGAGGGGGTTCACTGCTGGAGGCACCACCACGTACAGAACAGCCACCACCAGATCCACAGCTGGGGAGGAGAGGGAGGGGGGCTTCAGGTAGGCAAAAAATGCGGTGCTGATGAACAGGAAGACCACAGCCAGGTGAGGCAGGCACATGGAAAAGGCTTTGTGTCGGCCCTGCTCAGAGGGGATCCTCAGCACAGCAGTGAAGATCTGCACGTAGGACAGCACAATGAAAATGAAACACCCAGAGAATAAACAGGCACTAAACACAGTAACCCCAACTTCCCTGAGGTAGGAGTCTGAGCAGGAAAGCTTGAGGATCTGCGGAATCTCACAGAAGAACTGGTTCACTGCATTGCCTTGGCAGAGTGGTATGGAAAATGTAGTAGCAGTGTGCAGCAAAGAATACAGAAAACCACTGCCCCAGGCAGCTGCTGCCATTTTGACACAGGCTCTGTTGCCCATGAGGGTCCCGTAGTGCAGGGGTTTGCAGATGGCAACATAGCGGTCATAGGCCATGAGTGTAAGAAGAGTATACTCTCCTCCAAAGAAGACAACAACCAGTAAGACTTGAGCAGCACATCCTGAGTAGGAAATGGCTTTTGTGTCCCACAGGGAATTGACCATGGATTTGGGGATGGTGGTGGAGATGGAGCCAAGGTCGAGGAGGGAGAGGTTGAGGAGGAAGAAGTACATGGGGGTGTGGAGGCGGTGGTCGCAGGCTACAGCTGTGATGATGAGGCCGTTGCCCAGGAGGGCAGCCAGGTAGATGCCCAGTAAGAGCGAGAAGTGCAACAGCTGCAGCTCCCGTGTGTCTGCAAATGCGAGGAGGAGGAACTCGTTGAGGGAGCTGCTGTTGGACATTTTGCTGCCTCTGGGGTTTGGGGACTGTCCAAGGGAGAGAAGACATTGAGAAGTTAGCAGAGACATTTTTAAAGCAAAGAACCCCCCCCCCCAAATGTTGCAGTTCTCATGCAACCCCCCACATTACCTCTGTCTTTATGGAGAGGATCTGTGCGCAGCTCCCTTGCTTCAGGTCCACTTTGCACTGGCTGAGTGTGGTGCTGTGAGGAGCAGGGGCCTCTGCCCATGGGCTCCAGAGGAGTCAGTCTGGCTGTATAGTGGTGGGATACATGGGAATGGGGGTCACTAGCTCGGACAGTCACAGTTCCTCTCAGGTGAAATCCACTGGGCATGTGGAAGGGCTTTTCAGAATCTGCACCACCACTTCTAAAGAATGAGGGCTGAGGAACAGAGTTTGGGGGATTTTTTTAAAAGAGTTTATTTTCCTTGAGATACCCCTGTCACCCCTGCGGAGTCATCCTCAAAGGCAGCAATTCTCAGCATTTCTACTGTGAATCCTGAGAAAAATGGATTCCCTGTCCCTTGGTGCAGAGTGAGGACAGCTTGTCTGTCTATTAGCCTTCTTCCCAGCTGTCCTTTCCTTGCACCTCTTGGAGCTGGGGGATGATCACTCTCATATGTTGCCCTAAAAAGAAACCAGCCCCTGCTGAGAGCAGACGAGTCCAGTTTCAAAACTGCAGCTCTCTAACCATCTCTGCCTTTCTCAGGGCACCAGAGGGAGGTCTCCACACTCCCCTTCTAGCCAAGGACACACAGGGCTCTTTTCAGATGCCCATATACAGTTTCCCAACACCATTTCCATACTCTCAGCATCTCTGCACCTTCTTCATTTGTCTCTCAGATATCACAAAGATGCTATGAGGCAGCAGTGCCCTTCTGGAGGGCAGCTCAAAGTCTGGCAGGACATGACAGGGAAACGGTCCAAGGACGTTAAGGACCGAAGATGGGGTCTCCTTAAGGGAAAGTCAGCTCAATTCCCAACACCACAGACTGCATTTCCTGCAGCCGCCGAGGCTAGAAGGGGGCTGCAGACACCTCACTCCCAAGCAGACCCCTCTCATGCACAACTCGCAGGGCAGGTGTCTGAACTGCAGCTGAAAACCCTGAAACCCAGGGAGCCCGAGAGAAGAACAGGAGCAGCATGGACAGGAGGGGAAACAAGGAGCAACACCATGATCCTGCTGCCAAGGGAGGCAAGGAGAGAGGGGCAGATGGGCACTCAGGAAAGCCCTCACCTTACCCAGCTGGGCATGCTGCTTCACAGATGGTGACAACGCAGGGCAGTCACTCTCAGACCCTGGACTCCATGGCTGTCAGGGCGGAGGCTCTGCTGGGTCAGAGAAGAGACATGGGGGGCTTGTTCGGAAGAAGCTGTCTGCATTGGAGGGACTGAGCAAGACTTGCTCAAATCCATTCTCCCATGACCATTCTGTTCGCAGTTCCCTCTCATTCCCCGCCCATCTCTGCCACCCGGCACTGTCCCTGCTGCCAGCTCTTACTCTGTCCCAACATCTTTTCCTTGTTGCTGCTCACAGAGCCCATCCCACCCTCTGTGGGCTCCATTCTGCCCTACAGAAACCACCCAGGACAGGGCACTGGGCACAGGCATCTCTGTTCTCACAGGAGCTAAGGAGCAGGTCAGAACAACTCTTATAAAGCAGTCAAGGTGCGGCTGGTGCTGTCTGTAGGCTGAGGTGGGGTTGAAGGGGGTTGATGAAGATTCTCACAGACCAGAGGTCACTGAATTCATGCCTGAATCTATCAGTCGTAGGATGGGATGGGTTTAGAAGATCCCTCAAGGAACCTCAGTAGCATTGCCCTGCAGCCAGAGACTTACCGTGTCAGGAGCTGTGAAGATTCCTCCCACAATGAGCTCTCCTCTCTCCTCCCACTCCACACTGCCTTTCACTTCTCTCTGCCTTGTCTCATCTCATGGCAGCAGCAGCAGGCAGAGCCTGCAGCCCTGCTGCTCTTTGCAGAGGAGCTGCCTCTGGACACAGCTGTCTCTGGGCAGTGCTGTCAGGTTGCCATCAGCTCCTTCCATTGCAGGAGCCTGGCCCTGCCTTGGAGCAGGGGCCCAGCTGAAGTCCTGACTTCCTCTGTCCCTTGTGCTCCCTCCTCCTGGGAAATGTTCCCTGAAGTAGACTAAAATCATCACCATTGGTCTCTTTCTCAACACTGAAGGGAAACTGATTCCAGCATGACAATTTGTCTCATCACAGGATGGTTATCTGCAAGAGGTGGAAATGTCTCACTCCTAACTAGGCAGGAAGCTACTTGACCCATGGTTCAGGTTTTGATTCAGATGAGTCAATCTGGGCATCACATGCCCATTTAGAAGCCCCTGGCATGCAGTGGGATTCAGCCCTCTCCCATGAACTCCACAAAAAAAAGCAGGAGGTGGGATTCTCCTTGCCTAAGTCAAAGTGTACACAAAATAGATGTTTGCGTGTGAGATCCTAGTCTAAGCTCATGTTATAATCACCTGAGATGGAGGGTGGGAGTCAGTTGCTCCCACACAAACACCTGGGGACAGTTGAGGAGACAGAGCTGGTCCAAGGCATGTACCAGTGTCTGCTTGCTCTGATGGAGCAACTATGATACCAACATCCTTCTGGAGCATGAGGTGGGGGCCATGTGGGGAATTTCCTTGGCCATCTCAAATGACCCCAGATGCCTAATACTGCTAGAGCACCACTCACTAGGAAGCTGAGACACAAGCAGATCCCTACAGTGCAAAATCTTGATGTAATCCAGGGCAGACACTGCATGTAATGACATAAAAATAGACTGGCAGGGCCATGCCAGATGTCTGGGGTGTCCAGCACAACTGCATGTTTCTCGCAGATACAGTATGGCCCCTACAGGAAAGCCATGCCTGTTTGGAGTGGTGCTGGGCAAGTGCCCCAGGGCATCTTGCGTTTCCTCCCTGTGCCCAAACAAATGAATCCTACCTCTGCCTTCGGGCACAGTCTGTACTGCCCACATCTAAGTGTGCTGCATTAATGGGAGGCACATCACACCAAGGTATCCACTCACGTCCTTGCGCTCTTAAAACCTTCTAGTTCTCTTCTCCCTGACCCTCTTTGTGCTCCTAGATGACATAAACAGGGAGTGTGCTAATGATGTCCACAGGGTCACTGGATTGTAGGCTGTCCAGGCCAGGGACTTCTTCAGTGGCACCTTATCCTGCCTGGACATTACTTCACCACTGTCACAGGCCCCAAGGTGCTGCAGAGTCAACTCAGGCAGCAAACATCTTTCCTGCCATTCCTGCACAGCCCACCTCTGTTTCTGCCTGGCCTTGGGCCCTGCAGGCTTTGCTCTCCTAGTGGGAACCTCCTTTCACCATGACATTGCCACCTGCTTTGTATGCCAGCATGGCTCTGCTCTGAAGTGGGGCCATCACACACACAGTGTCCTTGGCTCCTGGTAACAGGTTCCACCATGACCAATCTGACTGAAACATTGCTAGAGTACTGAGATGTGGTGGGATCACTTGCACGATAGGAGAGCCCTGATGGTAGGGTACAAACTCTTCAGGAGCGACCAACGGGGAAGATGAGGAAAGGGGATGTCCTTTGTGTGAAGGGACAGCTCAGACGTGTGGAGCTCCTAACACATTAAGGCAAGGCTTTGGGTGAGAGCTTCTGGGTGACAAGGGTGACATCACAATGGGAGGTACAGAGGAGGTGGACGCAGTTTCCTTTAAGCAGTGTGAGTAAGTCTGTGGCTAACAGACCCTGGTTCTTATCGGGGGGGGCTTTAATCCCCCTGACATGAACTGGAAGGACAAACAGCAGAGTGCAAGCAGGCCAGGAGGTTTCTGGAGGGCATCAGGGACAGCTTCTTAGCACAAATGCATGATTTGTGATGCTTCTTTGTCTCTGAAAATTTCAAACAGGGAGGAACTGATCAGGGATGGTACAGTCAGTGTCTGCCTTGCCTGCAGTGATGAAGAAAAAGTAGATTTCCAGATCCTGAGTGGAGTGAGGAAGGATAGTAGTGGAGCACAGACCCTGGACTTCAGAGGGGCAGACTTGGGCCTGTTGAGGGGAGTGGTGGGGGATCCCATGGGAGGCAGTTCTGAAGGGCCCAGCAGCTCAGGAAAGCCAGCAGGTCTTTAAGGACAGCACCCAGCAAGCACAAAAATAGTCCATAGTGGTACTCAGTAAAACTAGTAGACATCTTGGGAGATCGGCGTGGCTACACTGGGAACTCAGGCCTGAGCTCCAGGGCAATAAGGAAGCAGAAGGAAGGAGGGGCTGCAAAGATGGTATTTAGAAATATTGTCCAGCGAGAAGGGATGGTGTTAGGGAAGCCATAGCTCCCCTAGGATTGCCCATTGGAGGGAACATCAAGAGCATGAAGAGCTGCTACAGCTTCAGTTTCAGGAAAAGAGTAAAAAGGAAAATGTTGGCTCACTGCTGGATCAGGCAAGGAATCTATTAACAGCAGATGCAGATAGGTGTGAGGAGCTCAAGGCCTTCTTGGCTTCAGTCTTCACCAAGAAGGTCTCCTAGGCTGTTGTGCCTAGTCAGGAGTCCAGAGCAGGAAAAAAAAGCAACCAATGTTGGGTGATGACTGAGGGAGGGATGACTTGCAAGAACTCAACCCATACAAGTCTCTGGGACTGGATGGGCTGCACCTGAGGACATTGAGAGGGCTGGCTGCTATCACAACAAGGCTCGTCTCTGTCATCTTTGAAAGGCTGTGGAGATCAGGGGAGGCCCCAATGACCAGGAGAAGGAGTATGTTGTGCCCATCATCAGAAAAGGCAACAAGGACAACCCAGGGAGCTGCAGGCTGTTCAGCCTCACTTTGGTGAGGAGTGTTTCATGGAGTGAATCGTCTTGCATCACGTTTCTGGGCACCTGAAGGACAAGAAGGTGCCTGGGAACCATCAGCATGGATTTAGTGCAGAGAAATGATTCCTGACCAACCTGATTGCCTTCTGCGATAAAAGATCTGTACTTGGTGAGGAGAGGGGAGTGGTGGGTGTCATTTACGATGATTTTAGTAAGGAGTTTGACACTGTCTCCAAGAATATTCTTGTATACAAATAAGGCATTATGATAGGCTGGGCAGACAACCAGATGGATCAAAAGCTGGTTGGATGATCGAGCTCAGAGGGCTTTTGTGAATGAGTGGTGCTTTACCTGGAAGCCAGTGACATGTGGAGCACACAGGGGTCTATACTGGGACTTTTCCTGTCTAACACATTCATCAGTGACCTGGAGAACACAACTCTCATCATATTTGCAGATGGCACCTCACCAAGAGAACTACCATAAGCTCAAGGGCTGCCATCCAGATGGACCTCCTCAGGTGGGAGGAATGGGTTGCCATGAACTTTATTAAATTCAAAAATCAAACGCCAGGTCCTGCCCCTGGGGCAGACCAACACCCTGCAGTGATACAGGCCGGTGAGTGCCCAGCTGGGCAGCATCTCTGCAGAAAAGGATGCGGGATAAGCACATCTGGTTAAGATTTGTGTTTCTGTGTTCAGGAAAACATCATCACCAGAAGTGTAACCTGTTAATGGCAACTCCCAGAAGTCTAGAAAGTGGACGATGTACTCCTACTGAAGTCTGCTGATGGAAAGCAGTGTAGTTTTCTTCCCAAAGCTAGCAAAGCACAGGATGGAATTCAGATTCCTAATTTGTAAAGATTTGGCCCTTATGAAGGAAGAACTGATATTGTAGTTAAGGAATTGAAATGCTAAATCCATTTCTATTACTAACACTGTGACACCTATCTTTTGCAATGGCAGACTGTCAGATGGCATGCTATTGGCAAACAGATCTTGATTGCCTGCACTTTGCAAACATTGCATACATTTGGTTCAGGATATAAATAACTATCTTGAAATCGCCAGAATTATTCTCCCAGGCAAAATTAAACATCTGTCTAATAAGCCTGTGTGTGTGGGAATGGGGGGGAAGGCTGGGTCTGAGTCAATCTCTGGACTCAGAAAACACTTTTGGATAAACTTTTTCAGTGCTGTTTGCTGCTGCAGCAAATTCTAGAAGATTCAGGTAGGGTGCCCTCGTGATGACAGTATCCATTTGCTTGGGAAAGCACAGCATTGAGGTGCTTCAGGGATACATAACTGAACAGGAAACTGAAAAAGGAAAGCTACTGATAGGAAGAGCTCTTTGGGGACATTTGCATGGCATCCAGCTGGTGTTGCAAGCTACCAAACTGGTGCCTATGCTGGACTGTTCTGTGACAGTGTAGTGAATGTAGCTTTCAATGAGAGTCCAAGAGCCTCCTACCGTACATGGACATGTGGAATATAAATGATAGTTGGTGCTGTCCTTTGGGCTTCCCGGATGCTGGTGTCCAAGTCAGTCTGGAGCACAAGCAGCATGACACAGGCAGGAAAGCTGAGGGCAGGCACTGTCAAAGGAGCCTGGTTATGAGTCATAATTTCAAAGTTCATTTTGTAAGAGGTGACAACCTTCCCCCTGTCTGAAGAGCTCCCCAGCTCACAGCCTGCTGTCTCATTTCCAGAAGCTCCTTCAGACAAGGTTATTTGTCTGGGAAGGCCACAAGTCATTGCCTGCAGGCGCCTCGAGCATATAAGCAGACAAGCCTCTACCCCATGACCAAAGCAGCAAGCATCCTTTCCCAGGATGCATTTCTCTGGGTTTCTGATCAGATATTATGTGGGAACTGAATAAACATTACTGGTAGATGACCACGGAGGTAACCATCACATAACCCAAATGGAAATAATCCTCCTATTTGGCAGATGAGCATCCAACCATGTAACAAGTCTGCCCATGCTTTAATGGCTCTCAAGTGCTTCTCCTAAAGGTCCAGATGCTGTAATACGGGGATGCCAAGCAACAGAACGGATTTCCTGCCTAAAAGTAAAAAGGAACAGAACAGCACCAAGTCTGTTCATGCTTTAACTTTCTCCTTAAGGAAAAGGCACAGATGTACAAATAGAAGTGCTGAAATGCTTTTAGCACCTGCACTGCAGCATTGCAGGCTGTGGCATTGTTTATATTTGGTAAATGTAGCCAAATAAAGAAACTGTTTCTATTAATCAGCAAGTGTACTATACCCATTCCTCTTAAGACAGAAGAGAGCTCATTGAGGAAGAAATCTTCACAGTCCTTAACACGGTAAGTCTCTGGCTGCAAGGCAATGCTACTGAGGTTCCTGGAGGGGTCTTCTGAACCCAGCCCATCCCATGATTGGATTCTTAAGGATCATGCTCCTGACTTCTCCTGTGCCGAGGAGAAGATGCTTCAGAGCAGGATTCCTGCTACACCATCACAGGGACAGGGCATGCTGCTACCTTATCCTGGGGACGGCTTCTGGGGTTGTGAAGCCAGGGAATGCACCCTGGTCTGCCTAGAGCTGTAATTCAGAGCAGTGTCCCTGCGGCCAAGGGTGCTGTGTGCCTGGGGCAGTGACTCGGCCGCCTGCAAGGGTCAGCACTCAGCCTGCCTGGGGAGCTCCCCACAGCACTGTGGGGAGAAGCTCTGGGTGAGAGGAGAGTCCCCCAGCAGGGCAGGTTCATTCTCCTGCTGAGAAGGTGCTGCGTGGGTCAGGGTCACGGTTGCTCACAGCTCCAGCTCACCCTGAGCATATTCCTGAGGGGGGACTTTTCAAGAGGGAGCTCAGGATAAGGGATCCTTGAAATGGAAGGAGCTTTCCTTTTAGGCTATGTGCTTTCAGTTCCCTAATATTTTCAGGGTGAAAAAAGGAAAGAGTTTTCTGGTCTGACAAAGAACTGGGACTCCTAAACCTTCACTCTCAAAGATCAATAGGTCTGTGAAAAACCTCAGCAAGCACCTTCATCCTCACCCAGCCTACAAACAGCATCAGCATCACCTTTATGGCATTATCAGCATTTATGTGACCTGCTCCCTAGGACTTTGAGCACAGCAATGCCCTCACCACTGCCCTGTCCTGGGAGGATTCTGTAAGGCAGAACTGAGCACACACAGGGCAGGATGGGATCTTGTGACAGAGAAAGAGCTGCTGGCAGGGACAGCTCCAGGCAGTAGAGATGGGCAGGGAAACCCAGCAGAGCCTCTATTCTGAAAGGCATGGAGCCCAGGGCTTGAGCCGCCTCCTCTGCAGCCAGACCTCTGGCAGAGGAGAGGGGCATCTCTCCTGCCATGGGCCCATTTACTGCTGCCTGACAAAAGGGCTGACAGCGACTGCCCTGCAAATGTGGCTGTCTATGAGGTGGCATACCCAGGGGAATAAGGGGAAGGCTTTCCAGAATGCCCATCTGTCTCTCTCCTTGCCTCCCTTGGCAGCAGGATCATGGTGTTGCTCCTTGTTTCCCCTCCTCTCCATGATGCTCCTGTTCTTCTCTCAGGCTCCCTGGGGTTCAGGGTTTTCAGCTGCAGTTCAGACACCTACCCTGCGAGTTGTGCAAGAGAGGGGTCTGCATGGGAGTGAGCTGTCCCCAGGCACCTTGAAACCTGTGCGGCTCCAGGAAAGGCACCCTGTGGGGCTGGGAAATGAGCTGATCTTACCATGCTCTTCATCACTGTCTCCATATCTGGCCTGAGAGAGAAGAAATTGGAAATCTTCCCTTAAAACCTGAAGTCCTCCACTCTCACTTCAGTCCAGTTTCTTTCTGAGAGGAACGTCTGAGTGTGATTGTCCTTTGGTTCAGAGAGGGGCAAGCACAGGTCAGTGAGGGGCAAGACTCATTGACAGACCAGATCCCGTGACTCTGTACAAAGTCAGAGCGAGCCCTTTTTTCCCCTTGAGATGCACAAGTGCTCATGCTGAGAGCAATTGAAATGCCAAAGATTTCTACTCCATCAAAGAATGCTCCCACGGTGAGATGGAGGCATCTAAAAATGAAATCAATCAATGACCAGATGTCTGCTGCAGGTCATTTTTTTGTAAAAAGTAGGTGTCTAAAAGTGGAACAGCCCTTCCACATACGGGGTGGACATGATCTGCTGCAGGATGTGTGCATCAGAGGCAGTCACTTCCCACTCCCACTACAGTGCCTGAAGATAGAGCACAGATGCTAAATTGATGTGAAGAGAGGGTCTATCTCATTGGGACAGAGACATCTAGAAAGGGTCAGGTCAGCCCCTGCCTTCACTTGACTGTTTCTCTGCCTTGCTCGAGTGGGATCTGGCGTGACTGATGCAGATACAGACACCTCTGTTCAAGAGGGCAAGGCTGGGAGAGATGACTCCCTCTCAAGGGTCTTCTCTTTCACAGAGAGCTGGCACGAGTGCTGTATTCATCTCTCATTGTGGTAAATAGAGAATATTCCCACTGAGTCATTGGACACAAGTCCCCTTTCTGCATGTCATAGCGACCATTTTCTGGTATCCCACCAAATACGTGGGGCTGATTGACACCTCCGTTTACACCCTCTGACAGGGCAAAACTGAGTCCTCTGGAGACCATGGGCAGAGGCACCTGCGCTGCATGTCACGTTCAGGCAGCATGAAGCAGAGCTCCAGACAGAGCGCTGAATGAATGCAAAGTACAGAGAAAATGTGGGGATTTCTATTACAAATGCAATGGGTTTGGCTCTGAGAAGGCTGCTGTAACTTGCCACTGTCTTTTTCCCCAAAGTTGAGAGGGAGCAAATGTTCAATGGTAGCTCCTTTGCTGAGTTCCTCCTGCTGGCATTTGTGGACACACAGGAGCTCCAGTTCTTGCACTTCACACTGTTCCTGGGCATCTACCTGGCTGCCCTCCTGGGCAATGGCCTCATCATCACAGCTGTAGCCTGCGACCACCGCCTCCACACCCCCATGTACTTCTTCCTCCTCAGCCTCTCCCTTCTCGACCTTGGCACCATCTCTGTCGTTGTCCCCAGATCCATGGCCAATTCCCTCTGGAACACCAGGGTCATTTCCTACTTGGGATGTGCTGCCCAGGTCTTTGTCTTCTTTGTGTCAGCAGAGTATTCTCTTCTCACTGTCATGGCCTATGACCGCTACGTTGCCATTTGCAAACCCCTGCACTACAGCACCCTCATGGGCAGCAGAGCTTGTGTCAAAATGGCAGCAGCTGCCTGGGGCAGTGGTTTTCTCCATGCTCTCCTGCACACTTCTAATACATTTTCAATACCTCTCTGCCAAGGCAATGTTGTGGACCAATTCTTCTGTGAAATTCCACAGATCCTCAAGCTCTCCTGCTCAGACTCCTACCTTAGGGAAGCTGGCCTTCTTGTGGTTAGTGCCTTTCTATTATTTGGGTGTTTCATTTTCATTGTGCTGTCCTACGTGCAGATCTTCACTGCTGTGCTGAGGATCCCCTCTGAGCAGGGACGACACAAAGCCTTTTCCACGTGCCTCCCTCACCTGACCGTGGTCTCCCTGTTTGTCAGCACGGCCGTGTTTGCCTGCCTGAAGCCCCCCTCCCTCTCCTCCCCAGCTCTGGATCTGGTGGTGACTGTTCTGTACTCAGTGGTGCCTCCAGCAGTGAACCCTCTCATCTACAGCATGAGGAACAAGGAGCTCAAGGAGGCACTGAGGAAAGTGATTTCATGGACATTTTAAAGCAGTGTGAAACTTGCCTTTGCTCTCCACAAATGATTTATGCTGTGTCCCGTACCAGGACTGAGCTTTTTTTGTTCACTTTATTATTACTGTTATTATTGTTGTTATTATTATTTGTCACCATGTTGCTACATGAATGGTTGTGTTCATTCAACCTTTACTGGGGCTGCTCATTCTCACCAGGTGCCCATATAAAGTTGTGTCCAACATTGGGTCAGAGCTGACTCCCTCACAGTATCTCTGTAATAAAGTTGGTTCTTCCTGGTGCAGTGCCTGAAGGCTGGACTCTTCCTCCAAAGCTGCTGTCCCTCAGGCCCTGTTCCCAGCACATGTCCTTCAGATAATCTCACCCACCCCGCACGCTGGTCCTTACCCCAGATGTCACCCCCAGAGAAGGCTCCATGCATATCTGGAGGACCAGGCATCCAGCTGTGAGCCCTGGCAGGAGGAGCCCTCTCCTGGGTCCTCTGCAGGGCTGGCAGCGAGCATGCAGAAGAGGTCCAGGGTTCATCTACTGGGACCTGTAGACCATCCTCCTCCCATGGGGCCACTCATATAGGGTCTGTCAGAACAAAGATGCAGCCCAGCTTGTTGTTGCATGAACAGAGAGGAGAAACTGCCCCAGGAAACTCCTCACACACCCAGCCCCTCACACCAGCCATTTTCCAGCACTGGCCATTCTCCATGGTGCTGGTGAGGGGTGATCTTGGAATGTGACCAGCTCCGTCTGCCCGCTGGGCTCAGCACCTGTATGGGGGGGATGTCCAGCCCTGCCTGGCTTCTCTTTGGGCCCAGGTCCCAGGAGACCCCAGAGCATGGCCTTCTGCTAACTCCTGGGGGGGGGACAGGATGAGTGCTGATGCTGGGGACTGGTGGGAGCCTGCTAGGCAGGAGGGTCATGGGGGCCAGGGCACCAAGGGGTGTCATGGGGACCATGCTGGGAGGATGTTTCCCCACCCCTGAAGGCAGCCTATCCTGGCTGCGTGGGGCCACATGCAGGACTGCAGGGCTGGGCCAGCGCAGCAATGGGATGCAGACAGGAGCTATGACACTCCAGAAGCTCCCACACTGCTGGAATCCCACAAATGTGCCCAGGCCCCAGTGAGATCAGTCTTTCCTCTGTTGTGGCTCCAGGGAGCCCAAGGGGCATCCTGGGTGGGAGGTGCAGGGTGGAGAGTGCAGCCACAGTGCTCCCAGCAGTCCCTCTGCAGCCAGGGCTGCCCCTGATGCTTGTGGAGGGGACTCACTGTTATTATTGGGGCTGGGGGTCTCTCGGGGGCTGCAGCCACCGGCATCACCTGCCAGGACTCCCAGACCCAGCACAGATGGTCAGTGCCCTGCACCACAGCTCACAGTGTCCCCTGTCCTGTGTCACCGTCCTCTCTCAGGAGCACTGCTGGGTGTGTCACTCCCTGCCAGGGTGTGGAGAGGAGTTGCTGGAGGTCTTCTCATGCCTGCTGGTCATGGCTCTGTCCTGGTGTTGGCTCACAGGCTCTGCCCTGTGTCATATTAAGTCTCCATACGCTCTCCCCTGAGACCATGTAGGGACCCACAGTGCATAGCTCTGCTTAGAGCTGGCCACCATGGCCCACCTGCATGGTCCCAGGAGATCCCAGCAAGGCTGTGCTTGGAGGTGAGGATGTGATTGTCCTCGGTCAACGTAGATGGGATGGTGTGTCTGGGGGCCAAGGGGAGGAAAGCACAAGAGACAACAAGGAGAAGATGCAGGAAGGGAAATTTCAAAGGAGTTTAAGGGAAAAAAAATAGTAACCATGATAGTGGAGCAGTAGTGGGTCAGGGGCCAGGAGATCTTTAAAAACTCTCCTGGAGAAAGCACTTACCAACATGATCTAACTGTAAAGATAGTCCAGCTCAGAGCAGATCGTGGTCCTGAAGATCTCTGGTGGTCCCTCCCAAGCCAAATCCTCTAGGAGGAAGGGGCTGGAAAGTGGAGTCCTGGGCAGGGGACACTGTTGTGGGGTTGAGGCCTTGCTGGCATTTGTACTGCCTGGTCAAGCCTGTCCTCAGAGTCACACAGTGAGTGAGTTCATCCTCCAAAGGAGTCTCTGCTCCATGGGCAACAGGAGTCAAACCAGTGCAGGAGACTGCAGAAAAGTTCTCAGGAACACGCCAGGCATTCAGCCCCTTCGACTGCTGAGGTGTCCCCAGACCGGTGCTTTGCATCCTGGGTCTTAAGGGCTGAAAAATCTTTGGAGCCAGAGCAGATTGGTGTCCCACCTCCTGGACTCATGGGTTACAGGGCATCAGCAGGGCTGTATCGGCTGCAGGGAGGGAATCACTGCCCAGGGCATGAGCAGATCCCCCTCTGCCCTCCCCTCTCTCTTCACACCCCGGAACAGAGATCATGTCTCCCATGTTGGCCCTCTCTGCCGGGCTGTATTCCCAGCCAGAGGGGACGCAGGCTTCCCACTGGGGAAATGCAGGAGAGCCCAGTCTCATCTAGAGGAGCGGGGTCCCACCACACCTGCTGGGTGGCCAGGGCTGCAGGCTGCAGACCACACTCTGTTCCCCGTATACCTCCTGCCTGGGGCTGCAGGGTGCCCAGCAGCAAGGCAGGCATGCCTGGGGGTCTGGTGCCATTGGGGTGGTGGCCTTTGGACCAGTCTCCGTCTGTAAGGGATTCAGGAGCTTCTCTGTCTCCCTGTTAGTGGCAAAGTTAGTGTCCCAGGTTCTTCTCTCTGGAGAGCTGAGGATTTCATTCTCTGGAAAAGGGGAGAAAGGAAACCCTTTTGTCCATGAGATCACCCTGTCAACCCTCTATTGCCTTCTCCTGCTGTATCACCCCAGAAGTCCTTTGGCAGGGACATTTTTTTGGTTTCTGACCCCTCTATCTGACCCTGCTTTGAGCAGCACGTTGCACTACAGGCCTCCAGTGGTCCCTTCAAGCTGAATTATCCTAAAGGCCTATGACCTCAGTCCCCATTTCAAGCACAGAGCAAATGTCTCTGGGACAGGAGTCATTTGTGCTTTATGTGAGCATTCAAAAGAAGGTGGTGAACACTTCCGCCTTCTTCCTTGTTGACTATAAGGGCAGCCTGGGAGGCACTGCCTCAGGCATAGCTACATTACCCTGAAAATTCTTTGCATGCACCTTTAACCACATAGAAGGCCATTGCCTGGATCCTCTCAGTGGTGAGGGGAGAAATGCAGGCTTTTCTGCAGGGTGAGTTCTCTACCTCTGTAGTTTGCGCCTCTCAGTAGATGGTGGCATCCTGCCCTTTCTTTCTTGCCTGAAGCTCAGGCTGGATGGGGATGTGAATGTGGAGGTTGTCTGTCACTGCAGTGGCTGTGAGATGGTGGAGAGGTAGGAGGAATAACAGAATCACCGCCTTGGACTTCAGGAGAGAGGATTTCATCTTGTTTAGGATGGAGTTAGGCAAACCAAAGCTCAGTGGGAGCTGGAGCTGGACCTTCAACTGGGATGGGATGGGGAGGGTAAACAGAATGGCTTCTGTAAGCCCATAGGCAGGACAAAGCATTCAGCCAAGGACAATGTGGTGTCCCTGCTCAGTGGGACAGGGGACGTAGTGACAAAGACAGGGGAAAGGCTGAGAAGCTCATTGCCTCTTTTACCTTGTCTTTTACTGGTATTGCCTAATGCCAGGCCTCCCTGGTCCCCAAGTCCTTTGGCAGCATCTGTGTTAGCAAAGCCTCACCCATGGCAGAGGAAGATGCAGCTGGGGAGGACTTTTGCCCAGTGGGCATACACAAGTCCATGGGACCAGACGGGAAGCACCCCAGGGTGCAGGGAGAGGTGTCCGGAGTCAGTGCAATGCTGTTCCCAACTGTCTATGAAATGTCAGGGTGACCAGGGAGGTTCCTGATGACTGGGAAAAGGCAGACATTGCACCCATTTTCCAGAAGGGCAAGAGGGAGGGTGTGGGGAATGACAGGCTGGTCTTCTTCATCTCAATCCCTGGGAAGGTGATGGAGGAAATCCTCCTGGAAATCATCTCCAAGCATAGGAAGGACAAGGCCTGGAAGAGGCAGCATGGGTTGACCAAGGGGAAATGGAAACCATGCCTGACCAACCCGATTACCTTCTGCCATCAGATGAATGGTCTGTGCAGAAGGGGAAAGCGGGGGATTTAGTGAACCTTCCTTTTAGCAAGGCCTTTCACACAGTCCCCCATAGTCTCCTTAGAGGCGAATTGTTGAGCTCTGCCTGGGATCAAAGGACCATAAGGCAGGTGGAAGATTGTCTGGACCATCAGGCTGAAATGCTGTCATCAGTGGTACTAGTTCCAAGTGGTAGTTGGTTATTAGCGGCATCCCTCAGTGATCACCATGTGGGGCAGGACTGTTTAACATCTTGATGAATGGCCTGCACAGTGGATGGAGCGCACTCTCAGCACCTTTGTGGCCAATGCATGACTGGGGGGAGCCCCTGGGCAACCTCATCTACTTCCCTCTGCACTGACCAGGGGGGTTGGGACTAGATGACGTCCAGAGGTCTCCCCCACCCTAAGTGCTGTGATTCAGTGCACCGTTTCCTGGAGAGCTCTGTAAAGAGAGAAGAGGCCGAGGAAGAACAAAGGCCAGAGAGGCAGAAGAAGAGATCTGAAACATGTCCATTTACATAAGTAGTTCCTCAGAACAAAATTTCTGCATTTAGAGGATTGCCAGCAAATGTATTTTGATGAATAATGTATCTGTATATATTTGTATGCTCACATAGACAGACTAATTCCTGTAGTGCATGAACATGGCGCTGCCAATTGATAACAAAGAAAAAAATATTTGACAATGGTAAAAACTGTGTGAAGTTTTGGAAATGGGGATTTTTTGTCAGTTATTGCACTGAAGATATTTAGAGACTCCTTTAAAACATTGCTTTAACACAGGTATGTTGAGATTTGTGCAAATTTGGCCACCCAAAATAGAGCATTTCCTTAAAGCTGGTCACCCTGCTTTCCTCAGCAGTCGAGAGATCCCGACACCTCAGAGTGAGACGTGCTCTGTGCAAAGAGTGAGGGGTGGCATGGACAGCCCTGGGCAGGGGGTGGTCTTCTGAGCACTTGGCTCTGTGTGAGACACAAAAATATCCTGTTTAGTGGTGTAGGCCTGATTATAACAGAAAAGGTTAGGAAAGGATATTAAAAATGAAACAAGAAAGAAATTAAGACAACGATTTAAGGAAAAAAAATGCTTTGTTAAACTTTCCACCTTTTCATTTTTTTGTGCTCTTATTGTCTTTCTTGATTTGTTCTGTTTCAGTACACTAGTCTTCTGGGGAGATTATGCATTATCGTTCTGTGTGAAAAGGAAAGAGATTTTTCAGAAGTGGGGTGGAATGCAGTCACAGGGTCATGGGTGGCTGGTGCCATTGCAGGTGCCCTGGTCCCCTCTGCCCAACCTCTCTCTGTGGCTCTGAGGGGCTCTGGTCTCCCGCAGGTCCCCTGTGAGAGCTGCCAGGCCCAGGCAGGTGCCTCAGAGACACTGGGGCCTCTCACAGTGCCACTGAATGTTTATGGTTAGACACCTGAGCTCTGCCTGGAAAGGTGAAGAACTGTTCTCAACATTAAAAAAATAAATAAATGAGAACATTTACATCAGCTGAAATGACTGAATAATTTTTGAAAAATGTCATTGTTTTCCCATGATGACATAATGGAAATTTTGAGGAAGGGCCTGAATCTCAGGAGAACTGTTGATCTGCCCCTTAACTTGTGTTACCACTGCTCTGTCTGTTATGCTGTGGTTTTAACCTCACTAATCTTTCACAGGGTTCCACATGCCCTGATTAAATTGATGATTTCTAAAGTTAACTTTGCGTCAGACGGTGTGGACATATATACTTTCCATAGTTTCCCAGTCTTTTCTTCCCATTCCTCTTTATCATTCAGATACCTCTCAACTCTCCACCTGCTGCTTTAAGCTTGAGGGCATCTGAAGCTTGCCTTGTCTTTCAGCAGTCTAATTGTCTCTTCAGCCAACTCCTTCACTGTGTGTTTATCCAGCCTTTCCTATCTATTTGTGAAGAACATTTCAAAGAAGGTTATTCCTTGTAGACTGTGCACCTCACTGGAGGCAACTTGGACTTGACATACAGTTGAGGAGTTTCTTTTCTTTCTTCTGACATTGGATTAAGCTTGTTTGTGTTTGATTGCAATTAAGACAAATCCTTCTGTGTCTGTTTGCAGCTAGTTCTCTAAGGAAAGCAGGTGGGAACTGGTGCCCATGAGCTGTAACATTCAGCTGCAGCCTTGAGTGGCAAAAGGTTCGATTTGAACAAGAGTGATCTAAGTCCCCAGTGGCTGATGAGAGAAGTGGCAGGGCTGGGGAGGTGGGGAGCAATATTTTCTGTGGATGTCAGACCTCCAGGATGGTGCTTTTCCTACATGTCTAGACTTCATGAGGAGACACTCTGGATCTCTATCAGTTGGAGAAGGTGGATATGACTCTAGTTTGTAAGCTGAAAGATGAGGAAACCTTTAAAAGCAGAAATCCCTTTTTTTAAAAATAAAAAGCTCATTGAAATCTTCCTCTTGTAAATACACTGCTGAAACCTCTCCAATTAGCCACAGCACAAGAATTGAAGAGCTGAAGAAAATTATGGCAAAAGGCATGGCTCCTTAGGGGGTTTTGCATCTTAATGACCCCTCGGGTGTCTTTGTTGCTGAGTCCACGAACCTCCGGTGCTGAGAGGAGACTGAAGAAACCTCTCAGGAAGTTTGCATCAGAAGGAAATTCCCAAGTTTCTTGGAGCGTTAATGGGTCCCACAGAGGGCCACTATCAGCAAAAGCTCCCTGGTGGCTGATTAAAGCTGAAAGTTGGAGGCCCTGATTGCAGGTAGGCAAAGGCAATGTGCAGGTGGCTGTGATTCCAAGTTAGCCTGGATGTGTGTTATCAAGCAGAGTGACCTGGCACTGACAGCCAGCCCCTAGGTAGGGTGATACTTTCCCTCACATGTCACTCAGGCCTCTTCCTAGGGGAAGTATTGGGGGTGAGGGGTTGCGCAATGCCTAGTGCAGGACAACAATACAGCACCTCCTGAGCTTCGTGGAGGCGAGGAGGCAGCAAGGCCACAGTGCTGTAAGGAAACGTCATCTTCTCGTAGGCCTCTGTGGCAGAGACACTAGCCATAGCCAAGAGGACAAAGACCTCAGTTCTTTGGAGGCTTTCAGCCTTGGCATTGCCCTCGGTCATCTCCACCACAGGCTGTCCTATGCTGTCCCAAACCTGCACCTGTTTCCCTGCAGCCTGTAGACACCCAACCTGCTTCCCCACCTTGCTCTCACTGCAGCATCTCCCCACCTTTACTGACATCCCGCTGTCCTTGCTGGCTGTTCCTTGAAACAAAAGGCAAGGGGCTGATTACGGAGTCCTTCTGGGTGACCTGTTGCACCACAGCACTACCCTATGAGTGACATTCTTGCTACCTGAAGTCCACTCTGAACCTCTCAGGATGCACTTTGTGGCTCTTTCCCCTTCTCATGCTGCTTCCCACTACCAAGAAAAGCTCCACCATCTCTGAAACCACCCTGTCACAGGCAGTCACAGGCATCTACTGTACTGGCCTTAGCCTCCACTTCAGCAGGCTAAAGAAGCTCCTGTCCCTCAGGCTCTCCGTAAAGGCCATGTGCTTCAGGCCCTCAACGCCAGCTTGGAAGACTTCCTCTGCACCCTCTCCAGTTGCTCCCCATTCCTCCAGCACTGGGCATACCACACTGGGACACACTGTTCCAGACATGTGGCCACAGCAGTGCTGAGTGGAGGGGGATAAGAACTGCCCTTGCTTGGTGGCCATGCTCTTCCTAATGCAGTTCTGTATGCAGCTGGCCTCATTTGCGGTGAGCACGCATCACTGGCTCATATGGCATCCCTCGTAATGTCCAGGGCCTTCTCTTTGGGGTCACTCCTCTGCCGGTCAGGTCTCCACCTGTCCTGGTGCACATGTTCTTCTGCCCTGCTGATTAGCCTTTCAGACAGGACAGGATGTGGGGTATACCGCTGCATACCCCACCTTTCCCTGGCTTCCTGGTCAAGCATGACCCATTCATGAAAGCCCTCTGAGCTCCATCATCCAACCAGCTTTTTGCCCATCTGGATGTCCACTGGACATCCACTACTCTCTTCTCCTCCACAAGTGCAGGTCTTTTATCACAGAAGGCAATCAGGTGGGTCAGGAATGATTTACCTAATCATATTGTTGTCCTGCACTAGGCATTGCGCTCCTCTGTAATGGTGAAAGGAGGTTCCCACTAAGAGATCAAAGCCTGCAGCGCCCAAGGCCAGGGAGAAACAGAGCTGGGCCATGCAGGAATGGCAGGAGAGATGTTGGCAGCCCGAGCTGACTCTGCAGCACCGTTGGGCCTGTGACAGACTTCTTGAACCAATCTCCAGGCAGGACAAGGTGCCAGTGAAGAAGTCTGTGGGCCTGAGCAGCCTGTGATCCAGCCACCCTGAGGTCATCATTAGGCCAGTCCCTGTTCATATCATGTGGCGGGGTGAGAAGAGGTTCGGGAGGAGAAGAGCTAGAAGGGTTTGAGGGTGCAGAGACTAGAGCAGAGATATTGCTGTGATGTGCCTCCCCATTTATGCAGCAAACATGGATGAAGACAGGATGGACTTTCTGTAAAGGCAGTTTGTCATTTGTCTGGGTAAAGGTAGGAAAGCCAAGATGCCCTGGGGCACTTGCCCAGCAATCACTCCAAAGGAGCATGGTTTTCCTTTAGGTCCCATGTGGTATCTGCTAGACACATGTGGTTGTGCTGGACACCCCAGGCATCTCAAATGGCCCTGCCAGACTATTTCTGTGTCATGAAATCAAGTGTCTGCACTGAATTACTATAGCTCTTTTTAACATTGGGATCTTCATCTGTCTCAGCTTCCTAGTGAGTGGGGCTCTAGTTGTAGTAGGCATCTAGTGTCATTTCAGGTGGCCAAGGAAATTCCCCACCTGGCCCCTAGCTGACACTCCAGGAGGATGCGAGTCTCCCAGTTGCTCCATCAGAGCAAGCAGACACTGGCACAGGCCTTGGACCACCTCTGTCTCTTCAAATGTCCCCAGGTGTTTGTGTGTGAGCAACTGACTCCCACCCTCCATCTCCAGTGATTACAATTGGAGCTTAGACAAGGAGCTCCCACACAGACACCTCTGTGTTGTGCTCACTTCAGTTTTGGCAAGGAGAATCCCACGTCCTGTGAGTTTGTGGAGTTGATGGGAGGGATCTGCATCCCACTCCAGCCCAGGAGCTTCTAAACTGGCATAAGATGCCTCAATTGACTCATCTGAATCAACACCTGAACCATGTGTCAATGAGCTTCCTTCTTGTCCTCTTCTAGGTGTCCTGCCTGGTTAAGAGATGGGAATAGGGGCTTCCAGACTGGGACATCTCCACCTCTTGCAGATAACCATCCTCTGATGAAATAAATTGCAATGCTGGAATCAGTCTCTCTCCACTCTTTAGAAAAGGACAATAGGTGATTATTTCAGTCTACTTCACGGAACATTTCCCAGGAGGAGGGAGCACAAGGGACAGAAAAATTCGTGCCTTCAGCTGGCCTTGGGGACAGAGGGATCTCACGTCAACCTGGCAGCACTGCTGAGAAACAACTGTTTCCAGGAGCTGCTCCTCTGCCAAGAGTATCAGGGCTCTGGGCACTGCCTGCTGCTGCTGACATGAGATGAGAGAAGGCAGAGAGAACTGAACTGCACTGTGGAGTGGTAGGACAGAGGAGAGATCATTGTGGGGGAAAACTTCACAGCCCTTGACTTGGTAAGTCTCTGGCTGCAGGGCAATGCTACTGCAGTTCCTGGAGGGGTCTTCTGAACCCATCCCATGCCATGACTGATAGGCTTTTTAAGGATCTCTCTCCCAGCTCCTCCAGTGCAGAAGCAGAGGAGGAGATGCTTCAGAGCAGGGATTCCCTGCCACATTGTCACAGGGACAGGGCATCCTGCTGCCTTCTCCCAGGGATGGCTGCAGTGGTGTGAAGTCAGGGTGTGCACCCAGGTCTGCCTGGGGCTGTAATTCAGAGTGGTGCCACTGTGCCGTGGGGTGCTGTGTGCCTGGGGCAGTGACTTTGCTGCCTGCGAGGGTCAGCACTCAGCCTGCCTGGGGAAATCCCCATGGCACTGTGAGGAGAAGCTCTGGGTGGGAGGAGAGACCCCCAGCAAGGCAGGTTCATTCTCCTGCTGAGAGGGTGCTGCATGGGTCAAGGCTGATGACAGCTCCAGCTCATGCACATGCCATATCTGAGGGGTCTTTTCAAGAAAAAAGGTCAAGAGAAGGGCTACTTCCAAAGGAAGGAGCTTTTTTTCTGGTGTCTGTGCCTTCAGTTCCCCAATTCTGTCAGGAAGAATGAAGGGAAGAGTTTTGGGGGTTTTTTTTGTTCTTTTGGCAAAGAACTGAGAGTCCTAAACCTTTACTCTCAGAGATTAGTAGGTCTGTGAGAAACCTCGGCAAGCCCCTTCAACTCCACCTCCACCTCCAGCAGCAACGGCATCACCTTCTCTCGGCTCATCAGGGTTATGTGACCTGCTCCTTAGGACCTGCATGCACGGAGATGCCCCTGGCCAGCGTCCTGTCCTGGGAGGTTTCTGTTGGGCAGAACTGAGCACAGAACAGGTGTGATGCGGTCTGTGAGCACTAACTGGGAAAAGACATTAGAACAAAGAGAGAGCTTCCAGCAGCAGGGACAGCTCCAGGCAGCAGAGACGGGCAGGGAAGGAGAGGGAACTGTGAACAGAAATGTCATGGGAGGATGGATTTGGGCAAGTCACGGTCAGCCCTCCAAAGCAGACAGCTTCCTCTGAGCAAGCCCTCCATGTCTCCTCTCCCACCCAGCAGGGCTTCTGCCCTGACAGCCATGGAGTCCAGGGCATGAGCCATCTCCTCTGCAGCCAGACCTGCGGCAGAGTAGAGGGGAATCTCTTCTGCCACAGTCCCATTTCGTGCTACCCAACAAAGGGGCTGAGAGCAACTGCCCTGCAATGTCACTGTCTGCCAGGCAGCATGCTCAGCTGGGTAAGGGGAAGGCTTTCCCGAGTGCCCTTCTGCCTCTCTCTCCTTGCCTCCCTTGGCAGCAGGATCATGGTGTTGCTCCTTGTTTCCCCTCCTCTCCATGATGCTCCAGTTCTTGTTCTTGGGCACCCTGGGGTTGGGTGTTCTCAGCCACAGTTCACACATTAAGGCTGCAACTTCCAGAACAGAGGGGTCTGCATGAGAGTGAGGTTTCCCCAGCCCCCTTCTAACCTGTGCGGCTCCGGGAAATGCAGTCCATGGGATTGAGAATTGAGCTGACTCTCCCTTAAGGAGGGCCTATATCCAGTCCTAATGGTCCTTGGACTTTTTCCCTGTTTTGTCCTGCCAGGCTGTGACCTGTGCCCTGAAAAGGCACTGCTGTCTCATAGCATCTCTGTGATATCTGAGAAACCCATGAGGAAGGTGCAGAGATGCTGAGAGTATGGAGCTGGTGGTGGGAGGCTGTATGTGGGCATCTGAAAAGAGCCCTGTGTGTCCTTGCCTGAAAGGGGAGTGTGGAGATCTCCCTCAGGTGCCCAGAGAAAGGGTGAGAAGTTTGGAGATGTGCACTTTGAAACTGGTCGCGTCTCCTCTCAGCAGTTGCTGGTTTCTTTTGGGGGTAACATCATCCTTCACTCAAACAGGTGAGAGCTCAGGACAGATGGGAACAAGACTAACAGACAGACAAGATGTCTTCACTGTGTAGTAGGTGACAATGAATCCGATCTTCTCAGGACTCACAGTAGAAATGCTGAGAATTTCTGCCTTTAAGGAATGCTCCCCAGGGGTGACAAGGACATCTCAAAGAAAATAAACACTATTTAAAAATCCCTAAAACTCTGTTCCTCAAACCTCATTCTTTAGAACTGGGAGTGAAGATGCTGAAAAGCCCTTTCACAATGCGAGTGGATTTCACCTGACAGAAACTGTGAATGTCAGAGCTAGTCACCCCCATTGCCCCATTCCCACTACTGTACAGCAGGATGGACTTCTCTGGAGCCCAAAGGCAGAGGCCACAGCTCCTCACAGCACACTCAGCCAATGCAGAGTGGAGTTCAAGCAACAGAGCTGCACAAAGATCCTCTCAATAAAGAGAGAGGCAATATGGGGGGGTTGCATGAGAACTGGAAGATTTGTTGTTGTTTTTTTTCCTGAAAAGTTTCTCCTAACTTCTCAATGCCTTTTCTTCTTTGGACAGTCCTCCATGCCTGGAGATAGCAAAATGTCCAACAGCAGCTCTCTCAACGAGTTCCTCCTCCTGGCATTTGCGGACACGCGGGAGCTGCAGCTCTTGCACTTCGCGCTCTTCCTGGGCATCTACCTGGCTGCCCTCCTGGGCAATGGTCTCATCATCACAGCCATAGCCTGTGACCACCGCCTGCACACCCCCATGTACTTCTTCCTCCTCAGGCTCTCCCTCCTCAATCTGGGCACCGTCTCTGTCATTGTCCCCAAATCCATGGCCAATTCTCTGTGGGATACCAGGGCCATTTCCTACTCGGGATGTACTGCCCAGGTATTCCTGCTTGTTTTCTTGTTTGCAGGAGAGTTTTCTCTTCTCACTGTCATGGCCTATGATCGCTACGTTGCCATCTGCAAGCCCCTGCACTACGGGACCATCATGGGCAGCAGAGCTTGTGTCAGAATGGCAGCAGCTGCCTGGGGCAGTGGTTTTCTTGATGGTCTCCTGCAGACTGCTGACCCATTTTCCATACCACTCTGCAAAGGCAATGTGGTGGACCAGTTTTTCTGTGAAATTCCACAGATCCTCAAGCTCTCCTGCTCAGACTCCTACCTCAGGGAAGTTGAGCTTATTGTGGTTAGTCTCTGTTTATTCTTTGGGTGTTTCATTTTCATTGTGCTGTCCTACGTGCAGATCTTCACAGTCATGCTGAGGATCCCCTCTGAGCAGGGCCAGCACAAAGCCTTTTCCATGTGCCTGCCTCACCTGGCCGTGGTCTGCCTTTTTGTCAGCACCTCATTTTTTGCCTACCTGAAGCCCCCCTCTCTCTCCTCACCAGCTATGGATCTGGTGGTGGCTGTACTGTACGCAGTGGTGCCTCCAACAGTAAACCCTCTCATCTACAGCATGAGGAACAAGGAGCTCAAAGATGCCCTGAGGAAAGTGATTTCATGGACATTTTTCAGCAGTGGGAACATTGCCTTTGCTCTCCACAATTGAATCCCAGGGTATCACAATGAGCCTTGAACTTTCTTTGTTCACTTTACTTTTATTATTACTATTATTACTATTATTGATATTATTTTTATTATTTGTTATCATGTTGCTACACAAATGCTTGGATTCATTCCACCTTTACTGGGACTGCTCTGTCTCACCGGGTACCCACATAAAATTCTCTCTAACGCTGCATCAGAGCTAACTCCTGCACATATCTCTGTAATAAAGTAAGTTCTACCCAGTGCAGTGCCTGAAGGCTGGGCTTTTCTTCACAAGCTGGTGTCAAGAAGAGGCCTAAGGAATTGCATGTCAAAAGGGCCTGCTGGGCAGAGTTGTCCATGGGTTTAGAAGCAAAAAGCTCATAATCATGTTATGATCTCTTAGAGACCAAGGGCTGCATTTAGGACTCGCCCATTACTGTCCAGTAACGGTGGAGATGACGAATTGTCAATGATGATGTACAAACTCAGGGCTGTTCCACATGTTAAAGCACAGTGTCAGATGCCCGTCCTTCTGGAGGGGAATCTGGAGGTGCCAGGAGAGCTCCGGGAATCTCCTGGGACAGTGTGTGCCTGGGGTGGGCAGTGAGTGGAGCCTCACAAAGGGAGAGGTCCTCCAAGGTGGAGTCACCTAAAGGTAAAGTGCTAAACCCAGGTATCCGTGGGCAAAGGAGGACTCTGCCATCCCAGTAAAGGCAGTGGGGACCCATCTGGCATGGGGAAGGGCGACTGGAGAGCGATTCATGTTGTCAGTGTGATACCAGGGGCAAGATGTAGAGGTGCACCTGGACTCAACTAGTACTTTCGGAAATGCTCCAAAGTCCTTCCAAGCACCTGCCAAATCCACAGTCCCTGGAGGGATTAGAGGCCATGATCCCCATTTGGCTGGGTCTGCTTCCCACCCTGACCAGCATGGTCAGTGCAGAGCGATCCCATGGCCCTGTGGCCCCACAGCCCGCTCACTCTGCAGAGCAGCACCATCAGCTCGGGGCCCTGCAGCAGAACAGGGGAGGGGGTGTGGGAATGGCCAGCAAGATCAGAGGAGGGATTGGGAGAGATGAGAAGGAAGTGGAACTGGGCTTGAAATTGCCAACCTTTAATGCAAGACAATGTTCCGAGTGTGGGCACACTGAAGTGAGCTCGCTGTGCAGAGCCAGAAGTCCTTGCTCTGCTGGCCCTCCACATGGCCTGGGAAGTGCCTGAAGAAGGATTAATGCTCCCCACCCTCTCAGCCCATACTGCCATCGTCCCTCCTGACGGGTGGCACCAAAAGGAAAGCTGGGAGCCCTTGTGGGAGCTTGTGTTGAAGGAAGCAGCACCCAGGAGCCATATGAGTTTGCTGCTGTCCCTCAGGCCCTGTCCCCAGCACATGTCCTTCAGACAATCTGTGTGTCTTCAGACACCCTGTGTGTTGGCCATTACCCCAAATGCCACCCCCCAGACAAGGCTCCATGCCCAGCTGGAGGACTGGGAATCCAGCTGTGAGCCCTGGGAGGACGAGCGCTCTCCTGGTTCCTCTGCAGGGCTGGCAGGGAGCATGCAGAGGAAGTCCTGGGACCATCTACTGGGCCTCTAGACCATCCTCATCCCATGGTGGGCCTCATACAGGGTCTGTCAGAACAAAGATCCAACCCAGCTTGTTGCATGAGCAGGGAGGAGAAACTGCCCCAGGAAACTCTTCCCAGACCCAGCCCCTCATACAAGCCATTTCCAGCACTGGCCATTCCCCATGGTGCTGGTGAGGGGTGATATTGGAATGTGACCAGCTCCGTCTACCTGCTGGGCTCAGCACCTCTACGGGGGGCTGGCCATCCTGCCTGGCCTCTGTCCCTGGGCCCAGGCACCAGCAGACCCCAGAGCATGGCCTTCTGTTAATCCTGGGGGGACAGGACCATGTCTGGGCAGGGGATGTGGACTGTTGGGAGGCTGCTGGGCAGGAGGTCCTTGTGGGACAGGGCACTGAGGTCTGTCATGGGGACCATGCTGGGGACAGGTTTCCCCATCGCAGAACAAACCTTGTCCTGTGCAGTGTCTGTACAGTGGAGCAGTGGGGTTGTGGGGCCACATGCAGGGCAGCAGGGCTGGGCCAGTGCAGAGGTGGGGTGCAAATGGGAGTCATGACACTCTGGGAAGCTCTCGATGGTCATGGAGGGGCCTCACTGTTCCTAGCAGGGTCGGGGGTCTCTTAGGGGCTGCAGCCATTGGCACTGCTTGCCAGAACTGCACACCCAGGACAGGTGGTTGGTGCCCAGCATCACAGCTCACAGTGCCACCTCTCCTGTGTTACCATCATCTCTCAGGAGCACTGCTGGGTGCGTCACTCCCTGCCTGGGTGTGGAAAGGAGCTGCTGGAGGTCTTCTCTTCTCACACCTCCTAATGCTGACTCTGCCCTGGCATTGGCCTACAGGCTCTGCCCTGGGTTATGCTGTGTCTCCATACGCTCTCCTCTGAGACCATGTAGAGACCTGCAGCATGTATGTCTGCTTAGAGCTGGCCACCATGGCCCACCTGAGTGGTCCCAGGAGATCCCAGCAAGGCTGTGCTTGGAGGTGAGGCTGTGATGGTCCTTGGTCAACGTAGATGGGATGGTGTGGCTGGGGGCCAAGGGGAGGAAAGCACAAGAGACAACAAGGAGAAGATGCAGGAAGGGAAATTTCAAATGAGTTTAAGAAAAAAAAATAGTAATCATGGTAGTTGAGCAGCACTGGGGCAGGGCACAGGAGATCTTTAAAATCACTCCTGGAGAAAGCACTTACCAACCTGATCTAACTGTAAAGTTAGCCCTCCTCAGAGAAGATCATGGTTCTGGAGATCTCTGGTGGTCCCTGCCAACTCAAATCCTCTAGGAGGAAGGGGCTGGAAGACAGAGTGAGAGGCAGGGGACACTGTTGTGGGGTTGAGGCCTTGCTGGCATCTGTACTGCCTGGTCAAACCTGTCAACCCTGTCCTCCAGAGTTACACAGTAAGAGAGTTCATCCTCAAAAGGCATCCCTGCTCCATGGGCAACAGGAGTCAAAGCAGTGCAGGAGACTGCAGGAGAGTTCTCAGGAACACACCAGGCATTCAGCCCCTTTGACTGCTGAGGCGTCCCCACACCGGTGCTTTGCATCCTGGGTCTTAGGTGCTGAGAAATCTTTGGAGCCAGAGGAGGTTGGAGTCCCATCTCCTGGGCCCACAGGTTACAGGGCATCAGCAGGGCTGTCCTGGCTGCAGGGAGGGAATCAGTGCCCGGGGCATGAGCAGATCCCCCTCTGCCCTCCCCTCTCTCTTCACACCCCAGAACAGAGATCGTGTTTCCCGTGTTGGCCCTCCCTGCTGGACTCTATTCCCATCCAGAGGGGACACAGGCTTCTCACTGGGGAAATGTAGGAGAACCCAGTCTCACCTAGAGGAGTAGGGTCCCACCGCACCTGCTGGGTGGCCAGGGCTGCAGGCTGCACACCCCACTCTGTTCCCCACAGACCTCCTGCCTGTGGCTGGGGGGTGCCCAGCAAGAAGGCAGGGATGCCTGGGGGGGTCTGGTGCCATTGGGGTGGTGGCCTCTGGACCAGCCTCTGTCTGTAAGGGACTCAGGAGCTTCTCCGCCTCCATGTTAGTGGCAAACAGAGTGTCCCAGGTTCTTCCCTCTGGAGAGCTGATCCTTTAATTCTCTGGAGAAAGGGAAAAAGGAAAGCCTTTTGTTCATGGGACTTATACCACTCTGTCAACCCTCTGCTGTCTTCTCCTGCTCTGTCACCCCAGAAGTCCTTTGGCAGGGGCATTTTTTGGTTTCTGACCCTCCATCTGACCCTGCTTTGAGCAGCAGGTTGCACTACAGGCCTCCTGTGGTCCCTTCAGCCTGAATTATCCTAAAAGCCTATGACCTCAGGCCCCATTGCAAGCACAGAGCAAATGTCTCTGGGACAGGAGTCACTTGTGCTTTATGTGACCATCTAAAAGAAGGCTGGTGAACACCTCCTTCTTCTTCCTTGTTGACTGTAAGGGCAGCCTGGGAGGCACTGCCTCAGGCATATCTACATTATCCTGGAAGTTCTTTGCATCCACCTTTAAACACGTACAAGTCCATTGCCTGCATCTTCTCAGTGGTGAGGGAAGAAATGCAGGCTTTTCTGCAGGGTGAGTTCTCTACCTCTGTAGTTGCACCTCTACGTAGATGGTGCCATGCTGCCCTTTCTTTCTTGCCTGAAGCTCAGGCTGGATGGGGATGTGAATGTGGAGGTTGTCTGTCACTGCAGTGACTGTCAGATGGTGGAGAGGTAGGAGGAATAACAGAATCACTGCCTTGGACTGCAGGAGACAGGATTTCATCTTGTTCAGGATCTGCTAGTCAGGATACGACAGGTGACTGCCGTGGAGGGCAGAGGAGCCATGCAGCCCTCTTGGATTAACAGGGACAACATCCTTGAAGCACAGGAACACTCTAGTTTTCAGGAAAGTCCATCAGGGCCTGGCCTGTGGCTGGCGCAGATGAGCAGGGACTTTGTGATTTAGGACTTGAAAAGGCAGAAGGAAGCGCACAGAGGGTTGGAAAGGCAATGGGCTCCCCAGGAAGAAGACACAGCCATTGCGTGTGGTGGAAGGGATGGAGTTAGGCAAGCCAAAGCTCAGCTGGAGCTGGAGCTGGAGCTGGTACCAGGAAGGGATGGGGAGGGCAACCAGAAGGGCTTCTGTAAGTATATGGGCAGCACAAAGCAGCCAGACAAGGAAAATGTGGTCTCCCTGTACAATGGGGTAGGGGACGTATTGACAATGACAGGGGAAAGGCTGAGGAGCTCACTGCCTCTTTCACCTTGTCTTTTACTGGTCTTGTCTACTGCCAGGCCTCCATGGCCTCTGAGTCCTTTGGCAGCTTCTGTGTTATCAAAGCCTCACCCAAGGCAGAGGAAGATTCACCTGAGGAGGACTTTTGCACAGTGGGCACACACAAGTCCGTGGGACCAGACCGGAAGCACCCCAGTGAGGAGGGAGAGGTGTCTGGAGTCATTGCAACCCTGCTGTTGATCATCTGTTAAAGGTCAGGGTAATCAGGGAGGTTCCTGATGAGTGGGAAAAGGCAGACATTGCACCCATTTTCCAGAAGGGCAAGAGGGAGGATCTGAGGAATGACAGGCCGGTCAGCTTCATCTCATTCGCTGGGAAGGTGATGGAGGAAATCCTTCTGGAAACCATCTCCAAGCATATGAAAGAGAAGGACTGGAAGAGGCAGCAAGGGTTGACCAAGAGGAAATGGAAACCATGCCTGACCAACCTGATTGCCTTCTGCCATCAGATGAATGGGTTTGTGCACAAGCGGAAAGCAGGGGATTTTGTGAACCTTCACTTTAGCAAGGCCTTTCACACAGTCCCCCAGAGTCTCCTTAGAGGCAAATTGTTGAGACCTGCCCTGGATCAACGGACCATAAGGCAGGCGGAAGATTGTCTGAACCATCAGGCTGAAACACTGTGATCAGTGGTACTAGTTCCAAGTGGTAGTTGGTTATTAGCGGCATCCCTCAGTGATCACCATGTGGGGCAGGACTGTTTAACATCTTGATGAATGGCCTGCACAGTGGATGGAGCGCACTCTCAGCACCTTTGTGGACAATGCATAACTGGGGGGAGTCCCTGGGCAACCTCATCTAGTTCCGTCTGCATTGACCAGGGAGGTTGGGACTAGATGATGTCCAGAGGTCTCCCCCACCCTAAGTGCTGTGATTTAGTGAATGGTCCCCTGGAGAGCTCTGTAAAGGGAGAAGAGGCCAAGGAAGAAGAAAGGAGAGAGAAGGAGAAGAAGAGATCTGAAACATGTCCATTTACATAAGTAGTTCCTCAGAACAAAGATTCTCCATGCAGAGGATTGCCAGCAAATGTATTTTCATGAAGAATGTATCTCTCTCTATATATGTTTATGCTCGCGTAGACAGACTAATTCCTGTAGTGCATGAACATGGTGCTGCCAATGAATAAGGAAGAAAAAAATATTTGGCAATGGTAAAAACTGTGTGAAGTTTTCGAAACGAGGACTTTTTGTTTTTTGTCAATCATTGCACTGAAGATGTTTTAGAGACTCCTTTAAAACATTGCTTAAACACGGGTATGTTGAGATTTGTGCAAATTTGGCCATCCAAAATTAGAGCATTTCCTTGAAGCTGGTCACCCTGCTTTCCTCACCAGTCGAGAGAGACTGACACCTCAGTGTGAGACATGCTCTGTGCAAAGACTGAGGAGTTGCACGGACAGCCCTGGGCAGGGAGTGGTCTTCTGAGCACCGGGCTCTGTGTGAGACACAGAAATATCCTGTTTAGTGGTGTAGGCCTGATTATAACAGAAAAGTTTAGGAAAGGACATTAAAAATGAAACAAGAAAGAAATTAAGACAAAGATGGAAAGCAAAGAAATATTTTGTTATACTTTCCAGCTTTTCATTTTTTTGTGTTCTTATTGTCTTTCTTGATTTGTTCTGCTTCAGTACACTAGTGTTCTGGGGAGATTCTGCATTATCTTTTTGTCTGAAAAGGAAAGAGACTTTCAGAACTGGGGTGAGATGCAGTCACAGGGTCATGGATGGCTGGTGCCATTGCAGGTGCCCTGGTCCCCTCTGCCCAGCCTCCCTCTGCAGCTGCAAGGGGCTCCGGTCTTCCGCAGGTCCCCTGTGCGAGCTGCCAGGCCCAGGCAGGTGCCTCAGAGACACCGAGACCTCTCCAAGTGCCCCTGGGTGCTTGTGGTTGGACAAGTGAGCTCTGCCTGGAAAGCTGAAGAGCTGTTCCCAACATTAAAAAATAAATAAATGAGAACATTTTCATCAGCTGAAATGACTGAATAATTTTTTTAAAAAGTCAGTGTTTTCTCATGATGACATAATGAAAATTTTGAGGAAGGGCCTGAATCTCCGGAGAAGAAATGTTGATCTGCCCCTTAACTTGTGTTACCACTGCTCTCTCTGTTATGCTGTGGTTTTAAACTCACTAATCTTTCACATGGTTCCACAAGCCCTGATTAAACTGATCATTTCTAAAGTCAGCTGTTTGTCAGACTCTATGGGCATATGCACTTTCCATAGTTTCCCAGTCTTCCTCCTCCCCTTACTCTTCATTGTTCGGATACCTCCCAACTGTCCAGTTGCTGCTTTAAGCTTCAGGGAATCTGAAGCTTGCCTCCTCTTTCAGCAGTCTAATTGTCTCTTCAATCAACTCCTTCACTGTGTGTCTATTCAGCCTTTCCTATCTATTTGTGAAGAACAGTTCAAGGAAGGTTACTCCTTGTAGACTGTGGACCTCACTGGAGGCACCTTGGACTTGACATACAGTTGAGGAGTATATTTTACTTCTTATGACACTGGTTCAAGTTTATTTGTGTTTGATAGCAATTAAGACAAATCCTTCTGTGCTGTTTGCAGCTAGTTGTCTAAGGAAAGCAGGTGGGAATTGGTGCACATGAGCTGTAACATTCAGCTGTAGCCTTGAGTGGCAAAAGGTTCGATTTGAACGAGAGTGATCTAAGTCCCCAGTGGCTGATGAGGGAACTGTCAGGGCTGGGGAGCTGGGGAGCAATATTTTCCATGGATGTCTGACCTCCAGGATGGTGCTTTTCCTACATGTCCAGACCTCAGTAGGAGACACTCTGGATCAATATCAGTTGGAGAAGGTGGCTATCACTCTAGTTTGTAAGATGAAAAATAAGGAAAACTTTAAAAGCAGAAATCCTTTTTTTTTTTTTTGATGCTCACTGAAATCTTTCTCTTGTAAATACACTGCTGAAACCTCTCCAATTAGCCACAGTGCAAGAATTGAAGAGCTGAATAAAATTATGGGGAGAGGCATGGCTCCGTAGGGGTTTTTGCATCTTAATGACCCCTCGGGTGTCTTTGGTGCTGAGCCCATGAACCGCCGGTGCTGAGAGGAGACTGAAGAAACCTCTCAAGAAGTTTATGTCAGAAGCAAATTGCCAAGTTTCTTGGAGCGTTAACAGGTCCCACTGAGGGCCATTACCGACAAAGTCTCCCCAGGGGCTGATTAGAGCCGAAAGTTGGAGGCCCTGATTGCAGGTAGGCAAAGGCAATGTGAGGGTGGCTGTGATGCCCAGTCAGCCTTGCTGTGTCTTATCAAGCAGGATGACCAAGAACCATAGCCAGCCCCTGCGTTGGGAGATCCTTCTCCTCACACTTTACTCTGGACTCTTCCTGGGGGCAGTGTCAGGCTGGGGGGGGAGCACAATGTCAAGTGCAGGACAACAATACAGCACCTCCTGGTCTCCGTGGAGGTGAGGAGGCAGCAAGACCACAGTGCTGTAAGGAAACATCATCTTCTCGTAGGCCTTGATAGCAGAGACACCAGCCATAGCCAAGAGGACAGAGACTTCAGTTTTGTTGGAGGCTTTCAGCCTTGGCATTGACCTCAGTCGTCTCCACCACAGGCTGTCCTACACTGTCCCAAACCTGCACCTGTTTCCCTGCAGCCTGTAGACACCCAACCTGCTTCCCTACCTTGCCCTCACTGCAGCATCTCCCCACCTTTACTGACATCCCACTGTCTTTGCTGGCTGCTCCTTGAAACAAAAGGCAAGGGGCTGATCACGGAGTCCCTCTGGGTGTCCTCTTGCACCGCAGCACTACCCTACAAGTGACATTCTTGTTACGTGAAGTGCAGTCTGAACCTCTCAAGATGCTCTTTGTGCCTCTTTCCCCTTCTCATGCTGCTTCCTACTACCAAGAAAAGCTCCATCATCTCTGAAACCACGCCGTCACAGGCAGTCACAGGTGACTACTGTATTGGCCTTAGCCTCCACTTTGCCAGGTTAAAGAAGCCCAGGTCCCTCAGCCTCTCCATAGAGGCCATGTGCTTCAGACCCCCAACCCCATCTTGGCAGACCTCCTTTGAACCCTCTCCAGTTGCTCCCCATTCCTCCAGCACTGGCTGTACCACACTGGGACACACTGTTCCAGACATGTGGCCACAGCAGTGCTGAGTGGAGGGGGATAAGAACTGCCCCTGCCTGGGTGGCCATGCTCTTCCTAATGCAGTCCTGTATGCAGCTGGCCTCATTTGTGGTGAGCACGCATCACTGGCTCATATGGCACCCTTCATTATGTCCAGGGCCTTCTCCTCAGGGTCACTCCTCTGCTGGTCAGGTCTATGTTTGTCCTGATGCACGTGTTGTTCTGTCCCGCTGAGGAGCCTTTCAAAGAGGACAGGATGCAGGGTATATCCCTGCATACCCCACCTTTCCCTGGCTTCCCGGTAAAGCATGACCCATTCATGAAACCCCTCTGCGCTCGATTATCCAGCAGCTTTTTGCCCATCTGGATGTCTCCTGGACATCCACTACTCTCTTCTCCTCCACAAGTGCAGGCCTTATATCACAGAAGGCCATCAGGTGGGTCAGGAATGATTTACCTAACCATGGTGTTGTCCTGCACTAGGCATTGCGCTCCTCTGTAATGGTGAAAGGAGGTTCCCACTAGGAGATCAAAGCCTGTAGTGCCCAAGGCCAGGGAGAAACACAGCTGGGCCATGCAGGAATGGCAGGAGAGGTGTTGGTGGCCTGAGCTGACTCTGCAGCACCATTGGGCCTGTGACAGACTTCTTGAACCAATCTCCAGGAAGGACAATGTGCCACTGAAGAAGTCCCTGGGCCTGCACAGCCTGTGATCCAGCCACCCTGAGGTCATCATTAGTCTAGTCCCTGTTCATGTCATGTGGAGGGGTGAGAAGAGGTTCAGGAAGAGGAGAGCTAGAAGGGTTTAAGAGTGCAGGGACTAGAGCAGAGACGCTGGTGTGATGTGCCTCCCATTTATGCAGCACACATGGATGTAGATGGGATGGACTTTCCCTAAAGGCAGTTTGTCATTTGTCTGGGCGCATGTAGGAAAGCCAAGATGCCCTGGGGCCCTTACCCAGCAATCACTCCAAAGGGGCATGGTTTTCCTGTAGGTGCCATGCTGTATCTGCTAGAGACATGTGGTTGTGCTGGACACCGCAGGCATCTGAAATGGCCCTGCCAGCCTATTTCTGTGTCATGAAATCAAGTGTCTGCATTGAATTATTAAAGCTGTTTGTAACATTGGGATCTTCATCTGTCTCAGCTTCCTAGTGAGTGGGGTTCTAGTTGTTTTAGGCATCTAGTGTCATTTCAGATGGCCAAGGAAATTCCCCACCTGGCCCCTGCCTGATGCTCTAGGAGAATGCAGGTGTCACAGTCGCTCCTTCAGAGCAAGCAGACACTGGCACATGCCTGGGACCACCTCTGTCCCTTCAACTGTCCCCAGGTGTTTGTGTGTGAGCAACTGACTCTCATCCTCCATCTCCAGTGATTACAAAGGGAGCTTAGGCAAGGAGCTCACATGCAGACCTCTATGTTGTGCCCACTTCAGTTTTGGCAAGGGGAATCCCATCTCTGATGTGTTTGTGGAGATCACGGGAGGGATCTGAATCCCACTGCATCCCAGGGGCTTCTAAACGGGCATGAGATGCCCAGACTTACTCATCTGAATCAACACCTGAACCATGTGTCAATGAGCTACCTTCTTGTCCCTCCCAAGGTGTTCTGCCTAGTCAAGAGAGGGGAATCGGGGCTTCCAGAGTGGGACATTTCCACCTATCACAGATAGTCATCCTCTGATGAAATAAATTGCAATGCTGGAATCAGTTTCTCTGCACTCTTTAGAAAAGGACAATAGGTGATTATTTTAGTCTACTTCAGGGAACATTTCCCAGGAGGAGGGAGCACAAGGGACAGAGAAATTCATGCCTTCAGCTGGGCCCCTGCTCCTGAGCGGGGCCGGGCTTCAGGGACAGAGGGAGCTCATGGCAACCTGTCAGCACTGCCAAAGACATCTGCGTCCAGGAGCAGCTCCTCTGCAAAGAGTAGCAGGGCTCTGGGCGCTGCCTGCTGCTGCTGACAGGAGATGAGAAGTGCAAGGCAGTGTGGAGTGGGAGGCCAGAGGAGAGCTCACTGTGGGAGAAATCTTCACAGCCTTGCACACAGTAAGTTTCTGGCTGCAGGGCAATGCTGCTGTGGTTCCTGGAGGGGTCTTCTAAACCCATCCTGCCCCATGGCAGTTTTTTAAGGATCGTTCTCCCAGCTTCTCCTTTGCAGAGGAGGAGAAGGAGATGCTCCAGAGCAGGGATTCCCTGCCACACCATCACAGGGACAGGGCATCCTGCTCCTTTCTTCCAGGGAGGGCTGCAGGGGTGTGAACCCTGGGTGTGCACACAGGTCTGCATGGATTATACTTCACAGCAGTGTCGCTGTGCCCCAGGGTGCTGCTGCCTGCAATGGTCAGCACTCAGGCTGACTGGCAAGATCCCCACACTGCTGCAGGGAAAAGCTCTGGGTGGGAGGAGAGATCCCCGTCAGGGCAGGTACTTTCTCCCATTGAGAGGCTGCTGTGTGGGTCAGGGCTGGGGAACATATCTGGAGGTGATTTTTCAACAGGAATGCCAAGGCAGGGGATACCTGGAAGAGAAGGAGCTTTCATGAGCCTGTGCTTTCAGTTCTTTTCTGTTTGGGTGGAGTGAAATGGGATTGGATCTGTGAGGTTTAGACAGGGGATGGAGGCACCAAAACAGTGACACTGAGAGAGGAGCAGTTCTGGGAGGGACTCAGCAAATGCCTTCATCCACCCCTCAGCCTAAGGACAGAGCCAGCATCACCTTTCCAGCCTCACCAAGGTTTCTCTCACCTGCTCCTTAGCACCTGTAAAAAAGAAGGTGCTCTTGGGCAGCGTCCTGCACCTGGGAGGTTTCTGCAGGGCAGAGCTGAGCACCCAGCAGGTGGGATGGTGTCTGTGAGCACTGAGAGGGGAGAGATATGGGGAGAGAGAAACAGCTCCCCGCAGGGACAGCTCCAGGCAGCAGAGTCATGGTCAGAGTGTGAGAGGAAACCATCAACTCCAAGGCCTCCTCTCCTCTCCCAGCCAGCACAGCCCTCTGCTCTCAAGGCTGTGGGGTGCAGGGCAGGAGTTGTTGGTTCTTTAGCAGCCGGACATGCAGGAGAGGAGACACTCGTGAGTGCCCCTCTGTCCCTCCCTGTCCCTGCCTCCCTCACCACAAATATCATGGTATTGCTCCATGTTTCCCACCTGCCCATGCTGCCCTTGTCCTTCCCCTTGGACTCTCTGGGCAGGGTTTTTTTTTCATGGAGTTCAGACACTGAGCTTGCAGACATGTCCTTGACAGTGAGGTGCCCAAGTCCCCCTCTAACCTGTGGGGTTCTGGGCAATGCAGTGTGGGTGTCTGGGAATGAGCCAACTCTCTCATCAGGACACCCCATCCTTAGGACATTCCGCCATTTCCCTGGGGTGTTTGGCTGGGCTGCAAGCTGCCCTCCACAAGGACACAGCTCTCCCATTGCAGCTGCGTGTTAGCTAGGTGTCCCAGGAAGAAGCCACCTAGATACTGAGGCCATGCTGAGACATGCTGGTGGGAGGCTGGATGTGGGCAGCTGGAAGGAGCCCGATGTGTTGCTGGCTAGAAGGGGAGGGCTGAGACCTGCCTCACATCCCCTCAGAAAGAGTGCTGATGGGCACCTTGCAAGTGCATTCCTCTGCTCTCTGCAGTGTCGTTTCTTTTTCGGGTAGCACGAGTGCAACTGTCCTCCAACTCCGAGGTGCGAGCACAGGGCAGCTGGGAACAAGGCAGCTGGACAGGCCAGCTCTGCTCCCTCTGCACTCAAGCCAGAGTGAATCCTTTTGCCTCTCCAGAATCACAGCTGCTCACTCTGAATGCAGCAGCAATGCTGAGGGTTTCTACCTCCAGGAATCCTCCTCAGCTGTGACTGGGTCAGCTAAGGGAAACCAAAGCAGCCTTAAAACTATTCATGACCCCACATTATTTAGAAGTGGGAGTGAAGGTGCTGAAAAGCCCTTCAACATTCTGAGTAGATTAACTCTGACTGGAACTGGGAATATAACAGTTTAGTCACCCCTCTTCCCATGTCCGCAGTGCTGTAGGTCAGGGCTGACTCCTCTGGAGCCCACGGGCAGAGGCCCCTGCTCCTCATCTCAAACTCAGCCAGCACAAACCAGAGCTCAAACGATGGAGCTCAATGACACTGCTGCTGAGATGGGGAGAAGTAACGTGTGTGTTTTTGGGGGAGGCTATGGGACATGTTCACTCAGAGAAGTCTGCCCTAACTTGTCAATATCTCTTCTTCCTCGGACAGTTCCCGTGTGCCCCAAAGGAGCAAATGTCTAACAGCAGCTCCCTCAATGAGTTCCTCCTCCTGGCATTTGTGGACACACAGGAGCTGCAGCTCTTGCACTTCTCGCTCTTACTGGGCATCTACCTGGCTGCCCTCCTGGGCAACGGCCTCATCATCACAGCTGTAGCCTGCGACCACCGCCTCCACACCCCCATGTACTTCTTCCTCCTCAACCTCTCCCTCCTCGACATTGGTTCCATCTCCACCACAGTCCCAAAATCCATTGCCAATTCTCTGAGGGACACCAGGGTCATTTCCTACTTGGGATGTGCTGCTCAGGTCTTCTTCTTTGTCTTCTTTATGTCAGCAGAGTATTCTCTTCTCACAGTCATGGCGTATGACCGCTTTGTTGCTATTTGCAAACCTCTGCACTATGGTGCACTCATGGACAGCAGAGCTTTTGTCAAAATGGCAGCAGCTGCCTGGGTCAGTGGTTTTCTCTATGCTGTGCTGCACACTGGGAACACCTTTTCGATACCACTCTGCCAAGGCAATGTTGTGGACCAGTTCTTCTGTGAAGTTCCCCAGATCATCAAGCTCGCCTGCGCAGATTCCTACCTCAGGGAAGTTGGGGTTATTGTGTTTAGTGCCTGTTTAGTCTTTGGTTGTTTTGTTTTCATTGTGCTGTCCTACGTGCAGATCTTCACTGCTGTGCTGAGGATCCCCTCTGAGCAGGGCCAGCACAAAGCCTTTTCCACGTGCCTGCCTCACCTGGCTGTGGTGTCCCTGTTTGTCAGCACTGGCACATTTGCCTGCCTGAAGCCCCGCTCTGTCTCCTCCCCAGCTCTGGATCTGGTGGTGACTGTTCTGTACTCAGTGTTGCCTCCAGCAGTGAACCCCCTCATCTACAGCATGAGGAACAAGGAGCTCCAGGAGGCAGTGAGGAAACTGATTCAGCTGGTACTGTTTCAGCAGCATTAAGTTGCCCATCTTGCCTCACAAGTGATTTCCAATTCATCTCAGACATCTCTTATGTTTTTGGCATTCTCTCCGATAATCATGTCTGTGCAGAAGTGTTTGAATTTATCCCACTTCTCCAGCAACATGAACCCAGTCAATTTGACCCACAGGCCTTCTGTGAATGTGTCTATCACTGTGTCAGAGCTGGCTTCTCTCTATTAAAAGGGGATTTCCTCAGTGCTTGAAGGTTGGGCTCTCCTTCCAAAGCTGGAATCAAACATATGTTCAAGGAATTTCACCCTGAAAGGCTCTGTTGCTTTTCTGGGGCTCTCCATGGGCTCAAGGTGATGAGCTCATAGGTGATGTGTTAGGGAACGAGGGCTGGATTCATTTGTCACTTGTGGGTGCCCAGTGCTCCTGGAGGTGGTGAATGGTCGAGCGGTATCTCCCATATGGCAGGGCTGGAGACTGATGCCCATCCTTCCCAAAGGGAGTATGGAGCCCCCAGGAGAGCACAGGGCATCTCCAAGGCACCATGTGCCTTGGGGTGAATGGAGCTTCAAAAAATGGAGTCACTCAAAGGTAAAGCGATAAACCACTGAATGTCCAGGCTAGTGAGAGCTCTGCAATCTGACTAGAGGCAGTGGGGACCCGGCGGGCAGAGGAAGGGAACCTGTAGAGTTGTTCAAGTCACCTTCAATGAAAAACCATGGGCTGGATCTTAGGACACCCCTGAACACAGCCTGAGCTATTTGAAATGCCCTGTGATTGCTCAGAGCATTGTCCATGGCCACAGACCCCTTGGGAGGGGTTGTCAGGTGCAATGATGCCCATCCGGCTAGGTCTGCTTCCCACCCTGACCAACATGGTCAGTGTGGAGTCACCTTGTGGCCCCGTGGCCCCACAGCCACTTGCTCTGCAGAGCCACACCACCAGCCAGGAGCCCTGCGGTGAGCACAGGGCAGGGGTCCAGGAATGGCTGGACAGGCCAGCATGGACACACTGACCTGGGGAAAGGCTCTCTGAAGAGCAGGGACATCCCTGGAGAAGAGGAAAGGAGCAATTCCATGCTGGCAAGGAGGAATAAATGAGAAAGAGAAATCTGTTTCTCTGTATGTCAACTAAGGGCAGGCTGCTGTGTGCCTGGGGCAGCAGGAGCTGCCGGAGGAGCCCCAGGGCAGGGACTCTTGTGCTGTCCTGGAGAGAGGGGCTGGCACGGGGGTCTGCAGGCAGCCTGGAGGTAGGGAATCTCCTGGACACCAGAACAAGGGACACAGAGTGACACTGTCCTCCATGTCCTTGTGCCACTGGGGCCAGTTCCAGCTTGGAGGCTGATGGGATGGCTGACACACACACCCCTGTCCCCCCAGAGCTGCTGTGCCCGCCAGGGGCCTGGGGCTGTGGAGTGAGTGCCCAGAGCTCTGCAGCCCCCTGTGGCAGGCACTGCTGGGGCCCACCACCAGCCTGGGTTGCTCTGCTGGGTGAGCCAGGGAGAAGGCAGGGGAGGTGGGGAGAGGCAGGGAGGGTCTGGGCTGGGCTGGAAAGGGCCCAGGAGAGGAAAGCACCAGCGTCAGCTCAGCTGTGTGAACAGGCAGGGTGAGGACACACACCAGGGGGTTGTGGTGCAGAGCCAGGTCTTGTGGAGGGGAACCAAGACATGCCAGGTGCAGAAGAGAGGAGGCCTCTCTGTGCCCTTGGCTGCAGGGACCGACCACGGAGGTGCCCCCGGGCATTCGTTACAGACCAGCCTCTCACATCGACCGTTTCCAACCCTGGCTGCGCACCCCAGGTTTCTGCATTTTGCTGCATGTCCAGCTCCTTCCTGCTGGGCTCAGTGCCTGTATTGAGGGGAACGGCCAGCGCTGCTGGGCATCCTTCCCGGTCCAGACCCCGGCAGACCCCAGGGGATGGCTGTGTGCTAACCCCCATGTGGGACACAGCTAGGGAAGGGCTGGGGCCTGGCACTGGCTGAGGCTGGGAAAGCAGGAGGGCTGTGGGTGTATGGGGCATCGAGGGATGTCATGGGGACCATGCCAGGGGGTCGTTTCCCCATCCCTGAACGCACCCTGCCCTGTGTGATGCCTGCACAGCGGGACCATGGGGATGTGTGCAGGCGCAGGGACAGGGCACAGATGGAAGCCGCGATGCTCCTCACCGCTCCACTGCAAAAGAGAAACTCCCAGGAGAGCTCTCCCAGCCCTGCCCCATGAGCTCTTGTCCCTGCTCCAGCCAGGCCAGAGCAGAGGCCGAGGACCAAGAGGTCCCTCAGGCAAAATGGGGGCCAGCCTTGTGGAGCTGGCCCTGAGCACCTCAGGACAGGCAGAGTGCCCTCCTCCTATGTCCCTGTCTCGCTGGGAGGGTGCCACAGGCACCATGAAAATGGCCTGTTTCTGCCTGGGGTCAGAGCGCAGCTAACAGAGGCAGCGAACAGAGGCAGCAGTTTGCGCAGCAGTGTTTGGGCTCTGACTAGAACTCGAGGATCTTGTTGGAAGTTGTGGGCTTTCTGAGGACCCCCGAGGAACTAGCAGGTGATTGCTGTGAACAGGAAAGGGGAAGCTAGGCAAGGACAGCTGCAGGAGGCCTTGACTTCTCCTGGGAAAAGCTCGTGGGAAAAGCTCCAGCTAGGAGTGGCTGCTGCTAACGAGCTCTCTGGGTTGCCCCTGACCAGAGGGAGTTGGGGCCTTTGATCCCAGTGGCCCTTGCTTAGGGCGGTCAAGCACCCTCTTAGGCAGTCCTAGGGAGAGGCCTATATAAGAGCCAGGCCTAGAGCGCAGCTCCCAGAGCGCAGCTAACAGAGGCAGCGAACAGACGCAGCAGTTTGCGCAGAAGAGTGCGCGAAGGGACACGCGAAGGGCCCTTCGTTTCTGTTCCCTGTGGTGTAGGTTTCCTCAAGTATGGTCGTGACACGCCGCACAGCACGTTCCCCAGTGGCTGTTGGAGTTGCTGTGTCAGAGGCTGGGACCCAGACCGACCCTCTGACAGTAGATGCGGCTCTACAGGTCTCAGGCTGCAGGGAGTGCTTGGGGCCTCTCTGGGAGGCCTGGGCTGGCAGTCAGCTCTCCTGCAGGAGGTGTGCTGCTGTTGAGGAGTTGTGTCGTCAGGTAAGGGAGTTACGGGAGGAGGTCAGTAGGCTGTGCAGCATCCGGGAAGCGGAGCAAGAGATAGACAGGGTATTCTCGGAGACTGTACAGCTCCAGGAGTCCCAACCTCCCGCAGCAGTGGAGTTGCCAGAGGGCTCTGTGCCGTGTGAAACGGTACATCATAACATCGTAGAAGAAGGCTGGAAACTGGTCACTGCTCGTGGGAGGAGAAAGGCTCCTAGTCCTCCCAAAGACTTGCAGCTGAAGAACAGGTTTAGTGCCCTCCAGGATGAGGAGGAGATGGGCATGGCTGCAAGGGAAGTACCTGGGACAACAGACCCTGTGCCCTGCCGGAACGCCCGGAAGAAGCGGCGGGTGATTGTTGTGGGGGACTCCCTGCTGCAGGGGACGGAGGCATCTATCTGCCGACCTGACCTCATGTCTAGAGAGGTTTGTGGCCTGCCGGGGGCTCGTGTGAGAGATGTCATGCAAAGACTGCCAAGGCTCATCCATGCTTCAGACTATTACCCACTGCTGCTCTTCCATGTGGGCGCCAATGACACCAAGGGCAAACTGGAGACCATCAAGCAGGATTTCAGAGCTCTGGGGATGGTGGTCAAGGGTCTGGGAGCCCAGGTCATCTTCTCCTCAATCCTGCCAGTGAGGGGGATGGATGAGAGGAGGAGGAGACAGACTTTCCAGGTTAATGACTGGCTGCGCCGCTGGTGTTGGCAACAGGGTTTTGGTTTCTACGACCATGGGACCCTGTTTGAAGATCGACAACTGATGGCGAGAGATGGGATCCACCTCACAAGGCGGGGCACGCGGGTCTTTGCCAACAGGTTGGCCAACCTGGTAAGGAGGGCTTTAAACTAGGAAAGATGGGGGAAGGGGAGAGTTATAGTGCCAGGGTAGCTGGCAAAAGACTGCTCATGTCAGGATGCCTCCAACAGGTGAATGCAGCCAGGGAAGTGCGCATGGGATGTGGCTATGGAGGACCCTCTTTTACCCCTCCTGGGAAACCTGCATGCTCGATCACCTCTCTGAAATGCCTGTACACCAATGCACGCAGCTTGGGGAACAAACAGGAAGAAGTAGAGATGTGTGTGCGGTCGCAGGGCCATGATCTCATTGCCATTACAGAGACATGGTGGGATAGCTCGCATGACTGGAGTGCTGTCATGGATGGCTACGTGCTTTTTAGGAAAGACAGGCCAGGAAAGCGAGGTGGTGGAGTAGCTCTTTATGTGAGAGAGCACCTGGAATGTATGGAGCTGTGCCTAGGGGTGGATGAAGAGCGAGTCGAGAGCTTATGGGTAAGGATCAAAGGGCAGGCTAACAGAGGTGACACCTTTGTGGGTGTTTACTACAGGCCACCTGATCAGGATGAGGAAGTCGATGAGGCCTTCTACAGACAGCTGGAAGTAGCCTCACGATCCCAGGCCCTGGTTCTCATGGGGGACTTCAACCACCCCGATATCTGCTGGAAAGACAACACAGCTAGGCACAAAGAGTCCCGGAGGTTCCTGCAGAGCATTGGTGACAACTTCTTGACACAGGTGGTGGAGGAGCCAACAAGGAGAGGTGTGCTGCTGGACCTCGTACTAACAAACAAAGAAGGACTGGTTGAAGATGTGAAGGTCGGGGGCTGCCTTGGCTGCAGTGACCATGAGATGGTGGAGTTCAGGATCCTGCGAGGAGGCAGCAGGGCACCAAGTAGGATTGCAACCCTGGACTTCAGGAGAGCAAACTTTGGCCTCTTCAGGGACCTACTTGGAGGAATCCCATGGGTGAGGGCCCTAGAAGGAAGGGGTGTTCAAGAGAGCTGGTTAATATTCAAACATCACTTCCTCCAGGCTCAAGAGCGGTGCATCGCTATGAGTAGGAAGTCAAGCAAAGGAGGCAGGAGACCTGCATGGATGAGCAAGGAGCTCCTGGCAAAAGTCAACCAGAAGAAGGAAGTATACAGAAAGTGGAAAGGGGGACAGGCCACTTGGGAGGAATATAGGAATGTTGTCAGAGTATGCAGGGATGCGACGAGGAAGGCTAAGGTCCTTTTGGAATTAAATCTGGCTAGAGATGTCAAGGACAGCAAGAAGGGCTTCTTCAAATACATCAGCAGCAAGAGGAAGACTAGGGAAAATGTGGGCCCTTTGCTGAATGGGGTGGGTGCCCTGGTGACAAGGGATGCAGAGAAGGCAGAGTTACTAAATGCCTTCTTTGCTTCAGTCTTTACTGCTCAGGCCAGCCCTCAGGAACCCCAGACCCTGGAGGCAATAGAGAAAGTCTGGAGGAAGGAAGACTTTCCCTTGGTGGAGGAGGAGTGGGTTAGAGATCATTTAAGCAAACTTGACACCCACAAATCCATGGGCCCTGATGGGATGCACCCACGAGTGCTGAGGGAGCTGGCGGACATTATTGCTAAGCCACTCTCCATCATCTTTGAAAGGTCATGGAGGACAGGAGAGGTGCCTGAGGACTGGAAGAAAGCCAATGTCACCCCAGTCTTCAAAAAGGGCAAGAAGGAGGACCCAGGGAACTACAGGCCAGTCAGCCTCACCTCCATCCCTGGAAAGGTGATGGAGCAGCTCATCCTGGAGGCTATCTCCAAGCATGTGGAGGACAGGAAGGTGATCAGGAGCAGTCAGCATGGCTTCACCAAGGGGAAATCATGCCTAACCAATCTGATAGCCTTCTCTGATGGAATGACTGGCTGGGTAGATGAGGGGAGAGCAGTGGATGTTGTCTCCCTTGACTTCAGCAAGGCTTTCGACACTGTCTCCCCTAGCATCCTCATAGACAAGCTCAGGAAGTGTGGGTTAGATGAGTGGACAGTGAGGTGGATTGAGAACTGGCTGAATGGCAGAGCTCAGAGGGTTGTGATCAGTGGCACAGAGTCTAGTTGGAGGCCTGTAGCTAGCGGTGTCCCCCAGGGGTCAGTCCTGGGTCCAGTCTTGCTCAACTTCTTCATCAATGACCTGGATGAAGGGACAGAGTGCACCCTCAGCAAGTTTGCTGACGATACAAAACTGGGAGGAGTGGCCGATACACCAGAGGGCTGTGTTGCCATTCAGAGGGACCTGGACAGGCTGGAGAGGAACCTCATGAAGTTCAACAAAGGGAAGTGCAGGGTCCTGCACCTGGGGAGGAATAACCCCATGCACCAGGACAGGTTGGGGGTTGACCTGCTGGAAAGCAGCTCTGCGGAGAAGGACCTGGGAGTGCTGGTGGACACCAAGTTAAGCATGAGGCAGCAATGTGCCCTTGTGGCCAAGAAGGCCAATGGTATGCTGGGGTGCATCAGGAAGAGTGTTGCCAGCAGGTCGAGGGAGGTGATTCTCCCCCTCTCCTCAGCCCTGGTGAGGTCACATCTAGAGTACTGCGTCCAGTTCTGGGCTCCCCAGTACAAGAGGGATGTGGCACTACTGGAGCAAGTCCAGCAAAGGGCAACAAAGATGATTAGGGGACTGGAGCATCTCTCTTATGAGGAAAGGCTGAGAGACCTGGGCCTGTTTAGCCTGGAGAAGAGAAGGCTGAGAGGAGATCTTATCAACGTGTACAAGTATGTGAAGGGAGGGTGTTGAGAGGATGGGACCAGACTCTTTTCAGTGGTGCCCAGTGACAGGAGGCGAGGCAACGGGCACAAATTGAAACACAGGCAGTTCCATCTGAAGATGAGGAAAAACTTCTTGACTGTGAGGGTGACAAAGCACTAGAACAGGTTGACCGGAGTGGTTGTGGAGTCTCCTTCTCTGGAAATATTCAAAACCCGCCTGGATGCAATCCTGTACAATATGCTCTATGTGACCCTGCTTGAGCAGGGGGGTTGGACTAGATGATATCCAGAGGTCCCTTCCAACCTCAGCGATTCTGTGACTCTGTGTGACCTCACAACCACAAACAGCAGCCATGCGCCTAGCACTGGCCTATCAGGCACTGAGCCACAAGTGACCTCACAACCACAAACAGCACCCAGGCGCCTAGCACTGACCTATCAGGCACTGAGCCACAAGTGACCTCACAACCACAAACAGCACCCAGGCACCTAGCACTGGCCTAGCAGGCACTGAGGCACAAGTGACCTCACAACCACAAACAGCAGCCAGGTGCCTAGCACTGACCTATCAGGCACTGAGCCACAAGTGACAGCGCAGCTAACAGAGGCAGCGAACAGACGCAGCAGTTTGTGCAGCAGTGTTTGGGCTCTGACTAGAACTTGAGGATCTTGTTGGAAGTTGTGGGCTTCCTGAGGACCCCCGAGGACCTAGAAGGTGATTGCTGTGAACAGGAAAGGGGAAGCTAGGCAAGGACAACTGCAGGAGGCCTTGACTTCTCCTGGGAAAAGCTCGTGGGAAAAGCTCTAGTTAGGAGTGGCTGCTGCTAACGAGCTCTCTTGGTTGCCCCGGCCAGAGGGACTTGGGGCCTTTGATCCCAGTGGCCCTTGCTTAGGGCGGTCAAGCACCCTCTTAGGCAGTCCTAGGGAGAGGCCTATATAAGAGCCAGGCCTAGAGCGCAGCTCCCAGAGCGCAGCTAACAGAGGCAGCGAACAGACGCAGCAGTTTGCGCAGAAGGGCACGCAAAGGGACACGCGAAGGGCCCTTCGTTTCTGTTCCCTGTGGTGTAGGTTTCCTCAAGTATGGTCGTGACACGCCGCACAGCACGTTCCCCAGTGGCTGTTGGAGTTGCTGTGTCAGAGGCTGGGACCCAGACCGACCCTCTGACAGTAGATGCGGCTCTACAGGTCTCAGGTTGCAGGGAGTGCTTGGGGCCTCTCCGGGAGGCCTGGGCTGGCAGTCAGCTCTCCTGCAGGAGGTGTGCTGCTGTTGAGGAGTTGTGTCGTCAGGTAAGGGAGTTACGGGAGGAGGTCAGTAGGCTGCGCAGCATCCGGGAAGCGGAGCAAGAGATAGACAGGGTATTCTCGGAGACTGTGCAGCTCCAGGAGTCCCAACCTCCCGCAGCAGTGGAGTTGCCAGAGGGCTCTGTGCCGTGTGAAACAGTACATCATAACATCGTAGAAGAAGGCTGGAAACTGGTCACTGCTCGTGGGAGGAGAAAGGCTCCTAGTCCTCCCAAAGACTTGCAGCTGAAGAACAGGTTTAGTGCCCTCCAGGATGAGGAGGAGATGGGCATGGCTGCAAGGGAAGTACCTGGGACAACAGACCCTGTGCCCTGCCGGAACGCCCGGAAGAAGCGGCGGGTGATTGTTGTGGGGGACTCCCTGCTGCAGGGGACGGAGGCATCTATCTGCCGACCTGACCTCATGTCTAGAGAGGTTTGTGGCCTGCCGGGGGCTCGTGTGAGAGATGTCATGCAAAGACTGCCAAGGCTCATCCATGCTTCAGACTATTACCCACTGCTGCTCTTCCATGTGGGCGCCAATGACACCAAGGGCAAACTGGAGACCATCAAGCAGGATTTCAGAGCTCTGGGGATGGTGGTCAAGGGTCTGGGAGCCCAGGTCATCTTCTCCTCAATCCTGCCAGTGAGGGGGATGGATGAGAGGAGGAGGAGACAGACTTTCCAAGTTAACGACTGGCTGCGCCGCTGGTGCTGGCAACAGGGTTTTGGTTTCTACGACCATGGGACCCTGTTTGAAGATCGACAACTGATGGCGAGAGATGGGATCCACCTCACGAGGCGGGGCACGCGGGTCTTTGCCAACAGGTTGGCCAACCTGGTAAGGAGGGCTTTAAACTAGGAAAGATGGGGGAAGGGGAGAGTTATAGTGCCAGGGTAGTTGGCAAAAGACTGCTCAAGTCAGGACACCTCCAGCAGGTGAATGCAGCCAGGGAAGTGCGCATGGGATGCGGCTATGGAGGATCCTCTGGTATCCCTCCTGGGAAACCTGCATGCTCGATCACCTCCCTGAAATGCCTGTACGCCAATGCACGCAGCATGGGGAACAAACAGGAAGAACTAGAGATGTGTGTGCGGTCGCAGGGCCATGATCTCATTGCCATTACAAAGACATGGTGGGATAGCTCGCATGACTGGAGTGCTGTCATGGATGGCTACGTGCTTTTTAGGAAAGACAGGCCAGGAAAGCGAGGTGGTGGAGTAGCTCTTTATGTGAGAGAGCACCTGGAATGTATTGAGCTGTGCCTAGGGGTGGATGAAGAGCGAGTCGAGAGCTTATGGGTAAGGATGAAAGGGCAGGCTAGCATGGGTGACACTGTTGTGGGTGTTTACTACAGGCCACCTGATCAGGATGAGGAAGTCGATGAGGCCTTCTACAGACAGCTGGAAGTAGCCTCACGATCCCAGGCCCTGGTTCTCATGGGGGACTTCAACCACCCCGATATCTGCTGGAAAGACAACACAGCTAGGCACAAAGAGTCCCGGAGGTTCCTGCAGAGCATTGGTGACAACTTCTTGACACAGGTGGTGGAGGAGCCAACAAGGAGAGGTGTGCTGCTGGACCTCGTACTAACAAACAAAGAAGGACTGGTTGAAGATGTGAAGGTCGGGGGCTGCCTTGGCTGCAGTGACCATGAGATGGTGGAGTTCAGGATCCTGCGAGGAGGCAGCAGGGCACCAAGTAGGATTGCAACCCTGGACTTCAGGAGAGCAAACTTTGGCCTCTTCAGGGACCTACTTGGAGGAATCCCATGGGTGAGGGCCCTAGAAGGAAGGGGTGTTCAAGAGAGCTGGTTAATATTCAAACATCACTTCCTCCAGGCTCAAGAGCGGTGCATCGCTATGAGTAGGAAGTCAAGCAAAGGAGGCAGGAGACCTGCATGGATGAGCAAGGAGCTCCTGGCAAAAGTCAACCAGAAGAAGGAAGTATACAGAAAGTGGAAAGGGGGACAGGCCACTTGGGAGGAATATAGGAATGTTGTCAGAGTATGCAGGGATGCGACGAGGAAGGCTAAGGTCCTTTTGGAATTAAATCTGGCTAGAGATGTCAAGGACAGCAAGAAGGGCTTCTTCAAATACATCAGCAGCAAGAGGAAGACTAGGGAAAATGTGGGCCCTTTGCTGAATGGGGTGGGTGCCCTGGTGACGAAGGATGCAGAGAAGGCAGAGTTACTGAATGCCGCCTTTGCTTCAGTCTTTACTGCTCAGGCCAGCCCTCAGGAACCCCAGACCCTGGAGGCAATAGAGAAAGGCTGGAGGAAGGAAGACTTTCCCTTGGTGGAGGAGGAGTGGGTTAGAGATCATTTAAGCAAACTTGACACCCACAAATCCATGGGCCCTGATGGGATGCACCCACGAGTGCTGAGGGAGCTGGCGGATATTATTGCTAAGCCACTCTCCATCATCTTTGAAAGGTCATGGAGGACAGGAGAGGTGCCTGAGGACTGGAAGAAAGCCAATGTCACCCCAGTCTTCAAAAAGGGCAAGAAGGAGGACCCAGGGAACTACAGGCCAGTCAGCCTCACCTCCATCCCTGGAAAGGTGATGGAGCAGCTCATCCTGGAGGCTATCTCCAAATGTGGAGGAAAAGAAGGTGATCAGGAGCAGTCAGCATGGCTTCACCAAGGGGAAATCATGCCTAACCAATCTGATAGCCTTCTCTGATGGAATGACTGGCTGGGTAGATGAGGGGAGAGCAGTGGATGTTGTCTCCCTTGACTTCAGCAAGGCTTTCGACACTGTCTCCCCTAGCATCCTCATAGACAAGCTCAGGAAGTGTGGGTTAGATGAGTGGACAGTGAGGTGGATTGAGAACTGGCTGAATGGCAGAGCTCAGAGGGTTGTGATCAGTGGCACAGAGTCTAGTTGGAGGCCTGTAGCTAGCGGTGTCCCCCAGGGGTCAGTCCTGGGTCCAGTCTTGCTCAACTTCTTCATCAATGACCTGGATGAAGGGACAGAGTGCACCCTCAGCAAGTTTGCTGACGATACAAAACTGGGAGGAGTGGCCGATACACCAGAGGGCTGTGTTGCCATTCAGAGGGACCTGGACAGGCTGGAGAGGAACCTCATGAAGTTCAACAAAGGGAAGTGCAGGGTCCTGCACCTGGGGAGGAATAACCCCATGCACCAGGACAGGTTGGGGGTTGACCTGCTGGAAAGCAGCTCTGCGGAGAAGGACCTGGGAGTGCTGGTGGACACCAAGTTAAGCATGAGGCAGCAATGTGCCCTTGTGGCCAAGAAGGCCAATGGTATGCTGGGGTGCATCAGGAAGAGTGTTGCCAGCAGGTCGAGGGAGGTGATTCTCCCCCTCTCCTCAGCCCTGGTGAGGTCACATCTAGAGTACTGCGTCCAGTTCTGGGCTCCCCAGTACAAGAGGGATGTGGCACTACTGGAGCAAGTCCAGCAAAGGGCAACAAAGATGATTAGGGGACTGGAGCATCTCTCTTATGAGGAAAGGCTGAGAGACCTGGGCCTGTTTAGCCTGGAGAAGAGAAGGCTGAGAGGAGATCTTATCAACGTGTACAAGTATGTGAAGGGAGGGTGTCGAGAGGATGGGACCAGACTCTTTTCAGTGGTGCCCAGTGACAGGAGGCGAGGCAACGGGCACAAATTGAAACACAGGCAGTTCCATCTGAAGATGAGGAAAAACTTCTTGACTGTGAGGGTGACAAAGCACTAGAACAGGTTGACCGGAGTGGTTGTGGAGTCTCCTTCTCTGGAAATATTCAAAACCCGCCTGGATGCAATCCTGTACAATATGCTCTATGTGACCCTGCTTGAGCAGGGGGGTTGGACTAGATGATATCCAGAGGTCCCTTCCAACCTCAGCGATTCTGTGACTCTGTGTGACCTCACAACCACAAACAGCAGCCATGCGCCTAGCACTGGCCTATCAGGCACTGAGCCACAAGTGACCTCACAACCACAAACAGCACCCAGGCGCCTAGCACTGACCTATCAGGCACTGAGCCACAAGTGACCTCACAACCACAAACAGCACCCAGGCACCTAGCACTGGCCTAGCAGGCACTGAGGCACAAGTGACCTCACAACCACAAACAGCAGCCAGGTGCCTAGCACTGACCTATCAGGCACTGAGCCACAAGTGACAGCGCAGCTAACAGAGGCAGCGAACAGACGCAGCAGTTTGTGCAGCAGTGTTTGGGCTCTGACTAGAACTTGAGGATCTTGTTGGAAGTTGTGGGCTTCCTGAGGACCCCCGAGGACCTAGAAGGTGATTGCTGTGAACAGGAAAGGGGAAGCTAGGCAAGGACAACTGCAGGAGGCCTTGACTTCTCCTGGGAAAAGCTCGTGGGAAAAGCTCTAGTTAGGAGTGGCTGCTGCTAACGAGCTCTCTTGGTTGCCCCGGCCAGAGGGACTTGGGGCCTTTGATCCCAGTGGCCCTTGCTTAGGGCGGTCAAGCACCCTCTTAGGCAGTCCTAGGGAGAGGCCTATATAAGAGCCAGGCCTAGAGCGCAGCTCCCAGAGCGCAGCTAACAGAGGCAGCGAACAGACGCAGCAGTTTGCGCAGAAGGGCACGCAAAGGGACACGCGAAGGGCCCTTCGTTTCTGTTCCCTGTGGTGTAGGTTTCCTCAAGTATGGTCGTGACACGCCGCACAGCACGTTCCCCAGTGGCTGTTGGAGTTGCTGTGTCAGAGGCTGGGACCCAGACCGACCCTCTGACAGTAGATGCGGCTCTACAGGTCTCAGGCTGCAGGGAGTGCTTGGGGCCTCTCCGGGAGGCCTGGGCTGGCAGTCAGCTCTCCTGCAGGAGGTGTGCTGCTGTTGAGGAGTTGTGTCGTCAGGTAAGGGAGTTACGGGAGGAGGTCAGTAGGCTGCGCAGCATCCGGGAAGCGGAGCAAGAGATAGACAGGGTATTCTCGGAGACTGTGCAGCTCCAGGAGTCCCAACCTCCCGCAGCAGTGGAGTTGCCAGAGGGCTCTGTGCCGTGTGAAACAGTACATCATAACATCGTAGAAGAAGGCTGGAAACTGGTCACTGCTCGTGGGAGGAGAAAGGCTCCTAGTCCTCCCAAAGACTTGCAGCTGAAGAACAGGTTTAGTGCCCTCCAGGATGAGGAGGAGATGGGCATGGCTGCAAGGGAAGTACCTGGGACAACAGACCCTGTGCCCTGCCGGAACGCCCGGAAGAAGCGGCGGGTGATTGTTGTGGGGGACTCCCTGCTGCAGGGGACGGAGGCATCTATCTGCCGACCTGACCTCATGTCTAGAGAGGTTTGTGGCCTGCCGGGGGCTCGTGTGAGAGATGTCATGCAAAGACTGCCAAGGCTCATCCATGCTTCAGACTATTACCCACTGCTGCTCTTCCATGTGGGCGCCAATGACACCAAGGGCAAACTGGAGACCATCAAGCAGGATTTCAGAGCTCTGGGGATGGTGGTCAAGGGTCTGGGAGCCCAGGTCATCTTCTCCTCAATCCTGCCAGTGAGGGGGATGGATGAGAGGAGGAGGAGACAGACTTTCCAAGTTAACGACTGGCTGCGCCGCTGGTGCTGGCAACAGGGTTTTGGTTTCTACGACCATGGGACCCTGTTTGAAGATCGACAACTGATGGCGAGAGATGGGATCCACCTCACGAGGCGGGGCACGCGGGTCTTTGCCAACAGGTTGGCCAACCTGGTAAGGAGGGCTTTAAACTAGGAAAGATGGGGGAAGGGGAGAGTTATAGTGCCAGGGTAGTTGGCAAAAGACTGCTCAAGTCAGGACACCTCCAGCAGGTGAATGCAGCCAGGGAAGTGCGCATGGGATGCGGCTATGGAGGATCCTCTGGTATCCCTCCTGGGAAACCTGCATGCTCGATCACCTCCCTGAAATGCCTGTACGCCAATGCACGCAGCATGGGGAACAAACAGGAAGAACTAGAGATGTGTGTGCGGTCGCAGGGCCATGATCTCATTGCCATTACAAAGACATGGTGGGATAGCTCGCATGACTGGAGTGCTGTCATGGATGGCTACGTGCTTTTTAGGAAAGACAGGCCAGGAAAGCGAGGTGGTGGAGTAGCTCTTTATGTGAGAGAGCACCTGGAATGTATTGAGCTGTGCCTAGGGGTGGATGAAGAGCGAGTCGAGAGCTTATGGGTAAGGATGAAAGGGCAGGCTAGCATGGGTGACACTGTTGTGGGTGTTTACTACAGGCCACCTGATCAGGATGAGGAAGTCGATGAGGCCTTCTACAGACAGCTGGAAGTAGCCTCACGATCCCAGGCCCTGGTTCTCATGGGGGACTTCAACCACCCCGATATCTGCTGGAAAGACAACACAGCTAGGCACAAAGAGTCCCGGAGGTTCCTGCAGAGCATTGGTGACAACTTCTTGACACAGGTGGTGGAGGAGCCAACAAGGAGAGGTGTGCTGCTGGACCTCGTACTAACAAACAAAGAAGGACTGGTTGAAGATGTGAAGGTCGGGGGCTGCCTTGGCTGCAGTGACCATGAGATGGTGGAGTTCAGGATCCTGCGAGGAGGCAGCAGGGCACCAAGTAGGATTGCAACCCTGGACTTCAGGAGAGCAAACTTTGGCCTCTTCAGGGACCTACTTGGAGGAATCCCATGGGTGAGGGCCCTAGAAGGAAGGGGTGTTCAAGAGAGCTGGTTAATATTCAAACATCACTTCCTCCAGGCTCAAGAGCGGTGCATCGCTATGAGTAGGAAGTCAAGCAAAGGAGGCAGGAGACCTGCATGGATGAGCAAGGAGCTCCTGGCAAAAGTCAACCAGAAGAAGGAAGTATACAGAAAGTGGAAAGGGGGACAGGCCACTTGGGAGGAATATAGGAATGTTGTCAGAGTATGCAGGGATGCGACGAGGAAGGCTAAGGTCCTTTTGGAATTAAATCTGGCTAGAGATGTCAAGGACAGCAAGAAGGGCTTCTTCAAATACATCAGCAGCAAGAGGAAGACTAGGGAAAATGTGGGCCCTTTGCTGAATGGGGTGGGTGCCCTGGTGACGAAGGATGCAGAGAAGGCAGAGTTACTGAATGCCGCCTTTGCTTCAGTCTTTACTGCTGAGGCCAGCCCTCAGGAACCCCAGACCCTGGAGGCAATAGAGAAAGGCTGGAGGAAGGAAGACTTTCCCTTGGTGGAGGAGGAGTGGGTTAGAGATCATTTAAGCAAACTTGACACCCACAAATCCATGGGCCCTGATGGGATGCACCCACGAGTGCTGAGGGAGCTGGCGGATATTATTGCTAAGCCACTCTCCATCATCTTTGAAAGGTCATGGAGGACAGGAGAGGTGCCTGAGGACTGGAAGAAAGCCAATGTCACCCCAGTCTTCAAAAAGGGCAAGAAGGAGGACCCAGGGAACTACAGGCCAGTCAGCCTCACCTCCATCCCTGGAAAGGTGATGGAGCAGCTCATCCTGGAGGCTATCTCCAAATGTGGAGGAAAAGAAGGTGATCAGGAGCAGTCAGCATGGCTTCACCAAGGGGAAATCATGCCTAACCAATCTGATAGCCTTCTCTGATGGAATGACTGGCTGGGTAGATGAGGGGAGAGCAGTGGATGTTGTCTCCCTTGACTTCAGCAAGGCTTTCGACACTGTCTCCCCTAGCATCCTCATAGACAAGCTCAGGAAGTGTGGGTTAGATGAGTGGACAGTGAGGTGGATTGAGAACTGGCTGAATGGCAGAGCTCAGAGGGTTGTGATCAGTGGCACAGAGTCTAGTTGGAGGCCTGTAGCTAGCGGTGTCCCCCAGGGGTCAGTCCTGGGTCCAGTCTTGCTCAACTTCTTCATCAATGACCTGGATGAAGGGACAGAGTGCACCCTCAGCAAGTTTGCTGACGATACAAAACTGGGAGGAGTGGCCGATACACCAGAGGGCTGTGTTGCCATTCAGAGGGACCTGGACAGGCTGGAGAGGAACCTCATGAAGTTCAACAAAGGGAAGTGCAGGGTCCTGCACCTGGGGAGGAATAACCCCATGCACCAGGACAGGTTGGGGGTTGACCTGCTGGAAAGCAGCTCTGCGGAGAAGGACCTGGGAGTGCTGGTGGACACCAAGTTAAGCATGAGGCAGCAATGTGCCCTTGTGGCCAAGAAGGCCAATGGTATGCTGGGGTGCATCAGGAAGAGTGTTGCCAGCAGGTCGAGGGAGGTGATTCTCCCCCTCTCCTCAGCCCTGGTGAGGTCACATCTAGAGTACTGCGTCCAGTTCTGGGCTCCCCAGTACAAGAGGGATGTGGCACTACTGGAGCAAGTCCAGCAAAGGGCAACAAAGATGATTAGGGGACTGGAGCATCTCTCTTATGAGGAAAGGCTGAGAGACCTGGGCCTGTTTAGCCTGGAGAAGAGAAGGCTGAGAGGAGATCTTATCAACGTGTACAAGTATGTGAAGGGAGGGTGTCGAGAGGATGGGACCAGACTCTTTTCAGTGGTGCCCAGTGACAGGAGGCGAGGCAACGGGCACAAATTGAAACACAGGCAGTTCCATCTGAAGATGAGGAAAAACTTCTTGACTGTGAGGGTGACAAAGCACTAGAACAGGTTGACCGGAGTGGTTGTGGAGTCTCCTTCTCTGGAAATATTCAAAACCCGCCTGGATGCAATCCTGTACAATATGCTCTATGTGACCCTGCTTGAGCAGGGGGGTTGGACTAGATGATATCCAGAGGTCCCTTCCAACCTCAGCGATTCTGTGACTCTGTGTGACCTCACAACCACAAACAGCAGCCATGCGCCTAGCACTGGCCTATCAGGCACTGAGCCACAAGTGACCTCACAACCACAAACAGCACCCAGGCGCCTAGCACTGACCTATCAGGCACTGAGCCACAAGTGACCTCACAACCACAAACAGCACCCAGGCACCTAGCACTGGCCTAGCAGGCACTGAGGCACAAGTGACCTCACAACCACAAACAGCAGCCAGGTGCCTAGCACTGACCTATCAGGCACTGAGCCACAAGTGACAGCGCAGCTAACAGAGGCAGCGAACAGACGCAGCAGTTTGTGCAGCAGTGTTTGGGCTCTGACTAGAACTTGAGGATCTTGTTGGAAGTTGTGGGCTTCCTGAGGACCCCCGAGGACCTAGAAGGTGATTGCTGTGAACAGGAAAGGGGAAGCTAGGCAAGGACAACTGCAGGAGGCCTTGACTTCTCCTGGGAAAAGCTCGTGGGAAAAGCTCTAGTTAGGAGTGGCTGCTGCTAACGAGCTCTCTTGGTTGCCCCGGCCAGAGGGACTTGGGGCCTTTGATCCCAGTGGCCCTTGCTTAGGGCGGTCAAGCACCCTCTTAGGCAGTCCTAGGGAGAGGCCTATATAAGAGCCAGGCCTAGAGCGCAGCTCCCAGAGCGCAGCTAACAGAGGCAGCGAACAGACGCAGCAGTTTGCGCAGAAGGGCACGCAAAGGGACACGCGAAGGGCCCTTCGTTTCTGTTCCCTGTGGTGTAGGTTTCCTCAAGTATGGTCGTGACACGCCGCACAGCACGTTCCCCAGTGGCTGTTGGAGTTGCTGTGTCAGAGGCTGGGACCCAGACCGACCCTCTGACAGTAGATGCGGCTCTACAGGTCTCAGGCTGCAGGGAGTGCTTGGGGCCTCTCCGGGAGGCCTGGGCTGGCAGTCAGCTCTCCTGCAGGAGGTGTGCTGCTGTTGAGGAGTTGTGTCGTCAGGTAAGGGAGTTACGGGAGGAGGTCAGTAGGCTGCGCAGCATCCGGGAAGCGGAGCAAGAGATAGACAGGGTATTCTCGGAGACTGTGCAGCTCCAGGAGTCCCAACCTCCCGCAGCAGTGGAGTTGCCAGAGGGCTCTGTGCCGTGTGAAACAGTACATCATAACATCGTAGAAGAAGGCTGGAAACTGGTCACTGCTCGTGGGAGGAGAAAGGCTCCTAGTCCTCCCAAAGACTTGCAGCTGAAGAACAGGTTTAGTGCCCTCCAGGATGAGGAGGAGATGGGCATGGCTGCAAGGGAAGTACCTGGGACAACAGACCCTGTGCCCTGCCGGAACGCCCGGAAGAAGCGGCGGGTGATTGTTGTGGGGGACTCCCTGCTGCAGGGGACGGAGGCATCTATCTGCCGACCTGACCTCATGTCTAGAGAGGTTTGTGGCCTGCCGGGGGCTCGTGTGAGAGATGTCATGCAAAGACTGCCAAGGCTCATCCATGCTTCAGACTATTACCCACTGCTGCTCTTCCATGTGGGCGCCAATGACACCAAGGGCAAACTGGAGACCATCAAGCAGGATTTCAGAGCTCTGGGGATGGTGGTCAAGGGTCTGGGAGCCCAGGTCATCTTCTCCTCAATCCTGCCAGTGAGGGGGATGGATGAGAGGAGGAGGAGACAGACTTTCCAAGTTAACGACTGGCTGCGCCGCTGGTGTTGGCAACAGGGTTTTGGTTTCTACGACCATGGGACCCTGTTTGAAGATCGACAACTGATGGCGAGAGATGGGATCCACCTCACGAGGCGGGGCACGCGGGTCTTTGCCAACAGGTTGGCCAACCTGGTAAGGAGGGCTTTAAACTAGGAAAGATGGGGGAAGGGGAGAGTTATAGTGCCAGGGTAGTTGGCAAAAGACTGCTCAAGTCAGGACACCTCCAGCAGGTGAATGCAGCCAGGGAAGTGCGCATGGGATGCGGCTATGGAGGATCCTCTGGTATCCCTCCTGGGAAACCTGCATGCTCGATCACCTCCCTGAAATGCCTGTACGCCAATGCACGCAGCATGGGGAACAAACAGGAAGAACTAGAGATGTGTGTGCGGTCGCAGGGCCATGATCTCATTGCCATTACAAAGACATGGTGGGATAGCTCGCATGACTGGAGTGCTGTCATGGATGGCTACGTGCTTTTTAGGAAAGACAGGCCAGGAAAGCGAGGTGGTGGAGTAGCTCTTTATGTGAGAGAGCACCTGGAATGTATTGAGCTGTGCCTAGGGGTGGATGAAGAGCGAGTCGAGAGCTTATGGGTAAGGATGAAAGGGCAGGCTAGCATGGGTGACACTGTTGTGGGTGTTTACTACAGGCCACCTGATCAGGATGAGGAAGTCGATGAGGCCTTCTACAGACAGCTGGAAGTAGCCTCACGATCCCAGGCCCTGGTTCTCATGGGGGACTTCAACCACCCCGATATCTGCTGGAAAGACAACACAGCTAGGCACAAACAGTCCCGGAGGTTCCTGCAGAGCATTGGTGACAACTTCTTGACACAGGTGGTGGAGGAGCCAACAAGGAGAGGTGTGCTGCTGGACCTCGTACTAACAAACAAAGAAGGACTGGTTGAAGATGTGAAGGTCGGGGGCTGCCTTGGCTGCAGTGACCATGAGATGGTGGAGTTCAGGATCCTGCGAGGAGGCAGCAGGGCACCAAGTAGGATTGCAACCCTGGACTTCAGGAGAGCAAACTTTGGCCTCTTCAGGGACCTACTTGGAGGAATCCCATGGGTGAGGGCCCTAGAAGGAAGGGGTGTTCAAGAGAGCTGGTTAATATTCAAACATCACTTCCTCCAGGCTCAAGAGCGGTGCATCGCTATGAGTAGGAAGTCAAGCAAAGGAGGCAGGAGACCTGCATGGATGAGCAAGGAGCTCCTGGCAAAAGTCAACCAGAAGAAGGAAGTATACAGAAAGTGGAAAGGGGGACAGGCCACTTGGGAGGAATATAGGAATGTTGTCAGAGTATGCAGGGATGCGACGAGGAAGGCTAAGGTCCTTTTGGAATTAAATCTGGCTAGAGATGTCAAGGACAGCAAGAAGGGCTTCTTCAAATACATCAGCAGCAAGAGGAAGACTAGGGAAAATGTGGGCCCTTTGCTGAATGGGGTGGGTGCCCTGGTGACGAAGGATGCAGAGAAGGCAGAGTTACTGAATGCCGCCTTTGCTTCAGTCTTTACTGCTGAGGCCAGCCCTCAGGAACCCCAGACCCTGGAGGCAATAGAGAAAGTCTGGAGGAAGGAAGACTTTCCCTTGGTGGAGGAGGAGTGGGTTAGAGATCATTTAAGCAAACTTGACACCCACAAATCCATGGGCCCTGCTGGGATGCACCCACGAGTGCTGAGGGAGCTGGCGGATATTATTGCTAAGCCACTCTCCATCATCTTTGAAAGGTCATGGAGGACAGGAGAGGTGCCTGAGGACTGGAAGAAAGCCAATGTCACCCCAGTCTTCAAAAAGGGCAAGAAGGAGGACCCAGGGAACTACAGGCCAGTCAGCCTCACCTCCATCCCTGGAAAGGTGATGGAGCAGCTCATCCTGGAGGCTATCTCCAAATGTGGAGGAAAAGAAGGTGATCAGGAGCAGTCAGCATGGCTTCACCAAGGGGAAATCATGCCTAACCAATCTGATAGCCTTCTCTGATGGAATGACTGGCTGGGTAGATGAGGGGAGAGCAGTGGATGTTGTCTCCCTTGACTTCAGCAAGGCTTTCGACACTGTCTCCCCTAGCATCCTCATAGACAAGCTCAGGAAGTGTGGGTTAGATGAGTGGACAGTGAGGTGGATTGAGAACTGGCTGAATGGCAGAGCTCAGAGGGTTGTGATCAGTGGCACAGAGTCTAGTTGGAGGCCTGTAGCTAGCGGTGTCCCCCAGGGGTCAGTACTGGGTCCAGTCTTGCTCAGCTTCTTCATCAATGACCTGGATGAAGGGACAGAGTGCACCCTCAGCAAGTTTGCTGACGATACAAAACTGGGAGGAGTGGCCGATACACCAGAGGGCTGTGCTGCCATTCAGAGGGACCTGGAGAGGCTGGAGAGGTGGGCGGAGGGGAACCTCATGAAGTTCAACAAAGGGAAGTGCAGGGTCCTGCACCTGGGGAGGAATAACCCCATGCACCAGGACAGGTTGGGGGTTGACCTGCTGGAAAGCAGCTCTGCGGAGAAGGACCTGGGAGTGCTGGTGGACACCAAGTTAAGCATGAGGCAGCAATGTGCCCTTGTGGCCAAGAAGGCCAATGGTATGCTGGGGTGCATCAGGAAGAGTGTTGCCAGCAGGTCGAGGGAGGTGATTCTCCCCCTCTCCTCAGCCCTGGTGAGGTCACATCTAGAGTACTGCGTCCAGTTCTGGGCTCCCCAGTACAAGAGGGATGTGGCACTACTGGAGCAAGTCCAGCAAAGGGCAACAAAGATGATTAGGGGACTGGAGCATCTCTCTTATGAGGAAAGGCTGAGAGACCTGGGCCTGTTTAGCCTGGAGAAGAGAAGGCTGAGAGGAGATCTTATCAACGTGTACAAGTATGTGAAGGGAGGGTGTCGAGAGGATGGGACCAGACTCTTTTCAGTGGTGCCCAGTGACAGGAGGCGAGGCAACGGGCACAAATTGAAACACAGGCAGTTCCATCTGAAGATGAGGAAAAACTTCTTGACTGTGAGGGTGACAAAGCACTAGAACAGGTTGACCGGAGTGGTTGTGGAGTCTCCTTCTCTGGAAATATTCAAAACCCGCCTGGATGCAATCCTGTACAATATGCTCTATGTGACCCTGCTTGAGCAGGGGGGTTGGACTAGATGATATCCAGAGGTCCCTTCCAACCTCAGCGATTCTGTGACTCTGTGTGACCTCACAACCACAAACAGCAGCCATGCGCCTAGCACTGGCCTATCAGGCACTGAGCCACAAGTGACCTCACAACCACAAACAGCACCCAGGCGCCTAGCACTGACCTATCAGGCACTGAGCCACAAGTGACCTCACAACCACAAACAGCACCCAGGCACCTAGCACTGGCCTAGCAGGCACTGAGGCACAAGTGACCTCACAACCACAAACAGCAGCCAGGTGCCTAGCACTGACCTATCAGGCACTGAGCCACAAGTGACAGCGCAGCTAACAGAGGCAGCGAACAGACGCAGCAGTTTGTGCAGCAGTGTTTGGGCTCTGACTAGAACTTGAGGATCTTGTTGGAAGTTGTGGGCTTCCTGAGGACCCCCGAGGACCTAGAAGGTGATTGCTGTGAACAGGAAAGGGGAAGCTAGGCAAGGACAACTGCAGGAGGCCTTGACTTCTCCTGGGAAAAGCTCGTGGGAAAAGCTCTAGTTAGGAGTGGCTGCTGCTAACGAGCTCTCTTGGTTGCCCCGGCCAGAGGGACTTGGGGCCTTTGATCCCAGTGGCCCTTGCTTAGGGCGGTCAAGCACCCTCTTAGGCAGTCCTAGGGAGAGGCCTATATAAGAGCCAGGCCTAGAGCGCAGCTCCCAGAGCGCAGCTAACAGAGGCAGCGAACAGACGCAGCAGTTTGCGCAGAAGGGCACGCAAAGGGACACGCGAAGGGCCCTTCGTTTCTGTTCCCTGTGGTGTAGGTTTCCTCAAGTATGGTCGTGACACGCCGCACAGCACGTTCCCCAGTGGCTGTTGGAGTTGCTGTGTCAGAGGCTGGGACCCAGACCGACCCTCTGACAGTAGATGCGGCTCTACAGGTCTCAGGCTGCAGGGAGTGCTTGGGGCCTCTCCGGGAGGCCTGGGCTGGCAGTCAGCTCTCCTGCAGGAGGTGTGCTGCTGTTGAGGAGTTGTGTCGTCAGGTAAGGGAGTTACGGGAGGAGGTCAGTAGGCTGCGCAGCATCCGGGAAGCGGAGCAAGAGATAGACAGGGTATTCTCGGAGACTGTGCAGCTCCAGGAGTCCCAACCTCCCGCAGCAGTGGAGTTGCCAGAGGGCTCTGTGCCGTGTGAAACAGTACATCATAACATCGTAGAAGAAGGCTGGAAACTGGTCACTGCTCGTGGGAGGAGAAAGGCTCCTAGTCCTCCCAAAGACTTGCAGCTGAAGAACAGGTTTAGTGCCCTCCAGGATGAGGAGGAGATGGGCATGGCTGCAAGGGAAGTACCTGGGACAACAGACCCTGTGCCCTGCCGGAACGCCCGGAAGAAGCGGCGGGTGATTGTTGTGGGGGACTCCCTGCTGCAGGGGACGGAGGCATCTATCTGCCGACCTGACCTCATGTCTAGAGAGGTTTGTGGCCTGCCGGGGGCTCGTGTGAGAGATGTCATGCAAAGACTGCCAAGGCTCATCCATGCTTCAGACTATTACCCACTGCTGCTCTTCCATGTGGGCGCCAATGACACCAAGGGCAAACTGGAGACCATCAAGCAGGATTTCAGAGCTCTGGGGATGGTGGTCAAGGGTCTGGGAGCCCAGGTCATCTTCTCCTCAATCCTGCCAGTGAGGGGGATGGATGAGAGGAGGAGGAGACAGACTTTCCAAGTTAACGACTGGCTGCGCCGCTGGTGCTGGCAACAGGGTTTTGGTTTCTACGACCATGGGACCCTGTTTGAAGATCGACAACTGATGGCGAGAGATGGGATCCACCTCACGAGGCGGGGCACGCGGGTCTTTGCCAACAGGTTGGCCAACCTGGTAAGGAGGGCTTTAAACTAGGAAAGATGGGGGAAGGGGAGAGTTATAGTGCCAGGGTAGTTGGCAAAAGACTGCTCAAGTCAGGACACCTCCAGCAGGTGAATGCAGCCAGGGAAGTGCGCATGGGATGCGGCTATGGAGGATCCTCTGGTATCCCTCCTGGGAAACCTGCATGCTCGATCACCTCCCTGAAATGCCTGTACGCCAATGCACGCAGCATGGGGAACAAACAGGAAGAACTAGAGATGTGTGTGCGGTCGCAGGGCCATGATCTCATTGCCATTACAAAGACATGGTGGGATAGCTCGCATGACTGGAGTGCTGTCATGGATGGCTACGTGCTTTTTAGGAAAGACAGGCCAGGAAAGCGAGGTGGTGGAGTAGCTCTTTATGTGAGAGAGCACCTGGAATGTATTGAGCTGTGCCTAGGGGTGGATGAAGAGCGAGTCGAGAGCTTATGGGTAAGGATGAAAGGGCAGGCTAGCATGGGTGACACTGTTGTGGGTGTTTACTACAGGCCACCTGATCAGGATGAGGAAGTCGATGAGGCCTTCTACAGACAGCTGGAAGTAGCCTCACGATCCCAGGCCCTGGTTCTCATGGGGGACTTCAACCACCCCGATATCTGCTGGAAAGACAACACAGCTAGGCACAAACAGTCCCGGAGGTTCCTGCAGAGCATTGGTGACAACTTCTTGACACAGGTGGTGGAGGAGCCAACAAGGAGAGGTGTGCTGCTGGACCTCGTACTAACAAACAAAGAAGGACTGGTTGAAGATGTGAAGGTCGGGGGCTGCCTTGGCTGCAGTGACCATGAGATGGTGGAGTTCAGGATCCTGCGAGGAGGCAGCAGGGCACCAAGTAGGATTGCAACCCTGGACTTCAGGAGAGCAAACTTTGGCCTCTTCAGGGACCTACTTGGAGGAATCCCATGGGTGAGGGCCCTAGAAGGAAGGGGTGTTCAAGAGAGCTGGTTAATATTCAAACATCACTTCCTCCAGGCTCAAGAGCGGTGCATCGCTATGAGTAGGAAGTCAAGCAAAGGAGGCAGGAGACCTGCATGGATGAGCAAGGAGCTCCTGGCAAAAGTCAACCAGAAGAAGGAAGTATACAGAAAGTGGAAAGGGGGACAGGCCACTTGGGAGGAATATAGGAATGTTGTCAGAGTATGCAGGGATGCGACGAGGAAGGCTAAGGTCCTTTTGGAATTAAATCTGGCTAGAGATGTCAAGGACAGCAAGAAGGGCTTCTTCAAATACATCAGCAGCAAGAGGAAGACTAGGGAAAATGTGGGCCCTTTGCTGAATGGGGTGGGTGCCCTGGTGACGAAGGATGCAGAGAAGGCAGAGTTACTGAATGCCGCCTTTGCTTCAGTCTTTACTGCTGAGGCCAGCCCTCAGGAACCCCAGACCCTGGAGGCAAGAGAGAAAGTCTGGAGGAAGGAAGACTTTCCCTTGGTGGAGGAGGAGTGGGTTAGAGATCATTTAAGCAAACTTGACACCCACAAATCCATGGGCCCTGATGGGATGCACCCACGAGTGCTGAGGGAGCTGGCGGACATTATTGCTAAGCCACTCTCCATCATCTTTGAAAGGTCATGGAGGACAGGAGAGGTGCCTGAGGACTGGAAGAAAGCCAATGTCACCCCAGTCTTCAAAAAGGGCAAGAAGGAGGACCCAGGGAACTACAGGCCAGTCAGCCTCACCTCCATCCCTGGAAAGGTGATGGAGCAGCTCATCCTGGAGGCCATCTCCAAGCATGTGGAGGACAGGAAGGTGATCAGGAGTAGTCAGCATGGCTTCACCAAGGGGAAATCATGCCTAACCAATCTGATAGCCTTCTCTGATGGAATGACTGGCTGGGTAGATGAGGGGAGAGCAGTGGATGTTGTCTCCCTTGACTTCAGCAAGGCTTTCGACACTGTCTCCCCTAGCATCCTCATAGACAAGCTCAGGAAGTGTGGGTTAGATGAGTGGACAGTGAGGTGGATTGAGAACTGGCTGAATGGCAGAGCTCAGAGGGTTGTGATCAGTGGCACAGAGTCTAGTTGGAGGCCTGTAGCTAGCGGTGTCCCCCAGGGGTCAGTACTGGGTCCAGTCTTGCTCAGCTTCTTCATCAATGACCTGGATGAAGGGACAGAGTGCACCCTCAGCAAGTTTGCTGACGATACAAAACTGGGAGGAGTGGCCGATACACCAGAGGGCTGTGCTGCCATTCAGAGGGACCTGGAGAGGCTGGAGAGGTGGGCGGAGGGGAACCTCATGAAGTTCAACAAAGGGAAGTGCAGGGTCCTGCACCTGGGGAGGAATAACCCCATGCACCAGGACAGGTTGGGGGTTGACCTGCTGGAAAGCAGCTCTGCGGAGAAGGACCTGGGAGTGCTGGTGGACACCAAGTTAAGCATGAGGCAGCAATGTGCCCTTGTGGCCAAGAAGGCCAATGGTATGCTGGGGTGCATCAGGAAGAGTGTTGCCAGCAGGTCGAGGGAGGTGATTCTCCCCCTCTCCTCAGCCCTGGTGAGGTCACATCTAGAGTACTGCGTCCAGTTCTGGGCTCCCCAGTACAAGAGGGATGTGGCACTACTGGAGCAAGTCCAGCAAAGGGCAACAAAGATGATTAGGGGACTGGAGCATCTCTCTTATGAGGAAAGGCTGAGAGACCTGGGCCTGTTTAGCCTGGAGAAGAGAAGGCTGAGAGGAGATCTTATCAACGTGTACAAGTATGTGAAGGGAGGGTGTTGAGAGGATGGGACCAGACTCTTTTCAGTGGTGCCCAGTGACAGGAGGCGAGGCAACGGGCACAAATTGAAACACAGGCAGTTCCATCTGAAGATGAGGAAAAACTTCTTGACTGTGAGGGTGACAAAGCACTAGAACAGGTTGACCGGAGTGGTTGTGGAGTCTCCTTCTCTGGAAATATTCAAAACCCGCCTGGATGCAATCCTGTACAATATGCTCTATGTGACCCTGCTTGAGCAGGGGGGTTGGACTAGATGATATCCAGAGGTCCCTTCCAACCTCAGCGATTCTGTGACTCTGTGTGACCTCACAACCACAAACAGCAGCCATGCGCCTAGCACTGGCCTATCAGGCACTGAGCCACAAGTGACCTCACAACCACAAACAGCACCCAGGCGCCTAGCACTGACCTATCAGGCACTGAGCCACAAGTGACCTCACAACCACAAACAGCACCCAGGCACCTAGCACTGGCCTAGCAGGCACTGAGGCACAAGTGACCTCACAACCACAAACAGCAGCCAGGTGCCTAGCACTGACCTATCAGGCACTGAGCCACAAGTGACAGCGCAGCTAACAGAGGCAGCGAACAGACGCAGCAGTTTGTGCAGCAGTGTTTGGGCTCTGACTAGAACTTGAGGATCTTGTTGGAAGTTGTGGGCTTCCTGAGGACCCCCGAGGACCTAGAAGGTGATTGCTGTGAACAGGAAAGGGGAAGCTAGGCAAGGACAACTGCAGGAGGCCTTGACTTCTCCTGGGAAAAGCTCGTGGGAAAAGCTCTAGTTAGGAGTGGCTGCTGCTAACGAGCTCTCTTGGTTGCCCCGGCCAGAGGGACTTGGGGCCTTTGATCCCAGTGGCCCTTGCTTAGGGCGGTCAAGCACCCTCTTAGGCAGTCCTAGGGAGAGGCCTATATAAGAGCCAGGCCTAGAGCGCAGCTCCCAGAGCGCAGCTAACAGAGGCAGCGAACAGACGCAGCAGTTTGCGCAGAAGGGCACGCAAAGGGACACGCGAAGGGCCCTTCGTTTCTGTTCCCTGTGGTGTAGGTTTCCTCAAGTATGGTCGTGACACGCCGCACAGCACGTTCCCCAGTGGCTGTTGGAGTTGCTGTGTCAGAGGCTGGGACCCAGACCGACCCTCTGACAGTAGATGCGGCTCTACAGGTCTCAGGCTGCAGGGAGTGCTTGGGGCCTCTCCGGGAGGCCTGGGCTGGCAGTCAGCTCTCCTGCAGGAGGTGTGCTGCTGTTGAGGAGTTGTGTCGTCAGGTAAGGGAGTTACGGGAGGAGGTCAGTAGGCTGCGCAGCATCCGGGAAGCGGAGCAAGAGATAGACAGGGTATTCTCGGAGACTGTGCAGCTCCAGGAGTCCCAACCTCCCGCAGCAGTGGAGTTGCCAGAGGGCTCTGTGCCGTGTGAAACAGTACATCATAACATCGTAGAAGAAGGCTGGAAACTGGTCACTGCTCGTGGGAGGAGAAAGGCTCCTAGTCCTCCCAAAGACTTGCAGCTGAAGAACAGGTTTAGTGCCCTCCAGGATGAGGAGGAGATGGGCATGGCTGCAAGGGAAGTACCTGGGACAACAGACCCTGTGCCCTGCCGGAACGCCCGGAAGAAGCGGCGGGTGATTGTTGTGGGGGACTCCCTGCTGCAGGGGACGGAGGCATCTATCTGCCGACCTGACCTCATGTCTAGAGAGGTTTGTGGCCTGCCGGGGGCTCGTGTGAGAGATGTCATGCAAAGACTGCCAAGGCTCATCCATGCTTCAGACTATTACCCACTGCTGCTCTTCCATGTGGGCGCCAATGACACCAAGGGCAAACTGGAGACCATCAAGCAGGATTTCAGAGCTCTGGGGATGGTGGTCAAGGGTCTGGGAGCCCAGGTCATCTTCTCCTCAATCCTGCCAGTGAGGGGGATGGATGAGAGGAGGAGGAGACAGACTTTCCAAGTTAACGACTGGCTGCGCCGCTGGTGTTGGCAACAGGGTTTTGGTTTCTACGACCATGGGACCCTGTTTGAAGATCGACAACTGATGGCGAGAGATGGGATCCACCTCACGAGGCGGGGCACGCGGGTCTTTGCCAACAGGTTGGCCAACCTGGTAAGGAGGGCTTTAAACTAGGAAAGATGGGGGAAGGGGAGAGTTATAGTGCCAGGGTAGTTGGCAAAAGACTGCTCAAGTCAGGACACCTCCAGCAGGTGAATGCAGCCAGGGAAGTGCGCATGGGATGCGGCTATGGAGGATCCTCTGGTATCCCTCCTGGGAAACCTGCATGCTCGATCACCTCCCTGAAATGCCTGTACGCCAATGCACGCAGCATGGGGAACAAACAGGAAGAACTAGAGATGTGTGTGCGGTCGCAGGGCCATGATCTCATTGCCATTACAAAGACATGGTGGGATAGCTCGCATGACTGGAGTGCTGTCATGGATGGCTACGTGCTTTTTAGGAAAGACAGGCCAGGAAAGCGAGGTGGTGGAGTAGCTCTTTATGTGAGAGAGCACCTGGAATGTATTGAGCTGTGCCTAGGGGTGGATGAAGAGCGAGTCGAGAGCTTATGGGTAAGGATGAAAGGGCAGGCTAGCATGGGTGACACTGTTGTGGGTGTTTACTACAGGCCACCTGATCAGGATGAGGAAGTCGATGAGGCCTTCTACAGACAGCTGGAAGTAGCCTCACGATCCCAGGCCCTGGTTCTCATGGGGGACTTCAACCACCCCGATATCTGCTGGAAAGACAACACAGCTAGGCACAAACAGTCCCGGAGGTTCCTGCAGAGCATTGGTGACAACTTCTTGACACAGGTGGTGGAGGAGCCAACAAGGAGAGGTGTGCTGCTGGACCTCGTACTAACAAACAAAGAAGGACTGGTTGAAGATGTGAAGGTCGGGGGCTGCCTTGGCTGCAGTGACCATGAGATGGTGGAGTTCAGGATCCTGCGAGGAGGCAGCAGGGCACCAAGTAGGATTGCAACCCTGGACTTCAGGAGAGCAAACTTTGGCCTCTTCAGGGACCTACTTGGAGGAATCCCATGGGTGAGGGCCCTAGAAGGAAGGGGTGTTCAAGAGAGCTGGTTAATATTCAAACATCACTTCCTCCAGGCTCAAGAGCGGTGCATCGCTATGAGTAGGAAGTCAAGCAAAGGAGGCAGGAGACCTGCATGGATGAGCAAGGAGCTCCTGGCAAAAGTCAACCAGAAGAAGGAAGTATACAGAAAGTGGAAAGGGGGACAGGCCACTTGGGAGGAATATAGGAATGTTGTCAGAGTATGCAGGGATGCGACGAGGAAGGCTAAGGTCCTTTTGGAATTAAATCTGGCTAGAGATGTCAAGGACAGCAAGAAGGGCTTCTTCAAATACATCAGCAGCAAGAGGAAGACTAGGGAAAATGTGGGCCCTTTGCTGAATGGGGTGGGTGCCCTGGTGACGAAGGATGCAGAGAAGGCAGAGTTACTGAATGCCGCCTTTGCTTCAGTCTTTACTGCTGAGGCCAGCCCTCAGGAACCCCAGACCCTGGAGGCAATAGAGAAAGTCTGGAGGAAGGAAGACTTTCCCTTGGTGGAGGAGGAGTGGGTTAGAGATCATTTAAGCAAACTTGACACCCACAAATCCATGGGCCCTGCTGGGATGCACCCACGAGTGCTGAGGGAGCTGGCGGATATTATTGCTAAGCCACTCTCCATCATCTTTGAAAGGTCATGGAGGACAGGAGAGGTGCCTGAGGACTGGAAGAAAGCCAATGTCACCCCAGTCTTCAAAAAGGGCAAGAAGGAGGACCCAGGGAACTACAGGCCAGTCAGCCTCACCTCCATCCCTGGAAAGGTGATGGAGCAGCTCATCCTGGAGGCTATCTCCAAATGTGGAGGAAAAGAAGGTGATCAGGAGCAGTCAGCATGGCTTCACCAAGGGGAAATCATGCCTAACCAATCTGATAGCCTTCTCTGATGGAATGACTGGCTGGGTAGATGAGGGGAGAGCAGTGGATGTTGTCTCCCTTGACTTCAGCAAGGCTTTCGACACTGTCTCCCCTAGCATCCTCATAGACAAGCTCAGGAAGTGTGGGTTAGATGAGTGGACAGTGAGGTGGATTGAGAACTGGCTGAATGGCAGAGCTCAGAGGGTTGTGATCAGTGGCACAGAGTCTAGTTGGAGGCCTGTAGCTAGCGGTGTCCCCCAGGGGTCAGTACTGGGTCCAGTCTTGCTCAGCTTCTTCATCAATGACCTGGATGAAGGGACAGAGTGCACCCTCAGCAAGTTTGCTGACGATACAAAACTGGGAGGAGTGGCCGATACACCAGAGGGCTGTGCTGCCATTCAGAGGGACCTGGAGAGGCTGGAGAGGTGGGCGGAGGGGAACCTCATGAAGTTCAACAAAGGGAAGTGCAGGGTCCTGCACCTGGGGAGGAATAACCCCATGCACCAGGACAGGTTGGGGGTTGACCTGCTGGAAAGCAGCTCTGCGGAGAAGGACCTGGGAGTGCTGGTGGACACCAAGTTAAGCATGAGGCAGCAATGTGCCCTTGTGGCCAAGAAGGCCAATGGTATGCTGGGGTGCATCAGGAAGAGTGTTGCCAGCAGGTCGAGGGAGGTGATTCTCCCCCTCTCCTCAGCCCTGGTGAGGTCACATCTAGAGTACTGCGTCCAGTTCTGGGCTCCCCAGTACAAGAGGGATGTGGCACTACTGGAGCAAGTCCAGCAAAGGGCAACAAAGATGATTAGGGGACTGGAGCATCTCTCTTATGAGGAAAGGCTGAGAGACCTGGGCCTGTTTAGCCTGGAGAAGAGAAGGCTGAGAGGAGATCTTATCAACGTGTACAAGTATGTGAAGGGAGGGTGTCGAGAGGATGGGACCAGACTCTTTTCAGTGGTGCCCAGTGACAGGAGGCGAGGCAACGGGCACAAATTGAAACACAGGCAGTTCCATCTGAAGATGAGGAAAAACTTCTTGACTGTGAGGGTGACAAAGCACTAGAACAGGTTGACCGGAGTGGTTGTGGAGTCTCCTTCTCTGGAAATATTCAAAACCCGCCTGGATGCAATCCTGTACAATATGCTCTATGTGACCCTGCTTGAGCAGGGGGGTTGGACTAGATGATATCCAGAGGTCCCTTCCAACCTCAGCGATTCTGTGACTCTGTGTGACCTCACAACCACAAACAGCAGCCATGCGCCTAGCACTGGCCTATCAGGCACTGAGCCACAAGTGACCTCACAACCACAAACAGCACCCAGGCGCCTAGCACTGACCTATCAGGCACTGAGCCACAAGTGACCTCACAACCACAAACAGCACCCAGGCACCTAGCACTGGCCTAGCAGGCACTGAGGCACAAGTGACCTCACAACCACAAACAGCAGCCAGGTGCCTAGCACTGACCTATCAGGCACTGAGCCACAAGTGACAGCGCAGCTAACAGAGGCAGCGAACAGACGCAGCAGTTTGTGCAGCAGTGTTTGGGCTCTGACTAGAACTTGAGGATCTTGTTGGAAGTTGTGGGCTTCCTGAGGACCCCCGAGGACCTAGAAGGTGATTGCTGTGAACAGGAAAGGGGAAGCTAGGCAAGGACAACTGCAGGAGGCCTTGACTTCTCCTGGGAAAAGCTCGTGGGAAAAGCTCTAGTTAGGAGTGGCTGCTGCTAACGAGCTCTCTTGGTTGCCCCGGCCAGAGGGACTTGGGGCCTTTGATCCCAGTGGCCCTTGCTTAGGGCGGTCAAGCACCCTCTTAGGCAGTCCTAGGGAGAGGCCTATATAAGAGCCAGGCCTAGAGCGCAGCTCCCAGAGCGCAGCTAACAGAGGCAGCGAACAGACGCAGCAGTTTGCGCAGAAGGGCACGCAAAGGGACACGCGAAGGGCCCTTCGTTTCTGTTCCCTGTGGTGTAGGTTTCCTCAAGTATGGTCGTGACACGCCGCACAGCACGTTCCCCAGTGGCTGTTGGAGTTGCTGTGTCAGAGGCTGGGACCCAGACCGACCCTCTGACAGTAGATGCGGCTCTACAGGTCTCAGGCTGCAGGGAGTGCTTGGGGCCTCTCCGGGAGGCCTGGGCTGGCAGTCAGCTCTCCTGCAGGAGGTGTGCTGCTGTTGAGGAGTTGTGTCGTCAGGTAAGGGAGTTACGGGAGGAGGTCAGTAGGCTGCGCAGCATCCGGGAAGCGGAGCAAGAGATAGACAGGGTATTCTCGGAGACTGTGCAGCTCCAGGAGTCCCAACCTCCCGCAGCAGTGGAGTTGCCAGAGGGCTCTGTGCCGTGTGAAACAGTACATCATAACATCGTAGAAGAAGGCTGGAAACTGGTCACTGCTCGTGGGAGGAGAAAGGCTCCTAGTCCTCCCAAAGACTTGCAGCTGAAGAACAGGTTTAGTGCCCTCCAGGATGAGGAGGAGATGGGCATGGCTGCAAGGGAAGTACCTGGGACAACAGACCCTGTGCCCTGCCGGAACGCCCGGAAGAAGCGGCGGGTGATTGTTGTGGGGGACTCCCTGCTGCAGGGGACGGAGGCATCTATCTGCCGACCTGACCTCATGTCTAGAGAGGTTTGTGGCCTGCCGGGGGCTCGTGTGAGAGATGTCATGCAAAGACTGCCAAGGCTCATCCATGCTTCAGACTATTACCCACTGCTGCTCTTCCATGTGGGCGCCAATGACACCAAGGGCAAACTGGAGACCATCAAGCAGGATTTCAGAGCTCTGGGGATGGTGGTCAAGGGTCTGGGAGCCCAGGTCATCTTCTCCTCAATCCTGCCAGTGAGGGGGATGGATGAGAGGAGGAGGAGACAGACTTTCCAAGTTAACGACTGGCTGCGCCGCTGGTGCTGGCAACAGGGTTTTGGTTTCTACGACCATGGGACCCTGTTTGAAGATCGACAACTGATGGCGAGAGATGGGATCCACCTCACGAGGCGGGGCACGCGGGTCTTTGCCAACAGGTTGGCCAACCTGGTAAGGAGGGCTTTAAACTAGGAAAGATGGGGGAAGGGGAGAGTTATAGTGCCAGGGTAGTTGGCAAAAGACTGCTCAAGTCAGGACACCTCCAGCAGGTGAATGCAGCCAGGGAAGTGCGCATGGGATGCGGCTATGGAGGATCCTCTGGTATCCCTCCTGGGAAACCTGCATGCTCGATCACCTCCCTGAAATGCCTGTACGCCAATGCACGCAGCATGGGGAACAAACAGGAAGAACTAGAGATGTGTGTGCGGTCGCAGGGCCATGATCTCATTGCCATTACAAAGACATGGTGGGATAGCTCGCATGACTGGAGTGCTGTCATGGATGGCTACGTGCTTTTTAGGAAAGACAGGCCAGGAAAGCGAGGTGGTGGAGTAGCTCTTTATGTGAGAGAGCACCTGGAATGTATTGAGCTGTGCCTAGGGGTGGATGAAGAGCGAGTCGAGAGCTTATGGGTAAGGATGAAAGGGCAGGCTAGCATGGGTGACACTGTTGTGGGTGTTTACTACAGGCCACCTGATCAGGATGAGGAAGTCGATGAGGCCTTCTACAGACAGCTGGAAGTAGCCTCACGATCCCAGGCCCTGGTTCTCATGGGGGACTTCAACCACCCCGATATCTGCTGGAAAGACAACACAGCTAGGCACAAACAGTCCCGGAGGTTCCTGCAGAGCATTGGTGACAACTTCTTGACACAGGTGGTGGAGGAGCCAACAAGGAGAGGTGTGCTGCTGGACCTCGTACTAACAAACAAAGAAGGACTGGTTGAAGATGTGAAGGTCGGGGGCTGCCTTGGCTGCAGTGACCATGAGATGGTGGAGTTCAGGATCCTGCGAGGAGGCAGCAGGGCACCAAGTAGGATTGCAACCCTGGACTTCAGGAGAGCAAACTTTGGCCTCTTCAGGGACCTACTTGGAGGAATCCCATGGGTGAGGGCCCTAGAAGGAAGGGGTGTTCAAGAGAGCTGGTTAATATTCAAACATCACTTCCTCCAGGCTCAAGAGCGGTGCATCGCTATGAGTAGGAAGTCAAGCAAAGGAGGCAGGAGACCTGCATGGATGAGCAAGGAGCTCCTGGCAAAAGTCAACCAGAAGAAGGAAGTATACAGAAAGTGGAAAGGGGGACAGGCCACTTGGGAGGAATATAGGAATGTTGTCAGAGTATGCAGGGATGCGACGAGGAAGGCTAAGGTCCTTTTGGAATTAAATCTGGCTAGAGATGTCAAGGACAGCAAGAAGGGCTTCTTCAAATACATCAGCAGCAAGAGGAAGACTAGGGAAAATGTGGGCCCTTTGCTGAATGGGGTGGGTGCCCTGGTGACGAAGGATGCAGAGAAGGCAGAGTTACTGAATGCCGCCTTTGCTTCAGTCTTTACTGCTGAGGCCAGCCCTCAGGAACCCCAGACCCTGGAGGCAAGAGAGAAAGTCTGGAGGAAGGAAGACTTTCCCTTGGTGGAGGAGGAGTGGGTTAGAGATCATTTAAGCAAACTTGACACCCACAAATCCATGGGCCCTGATGGGATGCACCCACGAGTGCTGAGGGAGCTGGCGGACATTATTGCTAAGCCACTCTCCATCATCTTTGAAAGGTCATGGAGGACAGGAGAGGTGCCTGAGGACTGGAAGAAAGCCAATGTCACCCCAGTCTTCAAAAAGGGCAAGAAGGAGGACCCAGGGAACTACAGGCCAGTCAGCCTCACCTCCATCCCTGGAAAGGTGATGGAGCAGCTCATCCTGGAGGCCATCTCCAAGCATGTGGAGGACAGGAAGGTGATCAGGAGTAGTCAGCATGGCTTCACCAAGGGGAAATCATGCCTAACCAATCTGATAGCCTTCTCTGATGGAATGACTGGCTGGGTAGATGAGGGGAGAGCAGTGGATGTTGTCTCCCTTGACTTCAGCAAGGCTTTCGACACTGTCTCCCCTAGCATCCTCATAGACAAGCTCAGGAAGTGTGGGTTAGATGAGTGGACAGTGAGGTGGATTGAGAACTGGCTGAATGGCAGAGCTCAGAGGGTTGTGATCAGTGGCACAGAGTCTAGTTGGAGGCCTGTAGCTAGCGGTGTCCCCCAGGGGTCAGTACTGGGTCCAGTCTTGCTCAGCTTCTTCATCAATGACCTGGATGAAGGGACAGAGTGCACCCTCAGCAAGTTTGCTGACGATACAAAACTGGGAGGAGTGGCCGATACACCAGAGGGCTGTGCTGCCATTCAGAGGGACCTGGAGAGGCTGGAGAGGTGGGCGGAGGGGAACCTCATGAAGTTCAACAAAGGGAAGTGCAGGGTCCTGCACCTGGGGAGGAATAACCCCATGCACCAGGACAGGTTGGGGGTTGACCTGCTGGAAAGCAGCTCTGCGGAGAAGGACCTGGGAGTGCTGGTGGACACCAAGTTAAGCATGAGGCAGCAATGTGCCCTTGTGGCCAAGAAGGCCAATGGTATGCTGGGGTGCATCAGGAAGAGTGTTGCCAGCAGGTCGAGGGAGGTGATTCTCCCCCTCTCCTCAGCCCTGGTGAGGTCACATCTAGAGTACTGCGTCCAGTTCTGGGCTCCCCAGTACAAGAGGGATGTGGCACTACTGGAGCAAGTCCAGCAAAGGGCAACAAAGATGATTAGGGGACTGGAGCATCTCTCTTATGAGGAAAGGCTGAGAGACCTGGGCCTGTTTAGCCTGGAGAAGAGAAGGCTGAGAGGAGATCTTATCAACGTGTACAAGTATGTGAAGGGAGGGTGTTGAGAGGATGGGACCAGACTCTTTTCAGTGGTGCCCAGTGACAGGAGGCGAGGCAACGGGCACAAATTGAAACACAGGCAGTTCCATCTGAAGATGAGGAAAAACTTCTTGACTGTGAGGGTGACAAAGCACTAGAACAGGTTGACCGGAGTGGTTGTGGAGTCTCCTTCTCTGGAAATATTCAAAACCCGCCTGGATGCAATCCTGTACAATATGCTCTATGTGACCCTGCTTGAGCAGGGGGGTTGGACTAGATGATATCCAGAGGTCCCTTCCAACCTCAGCGATTCTGTGACTCTGTGTGACCTCACAACCACAAACAGCAGCCATGCGCCTAGCACTGGCCTATCAGGCACTGAGCCACAAGTGACCTCACAACCACAAACAGCACCCAGGCGCCTAGCACTGACCTATCAGGCACTGAGCCACAAGTGACCTCACAACCACAAACAGCACCCAGGCACCTAGCACTGGCCTAGCAGGCACTGAGGCACAAGTGACCTCACAACCACAAACAGCAGCCAGGTGCCTAGCACTGACCTATCAGGCACTGAGCCACAAGTGACAGCGCAGCTAACAGAGGCAGCGAACAGACGCAGCAGTTTGTGCAGCAGTGTTTGGGCTCTGACTAGAACTTGAGGATCTTGTTGGAAGTTGTGGGCTTCCTGAGGACCCCCGAGGACCTAGAAGGTGATTGCTGTGAACAGGAAAGGGGAAGCTAGGCAAGGACAACTGCAGGAGGCCTTGACTTCTCCTGGGAAAAGCTCGTGGGAAAAGCTCTAGTTAGGAGTGGCTGCTGCTAACGAGCTCTCTTGGTTGCCCCGGCCAGAGGGACTTGGGGCCTTTGATCCCAGTGGCCCTTGCTTAGGGCGGTCAAGCACCCTCTTAGGCAGTCCTAGGGAGAGGCCTATATAAGAGCCAGGCCTAGAGCGCAGCTCCCAGAGCGCAGCTAACAGAGGCAGCGAACAGACGCAGCAGTTTGCGCAGAAGGGCACGCAAAGGGACACGCGAAGGGCCCTTCGTTTCTGTTCCCTGTGGTGTAGGTTTCCTCAAGTATGGTCGTGACACGCCGCACAGCACGTTCCCCAGTGGCTGTTGGAGTTGCTGTGTCAGAGGCTGGGACCCAGACCGACCCTCTGACAGTAGATGCGGCTCTACAGGTCTCAGGCTGCAGGGAGTGCTTGGGGCCTCTCCGGGAGGCCTGGGCTGGCAGTCAGCTCTCCTGCAGGAGGTGTGCTGCTGTTGAGGAGTTGTGTCGTCAGGTAAGGGAGTTACGGGAGGAGGTCAGTAGGCTGCGCAGCATCCGGGAAGCGGAGCAAGAGATAGACAGGGTATTCTCGGAGACTGTGCAGCTCCAGGAGTCCCAACCTCCCGCAGCAGTGGAGTTGCCAGAGGGCTCTGTGCCGTGTGAAACAGTACATCATAACATCGTAGAAGAAGGCTGGAAACTGGTCACTGCTCGTGGGAGGAGAAAGGCTCCTAGTCCTCCCAAAGACTTGCAGCTGAAGAACAGGTTTAGTGCCCTCCAGGATGAGGAGGAGATGGGCATGGCTGCAAGGGAAGTACCTGGGACAACAGACCCTGTGCCCTGCCGGAACGCCCGGAAGAAGCGGCGGGTGATTGTTGTGGGGGACTCCCTGCTGCAGGGGACGGAGGCATCTATCTGCCGACCTGACCTCATGTCTAGAGAGGTTTGTGGCCTGCCGGGGGCTCGTGTGAGAGATGTCATGCAAAGACTGCCAAGGCTCATCCATGCTTCAGACTATTACCCACTGCTGCTCTTCCATGTGGGCGCCAATGACACCAAGGGCAAACTGGAGACCATCAAGCAGGATTTCAGAGCTCTGGGGATGGTGGTCAAGGGTCTGGGAGCCCAGGTCATCTTCTCCTCAATCCTGCCAGTGAGGGGGATGGATGAGAGGAGGAGGAGACAGACTTTCCAAGTTAACGACTGGCTGCGCCGCTGGTGTTGGCAACAGGGTTTTGGTTTCTACGACCATGGGACCCTGTTTGAAGATCGACAACTGATGGCGAGAGATGGGATCCACCTCACGAGGCGGGGCACGCGGGTCTTTGCCAACAGGTTGGCCAACCTGGTAAGGAGGGCTTTAAACTAGGAAAGATGGGGGAAGGGGAGAGTTATAGTGCCAGGGTAGTTGGCAAAAGACTGCTCAAGTCAGGACACCTCCAGCAGGTGAATGCAGCCAGGGAAGTGCGCATGGGATGCGGCTATGGAGGATCCTCTGGTATCCCTCCTGGGAAACCTGCATGCTCGATCACCTCCCTGAAATGCCTGTACGCCAATGCACGCAGCATGGGGAACAAACAGGAAGAACTAGAGATGTGTGTGCGGTCGCAGGGCCATGATCTCATTGCCATTACAAAGACATGGTGGGATAGCTCGCATGACTGGAGTGCTGTCATGGATGGCTACGTGCTTTTTAGGAAAGACAGGCCAGGAAAGCGAGGTGGTGGAGTAGCTCTTTATGTGAGAGAGCACCTGGAATGTATTGAGCTGTGCCTAGGGGTGGATGAAGAGCGAGTCGAGAGCTTATGGGTAAGGATGAAAGGGCAGGCTAGCATGGGTGACACTGTTGTGGGTGTTTACTACAGGCCACCTGATCAGGATGAGGAAGTCGATGAGGCCTTCTACAGACAGCTGGAAGTAGCCTCACGATCCCAGGCCCTGGTTCTCATGGGGGACTTCAACCACCCCGATATCTGCTGGAAAGACAACACAGCTAGGCACAAACAGTCCCGGAGGTTCCTGCAGAGCATTGGTGACAACTTCTTGACACAGGTGGTGGAGGAGCCAACAAGGAGAGGTGTGCTGCTGGACCTCGTACTAACAAACAAAGAAGGACTGGTTGAAGATGTGAAGGTCGGGGGCTGCCTTGGCTGCAGTGACCATGAGATGGTGGAGTTCAGGATCCTGCGAGGAGGCAGCAGGGCACCAAGTAGGATTGCAACCCTGGACTTCAGGAGAGCAAACTTTGGCCTCTTCAGGGACCTACTTGGAGGAATCCCATGGGTGAGGGCCCTAGAAGGAAGGGGTGTTCAAGAGAGCTGGTTAATATTCAAACATCACTTCCTCCAGGCTCAAGAGCGGTGCATCGCTATGAGTAGGAAGTCAAGCAAAGGAGGCAGGAGACCTGCATGGATGAGCAAGGAGCTCCTGGCAAAAGTCAACCAGAAGAAGGAAGTATACAGAAAGTGGAAAGGGGGACAGGCCACTTGGGAGGAATATAGGAATGTTGTCAGAGTATGCAGGGATGCGACGAGGAAGGCTAAGGTCCTTTTGGAATTAAATCTGGCTAGAGATGTCAAGGACAGCAAGAAGGGCTTCTTCAAATACATCAGCAGCAAGAGGAAGACTAGGGAAAATGTGGGCCCTTTGCTGAATGGGGTGGGTGCCCTGGTGACGAAGGATGCAGAGAAGGCAGAGTTACTGAATGCCGCCTTTGCTTCAGTCTTTACTGCTGAGGCCAGCCCTCAGGAACCCCAGACCCTGGAGGCAAGAGAGAAAGTCTGGAGGAAGGAAGACTTTCCCTTGGTGGAGGAGGAGTGGGTTAGAGATCATTTAAGCAAACTTGACACCCACAAATCCATGGGCCCTGCTGGGATGCACCCACGAGTGCTGAGGGAGCTGGCGGACATTATTGCTAAGCCACTCTCCATCATCTTTGAAAGGTCATGGAGGACAGGAGAGGTGCCTGAGGACTGGAAGAAAGCCAATGTCACCCCAGTCTTCAAAAAGGGCAAGAAGGAGGACCCAGGGAACTACAGGCCAGTCAGCCTCACCTCCATCCCTGGAAAGGTGATGGAGCAGCTCATCCTGGAGGCTATCTCCAAGCATGTGGAGGACAGGAAGGTGATCAGGAGCAGTCAGCATGGCTTCACCAAGGGGAAATCATGCCTAACCAATCTGATAGCCTTCTCTGATGGAATGACTGGCTGGGTAGATGAGGGGAGAGCAGTGGATGTTGTCTCCCTTGACTTCAGCAAGGCTTTCGACACTGTCTCCCCTAGCATCCTCATAGACAAGCTCAGGAAGTGTGGGTTAGATGAGTGGACAGTGAGGTGGATTGAGAACTGGCTGAATGGCAGAGCTCAGAGGGTTGTGATCAGTGGCACAGAGTCTAGTTGGAGGCCTGTAGCTAGCGGTGTCCCCCAGGGGTCAGTACTGGGTCCAGTCTTGCTCAGCTTCTTCATCAATGACCTGGATGAAGGGACAGAGTGCACCCTCAGCAAGTTTGCTGACGATACAAAACTGGGAGGAGTGGCCGATACACCAGAGGGCTGTGCTGCCATTCAGAGGGACCTGGAGAGGCTGGAGAGGTGGGCGGAGGGGAACCTCATGAAGTTCAACAAAGGGAAGTGCAGGGTCCTGCACCTGGGGAGGAATAACCCCATGCACCAGGACAGGTTGGGGGTTGACCTGCTGGAAAGCAGCTCTGCGGAGAAGGACCTGGGAGTGCTGGTGGACACCAAGTTAAGCATGAGGCAGCAATGTGCCCTTGTGGCCAAGAAGGCCAATGGTATGCTGGGGTGCATCAGGAAGAGTGTTGCCAGCAGGTCGAGGGAGGTGATTCTCCCCCTCTCCTCAGCCCTGGTGAGGTCACATCTAGAGTACTGCGTCCAGTTCTGGGCTCCCCAGTACAAGAGGGATGTGGCACTACTGGAGCAAGTCCAGCAAAGGGCAACAAAGATGATTAGGGGACTGGAGCATCTCTCTTATGAGGAAAGGCTGAGAGACCTGGGCCTGTTTAGCCTGGAGAAGAGAAGGCTGAGAGGAGATCTTATCAACGTGTACAAGTATGTGAAGGGAGGGTGTCGAGAGGATGGGACCAGACTCTTTTCAGTGGTGCCCAGTGACAGGAGGCGAGGCAACGGGCACAAATTGAAACACAGGCAGTTCCATCTGAAGATGAGGAAAAACTTCTTGACTGTGAGGGTGACAAAGCACTAGAACAGGTTGACCGGAGTGGTTGTGGAGTCTCCTTCTCTGGAAATATTCAAAACCCGCCTGGATGCAATCCTGTACAATATGCTCTATGTGACCCTGCTTGAGCAGGGGGGTTGGACTAGATGATATCCAGAGGTCCCTTCCAACCTCAGCGATTCTGTGACTCTGTGTGACCTCACAACCACAAACAGCAGCCATGCGCCTAGCACTGGCCTATCAGGCACTGAGCCACAAGTGACCTCACAACCACAAACAGCACCCAGGCGCCTAGCACTGACCTATCAGGCACTGAGCCACAAGTGACCTCACAACCACAAACAGCACCCAGGCACCTAGCACTGGCCTAGCAGGCACTGAGGCACAAGTGACCTCACAACCACAAACAGCAGCCAGGTGCCTAGCACTGACCTATCAGGCACTGAGCCACAAGTGACAGCGCAGCTAACAGAGGCAGCGAACAGACGCAGCAGTTTGTGCAGCAGTGTTTGGGCTCTGACTAGAACTTGAGGATCTTGTTGGAAGTTGTGGGCTTCCTGAGGACCCCCGAGGACCTAGAAGGTGATTGCTGTGAACAGGAAAGGGGAAGCTAGGCAAGGACAACTGCAGGAGGCCTTGACTTCTCCTGGGAAAAGCTCGTGGGAAAAGCTCTAGTTAGGAGTGGCTGCTGCTAACGAGCTCTCTTGGTTGCCCCGGCCAGAGGGACTTGGGGCCTTTGATCCCAGTGGCCCTTGCTTAGGGCGGTCAAGCACCCTCTTAGGCAGTCCTAGGGAGAGGCCTATATAAGAGCCAGGCCTAGAGCGCAGCTCCCAGAGCGCAGCTAACAGAGGCAGCGAACAGACGCAGCAGTTTGCGCAGAAGGGCACGCAAAGGGACACGCGAAGGGCCCTTCGTTTCTGTTCCCTGTGGTGTAGGTTTCCTCAAGTATGGTCGTGACACGCCGCACAGCACGTTCCCCAGTGGCTGTTGGAGTTGCTGTGTCAGAGGCTGGGACCCAGACCGACCCTCTGACAGTAGATGCGGCTCTACAGGTCTCAGGCTGCAGGGAGTGCTTGGGGCCTCTCCGGGAGGCCTGGGCTGGCAGTCAGCTCTCCTGCAGGAGGTGTGCTGCTGTTGAGGAGTTGTGTCGTCAGGTAAGGGAGTTACGGGAGGAGGTCAGTAGGCTGCGCAGCATCCGGGAAGCGGAGCAAGAGATAGACAGGGTATTCTCGGAGACTGTGCAGCTCCAGGAGTCCCAACCTCCCGCAGCAGTGGAGTTGCCAGAGGGCTCTGTGCCGTGTGAAACAGTACATCATAACATCGTAGAAGAAGGCTGGAAACTGGTCACTGCTCGTGGGAGGAGAAAGGCTCCTAGTCCTCCCAAAGACTTGCAGCTGAAGAACAGGTTTAGTGCCCTCCAGGATGAGGAGGAGATGGGCATGGCTGCAAGGGAAGTACCTGGGACAACAGACCCTGTGCCCTGCTGGAACGCCCGGAAGAAGCGGCGGGTGATTGTTGTGGGGGACTCCCTGCTGCAGGGGACGGAGGCATCTATCTGCCGACCTGACCTCATGTCTAGAGAGGTTTGTGGCCTGCCGGGGGCTCGTGTGAGAGATGTCATGCAAAGACTGCCAAGGCTCATCCATGCTTCAGACTATTACCCACTGCTGCTCTTCCATGTGGGCGCCAATGACACCAAGGGCAAACTGGAGACCATCAAGCAGGATTTCAGAGCTCTGGGGATGGTGGTCAAGGGTCTGGGAGCCCAGGTCATCTTCTCCTCAATCCTGCCAGTGAGGGGGATGGATGAGAGGAGGAGGAGACAGACTTTCCAAGTTAACGACTGGCTGCGCCGCTGGTGCTGGCAACAGGGTTTTGGTTTCTACGACCATGGGACCCTGTTTGAAGATCGACAACTGATGGCGAGAGATGGGATCCACCTCACGAGGCGGGGCACGCGGGTCTTTGCCAACAGGTTGGCCAACCTGGTAAGGAGGGCTTTAAACTAGGAAAGATGGGGGAAGGGGAGAGTTATAGTGCCAGGGTAGTTGGCAAAAGACTGCTCAAGTCAGGACACCTCCAGCAGGTGAATGCAGCCAGGGAAGTGCGCATGGGATGCGGCTATGGAGGATCCTCTGGTATCCCTCCTGGGAAACCTGCATGCTCGATCACCTCCCTGAAATGCCTGTACGCCAATGCACGCAGCATGGGGAACAAACAGGAAGAACTAGAGATGTGTGTGCGGTCGCAGGGCCATGATCTCATTGCCATTACAAAGACATGGTGGGATAGCTCGCATGACTGGAGTGCTGTCATGGATGGCTACGTGCTTTTTAGGAAAGACAGGCCAGGAAAGCGAGGTGGTGGAGTAGCTCTTTATGTGAGAGAGCACCTGGAATGTATTGAGCTGTGCCTAGGGGTGGATGAAGAGCGAGTCGAGAGCTTATGGGTAAGGATGAAAGGGCAGGCTAGCATGGGTGACACTGTTGTGGGTGTTTACTACAGGCCACCTGATCAGGATGAGGAAGTCGATGAGGCCTTCTACAGACAGCTGGAAGTAGCCTCACGATCCCAGGCCCTGGTTCTCATGGGGGACTTCAACCACCCCGATATCTGCTGGAAAGACAACACAGCTAGGCACAAACAGTCCCGGAGGTTCCTGCAGAGCATTGGTGACAACTTCTTGACACAGGTGGTGGAGGAGCCAACAAGGAGAGGTGTGCTGCTGGACCTCGTACTAACAAACAAAGAAGGACTGGTTGAAGATGTGAAGGTCGGGGGCTGCCTTGGCTGCAGTGACCATGAGATGGTGGAGTTCAGGATCCTGCGAGGAGGCAGCAGGGCACCAAGTAGGATTGCAACCCTGGACTTCAGGAGAGCAAACTTTGGCCTCTTCAGGGACCTACTTGGAGGAATCCCATGGGTGAGGGCCCTAGAAGGAAGGGGTGTTCAAGAGAGCTGGTTAATATTCAAACATCACTTCCTCCAGGCTCAAGAGCGGTGCATCGCTATGAGTAGGAAGTCAAGCAAAGGAGGCAGGAGACCTGCATGGATGAGCAAGGAGCTCCTGGCAAAAGTCAACCAGAAGAAGGAAGTATACAGAAAGTGGAAAGGGGGACAGGCCACTTGGGAGGAATATAGGAATGTTGTCAGAGTATGCAGGGATGCGACGAGGAAGGCTAAGGTCCTTTTGGAATTAAATCTGGCTAGAGATGTCAAGGACAGCAAGAAGGGCTTCTTCAAATACATCAGCAGCAAGAGGAAGACTAGGGAAAATGTGGGCCCTTTGCTGAATGGGGTGGGTGCCCTGGTGACGAAGGATGCAGAGAAGGCAGAGTTACTGAATGCCGCCTTTGCTTCAGTCTTTACTGCTGAGGCCAGCCCTCAGGAACCCCAGACCCTGGAGGCAATAGAGAAAGGCTGGAGGAAGGAAGACTTTCCCTTGGTGGAGGAGGAGTGGGTTAGAGATCATTTAAGCAAACTTGACACCCACAAATCCATGGGCCCTGATGGGATGCACCCACGAGTGCTGAGGGAGCTGGCGGATATTATTGCTAAGCCACTCTCCATCATCTTTGAAAGGTCATGGAGGACAGGAGAGGTGCCTGAGGACTGGAAGAAAGCCAATGTCACCCCAGTCTTCAAAAAGGGCAAGAAGGAGGACCCAGGGAACTACAGGCCAGTCAGCCTCACCTCCATCCCTGGAAAGGTGATGGAGCAGCTCATCCTGGAGGCCATCTCCAAGCATGTGGAGGACAGGAAGGTGATCAGGAGTAGTCAGCATGGCTTCACCAAGGGGAAATCATGCCTAACCAATCTGATAGCCTTCTCTGATGGAATGACTGGCTGGGTAGATGAGGGGAGAGCAGTGGATGTTGTCTCCCTTGACTTCAGCAAGGCTTTCGACACTGTCTCCCCTAGCATCCTCATAGACAAGCTCAGGAAGTGTGGGTTAGATGAGTGGACAGTGAGGTGGATTGAGAACTGGCTGAATGGCAGAGCTCAGAGGGTTGTGATCAGTGGCACAGAGTCTAGTTGGAGGCCTGTAGCTAGCGGTGTCCCCCAGGGGTCAGTCCTGGGTCCAGTCTTGCTCAACTTCTTCATCAATGACCTGGATGAAGGGACAGAGTGCACCCTCAGCAAGTTTGCTGACGATACAAAACTGGGAGGAGTGGCCGATACACCAGAGGGCTGTGTTGCCATTCAGAGGGACCTGGACAGGCTGGAGAGGAACCTCATGAAGTTCAACAAAGGCAAGTGCAGGGTCCTGCACCTGGGGAGGAATAACCCCATGCACCAGGACAGGTTGGGGGTTGACCTGCTGGAAAGCAGCTCTGCGGAGAAGGACCTGGGAGTGCTGGTGGACACCAAGTTAAGCATGAGGCAGCAATGTGCCCTTGTGGCCAAGAAGGCCAATGGTATCCTGGGGTGCATCAGGAAGAGTGTTGCCAGCAGGTCGAGGGAGGTGATTCTCCCTCTCTCCTCAGCCCTGGTGAGGCCACATCTGGAGTACTGCGTCCAGTTCTGGGCTCCCCAGTACAAGAGGGATGTGGCACTACTGGAGCAAGTCCAGCAAAGGGCAACAAAGATGATTAGGGGACTGGAGCATCTCTCTTATGAGGAAAGACTGAGAGAGCTGGGCCTGTTTAGCCTGGAGAAGAGAAGGCTGAGAGGGGATCTTATCAATGTGTACAAGTATCTGAAGGGAGGGTGTCGAGAGGATGGGACCAGACTCTTTTCAGTGGTGCCGAGTGACAGGACGCGAGGCAACGGGCACAAATTGAAACACAGACAATTCCATCTTAACATGAGGAAAAACTTCTTCCCTGTGAGGGTGACAGAGCACTGGAACAGGTTGCCCAGAGAGGTGGTGGAGTCTCCTTCTCTGGAGATATTCAAAACCCACCTGGACGCGATCCTGTGCAACGTGCTCTAGGTGACCCTGCTTGAGCAGGGGGGGTTGGACTAGATGATCTCCAGAGGTCCCTTCCAACCTCAACCATTCTGTGATTCTGTGAACCTCCCCCCCTACCCCTGCGACACGCTCACCTGGAGGAGATCTGCAGAGGAGACCAAAGTAGAGTGGGACCAGTCAATGTGCCCAAGCATGGGGCAGCCATCCAGAGGGACCTTGAAAGTCTGGAGGAACAGGCAGCATGCGATCATATGACATTCAGCAAAGATCAATGCCAAATCTTGCCCCCGGGAAGTAAGAAGCCCTTGCAACAATACAGGCTGTGGGCAGATTTTAGGCAGCAGCAAGGGCTGGCTGCTCCCAAAGGGACAGGGAGCCGGGAGCCAAACATGATGACAAGGCTAAAAAGGCAAGGGTCTCACCAGCCATGGTCAAGCCCCACCGTAGCCCAGTGAGGCGAGCAGGGCAGACCTGGAGATGGTAGCCAGGTTCAGCCAAGACTCCAGATCACCAGGAAAGTTCTTGGTGTCAAGACAGGTCCCAGGTCAAGCCAGGATCACATCTTGGCAAATCAGGATCAGGTCCACTGACAGTAACTAGGGTCATACAAAGCTCCGTAATTGCAAGGCAGGTCCATAGCGATGAGGTAGGTCTAAGGTAGAGTTAGAAAGTTAGGCTATGTTTCGGAGTCCAGATCAACAGGGTCCATGGGCAGGAACAGGCATACCTGGCAAGCCCACCTGCAACGTAGCTGCAGATGGGACTGAAGGCCCAGGCCTGAGCTTAGATGGGGTTTCCTGGACATGTGTGTGGAGGCTCGTGGTGAGGCTGGTCAGGGCCATGAAGGCCTGTTATTGGCCGCAGGGCCCTGAGAACAGCCTGGCCAGGAGGAGCTCTGCGGAAAAGGCCCTGGGGGTCCTGGTGCACAGCCAAGTGAACGTCAGCCCGCAGTGTGCCCTGGCAGTGAGGAAGGCAACAGCTTCCTGGGCTGTGGGTGCAGGAACATGGCCAGGAGATTGAGGGAAGTGATCACCTGCCATCACTCAGTGCTCGCTAGACCACATCTGGAGTGCCACATCCAGTGCTGGGTCCCAAATAAAGGCAAGACAGTGACCAACTGGAGCCAATTCAGTAGAAGGCCTTCCGGATGCTCAGGCAGCTGTCGCACAAACTTCTGTGTCCATGGGGACAGCCATTCCTGCCCCTCCAGTCAGGGCAGATGGTGAGGAGACTGCATCTCACGACAGGCAAGTCCAACAGGGCTGAGAGGAATCATGTCCGGTGGCAACTATTGCTGCAACAACAGGCGCAAAGGAGGCCCCTGGGAACCTCCAAGGTAAGAGGTGGACAGGAACCAGGAGGAAATATCAGTAGCTCTGCTCCCTTCAGCCCCTGACACGTGAGGCCCCTGTGCTTCTGGGAGACGTTGGGGGGCTCTCTCCTCTCAAGGTACAGAGCCTGGCACCTGAGGGGGACTCACCCCATACCCAGGGCAAGTCTCCATGGCTGGGAGGAAATGCCAGGTCCTCGACCTCTTCCTCCCCCCTGACCATCGCAGGAGGCTGGAGGGACCAGCTCAGGCAAGCAGGATTCTCTAAACCTGAATCAGGGAACAGAGAGTCACATGCAGGGAGGTGAGGGGAATCCCATTTGTGGGATCTCTCCTGACTTTGCATCATGACTTTGGAGGAGGCCTGATGATTTCTCTGCCTCAGTTTCCTTTTCAAAGCAGCATGTCCCAGAGTTTGAGTGACCAGAGTTATGGGGAAAGTTGAATGCCAGGAAGTGTTCAAAAGTTTCCAGCAGCTCAGAAGTTTCAGTCTCCTTTGAGAGCCAATTCTGCACTGCTCACTCTCTGCAGTCCCTGGGGAGAGACCAGCTGCAGCAGGAGCCTTCAGAGACTCGTTAGTGCTTTAACCCTCAGGACACTCCAGAGGGCAGGGGACATTCAGGTGTTGTTGGACATGCACCACAGGTGCTGCTGGAAGAAGACAGCAAGGGCAGAGCAATGCCTGAGCCCTGGGTGGTGGTTTGCAGAGAGCTCAGGGAAGAGAAGGACGTGGTGGGGAAGAGGCAGAGGATGAGACCCTGACCTGGATCATCCTTGCCCAGCACCATCAGCGCAGAGGTCAGCACCTCATTCTGAGGACTACAGGTTTGTGCTGTGTCTTCTGAGTCAGGTCTGTTTCTTTTTAGCTGCTGAGATTTTGCATGGTGGCATCTATGAGTGAGAAAGGTGATGAGCATTTCCCTTCCTGGGAGTCTTCTCCTGCAGCTCCCTCTTCCCTCCACACATTTCTGCCGACTCCCTTGTTAGCTCAGCAGAGTCCTGGGGAGCTTGCCAGTCGGCACAGAGTTAGAGTTGTGCCTTTGCTGCCCCTGAGCCAGCCCAGAGCCCTGCCGAGGGGCACCAACACCTCGCCTGGGAGGTAGGATCCAGCAGACGGCTGTGTTTCTCAAGCAGGAACGTTCCCTGGCCGTGCCCCCACACATGTCCCAGGCATTTACTGCAAACAGGATGGGAACAATGCTCCTCCCTAACCTCACCCACTGCTCACCATTGAGACACCCATCCTGCGACACACTCACTGTCACAGTCTGAGCGAAGGCTTTCTCTCCTCTAACTCCACTCCAAGCATGAGTGCACCCAGGTCTGCCCAGGGCTGTACTTCAGAGCAGTGTCCCTGTGCCCCAGGGTGTTGTGTGCCTGGGGCAGTGACTCTGCTGCCTGCAAGGGTCAGCACTCAGCCTGCCCATGGATATCCCCACAGCGCTGCGGGGAGAAACTCTTGGTGCGAGCAGAGACCCCTGGCAGGGCAGGTACTTTCTCCCATTGAGAGGCTGCTGTGTGGGTCAGGGCTGGGGAACATATCCGGAGGAGACTTTCAAACAGGAATGCCAAGGCAGGGGATACCTGAAAGGGAAGGAGCTGTCATGAGCCTGTGCTTTCAGTTCTTTTCTGTTTGGGTGGAGTGAAATGGGATTGGATCTGTAAGGTTTAGACAGGGGATGGAGGCTCCAAAACAGTGACACTGAGAGAGGATCAGTTCTGGGAGGGACTCAGCAAATGCCTTCATCCACCCCTCAGCCTACAGACACAACCAGCATCACCTTCCCAGCCTCACCAAGGTTTCTCTCACCTGCTTCCTAGCACCTGCAAACATGGAGGTGCCCTGGGCAGAGCCCTTCACCCAGGAGGTTTCTGCAGGGCAGAGCTGAGCACCCAGCAGGTGGGATGGGGTCTGTGAGCACTGAGAGGGCAGAGATGTGGGGACAGAGAAACAGCTCCCTGCAGGGATGGCTTCAGGCAGCAGAGTCATGCTCAAAGTGTGAGAGGAAACTATCAGCTCCACCACCTCCTCTCCTCTCCCAGCCAGCACAGCCCTCTGCTCTCAAGGCTGTGGGGTCAAGGGCAGGAGTCGTTTCCTCAGCAGCCGGACATGCAGGAGAGGAGACACTCGTGAGTGCCCCTCTGTCCCTCCCTGTCCCTGCCTCCCTCGCCACAAATGTCATGGTATTGCTCCATGTTTCCCATCTGTCCATGCTGCCCTTGTGCTTCCCCTTGGACTCTCTGGGCAGGGGGGTTTCTGATGCAGTTCAGACACTGATCCTGTGGGTCCTGCCATGCAGACGTGTCCTTGACAGAGAGGTGCCCAAGTGCCCCTCTTGCTTGTGGGGCTCTGGGCAATGCAGTGTGGGGGTCTGGGAATGCGCCAACTCTCTCTTCAGGACATCCCATCCTTCGGACATTCCGCGATTTCCCTGGGGTGTCTGGCTGGGCTGCAAGCTGCCCTCCACAAGGACACAGCTCTCCCACTGCAGCTGTGTGTTATCTAGGTGCCCCTGGGAGAAGCCACCTAGATCCTGAGGCCACGCTGAGACATGCTGCTGGGAAGCTGGATGTGGGCAGCTGGAAGGAGCCTGATGTGTTGCTCGCTAGAAGGGGAGGGCTGAGACCTGCCTCACATCCCCTCAGAAAGAGTGCTGATGGGCACTTTGCAAGTGCATTCCTCTGCTCTCCATGGTGTCGTTTCTTTTTTGGGTAACACGAGTGCAACTGTCCTCCAACTCCGAGGTGCGAGCACAGGGCAGCTGGGAAGAAGGCAGATGGACAGGCCAGCTCTGCTCCCTCTGCACTCAAGCCAGAGTGAATCCTTTTGCCTCTCTGGAATCACAGCTGCTCACTCTGAATGCAGCAGCAATGCTGAGGGTTTCTACCTCCAGGAATCCTCCTCAGCTGTGACAGGGTCAGCTAAAGAAAACCAAAGAAGCCTTAAAACTATTCATGAATCCACATTATGTGCAACTAGGAGTGAAGGTGCTGAAAATGCCTTCAACATTATGAGTGGATGGAATCTGACTGGAACTGGGAATATAACAGTGTAGTCACCCCTCTTCCCATGTCCACAGTGCTGTAGGTCAGGGCTGAATCCTCCGGAGCACACAGGCAGAGGCCCCTGCTCCTCATGTCAAACTCAGCCAGCATAAACCAGAGCTCAAGCCATGGAGCTCAATGACGGCGCTGCTGAGATGGGGAGAAGTTACGTTTGTGTGTTTGTGGGAGGCTATGAGAAATTTTTGCTCAGAGAAGTCTGCCCTAACTTGTCAATATCTCTTCTTCATCACACAGTCCCCCTGTGCCACAAAGCATCAAATGTCCAATGGCAGCTCCCTCAACGAGTTCCTCCTCCTGGCATTCGCGGACACACGGGAGCTGCAGCTCTTGCACTTCTCGCTCTTCCTGGGCATCTACCTGGCTGCCCTCATGGGCAACGGCCTCATCATCACAGCTGTAGCCTGCAACCACCGCCTCCACACCCCCATGTACTTCTTCCTCCTCAACCTCTCCCTCCTCGACCTTGGCACCATCTCCGTCATTGTCCCCAAATCCATGGCCAATTCTCTGAGGGAAACCAGGGCCATTTCCTACTGGGGATGTGTTCTCCAGCTCTTTCTTATTCTCTTTTTCTTTTTGGCTGAATATTCTCTTCTCACAGTCATGGCCTACGACCGCTACGTTGCCATCTGCAAGCCCCTGTACTACGGGAGCATCATGGGCAGCAGAGCTTGTGTCAAAATGGCAGCAGCTGCCTGGGCCAGTGGTTTTCTCAATGCTGTGCTACACACTGCTAAAACATTTTCAGTACCACTCTGCAAAGGCAACAGAGTGGACCAGTTCTTCTGTGACATTCCCGGGATCCTCAAGCTCTCCTGCTCGGATTCCTACCTCAGGGTGTTTTGGGCAGTTGTGATTAGTGTTTGTTTAGGCTTTGGGTGTTTTGTTTTCATTGTGCTGTCCTACGTGCAGATCTTCACTGCTGTGCTGAGGATCCCCTCTGAGCAGGGCAGGCACAAAGCCTTTTCCATGTGCCTCCCTCACCTGGCCGTGGTCTCCCTACTTGTCAGCACTGTAATCTTTGCCACCCTGAAACCTCCCTCCATCTCCTCCCCAGCTCTGGATCTGGTGCTGGCTGTTCTGTACGCAGTGGTGCCTCCAGCAGTGAACCCCCTCATCTACAGCATGAGGAACAAGGAGCTCAAAGACGCACTGAGGAAACTGGTTCAGTAGGTACAACGTCAGCACCAGTAACTCTCCCATGTGCATCTGCTCCTCATTCCCAGGCTATTTGGCAACATAGCTAGGTGTTGCTCATGTCTTTCTTTCCTACTTACTTTTTTCTGTTACATTCTCCTAAAAGAAAACATATTTTGCTTTGTGCCACTTGTGTCACGTGTCACTTTGCAGTGTGTCTTTTGGCGCCGACACTAAGGGAGCTCAGGGGCACAGAGTCAGGCTCAGACAAGCAGAGGCATGGGGAGACCATGGGTCCTGTGTCCACTAGGAGAGCTCAGCTCCTGTGGCCACAGTCAAGGTATTATCTCATACCCCTCTCCTGTGAGGGTGGCAGCCGGCTGTCACCATGGCCTGGTCCCTTCCCTCTACAGCCTTCCAACACTCCAAGCAGAGTGAGAGTGGAAAGGAGGAGAGTTTCGACAAAGTCTGTGGGAACAGACCCTCTGTTCCTCAGAACCATTCCCCCACTGCCACAGCAGGCAATTCCTCACTGCAGCCTTTCAGTGGGGCCTGCAGCTTTCTTGGAGACATGTCCACCAACAGCAGCAGGACTTTCTCTTCTCAGGGCTTTTCTCCTCATTTCCACACTGCCCTGCCTTGCTCTGATGCGTGTGTATGGCCTCAGTGCTCTTGTAACGTCCTGGTGGTAGGTTTGTGCTTCCCTGTGCATTCCTGTGAGCTCAGGCAGGACCAGGCATTGGGTGCATTTAGGCCAGAGCTGGCCTGCACAAGAACATTGCTATAATAAAAGGGGATCCCCTCCATCACGTGCCTGAAGTCTGGCCTTTCTTCAGAAGCTGCAGTCAAAAATATGCCCAAAGCAATGGCACCATAGAAGGGCCTGCTGCTCTGCTTGTGACCTCCATGGGATGCAGGGGACAAGCTCAGAGTCTCCATGTGATGTGTTAGGGACTGAGGGCTGGATCGAGGATTCATCTGCTGGTGACCAGTGCCAGTGGAGCTGGTGAACGGTCTCTGAATTTCCTGCCTGAGGCTGTCCCAGAGGTGACAGTGCTGATGAGAGATGCCCATCCTTCTGGAGGTTAATCTGAGCCCCAGGAGAGCTCAGGGGATCTCCAGGGACAGTGTGTGGTGGGGGTGGGCAGTGAGTGGAGCCTCACAAAGTGAGGGACGGTCCACAGTGGAGTGACCAGAAGGTAGAGCACTAAATGCAGGTATGCATGGGGAAATGAGGGCTCTGCAATTCCCAGAGAGGCAGTGGGGACCCAGGAGGTGCAGGGAAGGGTCACTGGGGAGTGATTCCTGCACCCTCAGAGAAACACCACAGGCTGGAGCTAGTGCACGCCCAGACACATCTCCTGCCATTGCAAATGCCCTGGGGTCACTCTGAGCACTGCCCATGCGCACAGACATGCACCAGCAGTATCAGTCGTGTTTTGCCGTGTCTAGCTGGATCTGCTTCCTGCTGTGACCAGCATGGGCAGGGCCGAGTCAGGAGTCACCCCATGGCCTTATGACTGCGCAGCCACTCACTCTGCAGAGCAGCACTGCCAGTGGAGGGCACTGTGGGGATCACAGGGCAGGGCTGCAGGAACAGAAAGGCTCTCTGGGGAGCAGGGATGTCCCAGGAGAAAAGCAGGGCAGCGTTCAGAGATAGGAAATGAGAAGGAGAAGCAGGTTTCCCTGTGCACCACCTATGGCAGGCAGCTCTGTCCCCAAGGCAGCAGGAGCTGCCAGAGGGGCTGCAGGGCCAGGGCTCTTGTGCTGTGCTGGGCAGCGGGGTGGGCATGGAGGGGCTGCAGGCAGACAGGGAGAGGGATGTGCTGGGCACAAGAGCAGGGGAGAAGAGAATGGCTGGTGTCATTGCAGGGCCTTGTCCCCCTTGCTGGGGAGCTGCTGCCCTTGTCCTTGAGTCGTGCCTGAGTTACACTGTGGACATGCCAAAACCTGGCCCTGCACCTCTCGGGTGCTGACCTGACCCTGTCCCCATCCTGCTGACCTGACTCCCCGTCTCTACCTCGGATCTGCCTCCGCACTACAGTCAAGAAAGCATTGGCAAGGGAAGCTGGGACTGAGCAGATCCCAGAGAAGGCTGTAGGTACAAGAGGTGACCCGATATCCATAGCAGCAGCTCTTGCCTAACAGCCAATTTAAAGGTGTAGGGGGAGCGTTGGATTTGGACCCCTTACGCAGGTCAAAGTGCACAGAAAGTCTTAGCTGGATTAAAAAAGCAAGGACAGCCACCTGGAGTATGATTTTATGATACATAGTTATGACAACAGGTCTTTCTGTGTCACAGAAACACTTGAGTGTTTATGCACCATTTGTGGTGGGGTTCCTGCTACAAAGAGGGTGTTGTCGGGATCAGCAAAAGCAGGGCTGCTCCATGCAGGAAGCGGAGCTGGGAGCCAAGGGTGCTGGGAAGGCAGGCAGGGAAGTGCACCACCGATGAGAGGTCCCATCCTGCAGTGCCCAGAAAAGAGGAGCGGAGCAGGTTTGGGGATGGTAACCGGGATCAGACACAGTCCAGCGATGGCCAGACAAGACTGGAGGGCTCCAAGCAGCCCTGCTTTGTGCGGGAGGTTGGACTGGAGACCTCCAGAGGTCCTTTCCTACCAACGCTCCTCTGTGATTCCATGAATTCTTGCTCCTCAGCCTCTGCTCCGGCATAGCTGGCATAGAGCTGAGAGCACCTAGGGCAGGGCAGAACGAGCCTGGATGGGAGAGTGTCAGGGGGAAGATCCAAAGTTCAACCCTGGCTCAGCCCTGAGTTTTGGAAAATTCCCTCACACACCCCGAGAGGCTCCGTCTGCCTCTTCCCCCTGCCCTGTGCTCCCCTCCCATCAGCCAAAGTGGAGTCCACCATTGCCTGCGGACTCTTTTCCCCATGGGGAGGGGAAGAAGGGCCTTCACCAGCCCCACACTGCCTTTTCCACCCACAGCCTTTGCAGTTGCATGTGCCTGGCTCTGCCCTCTTGCCTTCACCACAGTCACAGCTGCACTGAAGCCCATGAAAATCCCAGTGCTCCTACCCTTGAGCTGACATCCAGCCCCAACCTGGAGCCTGGCTGGCCACACAGGCATCTCCCATCCAGTGCCCTGGCTGTGCAGCTGAGGGCAGGGGTCTTCACCCCAATTTCCCTGCTCCTACCCCTGCTCCTGGCAGCGCTGCTGCTATGCCCATGTCAAAGCCTCCTGCTGCCAGACTGCCCTGGGGCCTGAGGCAGCTCCAGCTCCTTCCAGGGCTGTGCTGGAGCCTTTCAGGAGTGGGCTGAGGTGGGGCTGGCACCAGAGACCTCAGACATGAAAAGGGCTGGGGTATCATTAAATGACTATTAAATGATCCCCCGGAGTCTGGGGGATCTGAGCACCCAGCTCCTGCCCAGCCCAGGCTGTGCCCCACGTGGGTTTTAGCGGACACCATGCTCTGGAATCTGCTGCGGTGTGGTGCAGAAGAGAGGCTGTGCGAGGCTGGCCTTTTCCCTTATGTCAGGATATGGAGATCTGCAGGAGGATGGAGCTGGCCATCGGCCACCCCACAGCTGGGGTGAGCAGCCAGTGCTGGAAAGGGGTGATCTGAGGGGCTTGTCTGGGACAATGGCCCTGGGGCAGCTTCCCCAGTGTGTCCTTGCAACAGAGGGAACAACCTGGCTCTTCTCTCCTGCTCCCTCCATGTCCTGGTGCCTTTCCCAGGAGACCTGTATTTGCCCTGCAAGCACACAGCCATGTGCTCCCACACTGCCGTTCACACCGAGTAGCTGAATGGCAGCATTTTTCCTCTCCCACGACCACGTGTGCCTGTGCCAGGCTCAGGTATTTGGTGTGCATCTTCCAGGGGAAGGCAGCAGGTGGGGGAGGCTGCAAGAGATGGTGAGGATCCAAAGCAGTGGGTTCTGGAGTTGAGGGGATTATCTGCACCTAAGGAGGACCTCAGTGAGGCCATCATTTATAAATACCATCTGACAGGCGAGTAAAGAGTTAACAGGACTGAAGAAGTTTGCCAACTGATATGTGCAAGGCTGTGGAATAGAAGAGTTAACAGGATTAAAGAAGTCTGCCACCTGATAAGGCTGTGGAATTGAAACTGCGCGGACTCCCAGGGAGGGAGGAAGCTACACGGCAGTGTTGCGGTCTTGCCTTGCTAGCAGGGTCCTCCCAAGCAGACAAACAGTCCTGTGATTGTGAAACTCGCAGAGGTCAGCAAAAGCAGTGTTTGCCCAGAGCCCCAGCCGTATAAAGAGAGACTTGGCAGCTGTGAGAGTTTGAGCAGGGATGGGAACGTGACCTGATCATCCTCTCCGGCTGGACCGTATTTCCCCCCCACACACACCCCTTTTCCTGGGATGCTGGGTTAAGGTGACTCCTCGAGGTTGAGAGTCCTCTCACTAGGAGAGTGAACAAGCTAGCTTTCAAGTCGGGATAAGCAGTGCTTCCAATTAATAGTGCAGTAACCGACGGTTTGGGGTTATCCTTTCTAAATTAGTAATCTCATTATTTTAATGGATATTACTAATCCAAGAGCTTGCGTGAGAAAATAAACATGTTTTTAATTACGTTACTGTCTCAGTCATTACTATTGAACCTTCATAGCGTGACAGTGCTGTCCTATGTGCAGATCTTCACAGCTGGGCTGAGGATCCCCTCTGAGCAGGGCAGGCACAAAGCCTTTTCCATGTGCCTGCCTCACCTGGCCATGGTCTCCCTGTTTATCAGCACTGTCATCTTTGCCTACCTGAAGCCCCCCTCCCTCTCCTCCCCAGCTCTGGATCTGGTGCTGGCTGTTCTGTACACGGTGCTGCCTCCAACAGTGAACCCTCTCATCTACAGCATGAGGAACAAGGAGCTCCAGGATGCAGTGAGGAAACTGATTCAGCTGGTACTAGTTCAGCAGCAACGATCTGCCCATCTCTCCGCACAAGCAATTCCCAGTTTATCTCCAGCAACTCTTGTACTTTGGGCGTCTTCCCTGTGATAGCCATGTTTGTACACAAATGTTTGAATTCCTCCCACTTCTCCAGAGGCGCAAAGCCCATCCATCTGACCCAGGGACCTTCTGTAAATCTGCTGATCACTGTGTCAGAGCTGGCCTCCCAAGCAGCACCACTGTAATAAAAGGGGATCTCCTTAGTACTGTGCCTGAAGGTTGGGCTCTTCTTCCCAAGCTGGAGCCAAGAATGCGCTCAGGGAATTGCCCCCAAAAAGGCCCTGTTGCCGTGCCTAGGTTTTCCATGGGCTAAGGGGCATCAGCTCTTTTGGGTGATGTGTGAGGGAACGAGGGCTGGATTCAGCTGTCACTTGTGGGTGCCCGGTGCCCCTGGAGAGGGTGAGTGGTCAAGAGGTTTCTGTCGGGGGCTGTCGCACCTATTAGAGGGCTGGTGATGGATGCCCATCCTTCTGGAAGGGAGTATGGCACCACCAGAAGAGCACAGGGGATCTCCAAGGACAGCACATTCCTGGACGGGCAGTGAGTGGAGTCTCCCAAAACCAAGTGGAGTCACCCAAAGCAAAAGGCTAAACCAAGGAATGCACCAAATCAGGGCTCTGCAATCTCAGGAGAGGCAGTGGGCTGGGTCTATGCCACCCCTGAGCCCTTGGAAATGCCCTGTGATTGCTCCAAGCATCCTCCACAGCCACAGACCCTGGGGAGGGCGTTGTCAGGTGCAGTGATGCTGGTCCAGCTGGGCCTGCCCTGACCAGCATGGCCAGTGCAGAGTCACCCCAATGCCAGCTCACCATGCAGAGCAGCACTGCCAGCCCAGGACCCTGCGGGGAGCACAGGGGAGGGGTGCAGGAATGGCCAGCGAGGCCAGCATGGACACACTGATCTGGGGAAAGGCCCTCTGGGGAGCAGGGACGCCTCCGGAGAAGAGCAAAGGAGCAATTGTGTGCTTGTGGGGAGGAATAAATGAAAACCTGTTTCTGTGTGTGTCAGCTCATGGCAGGCTGCTCTGTCACTGGAGCTGCGTGAGGAGCCCCGGGGCCAGGAAGCTTATGCTGTGCTGGGCAGAGGGGCTGCCCAGAGGGGCTGCAGGCAGCCAGGGTTAAGGATCTGCTGGTCATGAGAGCAGTGGAGACATGGAATGAGTGGCCTCCATTTCCTTGAGCCATTGCTGGCTCCTAGCCCGGGGGCTGATGGGGAGGCTGACACCCCTCTCTGCCCCCCAGGACCTGCTGTGCCCTTCAGAGGGGCTGGGGCTGTGGGGTGAGTGCCCAGAGCTCTGCAGCCCCCTGTGGCAGGCACTGCTGTGGGGCCACCTCCAGCCTGGACTGCTCTGCTGGGTGGTGTGGGGAGAGGGCAGGGGAGGTGAGGAGAGCTGGGGAGGGGCTGGGCTTGGCTGGAAAGGGCCTGGGAGAGGAAAAATGCCAGCAGGCAGCTACTGTGCGTGAACGGCAGTGTGGGAGCACATGGCCATGTGCTTGCAGGGCAAATGCAGGTCTCCTGGGAAAGGCACCAGGACATGGAGGGTGCAGGAGAGAAGAGCCCAGGTTGTTCCCTGTGTTGCATGGACACACTGGGGAAGCTGCCCCATGGCCATCGTCCCGCACCAGCCCCTCACATCACCCCTTTCCAGCACTGGCTGCTCACCCCAGCTATAGGGTGCTCCATGGCCAGCTCCGTCCTCCTCCAGGTCTCCGTATCCAGACACAGGAGAAAAGGCCAGCCTTGCACGGCCTCTCTTCTGCACCACACCCCAGCACACCCCACAGCACGGCTGTCTGCTAACATCCCCATAACTGGGAGGCCTCAGGCAGAGCTTCCCCTGGAAAGCTGAGGCAAAAAAGATATTTAATATCCCAGCCCTTTCCATGTCCAAGGTGTCTGGTGCCAGCTGCACCTGAGCTCTGGCTTTCCTCACTCCATCCCTGTGTGCACAGATAAGGTCTCGATGCTCCCCCTGGGCAGCCCGTCTCCCTTCTACCCTTGTGCACTTCCACCCCAGCACCCTGAGCACTGGTGCTGCTGCCAGGGCAGAGGTGGAGGATCACCCGGAGGCGTTCCTCAGAGAGGTCCACAGGGAAAAGCTGTGCCCAGCCCCAGCCTCAGATCCAGCCCCAGCGTGGCAGAGGGGAGCTGCCCTCACCCCAGCAACCCTGGCAGTGCCAGACCCACCTCAGCCCACTCCTGAATGGCTCCAGCACAGCCCTCGAGGGAGCTGGAGCTGCCTCTCCTCACTGTGCATCGTAAAGTCTGACCCAAGTGGCTGCCCTCACTTTTTCATCCAGCTAAGACTCCGTGTGCAGCGTTAGCTGAGTAGGGGTCCAAAGCTGAAACTCTCCTTACTCCTTTACATTGGCTGGCAGGCAAGCACTGTTGTGGATATATGGTCATCTTCTGCACCTAAAATCCGCTCTGGGTGCTGCTTGGGTCCCAGCATCCCTTTCTAAGGCTTTCTTGACTGCAGTGTGCAGGCAGGTCCAAGGTCGAGACGGGAGTCAGGTCAGCAGGATGGGGACAGGGACAAGTCCGGACATGGGAGGTGCAGGGCCAGGCACAGGCATGTCCACAGCATAACTCAGGCAAGGCTCCAGCCTGTGATTCTTCCCTGAGGGTGCAGGAATCACTCTCCAGTGCCCCTTCCCTGCGCCTCCTGGCTCCCCACTGCCTTTTCTGAGACTGCAGAGCCCTTGTTTCCCCATGCGTACCTGGATTTAGTGTTCTACCTTCTGGTTACTCCACTGTGGACCGTCCCTCATTTTATGAGGCTCCACTCACTGCCCACACCAGGCACACGCTGTCCCTGGAGATCCCCTGAGCTCTCCTGGGGGCTCAGATTCCCCTCCAGAAGCATGGGCATCTGTCATCAGCACTGTCACCTGTGGGACAGCCTTGGGCAGGAAATTCAGAGACCATTCACCAGCTCCACTGCCACTGGTCACCAAAAAAAGAATTCTTGATCTGTAAGGGATCAATAGGCCCACAGACTTCATCCAGAGTCTCCTCCTTTCCACTCTCACTCTCCTTGGAGTGTTGGAGCTCTGTAGAGGGAATGGATTAGGCCATGGTGACAGCCGGCTGCCACCCTCACAGGAGAGGGGTGTGAGATCACAGCCTGACTGTGGCCACAGGAGCTGAGCTCTCCTAACAGACACGGGACCCATGGTCTGCACATGGCTGTACTTGTCAGAGCCTGACTCTGTGCCCCTGAGCTCCCTTGGTGTCTGCACCAAAAGACACACTGCAAAGGGAAACTCTCCTCATTGCACTGGGGGCATCCAAGGAGCTCAGACTAGTGGGCTCGGAGGTTCTCCCATCTCTGCTGATGAAGGCAGAAGCATGGCTTCCTGCTTCAACACGGTCTCTCGATCAGATTCAAATGAGAGATTCCTGAGGACAAGTGGCATGAAGCAAAATATTTATTTCTTTAGGAGAATGTAACAGAGAAAAATAAGTATGAAAGAAAGACATGAGCAACACCTAGCTATGTTGCCAAATACCCTGGGAATGAGGAGCAGATGCACATGGGAGAGTTATTGGTGCTGACATTGTACCTACTGAACCAGTTTCCTCAGCGCGTTTTTGAGCTCCTTGTTCCTCATGCTGTAGATGAGAGGGTTCACTGCTGGAGGAACCACTGCGTACAGAACAGCCAGCACCAGGTCCAGAGCTGGCGAGGAGAGAGAGGGGGGCTTCATGGCAGAAAATATTACAGTGCTGAAAAACAGGGAGACCACGGCCAGGTGAGGCAGGCACATGGAAAAGGCTTTGTGCCGGCCCTGCTCAGAGGGGATCCTCAGCACAGCAGTGAAGATCTGCACGTAGGACAGCACAATGAAAATGAAACACCCAAAGCCTAAACAAACACTAATTAAAACTGCCCAAACCACCCTGAGGTAGGAGAATGAGCAGGAGAGCTTGAGGACCCCAGGAACGTCACAGAAGAACTGGTCCACGATATTGCCTTTGCAGAATGGCATTGAAAATGTTTTAGCAGTGTGCATCACAGCACTGAGAAAACCACTTCCCCAGGCAGCTGCTGCCATTTTGACACAAGCTCTGCCACCCATGATGCTCCCGTAGTGCAGGGGTTTGCAGATGGCAACAAAGTGGTCGTAGGCCATGACAGTGAGAAGATAATACTCAGCCAAAAGGAAAAACATAATGAAAAAGAGCTGGACAACACATCCCAAGTAGGAAATGGCCCTGGTATCCCACAGGGAATTGGCCATGGATTTGGGGACAATGATGGAGATGGTGCCGAGGTCCAAAACAGAGAGGTTGAGGAGGAAAAAGTACATGGGGGTGTGGAGGTGGTGGTCGCAGGTTACAGCTGTGATGATGAGGCCGTTGCCCAGGAGAGCAGCCAGGTAGATGCCCAGGAAGAGTGAGAAGTGCAAGAGCTGCATCTCCCGCGTGTCCGCAAATGCCAGGAGAAGGAACTCGTTGAGGGAGCTGCTGTTTGACATTTGATCCTTTGGGGCACAGGTAGACTGTCCAAGGAAGAAGAGACATTGACAAGTTAGGACAGACTTCTCTCAGCAAAATTTTCTCATAACCTCCCCCAAACACATGCACTACTTCTCCCCATCTCAGCAGTGCCGTCATTGAGCTCCACTGCTTGAGCTCTGGTTTGTGCTGGATGAGTTTGCCGTGAGGAACAAGGGCCTCTGCATGTGGGCTCCAGAGGAGTCAGCCCTGACCTACAGCACTGCGGACATAGAAACAGGGGTGATTAAACTGTTATATTCCCAGTTCCAGTCAGATTTCATCCACTCATAATGCTGAAGGGATTTTCAGCACCTTCACTCCCACTTCTAAATAATGTGGGTTCATGAATAGTTTTAAGGTTTCTTTTGTTTTCTTTAGCTGACCCAGTCACACGGGAGGAGGATTTTTGGAGGTAGAAACCCTTAGCATTGCTGCTGCACTCAGAGTGAGCAGCTGTGATTCTGGAGAGGCAAAAGGATTCTCTCTGGCTTTAGTGCAGAGGGAGCAGAGCTGGCCTGTCCAACTGCCTTGTTCCCAGCTGCCCTGTGCTCGCACCACGGAGGTGGAGGACAGTTGCACTTGTGTTACCCGAAAAAGAAATGACACCACGGAGAGCAGAGGAATGCACTTGCAAAGTGCCCATCAGCACTCTTTCTGAGGGGATGTGAGGCAGGTCTCAGCCGTTTCCTTCTAGACAGCAACACATCAGGCTCCTTCCAGCTGCCCACATCCAGCCACCCAGCAGCATGTCTCAGCGTGGCAACAGGATCTAGGTGGCTTCTCCATGGAGCACCTAGATAACACACAGCTGCAATGGGAGAGCTGTGTCCTTGTAGAGGGCAGCTTGCAGCCCAGCCAGACACCTCAGGGAAATGGGGAACATCCTAAGGATGGGGTGTCCTGACAAGAGACCTGGCTCATTCCCAGACCCCCCACTGTATTGCTCAGAGCCCCACAGGCTATAGGGGCACTGGAGCACCTCATTGTCAAGGACACGTCTGCATGCCAGGACCCACAAATTCGGTGTCTGAACTGCATCAGAAAGCCCCCTGCCCAGAGAATCCAAGGGGAAGGACAAAGGCAGCATGGGCAGGTGGGAAACATGGAGCAATACCATGATACTTGTGTGGAGGGAGGCAGGGCCAGGGAGGGACAGAGGGGCACTCAGGAGTGTGTCCTCTCCTGGATGTCCAGCTGTTGAGGAAATGACTCCTGTCCTGGACCCCACAGCCTTGAGAGCAGAGGGCTGTGCTGGCTGGGAGAGGAGAGGAGGCCTTGGAGTTGGCAGTTTCCTCTCACACTTTGAGCATGACTCTGCTGCCTGGAGACGTCCCTGAGAGGAGCTAATTCTCTGTCCCCACGTCTCTCCCCTGCCAGTGCTCGCAGACCCCATCCCACCCACTGGGTGCTAAGCTCTGCCCTGCAGAAACCTCCCAGGTGCAGGACACTGCCCAAGAGCACCTTCTTTTTTGCAGGTGCTAAGGAGCAGGTGAGAGAAACCTTGCTGAGGCTGGAAAGGTGATGCTGACTCTGTCCTTAGGCTGAGGGGTGGATGAAGGCATTTGCTGAGTCCCTCCCAGAACTGATCCTCTCTCAGTGTCACTGTTTTGGAGCCTCAGTCCCCTGTCTGAGCCTGACATATCCAATCCCATTTCACCAATCCCAAAGAGAATAAAAATGAAAGCACAGACTCATGACAGCTCCTTCCCTTTCATATTATCCCTGCCCTGACCTTCCTTTTGGAAAGGCCCCTCCAGAAATGTCCTGGGAGTGAGCTGGAGCTCTCGGCAGCCCTGACCCACGCAGCATCCTCCTGAGAGAAGGCTCAGCCTACCCTGATGGGGGTCTTCTCCCACCCAGAGCTTCTCCCTGCAGCGCTGTGGGGAGCTCCCCGGACAGGCTGAGTGTGGCAGAGTCACTACTCTGGGCGCACAGCACCCTGCAGGACAGGTACACTGCTGTGAATTACAGCCCTGGGCAGACTTGTCTGCACACCCAGTCTTCATACCCGTTCAGCGTCCCTGGCAGAAGGTAGCAGGATGCCCAGTAGCATTGTCCTGCAGCCAGAGACTTACCGTGTCAATGACTGTGAAGATTTCTCCCACAAGGAGCTCTCCTCTGGCCTCCCACTCCACACTGCATTTCTTTTCTCTCTGCCTTGTCTCATCTTCTGGCAGCAATTGCAGGCAGTGCCCAGAGCCCTGCTGCTTTTTGCAGAGGAGCTGCTCATGGACACAGCTATCTCTGGGCAGTGCTGCCAGGTTGCCATGAGCTCCCTCCATCCCCAGAGCCTGGCCCTGCTCAGGAGCAGAGGCCCAGCTGAAGGCATGAATTTCTCTGTCCCTTGGGCTCCCTCCTCCTGGGAGATGTTCACTGAGGTAGACTAAAATAATCATCTATTGTCCTTTTCTAAAGAGTGCGGAGAGACTGATTCCAGCAGTACAATTTGTCTTATCAGAGAAAGGTGTCTTATCTATGAAAGGTGGAAACATCCCAATCAGGAAGGCCCTCTTCCCATCTCTTAACGAGGCAGGACACCTCGACAGGGACAAGAATAGAGTTTGTTCTCCCATGGTTTGGGTATTGCTTCAGATGAGTCAGTTTGGGTTTCTCAGGCTGCTTTAGAAGGCCCTGGGATGCAGTGAGATTCAGATCCTTCCCATGAGCTCCACAAAAAACACACGGGAAGTGGGAGTCCCCTTGCCCAGGAAGAAGTGAGCACAGCATGGATGTCTGCATGCAAGATCTTGGTCTATGCTGCCATTATAATCACTGGAGATGGAGGGTGGGAGTCAGTTTTGCACACACAAACACCTGGTGACATTGGAAGAGACAGAGGTGCTCGAAGGCATGTGCCAGTGCGTGTTTGCTATGATGGAGCAAGTGTGAGACCTTCATCCTTCTGGAGCATTAGTTGGGGGCCAGTCGAGGAATTGCCTTGGCCACCTGAAAAGATACTAGATGCCCACTGCTACCAGAGCTCCACTCGCCAGGAAGCTGAGACACATGCAGATCCCAACACTGTAAACTGTTGATGTCATCCAGTGCAGGCACTTGATTCAGTGACACAGAAAACGGCCTGCAGGGCCATGTCAGATGCCTGGGGTGTCCAGCACAACCACATGTCTCTAGCAGATACACCATGGGACCTCTAGGAAAACCATGCCCTTTTGAAGTGTTTGCTGGGCAAGTGCCCTAGGGCAACTCAGGTTTCCTACCAATGCCCAAATGAGTGGATCCCACCACTGCCTTTAGGCCAAGTCCTTCTGATCTACAGCCAAGCGTGCTTCACAAATGGGAGAGGCACATCACAGCAAGGTCACTGCTCTAGTCTCTGTACCCTTAAAACCTTCTAGCTTTCCTCCCCCTGAACCCCTTCTCACCCCCAGATGATATGAACAGGGACTGGGCTAATGATGACCTCAGGGTGCCTGGATCACAGGCTGTCCAGGCCTAGGGACTTCTTCACTGGCACCTTGTCCTTCCTGAAGATCAATTCACCTCTGTCACAGGCCCCAAGGTGCTACAAATCAGCTCAGGCAGCTAATCCCTCTCCCGACAGGACTGCACAGCCCACTTCTGTTTCTCCCTGGCCTTGGGCACTGCAGGCTTTGCTCTCCTAGTGGGAACCTCCTTTCACCATTACATTGCCACCTGCTATCTATGCCAGCATGGCTCTGCTCTGAAGTGGGGCCTTTGCACACATGGTGTCCTTGGCCCTTGCTAGCAGGTTTCACCATTACAAATCTGTTCTCTGTGCCACAGCTGAGGCTCTGCAACCCCAATATACACAAGTGAATGCAGCCTGGGGAACAGAGAGGAGCAGATGGAGATGCACAAGCTGTCACAGGACTGAAACATGGTTGAAATAACTGAGATGCAGTGGGACCGCTAGCATGACTGGAGGGCTGTGATGGCAGAGTACAAGCCCTGCAGGCAAGACAGTTAGGGAAGATGAGCAGGGGGATGCCCTTTGTGTGAAGGGACAGCTCAGATGCATGGAGCTCTTGCATGGGATGGACAAGGGTTTGGGTGAGAGCTTCTGCATGAGCATCAGAGTAAAGATGACGCTGTGATGGGAGTTACAAAGCACCTGATGAGGGTGAGGAGGTGGATGCAGTCTCCTTCAAGCAACCTGAGGAAGTCAGTGGGTCACAGGGCCTGGTTCTGATGGGGGGACTTTAATCTCCCCGATATTCATTGGAAAGGCAAACAGCAGGGTGCAAGCAGTCCGGGAGATCTCTGGAGGCTGTCAGGGACAGCTTCTAAGCACAGCTCCCTGAAGGGCCAGTAAGGGCGACGCTCGCCTGGATCTGGTACTCACACATAAGGAAGAACTGATGAGGGCTGTGATCATCTGTAGAAACCTTGGCTGCAGTGACTATGGAACAGTGGAGTCCTAGGTTGTGAGGGCAGTGAGGAAGGACAACGGTAATGTACAGACTCCAGCCTTCAAAGGAGGAAACTTTGTTCTCCTCAGGGGACTGGTGGGGGATCCCACTGGAGGCAGCTCTGAAGGGCAATGGAGCTTAGGAAAGCCAGCAGGTCTTTAAAGACAGCGGCCACCAAGCACAAGGATGGTCCGTACTGATACTCATTAAAACTAGGAGACATTTGGTGAGATGGGCTTGGCTAAACAGGACCCTCTTGTCCACCAAAGTAGGGATGTTGAAACCAAAGCTCCCAGAGGGTAGACACTTTCAGGGATCCTCAAGGGCACAAAGAAGAGCTGCTACTACTCTGCTAACAGAGAAAGAATAAGCAAGGAACACCTGGGCTCACTGCTGAATGGGCCAGGGGCTCTAGTAATGGCAGATGCAGATAGGTCTGAGGAGCTCAGTTCCGCCTTCTTGGCTTCATTCTTCACCAACACGATCTCCTGGGCTGTTGTGCCTCGAGTCAGGGCTCCAGAGGAGAAAAAGAGCCAGCAGGGGATGCGGGTTGAGTGAGGGATGACTTGCAAGAACTCAACCCCTACAAGTCAGTGCGATTGCAACAGCTGCATGCAAGGACATTGAGAGAGCTGTCCGCTGTCATAGCAAGGCCACCCTCTCTCATCTTCGAAAGGTCGTGGAGGTGGAGTGAGGTCCCAACAACTGCAGAAAAGCAAATGTTACATCCATCTTCAAAAAAGGCCCAGAGGGCAACCCAGGGAACTACAGGCCATTCAGCCCCAATTGGTTGAGGAGTGTGTCATGGAGTGAGTCCACTCATTTCTGGGCACGTGAGGGAGAAGAAGGTGATAGGGAAGAGTCAGCATGGATTTACCCAGGGTAAATTGTGCTTCACCAACCTGATTGCCTTCTAGGATTGAATAGCTCTATTTGCTGTTGGAGAGCAGAAAATGTCTTTCAACTTGATTTGAGCAAGGTGTTTGACACTGTCTCCCACAATATTCTTGTGGAATACAATTTAGAAATGTACCGCCTAGATGGGTGGACAGCCATCTGGCTAAAGAACTTGTTGGATGATCAGGTTCAGAGGGCGGTGGTGAATGCGTAGTGCTTTTCCTGGAGGCCAGGGAGAAGTGGAGCACCCAAGGGTCTCTCCAGGAACTTGTCCTGTCCAACAACTTAATTAGTGACATGGAAGAGGCAATACTCAAGATGCTTGTTGAGGACCCCAAACTGCAGGGGGGCCCAGCCATATGCTTGAGGGCTGCCACTGAGAGGGACCTAGACAGGCAGGAGGAATGGGCTGTCAGGAACCTCATGAAATTCAACAAGGACAAGTGCCGGGTCTTGCACCTGCAATAAACCAACACCCCACAGTGTTACAGGCTGGGGCCTGAGTGTCTGGGCAGCGGCTCTGTGGAAAAGGACCTGAGGGTGCTGGGGGACAGGAGACAAACCATGAGCCAGCAGCATTCCCTGGCAGCAAAGAAGGCCAGAAGCATTGTGGGCTGTATGACCAGGAGCACAGCCAGGAGGCCAAGGGAAATGGTGATCGCCTTCTAGTCAGTGTTCATTAGACCACATCTAGAATGCTGCATCCAGGTTTGGGTTCCCAGAACAAGAAAGAGGTTGCTAACTGGGAGTGAATTTGGCCGAGGGCCCTCACAACAGTTGGGGAGCTGGAGCACTTGCTCTGTGAAGAAGTATTGGAACTTGCGGCCCAGAGAGGCTGTGCAGTCTCCTCCCTTGAAGGATTCCAAGAACAGATTGGATGAAGCCCAGAGTAACCTGGTCTGACCCCACAGCTGACCCTGCTGTGAGCAAGCAGATTGGGCTGGAGACCTCCTGCAGTCTCTTCTACCCTGAAGGAGTCCATGATTCTTCCCACTCTCAATCTTCTCTTGTGGATGTCAGGGAAAGCATGCAGGTGCCCTGTGACAGTGGAAGCAGGCCAGCTTTCTTGTCCTCCTCCAGCCAGAATTGTTCAGATGCAGGGCTTCTTGGCAGGAATCCCCAAAACAGCCCTGATCAATCCTTTGCTTCACTTTTAATTTTCTTTTTTTTTTCCTTCCCCCCTTCTAAGTTTGTCTCTTTTACCATCCTGTTCCCTTCCCATACAGTCAGCCCACCGCTGCCTACCCTTAACCCATTGGCACTGTTTTTGTTTGTTTGTTTGTTTTTGTCTTGTTTTGACACAGAGGAGCTTCAGTCCTGAAGGATCTTGAGAAACTTGGGTGATTCACACAACAGATCCCTTATGAAGATTTACAAGAGAAGCATCAAGTCCTGTGCCTAGGTGGGAATAACCCCATTCATGAGGCAAGGTTGAGGGACCTGGCCTTCTTTATGCTTCTGAAGTGGAGGCAAAGGGCAGTAGAGTAGGAGCCTGTGACTGCTTGAAGGGGGGTTTCAGAGACGATGAAGTTTCTCCTGGTAGTGGGAAAGAGCATGAGAAGGAGGAAAAGCCACAAAGAGCAGCTTGTGGGGTTTAGCTGTGACATTAGGAAAAGCAAATGTCACTCGAAGGGTAGTGCTGTGGTGCTAGAGGTCACCCAGAGGGAGTCTGTGTTCAGCCCCTGGCTTGGTGTTTCAAGGGAAAGCAAGTGTGGACAGGAAGACATCAGGAGAGGTGGAGAGATCCTGGGGTGAGAGCGAGCTAGGGAAGCAGGAGGGTGTGTACAGTCTGCAGGGAAACAGGCACAGGCGTGGGAAAGGACAGGACACCTGTGGTGGAGATGGCCAAGGGCAATGCCAAGGCTGAAAGCTCCCAACACAGTTAGGTCTTTGTCCTCTTGGCTATGGCTGGTGTCTCTGCCACCAAGGCCCATGTGAAGACTCCATTCCTTAAAGCACTGTGGCCTTGCTGCCTCCTTTTCCCTTGGGAGCCCAGGAGGTGCTGTATAATGGTCCTGAATCAGCATTGTGCATCGCCACCTGCACACTGCCCCCAGGAAGAGCCCTGAGCAATGTGTGATGGAAAGCATCACCCTTCCCAGAAGCTGGCTGTCAGTGCCTGGTCACTCTGCTTGATAACACACATCAAGGTTCACTCGGCATCACAGCCACCTGCACATTGCCTTTGCCTACCTGCAATCAGGGCCTCCAACTTTCTGCTCTAATCAGCCCCTGGGGAGCCTTTGTTGGTAATGGCCCTCAGTGGGACCTGTTAATGCTCCAAGAAACTTGGGATTTTCTTCTGACTTTAACTTCTTGAGAAGTTGCTTCAGCTCCTTCTCAGCATCGGAGGTTCATGGACTCAACACCAAATACACCCGAGGGGTCATTAAAATGCAAAACCCCCTAAGGAGCCATGCCTCTCCCCATAATTTTCTTCAGCTCTTCAATTCTTCTGTTGTGGCTAATTGGAGAGGTTTCAGGAGTGTTTTGAAATTAGGCAGATTTCAATGAGCACCTGAAAAAGAACGATGTCTGCTTCTTAAGCTTTCTTGATTCTTGACTTTTCAGAATAAGTCATACCCACATTCCCCAATTCATAATGACCCACAGTGTCTCCTAATGAAGTCGGGACATGTCGGAAAAACAGTATTTTTGATAGGAGACATGTACGGACAACCTTCCTCCCCACCTCCCCAGCCCTGCTATTTCTCTCATCAGCCACTGGGGAGTTAGATCACTCTTGTTCAAATCTAATCTTTTTCCACTCAAGCCTGTAGCTGAAAGTTATAGCTCATGTGCACCAATTCCCACCTGCTTTCCTTCAAGAACTAGCTGCAAACAGACACAGACAATTTCTCTTAGTTGCAAGCAATCAACAATAAAATTTGGAACAGTTGAATAAAAGATACAAGACACTCCTCAACTATATGTCAAGTCCAAGCAGTCTCCAGTGAGGTCCACTGCCCACAAGACGTAACCTTCCTTGAAATGTTTTTCACAGATAGATAGGAAAGGATAGACAAGAAACAGAACAAAGGAGCTGGCTAAAGAGACAAGGAGATTACTGAAAGACGAGGCAAGCTTCAGACTGCCAGCAGCTCAGAGCAGCAACTGGAGAGTTGAGATGTACCTGAATGGTAAAGAGCAAGGGGAGGAGGAAGACTGGGAAACTACGGAAAGTACAAATGCCCATACAGTCTGATTCAAATATGACTTTAGAAATGATTAATCAGGGCATGTGGAAATATGTGAGAGATTACTGAGATTGCATCCACAGCCTAATAGACAGAGCAGTGGAAACACAAGGTCAAGGGCAGATCGATATTTCTTCTCCTGAGATTAATACCCTTCCTGGAGATTTCCACTCTTTCATCATAGCAAAACATTGACATTAAAGTTAGCCGAGCATTGGAGGTGATGAAAGTGTGCTCATATTTTTGAAATGTTGAAAACAGTTCTTCACCTTTCCAGGCAGAGCTCAGGTGTCCAACCACAAGCACCCAGGGGCACTTGGAGAGGCCCCGGTGTCTCTGAGGCACCTGCCTGGGCCTGGCAGCTCGCACAGGGGACCTGTGGGAGACCAGAGCCCCTCGGAGCTGCAGAGGGAGGCTGAGCAGAGGGGACCAGGGCACCTGCAATGGCACCAGCTGTCCATGACCCTGTGACTGCATCCCACCCCAGTTCTGAAAATCACTTTCCTTTTCACACAAAAAGATAATGCATAATCTCCCCAGAACACTAATGTACTAAAACAGAACAAATCAAGAAAGACAATAAGAACACACAAAAAATTAATAGCTGGAAAGTATGACAAAACATTTCCTTGCTCTCAATCTTTGTCATAATTTCTTTCTTCTTTCATTTTTAATCTCGTTTTTGAACCTTTTCTGTTATAATCAGGCCTACACCACTAAACAGGATATTGCTGTGTCTCACACAGAGCCCGTTGCTCAGAAGACCACCCCCTGCCCATGGATGTCCATGCCACTCCTCACACTTTGCACAGAGCACGTCTCACTCTGAGGTGTCGGGCTCTCTTGACTGGTGAGGAAAGCAGGGTGACCAGCTTCAAGGACATGGTCTGTTTTTGCATGGCCTAATTTGCACAAATCTCAACATGCCCATGTTAAAGGAATGCTTCAAAGGACTCTCTAAAAACTCTTCAATGCAGTAATTGACAAAAAAATCCTCATTTCCAAAACTTCACACGGTTTTTACCATTGCCAAATATTTCTTTCTTTATTATTAATTGGCAGCGCCATGTTCATACATTAGAGTAACTATTCTGTCTATGCGAGCATAAACATATATAGAGAGAGATACATTATTCATGAAAATACATTTGCTGGCAATCCTCTGCATGGAGAAACTTTGTTCTGAGGAACTACTTCATTTAAATGGACATGTTTCAGATCTCTTCTTCTGCCTCTCTCTCCTTTCTTCTTCCTCTGCCTCTTCTCTCTTTACAGAGCTCTCCAGGGAACGATGCACTGAATCACAGCCCTTAGGGTGGTGGAGACCTCTGGACATCATCTAGTCCCAGCCCCCCTGGTCAATACAGAGAGAACTAGATGAGGTTGCCCAGGGCCTCCCCCCAGTCATGCATTGACCACAAAGGTGCTGAGAGTGCGCTCCATCCACTGTGCAGGCCATTCACCAAGATGTTAAATAGTCCTGCCCCACGTGTTGATCACTGAGGGATGCTGCTAGTAACCGTCTGCCACTTGGAACTTGTACCACTGATCACAGCGTTTCAGCCTGATGGTCCAGCCAATCTTCCACCTTCCCCATGGTCCATTGATCCAGGGCAGATCTCAACAATTTGCCTCTAAGGAGACTCTGGGGGACTGTGTGAAAGGCCTTGATGAAGTGAAGCTTCACAAAATCCCCTGCTTTCCCCTTGTGCACAAAGCCATTCATCTGATGGTAGAAGGCAATGCGTTGGTTGGCCATGGTTTCCATTTCCCCTTGGTCAACCCATGCTGCCTCTCCCAGGCCTTCTCCTTCATAGGCTTGGAGATGGTTTCCAGGAGGATTTGCTCCATCACCTTCCCAGGGACTGAGATGAAGCTGACCAGCCTGTTGTTGCCCAGCTCCTCCCTCTTGTCCTTCTGGAAAATGGGTGCAATGTCTGCCTTTTCCCAGTCATCAGGAACCTCCCTGATTACCCTGACCTTTAAAAGATGACCAACAGCAGGGTTGGAATGACTCCGAACACCTCTCCCTGCACCCTGGGGTGCTTCCCGTCTGGTCCCATGGACTTGTGTGTGCCCACTGGGCAAAGTTCCTCCCCAGCTGCATCTTCCTCTGCCATGGGTGAGGCTTTGCTAACACAGAAGCTGCCAAATGACTTGGGGGCCAGGGAGGCCTGGCAGTAGACAATACCAGTAAAAGACAAGGTAATAGAGGCAATGAGCTACTCAGCCTTTCCCCTGTCTTTCTTACTCTGTCCCCTGCCCCACCGTGCAGGGAGACCACACTTTCCTTGGCTGCCTGCCTTGTGCTGCCCATGTACTTACAGAAGCCCTTCTGCTTGCCCTCCCCATCCCTTCCTAGTTCCAGCTCCAGCTCCAGCTCCAGCTGAGCTTTGGCTTGCCTAACTCCATCCCTCCCACCACAGGCAATGGCTGTGTCTTCTTCCTGGGTAGCCCATTGCCCTTCCAACCCTCTGTGCACTTCCTTCTGCCTTTTCAAGTCCTAAATCACAAAGTCCCTGCTCATCCACGCCAGCCTCAGGCCAGGCCCTGATGGACTTCCCTGCAGACTAGAGTGTTCCTGTGCTTTGAGGACATTGTCCCTGATGATCCAAGAGAGCTCCATGGCTCCTTTGCCCTCCAGGACAGTCACCTGTGGGATCCTGACAAGCAGATCCTGAACAAGATGAAATCCTCTCTGCTGCAGTCCAGCGTGGTGATTCTGTCATTCCTCCTACCTCTCCACCATCTCATGGTCACCGCAGTGACTGCCAGCCTCCACATTCACATCCCCATCCAGGCTGAGCTTCAGGCAAGAAAGAAAGGGCAGGATGGCACCATCTACTTAGAGGCACAAACCACAGAGGTGGAGAACTCACCCTGCAGAAAAGCCTGCATTTCTGCCCTCACCACTGAGAGGATCCGGGCAATGGACTTCTATGTGGTGAAAGGTGGATGCAAAGAAGTTCGGGGTAATGTAGCTATGCCCGAGGCAGCGCCTCCCAGGCTGCCGTTATAGTCAACAAGGAAGAAGGAGGAGGTGTTCACCACCTTCTTTTGCATGGTCTCATAAAGCACAAATGATTCCTGTCCCAGAGACATTTGCTCTGTGCTTGAAATGAGGCCTGAGGTCATAGGCTTTTAGGATAATTCAGGCTGTAGGGACCACAGGAGGCCTGTAGAGCAACCAGCTGCTCAAAGCAGGGTCAGAAACCAAAAAAAATGTCCCTGCCAAAGAATATCTGGGGTAACAGAGCAGGAGAAGACAGCAGAGGGTTGACAGGGTGGTATAAGTCCCATGGACAAAAGGCTTTCCTTTTTCACTTTCTCCAGAGAATTAAACCCTCAGCTCTCCAGAGGGAAGAACCTGGGACAGTAACTTTGCCACTAACATGGAGGCAGAGAAGCTCCTGAGTCCCTTACAGACAGAGGCTGGTCCAAAGGCCACCACCCCAATGGCTCCAGACCCCAGGCATGCCTGCCTTCTTTCTGGGCACCTTGCAGCCCCAGGCTGGAGGTGTGTGAGGAACAGAGTGGGGTCTGCAGCCTGCAGCCCTCAACACCCAGCAGGTGTGGTGGGACCCTGCTCCCCTACATGAGACTGGGCTCTCCTGCACTTCTCCAGGGTGAAGCCTGCATCCCCTCTGGATGGGAATACAACCTGGCAGGGAGGGCCAACAGGGAAACACAGTCTGTTCCAGGCGATGAAGAGAGAGGGGAGGGCAGAGGGGGATCTGCTAATGCCCCGGGCACTGATTCCCTCCCTGCAGCTGCTACAGCCCTGCTGATGCCCTGTAACCCATGAGCCCAGGAGATGGGACTCCAACCTCCTCTGGCTCCAAAGATTTCTCAGCCCTTCAGACCCAGGAGGCAAAGCACCAGTCTGGGGACACCTCAGCAGTCGAAGGGCCTGAATGCCTGGCATGTGCCTGAGAAATTTTCTGCAGTCTCCCTGCACTGGTTTGACTCCTGTTGCCCATGGAGCAGAGACTCCTTTTGAGGATGAACTCACTCACTGTGTGACTCTGAGGACAGGCTTGACCAGGCAGTCCAAATGCCAGCAAGGCCTCAGCCCCACAACAGTGATCTGCAGGACCACAATGTGCTCTGAGCTGGGCTGACTTTACAGTTCAATCAGGTTGGTAGGTGCTTTCTCCAGGTTTTTTTTTAAAGGTCTCCTGGCCCCTGCCCCAGTGCTGCTTAAATATCATGGTTATTTATTTTTTTCCTTAAACTCCTTCGAAATTTGCTTTGCTGCATCTTCTCCTTGGTGTCTCTTGCCCTTTCCTCCCCCTGGCCCCCAGCCAGACCATCCCATCTACGTTGACCAAGCGCAATCACAACCTTGCCTTCAAGCACAGCCTTGCTGGGATCTCCTGGGACCACTCAGGCAGGCCGTGGTGGCCGGCTCCAAGCAGAACTACGTGCTGCAGGTCCCTACGTGGTCTCAGAGGAGACATAACATGGAGACGTAACATGACCCAGGGCAGAGCCTCTGGGCTGACACCAGGGCAGAGCTGGGACCCGCAACTGTGAGAAGAGAAGACCTCTGGCAGCCCCTCTCCATACCTGGGCAGGGAGCGACACATTCGGTGGTACTCCTGAGAGAGGATGGTGGGACAAGAGCAGGGGCACTGTGAGCTGCAGTGCTTGGCACCAACCATCTGTGCTGGGTCTGCGAGTCCTGGCCAGCGGTGCTGGTGACTGCAGCCCCTAAGAGACCTCCAACTCTGCTAGCAGCAGTGAGTCCCCTCCACGACTGTCAGGAGCTTCCCAGAGTGTTGTGGCTCCCATCTGCACCTCATCCTTGCACTGGCCCAGCTCTGCTGCCCTGCATGCGGCCCCACGGCCCCACTGTGCCGGCATGGCACAGCACAGTGTGGGTTCAGGGGTGGGGAAACATCCCCCCAGCATGGTCCCCATGACAGCCCTCAGTGCCCCGTCCCCCATGGCCCTCCAGCCTGGCAGCTTCCCACCACTCCCCAGCCCCTGCCCAGCCCTGATTCTGTCCTCGCGGGGTGAGTGGAAGGCCATGTGCTGGGGTCTGCTGGTGCCTGGGCCCAGGGAGAGAGGCCAGGCAGGGCTGGCCATTCCCCCCATACAGGTGCTGAGCCCAGCAGGCAGACAGAGCTGGTCACATTCCAAGATCACCCCTCACCAGCACCATGGGGAATGGCCAGTGCTGGAAATGGCTGGTATGAGGGGCTGGGGCTGGGAGGAGTTTCCTGGGGCAGTTTCTCCTCTCTGCTCATGCAACAACAAGCTGGGCTGCATCTTTGTTCTGACAGACCCTGCCTGAGGCCCCCCATAAGAGGAGGATGGTCGACAGGCCCAGTAGATGGCCCCAGGATGTCCTCTGCCTGCTCCCTGCCAGCCCTGCAGAGCACCCAGGAGAGGGCTTGTCCTCCCAGGGCTCACAGCTGCATGCTCAGTTCTCCAACTGGGCATGGAACCTTGTCTGGGGGTGACTTTTGGGGTGAGGACCAACACACAGGGTGGGGGAGATTGTCTGAAGGAGATGTGCTGGGGACAGGGCCTGAGGGACAGCAGCAAACTCATATGACTCCTGGAATCTTCTTCCTTCAATGCAGGATCCCACAAGGGCTCCCAGGCTTACTTTTGGTGGAACCCTTCAGGAGGGAGGATGACTCTATGAGGTCGGAGCGTGGGGAGCATTAATCCTTCTTCAGGCACTTCCCAGGCCATGTGGAGGGCCAGCAGAGCAAGGACTTCTGGCTCTGCGCCATGAGCTTGCTTTAGTGTGCCCACACTCTGAACATTGTCTTGGATTAAAAGTTGGCATTTTTCTCTCCAAGACAATTTCAAGCCCAGTTCCACTTCCTTCTCATCTCTCCCAATCCCTCCTCTGATCTCACTGGCCATTCCCACACCCCCTCCCTTGTTCCCTGCAGAGCTGGTGGTGTTGCTCTGCAGAGTGAGCAGGCTGTGGGGCCACAGGGCCACAGGGTCACTCTGCACTAGCCGTGCTGGTCAGGGTGAGAAGCAGACCCAACCAAATGGGAATCAGGGCCTCTAATCCCTCCAGGGACTGTGGATGTGGCAGGTGCTTGGAGGGACTAGGGAGTATTTCCAAGGGTACTAGTTGTGTCCGGGTGTGCCTCTACATCTTGCCCCTGGTATCACACTGACAACATGAATCACTCTCCAGTCTCCCTTCCCCATGACAGATGGGTCCCCACTGCCTCTGCTGGGATGGCAGAGTCCTCCTTTGCCCATAGATATTTGGGTTTAGTGTTTTACCTTTAGGGAACTCCACCTTGGAGGACCTCTCCCTTTGTGAGGCTCCACTCACTGCCCACCCCAGGCACACACTGGCCCAGGAGATTCCCGGAGCTCTCCTGGCACCTCCAGATTCCCCTCCAGAAGGACGGGCATCTGACACTGTGCTTTAACATGTGGAATGGCCCTGGGTGTGTACATCATCATTGACAATTCATTATCTCCGCTGCTACTGGACAGTGATGGGCAAGTCCTAAATCCAGCCCTTGGTCTCTAAGAGTTCATAACATGATTATGAGCTTTTTGCTTCTAAACCCATGGACAACTCTGCCCAGCAGGTCCTTTTGACATGCAATTCCTTAGGCCTATTCCTGACACCAGCTTTGGAAGAAAAGCCCAGCCTTCAGGCACTGCACTGGGTAGAAGCTACTTTATTACAAAGATACTGTGCGGGAGTCAGCTCTGATGCAGCGTTAGACACAATTTTATGTGGGTACCAGGTGAGATAGAGCAGTCCCAGTAAAAGTGGAATGAATCCAAGCATTTGTGCAGCAACATGATAACAAATATTAATAACAACAGTAATAACAGTAATAATAGTAATAATAGTAGTAATAGTGACAATAAAAACAAAGAGAACAAACAAAGCTCAGGGCTGGTTGGCATACACTGGAAATCACTTGTGGAGAGCAAAGGCAATGTTAGCACTGCTGAAAAATGTCCATGAAATCACTTTCCTCAGGGCGTCTTTGAGCTCCTTGTTCCTCATGCTGTAGATGAGGGGGTTCACTGTTGGGGGCACCACCGCGTAAAGAACAGCTACCACCAGATCCAGAGCTGGGGAGGAGAGGGTGGGGGGCTTCAGGTAGGCAAACCCTGCAGTGCTGACAAATAGGGAGACCACGGCCAGGTGAGGCAGGCACATGGAAAAGGCTTTGTGTCGGCCCTGCTCAGAGGGGATCCTCAGCACAGCACTGAAGATCTGCACGTAGGACAGCACAATGAAAATGAAACACCCAAAGACTAAACAGGCACTAAGCACAAGAAGCCCAACTTCCCTGAGGTAGGAGTCTGAGCAGGAGAGCTTGAGGATCTGGGGAACTTCACAGAAGAACTGGTCCACAGCATTGCCTTCACAGAGTGGTATTGAAAATGTATTAGCAGTGTGCAGAAGAGCAATGAAAAAACCACTGCCCCAAGCAGCTGCTGCCATTTTGACACAGGCTTTGCTGTCCATGATGGTCCCATAGTGCAGGGGTCTGCAGATGGCAACGTAGCAGTCATAGACCATGACTGTGAGAAGATAATACTCTCCTCCAAACAAGAAGAAAGCCAGGAAGACCTGGGAAGCACATCCTGAATAGGAAATGGCCCTGGTGTCCCACAGGGAATTGGCCATGGATTTGGGGACAGTGGTGGAGATGTTGGCAAGGTCAAGGAGGGAGAGGTTGAGGAGGAAGAAGTACATGGGGGTGTGGAGGTGGTGGTCGCAGGCTACGACTGTGATGATGAGGCGTTGCCCAGGAGGGCAGCCAGGTAGACGCCCAGGAAGAGCAAGAAGTGCAAGAGCTGCAGCTCCCGTGTGTCTGAAAATGCCAGGAGGAGGAACTCATTGAGGGAGCTGCCGTTGGACATTTTGCTATTTCTGGACATGAAGGACTGTCCAAAGAAGAAAAGACATTGAGAAGTTAGGAGAGTCTTTTCAGGCAAAACCCTGCAAATCTTCCAATTCTCATGCAACCCCCCACACTGCCTCTCTATTTACTGAGAGGATCTGTGTGCAGCTCCCTTGCTTGAGCTCCACTTTGTGCTCACTAAGTGTGCTGCTGTGAGGGGCAGGGAGCTCTGCCCATGGGCTCCAGAGGAGCCTGTTCTGCTGTACAGTAGTGGGAATGGGGCAAAAGGGGTGCGTTGACTAGCTCTGACATTCACAATTTCTGTCAGGTGAAACCCACCCATCATGTAGAAAGGCTTTTCAGCATCTTCACTCTGATTTGTAAAGAATGAAGGTTGAGAAACAGAGTTTTAGGGATTTTTTAATATTGTTTATTTTCTTTCAGATGTCCTTGTCACCCCTGAGGACTGTTCCTTGAGAGTAGAAATCCTTGGCAGGAAAAATGGATTCCCTGTCCCTTGCTGCAGAGTGAGGACAGCTACTTTGTCTATTAGTCTTGTTCCCAACTGTCCTGTGCTTGCAACTCTTTGAGCTGGAGGACGATCACACTCATAGGTTGCCCCAGAAAGAAATGACCCCCTGCTGAGAGCAGATGAATCCAGTTTGAAAGTGCAGATCTCCAACCTTCTCTGCCTTTCTCAGGGCACCTGAGGGAGGTCTCCACACTCCCCTTCTAGCCAAGGACACATAGGGCTCTTTTCAGAAGCCCATATACTGCCTCCCACCACCATCTCCATACTCTCAGCAGCTCTGCACCTTCTTCATTTGTCTCTCAGATATCACAGGCATGCTATGAAACAACTGTGCCTTTCTAGAGGGCAGGTTGCAGCCCAGCAGGACACCACAGGGAAATGGTCAAAGGACCATTAGGACTGAACATAGTGTCTCCTTAAGGGAGAGTCAGCTCACTTCCCAACCCTGGAGCTCCACAGATCAGAAGGGGGCTGGGGCAACCTCGTTCCCATGAAGACCCCTCTGTCACGCAGCTTGCAGCATCAGTGTCTGAACCCCACCCCTGAGAGCCTGAGAGCAAGAAGAGGAGCAGCATGGACAGGAGGAGAAACAAGGAGCAACCCCATGATCCTGCTGCCAAGGGAGGCAACAGAAAAGAGACACAGATAGGAACTCAGGAAAGCCTTACCCAGCTGGGCATGCCACCTCACAGATGGTGACATCGCAGGGCAGTCGCTCTCAGTCCCCTTGTCAGGCAGCATGAAGTGGATCCGTGGCAAGAGAGAAGCCCCTCTCCTATGCCAGAGGTCTGGCTGCAGAGGAGATGGCTCATGCCCTGGACTCCATAACTTTCAGGGCAGAGGCTCTGCTGGGTGGGAGAGGAGACACAGAGGGCTTGCTCAGAGGAAGATGTTGGCATCAAAAGTACTGACCATGACTTGCCTAAATCCATTCTCCCACAATGTTTCTGCTGGCAGCTCCCTCTCATTCCCTGCCTATCTCTGCTGCCTGGAGCTGTCCCTGCTGGCAGCTCTTTCTTTGTCACAACATTTTTTCCTAGTCAGTGCTCCCAGACCCCTTCTCACCCTCTCTGTGCTCAGTTCCGCCCTACAGAAACCTCCCAGGATGGAGCACTGTCCAGGGGCATCTCTGGGCATGCAGGTTCTAAGGAGCAGGTCACATAAACTCCTATAAGGCCATAAAGGTGATGCTAATGCTGTCTGTCGGCTAAGGTGAGGATAAAGCGGCTTGATGAGGGTTCTCACAGACCTATTAATCTTTGAGAGTGGAGGTTTAGGAGTCCCAGTTCCTTGCCAAAACAGAAATCTCTCCCTGCTAAAATTAGGGAGCAAACTGAAAGCACTGACACATAAAGCTCCTTCCCTTTGAAGTAGCCCTTCTCTTGATATTCCTCATGAAAAGACTCCTCAGACATCCCCTGTGCATGAGCTAGAGCTGTGAGCAGCCCTGATCCATGCAGCGCCCTCTCGATGGGAGAATGAACCTGCCCTGCTGGGGGGTCGCTCCTCTCACCCTGAGCTTTGTCCTACAGTGCCGTAGGGAGTTCCCCAGGCAGGCTGAGTGCTGACCCTCACGGGTGGCAGAGTCACTGCTCTGAACTTCTCTGAATTGCAGCCCTGCGCAGACCTGAGTGCACACCCAGGCTTCACCCCCATGCAGCTGCCCCTGGGAGAAGGTAGCAGCATGCCCTGTCCCTCTGATGGTGTGACAGAGCAGGGAATCCCTGCTCTAAAGCATCTCTTCCTCCTATGCACTAGAAGAACAGGGAGAGCAATTCTTAAAAAGCCTATCAGTCATGGGATGGGCTGGCCTCAGAAGTCCCCTCCAGGCACCTTAGCAGAATTACCCTGCAGCCAGAGACTTACTGTGTAAAGGGCTGTGAAGATTTCTCCCACAAGGAGCTCTCCTCTGGCCTCTCACTCCACACTGCCTTTCACTTCTCTCTGCCTTCCCTCATCTTATGTCAGCAAGAGCAGGCAGTGCCTGGAGCCCTGCTGCTCTTTGCAGAGGAGCTTCTCCTGCACACAGCTGTCTCTGGGCAGTGCTGACAGGTTGCCATGAGCTCCTACCATGCCAGAAGCCTGGTCCCACTAGGCAACAGTGGCCCAGCTGAAGGCATGAATTTCTCTGTCTCTTGTGCTCCCCCCTCCTGCGAAATGTTCCCTGAAGTAAACTAAAATAATCACCGATGGTCCCTCCCTAAGCACTAAAGGAAGACTGATTCTGGCATTACAATTCTCATCAGAGGATGGTTATCTGAAAGAGGTGGAAAGGTCCCACTCTGGAGCTCCCTATTCCCATCTCTGAACTAGGCCGGACACCTAGACAGGGACAAGAAGGGAGGTCATTCACCCATGGTTCAGGTATTGATTCTGATGAGTCCATTGAAGCATCTTACACCAGGTTAGAAGCTCCTGGGCTGGAGTGGGATTCAGATCCCTCCCGTGAACTCCACAAAAACACAGGAGCTGAGATTCCCCTTGTCCAAGCCAAAGTGAGCACAACATTGGTGTCTGCATGGGAGCTCCTTGTCTAAGCTCCCATTGTAATCACTGGAGATGGAGGGTGGAATTATTATCCCCCTCAACTTAGCACTGGTGTGGTCACATCCAGAAGAGTGTGTTCTAGTGTGGGCTGTCCAGTGCTGGAGCAATGGGGAGAAACTGGAGAGGGTCCAGAGGAGTCTGCCGATATGGGATGCTGGGTCTAAAGTGTATGGAGAGGCTGAGGGACCTGGGCTGCTTTAGCCTGGTGAAGTGGAGGCTAAGGCCAGTGCAGTAGCAGCATGTGACTGCTTGGAGGGCGGCTTCAGAGCTGATGGAGCTTTTCTTGTTAGCGGGAAAGAGCACAAAAAATGGGGAAATAAACTGCAGCTTGAAAGGTACAGACTGGACTTCAGGAAAAAGAAATGTCAGTTGTGCTGTGGTGCAGCACATCACCCAGAGGGAGTCTGTGACCAGCCCCTGGCTTGTGTTTCAACAAAAAGCAAGTGAGGGAAAAAGAGACGTCAGTAAAGGCGGGGAGATCCCACAGTGAGAGCAAGGTGCAGAAGCAGATTGGGTGTCTACAGGCTGCAGGGAAAGAGGCACAGGAATGGCACACTGTAGGACAGTTTGTGGTGGAGGCAACCAAGGGCAATGCCACAGCTGAAAGCCTCCAAAAGAACTGAGGTCTTTGTCCTCTTAGCTATGGCTGGTGTTTCTGCCACAAAGCCCTACGAGAAGATGACATTTCTTTATTGCACCGGGTCTCGTTGCCTCCTCACCTCCAAGGAGCCTGCGAGGTGCTGTAACTTTGTCCTGCACATGGCATTGTGCACTCCTACCCCCAAACTGTCCCCAGGAAGAGCCCTGAGCAACATGTGAGGGAAAGGATCACCCTACCCAGGGGCTGGTTGTCAGTGCCTGGTCACTCTGCTTGATAACACACATCAAGGTTGACTTGGCATCACAGTCACCCTCACATTGCCTTTGCCTACCTGCAATCAGGGCCTCCAACTTTCTGCTCTAATCAGCCCCTGGGGAGCCTTTCTGTGTAATGGCCCTCAGTGGGACCTGTTAATGCTCCCGGAAACTTGGAATTTGCTTCTGACGTAAACTTCTTGAGAGGTTGCTTCAGTCTCCTCTCAGCATCTGAGGTTCATGGGCTCAGCACCAAAGACACCCAAGGGGTCATTAAGATGCAAAACCCCCTAAGGAGCCATGCCTCTCCCCATAATTTTCTTCAGCTCTTCAATTCTTGTGCTGTGGCTAATTGGAGAGGTTTCAGCAGTGTATTTACAAGAGGAAGATTTCAATGAGCATCAAAAAAAAAAAAAAGGATTTCTGCTTTCAAAGTTTTCCTTATTTTTCAGCTTACAACCTAGAGTGATACCCACTTTCTCCAACTGATAGTGTCTCCTAATGAAGAGTGTCTCCTAATGAAGTCTGGACATGTAGGAAAAGCACCATCCTGGAGGTCAGACACTGTATGGAAAAACTTCCTCTCCACCTCCCCAGCACTGACAGTTCTCTCATCAGCCACTGGGGACTTCGATCACTCTTGTTCAAATCTAACCTTTTTCCACTCAAGACTGGAGCTAAATGTTACAGCTCATGTGCACCACTTCCCCCGCTTTCTGTAGAGTACTAGCTGCAAAAAGGCACAGAAGGATTTGTCTTAATTGCCATTAAACAAATAAACTTGATCCAGTGTCATAAGAAATTAAAGACACTCCTCAACTGTATGTCAAGTCCAAGGTGCCTCCAGTGAGATCCACAGTCTACAAGGAAGAACCTCCTTGAAAGGTTCTTCACAAATAGATAGGAAAGGCTGGAGAGACACACAGTGAAGGAGTTTGTTGAAGAGACAATTAGACTGCTGAAAGACAAGGCAAGCTTCAGACTCCCTGAAGCTTAAAGCAGCAACTAGAGAGTTGAGAAGTATCTAAATTGTAAAGAGTAAGGGGAGAAGAAAGACTGGAAAACTATGGAAAGTGCATATGTCCAGATCGTCTGATGCAAAGTTGACTTTAGAAATGATCAGTTTAATCAGGGCATGTGGAACCATGTGAAAGATTAGTGAGGTTAAAACCACAGCACAACAGAGAGAGCAGTGGTAACACAAGTTAAGGGGCAAATCAACATTTCTTCTCCTGCGATTCATGCCCTTCCTCAAAATTTCCATTACATCATCATAGGAAAACACTGACATTTTATTAACATTATTCAGTCCTTTCGGCTGATGAAAGTGGGCTCATATATTTCTTTTTTTTAATGTAGAAAACAGCTCTTCACCTTTCCAGGCAGAGCTCAGGTGTCCAACCACAAGCACCCAGTGGCACTTGGAGAGGCCCAGGTATCTCTGAGGTACCTGTCTGGGCCTGGCAGCTCTCACAGGGGACCTGCGGGAGACTGGAGCCCCTCGGAGCTGCAGATGGAGGTTGGGCAGAGGGGACCAGGGCACCTGCAATGGCACTAGCCCTCCATGACCCTGTGACTGCATCCCATCTCAGCTCTGAAAATCTCTTTCCTTTTCAGACAGAAAGATAATGCAGAATCTCCCCAGAACACTAGTATGCTAAAACAGAACAAATCAAGAAAGACAATAAGAGCACAAAAAAATTAAAAGCTGGAAAATATAACAAAGCATTTCTTTGCTTTCAATCTTTGTCTTAATTTCTTTCTTGTGTCATTTTTAATGTTCTTTTCTAAACTTTTCTGTTATAATCAGGCCTACACCACTAAACAGGATATTGCTGTGTCTCACACAGAGCCCGGTGCTCAGAAGACCACCCCTGCCCATGGCTGTCCATGCCACCCCTCACTCTTTGCACAGAGCATGTCGCACTGTGAGGTGTCGGGCTCTCTCGACTGGTGAGGAAAGCAGGGTGACCAGCTTTAAGGAAATGCTCTATTTTTCAGTGGCCAAATTTGCACAAATCTCAACAAACCCGTGTTAAAGCAATGTTTTAAAGGAGTCTCTCTTTTTTTGACAAAAAAAAAATCTTCATTTCCAAAACTTCACACAGTTTTTACAATTGCCAAATATTTTTTTCTTCCTTATTCATTGGCAGCACCATGTTCATGTACTACAGGAATTAGTCTGTCTATGAGAGCGTAAACATATATAGAGAGAGATACATTATTCATCAAAATACATTTGCTGGCAATCATCTGCATGGAGAAACTTTGTTCTGAGGAACTACTTTACTTAAATGGACATGTTTCAGGTCTCTTCTTTTGCCTCTCTGTCCTTTCTTCTTCCTCTGCCTCTGCCGTCTTTACAGAGCTCTCCAGGGAACTTGTACCACTGATCACAGCGTTTCAGCATGATGGTCCAGACAATCTTCCACCTTCCCCATGGTCCATTGATCCAGGGCAGATCTCAACAATTTGCCTCTAAGGAGACTCTGGGGGACTGTGTGAAAGGCCTTGCTAAATGGAAGGTTCACAATATCTCCTGCTTTCCCCTTGTGCACAAAGCCATTCATCTGATGGTAGAAGGCAATCAGGTTGGTCAGGCATGGTTTCCATTTCCCCTTGGTCAACCCATGCTGCCTCTTCCAGGCCTTGTCCTTCATAGGCTTGGAGATGGTTTCCAGGAGGATTTCCTCCATCACCTTCCCAGGGCCTGAGATGAAGAGGACCAGCCTGTCGTTGCCCAGATCCTCCCTCTTGCCCTTCTGGAAAATGGGTGCAATGTCTGCCTTTTCCCAGTCATCAGGAACCTCCCTGATTACCCTGACTTTTAAAAGATGATTAACAGCAGTGTTGCAATGAATCCAGGCACCTCTCCGTGCACCCTGGGGTGCTTCCCGTCTGGTCCCATGGACTTGTGTGTGCCCACTGGGCAAAAGTCCTCCCCAGCTGCATCTTCCTCTGCCATGGGTGAGGCTTTGCTAACACAGATGCTGCCAAAGGACTCGTGGGCCAGGGAGGCCTGGCAGTAGACAATACCAGTAAAAGACAAGGTAAAAGAGGCAATGAGCTCCTCAGCCTTTCCCCTGTCTTTGTCACTACGTCCCCTGCCCCACCGTGCAGGGAAACCACATTTTCCTTGGCTGCCTTCCTTCCTTGTCCTGCCCATGTACTTACAGAAGCCCTTCTGGTTGCCCTCCCCGTCTCTTCCTAGTTCCTGCTCCAGCTGCAGCTGATCTTTGGCTTGCCTAACTCCATCCCTTCCACCACACACAATGGCTGTGTCTTCTTCCTGGGTAGCCCATTGCCCTTCCAACCCTCTGTGCACTTCCTTCTGCCTTTTCAAGTCTTAAATCACAAAGTCCCTGCTCATCTCTGACAGCCTCACCTCAGGCCCTGATGGACTCTCCGGCCTCTTCCATCGCTCTTCTGCCCTCCAGGGCAGTCACCTGTGGGATCCTGACAAGCACATCCTGAACAAGAGGAAATCCTCTCTGCTGCACTCCAGGGCAGTGACTCTGTTATTCCTCCTACCTCTCCACCATCACAAGGTCACTGCAGTAACAGGCAACCTCCACATTCACATCCCCATCCAGACTGAGCTTCAGGCAAGAAAGAAAGGGCAGCATGGCACCATCTACCTAGAGGTGCAACTACAGAGGTAGAGAACTCACCCTGCAGAAAAGCCTGCATTTCTCCCCTCTCCACTGAGAGGATCCAGGCAATGGACTTGTATGTGGTTAAAGGTGAATGCAAAGAACTTCCAGGGTAATGTAGCTATGCCTGAGGCAGTGCCTCCCAGGCTGCTCTTACAGTCAATGAGGAAGGAGGAGGAAGTGTTCACCTGCCTTCTTTTAGATGGTCACATAAAGCCCAAATGATTCCTGTCCCAGAAACATTGGCTCTGTGCTTGAAATCGGGCCTGAGGTCATAGGCTTTCAGGATAATTCAGGTTGAAGGGAGCACGGGTGGCCTGTAGACCAAACTGCTGCTCAAAGCAGGGTCAGAAATCAAAAAATGCCCCTGCCAAAGGGTTTCTGGGGTGATAGAGCAGGAGAAGACAGTAGAGGGTTGACAGGGTGGTATAAGTCCCATGGACAAAAGGCTTTCTTTTTTCGCTCTCTCCAGAGAATTATATCCTCAGCTCCCCAGAGAGAACAATCTGGGACACTAACTTTGCCACTTACATGGAGGTGGAGAAGCTCCTGAGTCCCTTACAGACAGAGGCTGGTCCAAAGGCCACCACCCCAATGGCACCAGACCCACAGGCATGACTGCCTTCTTGCTGGGCACCCTCCAGCCCCAGGCAGGAGGTCTGCGGGGAACAGAGTGGGGTGTGCAGCCTGCAGCCCTGGCCACCCAGCAGGTGTGGTGGGACCCTGCTCCTCTAGATGAGACTGGGCTCTCCTGCATTTCCCCAGTGGGAAGCCTGCATCCCCTCTGGCTGGGAATACAGCCCAGCAGGGAGGGCCAACACGGGAAACATGATCTCTGTTCCAGGGTATGAAGAGAGAGAGGGAAGGGCAGAGGGGGATCTGCTCATGCCCCGGGCACTGATTCCCTCCCTGCAGCCGCTACAGCCCTGCTGATGCCCTGTAACCCATGAGCCCGGGAGACGGGACTCCAACCTCCTCTGGCTCCAAAGATTTCTCAGCGCCTAAGACCCAGGATGCAAAGCACCGGTGTGGGGACACCTCAGCAGTCGAAGGGGCTGAATGCCTGGCATGTTCCTGAGAACTTTTCTGCAGTCTCCCTGCACTGCTTTGACTCCTGTTGCCCATGGAGCAGAGACTCCTTTGGAGGATGAACTCTCTCACTGTGTAACTCTGGAGGACAGGGTTGACAGGTTTGACCAGGCAGTACAGATGCCAGCAAGGCCTCAACCCCACAGCAGTGTCCCCTGCCCAGGACTCCACTTTCCAGCCCCTTTCTCCTAGAGGATTTGGGTTGGGAGGGACCACCAGAGATCTCCAGGACGATGATCTTCTCTGAGGAGGGCTAACTTTACAGTTAGATCAGGTTGGTAAGTGCTTTCTCCTGGAGAGTTTTTAAAAATCTCCTGGCCCCTGCCCCAGTGCTGCTCAACTATCATGATTACTGTTTCTTTTTCCTTAAACTCATTTGAAATTTCCCGTACTGCATCTTCTCCTTGTTGTCTCTTGGCCTTTCCTTCCCTTGGCCCCCACTCACACCATCCCATCTACGTTGACCGATGACAATCACAGACTCATCTCCAAGCTCAGCCTTGCTGGGATCTCCTGGGACCATTCAGATGGGCCATGGTGGCCAGCTCTAAGTAGACATACATGCTGCAGGTCCCTACATGGTCTCGGGGGGGAGCGTATGGAGACACAGCATGACCCAGGGCAGAGCCTGTGGGCCAGTGCCAGGGCAGAGTCAGCATTAGCAGGTGTGAGAAGAGAAGACCTCCAGCAGCTCCTTTCCACACCCAGGCAGGGAGTGACGCACCCAGCAGTGCTTCTGAGAGATGATGGTAACACAGGAGAGGTGGCACTATGAGCTGTGATGCTGGGCACCAACCAACTGTCCCGGGTGTGCAGTTCTGGCAAGCAGTGCCAATGGCTGCAGCCCCTAAGAGACCCCCGACCCTGCTAGGAACAGTGAGGCCCCTCCATGACCATCGAGAGCTTCCTGGAGTGTCATGACTCCCATCTGTGCCCCATCTCTGCACTGGCCCAGCCCTGCTGCCCTGCATGTGGCCCCACGGCCCCACTGCCCCACTGTACAGACACTGCACAGGACAAGGTTTGTTCTGCGGTGGGGAAACCTGTCCCCAGCATGGTCCCCATGACAGACCTCAGTGCCCTGTCCCACAAGGACCTCCTGCCCAGCAGCCTCCCACCAGTCCACATCCCCTGCCCAGACATGGTCCTGTCCCCCTGAGGTTAGCAGAAGGCCATGCTCTGGGGTCTGCTGGTGCCTGGGCCCCAGGAGAGAGGCCAGGCAGGATGGCCATCCCCATACAGGTGCTGAGCCCAACAGGCAGACGGAGCTGGTCACATCCAACGATCACCCCTCACCAGCACCATGGGGAATGGCCAGTGCTGGAAATGGCTGGTATGAGGGGCTGGGTCTGGGAGGAGTTTCCTGGGGCTGTTTCTCCTCTCTGCTCATGCAACAAGCTGGGCTGCATCTTTGTTCTGACAGACCCTGTATGAGGTCCCCCATGGGAAGAGGATGGTCCACAGGCCCAATAGATGGCCCCAGGACCTCCTCTGCATGCTCCCTGCCAGCCCTGCAGAGGACCCAGCAGAGGGCTCATCCTCCCTGGGCTCACAGCTGCATGCCCAGTCCCCCAGCTGGGCATGGAGCTTGTCTGGCAGTGACATTTGGGGTAAGGACCAGCACACAGGGTGTCTGAAGACACACAGATTGTCTGAAGGAGACGTGCTGGGGACAGGGCCTGAGGGACAGCAGCAAACTCATATGGCTCCTGGGTGCTGCTTCCTTCAACACAAGCTCCCACGAGGGCTCCCAGCCTTCTTTTTGGTGCCACCCGTCATGAGGGATGACGGCACAAGGAGCTGGGAGGGTGGGGAGCATTAATCCTTCTTTGGACACATCCCAGGCCATGTGGAGGGCCAGCAGAGCAAGGACTTCTGGCTCTGCACTGGGAGCTCACTTCAGTGTGCCCACACTCGGAACATTGTCTTGCATTAAAGGTTGGCAATTTCAAGCCCAGTTCCACTTCCTTCTCATCTCTCCCAATCCCTCCTCTGATCTCATTGGCCATTCCCACACCCCCTCCCCTCTTCTGCCGCAGGGCCCCGAGCTGATGGTGCTGCTCTGCAGAGTGAGCGTGCTGTGGGGCCACAGGACCATAGGGTCACTCTGCACTGGCCATGCTGGTCAGGGTGGGAAGCAGACCCAACCAAATGGGGATCAGGGCCTCTAATCCCTCCAGGGACTGTGGATGTGTCAGGTGCTTGGAGGGACTATGGAGCATTTCCAAGGGTACTGGTTGAGTCCAGGTGCGCCTCTGCATCTTGCCCCTGGTATCACACTGATGACATGAATCGCTCTCCAGTCTCCATTCCCCATGACAGGTGGGTCCCCACTGCCTCTGCTGGGATGGCAGAGTCCTCCTTTGCCCACGGATACCTGGTTTTAGCACTTTACCTTCAGGTGACTCCACCTTGAAGGACTTCTCCCTTTGTGAGGCTCCACTCACTGCCCACCCCAGGCACACACTGGCCCAGGAGATTCCCGGAGCTCTCCTGGCACCTCCGGCTTCCCCTCCAGGAGAACAGGCATCTGACACTGTGCTTTAATGTGTGGAACGGCCCTGGGTGTGTACATCATCATTGACAATTCGTCATCTCCGCTGCTACTGGATAGTGATGGGCAAGTCCTAAATCCAGCCCTTGGTCTCTAAGAGATCATGACATGATTATGAGCTTTTTGCTTCTAAACCCATGGACAACTCTGCCCAGCAGGCCCTTTTGACATGCAATTCCTTAGGCCTATTCCTGACACCAGCTTTGGAAGAAAAGCCCAGCCTTCAGGCACTGCACTGGGTAGAACTTACTTTATTACAAAAATACTGTGCGGGAGTCAGCTCTAATGCAGCGTTAGACACAATTTGATGTGGGTGACAGGTGAGATAGAGCAGTCCCAGTAAAGGTGGAATGAATTCAAGCGTTTGTGTAGCATCATGATAACAAATAATAATAATAATAATAGTAAAAATAAAGTGAACAAAGAAAGCTCAGGGCTGGTTGTGATACACTGGGATTCAATTGTGGAGAGCAAAGGCAATGTTACCACTGCTGAAAACTGTCCATGAAATCACTTTCCTCAGGGCATCTTTGAGCTCCTTGTTCCTCATGCTGTAGATGAGGGGGTTCACTGTTGGAGGCACCACCGCGTACAGAACAGCCGCCACCAGATCCAGAGCTGGGCAGGAGAAGGAGGGGGGCTTCAGGTAGGCAAACAGGCCAGTGCTGACACACAGAGAGACTACAGCCAGGTGAGGCAGGCACATGGAGAAGGCTTTGTGCCAGCCCTGCTCAGAGGGGATCCTCAGCACAGCAGTGAAGATCTGCACGTAGGACAGCACAATGAAAACAAAACACCCAAAGACTAAACAGGCACTAAGCACAAGAAGCCCAACTTCCCTGAGGTAGGAGTCTGAGCAGGCGAGCTTGAGGATCTGGGGGATTTCGCAAAAGAACTGGTCCACGACATTGCCTTTGCAGAGTGGTATGGAAAATGTGTTCCCAGTGTGCAGCAAAGAATACAGAAAACCACTGGCCCAGGCAGCTGCTGCCATTTTGGCACAAGCTCTGCCACCCATGATGGTCCCGTAGTGCAGGGGTCTGCAGATGGCAACAAAACGATCATAGGCCATGACTGTGAGAAGAGAAACCTCTCCTGTAAAAAAGAAGACAACCAGGAAGAGCTGGGCAGCACATTCTGAGTAGGAAATGGCCCTCGTGTTCCAGAGGGAGTTAGCCATGGATTTGGGGACAGTGGTGGAGATGGTGCCAACAACAAGGAGGGAGAGGTTGAGGAGGAAGAAGTACATGGGGGTGTGGAGGTGGTGGTCACAGGCTACAGCTGCGATGATGAGGCCGTTGCCCAGGAGGGCAGCCAGGTAGATGCCCAGGAAGAGCGAGAAGTGCAAGAGCTGCAGCTCCCGTGTGTCTGCAAATGCCAGGAGGAGGAACTCATTGAGGGAGCTGCTGTTGGACATTTTGCTATATCCGTGCATGGGGGACTGTCCAAAGAAGAAAAGGCATTGAGAAGTTAGCAGAGACTTTTCAAGTAAAAAATCCCCCAAATGTTGCAATTCTCATGCAACCCCCCCCCCCCCCACACACACACACACACTGCCTCTCTCTTTATGGAGAGGATCTGTGCGCAGCTCCCTTGCTTGAGCTCGACTTTGCTCTGGCAGAGTGTTTTATGAGGAACAGGGACTTCTGCCCATGAGCTCCAGAGGAGTCAGTTCAGCTGTACAGTGGTGGGATACATGGGAATGGGGGTCATTAGCTCTGACAGTCACAGTTCCTCTCAGGTGAAATCCATTGGGCATGTGGAAGGGCTTTTCAGCATCTGCACCACCACTTCTAAAGAATGAGGGTTGAGGAACAGTGTTTGGGGGATTTTTTAATAGTGTTTATTTTCTTTGAGATGCCTCTGTCACCCTCGGGAAGTGATCCTCATGGAAAAAATTCTCAGCATTTCTACTGTGAATCCGGAGAAAAATGGACTCCCTGTCACTTGGTGCAGAGTGAGGACAGCTTGTCTGTCTATTAGCCTTGTTCCCAGCTGTCATTTGCTCGCACCTCTTGGAGCTGGGGGATGATCGCTCTCATATGTTGCCCTAAAAAGAAACCAGCCCCTACCGAGAGCTGGCAAGTCCAGTTTCAAAACCGCAGATCTCCAACCATCTCTCCCTTTCTCAGGGCACCAGAGGGAGGTCTCCACACTCCCCTTCTAGCCAAGGACACACAGGACTCTTTTCAGATGCCCATATACAGTTTCCCAACACCATTTCCATACTCTCAGCATCTCTTCAGGTTCCTCACGGGTCTCTTGGGCATCACAGAGATGCTATGAGGCAGCGGTGCCCTTCTGGAGTGCAGCTCAAAGTCTGCCAGGACACCACAGGGAATTGGTCAAAGGACCGTTAGGACTGAAGATAGTGTCTCCTTAAGGGAGAGTCGGCTCAATTCCCAATCCCACAGACTGCATTTCCTGCAGCCACAGAGACTAGAAGTGGGCTACAGACACCTCACTCCCAAGCAGACCCCTCTCTTGCACAACTCACAGGGCAGGTGTCTGAACTACAGCTGAAAACCCACCAACCCCAGGGAGCCCGAGAGAAGAACAGGAGCAGCATGGAGAGGAGGAGGGGAAACAAGGAGCAACCCCATGCTCCTGCTGCCAAGGGAGGCAAGGAGAGAGGGGCAGATGGGCACTCAGGAAAGCCCTCACCTCACCCACATGGGCATGCTGCCTCACAGACGGTAACAACGCAGGGCAGTCACTCTCAGACCCTGGACTCCATGGCTGTCAGGGCAGAGGCTCTGGTGGGTCAGAGAAGAGACATGGGGGGCTTGCTCGGAAGAAGCTGTCTGCATTGGAGGGACTGAGCAAGACTTGCTCAAATCCATTCTCCCAGGACGATTCTGTTTGCAATTTCCTCTCATTCCCTGCCCATCTCTGCCACCTCGCACTGCCCCCACTGCCAGCTCTTACTCTGTCCCAACGTCTTTTCCTTGACGGTGCTCAAAGACCCCATCCCACCCTCTGTGGGCTCCATTCTGCCTTACAGAAACCTCCCAGGAGAGGGCACTGGGCACAGGTATCTCTGTTCTCACAGGTCCTAAGGAGCAGGTCAGAACAACTCTTATAAAGCAGTCAAGGTGTGGCTGGTGCTGTCTGTAGGCTGAGGTGGGGTTGAAGGGGTTTGATGAAGATTCTCAAAGACCAGAGGTCACTGAATTCATGACTGAATCTATGAGTCATAGGATGGGATGGGTTTAGAAGATCCCTCCAGGAACCTCAGTAGCACTGCCCTGCAGCCAGAGACTTACTGTGTCAGGAGCTGTGAAGATTCCTCCCACAAGGAGCTCTCCTCTCTCCTCCCACTCCACACTGCCTTTCACTTCTCTCTGCCTTCTCTCATCTCATGTCAGCAGCAGCAGGCAGTGCCTGCAGCCCTGCTGCTCTTTGCAGAGGAGCTGCTCCTGCACGCAGCTGTCTCTGGGCAGTGCTGTCAGGTTGCCATCAGCTCCTTCCATTGCAGGAGCCCAGCCCTGCCCAGGAGCAGGGGCCTAGCTGAAGTCCTGACTTCCTCTGTCCCTTGTGCTCCCTCCTCCTGGGAAATGTTCCCTGAAGTAGACTAAAATCATCACCATTGGTCTCTTTCTCAACACTGAAGGGAAACTGATTCCAGCATTACAATTTGTCTCATCACAGGATGGTTATCTGCAAGAGGTGGAAATGTCTCACTCCTAACTAGGCAGGAAGCTACTCAAGGACTAGAAGGGAGGTCATTTATCCATGGTTCAGGTTTTGATTCAGATGAGTCAATCTGGGCATCACATGCCTGTTTAGAAGCCCCTGGCATGCAGTGGGATTCAGCTCTCTCCCATGAACATCAAAAAAAAAGGAGGAGGTGGGATTCTCCTTGCCCAAGCCAAAGTGCACACAAAATAGATGTCTGCGTGTGAGATCCCTGTCTAAGCTCACGTTTTAATCACCTGAGATGGAGGGTGAGAGTCAGTTGTTCCCACACAAACACCTGGTGACAGTTGAAGAGACAGAGGTGGTCCAAGGCATGTGTCAGTGTCTGCTTGCTCTGATGGAGCGACTGTGAGACCCACATCCTTCTGGAGCATGAGGTGGGGGCCAGGTGGGGAATTTCCTTGGCCATCTCAAATGACCCCAGATGCCTAATGCTGCTAGAGCCCCACTCACTAGGAAGCTGTGACACAAGCACATCCCTACAGTGCAAAATCCTGATGTAATCCAGTGCAGACACTACATGTAATGACATAAAAAAAGGCTGGCAGGGCCATGTCAGATGTCTGGGGTGTCCAGCACAACTGCATGTTTCTAGCACATACAGTATGGCACCTACAGGACAACCATGATCTTTTGGAGTGGTGCTGGGCAAGTGCCCCAGGGCATCTTGTGTTTCCTCCCTGTGCCCAAACAAATGAATCCTGCCTCTGCCTTCGGGCACAGTCTGTACTGCCCACATCTAAGCGTGCTGCATAAATGGGAGGCACATCACACCAAGGTATCCACTCATGTCCCTGCACTCTTGAAAACTTCTTGTTCTCTTCTCCCTGACCCTCTTTTCGCCCCCAGATGACATAAACAGGGACTGTGCTAATAAGGTCCACAGGGTCACTGGATCGCAGGCTGTCCAGGCCAGGGACTTCTTGCAGTGGCACCTTATCCTGCCTGGACATTGGTTCACCTCTGTCACAGGCCCCAAGGTGCTGCAGAGTCAACTCAGGCAGCAAACCTCTTTCCTGCCATTCCTGCACAGCCCAGCTCTGTTTCTCCCTGGCCTTGGGTACTGCAGGCTTTGCTCTCTTAGTGGGAACCTCCTTTCACCATGACATTGCCACCTGCTATCTATACCATCGTGGCTCTGCTCTGAAGTGGGGCCATCGCACACACAGTGTCCTTGGCTCCTGGTAACAGGTTGCACCATGACCAATCTGACTGAAACATTGCTAGAGTACTGAGATGTGGTGGGATCACTTGCATGATAGGAGAGCCCTGATGGTAGGGTACAAACTCTTCAAGAGAGACCAAGGGGTGAAATGAGGAAAGGGGTTGCCCTTTGTGTGAAGGGACAGCTCAGACATGTGGAGCTCTTCCATGGGAGAGGCAAAGGATTGGGTAAGAGCTTGTGGGTGACAAGGGTGACATCGCAGTGAGAGTTACAGATGACCCAATCAAGGAGGGGAGGTGGATGCAGTCCCCTTTAAGCAACGTGAGTAAGTCTGTGGATCAGAGACCCTGGTTCTTATCGGGGGGACTTTAATCCCCCTGACATGAACTGGAAGGCCAGACAGCAGAGTGCAAGCAGGCCAGGAGGTTTCTGGAGGGCATCAGGGACAGCTTCTTAGCACAAATGCATGATTTGTGATGCTTCTGAAAACTTCAAACAGGGAGGAACTGATCAGGGATGGTACAGTCAGTGTCTGCCTTGCCTCCAGTGATGAAGAAAAAGTAGAGTTCCAGCTCCTGAGTGGAGTGAGGAAGGATAGTAGAGGAGCACAGACCCTGGACTTCAGAGGGGCAGACTTGGGCCTGTTGAGGGGACTGGTGGGGGATCCCATGGGAGGCAGTCCTGAATGAACCAGCAGCTCAGGAAAGCCAGCAGGTCTTTGAGGACAGCACCCAGCAAGCATAAAAAGAGTCCATAGTGGTACTCAGTAGAAGTAGTAGACATCTTGGGAGATCAGCTTGGCTACACTGGGAACTCAGGACTGAGCTCCAGGGCAATAAGGAAGCAGAAGGAAGGAGAGGCTGCAAAGATGGTATTTAGAAATATTGTCCAGTGAGAAGGGATGGTGTTAGGGAAGCCAAAGCTCCCCTAGGATTGCCCATTGCAGGGAACATCAAGAGCAGGAAGAAGAGCTGCTACAGCTTCAGTTTCAGGAAAAGAGTAAAAAGGAAAATGTTGGCTCACTGCTGGATCAATCAAGGAATCTATTAACAGCAGATGCAGATAGGTGTGAGGAGCTCAATGCCTTCTTGGCTTCAGTCTTCACCAAGAAGGTCTCCTAGGCTGTTGTGCCTGGTCAGGAGTCTAGAGCGGGAAAAAAGAAGCTACCAATGTTGGGTGATGACTGAGGGAGGGATGACTTGCAAGAACTCAACCCATACAAGTCTCTGGGACTGGATGGGCTGCACCTGAGGACATTGAGAGGGATGGCTGCTATCACAACAAGGCTAGTCTCTATCCTCTTGGAAAGGTTGTGGAGATCAGGGGAGGCCCCAATGACCAGGAGAAGGAGTATGTTGTGCCCATCATCAGAAAAGGCCACAAGGACAAACCAGGGAGCTGCAGGTCCTTCAGCCTCTCTTTGGTGAGGAGTGTTTCATGGAGTGAATAGTCTTGCATCACATTTCTGGGCACCTGAAGGACAAGAAGGTGCCTGGGAACCGCCAGCATGGATTTACTGCAGAGAAATGATTCCTGACACACCTGATTGCCTTCTGTGATAAAAGATCTGCACTTGGTGAGGAGAGGAGAGTAGTGGATGTCATTTACCATGATTTTAGCAAGGAGTTTGACACTATCTCCAAGAATATTCTTGTATACAAATTGGGCATTATGATAGGCTGAGCAGACAACCGGATCGGTCAAAAGCTGGTTGGATGATCGAGCTCAGAGGGCTTTTGTGAATGAGTGGTGCTTTACCTGGAAGCCAGTGACAGGTGGAGTACACAGGGGTCTATACTGGGACCTGTCTTGTCTAACATGTTCATCAGTGACCTGGAGGACACAACTCTCATCACATTTGCAGATGGCACTTAATCAGGAGAACAGTCGTAAGCTCAACGGCTGCCATCCAGATGGACCTCAGCAGGCAGGAGGAATGGGTGGCCAGTACCTTTGTGAAATTCAAAACTAAACAAACACCATGTCCTGTCCCTGGGGCCGACCAACACCCTGCAGTGATACGGGCTCGGCAGTGCCCAGCTGGGCCGCAGCTCTGCAGAAAAGGATGCGGGATAAACACATCCAGTTACGATTTGTGTTTCTGTATTCAGGAAAACATCATCACAAGAAGTGTAACCTGTTAATGGCAACCCCCAGAAGTCTAGAAAGTGGAGGATGTACTCCTACTGAAGTCTGCTGATGGAAATCGGTGCAGTTGTCTTCCCAAAGTTACCAAAACACAAGATGGAATTCAGATTCCTAATTTGTAAAGGTTTGGACCTTATGAAGAAAGAACTGATATTGTAGTTAAGGCATTGAAATGCTAAAGCCCTTTCTACTACGAACACTGTGACACCTATCTTTGCAATGGCAGACTGTCAGAAGGCATGCTGCTGGTCAACAGATCTTGATTGCTGTGCACTTTGCATACATTTCATACATTTGGTTCAGGATATAAATAACCATCTTGAAATCGCCATAATTATTCTCCCAGGCAAAATTATACATCTGTCTAAGAAGCCTGTGTGTGTGGGAATGGGGGGAAGGCTGGGTCTGAGTGAGTCTCTGGACTCAGAAAACACTTTTGGACAAACATTTTCAGTGCTGTTTGCTGCCGCTGGAAATTCTAGAAGATTCAGGTAGGGTGCCCTCGTGATGACAGTATCCATTTACTTGGGAAAGCACAGCATTGAGGTGCTTCAAGGATACATAACTGAGTAGGAAACTGAAGAAGGAAAGCTGCTGATAGGAATAGCTCTTTGGGGACATTTGCACGGCATCCAGCTGGTGTTGCAAGCTACCAAACTGGTGCCTATGCTGGACCCTTCTGTAACAGTGTAGTAAATGTAGCTTTCAATGAGACTCCAAGAGCCTCCCACTGTCCACGGACATGTGGAATCTAAATGATAGTTGGTGCTGTCCTTTGGGCTTCACGGGTGCTGGTGTCCAAGTCAGCATTGAACACAAGCAGCACAGCACAGGCAGGAAAGCTGAGGGCAGGCACTGTCAAAGCAGCCTGGCTATGAATCATAATTTCCAAGTTCATTTTGTAAGAGGTGACAGCCTTCCGCCTGTCTGAAGAGCTCCACAGCTCACAGCCTGCTGTCTCATTTCCAGAGGCTCCTTCCAACCAGGTTCCTTGTTCAGGAAGATCGAAGGCCATTGCCTGCAGGTGGTACCTCAATCACATAAGCGGACAACCCTCTACCCCATGACCAAAGCAGCAAGCATCCTTTCCCAGGATGCATTTCACTGTGTGTCTGATCAGATGAGCACCACTCAGGCAGTTCTGGTCCCCAGAAGGAAAGTGCTAGTAGTAGATGTGGGCACTGACTAGACATTGCTGGTAGATGACCACAGAGGCAGCCATCACATAACCCAAAGGGAGATAATCCTCTTATATGGCAGTTGAGCCTCCAACCACGTAACATGTCTGTCCATGCTTTAACGGCTCTCAAGTGCTTCCACTAAAGGTCCAGATGCTGTAATAGAGGGATGCCAAACAACAGAACAGATTTCCTGCCTAAAAGTAAAAAGGAACAGAACAGCACCAAGTCTATTCATGCTATAACTTTCTCCTTAAGAAAAAGGCACAGATGTACAAATAGAAGTGCTGAAATGATTTTAGCAGCTGCATTGCAGCATTACAGGCTGCAGCATTGTTTATATTTGGTAAATGTAGCCAAGTAAAGAAATGGTTTATATTAATCAGCAAGTGTACTATACCCATTCCTCTTAAGACAGAAGAGAGCTCATTGTGGAAGAAATGTTCACAGTCCTTGACACGGTAAGTCTCTGGCTGCAATGCAATGCTACTGAGGTTCCTGGAGGGGTCTCCTGAACCCAGTCCATCCCATGACTGGATTCTTAAGGATCACTCTCCTGACTTCTCCTGTGCCGAGGAGGAGAAGATGCTTCAGAGCAGGATTCCTGCTACACTATCACAGGGACAGGGCATGCTGCTACCTTATCCTGGGGACGGCTTCTGGGGTTGTGAAGCCAGGGAATGCACCCAGGTCTGCCCAGGGCTGTAATTCAGAGCAGTGTCCCTGTGCCCCAGGGTGCTGCGTGCCTGGGGCAATGACTCTGCTGCCTGAGAGGGTCAGCCCTCAGCCTGCCCGGGGAACTCCCCAAGGCACTGTGGGGAGAAGCTCTGGGTGAGAGGAGAGACTCCCAGCAGGGCAGGTTCATCTCCCATAGAGAAGGTGCTGCGTGGGTCAGGGTCACGGTTGCTCACAGCTCCAGCTCACCCTGAGCACATTCCTGAGGGGACTTTTCAAGAGGGAGCTCAGGGCAAGGGCTCCTTGAAATGGAAGGAGCTTTCCTTTTAGGCTATGTGCTTTCAGTTCCCTAATTTTGGCAGGGAGACAAAAGGAAAGAGTTTTCTGGTCTGACAAAGAACTGGAACTCCTAAACCTTCACTCTCAAAGATCAGTAGGTCTGTGAAAAACCTCAGCAAGCACCTTCATCCTCACCCAGCCTACAAACAGCATCAGCATCACCTTTATGGCATTATCAACGTTTATGTGACCTGCTCCCTAGGACTTTCGAGAACAGCAATGCCCCCGGCCAGTGCCCTGTCCTGGGAGGATTCTGTAAGGCAGAGCTGATCACACACAGGGTAGGATGGGATCTTGTGACAGAGAAAGAGCTGCCGGCAGGGACAGGTCCAGGCAGCAGAGATGGACAGGGAAGCCCAGCAGAGCCTCTATCCCGAAAGGCATGGACCCCAGGGCTTGAATCTCCTCTGCAGCCAGATGTGTGGCAGAGGAGAGGGGCCTCTCTCCTGCCATAGAGCCATTTCATGCTACATGACAAAGGGGCTGAGAGCAACTGCCCTGCGATGTTGTTGTCTGCAAGGCGGCATGCCCAGCTGGGCAAGGGGAAGGCTTTCCTGAGGGCCCGTCTGTCTCTCTCTCCTTGCCTCCCTTGGCAGCAGGATCATGGCGTTGCTCCTTGTTTCCCCTGTCTCAGCTGGTACTATTTCAGCAGCAAGGAGCTGCCCATCTCTCCTCACAAGTGATTTCCAGTTTATCTTAGTTTGTCTCCAGCAACTCTTGTACTTTGGGCGTTCTGTCTGCGATAGCCACGTTTGTACACAAATGTTTGAATTCATCCCACTTCTCCAGAGACACAAAGCCCATCTGTCTGACCCAGAGGCCTTCTGCAAAGCTGCTGATCACTGTGTCAGAGCTGGCCTCCCAAGCAGCACCACTGTAATAAAAGGGGATCTCCTTAGTACTGTGCTGGAAGTTTGGGCTCTTCTTCCCAAACTGGAGCCAAGAATGTGCTCAGGGAATTGCCCCCAAAAAGGCCCTGTTGCCGTGCCTGTGTTTTCCATGGGCTAAGGGGCATCAGCTCTTTCAGGTGATGTGTGAGGGAATGAGGGCTGGATTCAGCTGTCGCTTGTGGGTGCCCGGTGCCCCTGGAGAGGGTGAGTGGTCAAGAGGTTTCTGCCAGGGACTGTCGCACCTATTAGAGGGCTGGTGATGGATGCCCATCCTTCTGGAAGGGAGTATGGCACCACCAGAAGAGCACAGGGGATCTCCAGGGGCAATGTGTGCCTGGGATAGGCAGTGAGTGGAGTCTCCCAAAACCAAGTGGAGTCACCCAAAGCAAAAGGCTAAACCAAGGAATGCACCAAATCAGGGCTCTGCAATCTCAGGAGAGGCAGTGGGCTGGGTCTATGCCACCCCTGAGCCCTTGGAAATGCCCTGTGATTGCTCCAAGCATCCTCCACAGCCACAGACCCTGGGGAGGGCGTTGTCAGGTGCAGTGATGCTGGTCCAGCTGGGCCTGCCCTGACCAGCATGACCAGTGCAGAGTCACCCCAATGCCAGCTCACCATGCAGAGCAGCACTGCCAGCCCAGGACCCTGCGGGGAGCACAGGGGAGGGGTGCAGGAATGGCCAGCGAGGCCAGCATGGACACACTGATCTGGGGAAAGGCCCTCTGGGGAGCAGGGACGCCTCCGGAGAAGAGCAAAGGAGCAATTGTGTGCTTGTGGGGAGGAATAAATGAAAACCTGTTTCTGTGTATGTCAGCTCATGGCAGGCTGCTCTGTCACTGGAGCTGCGTGAGGAGCCCCGGGGCCAGGAGTCTTGTGCTGTGCTGGGCAGAGGGGCTGCCCAGAGGGGCTGCAGGCAGCCAGGGTTAAGGATCTGCTGGTCATGAGAGCAGTGGAGACATGGAGTGAGTGGCTTCCATTTCCTTGTGCCATTGCTGGCCCCCAGCCCCCCGGGGGCTGATGGGGAGGCTGACACCCCTCTCTGCCCCCCACAACCTGCTGTGCCCTTCAGAGGGGCTGGGGCTGTGGGGTGAGTGCCCAGAGCTCTGCAGTCCCCTGTGGTGGGCACTGCTGTGGGGCCACCCCCAGCGTGGGCTGCTCTGCTGGGTGGCCTGGGGAGAGGGCAGGGGAGGTGGGAGAGTCGGGGAGGGTCTGGGGTGGGCTGGAAAGGACTCAGGAGAGGAAAAATGCCAGCAGGCAGCTCCTGTGTGTGAATGGCAGTGTGAGAGCACATGGCCGTGTGCTTGCAGGGCAAATGCAGGTCTCCTGGGAAAGGCACCAGGACATGATGGGTGCAGGAGAGAAGAGCCCAGGTTGTTCCCTGTGTTGCATGGAGACGTTGGGGAAGCTGCCCCATGGCCATCATCCCAGACCAGCCCCTCACATCACCCCTTTCCAGCACTGGCTGCTCACCCCAGCTGTGGGGTGGTCCATGGCCAGCTCCATCCTCCTCCAGGTCTCTCTACCCGGACACAGGGGAGAAGACCAGCTTTGCATGGCCTCTCTTCCACACCAGACCCCTGCACATCCCAGAGCACGACTGTCTGCTACCTCCTACATGTGGCACAGCCTGGGCTGGGCAGGGTCCAGGTGCTCAGACCCCTCAGACACTGGGGGGATCATTTAAGAGTCACTTAATAATACCCCAGCCCTTTCCATGTCCAAGGTCTCTGGTGCCAGCTCCAGCTGAGCTCTGGCTTTCCTCCCTCCATCCCTGCATGCACAGAAAAGGTCTCAACGCTCCCCCGTGCAATCCGTCCCCCTTCCACCCTTGTGCACTTCCACCCCAGCACCCTGAGCACTCATGCTGCTGCCAGGGCAGAGGTGTAGGATAACCCAGAGCGGTTCCTCAGGGAGTTCCCCAGGGAAAAGCTGTGCCCAGATCCAGCCTCAGACCCAGCCTGGCAGAGGGTAGCTGCCCTCTCCCGACCCACCCTGGCAGTGCCAGCCCCACCTCAGCCCACTCCTGAAAGGCTCCAGCACAGCCCTCAAGAGAGCTGGAGCTGCCTTTCCTAACTGTGCATTGTAAAATCTGACCCAAGTGGCTGCCCTCACTTTTTCATCCAGCTAAGACTCTGCGGGCAGTGTTAGCTGAGTAAGGGTCCAGATCTGAAGCTCTCCTTACACCTTTACATTGGCTGTCAGGCAAGCGTTGCTGTGGATATATGGTCATCTTTTACACCTAAAACCTTCTCTGGGTGCTGCTCGGGTCCCAGCATCCCTTTCTAAGGCTTTCTTGACTGTAGTGTGGAGGCAGGTTTGAGGTAGAGATGGGGAGTCAGGTCAGCAGGACGGGGACAGGGACAGGTCCGGATTTGGGAGGTGCAGGGCCAGGCACAGGCACGTCCACAGCATAACTCAGGCAAGGCTGCAGCCTGTGATTCTTCCCTGAGGGTGCAGGAATCACTCTCCAGTGACCCTTCCCTGCACCTCCTGGCTCCCCACTGCATCTCTGGAGATTGCAGAGCCCTCCTTTCCCCATGCGTACCTGCATTTAGTGCTCTACCTTCTGGTGACTCCACTGTGGACTGTCCCTCACTTGGTGAGGCTCCACTCACTGCCCACACCAGGCACACGCTGTCCCTGGAGATCCTCTGAGCTCTCCTGGGGGCTCAGATTAACCTCCAGAAGGATGGGCATCTCTCATCAGCAGTCACCTGTGGGACAACCCCAGGCAGGAAATTCAGAGACCATTCACCAGCTCCACTGACACTGGTCACCAACAGATAAATCCTGGATCCAGCCCTCAGTCCCTAACAGATCGCATGTACACTCTGAGCTTGTCCCCTGCATCCCATGGAGGTCACAAGCAGAGCAGCAGGCCCTTCTATGGTGCAATGTCTTTGGGAGTATTTTTGACTGCAGCTTCTGAAGAAAGGCCAGACTTCAGGCACGTGATGGAAGGGATCCCCTTTTATTATAGCAATGTTCTTGTGCGGGCCAGGTCTGGCCTAAATGCACCCAATGCCTGGTCCTGCCTGAGCTCACAGGAATGCACAGGGAAGCACAAACCCACCACCAGCACATTAGAAGAGCACTGAGCCGTACACACGCATCAGAGCAAGGCAGGACAGTGTGGAAATGAGGAGAAAAGCCCTGACAAGAGAAAGTCCTGCTGCTGTTGGTGGACATGTCTCCAAGAAAGCTGCAGGCCCCACACAAAGCCTGCAGGGAGGAAATGCCTGCTGTGGCAGTGAGGGAATGGTCCTGAGGAACAGAGGGACTGTCTCCACAGACTTTGTCGAAACTCTCCTGATTTCCACTCTCGCTTTGCTTGGAGTGTTGGAACGCTGTAGAGGGAAGGGACCAGGCCATGGTGACAGCTGGCTGCCACTCTCACAGGAGAGGGGTGTGAGATCATACCTTGACTGTGGCCACAGGAGCTGAGATCTCCTAATGGACATGGGACCCATGGTCTGCAAGACGAGTACAGTCGTCTGAGCCTGACTCTGTGCCCCTGAGCTCCCTTGGTGTCTGCACCAAAAGACACACTGCAAAGGGAAACTCTCCTCATTGCACTGAAGGCATCCAAGGAGCTCAGACTAGTGGGCTCGGAGATTCTCCCATCTCTGCTGATGAAGGGGCAAACCTGGCTTCCTGCTTCAACACGGTCTCTCGATCAGATTCAAATGGGAGATTCCTGAGGACAAGTGGCACAAAGCAAAATATTTATTTCTTTTAGGAGAATGTAACAGAGAAAAGTATGTGAGAAAGAAAGCCATGAGCAACACCTAGCTATGTTGCCAAATACCCTGGGAATGAGGAGCAGATGCACATGGGAGAGTTATTGGTGCTGACATTGTACCTACTGAACCAGTTTCCTCAGTGCGTCTTTGAGCTCCTTGTTCCTCATGCTGTAGATGAGGGGGTTCACTGTTGGAGGCACCACTGCGTAAAGAACAGCCAGCAGCAGATCCAGAGCTGGGGAAGAGATGGAGGGGGGCTTCAGGGTGGCAAATATTACAGTGCTGACAAGCAGGGAGACCACAGCCAGGTGAGGCAGGCACATGGAAAAGGCTTTGTGCCGGCCCTGCTCAGAGGGTATCCTCAGCACAGCAGTGAAGATCTCCACGTAGGACACCACGATGAAAACAAAACACCCAAAGCCTAAACAAGCACTAATGACAAGTGCCCAAACCACCCTGAGGTAGGAGAATGAGCAGGAGAGCTTGAGGATCTGGGAAATTTCACAGAAAAACTGGTCCACTGTGTTGCCTTGGCAGAGTGGTTCTGAAAATGTTTTAGCACTGTGCATCACAGCATTGAGAAAACCACTGGCCCAAGCAGCTGCTACCATTTTGACACAAGCTCTGCTGTCCATGATGGTCCTGTAGTGCAGGGGCTTGCAGATGGCAACATAGCGGTCATAGGCCATGACTGTGAGAAGAGAAAACTCAGCCAAAAAGAAAAAGACAATGAGAAAGAGCTGGACAACACATCCTGAGTAGGAAATGGCCCTGTTATCCCACAGAGAATTGGACATGGATTTGGGAACAATGACGGAGATGGTGCCAAGGTCGAGGAGGGAGAGGTTGAGGAGGAAGAAGTACATGGGGGTGTGCAGGCGGTGGTCGCAGGCTACGGCTGTGATGATGAGGCCATTGCCCAGGAGGGCAGCCAGGTAGATGCCCAGGAAGAGCGAGAAGTGCAAGAGCTGCAGCTCCCGTGTGTCTGCAAATGCCAGGAGGAGGAACTCATTGAGGGAGCTGCTATTGGACATTTGATCCTTTGCGGCACACGGGGAACTGTCAAGGAAGAGGAGACATTGACAAGTTAGGACAGCCTTCTCCGAGCAAAACTTTTTCATAACCTCCCCCAAACACACACACGTTACTTCTCCCCATCTCAGCAGCAGTGTCACTGAGTTCCATGGCTTGATCTCTGCTTTGTGCTGGCTGAGTCTGCCATGAGGAGCAGGGGCCTCTGCCCGTGGGCTCCAGAGGAGTCAGCCCTGACCTACAGCACTGCCGACATGGGAACAGGGGTGACTACACTGTTATATTCCCAGTTCCAGTCAGAGTTAATCCACTCATAATGTTGAAGGCATTTTCAACATCTTCCCTCCCAGTTCCACATAATGTGGGTTCATGAACAGTTTTAAGGTTATTTTGGTTTCCCTTAGCTGACCCTGTCACACCGGAGGAGGATTCCTGGAGGTAGAAATCCTCAGCATTTCTGCTGCACTCAGGGTGAGCTCCTGTGATTCCAGAGAGGTAAAAGGATTCACTCTGGCTTTAGAGCAGAGGGAGCAGAGCTGGCCTGTCCACCTGCCTTCTTCCCAGGTGCCCTGTGCTTGCACTGCGGAGGTGGAGGACAGTTGCACTTGTGTTACCCAAAAAAGAAAAGACACCGCGGAGAGCAGAGGAATGCACTTGCAAAGTGCCCATCAGCACTCTTTCTGAGGGGATGTGAGGCAGGTCTCAGCTGTCTCCTTCTAGCCAGCAACACATCAGGCTCCTTCCAGCTGCCCACATCCAGCCACCCAGCAGCATGTCCCAGCGTGGCCTCAGGATCTAGGTGGCTTCTCCCTGGGGCACCTAGATAACACGCAGTTGCAATGGGAGAGCTGTGTCCTTGTGGAGGGCAGCTTGCAGCCCAGCCAAACACCCCAGGGAAATGGCGGAATGTCCTAAGGATGGGGTGTCCTGATGAGAGAGTTGGCTCATTCCCAGCCCCCACACTGCATTGCCCAAAGCCCCACAAGCGAGAGGGGCACTTGGGCACCTCACTGTCAAGGACACGTCTGCATGGCAGGACCTGCAGGGTCAGTGTCTGAACTGCATCAGAAACCCCCCTGCCCAGAGAGTCCAAGGGGAAGCACAAGGGCAGCATGGACAGGTGGGAAACATGGAGCAATACCATGATATTTGTGCAGAGGGAGGCAGGGACAGGGAGGGACAGAGGGGCACTCAGGAGTGTCTTCTCTCCTGCATGTCCGGCTGCTGAGGAAACGACTCCTGCCCTTGACCCCACAGCCTTGAGAGCAGAGGGCTATGCTGGCTGGGAGAGGAGAGGAGGTCTTAGAGTTGGTAGTTTCCTCCCACACTTTGAGCATGACTCTGCTGCCTGGAGCCGTCCCTGCAGGGAGCTGTTTCTCTCTCCCCACGTCTCTCCCCTCTTAGTGCTCACACACCCCATCCCACCCTCTGGGCGCTCAGCTCTGCCCTGCAGAAACCTCCCGGGCGAAGGGCTCTGCCCAGGGGCACCTTGGTGTCTGCAGGTTCTAAGGAGCAGGTGAGAGAAACCTTGCTGAGGCTGGAAAGGTGATGCTGGCTCTGTCCTTCAGCTGAGGGGTGGATGAAGGCATTTGCTGAGTCCCTCCCAGAACTGTTCCTCTCTCAGTGTCACTGTTTTGGAGCCTCCGGCCCCTGTCTATACCTGACAGATCCAATCCCATTTCATTCCACCTAAACAGAAAAGAACTGAAAGCACAGGCTCATGACAGCTCCTTCCCTTTCAGGTGTCCCCTGCCTTGTCATTCCTATTGAAAAGTCACCTCTGGATATGTTCCCCAGCCCAGAACCACACAGCAGCCTCTCAGTTGGAGAAAGTACCTGCCCGGACGGGGGTCTCTCCTCCCACCCAGAGCTTCTCCCTGCAGTGTCGTGGGGAGCTCCCCGGGCAGGCAGGCTGAGTGCTGACTCTTGCAGGCAGCAGAGTCACTGCCCCAGGCACACAGCACCCTGGGACAGGGACATTGCTGTGAATTACAGTCCATGCAGACCTGTGTGCACACCCAGGCTTCACACCCCTGCAGCCATCCCTGGAAGAAAGGAGCAGGATGCCAGGTCCCTGTGACGGTGTGGCAGGGAATCCCTGCTCTGAAGTGTCTCCTTCTCCTCCTCTGCAAAGAAGAAGCTGGGAGAATGATCCTTAAAAAACTGCCATGGGGCAGGATGGGTTTAGCAGACCCCTCCAGGAACCACACTAGCATTGCCCTGCAGCCAGAGACTTACTGTGCAAAAGGCTGTGAAGATTTCTCCCACAAGGAGCTCTCCTCTGCCCTCCCACTCCACACTGCAGTTCACTTCTCATCTCATGTCAGCAGCAGCAGGCAGTACTCAGAGCCCTGCTACTCTTTGCAGAGGAGCTGCTTCTGGATGCAGCTGTCTTTGGGCTGTGCTGCCCAGTTGCCATGAGCTCCCTCTGTCCCTGAAGCCCAGCCCCACTCAGGAGCAGAGGCCCAGCTGAAGTCCTGAATTTCTCTGTCCCTTGTGCTGCCTCCTCCTGGGAAATGTTCCCTGAAGTACACTAAAATAATCACCTACTGTCCTTTCCTAAAGAGTGCAGATAGACTGATTCCAACATTGCAGTTTATTTCATCAGAGGGTGCCTATCTATGAAAGGTGGAAATGTCCCACCCTGGAAGCCCCAATTCCCCTCTCTTGACTAGGCAGGACACCTAGACAGGGACAAGAAGGGAGCTCATGGACACATGCTTCAGGTATTGATTCAGCTGAGTCTGTCTGGGCATCTCATGCCCCTTTAGAAGCCCCTGGCATGCAGTGCGATGCAGACCCCTCCTGTGAACTCCACAAACTCACAGGAGGTGGGATTCCCCTTGCCAAAACTGAAGCGAGCACAACAGAGGTGTCTGCATGGAAGCTCTTTGCCTAAGCTCCCGTTATCATCACTGGAGATGGAGAGTGGGAGTCAGTTGCTCACACACAAACACCTGGGGACAGTTGAAGAGACAGAGGTGGTCCAAGGCATGTGCCAGTGTCTGCTTGCTCTGATGGAGCCACTGTGAGACCCACATCCTTCCGGAGCATCAGATGGGGGCCAAGCAGGATATTTCCTTGGCCATCTGAAATGACACTAGATGCCTGCTACAAGTAGAGCCCCACTCACTAGGAAGCTGAGAAACAAGCAGATCCCAATGTTAAAAACAGCTGTTGTAGTTCAGTGCAGACACTTGATTCAGTGACATAGAAATAGGCCAGCAGGGCCATTTCAGATGCCTGGGGTGTCCACCACAACCACATGTCTCTACCAGATACACCATGGGACCTACAGGAAAACCATGCCCCTTTGGAGTGATGGCTGGGCAAGTGCCCCAGGGCATCTTGGCTTTCCAACATGTGCCCAGACAAATGACAAACTGCCTTTAGGGAAAGTCCATCCCATCTACATCCATGTGTGCTGCATAAATGGGAGGCACATCACAGCAACGTCTCTGCTCTAGTCCCTGCACTCTCAAACCCTTCTACCTCTCCTCCTCCTGAACCTCTTCTCACCCCTCCAGATGATATGAACAAGGACTAGGCTAATGATGACCTCAGGGTGGCTGGATCTCAGGCTGCCCAGGCACAGGGACTTCTTCACTGGCACATTGTCCTGCCTGGAGATGGATTCACTTCTGTCACAGGCCCCATGGTGCTATAAATCAGCTCAGGCAGCAATCCCCTCTCCTGCCATTTTGACACAGCTCATCTCTTTTTCTCCCTGGCCTTGGGCACTGCAGGGTTTGCTTTCCTAGTGGGAACCTCCTTCCACCATTACAGAGGAGCGCAATGCCTAGTGCAGGACAACACCATGGTTAGGTAAATCATTCCTGACCCACTTGTTTCCCTTTTGTGATAAAAGGCCTGCACTTGTGGAGGAGAAGAGAGTAGTGGATGTCCAATGGACATCCAGATGGGCAAAAAGCTGCTGGATAATCGAGCGCAGAGGGGTTTCATGAATGGGTCATGCTTTACCGGGAAGCCAGGGAAAGGTGGGGTATGCAGGGATATACCCTGCATCCTGTCCTCTTTGAAAGGCTCCTCAGCGGGACAGAACAACACGTGCATCAGGACAAACATAGACCTGACCAGCAGAGGAGTGACCCTGAGGAGAAGGCCCTGGACATAATGAAGGGTGCCATATGAGCCAGTGATGCGTGCTCACCACAAATGAGGCCAGCTGCATACAGGACTGCATTAGGAAGAGCATGGCCACCCAGGCAGGGGCAGTTCTTATCCCCCTCCACTCAGCACTGCTGTGGCCACATGTCTGGAACAGTGTGTCCCAGTGTGGTACAGCCAGTGCTGGAGGAATGGGGAGCAACTGGAGAGGGTTCAAAGGAGGTCTGCCAAGATGGGGTTGGGGGTCTGAAGCACATGGCCTCTATGGAGAGGCTGAGGGACCTGGGCTTCTTTAACCTGGCAAAGTGGAGGCTAAGGCCAATACAGTAGTCACCTGTGACTGCCTGTGACGGCGTGGTTTCAGAGATGATGGAGCTTTTCTTGGTAGTAGGAAGCAGCATGAGAAGGGGAAAGAGGCACAAAGAGCATCTTGAGAGGTTCAGACTGCACTTCACGTAACAAGAATGTCACTTGTAGGGTAGTGCTGTGGTGCAAGAGGACACCCAGAGGGACTCCGTGATCAGCCCCTTGCCTTTTGTTTCAAGGAGCAGCCAGCAAAGACAGTGGGATGTCAGTAAAGGTGGGGAGATCCTGCAGTGAGGGCAAGGTAGGGAAGCAGGTTGGGTGTCTACAGGCTGCAGGGAAACAGGTGCAGGTTTGGGACAGTGTAGGACAGCCTGTGGTGGAGACGACTGAGGTCAATGCCAAGGCTGAAAGCCTCCAAAGAAACTGAAGTCTCTGTCCTCTTGGCTATGGCTGGTGTCTCTGCTATCAAGGCCTACGAGAAGATGATGTTTCCTTACAGCACTGTGGTCTTGCTGCCTCCTCACCTCCACGGAGACCAGGAGGTGCTGTATTGTTGTCCTGCACTTGACATTGTGCTCCCCCCCAGCCTGACACTGCCCCCAGGAAGAGTCCAGAGTAAAGTGTGAGGAGAAGGATCTCCCAACGCAGGGGCTGGCTATGGTTCTTGGTCATCCTGCTTGATAAGACACAGCAAGGCTGACTGGGCATCACAGCCACCCTCACATTGCCTTTGCCTACCTGCAATCAGGGCCTCCAACTTTCGGCTCTAATCAGCCCCTGGGGAGACTTTGTCGGTAATGGCCCTCAGTGGGACCTGTTAACGCTCCAAGAAACTTGGCATTTGCTTCTGACATAAACTTCTTGAGAGGTTTCTTCAGTCTCCTCTCAGCACCGGCGGTTCATGGGCTCAGCACCAAAGACACCCGAGGGGTCATTAAGATGCAAAAACCCCTACGGAGCCATGCCTCTCCCCATAATTTTATTCAGCTCTTCAATTCTTGCACTGTGGCTAATTGGAGAGGTTTCAGCAGTGTATTTACAAGAGAAAGATTTCAGTGAGCATCAAAAAAAAAAAAAAGGATTTCTGCTTTTAAAGTTTTCCTTATTTTTCATCTTACAAACTAGAGTGATAGCCACCTTCTCCAACTGATATTGATCCAGAGTGTCTCCTACTGAGGTCTGGACATGTAGGAAAAGCACCATCCTGGAGGTCAGACATCCATGGAAAATATTGCTCCCCAGCTCCCCAGCCCTGACAGTTCCCTCATCAGCCACTGGGGACTTAGATCACTCTCGTTCAAATCGAACCTTTTGCCACTCAAGGCTACAGCTGAATGTTACAGCTCATGTGCACCAATTCCCACCTGCTTTCCTTAGACAACTAGCTGCAAACAGCACAGAAGGATTTGTCTTAATTGCTATCAAACACAAATAAACTTGAACCAGTGTCATAAGAAGTAAAATATACTCCTCAACTGTATGTCAAGTCCAAGGTGCCTCCAGTGAGGTCCACAGTCTACAAGGAGTAACCTTCCTTGAACTGTTCTTCACAAATAGATAGGAAAGGCTGAATAGACACACAGTGAAGGAGTTGATTGAAGAGACAATTAGACTGCTGAAAGAGGAGGCAAGCTTCAGATTCCCTGAAGCTTAAAGCAGCAACTGGACAGTTGGGAGGTATCCGAACAATGAAGAGTAAGGGGAGGAGGAAGACTGGGAAACTATGGAAAGTGCATATGCCCATAGAGTCTGACAAACAGCTGACTTTAGAAATGATCAGTTTAATCAGGGCTTGTGGAACCATGTGAAAGATTAGTGAGTTTAAAACCACAGCATAACAGAGAGAGCAGTGGTAACACAAGTTAAGGGGCAGATCAACATTTCTTCTCCGGAGATTCAGGCCCTTCCTCAAAATTTTCATTATGTCATCATGAGAAAACACTGACTTTTTAAAAAAATTATTCAGTCATTTCAGCTGATGAAAATGTTCTCATTTATTTATTTTTTAATGTTGGGAACAGCTCTTCAGCTTTCCAGGCAGAGCTCACTTGTCCAACCACAAGCACCCAGGGGCACTTGGAGAGGTCTCGGTGTCTCTGAGGCACCTGCCTGGGCCTGGCAGCTCGCACAGGGGACCTGCGGAAGACCGGAGCCCCTTGCAGCTGCAGAGGGAGGCTGGGCAGAGGGGACCAGGGCACCTGCAATGGCACCAGCCATCCATGACCCTGTGACTGCATCTCACCCCAGTTCTGAAAGTCTCTTTCCTTTTCAGACAAAAAGATAATGCAGAATCTCCCCAGAACACTAGTGTACTGAAGCAGAACAAATCAAGAAAGACAATAAGAACACAAAAAAATGAAAAGCTGGAAAGTATAACAAAATATTTCTTTGCTTTCCATCTTTGTCTTAATTTCTTTCTTGTTTCATTTTTAATGTCCTTTCCTAAACTTTTCTGTTATAATCAGGCCTACACCACTAAACAGGATATTTCTGTGTCTCACACAGAGCCCGGTGCTCAGAAGACCACTCCCTGCCCAGGGCTGTCCGTGCAACTCCTCAGTCTTTGCACAGAGCATGTCTCACACTGAGGTGTCAGTCTCTCTCGACTGGTGAGGAAAGCAGGGTGACCAGCTTCAAGGAAATGCTCTAATTTTGGATGGCCAAATTTGCACAAATCTCAACATACCCGTGTTTAAGCAATGTTTTAAAGGAGTCTCTAAAACATCTTCAGTGCAATGATTGACAAAAAACAAAAAGTCCTCGTTTCGAAAACTTCACACAGTTTTTACCATTGCCAAATATTTTTTTCTTCCTTATTCATTGGCAGCACCATGTTCATGCACTACAGGAATTAGTCTGTCTACGCGAGCATAAACATATATAGAGAGAGATACATTCTTCATGAAAATACATTTGCTGGCAATCCTCTGCATGGAGAATCTTTGTTCTGAGGAACTACTTATGTAAATGGACATGTTTCAGATCTCTTCTTCTGCCTCTCTCTCCTTTCTTCTTCCTCTGCCTCTTTTCTCTTTACAGAGCTCTCCAGGGAATGGTGCACTGCATCACAGCACTTAGGGTGGGGGAGACCTCTGGACGTCATCTAGTCCCAGCCCCCCTGGTCAATGCAGAGGGAACTAGATGAGGTTGCCCAGGGGCTCCCCCCAGTCATGCATTGTCCACAAAGGTGCTGAGAGTGCGCTCCATCCACTGTGCAGGCCATTCATCAAGATGTTAAACAGTCCTGCCCCACATGGTGATCACTGAGGGATGCTGCTAGTAACCAGCTGCCACTTGGAACTTGTACCACTGATGAGAGCGTTTCAGCCTGATGGTCTGGACAATCTTCCACCTGCCTTATGGTCCATTGATCCAGGGCAGATCTCAATAATTTGCCTCTAAGGAGATTATGGGGGACTGTGTGAAAGGCCTTGCTGAAGTGAAGGTTCACAAAATCCCCTGCTTTCCCCTTGTGCACAAAGCCATTCATCTGATGGCAGAAGGCAATCAGGTTGGTCAGGCATGTTTTCCATTTCCCCTTGGTCAACGCATGCTGCCTCTTCCAGGCCTTGTCCTTCATAGGCTTGGAGATGGTTTCCAGGAGGACTTGCTCCATCACCTTCCCAGGCACTGAGATGAAGAGGACCAGCCTGTTGTTGCCCAGATCCTCCCTCTTGCCCTTCTGGAAAATGGGTGCGTTGTCTGCCTTTTCCCAGTCATCAGGAACCTCCCCGCTTACCCTGACCTTTAAAAGACAATCAACAACAGCATTGCAATGACTTCAGCCACCTCTCCCTGCACCGTGGGGTACTTCACGTCTGGTCCCATGGACTTGCGCCTGCCCACTGGGCAAAAGTCCTCTCCAGCTGCATCTTCCTCTACCATGGGTGAGGCTTTGCTAACACAGATGCTGCCAAAGGACTTGGGGGCCAGGGAGGCCTGGCAGTAGACAAGACCAGTAAATACAAGGTAAAAGAGGCAATGAGCTCCTCAGCCTTTCCCCTGTCTTTGTCACTAGGTCCCCTGCCCCACTGAGCAGGGAGACCACCCTTTCCTTGGCTGCCTACCTTGTGCTGCCCATGTACTTACAGAAGCCCTTCTGGTTGCCCTCTTCATCTCTTCCTAGCTCCAGCTCCAGCTCCAGCTGCAGTTGCAGCTCAGCTTTAGCTTACCTAACTCCATCCCTCCCACCAGCAATGCCTCTGTCTTCTTCCTGGGTAGCCCATTCCCCTTCCAGGCCTCTGTGCACTTCCTTCTGCCTTTTCAAGTCCTAAATCACAAAGTCCCTGCTCATCTAAACCAGCCTCAGGCCAGGCCCTGATGGACTTTCCTGAAGACTAGACTGTTCCTGTGCTTTGACGACATTGTCCCTGATGATCCAAGAGGGCTCCATGGCTCCTCTGCTCCCCAGGACAGTCACCCATGGGATCCTGACAAGCACATCCTGAACAAAATGAAATCCTCTCTGCTGCAGCCCAGGGCAGCGATTCGGTTATTCCTCCTACCTCTCCACCTTCTCAAGGTCACTGCAGTGACGGCCAACCTCCACATTCACATCCCCATCCAGACTGAGCTTCAGGCAGGAAAGAAAGGGCAGCATGGCACCATCTACAGAGAAGTGCAAACCACAGAGGTAGAGAACTCACCCTGCAGAAAAGCCTGCATTTCTCCCCTCACCACTGAGGGGATCCAGGCAATGGACTTCTATGTGGTTAAAAGTGGATGCAAAGAATTTTCAGGGTAATGTAGCTATGCCTGAGGCAGCGCCTCCCAGGCTGCCGTTATAGTCAACAAGGAAAGAGTAGGAAGTGTTCACCTGCCTTCTTTTAGATGGTTACATAAAGCACAAATGACTCCTGTCCCAAAGACATTTCCTCTGTGCTTTTAATGGGGCCTGATGTCATAGGCTTTTAGGATAATTCAGGCTGAAGGGACCACAGGAGGCCTGTAGTGCAACCTGCTGCTCAAAGCAGGGTCAGATGGAGGGTCAGAAACCAAAAAATGCCCTTGCCAAAGGACTTCTGGGGTGATAGAGCAGGAGAAGACAGTAGAGGTTTGACAGGGTGGTATAAGTCCCATGAACAAAAGGCTTTCCTTTTTCACTTTCTCCAGAGAATTAAATCCTTAGCTCTCCAGAGTGAAATACCTGGGACACTAACTTTGCCACTAATAAGGAGGCAGAGAAGCTTCTGAGTCCCTTACAGACAGAGGCTGGTCCAAAGGCCACCACCCCAATGGCACCAGACCCCCAGGCATGCCTGCCTTGCTGCTGGGCACCCTCCAGCCTCCAGGCAGGAGGTCTGTGGGGAACAGAGTGGGGTCTGCAGCCTGCAGCCCTGGCCACCCAGCACATGTGGTGGGACACTGCTCCTCTAGATGAGACTGGGCTCTCCTGCATTTCCCCAGGGTGAAGCCTGCGTCCCCTCCAGCTCATAATAGAGTCTGGCAGAGAGGGCCAACACAGGAAACACAATCTCTGTTCCAGGGTGTGAAGAGAGAGGGGAGGGCAGAGGGGGATCTGCTCATGCCCCAGGCACTGATTCCCTCCCTGCAGCCAGTACAGCCCTGCTGATGCCCTGTAACCCATGAGCCCAGGAGGTGGGACTCCAACCTCCTCTGGCTCTAAAGATTTCTCAGCCCTTCAGACCCAGGATGAAAAGCACCGGTCTGGGGACACCTCAGCAGTCAAAGGGGCTGAATGCCTGGTGTGTTCCTGAGAACTTTTCTGCAGTCTCCTGCACTGGTTTGACTCCTCTTGCCCATGGAGCAGAGACCCCTTTGGAGGATGAACTCTCTCACTGTGTAACTCTGGAGGACAGGGTTGACAGGTTTGACCAGGCAGTACAGATGCCAGCAAGGCCTCAACCCCACAGCAGTTTCCCCTGCCCAGGACTCCACTTTCCAGCCCCTTCCTCCTAGAGGATTTGTGTTGGGAGGGACCACCAGAGATCTCCAGAACCATGATCTGCTCCGAGCTGGGCTAACTTTACAGTCAGATCAGGCTGGTAAGTGCTTTCTCCAGGAGTGATTTTAAAGATCTCCTGGCCCCGGACCCAGTGCTGCTCAACTATCATGGTTGTTTCTTTATTTTTGCCTTAATCTCATTTAAAATTTCCCTCACTGCATCTCCTCATTGTTGTTTCTTGTCCTTTTCTCCCCTTGGCCCCCAGTCACACCATCCCAACTACTTTGACCGATGACAATCACAGCCTCACCTCCAAGCACAGCCTTGCTGCAATCTCCTGGGACCATTCAGGTGGGCCATGGTGGCCAGGTCTAAGCAGACATACATGCTGCAGGTCCCTACATGGTCTCAGGGGAGAGCGTATGGAGACACAGCATGACCCAGGGCAGAGCCTGTGGGCCAATGCCAGGGCAGAGTCAGCATTAGCAGGTGTGAGAAGAGAAGACCTCCAGCAGCTCCTTTCCAAACCCAGGCAGGGAGTGACACACCCAGCAGTGCTCCTGAGAGATGATGGTAACACAGGAGAGGTGGCACCACGAACTGTAATGCTGGGCACCAAACAACTGTCCTGGGTGTGCAGTTCTGGCAAGCAGTGCCAATGGCTGCAGCCCCTGAGAGATCCCCGACCCTGCTAGCAGCAGTGAGGCCCCTCCATGACCGTCGAGAGCTTCCTGGAGTGTCATGACTCCCATCTGTGCCCCATCTCTGCACTGGCCCAGCCCTGCTGCCCTGCATGTGGCCCCACTGCCCCACTGTACAGACACTGCACAGGACAGGGTTTGTTCTGCGGTGGGGAAACCGGTCCCCAGGATGGTCCCCATGACAGACCTCAGTGCCCTGTCCCACAAGGACCTCCTGCCCAGCAGCCTACCACCAGTCGCCAGCCCATGCCCAGCCCTGGTCCTATCCCCCTGAAGTTAGCAGAAAGCCAATGTCACCCCAGTCTTCAAAAAGGGCAAGAAGGAGGACCCAGGGAACTACAGGCCAGTCAGCCTCACCTCTATCCCTGGAAAGGTGATGGAGCAGCTCATCCTGGAAGCCATCTCCACGCATGTGGAGGAAAAGAAGGTGATCAGGAGTAGTCAGCATGGCTTCACCAAGGGGAAATCATGCTTAACCAATCTGATAGCCTTCTATGATGGAATGACTGGCTGGGTAGATGAGGGGAGAGCAGTGGATGTTGTCTACCTAGACTTCAGCAAGGCTTTTGACACTGTCTCCCCTAGCATCCTCATAGACAAGCTCAGGAAGTGTGGGTTAGATGAGTGGACAGTGAGGTGGATTGAGAACTGGCTGAATGGCAGAGCTCAGAGAGTTGTGATCAGTGGTACAGAGTCTAGTTGGAGGCCTGTAGCTAGCGGTGTCCCCCAGGGGTCAGTACTGGGTCCAGTCTTGTTCAACTTCTTCATCAATGACCTGGATGAAGGCACAGAGTGCACACTCAGCAAGTTTGCTGATGATACCAAACTGGGAGGAGTGGCCGATACGCCAGAGGGCTGTGCTGCCATTCAGAGAGACTTGGACAGGCTGGAGAGGTGGGCAGAGAGGAACCTCATGAAGTTCAACAAAGGGAAGTGCAGGGTCCTGCACCTGGGGAGGAATAACCCCATGCAGCAGTACAGGTTGGGGGTTGACCTGCTGGAAAGCAGCTCTGCTGAGAAGGACCTGGGAGTGCTGGTGGACACCAAGTTAAGTATGAGGCAGCAATGTGCCCTTGTGGCCAAGAAGGCCAATGGTATCCTGGGCTGCATCAGAAAGAGTGTTGCCAGCAGGTCGAGGGAAGTGATTCTCCCCCTCTACTCAGCCCTGGTGAGGCCACATCTGGAGTACTGCGTCCAGTTCTGGGCTCCCCAGTACAAGAGGGATGTGGCACTACTGGAGCAAGTCCAGCGAAGGGCCACAAAGATGATTAGGGGACTGGAGCATCTCTCTTATGAGGAAAGGCTGAGAGAGCTTGGCCTGTTTAGCTTGGAGAAGAGAAGGCTGAGAGGAGATCTTATCAATGTGTATAAGTATCTGAAGGGAGGGTGTCGAGAGGATGGGGCCAGACTCTTTTCAGTGGTGCCGAGCGACAGGACGCGAGGCAATGGGCACAAACTGAAACACAGACACTTCCATCTTAACATGAGGAAAAACTTTTTCACTGTGAGGGTGACAGAGCACTGGAACAGGTTGCCCCGAGAGGTGGTGGAGTCTCCTTCTCTGGAGATATTCAAAAGCCGCCTGGATGCAATCCTGTGCAATGTGCTCTAGGTGACCCTGGTGGAGCAGGGGGGTTGGACTAGATGATCTCCAGAGGTCCCTTCCAACCTCAGTGATTCTGTGATTCTGTGATTCTGTGAAGAAAGCTCAGGGCTGGTTGGGATACACTAGGATTCAATTGTGGAGAGCAAAGGCAATGTTCCCACTGCTGAGAAATGTCTATGAAATCATTTTTCTGAGGGCATCTTTGAGCTCCTTGTTCCTCATGCTGTAGATGAGGGGGTTCACTGCTGGAGGCACCACCGAGTACAGAACAGTCACCACCAGATCCAGAGCTGGGGAGGAAATGGAGGGAGGCTTCAGGTAGGCAAACAGGACAGTGCTGACACACAGGGAGACCACAGCCAGGTGAGGGAGGCACATGGAAAAGGCTTTGTGCCGACCCTGCTCAGAGGGGATCCTCAGCACAGCAGCGAAGATCTGCACGTAGGACAGTACAATGAAAACAAAACACCCAAAGAATAAACAGACACTAAACACAACAAGCCCAACTTCCTTGAGGTAGGAGTCTGAGCAGGAGAGCTTGAGGATCTGGGGGATTTCGCAGAACTGGTCTAGGACATTGCCTTTGCAGAGTGGTATGGAAAATGTGTTAGCAGTATGGAGCAGCGCATTGAGAAAACCACTGGCCCAGGCAGCTGCTGCCATTTTGGCACAAGCTCTGCCACCCATGATGGTCCCGTAGTGCAGGGGTCTGCAGATGGCAACAAAATGATCATAGGCCATGACTGTGAGAAGAGAAAACTCTCCTGTAATAAAGAAGGCGACCAGGAGGAGCTGGGCAGCACATCCTGAGTAGGAAATGGCCCTGGTGTTCCACAGCGAATTGGCCATGGATTTGGGGACAGTGGTGGAGATGGAGCCAAGATCAAGGAGGGAGAGGTTGAGGAGGAAGAAGTACATGGGGGTGTGGAGGCGGTGGTCGCAGGCTACGGCTGTGATGATGAGGCCATTGCCCAGGAGGGCAGCCAGGTAGATGCCCAGGAAGAGTGAGAAGTGCAAGAGCTGCAGCTCCCATGTGTCTGCAAATGCCAGGAGGAGGAACTCATTGAGGGAGCTGCTGTTGGACATTTTACTCTCTCTGGATATGGGGCACTGTCCAAGGAGGAAAAGACATTGAGAAGTTAGGAGAAACTTTTCAGGCAAAAAAATCCCCCAAATGTTGCAGTTCTCATGCAACCCCCCACTTTGCCTCTCTCTTTATGGACAGGATCTGTGCGCAGCTCCCTTGCTTGAGCTCTACTTTGCACTGGTGGAGTGCGTTAGGAGGAGCAGGGACTTCTGCCCATGAGCTCCAGAGGAGTCAGTCCGGCTGTATAGTGGTGGAATACATGGGAATGGGGGTGACTAGCTCGGACAGTCACAGTTCCTGTCAGCTGAAATCCATTGGGCATGTGGAAGGGCTTTTCAGCATCTGCACCACCACTTCTAAAGAATGAGGGTTGAGGAACAGAGTTTGGGGGATTTTTTAAAAGTGTTTATTTTCTTTGAGATGCCCCTGTCACCCCCGGGGAGTGATCCTCAAAGGAAAAAATTCTCAGCATTTCTACTCTGAATCCTGAGAAAAATGCATTCCCTGTCGCTTGGTGCAGAGTGAGGACAGCTTGTCTGTCTAGCAGCGTTGTTCCCAGCTGTCATTTGCTCGCACCTCTTGGAGCTGGAGGATGATCACTCCCATATGTTGCCCTAGAAAGAAACCAGCCCCTGCTGAGAGCAGACGAGTCCAGCTTCAAAACCGCAGATCTCCAACCATCTCTCCCTTTCTCAGGGCACCAGAGGGAGGTCTCCACGCTCCCATTCTCGGCAAGGACACACAGGGCTCTTTTCAGATGCCCATATACAGCCTCCCACCACCAGCTCCATACTCTCAGCATCTCTGCAGATTCCTCACGGGTCTCTTGGACACAACAGAGATGCTATGAGGCAGCAGTGCCCTTCTGGAGGGCAGCTCGCAGTCTGGCAGGACATGACATGGAAATGGTCAAAGGACGTTAAGGACTGAAGATGGGCTCTCCTTAAGCTTAAGTCAGCTCATTTCCCAACCCCACAGACTGCATTTCCTGCAGCCACAGAGGCTAGAAGGGGGCTGCACACACCTCACTCCCAAGCAGATCCCTCCCTTGCACAACTCGCAGGGCAGGTGTCTGAACTGCAGCTGAAAACCCTGAACCCCAGGGAGCCCGAGAGAAGAACAGGAGCAGCATGGAGGGGAGGGGAAACAAGGAGCAACACCATGATCCTGCTGCCAAGGGAGGCAAGGAGAGAGAGGCAGATGGGCACTTGGGAAAGCCCTCACCTTACCCAGCTGGGCATGCTGCCTCACAGACGGTGACATCGCAGGGCAGTTGCTGTCAGCAGCTTTGTTGGGCATCAGTAAATGGGCCTATGGCAGGAGAGATACTCCTCTTGGAGTAGAGAGTTGGTTAATATTCAAACATCACTTCCTCCAGGCTCAAGAGCGGTGCATCCCTATGAGTAGGAAGTCAAGCAAAGGAGGTAGGAGACCTGCATGGATGAGCAAGGAGCTCCTGGCAAAACTCAACCAGCAGAAGGAAGTATACAGAAAGTGGAAAGGGGGACAGGCCACTTGGGAGGAATATAGGAATGTTGTCAGAGTATGCAGGGATGCGACGAGGAAGGCTAAGGCCCGTTTGGAATTAAATCTGGCTAGAGATGTCAAGGACAACAAGAAGGGCTTCTTCAAATACATCAGCAGCAAGAAGAAGACTAGGGAAAATGTGGGCCCTTTGCTGAATGGAGTGGGTGCCCTGGTGACGAAGGATGCAGAGAAGGCAGAGTTACTGAATGCCGCCTTTGCTTCAGTCTTTACTGCTCAGGCCAGCCCTCAGGAACCCCAGACCCTGGAGGCAAGAGAGAAAGTCTGGAGAGAGGAAGACTTTCCCTTGGTGGAGGAGGAGTGGGTTAGAGATCATTTAAGCAAACTTGACACCCACAAATCCATGGGCCCTGATGGGATGCACCCACGAGTGCTGAGGGAGCTGGCGGATGTCATTGCACAGCCACTCTCCATCATCTTTGAAAGGTCATGGAGAACAGGAGAGGTGCCCGAGGACTGGAAGAAAGCCAATGTCACCCCAGTCTTCAAAAAGGGCAAGAAGGAGGACCCAGGGAACTACAGGCCAGTCAGCCTCACCTCCATCCCTGGAAAGGTGATGGAGCAGATCATCCTGGAAGCCATCTCCACGCATGTGGAGGAAAAGAAGGTGATCAGGAGTAGTCAGCATGGCTTCACCAAGGGGAAATCATGCCTAACCAATCTGATAGCCTTCTATGATGGAATGACTGGCTGGGTAGATGAGGGGAGAGCAGTGGATGTTGTCTACCTAGACTTCAGCAAGGCTTTTGACACTGTCTCCCCTAGCATCCTCATAGACAAGCTCAGGAAGTGTGGGTTAGATGAGTGGACAGTGAGGTGGATTGAGACCTGGCTGAATGGCAGAGCTCAGAGAGTTGTGATCAGTGGCACAGAGTCTAGTTGGAGGCCTGTAGCTAGCGGTGTCCCCCAGGGGTCAGTACTGGGTCCAGTCTTGTTCAACTTCTTCATCAATGACCTGGATGAAGGCACAGAGTGCACACTCAGCAAGTTTGCTGATGATACAAAACTGGGAGGAGTGGCTGATACGCCAGAGGGCTGTGCTGCCATTCAAAGAGACTTGGACAGGCTGGAGAGGTGGGCAGAGAGGAACCTCATGAAATTCAACAAAGGGAAGTGCAGGGTCCTGCACCTGGGGAGGAATAACCCCATGCAGCAGTACAGGTTGGGGGTTGACCTGCTGGAAAGCAGCTCTGCGGAGAAGGACCTGGGAGTGCTGGTGGACACCAAGTTAAGTATGAGGCAGCAATGTGCCCTTGTGGCCAAGAAGGCCAATGGTATCCTGGGGTGCATCAGAAAGAGTGTTGCCAGCAGGCCGAGGGAAGTGATTCTCCCCCTCAGCCCTGGTGAGGCCACATCTGGAGTACTGCGTCCAGTTCTGGGCTCCCCAGTACAAGAGGGATGTGGCACTACTGGAGCAAGTCCAGCGAAGGGCCACAAAGATGATTAGGGGACTGGAGCATCTCTCTTATGAGGAAAGGCTGAGAGAGCTTGGCCTGTTTAGCTTGGAGAAGAGAAGGCTGAGAGGAGATCTTATCAATGTGTACAAGTATCTGAAGGGAGGGTGTCGAGAGGATGGGGCCAGACTCTTTTCAGTGGTGCCAAGCGACAGGACGCGAGGCAATGGGCACAAACTGAAACACAGACACTTCCATCTTAACATGAGGAAAAACTTTTTCACTGTGAGGGTGACAGAGCACTGGAACAGGTTGCCCCGAGAGGTGGTGGAGTCTCCTTCTCTGGAGATATTCAAAAGCCGCCTGGATGCAATCCTGTGCAATGTGCTCTAGGTGACCCTGCTTGAGCAGGGGGGTTGGACTAGATGATCTCCAGAGGTCCCTTCCAACCTCAGTGATTCTGTGATTCTGTGATTCTGTGATTCTCTCCTCTGCTGGAAGTCTGGCTGCAGAGGAGGCAGCTCATGCCCTGGACTCCATGGATGTCAGGGCAGAGGCTTTACTAGGTGGGAGAGGAAACACGGGGGGCTTGCTGAGAGGAAGGTGTCAGCATTGAAAGGACTGACCATGACTTGCCCAAATCCATCCTCCCATGATGATTCTGTTAGCAGTTCTCTCTCTTTTCCTGCCTATCTCTGCTGCCTGGAGCTGTCCCTGCCCTCAGCTCTTACTCTGTCCCAACATCTTTTCCCAGTCAGTGCTCACAGACCTCATCCCACCCTCCGTGTGCTCAGTTCTGCCCTACGCAAACCTCCTGGATCAGGGCACTGTACAGGGGCAGCTCTATGCATGCACATCCTAAGGAGCAGGTCACCTAAACTCCTATGAGGTCACAAAGGTGATGTTGATGCTGTCTGTAGGCTAAGGTGGGGATGAAGCAGCTTGATGAGGTTTCTCACACACCTATTAATCTCTCAGAGTGAAGGTTTCAGAGTCCCAGTTCCTTGCCAAAACAGAAAACTTGTTCCTTCATTCTCCCTGCCAAAAATAGGAAACTGAAAGTGCAGACACCCGAAGGAAAGCTCCTTCTCTTGCAAGTAGCCCTTCTCTTGATCTTCCTCTTGAAAAGACCCCTCAGACATGGCATGTGCATGAGCTAGAGCTGTGAGCAGCTTTGACCCATGCAGCACCCTCTCAGCAGGAGAATGTACCCGCCCTGCTGGGGGTCGCTCCTTCCACTCAGAGCTTCTCCCCACAGTGTCATGGGGAGCTCTCTGGGCAGGTTGAGTGCTGACCCTCGCAGGCAGCAGAGTCACTGCCCAGATGCTGCTCTGAATTACAGCCCTGGGCACACCTGGGTGCACTCCCTGACTTCACACCACTGCAGCCATCCCTGCGAGAATGGAGCAGCATGCCCTCTCCTTCTGACCGTGTAGCAGGGAATCCCCGCTCTGAAGCATCTCCTCCACTGCCTATGCGTTGGAGGAGCTAGGAGAGCGATCCTTAAAAAGCCTATCAGTTATGGGATGAGATGGGTTTAGAAGACCCCTGCAGGAACCTCAGTAGCATTGCCCTGCAACCAGAGACATACCGTGCAAAAGGCTGTGAAGATTTCTCCCACAAGGAGCTCTCCTCTGTCCCACTCCACACTGCCTTTCACTTCTCTCTGCCTTCTCTCATCTCATGGCAGCAGCAGCAGGCAGTGCCCAGAGCCCTGCTGTTCTTTGCAGAGGAGCTGCTCCTGCACACAGGTGTCTCTGGGCAGTGCTGCCAGGTTGCCAGGCACTCCCTCCATCCCAGGAGCCTGGCCCCTCTCAGCTGAAGTCTTGACTTTCTCTGTCTCTTGTGCTCCGTCCTCCTGGGAAATGTTCCCTGAAGTAAACTAAAATAATCACCCTTGGTCCCTCTCTAAGCACTCAAGGAAGACTGATTCCGGCATTACAATTTGTCTCATCAGAGAATGGTTATCTGCAAGAGGTGGAGATGTCCCACTCTGGAAGCGGTGAGGAAGGGAGTTCATTTACCCATGGTTCAGGTGTTGATTCAGATGAGTCAATTTGGGCATCTTATGCCAGTTTAGAAGCCCCTGGAATGCAGTGGGATTCAAATCCCTCCCATAAACTCCACCAACACACAGCAGGTGGGATTCCCCTTGCCCAAGCTGAAGTGAGCACAACACAGATGTCTACATGTGAACTCCTTGTCTAAGCTCCCGTTATAATCACTGGAGATGGAGGGTGGGAGTCAGTTACCTGGTGACACCTGGGGACAGTTGAAGAGACAGAGGTGCTCCAAGGCATGTGCCAGTGTCTGCTTGCTCTGATGCAGCAAGTGTGAGACCCGAATCCTTCTAGAGCATTAGTTGGGGAGCAGGTGGGGAATTCCCTTGCCCATCTGAAATGACACTAGATGCCCACTACTGTTAGAGCACCTCTCACTATGAAGCTGAGACACATGGAGACACCTACAGCGCAAACTGCTAATGTAATTCAGTGCAGACACTTGATATAATGACATAAAAATAGTCTGGCAGGGCCATGTCACATGCATGGGCTTGCTAGCACAACCGCATGGGACCTATCAGAAAACCATGCCCTTTTGGAGTGGTTGCTGGGCAAACACCCCAGGTTATCTCAGGTTTTCCTACCTGTGTCCAGACAACTGAATCCCACCACTGCCTTTAGGGGAAGTCCATTCCATCTGCATTCAAGCATGCTGCATAAATGGGAGGCACATCACACCAAGGTCTCTGCTCCAGTCCTGAGCAGAGTGGGGAAGGACAGCAGCAGAGTACTGACCCTGGACTTCAGAGGAACAGACTTTGGCCCGTTGAGGGAACTGGTGGCAGAACCCATGGGATGCTGCTCTCAGGGGCCCAGGAGCTCAGGAAAGCTGGAAGGTCTTTAAGGACAGATCTGCCAAGCACAAAGATGGGCCATCCCGATGCTCAGTAAAACTAGCAGACACCTCAGGGGACCAACTTGGCTAAACAGGGACCTCGCACCTTAGCTCCAGGGTAATTGGACAGCATACAGAAGGGGGAAGAAGGAAGAGGCAAAGGAGGAATTTCGAACTATTGTCCAGGGTCACAGGAATGGTGTTAGGGAAGAAAAAGCTCCCTGAGGATTGACACTTGCAGGGGACGTCAAGGGCATGAAGAGGAGCTGCTACTGCTTCAGTAAGAATCAAAGAATAGACAGGAAAATGTGGCCTCACTGCTAAATGGGACAGGGAATCTTGTAGCGGCAGATGCAGATAGGTCTGAAGAACTCAACCCCTTGTTAGCTTCTGTTTCCACAAGCAAGGTCTCCCGGGCTGTTGTGCCTTGAGTCAGGACTCCAGAGGAGAAAAACAACCAACAGTGGACGAGTTAGTGAGGGATTACTTGTGAGAACTCAAACTATACAAGTCAATGAGGTTGGAGGAGCTGCATACGAGGATGCTGTGAGAGCTGACTGCTGTCACTGCAAGGCCACTTGCTATCATCTTTGAAAGGTTGTGGAGATGGGGTGAAGTCCCAATGACTGGAGAAAGGCAAATGTTACATCCATCTACAAAAAAGGGCAACAGGACAACCTGTGGAGCTGCAGGCAGTTCAGCCTCACTTTGGTGAGGAGTGAGTCTTGCAGCAAATCCTCTCAGATCACATTTCCAGGCACATGAAGGAGAAGAAGGTGCCTGGGAACACTTAGCATGGATTTACCCAGGGTAAATTGTGCCTCACCAACCAGATTGACTTCTATGAATAAATAACTGTATTTGTGGATGGAGAAGAGTAAATGTCCTTTACCTAGACTTCAGCAAGGTGTTTGACACTGTCTCCCGCAATATTCTTGCATGCACGTTACGACATTACAGTCTAGAAGAGCAGACCACCGGATGGATAAAAAGCTGCTTGGATGATCAGGCTGAGAGGGCAGTGGTGAATGGGCAGTACTCTTCCTGGAGGCCAGGGAGAAGTGGAGCACCAGAGGGTCTCTCCAAGAACTTGTCCTCTTTATCACGTGTATTAGTGACACAGAGGAGGCAACACTCATGATGCTTGTGGATGACCCCAGACTGGAGGCAGGAGGGCCCAGTCCTATCCCTGAGGGCTGCCACTGAGAGGGACCTAGACAGGCAGGAGGAGTGGGCTGTCAGGAACCTCATGAAATTCAACAAGGACAAATGCCAGGGCTTGCACTTGCGATAAACCAGCACCCCACTGTGTTACAGGCTGGGGCCTGAGGGCCTGGGCAGCGGCTCTGTGAAAAAGGACGTGAGGGTGCTGGTGGACAGGAGGCAAACCATGAGCCAGCAGCGTTCCCTAGCAGCATAGGCCAGATGCATTGTGGGCTGTATGAGCAGGAGCATAGCCAGGAGGTCCAGGGAAATGGTGATCACCTTCTAGTCAGTATTCATTAGACCACATCTAGAACACTGCATCCAGGTTTGGGTTCCCAGAACAAGAAAGAGATTGATAACTGGGAGTGAATTTGGACGAGGGCCTTACAATAGTTGGGGACCTGGAGCACTTGCTCTGTGAGTATTGGAACTTGTGGCCCAGAGAGGCTGTGCAGTCTCCTCCCTTGGAGGTTTCCATGACCAGACTGGAAGAAACCCAGAGCAACCTGCTCTGACCCCAGAGATGATCTTGCTGTGAGCAAGCAGATTGGCCTAGAGACCTCCTGAGGTCCCTTCCACCCTGAAGGAGTCCATGATTCTTCCCACTCTCGATCTTCTCTTGTTGATGTCAGGGAAAGCACGCAGGTGCCCTGTGACAGTGGAAGCAGACCAGCTTTCTTGTCCTCCAACCAGAATTGTTCAGATGCAGGGCTTCTTGGCAGGAATCCCCAAAACAGCCCTGATCAATCCTTTCCTTCACTTTTAATTTCCTTTTTTTTTCTTTCTCCCCCTTAACATCTGTTTCTTTTACCACCCTGATCCCTTCTCCTACAGCCCACCACTGCCTACCCTTAACCCATTGGCACTGTTTTTGTTTGTTGGTTTGTTTTGGTCTTGTTTTGTTTTGACACAGAGGAGCTTCAGTCCCGAAGGATCTTGAGAAACTCGGGTGATTCACACAACAGATACCTATGAAGAGAAGTGTCAAGTCCTGTGCCTAGGTGGGAATAATCCTGTCCATGAGGCGAGGCTGAGGGACCTGGGCTTCTTTATGCTGCTGAAGTGGAGGCAAAGGGCAGTAGAGTAGGAGCCTGTGACTGCTTGAAGGGTGGTTTCAGAGATGATGGAGCTTCTCTTGGTAGTGAGAAAGAGCATGAGAAGGAGGAAAAGCCACAAAGAGCAGCTTGTGGGGTTTAGCTGTGACATTAGGAAAAGCAAATGTCACTCAAAGGGTAGTGCTGTGGTGCTAGAGGTCACCCAGAGGGAGTCTGTGATCAGCCCCTGGCTTGGTGTTTCAAGGAAAAGCAAGTGAGGACAGGAAGACATCAGGAGAGGTGGGGAGATCGCGGGGTGAGAGCAAGGTGGGGAAGTAGCTTGGGTGTGTACAGTCTGCAGGGAAACAGGCACAGGCATGGGAAAGCATAGGACAGCCTGTGGTGGAGATGGCCGAGGGCACTGCCAAGGCTGAAAGATCCCAACAGATCTGAGGTCTTTGTCCTTTTGGCTATGGCTTGTGACTCTGCCACTAAGGCACCCGTGAAGACTCCATTCCTTAAAGCACTGTGGCCTTGCTGCCTCCTTGTCCCTTGGGAGCCCAGGAGGTGCCATATCATGGTTCTGCACTCGGCCTTGGGCACCCCCACCCACACACTGCCCCCAAGAAGAGCCCTGAGCAAAGTGTGAGGAGAAGGATCACCCTACCCAGGGGCAGGCTGTCAGTGCCTGGTCACTCTGCTTGATAACACACATCTCGGTTAACTTGGCATCACAGCCACCCTCACATTGCCTTTGCCTACCTGCAATCAGGGCCTCCAGCTTTCTGCTCTAATCAGCCACCAGGGAGACTTTGTTGATAATGGCCCACAGTGGGACCCATTAACGCTCCAAGAAACTTGGGATTTGCTTCTGATGTAAACTTCTTGAGAGGTTTCTTCGGTCTCCTCTCATCATTGGCGGTTCATGGGTTCAGCACCAAAGACACCCGAGGGGTCATTAAGATGCAAAACCCCTAAGGAGCCATGCCTCTCCCCATAATTTTCTTCAGCTCTTCAATTCTTGTGCTGTGGCTAATTGGAGAGGTTTCAGCAGTGTATTTACAAGAGGAAGATTTCAATGAGCACCTGAAAAAAAAAAAAAAAAAGATTTCTGCTTTTAAAGATTTCCTTGTCTTTCAGCTTACAAACTAGAGTGATATCCACCTTCTCCAACTGATATTGATCCAGAGTGTCTCCTAATGAAGTCGGGACATGTAGGAAAAGCACCATCCTGGAGGTCAGACACTGTATGGACAACCTTCCCCCCCAGCTCCCCAGCCCTGCCACTTCTCTCATCAGCCAGTGGGGACTGAGATCACTCCTGTTCAAATCTAACCTTTTTCCACTCAAGGCTGCAGCTGAATGTTACAGCTCTTATGCACCAATTCCGGCTTGCTTTCCTTAGACAACAAGCTGCAAACAGGTACACAAGGATTTGTCTTAATTGTGATCAAACAAAAATAAACTTGATCCAGTGTCATAAGAAAGAAAATACTCTCCTCAACTGCAGGTCAAGTCCAAGGTGCCTCCAGTGAGGTGCACAGGCTACAAGGAATAACTTTCCTTGACATGTTCTTCACAAAATAGATAGGAAAGGCTGGATAGACACACAGTGAAGGAGTTGGTTGAAGAGACGATTAGACTGCTGAAAGACAAGGCAAGCTTCAGACCACATGAAGCTCAAAGCAAGAACTAGAGAGTTGAGAAGTATCTAAAGTGTAAAGAGTAAGGGGAGGAGGAAGACTGGGAAACTATGGAAAGTGCAGATGTCCAGACCGTCTGATGCAAAGTTCACTTTAGAAATGATCAATTTAATCAGGGCATGTGGAACCATGTGAAAGATTGGTGAGTTTAAAACCACAGCGTAACAGAGAGAGCTGTGGCAACGCAAGTTAAAGGGCAGATCAAGATTTCTTCTCCTGAGACTCATGCCTTTCCTCCAAATTTCCATTATGTCATCATGGGAAACACTGACATTTTATTAGCATTATTCAGTCATTTCAGCTGATGAAAGTGGGCTCATATATTTCTTTTTTTTAAGGTTGAAAACAGTTCTTTACTTTTCCAGGCAGAGCTCACGTGTCCAACCACAAGCACCCAGTGGCACTTGGAGAGGTCCCAGTGTCTGAGGCACCTGCCTGGGCCTGGCAGCTCTCACAGGGGACCTGCAGGAGACCAGAGCCCCTCAGAGCTGCAGAGGGAGGCTGGGCACCAGAGGGGACCGGGGCACTTGCAAAGGCACCAGCCCTCCAGGACCCTGTGACTGCATCCCACCCCAGTTCTGAAAATCTCTTTCCTTTTCAGATAAAAAGATAATGTGGAATCGCTCCGGAAGACTCGTAGACTGAAAGAGAACAAATCAAGAAAAACAATAAGAGCGCACACACAAAAAAAAAGCTGGAAAGTATAACAAAGCATTTCCTTGCTTTAAATCTTTGTCTTAATTTCCTTCTAGTCTCAGTTTTAATGTCATTTTCTAAACTTTTCTGTTATAATCAGACATGCACCGTTAAAAAAGATATTTTTGTGTCTCACACAGAGCCCAGCACTCAGAAAACCACCTCCTGCCCAGGGCTGTCTGTGCCACTCTTCACTCTTTGCACAGAGTACGTCACACTCTGAAGTGTCAGGCTCTCTCAACTGGTGAGGAAAGCAGGGTGACCAGCTTCATCTACTTTGGGGGTGGCCAAATTTGCACAAATCTCAACGTACCTGTGTTACTGTGACCTTTTAAAGGAGACTCTAAAACACCTAGCCACACTCCCTTTTCATTCCATCCACAGTCAATGAAGTGCCACTTCATTTTAGGGGACAACAGGGAGGAGGCTGATCTCACCCCAGGCCAGACCCCATCAGTGCAGATGTCTCTGTCTAACCCAGTTGTCTGGACTTCCCTTTCTAGTCAATGCAGGGAAATAAGTTGTCTCAACTGAGTTGTTTTGAGAAGCATTTCCAAATGACAAGCTAAGGTCCTGCAGGAGCCACCTCCAAAATTTCCAGCACACAGGGCACCCCCAAGGGCCCTACAACACACAAAGCCCAACTCTCCGGCCCTTCCATTCCCTTCTAGGCCTCCAAGGCCTTGCAACAGGCACTGCCTCTGAACATCCACTCACCGCCTGGGGCCTGCTCACTTCCCACCACCAGGACGCAGAGAGCAAGTGCTCTCCCAGGGGCTGATCAGGCCAGCTCTTGCCTCTCGCTTGTGCCTCAACTTCTCTGAACAAGAAATCTCTTGGAAAATGGGGCCCATACCTTTTTGCGGGTGACATTCCTTCTGCCTCCTCCAACAGCCTTTGCACCCATTCTCCAATGACTGCATACATGGACAGAAAATCAGAAACCTATAATATGTTACAGCTCCAAAAGTGTCATAAAAGCTGGTGGACACCTCAAAGACAGAGACAGCATTCAGACCTGGCAGGAAAATCTCACAAGCTCCCTGCTGTTTTGACAGGGGCAATTTCTAAAGCGCACACACCCTGGCAAGAAGAGATTACTAACACCACTGCTCACACCAGCACTACATTCATTTAGCAGCCTCAAAAGTCTAGCTGGACTCCCTGGCTGACCGGGAGGAGGCTGCAAGCTTCTGCTTAGCAAGAAGCAGAAAGTCAAACTCCACGTCCATGTTCACCACAGAACGTCATCCACATTTTAAATGTAGCAGTAGTAACTCATGATGACGGAGTGGAATAAAATGTGCGTCAGACGATGGGGAACATCTACTTCTGCTTGATTAATGAGTTGCATTGCTGTACTGCTGTGGAGCTCTGCAGGGCTCAATCCCTCCTCTGAGCACACGCAACAAACCCAGAAGTGACCTCACCACCAGCATCCAAGCCAGGTGTCTTCTCCTGACCTGTCAACTGCTCAGGTAGAAATGACCTCACAAGCACCTTTCCAGCCACAGCTCTGCTGCTATCCAATCAGTTCAGCACTCACAAGTGACCTCACAATCAACAGACAAGCCTTCTTCCTCCAGCTGGCCTATCAGGTACTCCATCAGAATTGACCTCATCATCAACAGCCGAGCCATGTGCCTCCTGCTGGCCTATCAGCTACTGACAAAGAATCAACTGGACAGGGGTGATGTTCTGGCATAGCTCTCTTAGTCACTAATGACCCCACTACCCACACACTGACCATGGGGCTGTGGCCACCTGCAGCTCCCCCTGCCTCCCCCAAGGCTCAGCCAGCTCCTGAATGGTCTCCCTGATCTACCTCGTGGCTTCACAATGCTCAGAGTGCAGCAAAACACCCATTACGGACCAGTTACTACCCCAAAAAAAGATCAGCTTTGCTAAGGTAATCTCTAAATGTAGCAAGACAGTAGGGCCTCATGTCCCAGGCAGAGGGAGAAGCCTTCCCGCAACTCAGAAGTCTGGTTCCTTCCCCAATGCTGAACAAACTCAGCAAATCCTCCACACATCCAGGACAACCAGCATTCTCCTGTTTTATGCCCTGACAATTGGACACACGCGGAAGGACTCAGGCCAGGGCATCTCAGCTGGTGAAACCAGCACAGCCACAATTCAGCAACTCTTCACCCTGACCTAGGAGCATGGAAAGAACAACAGCAAGTGGGAGCACTGGCCGTTCAGCCACTTTCCAGGCCCTTGACAAGCAAAACAGCTCCCACTTACACAGCTGCTCTGGAAACACCCTTCACGCTGCTGCCAGGCTCACAGATCTCGGGGCAAAGCAAGAGGCCTGGAGCAAAAACACCGGCTAAGGCACAGCGTGACATGCGGGACAGCCTCTCTCAGAGCCACTTGGAAATGCCGTTTTCAGAACAAACGAGGCCATTGGGAAGGGCCCCTCACGAGGACACCAGCAGCCTGCTCACACTTTGCCCAGCACCTCCCAAACGCAGCTCGGAGCAGCACCTGGGGCTGCGGTGGCAGCAGCAGCTCAGGGAAACGCTTTAACATGGGTCTCCGACCCCCGGCAGGGGCAAAGCTTCCTGCCCCCAACCCCAGCAGCCGCCCCGGCCCACCTGCTTGGGGCAGGCCGCCACGTCTGGCTGCAGGGCAGCTGCCCGCTCTGTGCCATGCTCACGGCCCCACCAGCCCCTGCTGCAGCTCCTGCAGGAAAGCAGCCCTGGGGCCAGCACCGCTGCCCCCGCCCCAGTGGGAGGGCACCCACCAGCAGCTGAAGGTGCCTGCAGCCCCGCCAGCCCCGCTCACGCCCGCTCTTGCCCGCTCCTCCCTGCGGCTTGGTTTCTGCTCCCCTTTCACCGCTGTTTTTCCACATGCTGCACTCTGATTGGCTGACAGAGCCATCAGTCAAAACCTGCCCTACCCTCCTCCCCTTGCTGGCCAATAGGAGGGCAGCACTGGGGGCAATGCCATGGCAACACTGTGGCCCTGTGTGACCCCAAGGGAAGCCCTCTCCCCTTCTCTGCGATGTGGCGCCATGTTGTGGGTGGCAGCGCGGGGTAGTGCAGGGCAGCGCGGGGCATTGCGGGGCCTTGGGGCAGCGCGGCCCCATATGCCCGGGCAGTGCGGGGCCCCGGGACGCGGCTGCTGTCCTGCCGGGGCTGGGCTCTGTCACAGTGGCCCTGGGGGGCTCCTGGTTGCCCTGCGCCTGGGGCTGTGCCAGGTGTGGGGGAGCAGCCCCCCCCAGGGCCTGTGCTGGTCCCGGCCCTGGTGCTGTCGTGGGGGCCCTGGGCATGGCTGGGGTGCCAGAGCCAGCGGGCAGTGTCCTGCTGCCCCCAGTGCAGGGCAGGACAGGTCCCTGTCACCCCTGGGACCCCGGCAGCCCTGGGGTTCGGCAGCCCTTGCACTGCTCCTGGCAGGGCTGGGGCGCGGCCAGGCAGGGGCTGCTCTCTGTGGGGCCGGGCTGGGTCCTGGGGGTTGCTCTGGAGGGCTGAGGAGCCCCGGGGGCACAGGGCAGCCAGGGGCAGAGCAGCTGTGGGCCTGCCGGTGCTGGGCAGCAGAGGTGTGTGGCCGGGAGGGGGCTGGGGCAGATGGCCCTGCTGGACTGCCCCCAGCATTGCCCCCTACGGCTCAGAAGAAAATGCTTGGTGTCAGCAGGGACTTGTGGGGTGCCAATGGCACCCCCACGTTTCCAGGATGCTCCCCCAAACAGGCTGTCTTCTGGGTGCAGAGGTCTGACTCCCATTTGCAGGAGGACAGGGGCTGTAGCCATCTGAGGACAAGATCTCTGAGCCCAAAATGTGCTCTGCCAAGTGGGAAGTGTAAATGATCCAAGGGGAAGGAAGAGAGGTTCTCCAAAACAAGTAGACACCTTGGGGTTATTACAAGGTGAAGGATCCATTTCCAACATGGACATTTCCAGCAGGCTCTTGAGGGCCCCACGGGAGGTACAGGACACCCCAGCCTCCAGGACACAGGACCCCTTTCCTGCCAGATCCAGATCCCAAAGGGGGACCCACTCCCAGGGAAACCTGGCCATGGATTGCCCCCTGCCATGAGGGGATGGAGCCAGCCTGACAGGAACCTTGGGGCTCAGGATAGCCCCAGCCCCAGGACGCAGGATTCCTGGCTGTCACATTGTCCCCTGAGCCAGGTGGGACCCTTAGGCAGGGCTCTCGCGGCAGCCCCCACCCTGTCCTGCCACCCCAAAGGCCCAGGACCCACAGCCATTTTTGGAATTAGCACTCTGTGTGCAACACCTCGGGAAGGAGCTCCCGAAGCCCCTACCCTTGGTGGAGAGCTGCAGGAGCGCTGGGAGCAAGGAACTGCAGTGCAGGCTGATTGTGTTGGTCCAGCAGTCCTCCATCTCGCTTGTCCCTTTGTGCTCAACTTGCCTGTCCGACCGGGGAAAAAGGACATTCTTTCCATCTTGTCACCCAAAACTCCTCTCCAATGTGTCCCTGCTCCTCTGCAAGTCGGTGAGCGGCCCTAAGGTAGCCCCGCTGCCTCCTGTCCCTACTCCATGCCATGGAGCAGCTCTGAAGGGCAGCAGTGGGGAGCATGTGAGCAGTGCCCAGCAGTGCCTGGGCCTCGCAGGGAAGTGAGGGCTCTGCCATGGCACCAGGGAGACCTCCCTGTGATGCAGCATATCCCACTGTGACCTCAGCTGGTGTCATCTGGGGGCTCAGTAGGTCACTGCCATGGAGATGGCACAGCCAGGAAGAAAGCAGAGAGATTTCCCCTCGTGTCCTGGAAAGCAGTCACCTCCCTTCAGCCCAGTTGTTCTTATTCGCTCTCCATGTCTCTATTTGTCAGGGTATAAAATAGGAGTCACGCATCACCACCATGTGCCAGTGGTGGGGTGCCCTGTGGTGGGGACAGGCGGTGTCCCCAGGGTCTTGGTGCTCAGAATGGGAGGAGGTGTCTGGAGAGAGCAGTGCTGTGCGTGGGGAGCCCTGCCAGGCTGGGGAGCTGGGGAGCGCTGCGAGGTGAGGAGGTGCCTTGGCTGGCAGCGCCCAGGCTGCCCTGGTGGTGTGAGCCAGGGATGCTGGCAGCCTGCTGCCTTCTGCCTGCTGAGGTTCAGGACTTGACTTTCCAAAGCTCTTGCCAGGATCTCCAGCCAGATATCCCACATAGACTGGGAAATACATAGAAATATGCAGCTTAGAGTATTTGGAGTATAGGAGGTCATCTTTCAGAAAGGGTTCCTTCTTGGAGATTCTTGAAGTTAACACTTCTGGGATCTGTCCAAACACAAGATTTTTTAGGCTGCAGGCATAGCAGCTGCCTCCTTCTCCTATTAGCAAAGGCTAATGGGGATACTACCCGTATCCATACTTGGTGCAGACACTCTTTTCTTCTCATGTGGCAGGACCCTAGAAACTCTTTGCTTATAATGCAGCATTATCCCCCAATTAGCCCTTACTTAACCATACAATTAACCTGCCTCCAATCCAGTGAATTCTAGAGAGGGTCTTGAGCCCTTCCTGCTGAAAGCCTCGCTGTTTCAGGGCTCCCTGCTGCACCCTGCACCCTGCCCCCTGCCCTGGGCTCTGACACAAGACATCCAGGGGCTGACATCCAGCAGGAGGCCGCAGAGGGCAGTTTGGATAATGTGGGACTTTTTTCACCCACACAGTTAACAAGGAAATGGTCTTGCCAAGGTGCAGCACTCAGAGGTGCCCTTTCAAGTGGCAGTGCCACAGTCATTAGCTTTTGAAATGGGCAAAATAAGGGAAACTCCCAAAGACAAAGTATTTCTTCAGAAAATAGTTGGCCTTTGAAAATACTTCTCCCAGATGCACAGTGACTACAGTGGGTAGTGATGCTCCAGCACTTGCCTGCAAGTCAGCAGGAAATACTTCACGGGTCATAGCTGAGAATCAGCTTGCAAAGCTGAAGTTGTTTTATGCAGATAACTTGCAAGCCCCCTCAGAATGATGTCCCTCACCTTTCCACATGCTCCTCTCTTCTCTAAGGCAGTCATTTCTGACCTGACAGTTCAGGTGTCCAACTCAGCTGAGCACCTTTTGCACTGTGTCCCTGAGCTGGTTGAGGCCTGCAGGTTCTGAAGCTCCTGCCTGATCAGCTCAGGCACAGCCTGGGCATTAGCTCACTCGTGGACTCTTCTTTGCAAGTGAAGCCCCTCTGAGATGAAATTGGAAGTGTGGATCTGAGGCTGATTTGGACAAAGGTCCCCTGGTGGCAGTGAGGTGTGGATAAAAGGAAGTGAGTGTCAGCTCCTTCTAGTGGTGCAGGGTTGTCCCAGCAGGCCTTGCACAGTTCAGCTCCCCCACCCATCATCAAAGTGTCCATTGGAGCCTGCAGTATGACTCCTTCTTGGTATCACACTATAAAAAATAAAACATTTCTGTCTGGTACTAATACATCATGTGCTACTTTGGGAAGGTTGATCTGCCAAAGGAAGCCTCCAGATAATGTCCATGGTGTATCTGGCCTGCAGGGGCAGCACGCTGGGGTCAGAGGAGACCAAGGCGAGGAGCTGTGCACAGCTTGGTAGTACGTCTGCTCTAGAGGGCTAGTCCTGATCAGGGTGGCTGAGGTTCAGCTGAGGTTCAGGTTGGCTCAGGGTTCCTGAGGAACTTGGTGTGAATTCAGTGTTGATCCTGATGGGAACTTAAAACCTTTCAGGCCCAGGAGGAAACCTCACACTACTCAGAAGGGCTGGCTTTGGAGAGACTGTGTCTGGTGCTAGCCACATGCAGAAAAAGTATTCCTGCCTTCAAGAATTGCAGTGCCTATCACCAGAGATGACAGAATCACTGAATCATTCATGTTGGAGGGGACCTTGAGAGGTCTCGAGTCCAACCTCCTGCTCACATCAGGATCAACACCGAATTCACACCAATTTCCTCAGGGCCTTGTCCAGCTGCATCCTGCAAGCCTCCAAGAAGAGAGAGTCCATAACCTCTCTGGACCCTTCTTCAAATGCCTTGTTACCCTCTTTGATTTTTCTCCCTTATAGCTAATTTTAACTGCACTTGTGTCACCTTATAGCCATTGCCTCTCATTCTCCTGCCATGAGTCACTGCAAAAACCTGGTTCTTTATTGGTGGTAACCTTGAGTTGGGAAGCTGCTGTGAGTGCCCTGCAAAGCCTTTCCCTTCTCTGTGCTGAACAAGGCGCATTCCCTCAGCCTCTCCTCACCGGGCAAGTGCTACAGCTCCCAACCACCTTGGGGCCTGCGACCGAACTCACGCCAAGTGACAAACAGCGTTCTTGTACAGGGAGCCCGACTGGACGCCGTATCTAGATGGGCTCTAAGGATGCTGAGTAGAGGGGGTAATCACCTCCTTCGATCTCCTGGCTACGTAGCCTGGGACACTGCAGCCTCCTTTGCTGCCAGGGCATGCTGCTGGCTGATGTTCATCTCGCTGCCCGCAAAGACTCCCACGTCCTTTTTCTGCACAGAGCTGCTGCCAGCTGGGCACTCCCCAACCCCTATTGCTGTAGGGTGTTGCTCTATCCCAGGTGCAGGACCTGGCATTTGTCATTGCTGTACTTCACAAAGTTCCTGACAGCCCATTCTTACTGCCTGCTGGGGTCCTCTGAATGGCAGCCCTCAAACATACAACTTTTCCACCCAATTGGGTGTCATCTATAAACATGATGGGATTTCCATTCTGTAGATCACTGATGAACCTCTCAAACAGGACAGGATGTGGAGTATAGACCCCTGCATACCCCACCTTTACCTGGCTTCCCATTAAAGCACAACCCATTCATGAAAACCCTCTGAGTTCATCATCCAAGCAGTTTTTTGCCCATCTGGATGCCTACGGGACATCCACTACTCTCCTCTCCTCCACAAATACTCGTCTTTTATCACAGAAGGCAATCAGGTGGGTCAGGAATGATTCACCTAGTGTAACTCCATGCTGACTGTTCCCAGACACCTTCTTCTCCCTCATGTGCCCAGAAATGTGATCTGAGGGGACTGGTTCCATGACAAACCCCTCACCAACATGAGGCTGAATGGCCTGCAGCTCCCTGGTTTGTCCTTGGGGCCTTTTTAGAAGATGGGCACAACATATTCGTTCTTCTGGTCTTTGGGACCCCTCCCCCCATCCCCAATCTCCACAAACTTTCAAAGATGATAGAGAGCAACCCTGCTGTCATAGCAGCCAGCTCTCTCAATGTCCATGGATGCCAGCCATACAATCCCATAGACTCGTAGGGGTTGAGTTCTTGCAAGTCATCCCTCACTCAAGACTTAGGCACTGCAGGTTGTTTTTCTCCTCAGGAGTCCTGACTCTAGGCACAACAGCTGAGGAGACCTTGTGGGTGAAGACTGAAGCCAGGGAGGACTTGACCAGTCCTATCTACATCCGCTTTTGCTAGAATCCCTGCCCCTTTCAGCAGTGAGCCCACATTTCCTTGTTTATTCCTTTACTGCCACTGAAGCAGTAGCAGCTCTTCTTCCTGTCCTTCACATCCCCTGCAAGTGTCTCTGTGCCAGGGGACCTATGGCTTCCTTAACACCATCCCGACTTTGCTGGACAATATCTCGAAATTCCTCCTTTGCAGCTTCTACCTTCTTCCCCTTTCCGTATGCTGCCTTATTGCCCTGGAGCTCATGTGGGAGATCCCTGTTTAGCCATGCTGGGGTCCGCAGGTCTCTACTAATTTTACAAAGTGTTTGTTATGGAGCATGCTTGTGCTTGAAAGGTGTTTAATAACCTGCTGGTTTTCCTGAGCTACTCTGCCCTTCAGAGCTGCCTCCCTTTGTCCATCCCATGGAAAAGCTCCATACATGCAAGCTACCCCTTCTCATATAGGGCATCCCCCTCCTCATCTTCCCTGGTAGTCTCTCCTGAAGAACTTGTACCCTGCCTTTGAAGAACTGCAGTCATGCGAGTGATCCCACCATATCTCAGTTATTCCAACCATGTGGCACTCCTGTGACAGCTTGTGCATCTCCATCTGCTCCTGGCTGCACCCCAGGCTGCATATACTTGCATACATTTGGGCGGCAGAACATCAGCTGTGGTGCCGACTGAAGATTTGTCACAAGGAAACATTTTAGCAGGGACCTCATGTATGCAAAGGCTTTGATTGCAGGTGGTGACATGCTGGCCTAGATAGCAGGTGGCAATGTAATGGTGAAAGGAGGTTCCCACTAAGAGAGCAAAGCCTGCAGTGCCCAAAGCCATGGAGAAACAGAGCTGGGCCATACAGGAATGGCAGGACAGGGGTTTGCTGCCTGATCTGACTCTGCAGCACCTTGGGGCCTGTGACAGGCTTGAACCAATCTGCAGGAAGGACAAGGTGCCACTGAAGAGGTGCCTGGTTCTGTGATCCAGCTACCCTGAGGACATCATTAGCCCAGTCCCTGCTCATATCATCCTGGGAGGTGAGAAGCTATTCAGGAGGAAGAGAACTAGAAGGATTTGAAAGTGCAGAGACTAGAGTGGAGCCCTTGGTATGATGTGCCTCCCATTTGTGCAGCATGCTTGGATGTAGACAGTACAGACTGTGTGTAAAGGCAGTGGTGGGATTCATTTGTTTGGGCACAGGTAGGAAACCCAAGATGCCCTGGGGCACTTGCCCCGCAACCACTGCAAAAAGGCATGGCTTCCTGTAGGTCCCATGCTGTAACTACTAGAGACATGTGGATGTGCTGGACACCCCAGGCATCCAACATGGCCCTGCCAGCCTTTTTCTATGTCATTAAATCAAGTGTCTGCACTGAATTGCATTAGCTGTTTGGAACATTGGGATCTTCCTATGTCTCAGCTTTATAGTGAGTGGAGCTCTAGTAGTAGGAGGCATCTAGTGTCGTTTCAGATGGCCAAGGGAATTCCCCACCTGGCCCCCACCTCATGCTCTAGAAGGATGGGGGTGTCATAGCTGCTTCATCAGAGCAAGAAGACTCTGGCACATGCCTTGGTCCATCTCTGTCTCCTCCAATGTCACCAGGTGTTTGTGTGTTGAGCAACTGACTCCCACCCTCCATCACCAGTGATTATAGTGGGAGCTTAGAGAAGGAGCTCCCATGCAGACACCTCTGTTGTGCACACTTCATTTTTTTGCAAGGGGAATCCCACCTCCTGTGCGTCTGTGGAGTTCACAGGACGGATCTGCATCCCACTGCATCCCTGGGGCTTCTAAATGGGCATGCAATGTCCAGACTGACTCATCTAAATGAAAACCTGAACCATGGGTGAATGACCTCCCTTCTTGTCCGCTTCTAGGTGTCCTGCCTAGTTAAGACATGGGAATATGGATTTCCAGGCTGGGATGTTTCCACCTTTCGTAGATAACCATCCTCTGATGAAACCATCCTCTGATGAAACAAGTGACAATGTTGTGACTGGTCTCTCTGCATTGTTTAGAGAGGGACCATCAGTGATTATTTTAGTTTGTTGCAGTGAACATTTCCCAGGAGGAGGGAGCACAAGGGACAGAGAAATTCATGAGCTCAGCTGGGCCTCTGTACCTGAGTGAGGCCAGTCTCTGGGGATGGAGGAAGCTCATGGCAACTGGGCAGTGCTGCCCAGAGACAGCTGTGTGCAGGAGCAGCTCCTCTGCAAAGAGCAGCAGGGCTCCGGGCACTGCCTGCTGCTGCTGACATGAGAGGAGAGAAGGCAGAGAGAAGTGAAAGGCAGTGTGGAGTGGGAGGACAGAGGAGAGCTCACTGTGAGAGAAGTCTTCACAGCCCTGAACAGAGTAAGTCTCTGGCTGTGGGGCAATGCTACTGAGGTTCCTGGAAGGGTCTTCTAAAACTATTTCATCCCATGACTGATAGATTTTTTTTAAGGATTGCTCTCCTTTGCAGAGGAGGGGGAGATGCTTCAGAGCAGGCATTCCCTGCCACACCATCACAGGGACAGGGCATGCAGCTACCTTCTCCCAAGGACAGCTGCAGGGCTGTGAAGCTGGGACGTGCACACAGGTCTGCGCAGGGCTGTGATTCAGAGCAGTGTTGCTGCACTGCAGAGGAAGGTGAAAAAAAGGGTACTTGAAAGGGAAGGAGCTTTCCTTGCAGGGCTTTCAGTTTCCTAATGTTGGCAGGGAGAAAAAAGGAAAGAGTTTTCTGGTTTGTCAAGGGCCTGGGACTCACTAACCTTCCCTCTCAGAGTTCAATAGGTCTGTGAGAAAGGTCAGCAAACTCTTTCAACCCCACCTCCACCTACAGCAGCACCAGCATCACCTTCATGGTCTTATTAGGGCTAATGTGACCTGCTCCTTAGGATCTGTGAGCACAGAGATGCCCCTGGACAGTGCTGTGATCCGGGAGGTTTCTGCAGGGCAGAACTGCACACAGAGAGGGTGGACAGGGTCTGTGAGTACGGACAGGGAAAAGATGTTGGGAGAGAGAAAGCTGCAGGCAGCAGGAGCAGCCCCAGGCAGCAGAGATGGGCAGGGAGTGAGAGGGAAGTGCCAACAGAATCGTCATGGGAGGATGGATTTGGTCAAGTCATGGTCAGTGGTCAGTCCCTCTGATGCAGACGCCTTCCTCTGAGCAAGCTCCCTGTGTCTCCTCTCCCACCCAGCAGAGCCTCTGCCCTGACTGCCATGGGGTCCAGGGCATGAGCTGCCCTCTCTGCAGCCAGACCTCCAGCTGAGGAGAGGTGCCTGACAAAGGGACTGAGAGTGACTGCCCTGCGATGTCACTGCCTGTGAGACGGCATGCCTAGCTGGTAAGGTAAGCTGACAGACTGTGTGCTGCCCTCTAGAAAGGCACTGCTGTCTCAGAGCACCTCTGTGATATCTGAGAGCCCCATGAGGAAGGTGCAGAGATGCTGAGAGTTTGGAGATGGTGGTGGGAGGCTGTATATGGGCATCTGAAAAGAGCCCTGTGTATCCTTGGCTAGAAGGGGAGTGTGGAGAGCTCCCTCAGGTGCCCTGAGAAAGGGTGAGAAGTTTGGAGATGTGCACTTTGGAACTGGACTCGTCTCCTCTCAGCAGGGTCTGGTTTCCTTCTAGGGCAACATATGAGTGTGATCATCCTCCAGCCCAAAGATTTACAAGCACAGGACAGCGGTGATTGAGCATAATACACAGACTAGCTGTCCTCACTCTGCAACAAGGGACAGTGCATCCGTTTTTCTCAGGATTCAGTAGAAATGCCAAGGATTTCTACCTTTGAGGAACACTCCCCAGGGGTGACAAGGACATCTGAAAGAAAATAAAAAATCACTGAAACTCTGTTCCTCAAACCTCATTCTTTAGAATTCAGAGTGAGGATGCTGAAAAGCCCTTCTAAACAATGAGTGGATTTCACCTGACAGAAATTGTGACTGTCAGAGCTGGTCACCCCCATTCCCCTGTGCCCACAGCTTTACTGCAGGACTGAGTCCTGTGGAGCCCATGGGCAGAGGTCCCTGCTCCTCACAGCACACTCAGCCAGTGCAAAGCGGAGCTCAAGCATGGGAGCTGCACAAAGATCCTCTCGGGAAAGAGAGAAGCAAAGTGGGGGGTTGTATGAGAATGGCAACTTTTGGGGGTTTCTTTGCTTGAAAAGCCTCCGCTAACTTCTCAATGTCTTTTCTCCTTTGCACAGTCCCCCACGCCCAGAGATAGCAAAATGTCCAACAGCAGCTCCCTCAATGAGTTCCTCCTCCTGGCATTTGCGGACACACGGGAGCTGCAGCTCTTGCACTTCTCACTCTTCCTGGGCATCTACCTGGCTGCCCTCCTGGGCAACGGCCTCATCATCACAGCCGTAGCCTGCAACCACCGCCTCCACACCCCCATGTACTTCTTCCTCCTCAACCTCTCCCTCCTTGACCTTGGCACCATCTCCACCACTGTCCCCAAATCCATGGCCAATTCTCTGTGGGACACCAGGGCCATTTCCTACTCAGGATGTGCTGCTCAAATCTTTCTGTTTGTCTTCTTGTTAGGAGGAGAATATTATCTTCTCACTGTCATGGCCTATGACCGCTATGTTGCCATCTGCAAACCCCTGCACTATGGGACCCTCATGAGCAGCAGAGCCTGTGTCAAAATGGCAGCAGCTGCCTGGGCCAGTGGTTTTCTGTATTCTTTGGTGCACACTGGGAACACATTTTCAATACCACTCTGCCAAGGCAATGTTGTGGACCAGTTCTTCTGTGAAATCCCCCAGATCCTCAAGCTCTCCTGCTCAGACTCCTACCTCAGGGAAGTTGGGCTTATTGTGGTTGGTGCCTGTGTAGCCTTTGGTTGTTTCATTTTCATTGTGCTGTCCTACGTGCAGATCTTCAGTGCTGTGCTGAGGATCCCCTCTGAGCAGGGCCGACACAAAGCCTTTTCCACGTGCCTGCCTCACCTGGCCGTGGTCTCCCTGTTCATCAGCACTGACCTGTTTACCTACCTGAAGCCTCCCTCCCTCTCCTCCCCAGCTCTGGATCTGGTGGTGGCTGTCCTGTATTCAGTGGTGCCTCCAGCAGTGAACCCGCTTATCTACAGCATGAGGAACAAGGAGCTCAAGGATGCCCTGAGAAAAGTGATTTCATGGACATTTTTCAACACTGGTAACATTGCCATTGTTCTCCACAAATGACTCCCCCTGTGTCCTGTACCAGGTCTGACCTTTGTTCATTTTATTTTATTTTTTATTACTAGTATTACTGTTATTAGTAGTACTTGTTATCATGTTGCTACACAAATGGTTCAATTCATTTCACGTTCACTGACGCTGCTCTGTCTCACCTGGTGCCCATATAAAGTTTCGTCCAACACTGGGTCAGAGCTGACTCCCTCACAGTATCTCTTTAATAAGGTAGATTCTTCCAGGTGCAGTGCCTGAAGGCTGGGCTCTTCCTCCGAAGCTGCTGTCCCTTATGCTATGTCCCCAGCACATTTCCTTCAGACAATCATCTCAATCATGCCGCATGCTGATCCTTACCCCAAAAGTCACCCCCAGACTAGGCTCCATGCCCAGCTGGAGGACTGCATGTCCAGCTGTGAGCCCTGGGAGGATGAGTCCTGTGCTGGGTCCTCTGCAGGGCCGGCAGGGAGCATGCAGAGGAGGTCCTGGGGCCGTCTACTGAGCCTCTAGACCATCCTCCTCCCATGGTAGCCCTCAAGGAGAGTACCTCAGGGCAAAGATTCAGCCCAGCTTGTTGTTGCATGAACAGAGAGGAGAAACTGTCCCAGGAAACTCCTCCCAGACCCAGCCCCTCATACCAGCCATTTCCAGCACTGGCCATTGCCCATGGTGCTGGTGAGGGGTGATCTTGGAATGTGACCAGCTAGCTCTGCCTGCTTGGCTCAGCACTTCCTTGGGGGAGGGGGGGGGAATGTCCAGTCCTTCCTGGGCTCTCTGTGGGCCCAGACTCCAGCACATGGTGTTCTTCTAACCCCGCAAGGACAGGAGCTGAGGACTGGTGGGATGATGCTGGGCAGGGGCCTATGGGGGCCAGGGCACCAAGGCTCTGCTTGGAGGTGAGGCTATGATTGTCCTTGGTCAGCATAGATGGGATGGTCTGGCCAGGGACCAAGGGCAGGAGAAGACAGGAGACAACAAGCAGAATATACAGCAAAGGAAATTTCAAATGAGTTAAAAAAAAAAGAAAGAAAGAAAAAAATAGTAACCATGAGAGTTTAGCAGCACTGGGGCAGGGGCCAGGAGATCTTTAAAAACTCTCCTGCGGAAGGCAAAATACCGACTTGATCTAACTGTAAAGTTAGCCCAGCTCAGAGCAGATCATGGTCCTGCAGATCTCCAGTGGTCCCTCCCAACCCAAATCCTCTAGGAGGAAGGGGCTGGAAAGTGGTGTCCTGGGCAGGGGACACTGTTGTGGGGCTGAGGCCTTGCTGCCATTTGTACTGCCTGGTCAACCCTGTCCTCAGAGTTACACAGTGAGTGAGTTCATCCTCCAAAGGAGTCTCTGCTCCATGGGAACAGGAGTCAAACCAGTGCAGGAGACTGCAGAAAAGTTCTCAGGAACATGTCAGACATTCAGCCCCTTTGACTGCTGAGGTGTCCCCAGACCAGTGCTTTGCCTCCTGGGTCTGAAGGGCTGAGAAATCTTTAGAGCCAGGGCAGATTGGAGTCCCACCTCCTGGGCCACCAGGTTACAGGGCATCAGCAGGGCTGTAGCGGCTGCAGGGAAGGAATCACTGACTGGGGCATGAGCTGATCTGTCTCCCATGTTGGCTCTCCCTGCTCTGGCTGTATTCCCAGCCAGAGGGGATGCAGGCTTCCCACTGGGGAAATGCAGGAGAGCCCAGTCTCATCTAGAGGAGCAGGGTCTCACCACACCTGCTGGGTGGCCAGGGCTGCAGGCTGCAGACCCCACTCTGTTCCCTGCACACCTCCTGCCTGGGACTGCAGGGTGCCCAGCAAGAAGGCAGGCATGCCTGGGGTCTGGTGCCATTCGTGTGGTGGCCTTTGGACTAGCCTCTGTCTGTAAGGGACTCAGGAGCTTCTCCGCCTTCATGTTAGTGGCAAAGTTTATGTACCAACTTGTTTTCTCTGGAGAGCTGAGGATTTAACTCTCTGGAGAAAGCGAAAAAGGAAACCCTTTCATCCATAAGATCACCCCGTCAACACTCTACTGTCTTCTGCTGCTCTATCACACCAGAAATCCTTTGGCAAGAACATTTTTTGGATTCTGAACCTCTATCTGACCATGCTGTGAGCAGAAGGTTGCACTACAGGCCTCCTGTGGTCCCTTCAGCCTGAATTATCCTAAAAGCCTATGACCTCGGGCTCCATTTCAAGCACAAAGTAAATGTCTCTGGGACAGGAGTCATTTGGGCTTTATGTGACCATTGAAAAGAAGGCAGGTGAACACTTCCTCCACCCCGTTGACTGTAAAGGCAGCCTGGGAGGCACTGCCTCAGGCATATCTACATTACCCCTGAAGTTCTTTGCATCCACCTTTAACCACATACAAGTCCATTGCCTGGATGCTCTCAGTGGAGAGGGGAGAAATGCAGGCTTTTCTGCAGGGTGAGTTCTCTACCTCTGTAGTTGCACCTCTAGAGAGATGGTGCAGTCCTGCCCTTTCTTTCCTGCCTGAAGCTTAGCCTGGATGGGGATGTGAATGTGGAGGTTGGATGTCACTGCAGTGACCATGAGATAGTGGAGAGGTAGGAAGAATAACAGAATCACTGCCCTGGACTGCAGCAGAGAGGATTTCATCTTGTTCAGGATCTGCTTGTCAGGACCCCACAGGTGACTGCCGTGGAGGGCAGAGGAGCCATGGAGCCCTCTTGGACCATCAGGGCCAGTGTGCTCGAAGCACAGGAACAGTCTAGTCTGCAGGAAAGTCCATCATGGCCTGGCCTGAGGCTGGCACAGATGAGCAGGTACTTTGTGATTTAGGACTTGAAAAGGCAGAAGGAAGTGCACAGAGGCTTGGAAGGGGAATGGGCTACCCAGGAAGAAGACATAGCCATTGCGTGTGGTGGGAGGGATGGAGTTAGGCAAGCCAAAGCTCAGCTGGAGCTGGAGCTAGGAAGAGATGAAGAGGGCAACCAGAAGGGCTTCTGTAAGTACATGGGCAGGACAAGGAAGGCAGCCAAGGAAAGGGTGGTCTCCCTGCTCAGTGGGGCAGGAGACCTAGTGACAAAGACAGGGGAAAGGCTGAGTGGCTCATTGCCTCTATTACCTTGTCTTTTACTGGTATTGTCTACTGCCAGGCCTCCCTGGCCCACGAGTCCTTTGGCAGCATCTGTGTTAACAAACCCTCACCCATGGCAGAAGACGATGCATCTGGAGAGGACTTTTGCCTAATGGGCACACACAAGTCCCTGGGACCAAACGGGAAGCACCCCAGGGTGCAGGGAGAGGTGGCCGGAGTCATTGCAACACTGCTGTTGATCGTCTTTTAAAGGTCAGGGTAATCAGGGAGGTTCCTGACAGACATTGCACCCATTTTCCAGAAGGGCAAGAGGGAGTATCTGGGCAACGACAGGCTGGTCATGTTCATCTCAGTCCCTGGGAAGGTGATGGAGCAAATCCTCCTGGAAACCATCTCCAAGCCTATGAAGGACAAGGCCTGGAAGAGGCAGCATGCGTTGACCAAGGGGAAATGGAAACCATGCCTGACCAACCCGATTGCCTTCTGCCATCAGATGAATGGCTTTGTGCACAATGGGAAAGCAGGGGATTTTGTGAACCTTCACTTTAGCAAGGCCTTTCACACAGTCCCCCAGAGTCTCCTTAGAGGCAAATTGTCCAGATCTGCCGTGGATCAATGGACCATGAGGCAGGTGGGGGATTGGCTGGACCATCAGGCTGAAACGCTGTGATCAGTGGTACAAGTTCCAAGTGGCAGCTGGTTACTAGCGGCATCCCTCAGTGATCAACATGTGGGGCAGGACTGTTTAACATCTTTATGGATGGCCTGCACAGTGGATGGAGCACACTCTCAGCACCTTTGTGGACAATGCATGACTGGGGGGAGCCCCTGGGCAACCTCATCTAGTTCCCTCTGCATTGACTGGGGGAGTTGGGACTAGGTGACATCCAGAGGTCTCGTCCACTGTGATTCAGTGAATGGTCCCCTGGAGAGCTCTGTAAAGAGAGAAGAGGCAGAGGAAGAAGAAAGGAGAGAGAGGCAGAAGAAGAGATCTGAAACATGTCCATTTAAATAGTTCCTCAGAACAAAGTTTCTCCATTCCTCCACTGCTACTCCAGAGTATAGCCAGCAAATGTATTTTGATGAATAATGTATATATATGTATGTACACTTGCATAGACAGGCTAATTCCTGTAGTGCATGAACATGGTGCTGCCAATGAATAAGAATGAAAAAAAATATTTGGCAATGGTAAAAACTGTGTGAAGTTTTGGAAAAGAGGATTTTTGTCAATTGTTGCACTGAGTTATTTGTTGAGAAGATTTCAACTTAGGACTAGAATCCACTTTTGGGGCTTGATTCATTGGACCACATAGAGAGGCTATTGCTGCCTGAGATGTCCTGGGGTAGCTGTGTTGCCATGTGGTGCTGTAAATTTTGGAGGTGGCTCCTATGGGACTTTAGCTTGTCATTAGGAAATGTATCTCAAAACAGCTCAGTTGAGACAACTTATTTACCTCCATTGACTAGAAAGGGAAGTCCAGACAACTGGCTTAGGCAGAGACATCTGCACTGACGGGGTCGGGCATGGGGTGAGATCAGCCTCCTCCCTGTTGTTCCCTAAAATGAAGTTGCACTTCATTGACTGTGGAAGGAATGAAAAGGGAGTGTGGCTAGATGTTTTAGGAACTGCTTTAAAAGGTCACAGTAACACAGGTATGTTGAGATTTTGCAGATTTGGCCATCCAAAAATGGATGAAGCTGGTCACCCTGCTTTCCTCACCAGTCGAGGGAGCCTGACACCTCAGAGTGCAACATGCTCTGTGCAAAGAGTGAAGAGTGGCACGGACAGCCGTGGGCAGGGGGTGGTTTTCTGAGCACTGGGCTCTGTGTGAGACACAAAAATATCTTGTTTAATGGTGCAGGCCTGATTATACAGAAACGTTTAGAAAATGATTTTAAAAATGAAAGTAGAAAGAAATTAAGACAAAGATTTAAAGCAAAGAAATGCTTTGTTATACTTTCCAGGTTTTCACTTTTTTGTGCTCTTATTGTCTTTCTTGATTTGTTCTGTTTCAGTATGCTGCTCTTCTGGGGTGATTGTGCTTAATCTTTCTGTGTGAAAAGGAAAGTGATTTTCAGAACTGAGGTGGGATGCAGTCACAGGGTCATGGACGGCTGGTGCCATGGGAGGTGCCCTGGTCCCCTCTGCTCAGCCTCCCTCTGCAGCTCCGAGGGGCTCTGGTTGCCCGCAGATCCCCTGTGAGATCTGCCAGGCCCAGGCATGTCCCTCAGAGACACTGGGGCCTCTCCAAGTGCCACTGGGTGCTTGTGGTTGGACACCTGAGTTCTGCCTGGAAAGGCGGAGGACTGTTTACTACATAAAAAAATATATACATGTGAGAATATTTTCATCAGCTGAAATGACTGAATAGTGTTAATAAAATGTCAGTGTTTTCCCATGATGACATAATGGAAATTTTTAATAAGGGCATGGATCTCAGGAGAAGCAATGTTGGTCTGCCCCTTAACTTGCGTTACCACTGCTCTGTCTATCATGCTGTGGATGTAATCTCAATAATCTCTCACATATTTCTACATGCCCTGATTAAACTGATCATTTCTAAAGCCAGCTGTGTGTCAGACTATCTGGACATATGCACTTTCCATAGTTTCTCAGTTTTCCTCCTCCCCTTACTCTTTATCATTCAGTTACATCTCAGCTCTCCAGTTGCTGCTCTGAGCTTCAGGGAGTCTGAAGCTTGCCTTGTCTTTCAGCAGTCTAATTGTCTCTTCAAACAACTCCTTCACTGTGTTTCTATCCAACCTTTCCTATCTATTTGTGAAGAGCATTTCAAGGAAGGTTTTTCCTTGTAGACCATGGACCTCACTGAAGGCACTTTGGACCTGACATACAGTTGAGGAATGTCTTTTATTTCTTCTGACATTGGATCAAGGTTATCTGTGTTTGATCGAAATTAAGACAAATCCTTCTGTGTCTGTTTGCAGCTAGTTCTCTAAGGAAAGCGGGTGGGAATTGGTGCACATGAGCTGTAATATTCAGCTGCAGCCTTATGTGGAAAAAGGTTAGATTTGAACAAGAGTGATTGAAGTCCCCATTGGCTGATGCGGGAACTGTCAGGGCTGGGGAGGTGGGGAGGAACATTTTTCATGGATGTCTGACCTCCAGGATGGTGCTTTTCCTACATGTCCAGACTTCATTAGGAGACACTCTGGATCAATCTCATTTGGAGAAGGTGGCTATCACTCTAGGTTGTAAGCTGAAAAATAAGGAAACCTTTAAAAGCAGAAATCCTTTTTTTTTTAATGCTCATTGAAATCTTCCTCTTGTAAATACACTGCTGAAACCTCTCCAATTAGCCACAGCAGAAGAATTGAAGAGCTGAAGAAAATTATGGGGAGAGGCATGCCTCCTTAGAGGTTTTTGCATTTTAATGACCCCTCGGGTGTCTTTGGTGCTGAGTCCATGAACCTCCGATGCTGAGAGGAGACTGAAGCAACCTCTCAAGAAGTTTAGGTCAGAAGCAAATCCCCAAGTTTCTTGGAGCGTTAATGGGTCCCAGTGAGGGTCATTATCAACAAAAGCTCCCTGGTGGCTGATTAGAGGAGAAAGTTGGAGGCCCTGATTGCAGGTAGGCAAAGGCAATGTGAGGGTGGCTGTGATGCCAAGTCAACCTTGATGTGTGTTATCAACAGAATGGCCAAGATCCACAGCCAGCCCCTGTGTGGGGGGAACCTTTCCCTCACATGTTGCTCAGGGCTGTTCCTGGGGGCAGTGTCAGGGTGGGGGTGTGCGCAATGCCAAGTGCAGGACAACAATACAGCACCTCCTGGGCTCCGTGGAGGTGAGGAGGCAGCAAGGCCACAGTGCTGTAAGGAAACGTCATCTTCCCATAGGCCTCGGTGGCAGAGACACCAGCCATAGGAAATGGGACAACGACCTCAGTTTTGTTGGAGGCTTTCAGCCTTGGCATTGCCCTCTGTCATCTCCACCACAGACTGTCCTACATTGTCCCAACCCTGCACCTCTTTCCCCGCATCCTGTAGACAACCAACGTGCTTCCCCACCTTGCTCTCACTGCAGGATCTCCCCACCTTTACTGACATCTCCTGTCCTTGCTGGCTGTTCCTTGAAACACAAAGCCAGGGGCTGATCATGGAGTCCCTCTGGGTGTCCTCTTGCACCACAGCACTACCCTATGAGTGACATTCTTGTTACCTGAAGTGCAGTCTGAACCTCTCAAGATGCACTTTGTGGCTCTTTCCCCTTGTCATGCTGCTACCTACTACCAAGAAAAGCTCCATCATCTCTGAAACCACCCTGTCACAGGCAGTCACAGGTGACTACTGTATTGGCCTTAGCCTCCACTTCAGCAGGCTAAAAAAGCCCAGGTCCCTCAGCCTCTCCATACAGGCCATGTGCTTCAGGCCCCCAATGCCATTTTGGCAGACCTCCTCTGGACCCTCTCAGTTGCTCCCCATTCCTCCAGCACTGGGCAGTCCACACTGGGACACTCTGTTCCAGACATATGGCCACAGCAGTGCTGAGTCCAAAAGGGCATGGTTTTCTGATAGGTCCCATGCAGTTGTGCTAGCAAGCCCATGCATGTGACATGGCCCTGCCAGACTATTTTTATGTCATTATATCAAGTGTCCGCTCTGAATTACATTAGCAGTTTGCACTGTAGGCATGTAGGCACTCCATGTGTCTCAGCTTCACAGTGAGAAGTGCTCTAACAGTAGTGGGCATCTAGTCATTTCAGATGGGCAAGGAAGTTCCCCACCTGCTCCCCACCTAATGCTCTAGAAGGATTCGGATCTCACGCTTGCTGCATCAGAGCAAGCAGACACTGTCACATGCCTTGGAGCACCTCTGTCTCTTCAACTGTCACCAGGTGTCACCAGGTAACTGACTCCCACCCTCCATCTCCAGTGATTATAACAGGAGCTTAGACAAGGAGTTCACATGTAGACATCTATGTTGTGCTCACTTCAGCTTGGGCAAGGGGAATCCCACCTGCTGTGTGTTGGTGGAGTTTATGGGAGGGATCTGAATCCCACTGCATTCCAGGGGCTTCTAAACTGGCATAAGATGCCCAGACTGACTCATCTGAATCAACACCTGAACCCTGGGTAAATGAACTCCCTTCCTCACCGCTTCCGGAGTGGGACATCTCCACCTCTTGCAGATAACCATTCTCTGATGAGACAAATTGTAATGCCGGAATCAGTCTTCCTTGAGTGCTTAGAGAGGGACCAAGGGTGATTATATTAGTCTACTTCAGGGAACATTTCCCAGGAGGACGGAGCACAAGAGACAGAGAAAGTCAGGACTTCAGCTGGGCCCCTGCTTCTGAGAGGGTCCAGGCTCCTGGGATGGAGGGAGCACCTGGCAACAAGGCAGCACTGCTGAAGACAGCTGTGTGCAGGAGCAGCTCCTCTGCAAAGAGCAGCAGGGCTCCAGGCACTGCCTGCTGCTGCTGACATGAGATGAGAGAAGGCATAGGGAAGTGAAAGGCAGTGTGGAGTGGGACAGAGGAGAGCTCCTTGTGGGAGAAATCTTCACAGCCTTTTGCATGGTATGTCTCTGGTTGCAGGGCATTGCTACTGAGGTTCCTGCAGGGGTCTTCTAAACCCATCTCATCCCATAACTGATAGGCTTTTTAAGGATCGCTCTCCTAGCTCCTCCAACGCACAGGCAGTGGAGGAGATGCTTCAGAGTAGGGATTCCCTGCTACATGGTCAGAAGGAGAGGGCATGCTGCTCCATTCTCGCAGGGATGGCTGCAGTGGTGTGAAGTCAGGGAGTGCACCCAGGCGTGCCCAGGGCTGTAATTCAGAGCAGCATCTGGGCAGTGACTCTGCCACCTGCAAGGATCAGCACTCAGCCTGCCCAGAGAGCTCCCCATGACACTGTGGGGAGAAGCTCTGAGCGGAAGGAGTGACCCCCCAGCAGGTCAGGTACATTCTCCTGCTGAGAGGGTGCTGAGTGGGTCGGGGGTGCTCACAGCTCTGGCTCATGCACATGCCATGTCTGAGGGGTCTTTTCAAGAGGAAGATCAAGAGAAGGGCTACTTGCAAGAGAAGGAGCTTTCCTTCGGGTGTCTGCACTTTCAGTTTCCTATTTTTGGCAGGGAGAATGAAGGAACAAGTTTTCTGTTTTGGCGAGGAAGTGTGACTCCGAAACCTTCACTCTGAGAGATTAACAGGTCTGTGAGAAACCTCAGCAAGCCACTTCATCCCCACCTTAGCCTACAGACAGCATCAACATCACCTTTGTGACCTCATAGGAGTTTAGGTGACCTGCTCCTTAGGATGTGCATGCACAGAGATGCCCCTGGACAGTGCCCTGATCTGGGAAGTTTCTGAGGGCAGAAGAGAGCACAAAGAGGGTGGGATGAGGTCTGTGACAACCGACTGGGAAAAGATGTTGGGAGAGAGTAAGAGCTCCTGGCAGCGGGGACAGCTCCAGGCAGCAGAGATGGGCAGTAGAAGAGAGAGAACTGCTAACAGAATCATCATGGGAGGATGGATTTGGGCAAGTCATGGTCAGTCCCTGCAATGCAGACACCTTCCTCTGAGCAAGCCCCCTGTGTCTCCCCCTCCCACTCAGCAGAGCCTCTGCCCTGACAGCCATGGAGTCCAGGGCATGAGCTGCCTCCTCTGCAGCCAGACCTCCAGCAGAGGAGAGGGGCCTCTCTCCTGCTACGGGCCCAGTTCATGCTGCCCAACAAAGTTGCTGACAGCAACTGCCCTGCAGTGTTTCTGTCTGCGAGGTAGCATGCCCAGCTGGGTAAGGTGAGGGCTTTCCTGAGTGCCCATCTGCCCCTCTCTCCTTGCCTCCCTTGGCAGCAGGATCATGGTGTTGCTCCTTGTTTCCCCTTCTGTCCATGCTGCTCCTGTTCTCTCAGGCTCCCTGGGGTTGGTGGGTTTTCAGCTGCAGCTCAGACACCTGCCCTGCGAGTTGTGCAAGAGAGGGGTCTGCTTGGGAGTGAGGTGTCTGCAGCCCCCTTCTAGCCTCGGTGGCTCCAGGAAATGCAGTCTGTGGGGTTGGGAATTGAGCCGACTCTCCCTTAAGGAGAGCCCATCTTCAGTCCTTAATGTCCTTTGACCATTTCCCTGTCGTGTCCTACCAGACTTTGAGCTGCCCTCCAGAAGGGCACTGCTGCCTCATAGCATCTTTGTGATGTCCAGGAGACCCGTGAAGAATCTGCAGAGATGCTGAGAGTATGGAAATGGTGTTGGGGAACTGTATATGGGCATCTGAAAAGAGCCATGTGTGTCCTTGCCTAGAAGGGGAGTGTGGAGACCTCCCTCTGGTGCCCTGAGAAAGGGAGAGATGGTTGGAGAGCTGCAGTTTTGAAACTGGACTTGTCTGCTCTCAGCAGGAGCTAATTTCTTTTTAGGGCAACATATGGGAGTGATCATCCCCCAGCTCCAAGAGGTGCGAGGAAAGGACAGCTGGGAACAAGGCTAATAGACAGACAAGCTGTCCTCACTCTGCACCAAGCGACAGGGAATCCATTTTTCTCAGGATTCAGAGTAGAAATGCTGAGAATTGCTGCCTTTGAGGATCACTCCGCAGGGGTGACAGGGGCATCTCAAAGAAAATAAACACTGTTAAAAATCCCCCAAACTCTGTTCCTCAACTCTCATTCTTTAGAAGTGGTGGTGCAGATTCTGAAAAGCCCTTCCACGTGCCCAGTGGATTTCACCTGAGAGGAACTGTGACTGTCAGAGCTAGTCACCCCCATTCCCATGTATCCCATCACTATACAGCTGGACTGACTTCTCTGGAGCTCATGGGCAGAAGTCCCTATTCCTCATAAAACACTGTGCCAGTGTGAAGAGGAGCTCAAGCAAGGGAGATGCGCACAGATCCTCTCTGTAAAGAGAGAGGCAAAGTGGGGGGTTGCGTGGGAACTGCAACATTTGGGGGGGGGTTCTTTGCCTGAAAAGTCTCTCCTAACTTCTCAATGTCTTTTCTCCTTTCGACAGTCCCCCACGCCCAGAGATAGTAAAATGTCCAACAGCAGCTCCCTCAACGAGTTCCTTCTCCTGGCATTTGCAGACACACGGGAGCTGCAGCTGTTGCACTTCTCGCTCTTCCTGGGCATCTACCTGGCTGCCCTCCTGGGCAACGGCCTCATCATCACAGCCGTAGCCTGCGACCACCACCTCCACACCCCCATGTACTTCTTCCTCCTCAACCTCTCTCTCCTTGACCTCGGCTTCATCTCCACCACTGTCCCCAAATCCATGGCCAATTCTATGTGGGATACCAGGGCTATTTCCTACTTGGGATGTACTGTGCAGGTCTTCCTGGTTTTCTTCTTGTTTGGAGGAGAGTATTGTCTTCTCACAGTCATGGCCTATGACCGCTATGTTGCCATCTGCAAACCCCTGCACTATGGGACCATCATGGACATCAGAGCTTGTGTCAAAATGGCAGCAGCTGCCTGGGTCAGTGGTTTTCTCAATGCCCTCCTGCACACTGCTAACACATTTTCAATACCACTCTGCCAAGGCAATGTGGTGGACCAGTTCTTCTGTGAAGTTCCCCAGATCCTCAAGCTCTCCTGCTCTGACTCCTACCTCAGGGAAGTTGGCCTTCTTGTGGTTAGTGTCTGTTTAATGTTTGGGTGTTTTGTTTTCATTGTACTGTCCTATGTGCAGATCTTCACTGCTGTGCTGAGGATCCCCTCTGAGCAGGGACGATACAAAGCCTTTTCCATGTGCCTGCCTCACCTGGCCGTGGTCTCCCTGTGTGTCAGCACTTCAATGATTGCCTACCTGAAGCCCCCCTCCATCTCTTCTCAGCTCTGGATCTGGTGGTGGCTGTTCTGTACTCAATGGTGCCTCCAACAGTGAACCCCCTCATCTACAGCATGAGGAACAAGGAGCTGAAAGATGCCCTGAGGAAAGTGATCTCATTTCTCAGCAGTGGGAACACTGCCTTTGCTCTCCACAATTGAATCCTAGGGTATCCCAAACAGCCCTGAGCTTTGTTTGTTCCCTTTATTTTTATTATTACTACTATTATTATATTATTTTTTATCATGTTGCTGCACAAATGCTTGGATTCATTCCACTTTTCCTGATCCTGCTCTGTCCCACCTGGTACCCACATCAAACTGTGTCTAATGCTGCATCAGAACTGACTCCAGCACAATCTCTGTAATAAAGTAGCTTCTACGCAGTGCAGTGGCTGAAGGCTGGGCTTTTCTTCCAAAGCTGGTGTCAGGAATAGGCCTAAGGAATTGCATGTCAAAAGGGCCTGCTGGGCAGCGTTGTCCATGGGTTTAGAAGCAAAAAGCTCATAATCATGTAATGATCTCTTAGAGACCAAGGTCTGGATTTAGGACTCACCCATCGCTGTACAGTAGCAGCGGAGATGATGAATTGTCAATGATGATGTACACACCCAGGGCCATTCCACACTTTAAAAACCTGTCAGATGCCTGTACTCCTGGAGGGGAATCTGGAGGTGCCAGGAGAGCTCTGGGAATCTCCTGGGCCAGTGTGTGCCTGGGGTGGGCAGTGAGTGGAGCCTCACAAAGGGAGAGGTCCTCCAAGGTGGAGTTCCCTAAAGGTAAAACACTAAACCCAGGTATCCATGGGCAAAGGAGGACTCTGCCATCCCAGCAGAGGCAGTGGGGACCCACCTGGCATGGGGAAGGGAGACTGGAGAGTGATTCATGTCATCAGTGTGACACCAGGGGCAAGATGTAGAGGCGCACCTGGAGACAACTAGTACCCTTGGAAATGCTCCATAGTCCCTCCAAGCACCTGCCACATGCACAGTCCCTGGAGGGATTAGAGGCCCTGATCCCCATTTGGTTGGGTCTGCTTCCCACCCTGACCAGCATGGCCAGTGCAGAGTGACCCTCTGGCCCTGTGGCCACACAGCCCGCTCGCTCTGCAGAGCAACACCACCAGCTCTGCAGGGAACAGGGGAGGGGGTTGGGGAATGGAAACGAGATCAGAGGAGAGATTGGGAGAGATGAGAAGGAAGGGGAACTGGGCTTGCAAGTGTCTTGGAGAGAAAAATGTTGACATTTAATCCAAGACAATGTTCAGAGTGTGAGTACACTAAAGCGAGCTCACAGTGCAGAGCCAGACGTCCTTGCTGTCCTAGCTCTCCACATGGCCTGGGAAGTGCCTGAAGAAGGATTAATGCTCCCCACCTTCCCAGCTCATAGTGCCATTGTCCCTCCTGAAGGGTGGCACCAAAAGGAAGGCTGGGAGCCCTTGTGGGAGCTTGTGTTGAAGGAAGCAGCACCCAGGAGCCATATGAGTTTGCTGCTGTCCCTCAGGCCCTGTCTCCAGCACATCTCCTTCAGACAATCTGTGTGTCTTCAGACACCCTGTGTGCTGGTCCTTACCCCAAAAGTCACCCCCAGACAAGGCTCCATGCCCAGGTAGAGGACTGTGCATCCAGCTGTGAGTCCAGGGAGGACAAGCCCTCTGCTGGGTGCTCTGCAGGGCTGGCAGGGAGCATGCAGAGGAGGTGTGAGGCCATCTGCTGGGCCTGTAGACCATCCTCTTCCCATGGGGGCCCTCAAACAGGGTGCCTCAGTAAAAAGATCCAGCCCAGCTTGTTTTTGCGTGAACAGAGAGAAGTTGTCCTAGGAAGCTCCTCCTAGACCCAGCCCCTTATACCAGCCATTTCCAGCACTGGCCATTCCCACGGTGCTTGTGAGAGGTGATCTTGGAATGTGACCAGCTCCATCTGCCTGCTGGGCTCAGCACCTGTATGGGGAGAATGGCCATCCTGCCTGGCCTCTGTCCCTGGGCCCAGGCCCCAGCAGACCCCAGAACATAGAGTCCTGCTAACCCTGGTGGGGGACAGGATGAGGGCTGGGCAGGGCTGGGGACTAGTGGGAAGCTGCCAGACAGGAGGGCCGTGGTGGGTGGACCAGGCAGGAGCAGGAGGGCTGTCATGGGGACCGTGCTGAGGGGATGTTTACCCACCCCAGAATGCACCCTGTCCGTTATGGTGCGTGCACAGTGGGGCTGTGGGGCCACATGCAGGGCTGGGCTGATTAAGAGATGAGGCACAGATGGGAGCCACAACACTCTGGGAAGCTCCCAAAGGTCATGGAGGGGACTCATTGCTGCTAACAGGAATGGGAGACTCTCAGGGGCTGCAGTCACCAGCACCGCCTGCCAGGACTCCCAGACGCAAGACAGATTGTTGGTGCCAAGCACTGCAGCTCACAGTGCCCCTCTCCTGTGTCATGATTCTCCCTCAGGAGCACTGCCAAGTGTGTCACTCCCTGCCCAAGTGTGGAGAGGAGCTGCTGGAGGTCTTCTCTTCTCACAGCTGCGGGTCCCAGCTCTGCCCTGGTGTCAGCCCAGAGGCTTCGCCCTGGGTCATGTTATGTTGCCATACAGTCTCCCTTGAGGCCACGTAGGGGTGTGAAGCACATAGCTCTGCTTTGAGCTGGCCACCATGGCTTGCCTGCATGGTCCCAGGAGATCCCAGCAAGGCTATGCTTGGAGGTGATGCTTTCGTTGTGCTTGGTCAAAGTAGATGGGATGGTCTGACTGGGGGCCAAGGGGAGGAAAGCACAAGAGACAACGAGGAGAAGGTGCAGCAAAACAAATTTCAAATGAGTCTAATGAAAAAATAAAGAAATGACCACGACAGCTGAGCAGCACTGGGGCAGGGGCCAGGGGATTTCTAAACACTCTCCTGGAGAAGGCACTTACCAACCTGATCTAACTGTAAACTCAGCCCAGCTCAGAGCAGACTGTAGTTCTGGAGATCTCCCAACACAAATCCTCTAGGAGGAAGGGGCTGGAAAGTGGTGTCCTGGGCAGGGGAAACTGCTGTGGGGTTGAGGCCTTGCTGCCATTTGTACTGCCTGGTCAAGGCTGTCCTCAGAGTCACACAGTGAGCGAGTTCATCCTCAAAAGGAGTCTCTGCTCCATGGGAACAGGAGTCAAACCAGTGCTGGGAGACTGCAGAAAAGTTCTCAGGAACATGCCAGGCATTCAGCCCCTTCGACTGCTGAGGTGTCCCCAGACCGGTACTTTGCCTTCTGGGTCTGAAGGGCTGAGAAATCTTTAGAGCCAGGGGAGATTGCAGTCCCATCTCCTGGGCTCATGGGTTACAGGGCATCAGCAGGGCTGTACCAGCTGCAGGGAAGGAATCACTGACTGGGGCATGATCAGATCCCCCTCTGCCCTCCCCTCTCTCTTCATCCCCTGGAACAGAGATCCTGTTTCCCATGTTGTCCCTCCCTGCCGGGCTGCATTCCCAGCCAGAGGGGATGCAGGCTTCCCACTGGGGAAATGCAGGAGAGCCCAGCCTCATCTAGAGGAGCAGGGTCCCACCACACCTGCTGGGTGGCCAGGGCTGTACCATGCAGACCCCACTCTCTTCCCCGCACACCTCCTGTCTGGGGCTGGAGGGTGCCCAGCAGCAAGGCAGGCATGCCTGGGGTTCTCGTGGCATTGGTGTGGTGGTCTTTGGACCAGCCTCTGTCTGTAAGGGACTTGGGAGCTTCTCCACCTCCATGTTGGTGGCAAAGTTTGTGTCCCAGGTTGTTCTCTCTGGAGAGCTGAGAATTTAATTCTTGGGAGAAGGGGAAAAAAGAAACCATTTTCTCCAAGCGATCAACCCATCAACCCTCTACTGTCTTCTCCAGCTGTATCACCCCAGAAATCCCTTGGCAGGGACATTTTTTTGGTTTCTGGCCCTCTATCTGACCCTGCTTTGAGCAGCACGTTGCACTACAGGCCTCCTGTGGTCCCTTCAACCTGCATTATCCTGAACGCCTATGACCTCAGGCCCCATTTCAAGCACAGAGTAAATGTCTCTGGGACAGGAGTCCTTTGTGCTTTATGTGACCATCTAAAAGAAGGCAGGTGAGCACCACCTCCTCCCTGTTGACCGTAAGGGCAGCCTGGGAGGCACTGCTTCAGGCATAGCTACATTACCCCTGAAGTTCTTTGCATCCACCTTGAACCACCTGAAAGGCCATTGCCTGGATCCCCTCAGTGGTGAGGGGAGAAGAGCAAACTTTTCTGCAGTGTGGTTTCTGCAGCTCTGTAGTTTGTGCCTCTAAGTAGATGGTGCCATCCTCCCCTTGGTTTCCTGCCTGAAGCTGAGGTTGGATGGGGATGTGAATGTGGAGGTTGTCTGTCACTGCAGTGCCTGTGAGATGGTGGATAAGTAAGAGGAATAACAGAGTCACCACCCTGGACTGCAGCAGAGAGGATTTCATCTTGTTTGGGATGGAGTTAGGCAAGCCAAAGCTCAGCTGGAGCTGGAGCTGGTCCTGGCTAATGTCACCAAGTGTTTGTTTTTGAGCAACTGACTCCCACCTTCCATCTCCAGTGATTACAATGGGAGCGTAGACAAGGAGCTCACATGCAGACATCTAGGTTATGCTCACTTCAGCTTGGGAAGGGGAATCCCCCCTCCTTTGTGTTTGTGGAGTTCATGGGAGTTTGCTGAATCCCACTCCAGCCCAGGGGCTTCTAAAGCAGCATGCAATGTCCAGACTGACTCATCTGAATGAAAACCTGAACCATGTGTCCATGAGCTCCCTTCTTGTCCCCATCTAGGTGTCCTGCCTAGTTAAGAGATGGAAATAGGGGTTTCCAGAGTAGGACAGTTCCACCTTTCCTAGATAGCCATTCTCTGATGAAATTAATTGCAATATTGCAATCCGTCTCTCTCCACTCTTTAGGAAAGGACAATAGCTGATTATTTTAGTCTACTTCAGTGAACATTTCCCAGAAGGCGGGAGCACAAGGGACAGAGAAATTCATGAGCTCAGCTGGGCCTCTGCTCCTGAGTGGGGCCAGGCTCCGGGGATGGAGGGAGCTCATGGCAACCGGGCAGCACTGCCCAGGAACAGCTTTGTACAGGAGCAGCTCCTCTGCAAAGAGTAGCAGGGCTCCGGGCACTGCCTCCTGCTGCTGACATGAGAGGTGACAAGGCAGAGAGAAGTGCAAGACAGTGTGGAGTGGGAGGAGAGAGGAGAGCTCCTTGTGAGAGAAATCTTCACAGCCCTTGACACGTGAAGTCTTTGGCTGCAGGGCAATGCTACCGAGGTTCCTGGAGGGCTCTTCTGAACCCATTCCACCCCATGACTTTTTTTTTAAGGATCATTCTCCCAGCTTGTCTTTTGCCGAGGAGGGGGAGATGCTTCAGAGCAGGGATTCCCAGCCACACTGTCACAGGGACAGGGCATCATGGCTATTTCCTTCTAGGACTGGTGCAGGGGAGTGAAGCCAGGTTGTGCACATAGGTCTCTGCAGGGCTGTTGTTCAGAGTGGTGTCCCTGCACTCCAGGGTGCTCTGTGCCCGAAGCAGTGACTCTGTGCCTGTGAGGGTCAGCACTCAGCCTGCCCAAGGAGCTCCCCACAGTGCTGTGGGGTGAAGCTCTGAGTGGGAGGAGTGACTTCCGGCAGGGCAGGTACATTCCCTCGTCGAGAGGGTGCTGCATGGGTCAGGGCTTCTCACAGCTCTAGCTCACCCCCAGGACATGTCTGGAGGGGACTTTTCAAGGGGACACTCATGGCAGGCTTACCTGAAAGGGAACGCACTCTCCTGAGGCTCTGATTTTGTTTTATATCTTTGACAGGGCACAAATCAAAAAGGATGGTTTAGGTTTAGGTAACTGAAGGAGAGTTCTGCAGTGTTACTGGGAGGGATCAATAGGTCTGCAAGGATCCCAGAAAGTCCCCTCAGCCATCCTTTTACCTGCCGGCAGCAGCAATAGCACCTTTGCAGCTCTCATCAGTCTCATCATGCTTAGTCTCACCTGCTCCTTAGGTCCTGCAAACACAGAGATGACCCTGGGCAGTGCCCTTTTACTGGAAGGTTTCCGTAGGGCAGAGCCAAACGCCCAGTGGGTGGGATGGGGTCTGTGAGCACTGACAGGGGAGAGACATGGGGACGGAGAAAGAGCTCCCACTGGGGACAGCTCCAGGCAGCCAAGAGATGCTCAGGGAATGCTGGAAAGTGCCCACACAAACACCGTGGTAGGCTGGATTCAGGCAACTCTCTTGTGGTCCTTCCTTGGAGGTGTCTTCCTCCGAGCAAGCCACCCTTTTCTCCTCTCTCCTGCCACGTGCCCATTTCCCCCGAAAGGCAAAGGGGCTAAGAATGACTGCCCTGGGAGGACAAACTGTCTAGGAGGTGCAATCTAGGGAAGGTGCCCCTCTGTCTCTTTCTCTCCTCCCTTGGAGGCAGGGTCACAGCGTTTCTCCCTGTTTCCCTACCTCTCCTTACTGTTCTTATATTTGCTCTCAGCTGGGAGGTCAGCTACATATTCAGACACCCACCCTGAGGTCTTGCCGTGGAGGTGTCTGCAGAGAGGTTAGGTGCCCAAGCCCTGTTTGAACCCTAGGGTGCTGAGCAATGCAGCCGGAGGGGCTGGGGAAGGAGTTGACTCTCCCTTTAGGAGACCTTGTTTTCAGGACACATGACTGTCTCCTTCCGGTGTCCTGCTGCGTTTGTGAGCTGCCCTCCAGAAGGGCACAGCTCTCCCATTGGATCTGAGCAGCATTGGAGAGCCATTTCAAGAAGCTCAGAAGATGCTCATGCCACAAAATGCTCCTGAGTGGTTTTGTACATGTGCAGCTGAAGTGAACCTGGTATTTCTTCAGCCAGAATGGGAGTGTGGGAATTTCCTTAGCTATCAGCTCTCACCTCACAGAGTCCTCGGTGTGATCATGTATGTCAGGAGGAAAGTCCTGTTCTCTCCATCACATCTCCACACGGAGCTGAGAAAGAGAGCAGAGTTAGATCTGTGCTTTGAAACCAGCCTCCCCTGATCTCATCAGAGTCCAGTGTCTTTTTTAGAATAACTTGTGGGTGAAATCATCCACTGGGTAACAAAAGCGCAAGCGCATGGCAGCTGGAAACAAGATGGATGGACCCAGCAGCACTCCTGATTCTGCACCAAGCCACTGAGAAGCCGTTGGCCTCTCTGGTCTTTATAAGGTTCGTTCTTGCAGCAATACACTCACCAGATGTGATGGCAGATCTTAAAAATCTCAAAAAAACAACCCCCCCAAATTGCTAAACCTCTCTGCTGGAGGCCACACTCTTTAGAATTATGTGTGCTTATATTAGCAGACCTTTTCCATTAAAGGTGGATGTCCTCTGACGTCAGAGATGTAGACGTCACAAACTAATTCCCATGTACCCACTGGTGTTAAAGCAGGACAAGCCTCTGCTCCTCCCAGCACACTCAGCTGGAGCTGAAGCTGGGGAGCTGAACAAAGGTCCTCCTGAGAAGGAGAAAGGAAATGCATTTGTATTTGGGAGGGATTTCTTTGAAAAATTGGAAGTTTTTCTCAGAGAAGTCTCTCCTAACTTGTCACTGTCTTTTTCTCCTTGGACAGTCCACCTGCGCCCAGAGGGAGTGAATGCCCAACAGCAGCTCCCTCAACGAGTTCCTCCTCCTGCCATTTGCAGACACACGGGAGCTGCAGCTCTTGCACTTCTCGCTCTTCCTGGGCATCTACCTGGCTGCCCTCCTGGGCAACGGCCTCATCATCACAGCTGTAGCCTGCGACCATCGCCTCCACACCCCCATGTACTTCTTCCTCCTCAATCTCTCTTTTCTGGACCTTGGCACCATCTCCACCACTGTCCCCAAATCCATGGCCAATTCCCTGAGGAACACTAGGGCCATTTCCTACTCAGGATGTGCTGCCCAGGTCTTTTTCTTGGTCTTCTTTATGTCAGCAGAGTATTGTCTTCTCACAGTCATGGCCTATGACCGCTACGTTGCCATCTGCAAACCCCTGCACTACGGGACCATCATGGGCAGCAGAGCTTGTGTCAGAATGGCAGCAGCTGCCTGGGGGAGCGGTTTTCTCTATGCTGTGCTGCACACTGCTAACACATTTTCCATACCACTCTGCCAAGGCAATGTCCTGGACCAGTTCTTTTGTGAGATTCCCCAGATCCTCAAGCTCTCCTGCTCAGACTCCTACCTCAGGGAAGTTGGGGTTACTGTGGTTGGTGCCTGTTTAGTCTTTGGGTGTTTCATTTTCATAGTGCTGTCCTACATGCAGATCTTCACGGCTGTGCTGAGGATCCCCTCTGAGCAGGGCCGGCACAAAGCCTTTTCCATGTGCCTGCCTCACCTGGCTGTGGTCTCCCTGTTTGTCAGCACTGTCATCTTTGCCTACCTGAAGCCCCCCTCCCTCTCCTCCCCAGCTCTGGATCTGGTGGTGACTGTTCTGTATGCCTTGGTTCCTCCAGCAGTGAAACCCCTCATCTACAGCATGAGGAACAAAGAGCTCAAGGACGCACTGAAGAAACTGTTTCAGCTGGTACTAGTTCAGCAGCAATGAGCTGCCCATCTCTCCTCACTAGGAATTACCAGTTTATCTCAGGCAAATCTTGTACTTTGTGTGTTCTGTCTGTAATAGTCATGTTTGTACACAAATGTCTGAATTCATCCCACTTCTCCAGAGGCGCAAAGCCCATCTGTCTGACCCAGAGGCCTTCTGCAAAGCTGCTGATCACTGTGTCAGAGCTGGCCTCCCAAGCAGCACCACTGTAATAAAAGGGGATCTCCTTCGTACTGTGCCTGAAGGTTGGGCTCTTCTTCCCAAGCTGGAGCCAAGAATGCGCTCAGGGAATTGTCCCCGAAAAGGCCCTGTTGCCGTGCCTGTTTTTTCCATGGGCTAAGGGGCATCAGCTGTTTTGGGTGACGTGTGAGGGAATGAGGGCTGGATTCAGCTGTCACTTGTGGGTGCCCAGTGCCCCTGCAGAGGGTGAGTGGTCAAGAGGTCAGTGCCAGGGACTGTCGCACCTATTAGAGGGCTGGTGATGGATGCCCATCCTTCTGGAAGGGAGTACTGAGCCACCAGAAGAGCACAGGGGATCTCCAGGGACAGCACATTCCTGGGACGGGCACTGAGTGAAGTCTCCCAAAACCAAGTGGAATCACCCAAAGCAAAGGGCTAAACCAAAGAATGCACCAATCCACGGCTCTGACGTCTCAGGAGAGGCAGTGGGCTGGGTCTATACCACCCCTGAGCCCTTGGAAATGCCCTGTGATTGCTCCAAGCATCCTCCACAGCCACAGACCCTGGGGAGGGCGTTGTCAGGTGCAGTGATGCTGGTCCAGCTGGGCCTGCCCTGACCAGCATGGCCAGTGCAGAGTCACCCCAAAGCCCGCTCTCCATGCCGAGCAGCACTGCCAGCCCGGGACCCTGTGGAGAGCACAGGTGAGGGGTGCAGGAATGGCCATCAAGGCCAACATGGACACACTGATCTGGGGAAAGGCCCTCTGGGGAGCAGGGAAGTCTCCGGAGAAGAGCAAAGGCGCAACTGTGTTCTTGTGGGGAGGAATAAACGAAAACCTGTTTCTGTGTGTGTCAGCTCAGGGCAGGCTGCTCTGTCACTGGAGCTGCCTGAGGAGCCCCGGGGCCAGGAGTCTTGTGCTGTGCTGGGCAGAGGGGCTGCCCAGAGGGGCTGCAGGCAGCCAGGGTTAAGGATCTGCTGGTCATGAGAGCAGTGGAGACATGGAATGAGTGGCCTCCATTTCCTTGAGCCATTGCTGGCTCCTAGCCCGGGGGCTGATGGGGAGGCTGACACCCCTCTCTGCCCCCCAGGACCTGCTGTGCCCTTCAGAGGGGCTGGGGCTGTGGGGTGAGTGCCCAGAGCTCTGCAGCCCCCTGTGGCAGGCACTGCTGTGGGGCCACCTCCAGCGTGGGCTGCTCTGCTGGGTGGTGTGGGGAGAGGGCAGGGGAGGTGAGGAGAGTCGGGGAGGGGCTGGGCTGGGCTGGAAAGGGCCTGGGAGAGGAAAAATGCCAGCAGGCAGCTACTCAGGGTGAACGGCAGTGTGGGAGCACATAGCCGTGTGCTTGCAGGGCAAATGCAGGTCTCCTGGGAAAGGCAACAGGACATGGCGGGTGCAGGAGAGAAGAGCCCAGGTTGTTCCCTGTGTTGCATGGACACACTGGGGAAGCTGCCCCAGGGCCATCGTCCCACACCAGCCCCTCACATCACCCCTTTCCAGCACTGGCTGCTCACCCCAGCTGTGGGGTGCTCCATGGCCAGCTCCATCCTCCTGCAGGTCTCCGTATCCAGAAACAGGAGAAAAGGCCAGCCTTGCACGGCCTCTCTTCTGCACCACACCCCAGCACATCCCACAGCACAGCTGTCTGCTCACACCCCCGTAACTGGGAGGCCTCAGGCAGAGCTTCCCCTGGAAAGCTGAGGCAAAAAAGACATTTAATGCCCCGGCCCTTTCCATGTCCAAGGTCTCTGGTGCCAGCTCCAGCTGAGCTCTGCCTTTCCTCACTCCATCCCTGCATGCACAGACAAGGTCTCTGTGCTCCCCCTGTGCAGTCCGTCCCTGTAACACCCTTGTGCACTTCCTGCCCCAGCACCCTGAGCACTGGTGCTCCTGCCAGGGCAGAGGTGGAGGATCCCCCGGAGTGGTTCCTCAGGGAGGTCCACAGGGAAAAGCTGTGCCCAGACCCAGCCTCAGCCCCAGACCCAGCATGGCAGAGGGGAGCTGCCCTCTTCCCACCCACCCTGGCAGTGCCAGCCCCACCTCAGCCCGCTTCTGAAAAGGCTCCAGCGCAGCCCTCAAGGGAGCTGGAGCTGCCTCAGGCCCCAGGGCAATCTGGTAGCAGGAGGGTTTGGCAGCAGCAGCGGTGCCTGGAGCAGGGGGAGGAGCTGGGAAATTGGGGCGAAGACCCCTGCCCTCAGCTGCACAGCCAGGGCACTGGATGGGCAATGCCTGTGTGGCCGGCCAGGCTCCAGGTTTGGGGTGGATGCCCGCTCGATGGTAGGAGCACAGGGATTTTCATGGGCTTCAATGCAGCCATGACTGTGGTGAAGGCAAGAGGGCAGACCCAGGCACATGCAACTGCAAAGGCTGGGGTAAGAAAGGCACGGGGGGGTCGGGGAGCTTGGGGGACAGTGGGGCAGGGTGAGCAGCCCTGCTCAGGGCCCTGTGGCTGGACCAAGGAAGCCCGAGGCTGCTGAGGTTGGCCAGGCTCCAGATGCTGCTTCAACGTCAGCTCTGTGCTGGGAACATCAGGGTTTCAGCCTTTGCAGGGAGCAGCCTGCAGTGGGGCCATGATGGTGCTCTATCCTGGACGCAGGCCCTGTCCCGCTCAGGGGCAGAGGAGGACAAGGGAGCGTGGGGCTGGCCAAGGGCTCTGCCCCTCACCTGCCAGCAGTGCAGCCCATGGGAAAGGCAGAGCCTGTCCCTGTGCCCAGGGTCTTTAAATTCAGGGAGTCGCAGAGGATGTTCGGTGGGAAGGGACCTCTGGAGGTCTCCAGTCCAACCTCCTGCACAAAGCCGGGCTGCTTGGAGCCCTCCAGTCTTGTCTGGTTATCGCTGGATGGTGCCTGACCCCAGTTACCATCCCCAAACCTGCTCTGCTCCTCTTGTCCAGGCACTGCAGGACGGCACCTCTCGTTTGTGGGTCCCTGCTCTGCCTGCCTTGCTATCACTCTCGTCTCGCGGCTCCCCTTCCCATACGGAGCAGCCCCACTCTTGCTGCTCCCGACAACATCCTCTTTGTAGCAGGAACCCAGTCACAAATGGTGCATAAACAGTCAGGCTGTGGCACAGGAAAACTGCTCTTATACCACACATTGTAAAATCAGACCCCAAGTGGCTGCCCTTGCTTTTTCATCCAGCTAGGACTCCACGTGCAGTGTTACCTGGGTAGAAGGTCCAAATCTATGGCACTCCTTACACCTTTAAATTGCCTGTCAGGCAAGGGGTGTTGCTGTGGATAAAGGGCTACCGTTGGTACCTACAAGCTTCTCTGGGTTCTGCTCAGTCCCAGCTTCCCTTGACAAGGCTTTCTTGACTGTAGTGCGGAGGCAGGTCCGAGGCGGAGACGGGGAGTCAGGTCAGCAGGAAGGGGACAGGGTCAGGTCAGGACCTGAGAGGTGCATGGCCAGGCACAGGCATGTCCACAGTGTAACTCAGGCACGACCCAAGGACAAGGGCAGCAGTTCCCTGGCAAAGGGGATGAGGCCCTGCAATGGCACCAATCATTCTCTTTTCCCCTGCTCTTGTGCCCAGCACATCCCCCTCCCTGTCTGCCTGCAGCCCCTCCATGCCCACCTCGCTGCTCAGCACAGCACAAGAACCCTGGCCCTGCAGCCCCTCCTGCAGCTCCTGCTGCCTTGGGGACAGAGCTGCCTGCCCTCAGCTGGTGCACAGGGAAACTTGGTTCTCCTTCTCATTCCCTATCTCTGAATGCTGCCTTGCTTCTCTCCTGGGACATCCCTGCTCCCCAGAGAGCCTTTCCCCAGGTCAGTGTGTCCATGCTGGCCTGGCCGTTCCTGCACCCCCTGCCTTATGCTCCCCACAGGGCCCCGGGCTGGCGGTGCTGCTCTGCAGAGCAAGCAGCTGTGGGGTCATGAGGCCGTGGGGTGACTCCTGACTCAGCCCAGGCCATGCTGGTTGGGGTGGGAAGAAGACCCAGCTGGACAGGGATCACCACCACTGATACTGCTGACACATGTCTGTGCTTGTGGATGATGCTCAGAGTGACCCCAGGGTGTTTGAAATGGCAGGAGATGTGTTTGGGAGGGTGTCGTAAGTTGGGACTAGCTCCAGCCTGTGGTGTTTCACTGAGGGTGCAGAAATCACTCTCCAGTGCCCCTTCCCTGTGCCTCCTGGCTCCCCACTGCCTCTCTGGGGATTGCAGAGCCCTCTTTTCCCCATGAATATCTGGATTTAGTGCGTCACCTTCTGGTCACTCCACCGTGGACCATCTCTCACTTTGTGAGGCTCCACTCACTGCCCACACCAGGCACACACTGTCCCTGGAGATCCCCTGAGATCTCCTGGGGGCTCCGATTCCCCTCCAGAAGGATGGGCATCTCTCATCAGCACTGTCACCTGCGGGACAGCCTCAGGCAGGAAATTCAAAGACCATTCCCCATCTCCACTGGCACTGGTCACCAACAGATGAACCCAGGATCCAGCCCTCAGTGCCAAACAGATCACATGTACACTCTGAGCTTGTCCCCTGCATCCCATGGAGGTCACAAGCAGAGCAGCAGGCCCTTCTATGGTGCAATATCTTTGGGTGTATTTTTGACTCCATCTTCTGAAAAAAGGCCAGACTTGGAAAGGCCTTGAAAAGAGAAAGTCCTGCTGCTGTTGGTGGACATGTCTCCAAGAAAGCTGCAGGCCCCACACAAAGGCTGCAGCAAGGAAATCCCTGTTGTGGCAGTGGGGCAATGGTCCTGGGGAGCAGAGGGTCTGTTCCCACAGGCTTTGTCCAGAATCTCCTCCCCTCCACTCCCACTCCACTTTGAGTGTTGGAGCTCTGTAGAGGGAAGGGACTAGCCCATGGTGACAGCCGGCTGCCACCCTTGCAGAAGAGGGGTGTGAAATCACGCCCTGACTGTGGCCAGGGAAGCTGAGTTCCTCTAATGCACATGGGACCCATGGACTCACAACTCCTGTACTTGTCTGAGCCTGGCTCTGTGCCCCTAAGCCCCCTTGGCGTCAAAAGAGACAGGGCCAAAAGAGACACTGCAAAGGGAAACTCTCCTCATTGCTCTGGGGGCATCCTAGGGAGTTCAGAGTAGGGGGCTCGGAGGTTCTCCCATCTCTGCTGATGAAGGGGGAAGCCTGGCTACCTGCTTCAACACAGTCTCTGGGTCAGATTCGGGAGAGGGATTCCTGAGGAGAAGCAGGAAGAACCCAATTGTTTTCCTTTCAAAATGAATATAATATAGAAAAGTAAAAAAAAAAAGAAATGAGCAATTCATAGCTTTGACCGAAAATACCCTGGGGATGATGAGATGATGCACATGGGATGGTTATTGGCGCTGACATTCTACCAGCTGAATCAGTTTCCTCAGGGCATCCTTGAGCTCCTTGTTCCTCATGCTGTAGATGAGGGGGTTCACTGCTGGAGGCACCACTGCGTACAGAAGAGTCAACACCAGATCCAGAGCTGGGGAGGAGAGGGAGGGGGGCTTCAGGTAGGCAAACGTGAGAGTGCTGACAAACAGGGAGACCACAGCCAGATGAGGCAGGCACATGGAAAAGGCTTTGTGTTGTCCCTGCTCAGAGGGGATCCTCAGCACAGCACTGAAGATCTGCACGTAGGACAGCACAATGAAAACAAAACACCCAAAGACTAAACAAAGACTAATGACAAGAAGCCCAATTTCCCTGAGGTAGGAGTCCGAGCAGGAGAGCTTGAGGATCTGGGGGATTTCACAGAAGAACTGGTTAACAATATTGCCTTTGCAGAGTGGTATTGAAAATGTGTTAGCAGTGTGCAGCACAGCATTGAGGAAACCACTGGCCCAGGCAGCTGCTGCCATTCTGACACAAGCTCTGCTGCCCATGATGGTCCCATAGTGCAGGGGTTTGCAGATGGCAACGTAGCGGTCATAGGCCATGACTGTGAGAAGAAAATACTCTGCTGCAGACAAGAACACAAGCAGGAAGACCTGTGCAGCACATCCAAAGTAGGATATGGCCCTGGTGTCCCACACGGAATTGGCCATGGATTTGGGGACAATGATGGAGATAGAGCCGAGGTCCAAAACAGAGAGGTTGAGGAGGAAGAAGTACATGGGGGTGTGGAGGCGGTGGTCGCAAGCTACAACAGCGATGATGAGGCCATTGCCTAGGAGGGCAGCCAGGTAGATGCCCAGGAAGAGCGAGAAGTGCAAGAGCTGCAGCTCCCATGTGTCCGCTAATGCCAGGAGGAGGAACTCATTGAAGGAGCTGCTGTTGGGCATTTGCTCCTTTAAGGCACAGGGGGGACTGTCTGATGAAGAAGAGATATTGAGAAGTTAGGAGAAACTTGTCTGATCAAAAATTTCTCATAAAAAACCCAGAACAAACACACATTACTTCTCCCCATCTCAGCAGCACCATTACTGAGCTCCATCACTTGACCTCTGGTTTGTGCTGGCTGTATTTGACATGAGGAGCAGGGGCCTCTGCCTGTGGACTCCAGAGGAGACAGCCCTGACCTACAGCACTGCCGACATGGGAACAGGGGTGACTGAACTGTTATATTCCCAGTTCCAGTCAGATTCCATCCACTCATAATGTTGAAGGCATTTTTCAGCATCTGTATTCCCAATTCCACATAATGTGGATTCATGAACAGTTTTAAGGCTTCTTTGGTTTCCTTTAGCTGACCCAGTCACATCTGAGGAGGATTCTTGGAGGCAGAAATCCTCAGCATTGCTGCTGCACTCAGAGTGAGCAGCTGTGATTCTGGAGAGGCAAAAGGATTCACTCTGGCTTTAGTGCAGAGGGAGCAGAGCTGGCCTGTCCAGCTGCCTTGTTCACAGCTGCCCTGTGCTCACACCTTGGAGGTGGAGGACAGTTGCACTCGTGTTACCCAAAAAAGAAACGACACTGCAGAGAGCAGAGGAATGCACTTGCCCATCAGCACTCTTTCTGAGGGAATGTGAGGGAGGTCTCAGCCCTCCCCTTCTAGACAGCAACACATCAGGCTCCTTCCAGCTGCCCACATCCAGCCTCCAAGCAGCATTTCCCAGCGTGGCCTCAGTATCTAGCTGGCTTCCCCATGGGCCACCTAGATAACACGCAGCTGCAATGGGAGAGCTGTGTCCTTGTGGAGGGCAGCTTGCAGCCCAGCCAAACACCCCAGGGAAATGGCGGAATGTCCTAAGGATGGGGAGTCCTGACAGGAGAGTTGGCTCATTCCCAGACCCCCACACTGCATTGCCCAGAGACCCACAAGCGAGAGGGGCACTTGGGCACCTCCCTGTCAAGGACACGTTTGCATGGCAGGATCCCCAAGATCAATGTCTGAACTGCATCAGAAAGCCCCCTGCCCAGAGAATCCAAGGGGAAGCACAAGGGCAGCATGGACAGGTGGGAAACATGGAGCAATACCATGACATTTGTGCCAAGAGAGGCAGGAACAGGGAGGAACAGAGGGGCACTCAGGAGCGTCTCCTCTCCTGGATGTCCGGCTGCTGAGGAAACGACTCCTGCCCTGCACCCCACAGCCTTGAGAGCAGAGGGCTGTGCTGGCTGGGAGAGGAGAGGAGGCATTTGCAGTTGATGGTTTCCTCTCACACTCTGACCATGACTCTGCTGCCTGGAGCTGTCCCTGCGGGGAGCTGTTTCTCTCTCCCCACGTCTCTCCCCTCTCAGTGCTCACAGACCCCATCCCACCCGCTGGGTGCTCAGCTCTGCCCTGCAGAAAACTCCCAGGCACAGGGCTCTACCCAGGGGCACCTGCGTGTTTGCAGGTGCTATGGAGCAGGTGAGAGAAACCTTGCTGAGGCTGGAAAGGTGATGCTGGCTCTGTCCTTAGGCTGAGGGGTGGATGAAGGCATTTGCTGAGTCCCTCCCAGAACTGATCCTCTCTCAGTGTCACTGTTTTGGAGCCTCCGTTCCCTGTCTAAACCTGACAGATCCAATCCCATTTCACTCCACCCAAACAGAAAATAACTGAAAGCACAGACTCATGACAGCTCCTTCTCTTCCAGGTATCCCCTCCCCTGCCTTGGCATTCCTGTTTGAAAGTCTCCTCCGGATATGTCCCCCAGGCTTGACCCACACAGCAGTCTCTCAATGGGAGAAAGTACCTGCCCGGATGGGGGTCTCTCCTCCCACCCAGAGCTTCTCCCCTGAACGTTGTGGGGAGCTCCTTGGGTAGGCTGAGTGCTGACCCTCACAGGCAGCAGAGTCACTGCCCTGGGCTCACAGCACCCTGGGGCACAGGGACAGTGCTCTGAGGTACAGTCCGTGCAGACGTGTGCACAGCCAGGCTTCACACCCCTGCAGCCCTCCCTGGAAGAAAGGAGCAGGATGTCCTGTCCCTGTGATGGTGTGGCAGGGAATCCCTGCTCTGAAGCATCTCCTCATCCTCCGCACTGGAGAAGTCGGGAGAGCAATCTTTCAAAAAAATGGACATGGTATGGATGGGCTTAGAAGATGCCTCTAGGAACCACAGTAGCATCACCCTGCAGCCAGAGACTTACCGTGCAAAAGGCTGTGAAGATTTCTCCCACAATGAGCTCTCCCCTGTCCTCCCACTCCACACTGCCTTTCATATATCTCTGTCTCATCTCCTGTCAGGAATTGCAGGCAGTGCCCAGAGCCCTGCTACTCTTTGCAGAGGAGCTGCTCCTGGACACAGCTGTCTTTGCGCAGTGCTGCCAGGTTGCCGTGAGCTCCCTCTGTCCCCGAGGCCTGGCCCTGCTCAGGAGCAGAGGTCCAGCTGAAGGCATGAATTTTTCTGTCCCGTGTGCTGCATCCTCCTGGGAAATGTTCCCTGAAGTAGACTAAAATAACCAGCTATTTTGCTTTTCTAAAGAGTAGAGAGAGATTGATTCCAGCATTGCATTTTATTTCATCAGAGGATGGCTATCTATGAAAGGTGGAAACATCCCACTCAGGAAGCCCCTATTTCCATCTCTTAACTAGGCTGGGCACCTAGACAGGGACAAGAATAGAGTTTGTTTTCCCATTGTTCAGGAATTGCTTCAGATGAGTCAGTTTGGGCTTCTCAGGCTGCTTTACAAGGCCCTGGGATGCAGTGGGATTGAGATCCTTCCCGTGAGCTCCACAAAAAATGCACAGGAGGTGGGATTCTCCTTGCCCAGGCAGAAGTGAGCACAGCACAGATGTCTGCTTGCAAGATCTAGGTCTATGTTGCCATTATAATCACTGGAGATGGAGGGTGGGAGTCAGTTGCTCACACACAAACACCTGGAGACATTGGAAGAGACAGAGGTGGTCAAAAACATGTGCCAGTGTCTGCTTGTTCTGATGGAGCAAGTGTGAGACCTACATCCTTCTAGAGCACGAGGTGGGGGCCAGTGGAGGAATTGCCTTGGCCACCTGAAAGGATACTAGATGCCCACTGCTGCCAGAGCTCCACTTACCAAGAAGCTGAGACACATGCAGATCCCAACATTGCAAACAGTTGATGTCATCCAGTGCAGGCACTTGATTCAGTGACACAGAAATAGGCCTGCAGGGCCATGTCGGATGCCTCAGGGGTCCATCACAAGCACATGTCTCTAGCAGATACACCATGGGACCTCTAGGAAAACCATGCCCCTTTGAAGTGGTTGCTGGGCAAGTGCCCAATGGCAACTCAGGTTTCCTACCAGTGCCCAAACAACTGGATCCCACCACTGCCTTTAGTCCAAGTCCTTCTGATCTACAGCCAAGCGTGCTTCACAAATGGGAGGCACATCACACCAAGGTCTCTGCTCTAGTCTCTGCACCCTTAAAACCTTCTAGCTTTCCTCCTCCTGGACCTCCTCTCACCCCCAGATGATATGAACAGGGACTGGGCTAATGATGACCTCAGGCTGCCAAATCACAGGCTAGTGAGGGCCAGGGACTTCTTCAGTGGCACTTGTCCTGCCTGGAGATCGATTCACCTCTGTCTCAGGCCCCAAGGTGCTGCAGAGTCATCTCAGGCAGCTAATCCCTCTCCTGCCATTTCGGCGCAGCCCAGCTCTGTTTCTCCCTGGCCTTGGGCACTGCAGGCTTTGCTCTCTGAGTGGGAACCTCCTTTCACCATTACATTGCCACCTGCTATCTATGCCAGCATGGCTCTGCTCTGAAGTGGGGCCCTCACACACACAGTGTCCTTGGCCTTTGGTAACAGGTTTCACCATTACAAATCTGTTCTCTGTGCCACAGCTGAGGCTCTGCAACCCCAATATACACAAGTGTCTGCACCCTGGGCACAGAGAGGAGCAGATGGAGATGCACAAGCCGTCACAGGCCTGAAAGATGGTTGGAATAACTGAGATGTGGAGGGACCGCTAGCATGACTGGAGGGCTGTGATGGCAGGATACAAGCTCTGCAGGCAAGACCGTTAGGGAAGATGAGCAGGGGGGATGCCCTTTGTGTGAAGGGACAGCTCAGATGTATGGAGCTCTTCAATGGGATGGACACGGGTTTGGGTGAGAGCTTGTGTGTGAGCATCAGAGTAAAGATGACGCTGTGATAGGAGTTACAAAGCACCCGATGAGGGTGAGGAGGTGGATGCAGTCTCCTTCAAGCAACCTGAGGAAGTCAGTGGGTCACAGGGCCACGTTCTGATGGAGGGACATTAATCTCCCCGATACTCATTGGAAGGGCAAAGAGCAGGGTGCAAGCAGTCCGGGAGATCTCTGGAGGCTGTCAGGGACAGCTTCTAAGCACAGCTCCCTGAAGGTCCAGTAAGGGTGACACTCACCCAGATCTGGTACTCACACATAAGGAAGAACTGATCAGGGCTGTAATAATCTGTGGAAACCTTGGCTGCAGTGACTATGGAACAGTGGAGTCCCAGATCGTGAGGGCAGTGAGGAAGGACAGCGGTAGTGTACAGACTCCAGCCTTCAAAGGAGGAAACTTTGTCCTCCTCAGGGGACTGGTGGGGGATCCCATTGGAGGCAGCTCTGAAGGGCGATGGAGCTTAGGAAAGCCAGCAGGTCTTTAAGGGCAGCAGCCACCAAGCACAAGGATGGTCCATACTGATACTCATTAAAACTAGGAGACATTCGGGGAGACGGGCTTGGCTAAACAGGACACTCTTGTCCACCAAAGTAGGGATGGTGAAACCAAAGCTCCCAGAGGGTAGACACTTTCAGGGGATGTCAAGGGCACGAAGAAGAGCTGCTACTACTCTGCTAACAGAGAAAGAATAAGCAAGGAACACCTGGGCTCACTGCTGAAGGGGGCAGGGGGTCTCGTAATAGCAGATGCAGATAGGTCTGAGGAGCTAAGGGCCTTCTTCTTGGCTTCATTCTTCACCAACACGATCTCCTGGGCTGTTGTGCCTCGAGTCAGGGCTCCAGAGGAGAAAAAGAGCCAGTAGGGGATGAGGGTTGAGTGAGGGATGACTTGCAAGAACTCAACCCCTACGAGTCAGTGGGATTGCAACAGCTGCATCCAAGGACACTGAAAGAGCTGGCTGCTGTCAGAGCAAGGCTGCCCTCTGTCATCTTTGAAAGGTCGTGGAGATGGAGTGATGTTCCAATAACTGCAGAAAGGCAAACGTTACATCCATCTTCAAAAAAGGCCCAGAGGGCACCCCAGGGAACTACAGGCCATTCAGCCTCAATTGGTTGAAGAGTGTGTCATGGAGTGAGTCCACTCACTTCTGGGCACGTGAGGGAGAAGAAGGTGATAGGGAAGAGGCAGCATGGATTTACCCAGGGTAAATTGTGGCTCACCAACCTCATTGCCTTCTAGGATTAAATAGCTCTATTTGTGGTTGGAGAGCAGAAAATGTCTTCAACTTGATTTGAGCAAGGTGTTTGACACTGTCTGCCACAATATTCTTGTGGAATACAATTTAGAAATGTACCGCCTGGATGGGTGGACAACCAGATGGCTAAAGAACTTGTTGGATGATCAGGTTCAGAGGGCAGTGGTGAGTGCATAGTACTCTTCCTGGAGGCGAGGAAGAAGTGGAGCACCACTGATCTCTCCAGGAACTTGTCCTGTCCAACAACTTAATCAGTGACATGGAAGAGGCAATACTCAAGATGCTTATTGAGAACCCCAAACTGGAGGCAGGGGGGGTCCCAGTCCTATGCTTGAGGGCTGCCATTGAGAGGGACCTAGACAGGCAGGAGGAAAGGGCTGTCAGGAAACGCATGAAATTCAACAAGGACAAATGCCAGGGCTTGCACTTGGGATAAACCAACACCCCACTGTGTTACAAGCTGGGGCCTAAGTGCCTGGGGAGCGGCTGTGTGGAAAAAGACATGAGGGTGCTGGGGGACAGGAGGCAAAACATGAGCCAGCAGCATTCCCTGGCAGCAAAGAAGGCCAGAAGCATCGTGGGCTGTATGAGCAGGAGCACAGCCAGGGGGTTGAGGGAAATGACGATCGCCTTCTACTCAGTATTTATTAGACCACATCTAGAACACTGCATCCAGTTTGGGATTCTCAGGAAAAGAAAGAGGTTGATAACTGGGAGCAAATTTGGCCGAGGGCCCTCACAATAGTTCGGGAGTTGGAGCACTTGCTTTGTGAGGAAATGGGGCTAGTTCAACTTGCAGAAGAGATGGCTTTGGAGGGATCTCATAGCAGCCTTCCAATGGCTACAAGGAGGTCATCAAGAAGATGGAGCCAGGGTGCATGATGGAAGGACAAGAGACAATGGGCATAAGTTGAAAGAAGAGATGTTCATGCTGGAGACATAAGGAAAAGCTTTTCCACTAAAAGGATGGTCAAGCACTGGAACTGCTTGCTCAGAGAGGCTGTGCAGTCACCTCCCTTGGTGTTTTCCAGGACTAGACAGGATGAAGCCCAGAGCAACCTGCTCTGACCCCAGAGCTGAGCCTGCTGTGAGCAAGCAGATTGGCCTAGAGACCCCCTGAGGTCCCTTCCACCCTGAAGGAGTCCATGATTCTTCCCACTCTCGATCTTCTTTCGTTGATGTCAGGGAAAGCATGCAAGTTCCCTGTGACAGTGGAAGCAGGTTAGCTTTCTTGTCCTCCTCCAGCCAGAATTGTTCAGATGCAGGGTTTCTTGGCCGGAATCCCCCAAATAGCCATGATCAATCCTTTTCTTCAGTTTTAATTGCTTTTTTCTTTTTTCTTTCCCCCCTTTTAAGTCTGTCTCTTTTACCATCCTGATCCCTTCTCCTACAGCCTATCGCTGCTTACCCTTAACCCATTGGCGCTGTTTTTGTTTGTTGGTTTGTTTTTGTCTTGTTTTGTTTTGACACAGAGGAGCTTCAGTCCCGAAGGATCTTGAGAAACTCGGGTGATTCACACAACAGAACCTTATGAAGATTCACAAAAGAAGTGTCAAGTCTTGTGCCTAGGCAGGAATAATCCTGTCCATAAGGAGAGGTTGAGGGACCTGGGCTTCTTTATGCTGCTGACGTGGAGGGAAAGGGCCTGTGAGTGCTTGAAGGGTGGTTTCAGAGATGATGGAGCTTCTCTTGGTAGTGGGAACCAGCATGAGAAGGAGAAAAAGCCACCAAGAGCAGCTTGCGGGGTTTAGCTGTGACATTAGGAAAAGAAAATGTCACTCGAAGGGTAGTGCTGTGGTGCTAGAGGTCACCCAGAAGGAGTCTGTGTTCAGCCCCTGACTTGGTGTTTCAAGGAAAAACAGGTGAGGACAGGAAGACATCAGGAGAGGTGGGGAGATCGCAGGGTGAGAGCAACATGAGGAAGCAGCTTGGGTGTGCACAGTCTGCAGGGAAACAGGAACAGGAATGGGAAAGCATAGGACATCTGTGGTGGAGATAGCCAAGGGCACGGCCAAGGCTGAAAGCTCCCAACACAGATAGATCTTTGTCCTCTTGGCTATCGCTGGTGTCTTTCACTGCCACCAAGGCCCACAAGAAGATGTTGTTTCCATAAAGCACTGTGGCCTTGCTGCCTCCTTGTCCCTTGGGAGCCCAGGAGGTGCCATATCATGGTTCTGCACTCGGCCTTGGGCACCCCCACCCACACACTGCCCCCAAGAAGAGCCCTGAGCAAAGTGTGAGGAGAAGGATCACCCTACCCAGGGGCAGGCTGTCAGTGCCTGGTCACTCTGCTTGATAACACACATCAAGGTTGACTTGGCATCACAGCCACCCTCACATTGCCTTTGCCTACCTGCAATCAGGGCCTCCAGCTTTCTGCTCTAATCAGCCCCTGGGGAGACTTTGTTGATAATGGCCCTCAGTGGGACCCATTAACGCTCTAGGAAACTTGGGGATTTGCTTCTGACGTAAACTTCTTGAGAGGTTGCTTCAGTCTCTTCTCAGCATGGGAGGTTCATGGACTCAGCACCAAAGACACCTGAGGGGTCATTAAAATGCAAAACCCCCTAAGGAGCCATGCCTCTCCCCATAATTTTCTTCAGCTCCTCAATTCTTGTGCTGTGGCTAACTGGAGAGGTTTCAGCAGTGTATTTACAAGAGGAAGATTTCAGTGAGCACCTGAAGAAAAAAAAAAAAAGGATTTCTGCTTTTAAAGGTTTCCTTATTTTTCAGCTTGCAAACTAGAGTGCTATCCACCTTCTCCAACTGATATTGATCCAGAGTGTCTCCTAATGAAGTCTGGACATGTGGGAAAAGCGCCATCCTGCAGGTCAGACATCCATGCAAAATATTCCTCCCCACCTCCCCAGCCCTGCCACTTCTCTCATCAGTCACTGGGGACTTCGATCACTCTTGTTCAAATCGAACCTTTTGCCACTCAAGGCTGCAGCTGAATGTTACAGCTCATGTGCACCAATTCCCACCTGCTTTCCTCAGAGAACTAGCTGCAAACAGGCACAGAAGGATTTATCTTAATTGCGATCAAACACAAATAAACTTGATCCAGTGTCATAAGAAGTAAAATACATTCCTCAACTGTATATCAAGTCCAAGGTGCCTCCAGTGAGGTCCACAGTCTACAAGAAATAACCTTTCTTGAAATATTCTTCAGAAATAGATAGGAAAGGCTGGATAAACACACAATGAAGAAGTTGGTTGAAGAGACAGTCAGACTGCTCAAAGATGAGGCAAGCTTTAGACTCCCTGAAGCTTAAAGCAGCAACTGGAGAGTTGAGAGGTATCTAAACTGTAAAGAGTAAGGGGAGGAGGAGGACTGGAAAACTATGGAAAGTGTGTTTGTCCAGCTTGTCTAACACAAAGTTGATTTTAGAAATGATCTGTTTAATCAGGGCATATGAACCATGAGAAAGATTAGTGAGGTTAAAATTACAGCATAACAGACAGAGCAGTGGTAACGCAAGTTAAGGGGCAGATCAACATTGCTTCTCCTGAGACCCATGCCTTTCCTCAAAATTTCCATTACGTCATCATGGGAAAATATGACATTTTACTAGAATTATTCAGTCATTTCAGCTGATGAAAGTGGGCTCATATATTTCTTTTTTTTTAAGGTTGGAAACAGTTCTTCACCTTTCCAGGCAGAGCTCAGGGGTCCAACCACAAGCACCCAGTGGCACTTGGAGAGGCCCTGGTGTCTCTGAGGCACCTGCCTGGGCTTGGCAGCTCTCACGGGGGACCTGCAGGAGACCAGAGCCCCTTGGAGCTGCAGAGGGAGGCTGGGCAGAGGGGACCAGGGCACCTACAATGGCACCAGCCCTCCATGACCCTGTGACTGCATCCCACCCCAGCTCTGAAAATCACTTTCCTTTTCACATGAAAAGATAATGCAGAATTGCCATGGAAGACTAGTAGACTGAAACAGAACAAATCAAGAAAGACACTAAGAACACACACAAAAAAGATGGAAAGTATAACACAGCATTTCTTTGCTTTAAATCTTTGTCTTAATTTCTTTCTTGTTTCATTTTTAATGTCCTTTTCTAAACTTTTCTGTTATAATCAGGCCTACACCACTAAACAGGATATTTTTGTGTCTCACACAGAGCCCAGTGCTCAGAAAACCACCCCCTGTCCACGGCTGTCCATGACACTCCTCACTCTTTGCACAGAGCACGTTGCACTCTGAGGTGTCGGGCTCTCTCGACTGGTGAGGAAAGCAGCGTGACCAGCTTTGTCTATATTTGGGTGGCCAAATTTGCACAAATCTCAACACGTCTATGTTACCATGATATTTTAAAGGAGTCCCTAAAACATCTAACAGCACTCCCTTTTCATTCCCTCCACAGTCAATGAAGTGCAACTTCGTTTTGGGGGAAAACAGGGAGGAGGCAGATCTCACCCCATGCCAGACCCAGTTGTCTGCACTTCCCTTTCTGGTCAATGGAGGGAAATAAGTTGTCTCAACTGAGTTGTTCTGAGATACATTCCCTAATGACAAGCTAAGGTCCCGTAGGAGCCACCTCCAAAATTTCCAGCACCGCATGGGAACACAGCTACCCCAGGGCATCTCAGGCAGCGACAGCCTCTCTAAGTGGTCCAATGAATCAAGCCCCAACAGGAGATTCTAGTCCTAAGTTGAAATCTTCTCAAAAAATAACTCAATGCAATAATTGACAGAAAAAAATCCTCCTTTCCAAAACTTCATACAGTTTTTACCATTGCCAAATATTTTTTCTTTCTTATGCATTGACAGCACCATGTTCATGTACTACAGTAATTAGTCTGTCTATGCAAGCGTACATACATCTATACATTATTCATCAAAATACATTTGCTGGCAATACTCTGAAGTAGCAGTGGAGGTATGGAGAAACTTTGTTCTGAGGAACTACTTCACTTAAATGGACATGTTTCAGATCTCTTCTTCTGCCTCTCGGACCTTTCTTCTTCCTCTGCCTCTTCTCTCTTTACAGAGCTCTCCAGGGAACGGTGCACTGAATCACAGCACTTAGGGTGGGGGAGACCTCTGGATGTCATCTAATCCCATCCCCCCTTGTCAATGCAGAGGGAACTAGATGAGGTTGCCCAGGGGCTCCCCCCAGTCATGCATTGGCCACAAAGGTGCTGAGAGTGCGCTCCATCCACTGTGCAGGCCATTCATCAAGATGTTAAACAGTCCTGCCCCAAATGTTGATCACCGAGGGATGCCACTAGTAACCAGCTGCCACTTGGAACTTGTACCACTGATCACAGCGTTTCAGCCTGATGGTCCCTCCAGTCTTCCACCTGTCTTATGGTCCATTGATCCAGGGCAGAGCTCAACAATTTGCCTCTAAGGAGACTCTGGGAGACTGTGTGAAAGGCCTTGCTAAAGGGAAGGTTCACAAAATCCCCTGCTTTCCCATTGTGCACAAAGCCATTCACGTTATGGCAGAAGGCAATCAGGTTGGTCAGGCATGGTTTCCATTTCCCCTTGGTCAACGCATGCTACCTCTTCCAGGCCTTGTCCTTCCTATGCTTGGAGATGGTTTCCAGGAGGATTTGCTCCATCACCTTCCCAGGGCCTGAGGTGAAGAGGACCAGCCTGTCGTTGCCCACATCCTCCCTCTTGCTCTTCTGGAAAATGGGTGCAATGTCTGCCTTTTCCCAGTCATCAGGAACCTCCCTGATTACCCTGACCTTTAAAAGACGATCAACAGCAGCATTGCAGTGACTCCAGCCACCTCTCCCTGCACCCTGGGGTGCTTCCCGTCTGGTCCCATGGACTTGTGTGTGCCCACTGGGCAAAAGTCCTCCCCAGCTGCATCTTCCTCTGCCATGGTGAGGCTTTGCTAATACAGAAGGTGCTGAAGGACTCGGAGGCCAGGGAGGCCTGGCAGTAGGCAATACCAGGAAAAGACAAGGTGAAAGAGGCAATGAGCTCCTCAGCCTTTCCCCTGTCTTTGTCACTATGTCCCCTGCCCCACTGAGCAGGGAGACCACATTTTCCTTGGCTGCCTGCCTGCCTGCCTTGTGCTGCCCATGTACTTACAGAAGCCCTTCCGGTTGCCCTTCCTATCTCTTGCTAGCTCCAGCTCCAGCTGAGCTTTGGCTTGTCTAACTCCATCCCTTCCACCACATGCAATGGCTGTGTCTTCTTCCTGGGTAGCCCATTCCCCTTCCAGCCCACTCTGCACTTCCTTCTGCCTTTTCAAGTCCTAAATCACAAAGTCCCTGCTCATCCGCGCCAGCCTCAGGCCAGGACCTGATGGACTTCCCTGCAGACTAGACTGTTCCTGTGCTTTAAGGACTTTGTCCCTGACGATCCAAGAGGGCTGCATGGCTCCTCTGCCCTCCAGGGCAGTCACCTGTGGGAATGTGACAAGCAGATCCTGAACAAGATGAAATCCTCTCTGCTGCAGCCCAGGGCAGTGATTCTGTTATTCCTCCTACCTCTCCACCATCTCACGGTCACTGCAGTGACAGCCAACCTCCACATTCACATCCCCATCCAGCCTGAGCTTCAGGCAAGAAAGAAAGGGCAGGATGGCACTATCTATCTAGAGACGCAAACTACAGAGGTAGAGAACTCACCCTGCAGAAAAGCCTGCATTTCTCCCCTCTCCACTGAGGGGATCCAGGCAATGGACTTGTATGTGGTTAAAGGTGGACGCAAAGAACTTCAGGGGTAATGTAGCTATGCCTGAGGCAGTGCCTCCCAGGCTGCCCTTCCAGTCAACAAGGAAGAAGGAGGAGGTGTTCACCCGCCTTCTTTTGAATGGTCACATAAAACACAAATGACTCCTGTCCCAGAGACATTTCCTCTGTGCTTGAAATGGGGTCTGAGGTCATAGGCTTTTAGGATAATTCAGGTTGAAGGGACCACAGGAGGCCTGTAGCCCAACCTGCTGCTCAAAGCAGGGTCAGAAACCAAAAAATGTCCCTGCCAAAGGATTTCTGGGGTGATACAGCAGGATAAGGCCGTAGAGGGTTGACAGGGTGGTATAAGTCCCATGGACAACAGAGTTTCCTTTTTCCCTTTCTCCAGAGAATGAAATCCTCAGCTCTGCAGAGAGTAGAACCTGGGACACTAACTTTGCCACTTACATGGAGGTGGACAAATTCCTGTGTCCCTTACACACAGACGCTTGTCCAAAGGCCACCACCCCAATGGCACCAGACCCCAGGCATGCCTGCCTTCTTCCTGGGCACCCTCCAGCCCCACACAGGAGGTGTGCGGGGAACAGAGTGGTGTCTGCAGCCTGCAGCCCTGGCCACCCAGCAGCTGTGGTGGGACCCCGGTCCTCTAGGTGAGTCTGGGCTCTCCTACATTTCCCCATGGTGAAGTCTACAACCCTTCTGGCTGGGAATGCAGCCCGGCAGGGAGGGCCAACACGGGAGACACGATCTCTGTTCTGGGGTGTGAAGAGAGAGGGGAGGGCAGAGGGGGATCTGCTCATGTCCTGGCCAGTGATTCCCTCCCTGCAGCCGGTACAGCCCTGCTGATGCCCTGTAACCTGTGAGCCCAGGAGGTGGGACTCCAGCCTCCTCTGGCTCTAAAGATTTCTCAGCCCTTCAGACCCAGGAGGCAAAGCACCGGTCTGGGGACACCTCAGCAGTCAAAGGGGCTGAATGCCTGGCATGTTCCTGAGAACTTTTCTGCAGTCTCCCAGCACTGGTTTGACTCCTGTTGCCCATGGAGCAGAGACTCCTTTGGAGGATGAACTCACTCACTGTGTAACTCTGAGGACAGGCTTGTCCAGGCAGTACAAATGGCAGCAAGGCCTCAACCCCACAACAGTGTCCCCTGCCCAGGACTCCACTTTCCAGCCCCTTCCTCCCTGAGAATTTGGCTTGGGAGGGACCACCAGAGATCTGCAGGACCACGATCAGCTCTGGGCAGGGCTAACTTTACAGTTAGATCAGGTTGGTGAGTGCCTTCTCCAGGAGAGTTTTTGAAAGTCTCCTGGCCCCTGCCCTAGGGCTGCTCAACCGTCATGGTTATTTCTTTATTTTTTTGTTAAACTCCTTTGAAATTTCCCTTACTGCATCTTCTCCTTGTTGTCTCTTGGCCTTTCCTCCCCTTGGCCCCCAGCCACACCATCCCATCTACTTTGACTGAGGACAATCACAGCCTCACCTCCAAGCACAACCTTGCTGGGATCTCCTGGGACCGTGCAGGCAAGCTGTGGTGGCCAGCTCCAAGCAGAGCTATGTCCTGCAGGTCCCTACATGGTCTCAGAGGAGAGCATATGGAGACATAACATGACCCAGGGAAGAGCCTGTGGGCAGAGCTGGGGACAGCAGGTATGAGCAGCTAAGCTCCAGCAGCTCCTCTCCACACCCGAGCAGGAAGCGGTGCTCCTGAGAGAGGATGGTGACACAGGACGGTGAGCACCGTGGGCTGTGGTGCTTGACACCAACCATCTGTGCTGGGTCTGGGGGTCCTGGCAGGTGGTGCCAGTGGCTGCAGCCCCGAGAGACCCTTGACCCCACTAGCAGCAGTGATTCCCCTCCATGACCATAAGGAGCTTCTGGAGTGCCGACACTCCCGTCTGCGCCCCATCCCTGTGCTGAGCCAGCCCTGCTGCCCTGCATGTGGCCCCATGGCCCCACTGTGCAGGCACTGCACAGGACAGGGTGCATTCTGGGATGGGGAAATACCCCCCCTCCCCAGCATGGTCACCATGACAGTCCTCAGTGCCCTATCCCCCATGGCCCCCCTGCCTGGCAGCTTCCCACCGCAACCCAGCCCCTGCCCAGGCCCAGCCCTGTCCCCTTGGGGTTAGCAGAAGACCATGTGCTGGGGTCTGCCTAGTTCCTGGCCCAGGGAGAGAGGCCAGGCAGGATGGACATTACCCCCCCCCCCCCATACAGGAGCTGAGCCCAGCAGGCAGATGGAGCTGGTCACATTCCAAGATCACCCCTCACCAGCACCATGGGGAATGGCCAGTGCTGGAAATGGCTGGTACGAGGGGCTGTGTCTGGGAGGAGTTTCCTGGGGCAGTTTCTCCTCTCTGCTCATGCAACAACAAGCTGGGCTGCATCTTTGTTCTGACAGACCCTGTATGAGGCCCCCCATGAGAGTAGGATGGTCTACAGGTGCAGTAGATGATCCCAGGACCTCCTCTGCATGCTCCCTGCCAGCCCTGCAGAGGACCCAGGAGAGGACTCGTCGTCCCAGGGCTCACAGCTGGATGCCCAGTCCACAGCTGGGCATGGAGCCTTGTCTAGGGGTGACTTTTGGGGTAAAGGCCAGCATGCAGGCTGGGGGAGGTTGTCTGAAGGAGATGTGCTGGGGACAGGGCCTGAGGGACAGCAGCAAACTGACATGATTCCTGGGTGCTGCTTCCTTCAATGCAAGCTCCCACAAGGGCTCCCAGCCTTCTTTTTGGTGCCACCCGTCAGGAGGGAAAATGACACTATGAGCTGGGAGGGTGGGGAGCATTAATCCTTCTTCAGACACTTCCCAGACCATGTGGAGAGCTAGGACAGCAAGGACTTCTGGCTCAGCACCATGAGCTCGCTTTAGTGTACCCACACTGAACATTGTCTTGGATTAAAAGCTGGCATTTTTCTCTTCAAGATACTTTCAAGCCCAGTTCCACTTCCTTCTCATCTCTCCCAATCCCTCCTCTGATCTCGCTGGCCATTCCCACACCCCCTCCCCTCTTCTGCTGCAGGGCCCCGAGCTGGTGGTGCTGCTCTGCAGAGTGAGCAGGCTGTGGGGCCACACGGCCACAGGGTCACTCTGCACTGGCCATGCTGGTCAGGGTGGGAAGCAGACCCAACCAAATGGGGATCATGGCCTATAATCCTTCCAGGGACTGCGGATGTGGTAAGTGCTTGGAGGGACTATGGAGCATTTCCAAGGGTACTAGTTGTGTCCAGGTGCATCTCTAGATCCTGCCCCTGGTATTTCATTGATGATGACATGAATCACTCTCCTGTCTCCCATCCCCATGCCAGATGGGTCCCCACTGCCTCTCCTGGGATTGTGGAGCACTCTTTTGCCTGCAGACCCCTGAGTTTAGTGCTTTAACTTTAAGTGACTACACTTTGAAGGATTTCTCACTTTGTGAGGCTCCACTCACTTCCCAAACCAGGCACATGCCGCCCCAGGAGATGCCCTGTGCTCTCCTGGCACCTCCATATTCCCCTCCAGAAGGATGGACATCTGACACTGGGCCTTAACATGTTGGACAGCTGTGGGTATGTAAATCTGTGACCATTCATCCCCTCCACTGTCACTGGACACTGATGGATGAATCCTAAATCCAGCCTTTGGTCTCTAAGATATCATGACACTACTACGAGCTTTTAGCTCCTGAACCCATGGAGAACCCTGTGCAAGAGGCCCTTCTGGGATGTAATTCCTTGGGGTATTCTTGACAGCAGCTTAGGAGGAAGCTCAGCCTTCAGGCACTGCACCAGGAAGAACCGACTTTATTACAGAGATACTGTGAGGGAGTCAGCTCTGACCCAGTGTTGGACACAATTTTATGTGGGTAACAGGTAGGACAGAGCAGTCTCAGGAAAAGTGGAAGGAATCCAAGCATTTGTGCAGCAACATGATAACAAATACTACTACTAGTAGTAATAATAGTCATAATAAAAAGAAAATGAACAAACAAAGCTCAGTCCTGGTATGGGACTCAAGGGGAGTCATTTGTGGAGAGCAAAGGCAATGTTACCACTGCAGAAAACTGTCCATGAAATCACTTTCCTCAGGGCATCCTTGAGCTCCTTGTTCCTCATACTGTAGATGAGGGGGTTCACTGTTGGAGGCACCACTGAGTACAGAACAGTTACCACCAGATCCAGAGCTGGGGAGGAGATGGAGGGGGGCTTCAGGTAGGCAAACACAGCAGTGCTGACACACAGGGATACCACGGCCAGGTGAGGGAGGCACATGGAAAAGGCTTTGTGTCGTCCCTGCTCAGAGGGGATCCTCAGCACAACAGTGAAGATCTGCACGTAGGACAGCACAATGAAAATGAAACACCCAAAGTCTAAACAGGCAGTAACCACAATAAGCCCAACTTCCCTGAGGTAGGAGTCTGAGCAGGAGAGCTTGAGGATCTGGGGGATTTCACAGAAGAACTGGTCCACTGTGTTCCCTTGGCAGAGTGGCATTGAAAATGTGTGAGCAGTGTGTATGAGAGCATTGAGAAAACCACCGGCCCAGGCAGCTGCTACCATTTTGACACAAGCTCTGCTGCCCATGATTGTCCCATAGTGCAGCGGTCTACAGATGGCAACATAGCGGTCATAGGCCATGACAGTGAGAAGAGAAAATTCTCCTCCTAACAAGAAGACAAATAGAAAGACTTGTGCAGTACATCCTGAGTAGGAAATGGCCCTGGTGTTCCACAGGGAATTGGCCATGGATTTCGGGACGGTGGTGGAGATGAAGCTGAGGTCAAGGAGGGAGAGGTTGAGGAGGAAGAAGTACATGGGGGTGTGGAGGCGATGGTCGCAGGCTACAGCTGTGATGATGAGGCCATTGCCCAGGAGGGCAGCCAGGTAGATGCCCAGGAAGAGCGAGAAGTGCAAGAGCTGCAGCTCCCGCTTGTCTGCAAATGCCAGGAGAAGGAACTCGTTGTAGGAGCTGCCATTGGACATTTTGCTCTCTCTGGATATGGGGGACTGTCCAAGGAGGAAAAGACAGTGACAAGTCATCAGGGAATTCTCTGTTCAAAGCTCTTGCCCTCTCTCTCTCTCTCTCTCTCTCTCTCTCTCTCTCTCACACACACACACACACACACACACACACATGCACACACACACACACACACACACTGCTTCACTCATGTCTGGACTTCCAATTTGTGCTGGCTGAGTGTGCCATGAGGAGCATGGACCTCTGCCCACAGACTCCAGAGGGGTCAGCCCTGCTATAGTGCACAAGGGTGGTTTAACATCTTCACCTCCAGTTCTGAGGCATTTTGACCGCAAAAGCAACAGCTTCACTTTTGGGGGCTTTTTCGTTTGTTTGTCTGCTTTGCAGGGTAGGAATATGCAACCTTTCCATTGTTCTCCGTGTGAAGACTAGTGAGTCCTGAGAGGCAAAAGCTCTCCCTGTGCCCTAGGACAGAGCCGGCACACTGGTCTGCACATCAGTCCCATTCCCAGATGCCTTGGGCATGCACCTTTCTCAGCTAGGGGACAGTCTCAACCACAAGTTACCCTTAAAGGAAACTGGCCTCTGCTGACAGTGGTGGCCACTTGCAAAGTGCAGATCTGCGAACTCACCTCTCTCTCAGTTCAGATGTCCCAAGAGTGATGGAGAGGGTGGGACACAGCATATAGCTCCGATGATCAGAAGAAGGACTCTGTGACGTGGTGCTGATACTGAGGGAGCTTTTGACACCCAGTTTCTAGGCAAAAACACACGGTGCTTATTTCAGCTGCCCACATAGAGCCACCGCCAGCAGCATTTCCATTTCCTTAGCACCTCTGTGCCTTCTGCATGGGGCATTCAGCTGTCATGAATGTCCAGTAGAAGAGCTGTGCCCTCCTCGAGGGCAGCACACAGCTCAGCAGCACACCCCAGGGAGGGTGAAGTGTCTGAAAGGTGGGGGCTCCTGAAGGACACTCATTCCCCAGCCCCACACACTGTGCTGCTTTGAGCCCCAAAGGCAAGAAGGGGTCCTCATCCTCTCACTCCATTGCAGACAACTCTGTGGCAGGAACCACAGGGTCTGGGTCAGACTCTGTGGCAGCAAATTTCATCCCCAGAAAGCCCAAGAGCAAGAACTAGAGCAGCCCAGACACGGGGAGAAACAAAGCACAACACCTTGGTGCTTGCCTAGGGTGGCAAAGACAGAAAGAGAGAGGGACACTGAGGAAGGTCTTCCCCTAACCCACCTGTGCACACCACCTCCCAGATGGAGGCATCGCAGGGAGATCGCTCTCAGCCCCTTTGTCATGTTTTAGGAAATGGGCAGGTGGCAGGAGAGCTGCTCCTCTGCTCTTCTGGGGCTCTGGCTGCCAAAAACACAATTCCTGTCCGATATCCCATGGCCTTGAGGGCAGAGGGCTCTGCTGGGTGGCAGAGGAAAGATGAAGGGGGCTTGCTCAGGGGAAAGCACCTGCACTGCAGGGGCTGGCAGAGAACCGACTGCACCCCGACCTCACATGAGGTGTCTGGTAGCAGTTTCCTCTCACTCCCTGACCATCTCTCTGCTGCTTGAAAATGTCCTTGTTGGGAGCTCTTCCTTTGTCCCCACACAGGTCCCATCCCACCCACTGTCATCTCAGCTCTGCCCTACAGAAACCTCCAAGCAGCAGGAAACTGCCCAGCAGCATCTCTCTGTTTGCAGGTGTTAAAGAGCAGACCAGAAAATCCCTGATGAGACTGGCAAGGTGATGTTGGTGCTGCCTGTAGGCTGAGGAGTGGTGAAGGCACTTGCAAACCTATTCATCCTTCAGTGTGATGGTGAAGATCTTAGCCCCTTGTTTAAACCTCACTGCTGCATTTCCATTCCCACCAGGCAGAGACAAGTCCTCTTGAGGACTCCACTTTCAAAATGTCCTTATGGTGAGCTGGAGCTGTGAGCAGCCCTGACCCACGAAGCACCGTCTCAGCAGGAGAATGAACCTGCCCTGCTGGGGGTCGCCCCTCCTCACCCAGAGCTTCTCCCCACAGTGCTGTGGGGAGCTCCCCAGGCAGGCTGAGTGCTGACCCTCGCAGGCGGCAGAGTCACTGCTCCAGGCACACAGCACCATGGGGTGCAGGGACACTGATCTTAATCACAGCACTGGTCAGACCTGGGTGCACTCCCTGGCTTCACAACCCCAGAAGCCATCCTCGGGATAAGGTAGCAGCATGCCCTGTCCCTGTGATGGCGCAGCAGGGAATCCCTGCTCTGAAGCATCTCCTCCTCCTCCACACTGGAGAAGCCAGCAGAATGATCCTTTAAAACCCTACCACTCACGGGATAGCTGGATTCAGAAGACCTTTCCAGGAAGCTCAGTAGTCTTGCTCTACAGCCAGAGACTTACTGTGTAAAGGGCTGTAAAGATTTCTCCCACAAGGAGCTCTCCTCTTTCCTCCCACTCCACACTGCCTTGCAATTCTTCCTGTCTTCTCTCATCTCATGGCAGCAGCAGCATTCAGTGCCCGCAGCCCTGCTGCTCTTTGCAGAGGAGCTGCTCCTGCACACAGCTGTCTCTCAACAGTGCTGTCAGGTTGCCATCAGCTCCCTCTGTCCCCAAAGCCTGGCCCCACTCAGGAGCAGAGGCCCAGCTGAAGGCATGAATTTCTCTGTCCCTTGTGCTCCCTCCTCCTGGGAAATGCTCACTGAAGTAGACTAAAACAACCAGCTATTGTCCTTTTCTAAAGAGTGCAGACAGACTGACTCCAACATTGCAGTTTATTTCATCAGAAGATGGCTATCTGTGAAAGGTGGAAATGTCCCACTCTGGAAGCCCCGATTCCCCCCTCTTGACTAGGCAGGACACCTAGACAGGGAAAAGAGGGGAGCTCATGGCCACATGGTTCAGGTGTTGATTCAGATGAGTCAATCTGGGCATCGCATGCCAGTTTAGAAGCCCCTGGCATGCAGTGGGATTCAGATCCCTCCTGTGAACCCCACAAACACACAGGAGGTGGGATTCTCCTTACCAAGCCAAACTGAGCACAACAGAGGTGTCTGCATGGGAGCTCCTTGTCTAAGCTCCCATTGTAATCCCTGGAGATGGAGGGTGGGAGTCAGTTCCTCACACACAAACACCTGGGGACAGTTGAAGAGACAGAGGTGGTCCCAGGCATGTGCCAGTGTCTGCTTGCTCTGATGGAGGGACTATGAGATCCACATCCTTCTGGAGCATCAGTTGGGGGCCAGGTGGGGAATTTTCTTGGCCATCTGAAATGACACTAGATGCCTACTACAACTAGAGCCCCACTCACTAGGAAGCTGAGACATATGAAGATCCCAATGTTACAAACAGCTGTAGTAATTCAGTGCAGACACTTGATTTCATGACACAGAAATAGGCTGGCAGGGCCATTTCAGATGCCTGGGGTGTGCAGCACAACCACATGTCCCTAGCAGGTACAGCATGGGACCTACAGGAACACCATTCCCCTTTAGAGTGATTGCTGGGCAAGTACCCCCAGGCATCTCGGGGTTCCTACCTGTGCCCAGACAAATTAATCACTTCCTTTAGAGAAAGTCCATCCCCTCTACATCCATGTGTGCTGCATAAATGGGAGGCACATCACACCAAGGTCTCTGTTCCAGTCTCAGTGCTCTCAAACCTTTCTAGCTCTCCTCCTCCTGAACCTCTTCTCACCCTGCCAGATGATATGAACAGGGACTGGCCTAAAGATGACCTCAGGGTGGCTGGATCACAGGCTGCTCACGGCCAGGGACTTCTTCAGTGGTGCCTTGTCCTTCCTGGAGATTGGTTCAAGGAGTCTGTCACAGACCCAACGGTGCTGAAGTGTAAGCTCGGGCCTCCAATCCCTCTCCTGGCATTCCTGTACGGCCCAGCTCTGTTTCTCCCTGGCCTTGGGCACTGCAGGCTTTGCTCTCTTAGTGGGAACCTCCTTTCACCATTACATTGCCACCTGCTATCCATGACAGCATGTCACCACTTGCAATCAGGGCCTTTTCATATGTAAGATCCTTGGTAACAGGTTTTCCTGTGACAAAACTTCGGTTGAGGCCACAGCTGAAGTGCTGATATCAAAATGTATGCAAACATATGCAGCCTGGGGTGCAGGCAGGAGCCAATGGAGATGCACAAGCTGTCACAGGAGTGCCACATGGTTGGAATAACTGAGATGTGGTGGGACCACTCACATGACTGGGGTCCTTCAATGGCAGGGTGCAAGTTCTTCAGGAGAGACCATCAGGCAAGATGAGGAGGGGGATGCCCTATGTGTGAAGGGGTAGCTTGCATGTATGGAGCTCTTCCATGGCATGGACCAAGGCAGGCAGCTCTGAAGGGCAGAGGAGCTCAGGAAAGCCCACAGGCCTTTAAGGACAGCACCCATCAAGCACAAGAATGCTCCATAACAAACAGTTTGTAAAGTCAGTAGACATCTCTGGACACCAGGTGGGCTAAACAGGGAACTCCCATGTGAGCTCCAGGGCAATCATGCAGCATACAGAAAGAGGAAGAAGGGCGAGGCTGCAAAGGAGGAATTTAGAAATATTGTCCATCAAAGTGGGGATGGTGTTAAGGAAGCCAAAGCTGCCCAGGGACAGAGACACTTGAAGGGAATGTGAAGGACAGGAAGAAGAGCTGCTACTGCTTCAGTAACAGTAAAAGAATAAAAAAGGAAATGTGGGCTCACTGCTGAATGGGGCAGGGATTCTAGCAAAACTGGATGTAGCTAGGTCTGGGGAAGTCAAGTCCTTCCTGGCTTCCGTCTTCACCCACAAGGTCTCCTCAGCTGTTGTGCCTAGAGTCAGGACTCCTGAGGAGAAAACCAACCTGCAGTGCCCAAGTCTCTAGAACTCAACCCATAGAAATCTATGGGATTGGACTGCTGCCATCAGAGCTGGTTGCTGTGACAGCAAGGCTGTTGTTTGTCACCTTTGAAAGGTTGTGGAGATTAGGGGAGGTCCCAAAGACCAGAAGAAGGAATATGTTGTGCTAATCTTCAAAAAAGGCCACAAGGACAAAGCAGGGAGCTGCAGGCCTTTCAGCCTCACGTTGGTGAGAAGAGTATCATGAAGCCAGTCCGCTCAGATCACCTTTCTGGGCACATGAAGAAGGTGCCTGGGAACAGTCAGCATGGATTTACTGAAGATGAAGCATTCCTGACCCACCTGATTGCCTTCTGTGATAAAAGGCCTCCACTTGTGGAGAAGAGAGTAGTGGATGTCCAGTAGACATCACAGAATCACAGAATCACTGAGGTTGGAAGGGACCTCTGGAGATCATCTAGTCCAACCCCCCTGCTCAAGCAGGGTCACCTAGAGCACATTGCACAGGATTGCATCCAGGCGGCTTTTGAATATCTCCAGAGAAGGAGACTCCACCACCTCTCGGGGCAACCTGTTCCAGTGCTCTGTCACCCTCACAGTGAAAAAGTTTTTCCTCATGTTAAGATGGAAGTGTCTGTGTTTCAGTTTGTGCCCATTGCCTCACGTCCTGTCGCTGGGCACCACTGAAAAGAGTCTGGCCCCATCCTCTTGACACCCTCCCTTCAGACACTTGTACACATTGATAAGATCTCCTCTCAGCCTTCTCTTCTCCAAGCTAAACAGGCCCAGCTCTCTCAGCCTTTCCTCATAAGAGAGATGCTCCAGTCCCCTAATCATCTTTGTAGCCCTTTGCTGGACTTGCTCCAGTAGTGCCACATCCCTCTTGTCCTGGGGAGCCCAGAACTGGATGCAGTCCTCCAGATGTGGCCTCACCAGGGCTGAGGAGAGGGGGAGAATCACCTCCCTCGACCTGCTGGCAACACTCTTCCTGATGCAGCCCAGGATACCATTGGCCTTCTTGGCCACAAGGGCACATTGCTGCCTCATGCTTAACTTGGTGTCCACCAGCACTCCCAGGTCCTTCTCAGCAGAGCTGCTTTCCAGCAGGTCAACCCCCAACCTGTACTGCTGCATGGGGTTATTCCTCCCCAGGTGCAGGACCCTGCACTTCCCTTTGTTGAATTTCATGAGGTTCCTCTCTGCCCACCTCTCCAGCCTGTCCAAGTCTCTTTGAATGGCAGCACAGCCCTCTGGCGTATCAGCCACTCCTCCCAGTTTTGTATCATCAGCAAACTTGCTGAGTGTGCACTCTGTGCCTTCATCCAGGTCATTGATGAAGAAGTTGAACAAGACTGGACCCACTACTGACCCCTGGGGGACACCGCTAGCTACAGGCCTCCAACTAGACTCTGTGCCACTGATCACAACTCTCTGAGCTCTGCCATTCAGCCAGTTCTCAATCCACCTCACTGTCCACTCATCTAACCCACACTTCCTGAGCTTGTCTATGAGGATGCTATGGGAGACAGTGTCAAAAGCCTTGCTGAAGTCTAGGTAGACAACATTCACTGCTCTCCCCTCATCTACCCAGCCAGGCATTCCATCATAGAAGGCTATCAGATTGGTTAGGCATGATTTCCCCTTGGTGAAGCCATGCTGACTACTCCTGATCACCTTCTTGTCCTCCACATGCGTGGAGATGGCTTCCAGGATGAGCTGCTCCATCACCTTTCCAGGGATGGAGGTGAGGCTGACTGGCCTGTAGTTCCCTGGGTCCTCCTTCTTGCCCTTTTTGAAGACTGGGGTGACATTGGCTTTCTTCCAGTCCTCGGGCACCTCTCCTGTTCTCCATGACCTTTCAAAGATGATGGAGAGTGGCTGTGCAATGACATCCACCAGCTCCCTCAGCACTCGTGGGTGCATCCCATCAGGGCCCATGGATTTGTGGGTGTCAAGTTTGCTTAAATGGTCTCTAACCCACTCCTCCTCCACCAAGGGAAAGTCTTCCTCTCTCCAGACTTTCTCTCTTGCCTCCAGGCTCTGGGGCTCCTGAGGGCTGGCCTGACCAGTAAAGACTGAAGCAAAGAAGGCATTCAGTAACTCTGCCTTCTCTGCATCCTTCGTCACCAGGGCACCCACTCCATTCAGCAGTGGGCCCACATTTTCCCTAGTCTTCCTCTTGCTGCTGATGTATTTGAAGAAGCCCTTCTTGTTGTCCTTGACATCTCTAGCCAGATTTAATTCCAAACGGGCCTTAGCCTTCCTCGTCGCATCCCTGCATACTCTGACAACATTCCTATATTCCTCCCAAGTGGCCTGTCCCCCTTTCCACTTTCTGTATACTTCCTTCTTCTGGTTGACTTTTGCCAGGAGCTCCTTGCTCATCCATGCAGGTCTCCTACCTCCTTTGCTTGACTTCCTACTCATAGGGATGCACCGCTCTTGAGCCTGGAGGAAGTGATGTTTGAATATTAACCAACTCTCTTGAACACTCCTTCCTTCCAGGGCCCTCACCCATGGGATTCCTCCAAGTAGGTCCCTGAAGAGGACAAAGTTTGCTCTCCTGAAGTCCAGGGTTGCAATCCTACTTGGTGCCCTGCTGCCTCCTCGCAGGATCCTGAACTCCACCATCTCATGGTCACTGCAGCCAAGGCAGCCCCCAACCTTCACATCTTCCACCAGTCCTTCTTTGTTTGTTAGTACGAGGTCCAGCAGCACACCTCTCCTTGTTGGCTCCTCCACCACCTGGGTCAAGAAGTTGTCACCAATGCTCTGCAGGAATCTCCAGGACTGTTTGTGCCTAGCTGTGTTGTCTTTCCAGCAGATATCGGGGTGGTTGAAGTCCCCCATGAGAACCAGGGCCTGGGATTGTGAGGCTACTTCCAGCTGTCTGTAGAAGGCCTCATCAACTTCCTCATCCTGATCAGGTGGCCTGTAGTAAACACCCACAACAGTGTCACCTCTATTAGCCTGCCCTTTGATCCTTACCCATAAGCTCTCGACTCGCTCTTTATCCACCCCTAGGCACAGCTCAATACATTCCAGTTGCTCTCTCACATAAAGAGCAACTCCACCACCTCGCTTTCCTGGCCTGTCTTTCCTAAAAAGCACGTAGCCATCCATGACAGCACTCCAGTCATGCGAGCTATCCCACCATGTCTCTGTAATGGCAATGAGATCATGGCCCTGCAACCGCACACACATCTCTAGTTCTTCCTGTTTGTTCCCCAAGCTGCGTGCATTGGTGTACAGGCATTTCAGGGAGGTGATCGAGCATGCAGGTTTCCCAGGAGGGATACAAGAGGGTCCTCCATAGCCACATCCCATGCGCACTTCCCTGGCTGCATTCACCTGCTGGAGGCATCCTGACTTGAGCAGTCTTTTGCCAACTACCCTGTCACTAAAACTCTCCCCTTCCCCCATCTTTCCTTGTTTAAAGCCCTCCTTACCAGGTTGGCCAACCTGTTGGCAAAGACCCGCGTGCCCCGCCTCGTGAGGTGGATCCCATCTCTCGCCATCAGTTGTCGATCTTCAAACAGGGTCCCATGGTCGTAGAAACCAAAACCCTGTTGCCAACACCAGCGGCGCAGCCAGTCGTTAACCTGGAAAGTCCGTCTCCTCCTCCTCTCATCCATCCCCCTCACTGGCAGGATTGAGGAGAAGATGACCTGGGCTCCCAGACCCTTGACCACCATCCCCAGAGCTCTGAAATCCTGCTTGATGGTCTGCAGTTTGCCCTTGGTGTCATTGGTGCCCACATGGAAGAGCAGCAGTGGGTAATAGTCCGAAGAATGGACGAGCCTTGGCAGTCTTTGCATGACATCTCTCACACGAGCCCCCGGCAGGCCACAAACCTCTCTAGACAAGAGGTCAGGTCGGCAGATAGATGCCTCAGTCCCCTGTAGCAGGGAGTCCCCCACAACAATCACCCGCCGCTTTTTCCGGGTGTTCCGGTAGGGCACAGGGTCTGTTGTCCTGGTTACTTCCCTGGCAGCCATGCCCATCTCCTCCTCATCCTGGAGGGCACTAAACCTGTTCTTCAGCTTCAGGTCTTCAGGAGGAGTAGGAGCCTTTCTCCTCCCACGAGCAGTGACCAGTTTCCAGCCTTCTTCTATGATGTTATGATGTACCATTTCACACGGCACAGAGCCCTCTGGCAACTCCACTGCTGCAGGGGGTTGGGACTCCTGGAGCTGTACAGTCTCCGAGAATACCCTGTCTATCTCTTGCTCTGCTTCTCGGATGCTGCGCAGCCTACTGACCTCCTCCCGTAACTCCCTTACCTGACGACACAACTCGTCAACAGCAGCACACCTCCTGCAGGAGAGCTGGCTGCCAGCCCAGGCCTCCCGGAGAGGCCCCAAGCACTCCCTGCAGCCTGAGACCTGTAGAGCTGCATCTACTGTCAGAGGGCCAGTCTGGGTCCAAGCCTCTGACACAGCAACTCCAGCAGCCGCTGGGGAACGCGCTGTGCGGCGTGTCACGACCATACCTGAGGAAGTGTACACCACAGGGAACAGAAATGAAGGTCCCTTCACGCAAACTGCTGCCTCTGTTTGCTGCGCTCTAGGCCTGGCTCTTATATAGGCCTCTCCCTAGCACTGACTCACAGGGTGCTTGACCGCCCAATCAAGGGCCACTGGGATCAAAGGCCCCAACCCCCTCTGGTCAGGGGCAACCCAGAGAGCTCGTTAGCAGCAGCCACTCCTAGCTGGAGCTTTTCCCACGAGCTTTTCCCAGGAGAAGTCAAGGCCTCCTGCAGTTGTCCTTGCCTAGCTTCCCCTTTCCTGTTCACAGCGATCACCTGCTAGTTCCTCGGGGGTCCTCAGAAAGCCCACAACTTCCACAAGATCCTCAAGTTCTAGTCAGAGCCCAACCACTGCTGCGCAAACTGCTGCGTCTGTTCGCTGCCTCTGTTAACTGCGCTGGTTGGTTCTCTGCAGGCTGCGGGGAAACAGGTGCAGCTTTGGGAGAGCATAGGACAGCCTGTGGTGGAGATGACAGAGGGCAATGCCACAGCTGAAAGCCTCCAACAAAACTGAGGTCTCTGTCCTCTTGGCTATGGCTGGCGTCTCTGCCACCGAGGCCTATGAGAAGATGACATTTCCTTACAGCACTGGGGCCTTGCTTCTTCCTCACCTCCATGGAGCCCAGGAGGTGCCGTATTGTTGTCCTGCACTTGGAATTGCGCTCCCCCCCCACCCTGACACTGCCCCCAGGAAGAGCCCTGAGCAACATGTGAGGGAAAGGATCACCCTACCCAGGGGCTGGCTGTGGGTCTTGGCCATTCTGCTTGATAACATACAGCAAGGTTGACTTAGCATCAGAGCCACCCTCACATTGCCTTTGCCTACCTGCAATCAGGGCCTGCAACTTTCTGCTCTAATCAGCCACCAGGGAGCTTTTGTTGATAACGGCCCTCATTGGGACCCATTAACGCTCCAAGAAACTTGGGATTTGCTTCTGATGTAAACTTCTTGAGAGACTTCTTCAGTCTCCTCTCAGCATCGGAGGTTCATGGGCTCAGCACCAAAGACACCCGAGGGGTCATGAAAATGCAAAAACCCCTAAGGAGCCATGCCTCTCCCCATAATTTTTCTTCAATTCTTGTGCTGTGGCTAACTGGAGAGGTTTCAGCAGTGTATTTACAAGAGGAAGATTTCAATGAGCATCACAAAAAAAAAAAAAAAAAAATTCTGTTTTTAAAGGTTTCCTTATTTTTCCTCTTACAACCTAGAGTGATATCCACCTTCTCCAACTGATACTGATCCAGAGTGTCTCCTAAGGAAGTCTGGACATGTAGGGAAATCACCATCCTGGAGGTCAGACATCCATGCAAAATATTCCTCCCCACCTCCCCAGCCCTGCCACTTCTCCCATCAGCCACTGGGGACTTCGATCACTCTTGTTCAAATCGAACCTTTTGCCACTCAAGGCTGCAGCTCAATGTTACAGCTCATGTGCACCAATTCCCACCTGCTTTCCTTAGACAACTAGCTGCAAACAGACACAGAAGGATTTGTCTTCATTGCGATCAAACACAAATAAACTTGATGCAGTGTCATAAGAAGTAAAATACACTCCTCAACTGTATGTCAAGTCCAAGTTGCCTCCAGTGATGTCCATGGTCTACAAGGAATAGCCTTCCTTGAACTGTTCTTCACAAATAGATAGGAAATGCTGAATAGACACACAATGAAGGAGTTGATTGAAGAGACAATTAGACTGCTGAAAGACAAGGCAAGCTTCAGGCTCTCTGAAGCTTAAAGCAGCAACTGGAGAGTTGAGAAATATCTGACTGATAAAGAGTAAGGGGAGGAGGAAAACTGGAAAACTATGGAAAGTGCATATGCCCAGATAGTCTGACAAACAGTTGACTTTAGAAATGATCAGTTTAATCAGGGATGTGGAAATATGTGAGAGATCACTGATACTAAATCCACAGCATAACAGACAGAGCAGTGGTAACAGAAGTTAAAGGGCAGATCAACAGTTCTTCTCCTGAGATTCATGCCCTTCCTCCAAATTTTCATTATGTCATCATGAGAAAACACTGACTTTTTAAAAAAATTATTCAGTCATTTCAGCTGATGAAAATGTTCTCATTTATTTATTTTTTAATGTTGGGAACAGCTCTTCAGCTTTCCAGGCAGAGCTCATGTGTCCAACCACAAGCACGCAGTGGCACTTGGAGAGGCCCCGGTGTCTCTGAGGCACCTGCCTGGGCCTGGCAGCTCTCACAGGGGACCTGCGGGAGACCGGAGCCCCTTGGAGCTGCAGATGGAGGCTGGGCAGAGGGGACCAGGGCATCTGCAATGGCACTAGCCACCCATGACCCTGTGACTGCATCCCACCCAAGTTCTGAAAATCTCTTTCCTTTTCAGACAGAAAGATAATGTGTAATTGCTCTGGAAGCCTAGTATACTGAAACAGAACAAATCACGAAAGACACTAAGAACACAAAATAAGAGCTGGAAAGTATAAGAAAACATTTCTTTGCTTTAAATCTTTTTTCTTAATTCCCTTCTAGTTTCAGTCTTAAAGTCACTTCTAAATATTTCTGTTATAATCAGGCCTGCACCGTTAAAAAAGATATTTTTGTGTCTCACACAGAGCCCAGTGCTCAGAAAACCACCCCCTGCCCACGGCTGTCCGTGCCACTCCTCACTCTTTGCACAGAGCACATCACACTCTGAGGTGTTGGGCTCTCTTGACTGGTGAGGAAAGCAGGGTAACCAGCTTCATCTATCTTTGGATGGCCAAATCTGCACAAATCTCAACACACCTATTTTACCATGACATTTTAAAGGAGTCCCTAAAACACGTAGCTACACTCCCTTTTCATTCCCTGCACAGTCAATGAAGTGCCGCTGCATTTTTGGGGACAACAGGGAGGAAGCTGATCTCACCCCATGCCAGACCCCATCAGTGCAGATGTCTCTGTCTAACCCAGCTGTCTGGGCTTCCCTTTCTAGTCAATGCAGGGAAAGAAGTTGTCTCAACTGAGTTGTTTTCAGATACATTTCCTAATGACAAGCTAAAGTCCCGTAGGAGCCACCTCCAAAATTACCAGCACCACATGGGAACAAAGCTATCTCAGGGCATCTCAGGCAGCAATAGCCTCTCTATGTGGTCAAATGAATCAAGCCCCAAAAGGAGATTCTAGTCATAAGTCGAAATCTTCTCAAAAAATAACTCAATGCAATAATTGACAAAAATCCTCCTTTCCAAAACTTCACACAGTTTTTACCTTTGCCAAGTACGTTTTCATTCTTAATAATTGGCAGCCCCATGTTCATGCACTACAGTAACCATGGCTATGAAGCATGGCAGGGACCAGGGTCCCAGGTAAAGCTCTCCAGATGATGTGTGTTAAGGGAACCTTTGCTCTTTTCTGACATATCATCTCTATCTTAAGCACCACAGACCAAGAAACCTTGCTGAGGACTTCTAAAATCAAAGTGCCTGCTTTGGTGCCTCAAGGAGGAAGGCTGCGTCCTGTCCCAGATTGTCCTACATCCCGCTTCTACAAAAAGAGCGACCCACAGGAGAAATCAGTTTGGAGGCTCACCAAAGGATCTCAGCTTGTGGCCACACTTTGTGCTGTTTCATCCCACATGACTTTGATCCTGTCTTTAAAAAATGCCAAATCCCAAACCAATCCGAAAGGCCTAGATTCCCACACAGGTCTGCCCAGTGCAGAGACCTGACAGTGCAGGGACACAGAAGTGACCATTCCAGGGTCCCCTTTTAGATATTTCACAGCCTGTGATCCATCTGGAGATGTTCCTGAAGGATTTGTCAGCAAGTTTTGGAAAATAACTGGGGTGAGGGGAGGTGACTGCTTTCCAGAACATGAGGGGAAATCTCTCAGCTCTCTCCCTAGCTGCTCCATCTCCATGGCAGTGACCTACTGGGCCCTCAGATGACACCAGCTGAGGTCACAGTGGGATGTGCCACATCACAGGGAGGTCTCCCCAGTGCTGCGGCGGTGCCCTCACTTCCCTGAGAGGCCCGGGAGCTGCTGAGCACTGTTCACGAGCTCCCCACTGCTGCTCTTCAGAGCCACTCCATGGCAAGGATGGGGGACAGGAGGCAGCAGGGCCCTGATGGGGCCCCTCACTGATAGGCAAAGGAGAAGGGACACACTGGAGAGGAGTTTTGGGTGACGAGATGGGAAGACCATCCCTCCTTCTCAGCTGGAGAGGCAATCCGAGGGCAAAGGGGCACGTGAGATGGAGACTTGCCGGACCAAGACCATCAGCCTGCACCACAGTTCCTTGTTCCCAACACTCCTGCAGCTCTGCACCAAGGGTAAAGGCTTTAGGAGCTCCTTCCTGAGGTGTTGCACAGAGACAGTTAACTGCAAACATGGCTGTGGATCCCAGCTGTGGGGTGGCTGGACAGTGCTGGGGGCTGCCACTAGAGCCCTGCCTCAGGGTCCCATCTGGCTCAGGGGACAAGGTGTCAGCCAGGACTCCTGGGTCTTCGGGCTGGCGCTGCCCTGAGCCCCAACGATCCTGTGGGGACGGCTCCATTCCTTTGTGGGGAGTGGGGTGCAATCCATGGCCAGGTTTCCCTGAGAGTGGGTCCCCCTTTGGCATCTGGCTCTGGCACGAAAGGGATCCTGCATCCTGCAGCTGGGGTGTCCTGCAGCTCCCGTGGGGCTCTGAAGAGCCTGCTGGAAATGTCCATATGGGAAATGAAACCTTCACCTTGTAATAACCCCAAGGTGTCTGCTTCTTTGGGAGAACCTCTGTGCCTTCTCCCTGGATCCTTTTATGCTTCCAACTTGGCACAGCATGTTTTGGGCTCAGAGATCTTGTCCTCAGATGGCCACAGACCCTGTCCTCCTGCAAATGGGGGTCAAATCTCTGCACCCAAAAGACAGGCTGTTGGGGAGAGCAGCTTGGGAACAGGTGGGGGTGCCACGGCCACCCCACAAGTCCCTGCTGACCCCAAGCATTTTTTTCTGAGCCGTGGGGGGCAGTGCTGGGGGGACTCCAGCAGGGCCATCTCCCACAGCCCCCTCCTGGCCCCACACCTCTGCTGCCCAGCACCGGCAGGCCCAGACCTGCCCAGACCGCACTGCCCGGACACAACATGGCGCCCAACCACGGGGGGAGGGGGAGGGGCCGGGATGGCCGCCAGGGCAGGAGGCCACAACGTTTCCAGGACAACACCCCAGTGCTGCCTTCCTATTGGCTGGGAAGAGGAGAGCAGGGATGTGTTTGAATGACAGCTCTATCAGCCAATCGGAGTATACCGTAGGGGGGAAAGAAGAGGAAAGTGGAGCAGGAGCAAAGCTGGCATGAGGGAGTAGGCGAGAGAGGGCGTGAGCGGGGTTGGCGGGGCTGGCGGGGCTGCGGGCGCCTTCAGCTGCCGGCGGGTGCCCTCCCGGGGGGGGGGGGGCAGCAGTGCTGGCCTCGGGGCTGCTTTCCTGCAGGAGCTGCAGCAGGGGCTGGTGGGGCCGTGAGCACGGCACAGAGCGACTGGGGACAGAGCGGGCAGCTGCCCTGCAGCCAGACGTGGCGGCCTGCCGCGAGCAGCTGGGCCGGGGCGGCTGCTGGGGTTGGGGGGCAGGAAGCTTTGCCCTTGCCAGGGGTCGGAGACCCATTTGGAAGCGTTTCCCTGAGCTGCTGCTGCCACCGCAGCCCCCAGGTGCTGCTCTGAGCTGCGTTTGGGAGCTGCTGGGCAAAGTGTGAGCAGGCTGCTGGTGTCCTCACGAGGTGCCCTTCCCAGTGGTCTCTTTTGTTCTGAAAATGGCATTTCCGAGTGGCTCTGAGAGAGGCTGTCCCCGCATGTCATGCCGTGCCTTAGCTGTTGTTTTTGCTGCAGGCCTCTTGCTTTGCCCCGAGACCTGTGACCCTGGCAGCAGCCTGGGGTGTGTTTCCAGAGCAGCTCTGTAAGAGGGAGCTGTTTTGCTTGTCAAGGGCCTTGAAAGTGGCTGAACGGCCAGTGCTCCCACTTGCTGTTGTTCTTTCCATGCTCCTAGGTCAGGGTGAAGAGTTGCTGACTTGTGGCTCTTCTGGTTTCACCAGCTGAGATGCCCTGGCCTGAGTCCTTCCGCGTGTGTCCAATTGTCAGGGCATAAAACAGGAGAATGCTGGTTGTCCTGGATGTGTAGAGGATTTGCTGGGTTTGTTCAACATTGTTTTATGGTCTATGTTTACAGACTACCTGGGCAAAAGCTAATCTTCCTTTGGGGTAGTAACTGGTCCGTAATGGAAGTTTTGCTGCACTCTGAGCATTGTGAAGCCACAAGGTGAATCAGGGAGGCTGTTCAGGAGCTGGCTGAGCCTTGGGGGAGGCAGGGGAAGCTGCAGGTGGCCACAGCCGCATGGTCAGGGTGTGGGTAGTGAGGTCACTAGTGACTAAGAGAGCTATGCCAGAAAATCACCAGTGTCAAAGCAATTCTTTGTCAGTAGCTGACAGGCCAGCAGGAGGCACATGGCTCGGCTGTTGGTTCTGAGGTCACTTCTGCCTGAGCACCTGCTAGGCCAGCTGGAGGAAGAAGGCTTGTCTGTTGATTGTGAGGTCACTTCTGAGTGCTGAACTGATTGGATAGCAGCAGAGATGTGGCTGGAAAGGTGCTTGTGAGGTCATTTCTACCTGAGCAGTTGGTAGGGCAGCAGCAGGTACGTGGTTGGGATATGAGCTTTTGCGATCACTTCTGCCTGAGCAGCTGATAGGTCAGCATTTGGCGCATGGCAGGGGAAGTTCTAGTGAGATAACTTCTGTCTCCGAGGTTTATAGGCCAGTGTCAGAGACATGGCCGTGAAGGTGACTGTGAGGTCATGTCTTTCTGAGTCCCTGCTAGGCCAGCAGCAGGCAGCTAGGCGTGGACGTTGCTTGTGAGGTCTCTTTTGTCAGAGTACCTGCTAGGCCAGCAGTAGTTTGTGGCTGGGGAAGGTATTTGGAGGAAACTTCTGTCTCTGAAGCCCATAGGCCAGCAGCAGGCATGTGGTGGGGGTATGCACTTGTGAGGTCACCTCTGTGTGAGCAGCTGACAGGTCAGGAGAAGACCCATGGCTTGGATGGTGGTGGTGAGGTCACTTCTGGGTTTGTTGCATGTGCTCAGAGGAGGGATTGACCCCTGCAGAGCTCCACAGCAATGCAGAAACGCAACTCATTAATCAAGCAGAAGTAGATGTTCCCCATCATCTGACACACATTTTATTCCACTCATCATCATGAGTCAGTAGTGCCACATTTCAAATGTGGATGATGTTCTGTGGTGAACATGGACCTGGAGTTTGCCTTTCCACTTGTTGCTAAGTAGAAGCTTGCAGCCTCCTGCCGGTCAGCTAGGGAGTCCAGCTAGACTTTTGAGGCTGCTAAATGAATCTAGTGGTGGTGTGAGCAGTGGTGTTAGTAATCTCTTATTGCCAGGGTGTGTGTGCTTTAGAAATTGCCCCTGCCAAAAGAGCAGGGAGCTTGTGAGATTTTCCTGCCAGGTCTGAATGCTGTCTCTGTCTTTGAGGTGTCCACCTGCTTTTACGACACATTTGGAACTGTAACACGTTAGAGGTCTCTGATTTTCTGTCCACGTATGCAGTCATTGGAGAATGGGTGCAAAGGCTGTTGGAGGAGACAGAAGGAATGTCACCCCAGAAAGGTATCTGCCACATTGTCAAAGAGATTTCTTGTTCAGAGAAGTTGAGGCACAACAGAGAGGCAGGAGCTGGCCTGACCAGCCCCTGTGAGAGCACTTGCTCTCTACATCCTGGAGGTGGGAAGTGAGCTAGTCCCAGGCTGTGAGTGGATGTTCAGAGGCAGTGGCTGTTGCAAGGCCTTGGAGGCCTAGAAAGGAATGGAAGGTCTGGAGAGTTGGGCTTTGTGTGTTGTGTGGCGCTTGGGGGTGCCCTGTGTGCTGCCATGTGTGGTGCTGTGGCCTGTCGCTGATGCAGAGGTGCGTGTTGGCTGCCAACCCTCTGTGAGGTGTGGGGGTAGCAGCGTGTCACGGTGCGGGGTGCCCTGTGGTGGAGCCGGGTGGTGGCCCCAGCGTTTGCTGCTCAGCGTGGGAGGAGGTGTCTGGAGAGAGCAGTGCTCTGGTCCCCAAGCACAGCCTGCCATCACGGTGTCCTTTTGGGAGAGCTGGGTGAGGACTGTTGCTGACCGTGTTCCTTCCTTGGAGCATCCTGGTGCGAGCCAGGGCTGCTCGCAGTTTGGTGGCTTCTGTCAGCTGAGGTTCAGGCTTGCAGTTCCTGAAGGTCTTGATGCTTCCATGAGTCTTTGGGATTTTACTGACTCTGCTGGAGAAAGTCATCTTCTCCCTCCTTAAAGGCTCTCTGTTGCATCTGGACCCTCGTTGCATCTTCCCATCCCAGACCCTAATCCATTCCGATCCCTCAGCGAGATGGGTAGTTAATCCAAGCAGTCAGAGCCATTCCTCCACTTTGTGTCTACGCAGACCCTTGCAGACAGGGGAGATGCCACCTCCTGAGAAGTCAGGCCTCTCAGGCTGATGGGTGGCTCTGAGACAGCTGTCCTTGGTGAGCGTTGGAGGTGGCATCTCCAAAGCCGCTGGTGCCTTTGGGAAGAGTCTCAGAATAGCAGATTACTTGAGGCTGCAATGAGGGAGGCATGTGGAGGTAGGGATCCAGTGCTTTGCTCAAGGCAGGTCCCAGTAGAGGAGGTATCTTGGGGCCTTTTCCAGTGAAGTCTTGATCAGGCTCTCACCAATACATCTCAGCATGGAGGGGAGACATTTGCCCCTGCCTGTTGCGACTCTGTAAGGCCAGCAGAACTGACAGTAACACTCCGATTCTTTCTTGCTTTCTCGGTTGCTCCACTCATGGAGGTTCCCAGTGCAGACCAAGAGCCCCTGAGGGTGGAGGCAGGATGCCAGGGTGTGTCCCTGTGCCTGCCAACATCTTTGCCAACATCGTGAGCCCTCTGTGAAAGCAGCTGCAAGTGAATAAGAGGCTACGTATGGATGCGAAGGCTTCCATAAATGCGCCTGGCTTCCCTGGGTGACTTGGGGTGTGGGTTCACCTCCTGGTACCTCTGCTGTGCTGCAAATTCCTCCTCCCACAACTGCTGTTACTGCCAGCCCGCTCAGCAAATGCTGTTGTGTCCCCTCCTTTTCCTAGAAGGTTGTGGTGCCATATAGGACGAGTGCAAGACCCTTATAATAAATGCCCGCATGTCCTGAGTGCCTTTGTGTGAGTGCCGCAAAGCCTCTGTAGCTTGACCTGAGGAAGTCTGACAGCTCTTGGGTTTCTGGCTCTGTGAGGGGTGACAAGGTGCCCAGGGCCAGGTGCCCATGGCACCCAGCCCTCAGGTCTCATTATTTGCATCTCATGTCAAAGCCTCTGCACCCTTTTGCCCTTCCCCAGGACTCCTTGACTAAGTAACTAAAGGAAAGGAACCAAGGTTACTTTGGGCTCAGGAGGCCTTCTGGACTCTCAAGTGTTTCTCCATTGTATCTGTAACCTTTGTTTTACTAAACAGAATCCCCATCCCCCCCATCCCGAGCTGGAGGTTCCTGAGGGGATGGGGGTGGGAAGCAGCAGCCTGCTGTGCCCAAAGAAAGCAAGATCCTTCCCTCTGAAAAGAGCAGCATCGCCCAAGGAGGAAGCTCTGTCCCTGCCTGATCTTGTGCTGCTCATTTGCACAGGCCTTGTGAGCCTAGAGTGCCTTGGCCAGCTTCTGGTGTCACTGCAAGAGCTTTGCTGTGTGTCTGGGTTGAGGAGCCAAGGGAAGGCAGTGAGCAGAGCAGTGGCTGGGGAGTGTGCAAGTGGCGAGTGTCCTGCATCCATGTCTTCTTGGTGGCACCTGGCTGTATCGAGCAGAAGAGGCAGCTCTGTGGGGCAGAGACAGTGTGTTTGTAGACTAGGTGGCAGAGCAGAGGTCTGGCGTCAGGTTGATGCCTGGTGCAGTGCTGAGTTGATGTGACAGTGTCAGCAACCCTTTGCAGTGCAGCTGCTCCCTCAGCTGGTCTCTGTCCCTAGAAATGCACTAGAAATGGAAGTGGCATCCTGCTGTCATTGTGTAGGTGCTGCAGTGCAAAGGCTCCCAGCTGGGACTTGATGGTACTAAAGGAAAAGCAAGACCAATCGTTCCCTTTTGTGATTTGTGCGCAGGGTGACAGAGTGGAGCTGTGCCATGACCTGGAGAGAGTCTTGCCAGGAGATGAAAGGTGTTTGCAGAAGACTGCTCTGTAGGGAGTGTTAACAGCGTAATCAAGGGACATGCAAGTGGCCCAGGTGAGCTTCTCCTCTCCTCTCACTTCAGCCTCAGCACCTGACAGACCAGCTCGATGCATATTGCTGATGTTTGTGTTTGTGAAGTCATTCGGGCTCAGGATCTGCTAGGCCACCAGCAGGCACACTGCTTCTTTTTGTACAGGTGCAGGAGCACCTGGTAGAGCAGCAGTATGGAGATTAGTGTTGTTTGTGCTTCTGGGGATGGTGTGCCTCAGTCCGTGCTAGGCGAGGAGCATGCACATGGCTTCAATGCAGACTGTGAGGTCACTTTTTTTTCAGTATTGAGAGGCGAGTGGTGGAAACCTGGCTGCTGTTTTCGCATGTGAGATCATTCTTGCCTTCCTATATAATAGGCCAGCAGACGGCATGTGGCTTTGCTGAAGCCTGTGAAGGGACTACATCCTCGGAATGGGATAGGAAAGCAGCAGTCAACTTCCTTTGACACACACTGTTAGGCCAGTTCTGAATATATAAATGACAGGCAAAAAGGAAACACGATATCACTGTTTGCGATTCTGAGGTCACTTGTGTCTCAGTGCCTGCTAGGCCAGTGCTAGGTGCCTGGGTGCTGTTTGTGGTTGTGAGGTCAGTTGTGGCTCAGTGCCTGCTAGGCCAGTGCTAGGTGCGTGGCTGCTGTTTGTGGTTGTGAGGTCAGTGGTGCCTCAGTGCCTGATAGGCCAGTGCTAGGTGCCTGGGTGCTGTTTGTGGTTGTGAGGTCACTTGTGTCTCAGTGCCTGCTAGGCCAGTGCTAGGCCCATGGCTGCTGTTTGTGGTTGTGAGGTCACTTGTGGCTCAGTGCCTGCCAGGCCAGTGCTAGGTGCCTGGGTGCTGTTTGTGGTTGTGAGGTCAGTGGTGGCTCAGTGTTATGGAAAATCTGGCTCGCCGGCCTCCATATTAGGGTCCGACCCTAGTTTCCTGCTGAGGCAGAAATTTGAGGTCAGATTGAGGAAAAATAAAATTTAATGATACACGTGCGGTAATTACAGCTCGAGCTGGGTGCCTCTGAAGAGGGACCCCGAACAAAGAAATCCCTGGGCAATTATACCCTTACAATCTAAATTCCCCACCCCTTAAGCGATAGTTTGGACCAATAGTAATAGTTAAGTCTGTGTTCTTCCCCTTCTTCACTGGGCCCCTTCATTGTCTTTAGGCAGGCTGCTGTCAGTGTAACTTCTTTATCCCTTCAGCTTGAACAGGCTCTGGCGCCCCATTTTACTTATCTAAGTAAAAATTCACAGCTTGAGGCCTAAGGTTTCAGCAAATTTAGCTACTAATGCTAAGCAAGTTATGCTAAGCGATTAATTCTAGACAGCTTCAGTCTGATATTCTCTAACAGAAATTGAGAAAAATATTTAAAGCAAAGAAATGTTTTCTTATGCTTTCCAGCTTTTTTGTGTGTTTTTAGTGTCTTTCTTGATTTGTTCTGTTTCAGTACACTAGTCTTCTGGGGCGATTCTGCATTATCTTTTAATCAGAAAAGGAAAGTGATTTTCAGAACTGGGGTGGGATGCAGTCACAAGGTCATGGGTGGCTGGTGGCATTGCAGGTGCCCTGGTCCCCTCTGCCCAGCCTCCTTCTGCAGCTCAAAGGGGCTCCAGTCTCCCGCAGGTCCCCTGTGCGAGCTGCCAGGCCCAGGCAGGTGCCTCAGAGACACTGGGACCTCTCCAAGTGCCCCTGGGTGCTTGTGGTTGGACACGTGAGCTCTGCCTGGAAAGATGAAGAACTGTTTTCAACGTTAAAAAAAGAAATATATGAGCCCACTTTCATCAGCTGAAATGACTGAATAATGTTAATAAATAGTCAGTGTTTTCCCATGGTGACATAATGGAAATTTTGAGGAAGGGCATGAATCTCAGGAGAAGAAATGTTGATCTGCCCTTAACTTGCATTACCACTGCTCTGTCTCTTATGCTGTGGATTTAACCTCACTAATCTTTCACATATTTCCACATGCCCTGATTAAACTGATCATTTCTAAAGTGAATTTTGCATCAGACAATCTGGACATATGCACTTTCCGTAGTTTTCCAGTCCTCCTCGTCCCCCTTACCCTTTACAATTTAGATATTTCTCAGCTCTCTAGTTGCTACTTTGAGCTTCAGGGAGTCTGAAGCTTGCCTCGTCTTTCAGTAGTCTAATTGTCTCTTCAGCCAACTCCTTCACTATGTGTCTATCCAGCCTTTCCTATCTATTTGTGTAGACCGTGGACCTCACTGGAGGCAACTTGGACTTGACATACAGTTGAGAAGTGTCTTTTATTTCTTAGGACACTGGATCAAGTTTATTTGTGTTTGATGGCAATTAGGACAAATCCTTCTGTGCCTGTTTGCAGCTAGTTGTCTAAGGAAAGTAGGTGGGAATTGGTGCCCATGAGCTGTAACATTCAGCTGCAGCCTTGAGTGGCAAAAGGTTCGATTTGAACAAGAGTGATCGAAGTCCCCAGTGGCTGATGAGAGAAGTGGCAGGGCTGGGGAACTGGGGAGGAATATTTTGCATGGATGTCTGACCTCCAGGATGGTGCTTTTCCTACATGTCCAGACTTCATTAGGAGACACTCTGGATCAATATCAGTTGGAGAAGGTGGATATCACTCTAGTTTGTAAGCGGAAAAATAAGGAAAAATTTGGAGGCAGAAATCCTTTTTTTTTTTTTTTTGATGCTCATTGAAATCTTCCTCTTGTAAATACACTGCTGAAACCTCTCCAATTAGCCACAGCACAAGAATTGAAGAGCTGAAGAAAATTATGGAAACAGGCATGGCTCCTTAGGGGTTTTTGTACTTTAATGACCCCTCGGGTGTATTTGGTGCTGAGCCCTTGAACCTCTGAAGCTGAGAGGAGACTGAAGAAACCTCTCAAGAAGTTTACATCAGAAGCAAATCCCCAAGTTTCTTGGAGCATTAATGGGTCCCACTGAGGGCCATTACACAGAAAGGCTCCCCAGTGGCTGATTAGAGCAGAAAGTTGGAGGCCCTGATTGCAGGTAGGCAAAGGCAATGTGAGGGTGGCTGTGATGCCAAGTCAACCTTGATGTGTGTTATCAAGCAGAATGGCCAAGCCCCACAGCCAGTCCCTGCATTGGGAGATCCTCTCCTCACACTTTACTCAGATCTCTTCCTGGGGGCAGTGTCAGGGTGGGGTTGTGTGCAATGCCTAGTGCAGGATAATACAGCACCTCCTGGGCTCCCAGGGTACAAGGAGGCAGCAAGGCCACAGTGCTGTAAAGGAAACGTCATCTTCTCATACGCCTTGATAGCAGAGACACCAGCCATAGCCAAGAGGACAAAGACCTCAGTTCTTTTGGAGGCTTTCAGCCTTGGCATTGCCCTCTGTCATCTCCACCACAGGCTGTCCGGAGTTGTCCCAAAGCTGCACCTGTTTCCCTGCAGCCTGTAGACACCCAACCTGCTTCCCCACCTTGCTCTCACTGAAGGATCTCCCCACCTTTACTGACATCCCACTGTCCTTTCTGGCTGCTTCTTGAAACAAAAGGCAAGGGGATATTCACGGAGTCCCTCTGGGTGTCCTGTTGCACCACAGCACTACCCTACGAGTGACATTCTTGTTACCTGAAGTGCAGTCTGAACCTCTCAAGATGCACTTTGTGGTTGTTTCCCTTCTCATGCTGCTTTCCACTACCAAGAAAAGCTCCATCATCTCTGAAACCACCCTCTCACAGGCAGTCACAGGTGACTACTGTATTGGCCTTAGCCTCCACTTCAGCAGGCTAAAGCAGCCCAGGTCCCTCAGCCTCTCCATACAGGCCATGTGCTTCAGGCCCCCAATGCCATTTTGGCAGACCTCCTCTGGACCCTCTCCAGTTGCTCCCCATTCCTCCAGCACTGGACAGCCCACACTGGGACACACTGTTCCAGACATGTGGCCACACCAGTGCTGAGTGGAAGGGCCTTCTCCTCGGTGTCACTCCTCTGCCAGTCAGGTCTCTGCCTGTCCTGATGCACGTGTTGTTCTGCCCTGTTGAAGAGCTTTTCAAAGAGGACAGGATGTGGGGTAGACCCCTGCATACCCCACCTTTCTCTGGCTTCTCGGTAAAGCATGACCCATTCATGAAACCCCTCTCAGCTCAATCATCTAGCCAGCTTTTTGCCCATCTGGATGTCTACTGGACATCCACTACTCTCCTCTCCTCCACAAGTGCAGGCCTTTTATCACAGAAGGCAATCAGGTGGGTCAGGAATGCTTCATCTTCAGTAAATCCATGCTGACTGTTCCCAGGCACATGCTTCAGGATGTGCCCAGAAAGGTGATCTGAGAGGACTGGCTTCATGACACACTCCTCAGCAACATGAGGCTGAACAGCCTGCAGCTCCCTGGTTTGTCCTTGTGGCCTTTTTTGAAGATTAGCACAACATATTCCTTCTTCTGCTCATTGGGACCTCTCCTAATCTCCACAACCTTTCAAAGGTGACAAACAGCAGCCTTGCTGTCAGAGCAGCCAGCTCTGATGCCAGCAGTCCAATCCCATAGACTTCTATGGGTTGAGTTCTAGAGACATGGGCACTGCAGGTTGGTTTTCTCCTCAGGAGTCCTGACTCTAGGCACAACAGCTGAGGAGACCTTGTGGGTGAAGACGGAAGCCAGGAAGGACTTGACTTCCCCAGACCTAGCTACATCCACTTTTGCTAGAATCCCTGCCCCATTCAGCAGTGAGCCCACATTTCCTTGTTTATTCTTTTACTGCCGCTGAAGCAGTAGCAGCTCTTCTTCCTGTCCTTCACATCCCCTGCAAGTGTCTCTGGCCCAGGGGAGCTTTGGCTTCCTTAACACCATCCCGACTTTGCTGGACAATTTTCTAAATTCCTCCTTTGCAGCCTCTGCCTTCTTCCCCTTTCCGTATGCTGCCTGATTGCCCCGGAGCTCACATGGGAGTTCCCTGTTTAGCCAAGCTGGGCTCCAGAGATGTCTACTAATTTTACAAACTGTTCATTATGGAGCATTCTTGTGCTTGGTGGGTGCTGTCCTTAAAGGCCTGCTGGCTTTCCTGAGCTCCTCTGCCCTTCAGAGCTGCCTCCCTTGGTCCATGCCATGGAAGAGCTCCATACATGCAAGCTACCCCTTCACACATAGGGCATCCCCCTCCTCATCTTGCCTGATGGTCTCTCCTGAAGAACTTGCACCCTGCCATTGAAGGACCCCAGTCATGTGAGTGGTCCCACCACATCTCAGTTATTCCAACCATGTGGCACTCCTGTGACAACTTGTGCATCTTCATTTGCTCCTGCTTGCACTCCAGGCTTCATATGTTTGCATACATTTTTGATTCAGCACCTCAGCTGTAGCATCAACCAAAGATTTGTCACAGGAAAACCTGTTACCAAGGACCTTATGTTTGCAAAGGCCTTGATTGCAAGTGGTGACAGTCTGTCATGGATAGCAGGTGGCCGTGTAATGATGAAGGGAGTTTCCCACTAAGAGAGCAAAGCCTGCAGTGCCCAAGGCCAAGGAGAAACAGAGCTGGGCTGAGCAGGAATGGCAGGAGAGGGGTTGGCTGCCGGAGTTAACTCAGCAGCACCATTGGGCCTGTGACAGATTTCTTGAACCAATCTCCAGGCAGGACAAGGTGCCAGTGAAGAAGTCCCTTGGCCTGGGCAGCCTGTGATCCAGCCACCCTGATGTCATCATTAGCCTGGTCCCTGTTCATATCATCTGGCGGGATGAGAAGAGGTTCGGGAGGAGAAGAGTGAGAAGGGTTTGAGAGTGCAGGGACTAGAGCAGAGCTGTTTTTGTGATGTGCCTCCCATTTATGCAGCACACATGGATGTAGATGGGGTGGACTTTCCCTAAAGGCAGTTTGTCATTTGTCTGGGCACATGCAGGAAACCCAAGATGTCCTGGGGCATCTACCCAGCAACCACTCCAAAGGGGCATGGTTTTCCTGTAGGTGGCATGCTGTATCTGCTAGAGACGTGGTTGTGCTGGACACCCCAGGCACCTGAAATGGTCCTGCCAGCCTATTTCTATGTCACTGAATCAAGTGTCTGCACTGAATTGCTATAGCTGTTTGTAACATCGGGATCTTCAGCTGTCCCAGCTTCATAGTGAGTGAGGGGCTTCGTCTAGTTGTAGTGGGCATCTAGTGTCTTTTCAGATGGCCAAGGAAATTCCCCACCTGGCCCCCATGTCATGCTCTAGGAGGATGCAGGTCTCACAGTCACTCCATCAGAGCAAGCAGACACTGGCACATGCCTGGGACCACCTCTGTCTCTTCTCTGTCTCTGCTTGAGCAGGGGGGTTGGACTAGATGATCTCCAGAGGTCCCTTCCAACCTCAGTGATTCTGTGATTCTGTGATTCTGTGATTCAACTGTCCCCAGGTGTTTGTGTGTGAGCAACTGACTCACACCCTCCATCTCCAGTGATTACAATGGGAGCTCAGGAAAGGAGCTCACAGGCAGACCTCTATGTTGTGCTCACTTCAGTTTTGGGAAGGAGAATCCCGCCTCCTGTGTGTTTGTGGAGTTCATGGAAGGGATCTGAATCCCACTGCATGCCAGGGGCTTCTAAATGGGCATGAGATGCCCAGATTGACTCATCTGAATCAACACCTGAACCATGTGTCCATGAGCTCCCTTCTTGTCCCTGCCTAGGTGTCCTACCTAGTCAAGAGGGGGGAATCGGGGCTTCCAGAGTGGCACATTTCCACCTTTCATAGATAGTCATCCTCTGATGAAATAAACTGCAATGTTGGAATCAGTCTCTCTGCACTCTTTAGAAAAGGACAATAGCTGGTTATTTCAGTCTACTTCAGGGGACATTTCCCAGGAGGAGGGAGCTCAAGGCACAGAGAAAGTCAGGACTTCAGCTGGGCCCCTGCTCCTGAGAGGGTCCAGGCTCCTGGGGCAGAGGGAGCTCATGGCAACCGCCTGGCAGCACTGCCCACAGACTATGTGCAGGAGCAGCTCTTCTGCAAAGAGCAGCAGGGCTCTGGGCACTGCCTGCTGCTGCTGACATGAGATGAGACAAGACAGAGAGAAGTGAAAGGCAGTGTGGAGTGGGATGACAGAGGAGAGCTCCTTGTGGGAGAAGTCTTCACAGCCCTTGACACAGTAAGTCTCTGGCTGTAGGGTAATGCTACAAAGATGCCTGGAGGGGACTTCTGAGCCCAGCCCATCCCATGACTGATACGCTTTTTAAGAATTGCTCTCCCCGTTCTTCTAGTGCATAGGAGGAGGAGATGCTTTAGGGCAGGGATTCCCTGCTCTATCACACCATCACAGGGACAGGGCATGCTGCTACCTTCTCCCAGGGGCAGCTGCACGGGGGTGAAGCCTCGGTGTGCACTCAGGTCTGTGCAGGGCTGCAATTCAGAGAAGTTCAGAGCAATGACTCTGCCACCTGTGAGGGTCAGCACACAGCCTGCCTTGGGAACTGCCTACGGTGCTGCAGGACAAAGCTCAGGGTGAGAGGAGCGACCCCCAGCAAGGCAGGTTCATTCTCCCATTGAGACGGTGCTGCATGGATCAGGGCTGCTCACAGAATCACAGAATCACAGAATCACAGAATCACAGAATCACTGAGGTTGGAAGGGACCTCTGGAGATCATCTAGTCCAACCCCCCTGCTCAAGCAGGGTCACCTAGAGCACATTGCACAGGATTGCATCCAGGCGCATTTTGAATATCTCCAGAGAAGGAGACTCCACCACCTCTCGGGGCAACCTGTTCCAGTGCTCTGTCACCCTCACAGTGAAAAAGTTTTTCCTCATGTTAAGATGGAAGTGTCTGTGTTTCAGTTTGTGCCCATTGCCTCGCGTCCTGTCGCTCGTCACCACTGAAAAGAGTCTGGCCCCATCCTCTCGACACCCTCCCTTCAGATACTTGTACACATTGATAAGATCTCCTCTCAGCCTTCTCTTCTCCAAGCTAAACAGGCCCAGCTCTCTCAGCCTTTCCTCATAAGAGAGATGCTCCAGTCCCCTAATCATCTTTGTGGCCCTTCGCTGGACTTGCTCCAGTAGTGCCACATCCCTCTTGTACTGGGGAGCCCAGAACTGGACGCAGTACTCCAGATGTGGCCTCACCAGGGCTGAGTAGAGGGGGAGAATCACCTCCCTCGACCTGCTGGCAACACTCTTTCTGATGCACCCCAGGATACCATTGGCCTTCTTGGCCACAAGGGCACATTGCTGCCTCATGCTTAACTTGGTGTCCACCAGCACTCCCAGGTCCTTCTCAGCAGAGCTGCTTTCCAGCAGGTCAACCCCCAACCTGTACTGCTGCATGGGGTTATTCCTCCCCAGGTGCAGGACCCTGCACTTCCCTTTGTTGAATTTCATGACGTTCCTCTCTGCCCACCTCTCCAGCCTGTCCAAGTCTCTTTGAATGGCAGCACAGCCCTCTGGTGTATCGGCCACTCCTCCCAGTTTTGTATCGTCAGCAAACTTGCTGAGGGTGCACTCTGTGCCTTCATCCAGGTCATGGATGCTCTAGCTCATGCACAGGAGATGTCTGAGGAGTCTTTCCATGAGGAATATCAAGAGAAGGGCTACTTCAAAGGGAAGCAGCTTTACTTTGGGTGTCTGTGCTTTCAGTTTTCTCCCTAATTTTGGCAGGGAGAAAAAAAAGTAACACTTTTCTGTTTTGGCAAGGAAGTGGGACTCCTAAACCTTCACTCTCAAAGATTAATAGGTCTGTGAGAACCCTCATCAAGCCACTTTATCCTCACCTTAGCCTACAGACAGCATTAGCATCACCTTTTTGGCCTCATAGGAGTTTATGTGACCTGCTCCTTAGGACTTGCATGCCCAGAGATGCCCCTGGCAAGTGCCCTGTCCTGGGAGGTTTCCTCAGGGTAGAACTGAGCACACAGAGGGTGAGAAGGATTCTGGGAGCACTGACCAGGAAAAGATGTTTGGACAAAGAAAGAGCTGCCAGCAGGGACAGCTCCAGGCAGCAGGGATGGGCAGGGAATGAGAGGGAACTGCGAACAGAAACATCATGGGAGAATGGATTTAGGCAAGTCATGGTCAGTACTTTTGATGCCAACATCTTCCTCTGAGCAAGCCCCCTGTGTCTCCTCTCCCACCCAGCAGAGCCTCTGCCCTGAAAGTTATGGAGTCCAGGGCATGAGCCCTCTCCTCTGCAGCCAGACCTCCAGCAGAGGAGAGGGGCCTCTCTCTTGCCACGGTTCCATTTCATGCTGCCTGACAAAGGAACTGAGAGTGACTGCCCTGCGATGTCACCGTCTGCGAGGTGGCATGCCCAGCTGGGTAAGGCTTTCCTGAGTTCCCATCTGTGTCTCTTTTCCTTGTCTCTCTTGGCAGCAGGATCATGGGGTTGCTCCTTGTTTCTCTTCCTGTCCACGCTGCTCCTGTTCTTGCTCTCAGGCTCCCTGGGGTGGGCTTCAGACATTGATGCTGCAAATTGCACAACAGAGGGGTCTACATAGGAATGAGGTTGCCCCAGGCCCTTCTGATCTATGGAGCTCTGGGGTTGGGAAGTGAGCTGACTCTCCCTTAAGGAGACACTGTCTTCAGTCCTAACGGTCCTTTGACTGTTTCCCTGTGGTGTCCTGCTGGGCTGCAACCTGCCCTCTAGAAAGGCACAGTTGTCTCATAGCACCTCTGTGATATCTGAGAGACAAATGAAGAAGGTTCAGAGATGCTGAGAGTATGGAGCTGGTGGTGGGAGGCTGTAAATGGGCATCTGAAAAGAGCCCTGTGTGTCCTTGCCTAGAAGGGGAGTGTGAAGATTTCCCTCTGGTGCCCTGGGAAAGGCAGAGAAGGTTGGAGATCTGTACTTTGAAACTGGACTTGTCTGCTCTCAGCAGGGGCTGGTTTCTCTTTAAGGCTGCATATGAGTGTGATCGTCCTCCAGCTCAAAGAGTTGCAAGCACAGGACAGCTGGGAACAAGAATAATAGACAAACTAGCTGTCCTCACTCTGCGCCAATGGACAGTGAATCCATTTTTCCTGCCAAGGATTTCTGCCTTCAAGGAATACTCCCCAGGGGTGACAAGGACACATGAAAGAAAATAAAAAGTATTTTAAAATGCCTAAACACTGTTTCTCAACCCTCATTCTTTACAATTTGGTGTGAAGTCACTGAAAAGCCCTTCTACATGACAGGTGGATTTCACCTGACAGAAACTGTGAATGTCAGAGCTAGTCACCCCCGTTGCCCCATGCCCACTACTCTACAGCAGAACAGACTCCACTGGAGCCCATGGGCAGATATCCCTGCCCCTCAGCACACTCAGTGAGCACAAAGTGGAGCTCAACCAAGGGAGCTGAACAAAGATCCTCTCAATAAAGAGAGAGGCAAAGTGGGGGGTTCCATGAGAACTGCAACATTTGGAGGGGGGGGATTCATTGCTTGAAAAGTCTCTCCTAACTTCTCAATCTCTTTTCTCCTTTCGACAGTCCCCAAAGCCCAGGGGGAGCATGATGTCCAATGGCAGCTCCCTCAATGAGTTCCTCCTCCTGCCATTTGCAGACACACGGGAGCTGCAGCTCTTGCACTTTGCGCTCTTTCTGGGCATCTACCTGGCTGCCCTCCTGGGCAACGGCCTCATCATCACAGCCGTAGCCTGCGACCACCGCCTCCACACCCCCATGTACTTCTTCCTCCTCAACCTCTTCCTCCTCGACCTTGGCACCATCTCTACCACGGTCCCCAAATCCATGGCCAATTCCCTGTGGGACACCAGGGCCATTTCCTATTCAGGATGTGCTACCCAGGTCTTCCTGGCTTTCTTCTTCTTTGGAGGAGAGTATTCTCTTCTCACTGTCATGGCCTACGACCGCTATGTTGCCATCTGCAAACCCCTGCACTATGAGACCATCATGGACAGTAGAGCTTGTGTCAGAATGGCAGCAGCTGCCTGGGCCAGTGGTTTTGTCAGTGCTATGCTGAACACTGCTAACACATTTTCAATACCACTCTGCCAAGGCAATGTGGTGGACCAGTTCTTCTGTGAAGTTCCCAAGATCCTCAAGCTCTCCTGCTCTGACTCCTACCTCAGGGAAGTTGGGCTTATTGCAGTTATTGCCTGTTTATTCTTTGGGTGTTTCGTTTTCATTGTGCTGTCCTATGTGCAGATCTTCAGTGCTGTGCTGAGGATCCCCTCTGAGCAGGGACGACACAAAGCCTTTTCCATGTGCCTGCCTCACCTGGCCGTGGTCTCCCTGTTTATCAGCACTGGCCTGTTTGCCTACCTGAAGCCCCCCTCCCTCTCCATCCCATCTCTGGATCTGGTGGTGACTGTTCTGTACGCGGTGGTGCCTCCAACAGTGAACCCCCTCATCTACAGCATGAGGAACAAGGAGCTCAAAGATGCCCTGAGGAAAGTGATTTCATGGACATTTTTCAGCAGTGGTAACATTGCCATTTCTCTCCACAAGTGATTCCCCTTGTGTCCCATACCAGGACTGAGCTTTCTTTGTTCACTTTATTTTTATTATTACTATTATTTGTAGTATTTGTTATCATGTTGCTATGCAAATGCTTGGATTCATTCCACTTTTCCTGATCCTGCTCTGTCTCACCTGGTACCCAAAGAAAATTGTGTCTAATGCTGCATCAGAGCTGACTCCCTCTCAGTATCTCTGTAATAAAGTAAGTTCTACCCAGTGCAGTGCCTGAAGGCTGGGCTTTTCTTCCCAAGTGGGTGTCAAGAATAGGCCTAAGGAATTGCATGTCAAAAGGGCCTGCTGGGCAGAGTTGTCCATGGGTTTAGAAGCAAAAAGCTCAGAATCATGTAATGATCTTAGAGACCAAGGGCTATATTTAGGACTTGCCCATCGCTGTCCAGTAGCGGTGGAGATGACGAATTGTCAATGATGATGTACACACCCAGGGCCATTCCACATGTTAAAGCACAGTGTCAGATGCCTGTCCTTCTGGAGGGGAAGCCGGAGGTGCCAGGAGAGCTCCAGGAATCTCCTGGGACAGTGTGTGCCTGGGGTGGGCAATGAGTGGAGCCTCACAAAGGGAGAGGTCCTCCAAGGTGGAGTCACCTAAAGGTAAAGTGCTAAACCCAGGTATCCATGGGCAAAGCAGGACTCTGCCATCCCAGCAGAGGCAGCAGGGACCCATCTGTCATGGGGAAGGGAGACTGGAGAGCGATTTATGTCACCCTCTGTGAAATACCAGGGTCAGGATCTAGATGCACACCTGGTCACAACAAGTACCCTTGGAAATGCTCCATGGTCCCTCCAAGCACTTGCCACATCTGCAGACCCCTGGAGGGATTAGAGGCCCTGATTCCCATTTTGTTGGGTCTGCTTCTTACTAGCACCAGCATGGCCAGTGCAGAGACACCGGTGGCCCTGCGGCCTCACAGCCCACTCACTCTGCAGAGCAGCCACATCAGCTTGGGGCCCTGTGGCAGAACAGGGGAGGGGGTGTGGGAATGGTCAATGAGATCAGAGGAGGGATTGGGAGAGATGAGAAGGAAGTGGAACTGGGCTTGAAATTGCTGACGTTTAATGCAAGGCAATGTTCCGAGTGTGGGCACACTGAAGTGAGCTCCCAGTACAGAGCCAGAAGTCCTTGCTCTGCTGGCCCTTCACATGGCCTGGGAAGTGCCTGAAGAAGGATTAATGCTCCTCACCCTCCCAGCTCCTTGTGCCATCATCCCTCCTGACGGGTGGCACCAAAAAGAAGGCTGGGAGCCCTTGTGGGAGCTTGTGTTGAAGGAAGCAGCACCCAGGAGCCATATGAGTTTGCTGCTGTCCCTCAGGTCCTGTCCCCAGCACTTCTCCTTCAGACAATGTGTGTCTTCAGACACCCTGTGTGCTGGTCCATACCCCAGAAGTCACCCCCAGACAAGGCTCCAGGCCCAGCTGGAGGACTGGGCATCCAGCTGTTAGCCCTGGCAGGACAAGCCCTCTCCTGGGTCCTGTGCAGGGCAGGCAGGGAGCATGCAGAGGAGGTCCTGGGGCTGTCTACTGGGCCTGTGGACCATCCTCTTCCCATGGGGGACCTCAAACATGGTCTGTCAGAACAAAGATCCAGCCCAGCTTGTTGCATGAACAGAGAGGAGAAACTGCCCCAGGAAACTCCTCCCAGACACAGCCCCTCGTACCAGCCATTTCCAGCACTGGCCATTCCCCATGGTGCTGGTGAGGGGTGATCTTGGAATGTGACCAGCTCCATCTGCCTGCTGGGCTCAGCACCTGTATGGGAGGATGGCCATCTGGCCTGGCCTCTCTCCTGGGGCCCAGGCACCAGCAGACCCCAGAGCATGGCCTTCTGCTAACCTCAGGGGGACAGGACCAGGGCTGGGCAGGGGCTGGGGACTGGTGGTAGGCTGCTGGGCGGGAGGGCCTTGCAGGACAAGGCACTGAGGTCTGTCATGGGGACCATGCTGGGGAAAGGTTTCCCCACCGCAGAACAAACCCTGTCCTGTGCAGTGTCTGTACAGTGGGGCAGTGGGGCCGTGGGGCCACGTGCAGGGCAGCAGGGCTTGGCCAGTGCAGAGATGGGGCACAGATGGGAGTCATGACAGTCCAGGAAGCTCTCGACGGTCATGGAGGGGCCTCACTGTTCCTAGCAGGGTCGGGGGTCTCTCAGGGGCTGCAGCCATTGGCACTGCTTGCCAGAACTGCACACCCAGGACAGTCGGTTGGTGCCCAGCATTACAGTTCGTGGTGCCACCTCTCCTGTGTTACCATCATCTCTCAGGAGCACTGCTGGGTGCGTCACTCCCTGCCTGGGTGTGGAAAGGAGCTGCTGGAGCTTCTCTTCTCAGCCCTGCTGACTCCAGCTCTGCCTTGGTGTCAGCCCACAGGCTCTGCCATGGGTCATGCTATGTCTCCATACGCTCTCCTCTGAGACCATGTAGGGACCTCTAGCGTGTATGTCTGCTTAGAGCTGGCCACCACGGCCCACCTGCATGGTCCCAGGAGATCGCAGCAAGGCTGTGCTTGGAGGTGAGGCTGTGATTGTCCTCGGTCAACATAGATGGGATGGTGTGGGTGGGGGCCAAGGGGAGGAAAGCACAAGAGACAACAAGAAGAAGATGCAGTAAGGGAAATTTCAAATGAGTTTAAGAAAAAAAAAATAGTAATCATGATAGCTGAGCAGCACTGGGGCAGGGGCCAGGAGATTTTAAAAACTTTCCTGGAGAAAGCACTTACCAACCTGATCTAACTGTAGAGTTAGCCCTTCTCAGAGCAGATCGTGGTCCTGGAGACCTCTGGTAGTCCCTCCCAACACAAATCCTCTAGGAGGAAGGGGCTGGAAAGTGGAGTCCTGGGCAGGGGACACTGTTGTGGGGTTGAGGCCTTGCTGGCATTTGTACTGCCTGGTCAAACCTGTCAATCCTGTCCTCCAGAGTTACACAGTGAGTGAGTTCATCCTCCAAAGGAATCTCTGCTCCATGGGCAACAGGAGTCAAAGCAGTGCAGGGAGACTGCAGAAAAGTTCTCAGGAACACACCAGGCATTCAGCCCCTTCGACTGCTGAGGTGTCCCCCGACTGGTGCTTTGCATCCTGGGTCTTAAGGACTGAGAAATCTTTGGAGCCAGAGCAGACTGGAGTCCCATCTCCTGGGTTCATGGGGCACAGGGCACCAGCAGGGCTGTAGCGGCTGCAGGGAGGGAATCAGTGCCCAGGGCATGAGCAGATCCCCCTCTGCCCTCCCCTCTCTCTTCACACCCCAGAACAGAGATCCTGTTTCCCATGTTGGCCCTCCCTGCCGTGCTGTATTCCCAGCCAGAGGAGATGCAGGCTTCCCACTGGGGAAATGCAGGAGAGCCCAGTCTCATCTAGAGGAGCAGGGTCCCACCACACCTGCTGGGTGGCCAGGCCTGCAGGCTGCAGACCCTGCTCTGTTCCCTGCACACCTCCTGCATGGGGCTGGAGGGTGCCCAACAAGGCAGGCATGCTTGGGGGGGTCTGGTGCCATTGGGGTGGTGGCCTTTGGACCAGCCTCTGTCTGTAAGGGACTCAGGAGCTTCTCCGCCTCCATGTTAGTGGCAAAGTTAGTGTCCTAGCTTGTTCCCTCTGGAGAGCCGAGGCTTTAATTCTCTGGAGATGGGGAAAAGGAAAGCCTTTTGTCCATGGGACTTATACTACATTGTCAACCTGATGCTACCTTCTCCTGCTCTATCATCCTAGAAGTCCTTTGGCAGGGGCATTATTTGTTTTCTGACCCTATATATGACCCTGCTTTGGGCAGCAGGTTGCACTACAGGCCTCCTGTGGTCCCTTCATCCTGAATTCTCCTAAAAGTCCATAACCTCAGGCCCCATTTCAAGCACAAAGCAAATGTTTCTGGGACAGGAGCAATTTGTGCTTCATGTGACCATCTAAAAGAAGGCAGATGAACACCTCCCCCACCTTCCTTGTTGACTGTAAGGCAGCCTGGGAGGCACTGCCTCAGGCATAGCTACATTACCCCTGAAGTTCTTTGCATCCACCTTTAACCACAGAGAAGTCCATTGCCTGGATCCCCTCAGTGGAGAGGGGAGAAATGCAGGCTTTTCTGCAGGGTGAGTTCTCTACCTCTGTAGTTGCACCTCTAGGTAGATGGTGCCATGCTGCCCTTTCTTTCCTGCCTGAAGCTCAGGCTGGATGGGGATGTGAATGTGGAGGTTGGCTGTCACTGCAGTGACCGTGAGATGGTGGAGAGGTAGGAGGAATAACAGAATCAACACCCTGGACTGCAGCAGAGAGGATTTCATCTTGTTCAGGATCTGCTTGTCAGGATCCCACAGGTGACTGCCCTGGAGGGCAGAGGAGCCATGGAATGCTCTTGGATTGTCAGGGACAAAGTCCTCAAAGCACAGGAACACGCTAGTATGCAGGAAAGTACATCAAGGCCTGGCCTGGGGCTGACACGGATGAGCAGGGACTTTGTGATTTAGAACTTGAAAAGGCAGAAGGAAGTGCACAGAGGGTTTGAAGGGCAATGGGCCATGCAGGAAGAAGACACAGCCATTGCCTGTGGTGGAAGGGATGGAGTTAGGCAAGCCAAAGCTCAGCTGGAGCTGGAGCTGGAGCTAGAGTTAGGAAGGGATGGGGAGGGCAACCAGAAGGGCTTCTGTAAGTACATGGGCAGCACAAGGCAGGCAGCCAAGGAAAGCGTAGTCTCCCTGCACGGTGGGGCAGCGGACGTAGTGACAAAGACAGGGGAAAGGCTGAGGAGCTCATTGCCTCTTTTACCTTGTCTTTTACTAGTAGTGTCTACTGCCAGGCCTCCCTGGCCCACAAGACCTTTGGCAGCTTCTGTGTTAGCAAAGCCTCACCCATGGCAGAGGAAGATGCAGCCGGGGAGGACTTTTGCCCAGTGGGCATACACAAGTCCATGGGACCAGTTGGGAAGCACCCCAGGGTGCAGGGAGAGGTGGCCAGAGTCATTGCAGCGCTGCGGTTGATCGTCTTTTAAAGGTCAGGGTAATCAGGGAGGTTCCTGATGACTGGGAAAAGGCAGACATTGCACCCATTTTCCAGAAGGGCAAGAGGGAGGATCTTTGTGTGAAAAGGAAAGAGATTTTCAGAACTGCGGTGGGATGAAGTCACAGGGTCGTGGACGGCTGGTGCCATTGCAGGTGCTGTGGTCCCCTCTGCCCAGCCTCCCTTTGCAGCTCTGAGGGGCTCTGGTCTCCCGCAGGTCCCCTGTGAGAGCTGCCAGGCCCAGGCAGGTGCCTCAGAGGCACCAGGACCTCTCCAAGTGCCTCTGGGTGCTTGTGGTTGGACACCTGAGCTCTGCCTGGAAAGGTGAAGAACTGTTTTCCACATTTCAAAAATATGAGCACACTTTCATCAGCTCCAATGACTGCATAATTTTTATGTCAATGTTTTGCTGTGATGAAAGAGTGGACACCTTCAGGAAGGGTATTAATCTCAGGAGAAGAAATATCGATCTGCCCTTGACCTTGTGTTTCCACTGCTCTGTCTATTAGGCTGTGGATGCAATCTCAGTAACCTTTCAAGCATTTCCACATGTCCTGATTAAATTAATCATTTCTAAAGTCATCTTTGCATCAGACTCTATGGGCCTTTGCTCTTTCCATAGCTTCCCAGTTTTCCTCCTCCCCTTACTCTTTATCATTCAGGTACATCTCAGCTCTCCAGCTGCTGCTCTGAGCTGCTGGCAGTCTGAAGCTTGCCTCGTCTTCCAGCAGTCTCCTTGTCTCTTTAGCCAGCTCCTTTGTTCTGTTTCTTGTCTATCCTTTCCTATCTATCTGTGAAAACATTTCAAGGAAGGTTATGTCTTGTGGGCAGTGGACCTCACTGGAGGCACCTGGGACTTGACATACAGTTGAGGAGTGTCTTGTATCTTTTATTCAGCTGTTCCAAATTTTATTGTTGATTGTTTGCAATTAAGACAAGATCTTCTGTGCCTTTTTGCAGGTAGTTCTCAGAAGAAAGCAGGTGGGAATTGGTGCACATGAGCTGCAACATTCAGCTGCAGCCTTGAGTGGAAAAAGGTTTGATTTGAACAAGAGTGATCGAAGTCCCCAGTGGCTGATGAGGGAACTGTCAGGGCTGTGGAGGTGGGGAGGAAGGTTCTCCATACATGTCTCCTATCAAAAATACTGCTTTTCCGACATGTCCAGACTTCATTAGGAGACACTGTGGGTCAGTATGAATTGGAGAAAGTGGGTATCACTTATTCTGAAAACTGAAGAATCAAGAAAGCTTAAGAAGCAGACATCTTTCTTTTCAGGTGTTCATTGAAATCTGCCTAATGTCAATACTCTCCTGCAAACTTTGCAATTAGCCATACAAGAATTGACAAACTGAAGAAAATTATAGGAAGAGGCATGACTCCTTAGGGGCTTTTGCATCTTAATGACCCCTTGGGTGTCTTTGCTGCTGACCCATGAACCTCAGATGCTGAGAAGGAACTGAACAAACCTCTCAATAAGTTAAAGTTAGAAGAAAATCCCAAGGTTCCTGGAGAGTTAACAGGTCCCACTGAGGACCATTATCAACAAAGGCTCCCTGGTGGCTGATTAGAGCAGAAAGTTGGAGGCCCTGATTGCAGGTAGGCAAAGGCAATGTGCAGGTGGCTGTGATGCCAAGTCAACCTTGATGTGTGCTATCAAGCAGAGTGACCAGGCACTGACAGCCAGCTCCTGGGAAGGGTGATCCTTTCCCTCACATGTTGCTCAGGGCTCTTCCTGCGGGCAGTGTGTGGGTGGGGGTGCACAATGCCGAGTGGAGGACCATTATATGGCACCTCTTGGGCTCCCAAGGGACAAGGAGGTAGCAAGGCCACAGTGCTTTATGGACACAACGTCTTCTCATAGGCCTTGGTGGCAGAGGCACCAGTCATAGCCAAAAAGACAAAGACCTAGCTGTGTTGGGAGCTTTCAGCCTTGGCAGCACCCTCGGCATCTCCACCACAGGTGTTCTGTCCTTTCCCACGCCTGTGCCTGTTTCCCTGCAGACTGTACACACCCAAGCTGCTTCCCCACCTTGCTCTCACCCCACGATCTCCCCACCTCTCCTGATATCTTCCTGTCCTCACTTGCTTCTCCTTGAAACACCAAGCCGGGGCTGATCACAGACTCCCTCTGGGTGACCTCTAGCACCACAGCACTACCCTTCGAGTGACGTTTGCTTTTCCTAATGTCACAGCTAAACCCCACAAGCTGCTCTTGGTGGCTTTTTCTCCTTCTCATGTTTTTTCCCACTACCAAGAGAAGCTCCATCATCTCTGAAACCCCCCTTCAAGCAGTCACAGGCTCCTACTTTACTGTCCTTCACCTCCACTTCAGCAGGAAAAAGAAGCCCATGTCCCTGAACCTCTCCTCGTGGATGGGGTTATTCCCACCTAGGCACAGGACTTGACACTTCTCTTCATAGGCATCTGTTGTGTGAATCACCTGAGTTTCTCAAGATCCTTCGGGACCAAAGCTCCTCTGTGTCAAAACAAAACAAAAAGAAAAGAAAAGAAAAATGGCACCAATGGGTTAAGGGTAAGCAGGTGTGGGCTGATGGTATTGGAAGGGATCAGAATGTTAAAAGAGACAGACTTAAAAGGGGGGAAGGCAAAGAAAAAAAAAGGGGGGGGATTAGAAGTGAAGGAAAGGATTGATCAGGGCTGTTTTGGGGTTTCCTGCCAAGAAGCCCTGCATGTGAATAATTCTGGCTGGAGGAGGACAAGAAAGCTGGCCTGCTTTCACTGTCACAGGACACCTGCCTGCTTTCCCTGACATCAACAAGAGAAGATTGAGAGTGGGAAGAATCACGGACTCCTTCAGGGTGGAAGGGACCTCAGGAGGTCTCTAGGCCAATCTGCTTGCTCCCAGCAGGGTCAGCTCTGGGGTCAGAGCAGGTTGCTCTGAGCTTCATCCAATCTGTTCTTGGAATCCTTCAAGGGAGGACACTGCACAGCCTCTCTGGGCAACAAATTCCAATGCTTCTTCACAGAGCAAGTGCTCCAGGTCCCCAACTATTGTAAGGCCCTTGTCCAAATTTGCTCCCAGTTATCAACCTCTTTCTTGTTCTGGGAACCCAAACCTGCATGCAGTGTTCTAGGTGTGGTCTAATGAATACTGACTAGAAGGCGATGGGCATTTCCCTTGACCTCCTGCCTGTACTCCTGGCCATACAGCCCATGATGCTTCTGGCCTTCTTTGCTGCCAGGGAATGCTGCTGGCTCATATTTTGCCTCCTGTCCTCCAGGACCCTCACGTCATTTTCCACAGAGCCGCTGCCCAGGCACTCAGGCCCCAGCCTGTAACACAGTGGGGTGCTGGTTTATCGCAAGTGCAAGCCCTGGCATTTGTCCTTGTTGAATTTCATGCGTTTCCTGACAGCCCTTTCCTCCTGCCTGTCTAGGTCCCTCTCAATGGCAGCCCTCAAGGATAGGACTGGGCCATCTCGCCTCCAGTCTGGAGTCATCTACAAGCATCATGAGTGTTGCCTCCTCTGTGTCACTAATACACATGATAAAGAGGACAGGTTCCTGGAGAGACCTTCTGATACTCCACTTCTCCCTGGCCTCCAGGAAGAGTACTACCCATGCACCACTGCCCTCTGAGCATGATCATCCAAGCAGCTTTTTATCCATCCGGTGGTCTGCTCTTCTAGACTATAATGTCGTAACGTGCATGCAAGAATATTGTGGGAGACAGTGTCAAACACCTTGCTAAAATCTAGGTAAAGGACAGTTACTCTTCTCCATCCACAAATACAGTTATTTATTCATAGAAGTCAATCTGGTTGGTGAGGCACAATTTACCTGGGTAAATCCATGCTAACTGTTCCCAGGCACCTTCTTCTCCTTCATGTGCCCAGAAATGTGATCTGAGAGGATTTGTTGCAAGACTCACTCCTCACCAAAGGGAGACTGAACTGCCTGCCCAGGTTGTCCTGTTGCCCTTTTTTGAAGGTGGATGCAACAATTGCCCTTCTGCAGTCACTGGGACTTCGCCCCATCTGCACAACCTTTCAAAGATGATAGCAAGTGGCTTTGCAGGGACAGCAGTCAGCTCTCACAGCATCCTCGTATGCAGCTCCTCCAACCTCATTGACTTGTATAGTTTGAGTTCTCACAAGTAATCCCTCACTAACTCATCCACTGCTGGCTGTTTTTCTCCTCTGCAGTCCTGACTCAAGGCACAACAGCCCGGGAGACCTTGCCTGTGGAAACAGAAGCTAACAAGGGGTTGAGTTCTTCAGACCTACTTGCATCTGCTGCTACAAGATTCCCTGTCCCATTTAGCAGTGAGGCCACATTTTCCTGTCTATTCTTTGATTCTTACAGAAGCAGTAGCAGCTCATCTTCATGCCCTTGACGTCCCCTGCAAGTGTCAATCCTCAGGGAGCTTTTTCTTCCCTAACACCATTCCTGTGACCCTGGACAATAGTTCGAAATTCCTCCTTTGCCTCTTCCTTCTTCCCCCTTCTGTATGCTGCCCTTTTACCCTGGAGCTAAGGTGCGAGGTCCCTCTTTAGCCAAGTTGGTCCCCTGAGGTGTCTGCTAGTTTTACTGAGCATCGGGATGGCCCATCCTTGTGCTTGGCAGATGCTGTCCTTAATGACCTTCTGGCTTTCCTGAGCTCCTGGGCCCCTGAAAGCAGCATCCCATGGGTTCCGCCACCAGTCCCCTCAACGGGCCAAAGTCTGTTCCTCTGAAGTCCAGGGTCTGTGCTCTGCTACTGTCCTTCCTCACTCCGCTCAGGACTAGAGCAGAGACCTTGGTGTGATGTGCCTCCCATTTATGCAGCATGCTTGAATGCAGATGGAATGGACTTCCCCTAAAGGCAGTGGTGGGATTCAGTTGTCTGGACACAGGTAGGAAAACCTGAGATAACCTGTTATGCCCAGCAACCACTCCAAAAGGGCATGGTTTTCTGATAAGTCCCATGCGGTTGTGCTAGCAAGCCCATGCATGTGACATGGCCCTGCCAGACTATTTTTATGTCACTACATGTAGTGTCTGCACTGGATTACATTAGGATTTTGCACTGTAGGGATCTGCTTGTGTCACAGCTTCATGGTAAGTGGTGTTCTAACAGTAGTGGGCATCTAGTGTCATTTCAGATGGGCAAGGAAGTTCCCCACCTGCTCCCCACCTAATCCTCTAGAAGGATGTGGGTCTCACGCTTGCTGCATCAGAGCAAGCAGACACTGGCACATGCCTGGGACCACCTCTGTCTCTTCAACTGTCCCCAGGTGTCACCAGGTAACTGACTCCCACCCTCCATCTCCAGTGATTATAACGGGAGCTTAGACAAGGAGTTCACATGTAGACATCTGTGTTGTGCTCACTTCAGCTTGGGCAAGGGGAATCCCACCTGCTGTGTGTTGGTGGAGTTTATGGGAGGGATCTGAATCCCACTGCATTCCAGGGGCTTCTAAACTGGCATAAGATGCCCAAATTGACTCATCTGAATCAACACCTGAACCATGGGTAAATGAACTCCCTTCCCCACCGCTTCCAGAGTGGGACATCTCCACCTCTTGCAGATAACCATTCTCTGATGAGACAAATTGTAATGCCGGAATCAGTCTTCCTTGAATGCTTACAGAGGGACCAAGGGTGATTATTTTAGTCTGCTTCAGGGAACATTTCCCAGGAGGATGGAGCACAAGAGACAGAGAAAGTCAGGACTTCAGCTGAGAGGGGCCAGGCTCCTGGGATGGAGGGAGCGCCTGGCAACCTGGCAGCACTGCCGAAGACAGCTGTGTGCAGGAGCAGCTCCTCTGCAAAGAACAGCAGGGCTCCAGGCACTGCCTGCTGCTGCTGCCGTGAGATGAGAGAAGGCAGAGAGAAGTGAAAGGCAGTGTGGAGTGGGACAGAGGAGAGCTCCTTGTGGGAGAAATCTTCACAGCCTTTTGCATGGTATGTCTCTGGTTGCAGGGCAATGCTACTGAGGTTCCTGCAGGGGTCTTCTAAACCCATCTCATCCCATAACTGATAGGCTTTTTAAGGATTGCTCTCCTAGCTCCTCCAACGCATAGGCAGTGGAGGAGATGCTTCAGAGTAGGGATTCCCTGCTCCACGGTCAGAAGGACAGGGCATGCTGCTCCATTCTCGCAGGGATGGCTGCAGGGGTGTGAAGTCAGGGAGTGCACCCAGGGCTGTAATTCAGAGCAGCGTCTAGGCAGTGACTCTGCCGCCTGCAAGGGTCAGCACTCAGCCTGCCCAGAGAGCTCCCCATGACACTGTGGGGAGAAGCTCAGGGTGAGAGGAGAAACCCCCATCAGGGCAGGTACATTCTCCTGCTGAGAGGGTGCTGCATGGGTCAGGGCTGCTCACAGCTCTAGCTCATGCACATGCCATGTCTGAGGGGTCTTTTCAAGAGGAAGATCAAGAGAAGGGCTACTTGCAAGAGAAGGAGCTTTCCTTCGGGTGTCTGCACTTTCAGTTTCCTATTTTTGGCAGGGAGAATGAAGGAACAAGTTTTCTGTTTGTCAAGGAACTGGGACTCTGAAACCTTCACTCTGAGAGATTAATAGATCTGTGAGAAACCTCAGCAAGCTGCTTCATCCCCACCTTAGACTACAGACAGCATGAACATCACTTTTGTGACCTCATAGGAGTTTATGTGACCTGCTCCTTAGGACGTGCATGCACAGAGATGCCCCTGGACAGTGCCCTGATCTGGGAGGTTTCTGAGGGCAGAACTGAGCACACGGAGGGTGGGATGGGGTCTGTGAGCACTGACAGGGGAGAGATGTTGGGACAGAGTAAGAACTCCAGGCAGCAGGGACGGCTCCAGGCAGCAGAGATGGGCAGGAAAAGAGAGAGAACTGCTAACAGAATCATCATGGGAGGATGGATTTGGGCAAGTCATGGTCAGTCCCTGCAATGCTGACACCTTCCTCTGAGCAAGCCCACTGTGTCTCCCCTCCCATTCAGCAGAGCCTCTGCCCTGACAGTCATGGAGTGCAGGTCATGAGCTGCCTCCTCTGCAGCCAGACCTCCAGCAGAGGAGAGGGGCCTCTCTCCTGCCATGGGCCCGTTTACTGCTTCCCAGCAAAGTTGCTGACAGTGACTGCCCTGCAATGTCACTGTCTGCGAGGTGGCATGCCCATGTGGGTAAGGTGAGGGCTTTCCTGAGTGCCCATCTGCCCCTCTCTCCTTGCCTCCCTTGGCAGCAGGATCATGGTGTTGCTCCTTGTTCCCCTCCTCTCCATGCTGCTCCTGTTCTTCTCTCGGGCTCCCTGGGGTTCAGGGTTTTCAGCTGCAGTTCAGACACCTGCCCTGCGAGTTGTGCAAGAGAGGGGTCTGCTTGGGAGTGAGGTGTCCGCAGCCCCCTTCTAGCACATGTGGTTCCAGGAAATGGAGTCTGTGGGGTTGGGAAATGAGCTGACTCTCACTTAAGGAGAGCCCATCTTCAGTCCTTAATGTCCTTTGACCATTTCCCTGCCATGTCTTGCCAGACAGCGAGCTGCCCTCCAGAAGGGCACCGCTGCCTCATAGCATCTCTCTGATGTCCAAGAGACCCGTGAGGAAGGTGCAGAGATGCTGAGAGTATGGAAATGGTGTTGGGGAACTGTATATGGGCATCTGAAAAGAGCCCTGTGTGTCCTTGCCTAGAAGGGGAGTGTGGAGACCTCCCTCTGGTGCCCTGAGAAAGGGAGAGATGGTTGGAGATCTGTGGTTTTGAAACTGGACTCGTCTGCTCTCAGCAGTGGCTGGTTTCTTTTTAGGGCAACATATGGGAGTGATCATCCCCCAGCTCCAAGAGGTGCGAGCAAGGGACAGCTGGGAGCAAGGCTAATAGACAGACAAACTGTCCTCACTCTGCACCAAGCGACAGGGAATCCATTGTTCTCAGGATTCAGAGGAGAAATGCTGAGAATTTCTGCCTTTGAGGGTCACTCCCCAGGGGTGACAGGGGCATCTCAAAGAAAATAAACACTGCTAAAAAATCCCCCAAACTCTGTTCCTCAACCCTCATTCTTTAGAAGTGGTGGTGCAGATGCTGAAAAGCCCTTCCACATGCCCAGTGGATTTCACCTGAGAGGAACTGTGACTGTCAGAGCTAGTCACCCCCATTCCCATGTATCCCACCACTATACAGCTGGACTGACTCCTCTGGAGCTCATGGGCAGAAGTCCCTGCTCCTCAGAACAGACTCCGCCAGTGCAAAGTGCAGCTCAAGCAAGGAAGCTGCGCACATCCTCTCAGTAAAGAGAGAGGCAAACTGGGGGGTTGCATGAGAACTGGAATATTTGGGGGATTTTTTACTTGAAAAGTCTCTCCTAACTTCTCAATGTCTTTTCTTCCTTGGACAGTCCTCTATGACCAGAGACAGCAATATGTCCAACAGCAGCTCCCTCAACGAGTTCCTCCTCCTCGCATTTGCGGACACGCGGGAGCTGCAGCTCTTGCACTTCTCACTCTTCCTGGGCATCTACCTGGCTGCCCTCCTGGGCAACGGCCTCATCATCACAGCTGTAGCCTGCGACCACCACCTCCACACCCCCATGTACTTCTTCCTCCTCAACCTCTTCCTCCTCGACCTTGGCACCATCTCCACCACTGTCCCCAAATGCATGGCCAATTCTCTCTGGCACACCAGGGCTATTTCCTACTTGGGATGTACTGTGCAGGTCTTCCTGGTTTTCTTCTTGTTTGGAGGAGAGTATTGTCTTCTCACAGTCATGGCCTATGACCGCTATGTTGCCATCTGCAAACCCCTGCACTATGGGACCATCATGGGCAGCAGAGCTTGTGTCAAAATGGCAGCAGCTGCCTGGGGCAGTGGTTTTCTCAATGCTTTGCTGCACACAGCTAACACATTTTCAATGCCACTCTGCCAAGGCAATGTTGTGGACCAGTTCTTCTGTGAGATTCCCCAGATCCTCAAGCTCTCCTGCTCTGACTCCTACCTCAGGGAAGTTGGGCTTATTGTGGTTAGTCTCTGTTTATTCTTTGCGTGTTTCATTTTCATTGTGCTGTCCTACGTGCAGATCTTCACTGCTGTGCTGAGGATCCCCTCTGAGCAGGGACGACACAAAGCCTTTTCCACGTGCCTGCCTCACCTGGCCGTGGTCTCCCTGTTTGTCAGCATGGGCATGTTTGCCTACCTGAAACCCCCCTGCATCTCCTCCCCAGCTCTGGATCTGGTGGTGGCTGTTCTGTACTCGGTGGTGCCTCCAACAGTGAACCCCCTCATCTACAGCATGAGGAACAAGGAGCTCAAAGATGCCCTGAGGAAAGTGATTTCATGGACAGTTTTCAGCAGTGGTAACATTGCCTTTGCTCTCCACAAATGACTCCCCCTGTGTCCTGTACCAGGACTGAACTTTGTTTGTTCACTTTATTTTTATTATTACTATTATTGCTGTTGTCATTATTATGTGTTATCATCTTACTAAACAAATGCTTGGATTCATTCCACTTTTACTGGTGCTGCTCTGTCTCACCTGGTACCCATATAAAATTGTGTCCAACATTGGGTCAGAGCTGACTCCATCACAGTATATCTGTAATAACGCAGGTTCTTCCTGGTGCAGTGCCTGAAGGCTGGGCTCTTTCTCCAAAGCTGCTGTCCCTCACACCCTGTCCCCAGCACATGTCCTTGAGAGACAATCTCCCCAACCTCAAATGCTGGTCCTTACCCCAAATGTCACCCCCAGACAAGGCTCCATGCCCAGCTGGAGGACTGGGCGTCCAGCTGTGAGCCATGGAGGATGAGCCCTCTCCTGGGTCCTCTGCAGGGCTGGCAGGGAGCATGCAGAGGAGGCCCTGAGGCTGTCTACTGGGCCTGTAGACCATTCTCCTCCCATGGCGGGCCTCAAACATGGTCTGTCAGAACAAAGATTCAGCCCAGCTTGTTGTTGCATGAGCAGAGAAGAGAAACTGCTCCAGGAAACTCCTCCCAGACACAACCCCTCATACCAGCCATTTCCAGCACTGGCCATTCCCCATGGTGTTGGTGAGGGGTGATCTTTGATTGTGACCAGCTCCACCTGCCTGCTGGGCTCAGCACCTGTATGGGGGGAATGGACATCCTGCTTGGCCCCTTTCCCTAGGCCCAGGCACCAGCAGACCCCAGAGCGTGGCCTTCTGCTAACCCCAGGGGGACAGGATCAGGGCAGGGCAGGTGCTGGGGACTGGTGGGAAGATGCAGAACAGGAGGGCTTGGGGGAACAGGGCACCGAGGACCCTGCCGGGGGAGGTGTTTCCCCACCCTAGAACACACCCTGTCCTGTGCGATGCCTGCACAGTGGGGCCATGGGGCAACACAGAGGCAGCAGGGCTGGGCCAGTGCAGGGATGAGGTGCAGATGGGAGCCATGACACTCCAGAAGCTCCCCACAGTCGTGGAGGGGACTCACTACTGCTACCAGGGTCAGAGGTCTATCAGGCACTGGCACCACCTGCCAGTACTTGCAGACCCAGGACAGATGGTCAGTGCCCATCACCGCAGCTCACAGTGCCCCCCGGCCTGTTTCACCGTCCTCTCTCAGGAGCACTGCCGGGTGCGTCACTCCCTGCCAGGGTGTGGAGAGGAGCTGCTGGAGGTCTTCTCCTCTCACCCCTGCTGATCTCAGCTCTGCCCTGGTGTCAGCCCACAGGCTCTGCCCTTTGCCATGTTATGTCTCCATACGCTCTCCTCTGAGACCATGTAGGGACCTGCAGCACATAGCTCTGCTTGGAGCTGGCCACCACAGCTTGCCTGAGTGGTCCCAGGAGATCCCAGGAAGGCTGTGCTTGGAGGTGAGGCTGTGATTGTCCTCAGTCACAGCCTGGTGGGATGGTCTGGCTGGGGGCCAAGGGGAGGAAAGCACAAGAGACAGCAAGAAGAAGATGCAGCAAAGCAAATTTCAGATGAGTTTAAGGAAAAAATAAAGAAATAACCATGATAGTTGAGCAGCACTGGGACGGGGCCAGAAGGTCTATAAAAACACTCCTGGAGAAAGCACTTACCAACCTGATCTAACTGTAAAGTTAGCCCAGCTCAGAGCTGATCGTGGTCCTGGAGATCTCCAGCAGTCCCTCCCAACCCAAATCCTCCAGGAAGAAGGGGCTGGAAGGCAGAGTCCTGGGCAGGGGACACTGTTGTGTGGTTGAGGCCTTGCTGACATTTGTACTGCCTGGTCAAACCTGTCCTCAGAGTTACACAGTGAGTTCATCCTCCAAAGGAATCTCTGCTGCACGGGCAACAGGAGTCAAACCAGTGCAGGGAGGTCGCAGAAAAGTTCTCAGGAACATGCCAGGCATTCAGCCCCTTCGACTGCTGAGGTGTCCCCAGACCGGTGCTTTGCATCCTGGGTCTGAAGGGCTGAGAAATCTTTGGAGCCAGAGCAGATTGGAGTCCCACCTCCTGGGCCCCTGGGTTACAGGGCATCAGCAGGGCTGTACTGGCTGCAGGGAGGGAATCACTGACTGGGGCATGATCAGATCCCCCTCTGCCCTCCCCTCTCTCTTCACACCCCAAAAGAGAGATCGTGTTTCCCATGTTGGCCCTCCCTTCCGGGCTGCATTCCCAGCCAGAGGAGATGCAGGCTTCCCACTGGGGAAATGCAGGAGAGCCCAGTCTCATCTAGAGGAGCAGGGTCCCACCACAGCTGCTGGGTGGCCAGGGCTGCAGGCTGCAGAGCCCGCTCTGTTCCCTGCACACATCCTGTCTGGGGCTGGGGGGTGCCCAACAAGGCAGGCACGCCTGGGGGTCTGGTGCCATTGGGGTGGTGGACTTTGGACCAGCCTCTGTCTGTAAGGGACTCAGGAGCTTCTCCACCTCCATGTTAGTGGCAAACAGAGTGTCCCAGCTTCTTCCCTCTGGAGAGCTGATCCTTTAATTCTCTGGAGAAGGGGAAAAAGGAAACCGCTTCGTCCATGGGACTTCTACCACCCCGTTAACCCTCTACTGCCTTATCCTGCTGTATCATCCCAGAAGTCTTTTACCAGGGGAATTTTGGGGTTCCTGACCCTATATCTGACCCTGCTTTGAACAGCAGTTTGGGCTACAGGCCTCCTGTTGTTCCGTCAAGCTGAATTGTTCTAAAAGCCTATGATTTCAGGCCCCATTTCAAGCACAGGACAAATGTCTCTGGGACAGGAGTCATTTGTGCTTTCTGGACCATTTAGAAGAAGGCAGGTGAACACTGCCTCCTTCTTTCTTCTTGACTGTAAGGGCAGCCTGGGAGGCACTGCCTCAGGCATAGCTACATTACCCCTGAAGTTCTTTGCATCCACCTTTAACCACAGAGAAGTCCATTGCCTGGATCCCCTCAGTGGAGAGGGGAGAAATGCAGGCTTTTCTGCAGGGTGAGTTCTCTACCTCTGTGGTTTGCACTTCTCTGTAGATGGTGCCATGCTGCCCTTTCTTTCCTGCCTGAAGCTCAGGCTGGATGGGGATGTGAATGTGGAGGCTGTCTGTCACTGCAGTGACCGTGAGATGGTGGAGAGGTAGGAGGAATAACAGAATCACCGCCCTGCACTGCAGCAGAGAGGATTTCATCTTGTTCAGGATCTGCTTGTCAGCATCCCACAGGTGACTGTCCTGGAGGGCAGAGGAGCCATGCAGCCCTCTTGGATCATCAGGGACAATGTCCTTAAAGCACAGGAACACTCTAGTCTGCAGGAAAGTACATCAGGGCCTGGCCTGGGGCTGGCAGAGATGAGCAGGGACTTTGTGATTTAGGACTTGAAAAGGCAGAAGGAAGTGCACAGAAGTTTGAAATAGGAATGGACTACCCAGGAAGAAGACACAGACATTGCCTGTGGTGGAAGGGATGGAGTTAGGCAAGCCAAAGCTCAGCAGGAGCTGGAGGTGGAGCTAGCAAGAGATGGGGAGGGCAACCAGAAGGGCTTCTGTAAGTACATGGGCAGCACAAGGCAGGCAGCCAAGGAAAGTGTTGTCTCCCTGCACGGTGGGGCAGGGGACGTAGTGACAAAGAGAGGGGAAAGGCTGAGGAGCTCATTGCCTCTTTTACCTTGTCTTTTACTGGTATTGCCTACTGCAGGGCCTCCCTGGCCTCCGAGTCCTTTGGCAGCATCTGTGTTAGCAAAGCCTCACCCATGGCAGAAGAAGATGCAGCTGGGGAGGACTTTTGTCAACTGGGCACACACAAGCCCATGGAACCATCATGGGCAGCAGAGCTTGTGTCAAAATGGCAGCAGCTCACTGGGCCAGTGGTTTTCTCAATGCTGTGATGCGCACTGCTGACACATTTTCAATACCACTCTGCCAAGGCAATGTTGTGGACCAGTTCTTCTGTGAAATCCCCCAGATCCTCAAGCTCTCCTGCTCAGACTCCTACCTCAGGGAAGTTGGGCTTATTGTGGTTGGTGCCTGTGTAGCCTTTGGTTGTTTCATTTTCATTGTGCTGTCCTACGTGCAGATCTTCAGTGCTGTGCTGAGGATCCCCTCTGAGCAGGGCCGACACAAAGCCTTTTCCACGTGCCTGCCTCACCTGGCCGTGGTCTCCCTGTTCATCAGCACTGACCTGTTTACCTACCTGAAGCCTCCCTCCCTCTCCTCCCCAGCTCTGGATCTGGTGGTGGCTGTCCTGTATTCAGTGGTGCCTCCAGCAGTGAACCCTCTCATCTACAGCATGAGAAACAAGGAGCTCCAGGAGGCAGTGAGGAAACTGTTTCAGCTGGTACTAGTTCAGCAGCAATGAGCTGCCCATCTCTCCTCACAAGCAATTCTCAGTTTATCTCCAGCAGCTCCCGTGCATTGCACATTCTGTCTGTGACAGTCATGTTTGTACACAAGTGTTTGAATTCATCCCACTTCTCCAGAGGCACAAAGCCCTTCCGTCTGACCCAGAGGCCTTCTGTAAAGCTGCTGATCACTGTGTCAGAGCTGGCCTCCCAAGTAGCACCACTGTAATAAAAGGGGATCTTCTTAGTACTGTGCCTGAAGGTTGGGCTCTTCTTCCCAAGCTGGAGCCAAGAATGAGCTCAGGGAATTGCCCCCAAAAAGGCCCTGTTGCCGTGCCTGGGATTTCCATGGGCTAAGGGGCATCAGCTGTTTTGGGTGATGTGTGAGGGAATGAGGGCTGGATTCAGCTGTCACTTGTGGGTGTGCAGTGTCCCTGGAGAGGGTGATTGGTCAGAGGTCTCTGCCAGGGACTGTCCTACCTATTAGAGAGTTGCTGATGGGTGCCCATCCTTCTGGAAGGGACTGTGTGACACCAGAAGAGCACAGGGGATCTCCAGGGATAGCACATTCCTGGGATGGGCACTGAGTGGAGACTCCCAAAACCAAGTGGAGCCACCCAAAGCAAAGGGCTAAACCAAGGAATGCACCAAATCAGGGCTCTGCAATCTCAGGAGAGGGCAGTGGGCTGGGTCTGTGACACCCCATAGCCATTGGAAATGCCCTGTGATTGCTCCAAGCATCCTCCACGGCCACAGACCCTGGGGAGGGCGTTGTCAGGTGCAGTGATGCTGGACCAGCTGGGCCTGCCCTGACCAGCATGGCCAGTGCAGAGTCACCCCAAAGCCAGCTCACCCTGCAGAGCAGCACTGCCAGCCCGGGACCCTGTGGAGAGCACAGAGGAGGGTTGCAGGAATGGCCATCGAGGCCAGCATGGACACACTGACCTGGGGAAAGGCTCTCTGGGGAGCAGGTGTGTCTCTGGAGAAGAGCAAAGGAGCAACTGTGTGCTTGTGGGGAGGAATAAATGAAAACCTGTTTCTATGTGTGTCAGCTCAGGGCAGGCTGCTCTGTCACTGGAGCTGCCTGAGGAGCCCCGGGGCCAGGAGTCTTGTGCTGTGCTGGGCAGAGGGGCCGCCCAGAGGGGCTGCAGGCAGCCAGGGTTAAGGATCTCCTGGTCAGGAGAGCAGTGGAGACATGGAGTGAGTGGCCTCCATTTCCTTGTGCCCTTGCTAGCCCCCAGCCCCCCGGGGGCTGATGGGAAGGCTGAGACCCCTCTCTGCCCCCCAGGACCTGCTGTGCCCTTCAGAGGGGCTGGGGAGGTGGTGTGAGTGCCCAGAGCTCTGCAGCCCCCTGCGGTGGGCACTGCTGTGGGGCCACCCCAGCGTGGGCTGCTCTGCTGGGTGGGCTGGGGAGAGGGCAGGGGAGGTGAGGAAAGCCAGGGAGGGGCTGTGCTGGGCTGGAAAGGACCCAGGAGAGGAAAAATGCCAGCAGGCAGCTCCTGTGTGTGAATGGCAGTGTGGGAGCACATGGCCATGTGCTTGCAGGGCAAATGCAGGTCTCCTGGGAAAGGCACCAGGACATGGAGGGTGCAGAAGAGAAGAGCCCAGGGTGTTCCCTGTGTTGCATGGACACACTGGGGAAGCTGCCCCATGGCCATCATCCCAGACCAGCCCCTCACATCACCCCTTTCCAGCACTGGCTGCTCACCCCAGCTGTGGGGTGGTCCATGGCCAGCTCCATCCTCCTCCAGGTCTCTCTATCCAGACACAGGGGAGAAGACCAGCTTTGCATGGCCTCTCTTCCACACCAGACCCCTGCACATCCCAGAGCACGACTGTCTGCTACCTCCTACATGTGGCACAGCCTGGGCTGGGCAGGGTCCAGGTGCTCAGACCCCTCAGACACTGGGGGGATCATTTAAGAGTCACTTAATAATACCCCAGCCCTTTCCATGTCCAAGGTCTCTGGTGCCAGCTCCAGCTGAGCTCTGGCTTTCCTCCCTCCATCCCTGCATGCACAGAAAAGGTCTCAACGCTCCCCCGTGCAATCCGTCCCCCTTCCACCCTTGTGCACTTCCACCCCAGCACCCTGAGCACTCATGCTGCTGCCAGGGCAGAGGTGTAGGATAACCCAGAGCGGTTCCTCAGGGAGTTCCCCAGGGAAAAGCTGTGCCCAGACCCAGCCTCAGACCCAGCCTGGCAGAGGGTAGCTGCCCTCTCCCGACCCACCCTGGCAGTGCCAGCCCCACCTCAGCCTGCTCCTGAAAGGCTCCAGCACAGCCCTCAAGAGAGCTGGAGCTGCCTTTCCTAACTGTGCATTGTAAAATCTGACCCAAGTGGCTGCCCTCACTTTTTCATCCAGCTAAGACTCTGCGTGCAGTGTTAGCTGAGTAGGGCTCCAAAGCTGAAGCTCTCCTTACACCTTTACATTGGCTGTCAGGCAAGCGTTGCTGTGGATATATGGTCATCTTTTGCACCTAAAACCTTCTCTGGGTGCTGCTCGGGTCCCAGCATCCCTTTCTAAGGCTTTCCTGACTGTAGTGTGGAGGCAGGTTTGAGGTAGAGATGGGGAGTCAGGTCAGCAGGACGGGGACAGGGACAGGTCCGGATTTGGGAGGTGCAGGGCCAGGCACAGGCACGTCCACAGCATAACTCAGGCAAGGCTGCAGCCTGTGATTCTTCCCTGAGGGTGCAGGAATCACTCTCCAGTGACCCTTCCCTGCGCCTCCTGGGTCCCCACTGCCTCTCGGGGGACTGCAGAGCCCTCCTTTCCCCATGCATACCTGCATTTAGTGCTCTACCTTCTGGTGACTCCACTGTGGACTGTCCCTCACTTGGTGAGGCTCCACTCACTGCCCACACCAGGCACACGCTGTCCCTGGAGATCCCCTGAGCTCTCCTGGGGGCTCAGATCCCCTCCAGAAGGATGGGCATCTCTCATCAGCAGTCACCTGTGGGACAGCCTCAGGCAGGAAATTCAGAGACCATTCACCAGCTCCACTGGCCCTGGTCACCAACAGATGAACCCTGCATCCAGCCCTCAGTCCTTAACAGATCACATGTACACTCTGAGCTTGTCCCCTGCATCCCATGGAGGTCATAAGCAGAGTAGCAGGCCCTTTTATGGTGCAATGTCTTTGGGCATATTTTTGACTGCAGCTTCTGAAGAAAGGCCAGACTTCAGGCACGTAATGGAGAGGATCCCCTTTTATTATAGCAATGTTCTTGTGCAGGCCAGGTCTGGCCTAAATGCACCCAATGCCTGGTCCTGCCTGACCTCACAGGAATGCACAGGGAAGCATAAATCTTCCACCACCACGTTACAAGAGCTCTGAGGCCATACACACGCATCAGAGCAAGGCAGGGCAGTATGGAAATGAGGAGAAAAGCCCTGAGAAGAGAAAGTCCTGCTGCTGTTGGTGGATGTGTCTCCAAGAAAGCTGCAGGCCCCATGCAAAGGCTGCAGTGAGGAAATGCCTGCTGTGGCAGTGGGGGAACGGTCCTGAGGAGCAGAGGATCTGTCCCCGCAGACTTCATCCAGACTCTCCTCCTTTCCGCTTTCGCTCTGCTTGGAGTGTTGGAACGCTGTAGAGGGAAGGGACCAGCCCATGGTGACAGCCGGCTGCCACCCTCACAGGAGAGGGGTGTGAGATCACACCCTGACTGTGGCCACAGGAGCTGAGCTCTCCTAATGGACAGGGAACCCATGATCTAGGTCATGCCTGTACTCGTCTGAGCCTGACTCTGTGCCCCTGAGCTCCCTTGGTGTCTGCACCAAAAGAGACACTGCAAAGGAAAACTCTCCTCATTGCACTGGGGGCATCCGAGGAGATCAGACTAGCGGGCTCGGAGGTTCTCCCATCTCTGCTGATGAAGGCAGAAGCCTGGATTCCTACTTCAACACGGTCTCTGGATCAGATTCAAATGAGAGATTCCTGAGGACAAGTGTCATGAAGCAAAATATTTATTTCTTTTAGGAGAAGTAACAGAGAAAAGTAAGTAGGAAAGAAAGACATGAGCAACACCTAGCTACGTTGCCAAATACCCTGGGAATGAGGAGCAGATGCACATGGGAGAGTTACTAGTGCTGACATTGTACCTACTGAAGCAGTTTCCTCAGTGCATCTTTGAGCTCCTTGTTCCTCATGCTGTAGATGAGGGGGTTCACTGCCGGAGGCACCACTGAGTACAGAACAGCCATCAGCAGATCCAGAGCTGGGGAGGAGAAGGAAGGGGGCTTCAGGCAGGCAAACATGGCCGTGCTGATAAACAGGGAGACCACGGCCAGGTGCGGGAGGCACACGGAAAAGGCTTTGTGCCTGCCCTGCTCAGAGGGGATCCTCAGCACAGCTGTGAAGATCTGCACATAGGACAGCACAATGAAAATGAAACACCCAAACATTAAACAGACAGTAACCACAATAAGCCCCACTTCCCTGAGGTAGGAGTCTGAGCAGGAGAGCTTGAGGATTTCAGGAACTTCACAGAAAAACTGGTCCACCACGTTGCCTTTGCAGAGTGGTATTGAAAATGTGTTAGCAGTGTGCAGTACAGCATTGAAGAAACCACTGGCCCAGGCAGCTGCTGCCATTTGGACACAAGCTCTGCTGCCCATGAGGGTCCCGTAGTGCAGGGGTTTGCAGATGGCAATGTAGCGGTCGTAGGCCATGACAGTGAGAAGAGAATACTCAGCCAAAAGGAAAAACGCAAAGAAAAAGAGCTGGACAACACATCCTGAGTAGGAAATGGCCCTCGTGTCCCACAGAGAATTGGCCATGGATTTGGTGACAACAATGGAGATGGTTCCAAGGTCAAGGAGGGAGAGGTTGAGGAGGAAGAAGTACATGGGGGTGTGCAGGCGGTGGTCGCAGGCTACGGCTGTGATGATGAGGCCGTTGCCCAGGAGGGCAGCCAGGTAGATGCCCAGGAAGAGCGAGAAGTGCAAGAGCTGCAGCTCCCGTGTGTTTCCAAATGCCAGGAGGAGGAACTCATTGAGGGAGCTGCTGTTGGACATTTGCTCCTTTCGGGCACAGGTGGACTGTCCGAGGAAGAAGAGAATTGACAAGTTAGGGCAGACTTCTCTGAGCAAACATTTCTCATAACCTCCCCCAAACACACACACGTTACTTCTTCCCATCTCAGCAGCAGTGTCATTGAGCTCCATGGCTTGAGCTCTGCTTTGTGCTGGCTGAGTTTGCTGTAAAGAGCAGGGACCTCTGCCCGTGGGCTCCGGAGGAGTCAGCCCTGACCTACAGCACTGCGGACATGGTAACAGGGGTGACTACACTGTTATATTCCCAGTTCCAGTCAGATTTCATCCATTCATAATGCTGAAGGCATTTTCAGCACCTTCACTCCCACTTCCACATAATGTGGGGTCATGAATAGTTTTAAGTCTTCTTTGGTTTTCTTTAGCTGACCCTGTCACACCGGAGGAGGATTCTTGGAGGTAGAAATCCTCAGCATTGCTGCTGCACTCAGAGTGAGCAGCTGTGATTCTGGAGAGGCAAAAGGATTCACTCTGGCTTTAGTGCAGAGGGAGCAGAGCTGGCCTGTCCAGCTGCCTTCTTCCCAGCTGCCCTGTGCTCGCACCGTGGAGGTGGAGGAAAGTTGCACTCGTGTTACCCGAAAAAGAAATGACACCACGGAGAGCAGAGGAATGCACTTGCAAAGTGCCCATCAGCACTCTTCCTGAGGGGATGTGAGGCAGGTCTCAGCCCTCCCCTTCTAGCCAGCAACACATCAGGCTCCTTCCAGCTGCCCACATCCAGCCACCCAGCAGAATGTCTCAGCGTGGCCTCAGTATCTAGGTGGCTTCTCCATGGGGCGCCTAGATAACATGCAGCTGCAATGGGAGAGCTGTGTCCTTGTGGAGGGCAGCTTGCAGCCCAGCCAGACACCCCAGGGAAATGGCAGAATGTCCTAAGGATGGGGTGTCCTGACGAGAGACCTGGCTCATTCCCACACCCCCACACTGCATTGCCTGGAGACCCACAGGTTAGAGGCGCACTTGGGCACCTCGCTGTCAAGGACACATCTGCATGGCGGGACCCACAAATTCGGTGTCTGAACTGCATCAGAAGCCCCCCTGCCCAGAGAGTCCAAGGAGGAGGATAAGGGCAGCACGGACAGGTGGGAAACATGAAGGTATACAATGATACTTGTGCGGAGGGAGGCAGGGCCAGGGAGGGACAGAGGGGCACTCAGGAGTGTCTCCTCTCCTGGATGTCCGGCTGCCGAGGAAACGAATCCTGCCCTGCACCCCACAGCCTTGAGAGCAGAGGGCTGTGCTGGTTGGGAGAGGAGAGGAGGCGTTCGAGTTGATAGTTTCCTCTCACACTCTGACCATGACTCTGCTGCCTGGAGCTGTCCCTGCTGGGAGCTGTTTCTCTCTCCCCACGTCTCTCCCCTCTCAGTGCTCACAGACCCCATCCCACCCGCTGGGTGCTCAGTTCTGCCCTGCGGAAACCTCCCGGGTGAAGGGCTCTGCCCAGGGCACCTCCGTGTTTGCAGGTGCTAAGGAGCAGGGGAGAGAAACCTTGGTGAGGCTGGAAAGGTGATGCTGCCTCTGTCCTTAGCCTGAGGGGTGGATGAAGGCATTTGCTAGGTCACTCCCAGAACTGATCCTCTCTTAGTGTCAATGTCTCAGTCCCCTGTCTAAACCTGACAGATCCAATCCCATTTCACCAAACCCAAAGAGAGTAATACTGAAAGCAGAGACTCATGACAGCTCCTTCCCTTTAATGTATCCCCCACTTTGACCTTCCTTTTGAAAAGGCCCCTCCAGAAATGTCCTCAGAGTGAGCTGGAGATGGGGGCAGCCCTGACCCATGCAGCACCCTCTCATCAGGAGAATGAACCTGCCCTGCCGGGGGTCTCTCCTCCCACCCAGAGCTTCTCCCCACAATGCTGTGGGGAGCTCCACAGGCAGGCTGAGTGCTGACCCTCGCAGTTGGAAAAGTCACTGCCCCAGGCACACAGCACTCTGGGGCACAGGGACACTGCTCTGAAGTACAGTCCATGCAGACAAGCGTGCACACCCCAGCTTCATAACCCTGCAGCTGTCCCCAAGGAAAAGTAGCAGGATGCCCTGTCCCTGTGACGGTGTGGAGGCAGATCCCTGCTCTGATGCACCTCTTTCTCCTCTGCAAAGGAAAAACTGGTTGAGACATCCTTAAAAAACAGATGTGGGAGGGGATGTGTTGGCTTTAGCAGACCCCTCCAGGAACCTCAGGAGCATTGCCCTGCAGCCAGAGATTTACCGTGACAAGGGCTGTGAAGCTTTCTCCCACAATGAACTGTCAGCCGTCCTCCCACTCCACACTGCCTTTCACTTCTCTCTGCCTTGTCTCGTCTCCTGGCAGCAGTAGCAGGCAGTGCCCAGAGCCCTGCTGCTCTTTGCAGAGGAGCTGCTCCTGCACACAGCTGTCTCTGGGCAGTACTGCCAGGTTGCCATGAGATCCCTCCATCCCAGGAGCCTGGCCCCACTCAGGAGCAGGGGCCCAGCTGAAAGCATGAATTTCTCTGTCCCTTGTGCTGCCTCCTCCTGGGAAATGTTCACTGAGGTAAACCAAAATAATCACCTTTGGTCCCTCTCTAAACAATGCAGAGAGACCAGTTACAGCATTGTCACTTGTTGCATCAGAGGATCGTTATCTACGAGAGGCAGAAACGTCCCAATTTGGAAATTCATATTCCGATGTCTTAACTAGGCAGGACACCTAGAAAGGGCCAAGAAGGAACCTCATTTTCCCATGGTTTGGATGCTGATTCAGATGGGTCAATTTGGGCAGTTCATGCCCATTTAGAAGCCCCTGGCATGCAGTGGGATTCAGCTAACTCATGAACTCCACAGACACACAGGAGGTGGGATTCCCCTTGCCCAAGCTGAAGTGGGCACAACACAGATGTCTGCACTCAAGCTCCTTGTCTAAGCTCCGGTTATAATCCCTGGAGCTGGAGGGTGGGAGTCAGTTGCTCACACGCAAACACCTGGTGATATTTGAAGAGACAGCGGTGGTCCAGGCATGTGCCAGTGTCTGCTTGCTCTGATGGAGCAACTGGGAGACACACATCTTTATGGAGCACCAGCTAGGGGCCAGGTGGAGAATTTCTTTGGCCATCTGAAATGACACTAGATGCCTACTACAACTAGTGTTCCACTCACTCGGAAGCTGAGACATATGAAGATCCCAATGTTACAAAGAGCTAATGTAATTCAGTGCAGACACTTGATCTAATGACATAGAAATAGTCTGGTAGGGCCATTTCAGATGCCTGGGGTGTCCAGCACAACCACGTCTCTAGCAGATACAGCATGGGACCTACAGGAAAACAATCACCATTTGCAGTGGCACTGGACAAGTGCTGCAGGGCATCTTGGATTTCCTACCTGTGCCCAAACAAATGAACCCCACCACTGCCTTTAGGGAAAGTCCATCCCATCTACATCCATGTGTGCTGCATAAATGGGAGGCACATCACACCAAGGTCTCCCCTCTAGTCTCTGCACTCTCAAACCCTTCTTGCTCTCTGCCCTCTGAACCTCTTCTCACCCATGCAGATGATGTGAACAGGGACTGTGCTAATGATGTCCTCAGGGTGGCTGGATCACAGGCTGCCCAGGCCCAGGGACTTCTTCACTGGCACCTTATCCTTCCTGGAGATCAGCTCACTTCTGTCACAGACCCCAAGGTGCTGCAGAGTCAGCTCAGGCAGCCAGCCCCTCTCCTGGCATTCCTGCAAGGCCCAGCTGTGTTTCTCCCTGGCCTTGGGCACTGCAGGCTTTGCTCTCTTAGTGGGAACCTCCTTTCACCATTACATTGCCACCTGCTATCTATGCCAGCACGTCACCACTTGCAATCAAAGCCTTTGCATACATGAGGTCCTTGGTAACATGTTTTCCTGTGACAAATCTTCAGTCGGCGCCACAGTTGAGGTGCTGAAGCCAAAATGTATGCAAACATATGCAGCTTGGGGTGCAGGAGCAAATGGAGATGCACAAGCTGCCTGTCACAGGAGTGCCACATGGTTGGAATAACTGAGATGTGGTGGGATCACTCACATGATGGAGTCCTACAATGGCAGGGTGCAAGTTCTTCAGCAGAGACCACCGGGCAAGATGAGGAGGGGCATGCCCTATGTGTGAAGGGGTAGCTTACATGTATGGAGATCTTCCTTGGGATGGACCAAGGGAGGCAGCTCTGAAGGGCAGAGGAGCTCAGGAAAGCCTGCAGGTCATTAAGGACAGCACCCGTCAAGCACAAGAATGCTCCATAACAGACAGTGTTGCAAACTAGCAGACATCTTGGGAGATCGGCTTGGCTACACTGGGAACTCAGGACTGAGCTCCAGGGAAATAAGGAAGCAGAAGGAAGGAGAGGCTGCAAAGATGGTATCTAGAAATATTGTCCAGTGAGAAGGGATGATGTTAGGGAAGCCAAAGCTCCCCTAGGATTGCCCATTGCAGGGAACCTGAAGACCCTGAAGAAGAGCTGCTACAGCTTCAGTTATAGGAAAAGAGTAAAAAGGAAAATGTTGGCTCACTGCTGGATCCGGCAAGGAATCTATTAACAGCAGTTGCAGATAGGTCTGAGAAGCTCGATGCCTTCTTGGTTTCAGTCTTCACCAAGAAGGTCTCCTAGGCTGTTGTGCCTGGTCAGGAGTCCAGAGGGGGAAAAAGAAAAGCAACCAATGTTGGTGATGACTGAGGGAGGGATGACTTGCCAGAACTCAACCCGTACAAGTCTATGGGACTGGATGGGCTGCACCTGAGGACACTGAGAGGGCTGGCTGCTCTCACAACAAGGCTAGTCTCTATCCTCTTTGAAAGGTTGCGGAGATCAGGGGAGGCCCCAATGACCAGGAGAAGGAGTGTGTTGTGCCCATGATCAGAAAAGGCCACAAGGACAACCCAGGGAGCTACAGGCTGTTCTGCCTCTCTTTGGTGAGGAGTGTTTCATGGAGTGAATAGTCTTGCATCACATTTCTGGGCACCTGAAGGAGAAGCCAGCATGGATTTACTGCAGAGAAATGATTCCTGACCAACCTGATTGCCTTCTGTGATAAAAGATCTGCACTTGGTGAGGAGAGGGGAGTAGTGGGTGTCATTTACGATGATTTTAGCAAGGAGTTTGACACTGTCTCCAAGAATATTCTTGTAAACAAATTGGGTATTATGATAGGCTGGGCAGGCAACCGGATGGGTTAAAAGCTGGTTGGATGATCGAGCTCAGAGGGCTTTTGTGACTGAGTGGTGCTTTACCTGGAAGACAGTGACAGGTGGAGTACACAGGGGTCTATACTGGGACCTGTCCTGTCTAACATGTTCATCAGTGACCTGGAGAACACAACTCTCATCATATTAGCAGATGGCACCTCATCAGGAAAACAGTCATAAACTCAAGGGCTGCCATCCAGATGGACCTCAGCAGGCGGGAGGAATGGGTGGCCAGTACCTTTGTAAAATTCAAAACTAAACAAACACCAGGTCCTGCCCCTGGGGCAGACCAACACCCTGCAGTGATACAGGCTGGGGAGTGCCCAGCTGGGCAGCAGCTCTGCAGAAAAGGATGATGCAGGATAAACACATCCAGTTAAGATCTGTGTTTCTGTATTCAGGAAAACATCATCACCAGAAGTGTAACCTTTTAATGGCAACCCCCAGAAGTCTAGAAAGTGGAGGATGTACTCCTGCTGAAGGCTGCTGATGGAAATCGGTGTAGTTGTCTTCCCAAAGTTACCAAAACACAGAATGGAATTTAGCTTCCTAATTTGTAGAGATTTGGCCCTTATGAAGAAAGAACTGGTAATGTAGTTAAGGCACTGAAATGCTAAATCCATTTCTACTATGAACACTGTGACACCCATCTTTTGCAATGGCAGACTGTCAGAAGGCATGCTGTTGGTCAACAAATCTTGATTGGCTTGCACTTTGCAAACATTGTATACAGGCTCTGGATAAAAATAACTATCTTGAAATCACCAGAATTATTCTCCCAGGCAAAATTATACATCTGACTAATAAGGCTGTGTGTGTGGGAATGGGGGGAAGGCTGGGTCTGAGTGAATCTCTGGACTCAGAAAACACTCTGGACAAATGTTTTCAGTGCTGTTTGCTGCCGCAGGAAATTCTAGAAGATTCAGGTAGGGTGCCCTCGTGATGACAGTATCCATTTGCTTGGGAAAGCACCGCATTTCGGTGCTTCAGGGATACATAACTGAGTAGGAAACTGAAGAAGGAAAGCTACTGATAGGAATAGCTCTTTGGGGACATTTGCATGGCATCCAGCTGGTGTTGCAAGCTACCAAACTGGTGCCTATGCCGGACCTTTCTGCGATAGCGTAGTAAATGTAGCTTTCAATGAGAGTCCAAGAGCCTCCCACTGTACACGGACATGTGGATTATAAATTATAGTTGGTGCTGTCCTTTGGGTTTCCGGGATGCTGGTGTTCAAGTCAGTCTGGAGCACAAGCAGCATGACACAGGCAGGAAAGCTGAGGACAGGCACTGTCAAAGGAACCTGGTTATGAATCATAATTTCAAAGTTCATTTTGTAAGAGGTGACAACCTTTCGCCTGTCTGAAGAGCTCCCCATCTCACAGCCTGCTGTCTCATTTCCAGTGGCTCCTTCTGACCAGGTTCCTTGCTCAGGAAGATCAAAGGCCATTGCCTGCAGGTGGTACCTCAAGCACATAAGCAGACAAGCCTCTATCCCATGAACAAAGCAGCAAGCACCCTTTCCCAGGATGCATTTCACTGTGCGTCTGATCAGATGAGCAACACTCAGGCAGTTCTGGTCCCCCTCCACACACACACTTGAATCAATGAATCCTATGCGATTAAAGAAGTGAAAAGGTGCCGGTGTGCATCTTTCTTCAGGGGAGGTGGTGCTAGCAAACAGAGCAGACAGGCCCAGGGTAGGAGCTGCCAACTTCTCCAGAGCACCTATTCCTGCAGGCTCCAGGGGACACCTTTGCCTGTAGCCTGGCTCTCCAGCTGTTTGACTACACAAACCCATATTTTATTTATTTATTTATTTATTACCTAAGAGGATGGGCAACACATTTCCTTGGTTTTGAGTCACTTAAGGAATACTGTGTTTTAAGTCAACATGACTAAGAGTCTGTGGATCTTTCTGGTGGAGGCTTGGTCCTTCCTCTTGGTCAGTAATAACAAGGTACTTTATGGACCTCCAGTACTGATTTTCAGCTCCATGCTTACTTCTTCCATGTATTGATATAAACTTCCCTCCACGACCAGCTTTTCTCTACTCTTTATTCTCCAACTCCTCACTCTTACAACAGCCAAGACTCTTTCCAAAGACCCAGCAGTTTGAATCCAAGGGACACAGACATTTACCTGTAGCAGTTAAGGAATGTTTCCTCTTGTCTAGTAGGCATTTGATGAGACAATTCAGCCTCAGAACCCTTAAGGTGATTCCTCATCACTGTACATTGCATCCTCTGTTAAAATGTGATTAATACCACCTGAAAGACAAGAGATGTTGGTTAACTTCCCTGAATAGTCCATATGCCTCACTTGCACTGGTACAGCTTCCAAATTAGAGCTGAAATACATTCTCTTGCATTTTGTGATTTAATGGGAACATGCTATATTCTTAAGTCTGACTCCTACCACACAGCACAGGAGACTGTACAAGTCTCTGCAAAGCTTTTCTGAATACCCAGGTTTGGCTAAATGTCTTTCTCCAGTGCTGAAAACACCTATTCTCCCAAGAAAAAAAAAAAAAAAAGATGATGATCAAGAATGCCTTCTGTAGTTCCTAGACACCTAAACAATATCTAGAATGTATATACTTATATCCAAATATATGTGTGTATATTGCTTTATATATATATATATTTCATGACAGAGCACTTGTGTAGAACAACAGACTCCCCACACAACTGCAGGAACTGTGGTTTTGTAGGTCTGTGCTGTGTGCGCTTCTTTTCTACCAGCTGATAAGTGTTTCTTTCTAAATGCAACAGCAATCTCCTCCTTTTAGTGTCCAAAATTCCCAAAGAAGCCAACCAAATCCCTGCTTGCATGAACTCAGTGATGAGTCTATTCCATGCACTCCAGGCACCCTGCTGGATCCATGGCAGCGGGAGCCTGGCACAAGCCCCCCTGCCCAGCACAGCCTGGGGGCAGCTCATGCCTCCCTGGAGAGCCCCAGCCCAGCAGGGAACAGCCCTGCAAGGCCAGCGCGTTCCTGGCCTGTTGTCCTCAGAGACAGAAGTGGCCTCACCAGCCATTTCACAGCCCTGTTGCTGCTGCTCAGGCTGAAGTGACCTCACAGCTGCTTTGCTGATGCCCTTCCTGCTGCTGGCCTGTCCAGGACTCAGGCAGAAGTGACCTCACAGCCTACACTCAAGCCATAAACCTGCTTCTGGCCTATCAGCAGCAGACACAGAGGTGACTTCACATGAACTGACAGCAACCAAGGGCCTGCTGACGGCATGCAAGCTATAGAGAAGGACGTGAGCTCACTCTCAGCATCACAACCATGTCCCACTTTTGGCAGATCAGGTACTGAAGCAGCAGTGACCTCACAGTCAATATCCCAAGTGCCTTCCTGCTACTTGCCTATCAGGTGCTCAGGCAGAAGTGGCCTCACAATACATTTCACAGCCATCTTCCTGCTGTTGGTCTATAAGCTTCTCATATTGGAATGACATCACAGCCGCTTTGCTGACCCTGTGCCTGCCAGTGGCCTCTCATTTCTTCAGGCATCAGTGACCTCACAGACAACAGTGAAGCCATTAACTGCTTCTGGCCTAACAGCAGCACAGGCAGAGGTGACTTCACAGGAACCTACACCAACCAAGAGCCTGCTGATGGCCTATCAGCTGCAGAGAAAGAAGTGACCTCACAGTCAGCATTGAAGCCATGTGCCTGGTTCTTGTCTATCAGGTACTGAAGTGGCACTGACCTTACAGGCCCACATCTGAGTCATGTGGCTGGGCCTATCATTTCCTCAGGCAGACGTGACCCCACAAGCACAATCCCCAGCCATGTCCTTGCTGCTGGCCCGTCATGTTCTCACACAGAAGTGACCCTGTCATTGACTCTCTGGAAGGTGGGGAAGGGTTTTTCCCCAAGATTTGCTTGCTTCTGCAGTGGCATCCCAGGAGCTGGGGGAGGGCCGAGGAGGTAACAGTGCCCTGGCCCCAGGCATGTGTCAGCACCTTCCCCTTGTGATTCATGGGACCTGTCCCTCCTCCCTCCAGCCCTCTGACCGGCCAGCTGCTCTCCAACAGGGTGACAAGAGCCTGAGGTCTCCTTGCCGATCCTGAAAGCATGGTCCTGATGGACTCCCATAAGCACTGCTGGCTGCTTGTCCCCAAGTGCCTGGCCCAGGAAGTGTGTGCAGGGGTGTTATCACAGCCACATGCTTGGGAGGAACAGGAAGGGCCAGGCCCATCTGTGCCCATCCAGACGGTTGCAGGGAGCACCCTGGGGACTTGGTTTAGTTCAACACAATGAAATTCTGCGTATAGGGTCCTCCTACACCTAGGTGTACTTCCCAGTGCTGAGAAGCTAAAAAGAAAGTTTCAGGTTTAGGGAGAAAAGCAGAGAAATACTGCAGGTCTCATTCAGGCAAGATGTTATGGGATCTGCTTCTGAGGGTGCTTCAGTGGTGGCTGTGATGTGACTCAGGTCCCTTGTGAGCCACACACTGGAGGCATCCTGTAGTCTTCAGCCACCCAGTACTTTAAGGTTCCAGACTGAAATCTTTGCCTGAGTGCCCAGGAACTCCCCCTTTGGCTGGAAGGGGTCTCTCAGATCCTGCTGCCCTCCATCCCACAAGAGGTGTCAGGAAAGCTTATTCATCAGTGACCTGCATGAAGGGACAGAGTGCACCCTCAGGAAGTTGGCTGACGATACAAAACTGGGAGGAGTGGCCGATACACCAGAGGGCTGTGCTGCCATTCAGAGAGACCTGGACAGGCTGGAGAGGTGGGCGGAGAGGAACCTCATGAAGTTCAACAAAGGCAAGTGCAGGGTCCTGCACCTGGGGAGGAATAACCCCATGCACCAGTACAGGCTGGGGGTTGACCTGCTGGAAAGCAGCTCTGCAGAGAAGGACCTGGGAGTGCTGGTGGACACCAAGTTAAGCATGAGGCAGCAATGTGCCCCTGTGGCCAAGAAGGCCAATGGTATCCTGGGGTGCATCAGGAAGAGTGTTGCCAGCAGGTGGAGGGAGGTGATTCTCCCCCTCTCCTCAGCCCTGGTGAGGCCACATGTGGAGTACTGCGTCCAGTTCTGGGCTCCCCAGTGCAAGAGAGACACAGAGCTACTGGAATGAGTCCAGCAAAGGGCTCCTACGATGATTAGGGGACTGGAGCATCTCTCCTATGAGGAAAGGCTGAGAGAGCTGGGCCTGGTTAGCCTGGAGAAGAGAAGAAACAGTATTGGCTCCAGTACTGCTCCCTGGGGGACACCATTAGTGGCTGGCCTCCAGCTGGACTCTGTGCCACTGATGACAACACTCTGAGCCCAGTACTTCAGCCAGTTGTCAGTCCACCTCACTGACCACTTATCTAGCCCATCCTTCATCTGCTAGTATATGAGGATGTTATGGGCAACAGTGTTGAAAGCTTTACTGAAGTCAAGGTAGATAACATCCCCTGCTCTCCTCTCATCCACCAAGCCTGTCACCTCATCACAGAAAGCTAATTAAACATGATTTCTCCTTTGTAAGTCCATGTTGACTACTCCCAGTCACCCCCCCCCCCCCCGCCCTTCATGTGTCTGGAAATAGTATCTAGAATTAGTTGCTCCATCATCTTCCCAGGGATCGAGGTGAGGCTGACCTCCCTGTGGTTTCTTGGATCCTCCTTCTTCTTCTGCTTGAACATAGGGGTGACATTTTCTTTCTTCTCGTGCTCAGGAACCTCTCCCAGGCAACACGACCTTTCAAAGATCCATCAGCACTCACAGGTGCATCCCATCGGCGCCCATGGTCTTGTGTAGGTCCAGTTTGTTTCAGTGTTCCCTAACCCGATCCTCTTCCACCAAAGGAAAGTCTTCATTGCTCCGGACTGCCCTCTGATCTCAGGGGCCTTGACTTCCTGAGGGCTGGTCTTACCAGTAAAGCCTGAGGTGAAGAAGGAAATCAATATTGTCAGGAGGGCCTCTACTACATTTAGCAGCGGGTCCACATTTTCCCTGGCCTTCATCCTGCTTATGTACTTGTAGACACCTTTCTTTGTCCCCTTAACGTTCACATCCTGTTTGGACACCAGGTGGGCTTTTGGTTTCCTAACCAATCCCTGCATGCTTGGACCATGTCTCTGTATTCCTCCTGGGTCGTCTGTCCTTGCTTCCAGCTCTTGTACACTTCCTTTTCATGCCTGAGTTTTGTCAGGAGCTCTTTGTTCACCCAGGCAGACCTGCTGCTGCCTATGCAGCATTTCCTGCTTCTTGGGATGGACCATTCTTGATTTTGGAGTAGGGCATCCTTGCAAAATCAGCCTGCTCTCTTGGACCCCTCTTCCCTCCAGGGCCATATCCCATGGGGCTCTTCCAAGAAGGCCAAAGTCAGCTCTCCTTAAGTCCAGGGCTGTGATTCTGCTTTTTGCCCTGCTCTCTCCTTTCAGGATCCTGAACTGCACCATCTTGTGGTTGCTGCAGCCAAGGCTGCCCCCAGCTACCACGTCCCCAACCAGATCTTCCTTCTTTGTAAGCATGAGGTCCAGCACAGCTCCTCTCCTTATTGGCTCTTCAATCACCCATGTCAGGAAGTTGCCTTCAGTGAACTCCAGAAACCTCCTGGACTGCTTGTGCCCTGCTGTATTGTCCCTCCAGCAGATATCAGGGTGGTTCATGTCCCCCATGAGGACCAGGGCCTGTGAAAGTGAGGCTTCTTCCAATTGCCTGAAGAAGGCCTCATCTATTTCTTTTTCCTGATGTGGTGATCTGTAGCAGACACCCACTACCATGTCACCCATGCTGGTCTGCCCACTAATCTGGACCCATAAGTTCCCAGCTGGCCTCTCACCCATCTCAGCAGAGCTCCAGGCCTTCCTGCTGCTCTTGCACACAAAGACAGCTCCCCATCCTCACCTTCCCAGCCTGTCCTTCCTAAAGAGCTTCAATCCACCCATCACAGCATTTCAGTTGTGTGACCTATCCCACCACATTCCCACGATCCCAGTGAGATCATAGCCCTGTAACTGCACACAGACTAATTCTCCTGTTTTTTTTTTTCCTTTTCTTTTCTTTTTTTCCCCATGCTGCATGTGCTAGTGTGCAGGCACTTCAGAGAGGCACCCTGGCATACTGGCTTCCTAGAAAGGACATGGGAGCTTTCAGGCACTGGAGCAAACTAGACACACACACACACACACATGTCCATGGGAGCAGGGGAATGTCCTTGTGGGGTTGCTCACCTTCATCTTGGAAAGGTCATGATGCTCGGGAAGTGGAAGTGATGGCTGCAAAAAGGCAAACACCACACCCACCTTCAAGCAGAGCAGTAACCAGGGGCAGGGCACAGCTGGACAAGTGCATTGAGCAGCAGCACTTTTACATGGCACTACTCCCTTTCGTCATCCCTCCTCTCCATTTTCCCACACTGTCTCCTCTTTGATTCAGCTTCATCTCTTCCTCTCCCTGCCTTTGGCCCATGCACTACAATTCCCGTAATTAATGGGATACTTTTGTCTCCCTGTGATCAGTGACAGAGTCCTGCTGGACCCTCTGCAGGGTTATACTGGGGAGATTCCTTCAATGCCTGCCATCAGTGACCTGAGAGTTCCAGTCTCTGTCACCTACTGCTTGATACTCTGGAGGGTCTGGCTGCTATTCAGAGGGACCTCGACATGCTGAAGAATGGGGCTTATAGGAGCCTCCTGAAATTCAGCTAAGGCAAGTGTGGTGTCCTGCACCTGGGGTGTAGTAACCCCAACAGCCTCATGCAAAGGGTCCACTAAGGGCCAAGTGTTGAGAGAACAGCTTTGCGGAAGAGGACCTGGGGCTCTTGGTGAGCAAGCTGAAGAGGAATCACCAGTGTGCCCTGGTGGCCAAGGCCATCAGCCTAGTTTTGTCTCCTAAGATGCCTCTGGCTAAGGGTGTTGAGATCTGTGGGCAACCAGGCCCCAAAGCCCGCCCCACCATGAGCTCTGGAGGAGAGCTGGCTAAAGGCATTCCAGCAGGGAAGGAAGGCTCAGGAGGGAAGTCAGCTCCTCCAAGGGAAAAGGAATTGGACAAGGCATGGCTGTCCCCATCTCCTTAAAAGAAGGTGAGGAGCAAGGAGCAGAAATGCAGCTGGAGCCAGGGGAACAGAAATGGAGCGGGGGTTTGCTGATTCCCTAGGGGCAGGGGAGGGAGATCCAAGGCATTGCTTGCACCTCTTGTTTTAGCCCTTCAAAACAGGAACTCTCCACCTCACCCCAGCCTCTCCTGCTCCCCTTGCAACCAGAGAAACCATGGCCTCTTACCCTGCCAGCCCATCTGCTTCATCCCCAGCTGGTTCCTGAGGCCATGCCTGACCAGAGGAGAGGTTGGGTGGGAGTAACACGTAAAGCCCTGTCGCGAAGCAGTGGTGCACTTCACTCGTAAGAGGGAAGCAGCACTATGTTTATTGTGGTAAGATAGCGACTTAACAAAGTTCAGTCATAAATAAGAATGATTTAACGAGGTTTGATTGGCAAGGTTCACTCAGTTATTTACTGCATGAAGGACAGGGTCAGATGCATGTGCAACGGAGACCCTCCCTTGAGTCACGAGGTTCAGAAAGGACCCCCTTGCTTTTTAAACTCCTTCGGAGAGGAGCCTAGGTGCGGCTGGATCCAGTCTTAGTCTCAGACTTGGTCAACGGTTCATGTCTAAAGGAATAAATGTGAAAGGGACCCTCCCGTTGAGTCACGAAGTTCAGAAAGGACCCCCTTGCTTTCCAAACTCTCCCTCGGAGGAGCCTGGGTGCGGCTGGATCCGATCCTAGTCTCAGACTTGGTCAACGGTTTATGTCTAGGGGATTATGTGCACAGTTAATCAGAGATATAACTCAGCAAAGTTTCTGAAGTTCACAAAAGTTCAGCATGCTATTAATCACTTACTGAGGATCTGTCACGGGTCAGGAATCTCTCAACCTTGAGGAGGAACCTTGAGAGGCGTCCCTGCTCAAGAGGAGGTTCTGCAGTGCAGCCCGCTGCCGTGCAGGAGAGCTCAATGGGCTCTGGGCTGCCCACAATTGATGGGGGAGGGACGATTGACTCATAGTCATATTTGCACGCTAGATGAGTCTTAGTTGGCGCATGCTCAATTAGTCCCTGTGCTGTTTACAGGGAGGTCAGGTTGAGGGGGAGAGAGCACATCAGTGGGGGAGAAAGGAGCACACCGTCACAAGCCCCCAAAATGGAGAGGGTCCAGTTTTCTGCTGGAAGGGCAATGGAAGGGCACCTTCACTGAGAGCTGTATACTGGCCCCGGAAATAGACAACACTGAGGGAGATGGATCCCATCCCCGGGAGCCACAGCAAGAAAGACGTCCCCGTGTTTGCACCTGGAAGGCACTCACATGTCTTTCCAAATTCCTTCTTCTATCTTCTTAATGAAAAACAAAACAAAACAAAACAAACCTTGAAGCTCTCAGCCACTGAAATATATAAAGCCACGATCCCTTTATTATGAAGGAAAATGCAGAGCCATGGCATTTTTCACATTTGCTTCTAAATAAGAATCTTTTTCTCCAAGGATCTTTCCCTTTCATGCCTGTGCCACTCCACAGGCAGTCTCAATGCTAAGCACTTTCTGAAGATGACCCTGGTAGCCAGCATTTGCCTTTGTGAAAGAGCTGAGAGAGATTTGTGCTCAGTGTCAACCACCTAGCATGAGCTCTGAGTGCAGGCCAGAGCTTTCCTAAATGCTTTCTTCAGGGCTTCCCTGACCTCCCTGTTCCGCAGGCTGTAGATGAGGGGATTGACCAGGGGCGTGAGGACGGTGTAGAAGAAGGAGAACACTTTGTTGAGCTGCCTCAACTGGGGGGTTCTGGGCATCAGGTAGACAATGATGAGGGTGCCATAGAAAACAGTGACAACGATGAGGTGAGAGGAGCAAGTGGAGAAGGCCTTTTGCCTGCCCACGCTGGACGGGATCCTCAGGATGGCAGCTATGATGCACACGTAGGAGGCCAGGTTGGACAGGAAAGGGAAGACTAGATTGAAGACAGCTAGTGTGAAAGTTACCAGTCTGGCCGCATTGGTGTCACTGCAGGCAACCTCTAGCAGTGGGGTAAAATCACAGAAGAAGTGGTCAATTACCTTGAGGCCACAGAACTTTAAACGGGATACGAAAGAAGTGACTACCGTAGAGGTAAAGAATCCCACTAGCCAAGACGCTGCTGCCAGCTGTAGAGAGACCTTCCAGGTCATGAGGCTAGCATAGAGCAGGGGCTGGCAGATGGCCAAGTACCGATCATAGGACATCATGGCCAGCAGGTAACACTCACTGACTAAAAAATAGCCAAAGAAGTAGAACTGAGCCATACAGCCATGAACAGAGATGGTGCTGTCCCCAGTCAGGAAGCTGGCCAGCAAGCGGGAGAGGATGGTGGAGCTGTAGCAGGTCTCCAAGGAGGACAGATTGCCCAGGAAGAAGTACATGGGGGTGTGCAGATGCCGGTCTGCCACCACCAGCAGAACTATGAGGATGTTTGCAGCCATCGTTACCAAGTAGATGATGAGCGAGAGGAGGAAGAGCGGTGTCTGCAGCGAGGGGACATTCCCCATTCCCAGCAGTATAAACTCCACTGGTGATGTATGATTGTCCCATTCCCCTTTCTCCATGTAGCGCCACAGGTCCCTCATTCCTCTTTTGCCAGCAAGGCAGCCTACAAGAAAGAACATTTGATTCATTCTTTCCTTCTTGTAAAGAAGAATCATGAAGGACTTTGCTGTCAGGGAGAACATCGACTCTGGCACTTCTCTGACTACATTTGTGTTCCCTTTACGGCCTCCATGCCTAGTGAAAGGAGGGAACTAGGGTTTTCCAGAGAGTTAAAGCAGGCATCTAAAGAGAAGCCCCTCCTAGGAGAACCACAGAGGTGAGCTGTCCCGCGGAGACGCTCATTTCATGCTTGGAGTGGAGTTAGAGGAGAGAAAGCATTCGCTCAGACTGTGACAGTGAGTGTGTCGCAGGACGGGTGTCTCAATGGTGAGCGGTGGGTGAGGTTAGGGAGGAGCATTGTTCCCATCCTGTTTGCGGTAAATGCCTGGGACATGCCTGGGGGCACGGCCAGGGAACATTCCTGCCTGAGAAACACAGCCCTCTGCTGGATCCTACCTCCCAGGTGAGGTGTTGGTGCCCCTCAGCAGGGCTCTGGGCTGGCTCAGGGGCAGCAAAGGCACAAACTCTAGCTCTGCACCAACCGGCAAGCTCCCCAGGACTCTGCTCAGCTAACAAGGGAGTCAGCAGAAATGTGTGGAGGGAAGAGGGAGCTGCAGGAGAAGACTCCCAGGAAGGGAAATGCCCATCACCTTTCTCACTCATAGATGCCACCATACAAAATCTCAGCAGCTAAAAAGAAACAGACCTGACTCAGAAGACACAGCACAAACCTGCAGTCCTCAGGATGAGGTGCTGACCTCTGCACTGATGGTGCTGGGCAATGATGATCCAGGTTAGGGTCTCATCCTCTGCCTCTTCCCCACCATGTCCTTCTCTTCCCTGAGCTCTCTGCAAACCACCACCCAGGGCTCAGGCATTGCTCTGCCCTTGCTGTCTTCTACCAGCAGCTCCTGTGGTGCATGTCCAACAACACCTGAATGTCCCCTGCCCTCTGGAATGTCCTGAGGGCTAAAGCACTAATGAGTCTCTGAAGGCTCCTGCTGCAGCTGGTCTCTCCCTAGGGACTGCAGAGAGTGAGCAGTGCAGAATTGGCTCTCAAAGGAGACTGAAACTTCTGAGCTGCTGGAAACTTTGTGAACACTTCCTGGCATTCAACTTTCCCCATAACTCTGGTCACCCAAACTCTGGGACATGCTGCTTTGAAAAGGAAACTGAGGCAGAGAAATCATCAGGCCTCCTCCAAAGTCATGATGCAAAGTCAGGAGAGATCCCATGAATGGGATTCCCCTCACCTCCCTGCATGCGACTCTCTGTTCCCTGATTCTCTCAGGTTTAGAGAATCCTGCTTGCCTGAGCTGGTCCCTCCAGCCTCCTGCGATGGTCAGGGGGGAGGAAGAGGTCGAGCACCTGGCATTTCCTCCCAGCCATGGAGACTTGTCCTGGGGATGGGGTGAGTCCCCCTCGGGTGCCAGGCTCTGTACCTTGAGGGGAGAGGGCCCCCCAACATCTCCCAGAAGCACAGGGGCCTCACGTGCTCCGGGACTGAAGGGAGCAGAGCTACTGATATTTCCTCCTGGTTCCTCTCCACCTCTTACCTTGGAGGTTCCCAGGAGCCTCCTTTGCTCCTGTTGTTGCAGCAATGGCTGCCACTGGACATGATTCCTCTTGGCCCTGTTGGACTTGCCCGTCATGAGATGAAGTCTCCTCGCTGTCTGCCCTGACTGGAGGGGCAGGAGCGGGTGGCCCCACGGACACAGAAGTTTGTGCGACAGCTGCCTGAGCATCCGGAAGGCCTTGTACTGAATTGGCTCCGGTTGGTCGCTGTCCTGCCTTTATTTGGTACCCAACACTGGATGTGGCATCCAGATGTGGTCTAGTGAGCACTGAGTGATGGCAGGTGATCACTTCCCTCAAGCTCTTGGCCATGCCCTGGAAGCTGCTGCCTTCCTCGCTGCCAGGCCACACTGCCGGCTGATGTTCACTTGGCCGTGCACCAGGACCCCCAGGACCTTCTCCGCAGAGCTCCTCCTGGCCAGGCTGTTGTCAGGCCTTCATGGCCCTGACCAGCCTCACCACGAGCCTCCACACACATGTCCAGGAAACCACATCTAAGCTCAGGCCTGGGCCTTCAGTCCCATCTGGAGCTACGTTGCAGGTGGGCTTGCCTGCAGCTGTATTGCAGGTATGCCTGTTCCTGCCCATGGACCCTGTTGATCTGGACTCTGAAGCATAGCCTAACTTTCTAGCTCTACCTTAGACCTACCTCATTGCTATGGACCTGCCTTGCAATTAGGGGGCTTTGTATGACCCTGGTTACTGTCATTGGACCTGATCCTGATTTGCCAAGATGTGATCCCGGCTTGACCTCGGAGCTGTCTTGACACCAAGAACTTTCCTGGTGATCTGGAGTCTTGGCTGAACCTGGCTACCATCTCCAGGTCTGCCCTGCTTGCCTCACTGAGCTTTGTTGGGGCTTGACCCTGGCTGGTGAGACCCTTGCCTTTTTGGTCTTGTCATCATGTTGGGCTCCCGGCTCCCTGTCCCTTTGGGAGCAGCCGGCCCTTGCTGCTGCCTGAAATCTGCCCACAGCCTGTATTGTTGCTTCTTACTTCCCGGGGGCAAGATTTGGCATTGATCTTTGCTGAATGTCATATGATTGCCTGCTGCCTGTTCCTCCAGACTTTCAAGGTCCCTCTGGATGGCTGCCCCATGCTTGGGCACATTGACTGGTACCACTCTACTTTGGTCTCCTCTGCAGACCTCCTCCAGGTGAGTGATAAAGATGTAAAAATGGGCAGATACCAGGACAGACCCCTGAGGGACTTCCCTTACTAACGGCCCAGCAGACGCTCTTTTGCGAGTCTCATTAGCCAAGTGGTGTTTTATCCTCCTGATTGTCCACCCATCCAGACCATCACATCCTGACTTGAGAGATCGTGTGGAAAGCCTTGTTAAAGACACGGTGAGCGACATCCGCTGCTCTTCCCTCTTCCACCAATCCAGTTCTTTTATCCTAGAAAGTAAGAAGTTGGTGGGGCAAGATTTGCGCTTGGGAAAGCCATGCTGACTGTTACCAGTCCCGTTCTTTTCCATGTGCTCAGAAATGCGTTTCAGGAGGATTCACTCCATGATTTGCTGAGGCACTGAAGTGAGGCTGACCAGCCTGTTGCTTCTCGGATTATTAAAAGGATGATTAAAAGAATTGCCCATTTTGAAGACGGCTTCAAATTTTGCTTTTCTCCAGTCGCTGGGTATGCCTGCCCTCATCTCTCAAAAATGACAGAGTGTCCTTGCAAGGGGGTTGGTGACTTCCGTCAGTACGCTTGGAGGCAGCAAGTCAGGTCCCATGGCTTTCAGAGGCGGAGTTCTCACAAGTAGTCTCTGACTCAATCCTCATCCACCACTGGCAATTCTTCTGCCCCTTGAGCTTTTCCAGGAATCACAGAGGAGTTCCTCAGCCTTCTGTGTGTCCACTGTCACTAAGTCACCCACTCCATTCAGCAATGGGTCAGCTCTTTTGTTCTTTAGCCCTTCCTGCAAGTCTCAACTCTGAGCTTTGGCTTTCCTGACACCATCCCTCCATGCCCTGGCCGTGTTTCTCAGTTCCTCCTTTGTAGCTTCTCCTGCTTCCACCTCCTGCATGCTGCCTGTTTGCATTGGAGCTCCACCCCAGCTGCCCCCACCTGCATTAAGGGCAGAGGAGACCTTTCACACAGGGCAGGTTTAACACCTCCTGGAAGCCAGAAGCTCTTTGGAAGGGGAAGCCACCAGTGCAGTAAATGGCAAAGACTGTGGGATGATCTGACATAGTACCCACCTCGAAAGAACATCTCACCCCACAGACAGAGCCCTTTTGTCTTGGAAAAAAAAGACAAGAAAGGTGAACTCTTTTGGAAAGGAAATCCACAACCATCATACCCCTCTGAACCAGCTAGTCCCTTATCCAAGGTCTTCCTCCTTGTCCAACCTCTGTCTTGCAAGCTATGGAGATGGAATGTGCCTGTGTCGCGGTCAGTGGGCTGGTGCCTCCTCTAGTCACTGGTCCTGCAGGCAACACCACCAGGAGTTCAGTGGTCAGAACCCTTCCAGCTCAGAGGCAAGAAGAGAGGATCTCCCAGAAACGGATCAGGCAGGGAGATCTGGAGGGAAGATCGTCCCTGAACAGGCACCACTGACCTCATATTGTGAGTTCACTGAGAAGGTTGGGAGGCTCAGTGGTCAAACTCATGCCCCTTCCAGGTGCTTCCTGGGAGCACAGGTTTCCTCCCCATCAACAGACAGGACCCAGGGTCCAAGGGCAAAGAGCATGGAGGGGCAGCAGCTCCAGCCAGGTCTGGGATTATTGCTCATAGCCATGGGGTCCAAGAGGGTGTGTCTCTGGGGCAGTGAGTACAGGCCCAGCTCTGAGGTGCTGCAGAGCATCCTTCAACTCTCCTGCACAGGTCACTCCCAGCAGCCCCTGCTCCAGACCTTCGCCATGGAGATCAGAGCAGGGTCGGGAGCGGGGAACTCCCCAGGGACTCAGACTGGGCCCCCAGGCTTGGCTGGGTGCTGCACAGACCCCTTTCCGCTCCCACAACAGCATCCCCCCATTTTGCCAGATGTTGAACAGACCCCTCTCCCCCGCTAATACTGGGTGTCCCTTTGTGCACAGTGCTGCACGGGTCCTCTGACCCAGACCAGGAACATGCTGAACATGGCACAGATTCCCCTAGAAGAAAATATTTGCCCCCACCCTGGGCCCTTCACAACCACCCCCCATTGCTTCTCCCACACTGGAGCCCATTAGGCCACCACATCGCCTCTTCCCTCAACATGCCCACCACACTAGTCCTTAAATTCTGCTGCCCTCCCATGCAGTCCTGCCCTTGGGTGAAATGAATCCTGCAACATCTCCCGAAGCATTTCTGTCTCTCGTGTTGATGCCTCCGTCTGAGGGGTCCCTTGCACTCCTGTATGTCCAGTGGATGCAAAGAGGAGCTTTGGGAATTCAGTTCTTCTCATTCCAAAGAGTCCTCCAAGGAAGGGGAAACCACTTGCTCTCTGAAAGTGCCAATCTCCTTGCACTGTGTGCAAAAGCGGATAAGCTACCACGCAATTGTCACAAAGTGGGCATCAGCTGTGTTGCCTTGTGATGTGAGAATGGCGATCCATTTGTCTTTCCATTTTTCTCCTTATCCAGCAAAGCTGCTCTCCTCTTCTCATGCCCTTTGCTGCCTGCCGTTAACCAGGTAGAGCAAGCAGAAGCTCTCCCTGAGGGCAGTCACCTTCCTCTTTGCCTTTTTCTTTCAAGCAGGTTCCAACATCTCCAAAGCTCAAATAAAATCCCTCCACACAGGCATCATTAATTGCAGCTGAGATTAGGACTGAACGTCAGGGCGCAAAGTCTCTGTAGCAATCCCCCTCTTGTTTTGGCAGTACCCGTGATGCTTTTATTAGAGTTTGGGTAACGTTTTCTTTGAGAATCACTTCAGAACCTCTTCTGCGAGGCTGCAAAAGCATCTCTGCACAGCCCAGGGCATTTCCCTTGCACACAGGGCATGGAAGTGAGCCACTGCCTGCTTTTTCAGGCTGGAAGAAAGGAGGCACAGAAGTTCATCTCCAGAGATGCTGTAAAACACCTTCTTGGTAGTTTCAGGGGGTCTGAAGACGATGAAGCATTAGAAATGAGGTTTGAAGGCAAAGTACCAATGTGCTTGCCTTACTTTTATGTATCGACTGCATTGTCCTCAGGCGTCTAAGTTTTCAGGAAAGAACCCTCATCTTTTTTGGAGAACTGCAAAGGGTAGTTTGTGCATCGTGCACCGAGAATAGGATTTTTCTCAGTTGCTTTTTTTTTTTTTAATCTAAAATACATGCATCATTGCTTCCACGGATGAAGAGCATGAATCCATTTTTGGAAACCTTCTAGGAGAGACAGAGATGGGCAGAAGATGGGTTTGCAGAAAAAAATTGTTCTTTGTGGAGGATCTAAGTGGAGGATCAGAGGTGGCAGGGACAGGCGTGAGGGAGCGTGGGCAGCGATTCATGACTGTGAAGCACCTCTCAAAGAGTGGTGTCTGGTGGAGAATCACTCTGCGGTGGCAGATGTCACCCCCATCCCCGGCTGTGCCACATCCCAGCTGTCACCCCCATCTTGGATGTGGTGCATCCCAGCTGTCACCCCATCCCGGCCGTGTGTCCCCGACCAGTGACACCTCCAATGGGAGAAGGCTCAGGGGGAGACAGGCAGGGCAAGGTGCCCGTGGAGCTCAGGGGAGAAGGTGGGAGGTGGCTCATTCACCACAGCTGGGGCACCCAGAGCTGACTGTGTCTCAACACGAAGGCACCAGAGGGTGGCCTGTGTGTTAGGTGAGCAGCTGCATCTGCTGAGGGCATCAGCTGGTGCAAACACTTCTTCCCGAGTTCTTCAAGAGTGTGAATGTCTTCCTGAGAGAGCCAGGCCAGCGTGGGGGAAGTGTGTATGGGGCCCAGCCCAACACAGAGTGTAAAACCTGAACAACCACCAAAGGACTTTCAAAGAGAGCAACGGCCTTGAGCTGCCTTCAACCCATGTGTTCCTGCCTGGCGACAGGGGACACCCAGCATTGTGACATGAGCGTAGTATAGAGACTGGGAACGGGGATCACATAGGTATTGGGATAGAACTGTATATTGCAGCTGCTGTATGTTGCTGTATTTTGCGCTTGTACTGTGATTCCAGCACATTGCTGTATCACTCTGCTAAATCAAAAATCCTGGGTAACATCACATATCTTCAAAGTAAACTTTTTTTATTGAATGTTGCACTCTCTGCGTGTGAAATATCTAGAAGAACCTGGTCAGAAAGTGCTGGACTCTGACACAAGCGAGGCCAAGTGAGCCTGGTCCTCCCCTCCCTGCCCTCCATCCATCCCAGGTGGCAAATGGCTTGAATCCCTGATGCCAGCCAGGATTTTGGAGAGCTGACAAGCATCTTGGGTTCCTTGGAGAAGCCAGGCAAGAAGCAGCTATGGGATTACTGTGCTCTTCAAGGCCAGATCACACTGGCAGCAGAGCCTGGGGAACAGCCCCTGTATTGCCAAGCCGGAGGCCAGAGACCCAGGAGCCACAGGACTGTCCTGATGGCTGTGGGAGCTGCAGGTGCTCCCAGCCCCTGGGAGCTGTGCCACCTTGTTGCCTGCTGAGGGATGGGAGACCAAACCTGGGCTCCAAAGGCTGCAACTCTGGTCCCTTGTGTGTTTGAAGAGGGGGGCAAATGATTTTCAGGTGAGCCACAGGTTTGAAGTGCGAACGCCCCATGCAGAGCAGGCAGCCAGCCTGCAAGGGGGCAGGGGACCTCCTGGCCTCTCCAGGCACCTCCTGTCTGGTTATCAGCAGGTTTGAGGAGGCTGGAGGAAGCTTTACCACTGTCTCTGTTCAGCCATGCACCTTTTGACTCCTCTTCCCAGGGGCCCATGAGCTCCTGGGGCTGGGGAGTGAAGGCAGCCCATCCCAGTGGGATGGAGCCCCAACCTGGCTGCGCTGCATCGCTGCCAGCATCTCCCTGTGGTCCAGCTGTGGGGAGAAAGAGGGGCAGGATGCAGCCAGCTGTGTTTGCACGTTTGGCCCCTGAAGGGCAGGAAACCCCAGCTCTGTTTCTAAGGCGAGAACACGGCTGGTCATGGCTGGGCTGAGCTCAGCCTGGAGCTGCTCTCTGCTTCTCAGCACTGAGCTCACTGGGAGCCCGTCCGCAGGCTGGGAGCGGGCATTTGCCCCCCATTCCATGGCCATCTCCATGATCCTCTGCTGGAGACTTGCCGTTCTGGCCCTGAGGGGAGCTGCTCCCTCCTGCCTGAGCCGCTCTCCTCGGAGTGGGCACCTGGGGGCCCTGGCCAGGACAGGCACATGGTCACCATGGGGACACCAACCATCACAATGGCCTTGAGGGCATGATGTCACCTCCATCACAAAGCCCTTGCGGTCACCAAGGGGACTCCCAAGACCATGTCCTGACAGTCCTCAAGGGGACCCCCCCATCACAGTGCCTTGCTGCCCCCATGCGGATCCCCATCTCCATGTCTTTGCCTCCAGCCCTCCGAGCCTGCTTGGGAGCTGGTTTCTGGGGAAAAGGAAGAACCTTCCTCTCCCCAGCTCCGGGCTCCCCTGTGCCTTGCCGAGACCACCGCTCTCCTTGGCTCCTAGGCTCCCCCGGCACTCACAGCCCCTGGGAAGGTCCTCACAGATGTGCTGGCCCAGGCTCACCATGGGAGGGCCTGGTCTTGCAGGGCACCTCAGCAGAGGTCCTCGCGCACAGCCTGGGACAGCCCTAAGATGCAAAGGTGTGCCCAGGTGTGGGGAGCCCATGGTGGCAGCTGCTGGGGGCAGAAGAGCATTTGGGGTTGCAGCACAGCTGTGTGTCAATCCCTGGGATGGTCAGCGAGGCCATCCAGAGCCAGGATGCCCATGCACAGCTCTCGGTTTGGCCCTCCACAGAGGCCAGGGAGGTGCTGCTGCACATAATGCCACAGCAGATGAGTTGAGACTCATGTTGCTGTTGCTCTGGAGGTGCCTGGGCAGCTAACCAGCCTGGGTCGAAACCCCATGTGGGTGCAGGGCACCGTCAGAGGAAGCTCCCAGCAGTGGGTGGGGGTAGGACACTTTTGGGGGAAGCTCAAAGCGGGCAGGGGGGAGCAGGGCACTCTCAAGGATGATCACAACAGTGGTGGGTATCCAGGGCTGTTCTTCAGAGGGACCTTGACAGGACACTGGACCAGGGGCCCAGAGTTGTGGGGGGCATCCATTCTTGGAGGCAGTCACACCTTGATGGCACCAGGCCCAGGGAAACCTGCTCTGTCGGCTCCACTTGCAGCAGGGGCTGGAACAGAGACCTCCAGAAGCCCCTTCCCACCCCAGCGGCTCTGTGACTCTGGGAAGGGTTGAACGGGTTTCTCTGCGGCTCTCTCTGGCTTCACCGGCATTGCCCGCACTAGTCTTTCTCTTGAGATGGACCTGACCCAGTGAAAGCCTGGGGGGAAAAGCTGTCCACACCCACCATGCTCACCCCAGACAGAGCTCATGCATCCAGCTCCCTTTGATGGTCAGTCCCACCCTGCACTCCTTGCTCACCCAGTATGGAAAGTCCCCAGCCAAGAGACAAGCTGCTGGTTTTGTTGGGCGAGCATGGCACCTTCTGGTGCCACGTGTGTGTGTCTGGGGCAACGTTCAGGAGGCTGGTCTGACCCAGCTCGTGTGGGTGGAGGTGTCTTTCTCCAACTCCTCCCATTGTAAAAGGTCTTGGTCAGCATCCTGCTGCCCCTCTTCCTTCCTGGTCAAGTCCACTTGCTCGTCCTGTGGCACCCCCAGGACTCTCTGCCCTGCTCCCACCTCCTGCTTCTTCTTGGGGCAGGGCTTGAGAGCTCTGCAGCATGTCCTGCTGGGTCCTTGTGTCCTGGAGGAGCTCCACTTGCGTGAGCTCAGGTTTCCACCAGTTGGGGAACCAGTGTCTGCTGAAGACCTGAAAGGAGAGTGGGAGATTGGTGATGGGAGCTTTGTTTCCAGCTGGGAAATGTCTCCTGGGAAGCTGGTGTGGTGGCCCTGCTGTCAGAACTGTGTCCCCACGAGTGTGGGGATCAGGTTGTGGCTGAGCTGCGGGGACTGTGATTTTGCCCCGCTCTGTGGTCTGGTCTCCCATGGTGGGGAGAGGCAGAAAGTCTGGCTGATGTCTCTGTCTCTGCTCTTCTACAAGTCTTACCAAGCAGCGTCTCCCTGTGCTTAATGCAGGGCAGGGTCAGGGCACTGCTGGGGGAAGCTCACAGCATTTGGGGATCAGGGCATTACTAAGGGAAGATCACAGCTATGGGGTGGTGTTGAGGTGTCCTTGGGCTTGCAGGGTTTCCTGGGGGACCCCAAGGGCATGAAGGTGCCAGGGAGTTTAGTGGTGTCATTGAGGTCCATGGGGAGTTTGCAGGCGGGCGTGCAGGTTTGTTAGGATCTGCAGTAAATGACAAAGCCCAGCGAGGAGCAGTGAGGGCCTGGAGGGATGAAAGAGGGCATGGAGGTCAAGGAGACTTATCTGAGATCATGACTGTGAGGGCGTTTCCGTCGCAGTGGGAAGGCCCATCTGTGAAGATGACCAAGGCTTGTCTGCCCCTCACACTATCATCCTGTGTTCTTCATCCACATGGGCACCAAAGGCACTGCCCGGGGAGATCTACAAAGCATCAAGCACAACTGCCTGGCTCTGGGGGCGATGACTGGTGGATCTGGGACCCAGGTGGTTTTCTCTTCAATCTTGCTGGTGAGGGCAAAGGGCTTGAGGAGATCAGAACAGATCCTCTGGGTGACCAACTGGTTGCACAGCTGGTGTCAGCAAAAGGGTTTTGGTTTTATGACCATGGGGCCCTCTTTGCTTGGAAGACATTGGGTCAGGCTGACCAAGCAGGGCAAGAGCATCTTTGCTGACAGCCCGGCAAACCTGCTAGGGGAGCATTACACTGGGAACGAGAGGAGGAAGAGGATGACCAACAGTCAAGCAAGGAAGTGGTGGACCAGGTTGGCAAGGAAAGGGTGCAGGTCAGTGTGTCCGTGCTGGCCTGGCCATTCCTGCACCCCTGCCCTCTGCTCCCCACAGGACCCTGGGCTGGCGGTGCTGCTCTGCAAAGTAAGTGGCTGTGGGGTCATGAGGCCATGGGGTGATTCCTGACTCAACTCTGGCCATGCTGGTCAGGAAGGGAAGCAGACCCAGCTGGACAGGGATCACCATCACTAATACTGCTGGCACATGTCTGTGCTCATGGACAGTTCTCAGAGTGACCCCAGGGCATTTGCAATGGCAGGAGATGTGTTTGGGTGAGTGTCGTAGCATGACAGTGGGGACTAGCTCCAGCCTGTGGTGTTTCACTGAGGGTGCAGGAATCACTCTCCAGTGCCCCTTCCCTGCACCTCCTGGGTCCCCACTGCCTCTCTGGGGATTGCAGAGCCCTTGTTTCTCCATGCCTACCTGCATTTAGTGCTCTACCTTCTGATCACTCCACCATGGACCATCTCTCACTTTGTGAGGCTTCACTCACTGATTCACCACAAAATCCCCCTTTATTACGGAAAGGTTATTCTGGAGGCCAGGTCTCTCATAAATGTGCCCAATGCCTGGTCCTGCCTGAGCTCACAGGAATGCACAGGGAAGCACAAACCTACCACCACCACATTACAAGAGCACTGGGTCCATATACACATATCAGACCACAGAGGACAGTGTGGAAATGAGGAGAAAATCCCTGGAAAAAAAAGTCCTGCTGCTGTTGGTGGACGTGTCTCCAAGAAAGCTGCAGGCCCCATGCAAAGGCTGCAGTGAGGAAATGCCTGCTGTGGCAGTGGGGGAACAGTCCTGAGGAACAGAGTGTCTGTCCCCACAGACTTCGTCCACGCTCTCCTCCTTTCCACTTTTGCTCTGCTTGGAGTGTTGGAATGCTGTAGAGGGAAGGGATCAGCCCATGGTGGCAGCTGGCTGCCACCCTCACAGGAGAGGGGTGTGAGATCATACCCTGACTGTGGCCACAGGAGCTGAGCTCTCTTAAGGCATATGGGACCCATGGTCTAGGTCACACCTGTACTCGTCGGAGCCTGACTCTGTGCCCCTGAGCTCCCTTGGTGACAGCACCAAAAGAGACACTGCAAAGGGAAACTCTCCTCATTGCACTGAAGGCATCCAAGCAGCTCAGACTAGCAGGCTCGGAGGTTCCCCCATCTCTGCTGATGAAGGCGGAAGCCTGGCTTCCTGCTTCAGCACGGTCTCTTGATCAGATTCAAATGAGAGATTCCTGAGGACAAGTGGCACGAAGCAAAATATTTATTTCTTTTAGGAGAATGTAACAGAGAAAAGTAAGTGAGAAAGAAAGACATGAGCAACACCTACCTATGTTGCCAAATACCCTGGGAATGAGGAGCAGATGCACATGGGACAGTTATTGGTGCTGACATTGTACCTACTGAACCAGTTTCCTCAGTGCATCTTTGAGCTCCTTGTTCCTCATGCTGTAGATGAGGGGGTTCACTGCTGGAGGCACCACTGCATACAGAACAGCCAGCACCAGGTCCAGAGCTGGGGAGGAGAGGGAAGGCGGCTTCAGGCAGACAAAGATGCCACTGCTGATAAACAGGGAGACCACGGCCAGGTGAGGCAGGCACATGGAAAAGGCTTTGTGCCGGCCCTGCTCAGAGGGGATCCTCAGCACAGCAGTGAAGATCTGCACATAGGACAGCACAATGAAAACGAAACACCCAAAAAATAAACAAACACCAATCACAAGTGCCCAAACCACCCTGAGGTAGGAGTCTGAGCAGGGGAGCTTGAGGATCTCAGGAACATCACAGAAGAACTGCTCCACAACATTGCCTTGGCAGAGTGGTATTGAAAATGTATTAGCAGTGTGCAGCACAGCATGGAAAAAACCACTGGCCCAGGCAGCTGCTGCCATTTGGACACAAGCTCTGCTGCCCATGATCGTCCCATAGTGCAGGGGCTTGGAGATGGCAACAAAGCGGTCATAGGCCATAACAGTGAGAAGAAAATACTCTCCTCCAAGCCAGAAGACAAACAGAAAGACTTGAGCAGCACATCCTGAGTAGGAAATGGCCCTGGTGTCCCACAGGGAATTGGCCATGGATTTGGGGACAGTAGTGGAGATGGTGCCCACATCCAGGACAGAGAGGCTGAGGAGGAAGAAGTACATGGGGGTGTGGAGGTGGTGGTCGCAGGTTACAGCTGTGATGATGAGGCCATTGCCCAGGAGGGCAGCCAGGTAGATGCCCAGGAAGAGCGAGAAGTGCAGGAGCTGCAGCTCCCGTGTGTCCGCAAATGGCAGGAGGAGGAACTCGTTGAGGGAGCTCCCGTTGGACATTTGCTCCTTTCGGGCAAAGGGGCACTGTCTGATGAAGAAGACACATTGACAAGTTAGGACAGACTTCTCTTAGCAAAAATTTCTCATAGCTTCCCTCAAACACACACACATTACTTCACCCCATCTCAGCAGCACCATCATTGAGCTCTGTGTCTTGAGCTCTGATTTGTGCTGGCTGAGTTTGCTGTGAGGAGCAGGGGCCTCTGCCCGTGGGCTCTGGAGGAGTCAGCCCTGACCTACAGCACTGCGGACATGGTAACAGGGGTGACTACACTGTTATATTCCCAGTTCCAGTCAGAGTTAATCCACTCATGATGCTGAAGTCATTTTCAGCATCTTCACTCCCACTTCTAAAGAATGTGGGGTCATTAATAGTTTTAAGGCTTTTTTGGTTTCCTTTAGCTGACGCAGTCACACCTGAGGAGGATTCCTGGAGGTAGAAATCCTCAGCATTGCTGCTGCTGCACTCAGAGCAAGCAGCTGTGATTCCGGAGAGGCAAAAGGATTCACTCTGGCTTTAGTGCAGAGGGAGCAGAGCTGGCCTGTCCATCTGCCTTGTCCCAGCTGCCCTGTGCTCACACCATGGAGGTGGAGAACAGTTGCACTCATGTTAGGAATGCACTTCCAAAGTGCCCATCAGCACTCTTTCTGAGGGTTTGTGAGGGAGGTCTCAGCCCTCCCCTTCTAGCCAGCAACACACCAGGCTCCTTCCAGCTGCCCACATCCAACCACCCAGCAGCATGTCCATGACCTCAGTAGCTAGTTGGCTTCTTCCTGGGACACCTAGATAACACACAGCTGCAATGGGAGAGCTGTGTCCTTGTGGAGGGCAGCTTGCAGCCCAGCCAGACACCCCAGGGAAATGGCTGAATGTCCTAAGGATGGGGTGTCCTGAAGAGAGAGTTGGCTCATTCCCAGACCCCCACACTGCATTGCCCAGAGCCCCACAAGCAAGAGGGGGACTTGGGCATCTGACTGTCAAGGACACGTCTGCATGGCAGGACCTGCAGCGTCAGTGTGTGAACTGCATCAGAAACCCCCCTGCCCAGAGAGTCCAAGTGGAAGCACAAGGGCAACATGGGCAAGGGGGAAACATGGAGCAATACCATGATATTTGTGGCGAGGGAGGGAGGGATAGAGGGGCACTCACGAGTGTCTCCTCTCCTGCATGTCTGGCTGCCGAGGAAACGACTCCTGCCCTGCACCCCCCAGCCTTGAGAGCAGAGGGCTGTGCTGGCTGGGAGAGGAGAGGAGGCCTTGGAGCTGATAGTTTCCTCTCACACTCGGACCATGACTGCTGCCTGGAGCCATCCCTTCGGGGAGCTGTTTCTCTATCCCCACGTCTCTACCCTGTCAGTGCTCACAGACACCATCCCACCCACTGGGTGCTCAGCTCTGCCCTGCAAAAGCCTCCTGGGTGAACGACACTGCCCAAGAGCACCTTCTTTTTTGCAGGTGCTAAGGAGCAGGTGAGAGAAACCTTGCTGAGTCTGGAAAGGTGATGCTGGCTCTGTCCTTAGGCTGAGGGGTGGATGAAGGCATTTGCTGAGTCCCTCCCAGAACTGATCCTCTCTCAGTGTCACTGTTTTGGAGCCTCCATCCCCTGTCTAAACCTGACCAATCCAATCCCATTTCACTCCACCCAAACAGAACAGAACTGAAAGCACAGACACATGACAGCTCCTTCCCTGTCACATATCCCCTGCCTTGGCATTCCTGTTGAAAAGTCTCCTCCGGATATGTTCCCCAGCCCTGACCCACACAGCAGCCTCTCAATGGGAGAAAGTACCTGCCCTGCCAGGGGTCTCTCCTCACATCCAGAGCTTCTCCCCATAGTGCTGTGGGAAGCTCCCTGGGAAGGCTGAGGGCTGAGCCTTGCAGGCAGCAGAGTCACTGCCCTGGGCACACAACACCCTGGGGCACAGGGACACTGCTCTGAAGTACAGCCCTGGGCAGACCTGGGTGCACTCATGCTTGGAGTGGAGTTAGAGGAGAGAAAGCATTCGCTCAGACTGTGACAGTGAGTGTGTTGCAGGATGGGTGTCTCAATGGTGAGCGGTGGGTGAGGTTAGGGAGGAGCATTGTTCCCATCCTTTTTGCAGTAAATGCCTGGGACGTGCCTGGGGGCACGGCCAGGGAACGTCCCTGCCTGAGAAACACAGCCCTCTGCTGGATCCGACCTCCCAGGTGAGGTGTTGGTGCCCCTCGGCAGGGCTCTGGGCTGGCTCAGGGGCAGCTAAGGCACAAACTCTAACTCTGCGCCAACCGGCAAGCTCCCCAGGACTCTGCTGAGCTAACAAGGGAGTCGGAAGAAATGTGTGGAGGGAAGAGGGAGCTGCAGGAGAAGACTCCCAGGAAGGAAAATGCCCATCACCTTTCTCACTCATAGATGCCACCATGCAAAATCTCAGCAGCTAAAAAGAAACAGACCTGACTCAGAAGACACAGCACAAACCTGCAGTCCTCAGGATGAGGTGCTGACCTCTGCACTGATGGTGCTGGGCAAGGATGATCCAGGTCAGGGTCTCATCCTCTGCCTCTTCCCCACCACATCCTTCTCTTCCCTGAGCTCTCTGCAAACCACCACCCAGGGCTCAGGCATTGCTCTGTCCTTGCTGTCTTCTTCCAGCAGCACCTGTGGTGCATGTCCAACAACACCTGAATGTCCCCTGCCCTCTGGAGTGTCCTGAGGGCTAAAGCACTAACGAGTCTCTGAAGGCTCCTGCTGCAGCTGGTCTCTCCCTAGGGACTGCAGAGAGTGAGCAGTGCAGAATTGGCTCTCAAAGGAGACTGAAACTTCTGAGCTGCTGGAAACTTTGTGAACACTTCCTGGCATACAGCTTTCCCCATAACTCTGGTCACTCAAACTCTGGGACATGCTGCTTTGAAAAGGAAACTGAGGCAGAGAAATCATCAGGCCTCTTCCAAAATCATGACGAAAAGTCAGGAGAGATCCCATGAATGGGATTCCCCTCACCTCCCTGCATGCGACTCTCTGTTCCCGGATTCTCTCAGGTTTAGAGAATCCTGCTTGCCTGAGCTGGTCCCTCCAGCCTCCTGCGATGGTCAGGGGGGAGGAAGAGGTCGAGCACCCGGCATTTCCTCCCAGCCATGGAGACTTGCCCTGGGGATGGGGTGAGTCCCCCTCGGGTGCCAGGCTCTGTACCTTGAGGGGAGAGGGCCCCCCAACGTCTCCCAGAAGCACAGGGGCCTCACGTGTCAGGGGCTGAAGGGAGCAGAGCTACTGGTATTTCCTCCTGGTTCCTCTCCACCTCTTACCTTGGAGGTTCCCAGGGACCTCCTTTGCTCCTGTTGTTGCAGCAATGGCTGCCACCAGACATGATTCCTCTTGGCCCTGTTGGACTTGCCTGTCGTGAGATGCAGTCTTCTCGCTGTCTGCCCTGACTGGAAGGGCAGGAGTGGCTGTCCCCATAGACACAGAAGTTTGTGCGACGGCTGCCTGAGCATCTGGAAGGCCTTCTACTGAATTGGCTCCAGTTGGTCACTGTCTTGCCTTTATTTGGGACCCAGCACTGGATGTGGCACTCTAGATGTGGTCTAGCGAGCACTGAGTGATGGCAGGTGATCACTTCCCTCAATCTCCTGGCCATGCTCCTGCGCCCACAGCCCAGGAAGCTGGTGGTCTTCCTCACTGCCAGGGCACACTGCTGGCTGACGTTCACTTGGCCGTGCACCAGGACCCCCAGGGCCTTTTCTGCCGAGCTGCTCCTGGCCAGGCTGTTGTCAGGGCCCTGCGGCCAATTACAGGCCTTCATGGCCCTGACCAGCCTCACCACGAGCCTCCACACACATGTCCAAGAAACCACATCTAAGCTCAGGCCTGGGCCTTCAGTCCCATCTGGAGCTACGTTGCAGGTGGGCTTGTCTGCAGCTGTATTACAGGTATGCCTGTTCCTGCCCATGGACCCTGTTGATCTGGACTCCGAATCAGAGCCTAAATTTCTAGCTCTACCTTAGACTTGCCTTGCAATTAGGGGGCTTTGTATGACCCTGGTTACTGTCATTGGACCTGATCCTGATTTGCCAAGATGTGATCCCGGCTTGACCTCGGAGCTGTCTTGACACCAAGAACTTTCCTGGTGATCTGGAGTCTTGGCTGAACCTGGCTACCATCTCCAGGTCTGCCCTGCTTGCCTCACTGAGCTTTGTTGGGGCTTGACCCTGGCTGGTGAGACCCTTGCCTTTTTGGTCTTGTCATCATGTTGGGCTCCCGGCTCCCTGTCCCTTTGGGAGCAGCCGGCCCTTGCTGCTGCCTGAAATCTGCCCACAGCCTGTATTGTTGCTTCTTACTTCCCGGGGGCAAGATTTGGCATTGATCTTTGCTGAATGTCATATGATTGCCTGCTGCCTGTTCCTCCAGACTTTCAAGGTCCCTCTGGATGGCTGCCCCATGCTTGGGCACATTGACTGGTACCACTCTACTTTGGTCTCCTCTGCAGACCTCCTCCAGGTGAGTGATAAAGATGTAAAAATGGGCAGATACCAGGACAGACCCCTGAGGGACTTCCCTTACTAACGGCCCAGCAGACGCTCTTTTGCGAGTCTCATTAGCCAAGTGGTGTTTTATCCTCCTGATTGTCCACCCATCCAGACCATCACATCCTGACTTGAGAGATCGTGTGGAAAGCCTTGTTAAAGACACGGTGAGCGACATCCGCTGCTCTTCCCTCTTCCACCAATCCAGTTCTTTTATCCTAGAAAGTAAGAAGTTGGTGGGGCAAGATTTGCGCTTGGGAAAGCCATGCTGACTGTTACCAGTCCCGTTCTTTTCCATGTGCTCAGAAATGCGTTTCAGGAGGATTCACTCCATGATTTGCTGAGGCACTGAAGTGAGGCTGACCAGCCTGTTGCTTCTCGGATTATTAAAAGGATGATTAAAAGAATTGCCCATTTTGAAGACGGCTTCAAATTTTGCTTTTCTCCAGTCGCTGGGTATGCCTGCCCTCATCTCTCAAAAATGACAGAGTGTCCTTGCAAGGGGGTTGGTGACTTCCGTCAGTACGCTTGGAGGCAGCAAGTCAGGTCCCATGGCTTTCAGAGGCGGAGTTCTCACAAGTAGTCTCTGACTCAATCCTCATCCACCACTGGCAATTCTTCTGCCCCTTGAGCTTTTCCAGGAATCACAGAGGAGTTCCTCAGCCTTCTGTGTGTCCACTGTCACTAAGTCACCCACTCCATTCAGCAATGGGTCAGCTCTTTTGTTCTTTAGCCCTTCCTGCAAGTCTCAACTCTGAGCTTTGGCTTTCCTGACACCATCCCTCCATGCCCTGGCCGTGTTTCTCAGTTCCTCCTTTGTAGCTTCTCCTGCTTCCACCTCCTGCATGCTGCCTGTTTGCATTGGAGCTCCACCCCAGCTGCCCCCACCTGCATTAAGGGCAGAGGAGACCTTTCACACAGGGCAGGTTTAACACCTCCTGGAAGCCAGAAGCTCTTTGGAAGGGGAAGCCACCAGTGCAGTAAATGGCAAAGACTGTGGGATGATCTGACATAGTACCCACCTCGAAAGAACATCTCACCCCACAGACAGAGCCCTTTTGTCTTGGAAAAAAAAGACAAGAAAGGTGAACTCTTTTGGAAAGGAAATCCACAACCATCATACCCCTCTGAACCAGCTAGTCCCTTATCCAAGGTCTTCCTCCTTGTCCAACCTCTGTCTTGCAAGCTATGGAGATGGAATGTGCCTGTGTCGCGGTCAGTGGGCTGGTGCCTCCTCTAGTCACTGGTCCTGCAGGCAACACCACCAGGAGTTCAGTGGTCAGAACCCTTCCAGCTCAGAGGCAAGAAGAGAGGATCTCCCAGAAACGGATCAGGCAGGGAGATCTGGAGGGAAGATCGTCCCTGAACAGGCACCACTGACCTCATATTGTGAGTTCACTGAGAAGGTTGGGAGGCTCAGTGGTCAAACTCATGCCCCTTCCAGGTGCTTCCTGGGAGCACAGGTTTCCTCCCCATCAACAGACAGGACCCAGGGTCCAAGGGCAAAGAGCATGGAGGGGCAGCAGCTCCAGCCAGGTCTGGGATTATTGCTCATAGCCATGGGGTCCAAGAGGGTGTGTCTCTGGGGCAGTGAGTACAGGCCCAGCTCTGAGGTGCTGCAGAGCATCCTTCAACTCTCCTGCACAGGTCACTCCCAGCAGCCCCTGCTCCAGACCTTCGCCATGGAGATCAGAGCAGGGTCGGGAGCGGGGAACTCCCCAGGGACTCAGACTGGGCCCCCAGGCTTGGCTGGGTGCTGCACAGACCCCTTTCCGCTCCCACAACAGCATCCCCCCATTTTGCCAGATGTTGAACAGACCCCTCTCCCCCGCTAATACTGGGTGTCCCTTTGTGCACAGTGCTGCACGGGTCCTCTGACCCAGACCAGGAACATGCTGAACATGGCACAGATTCCCCTAGAAGAAAATATTTGCCCCCACCCTGGGCCCTTCACAACCACCCCCCATTGCTTCTCCCACACTGGAGCCCATTAGGCCACCACATCGCCTCTTCCCTCAACATGCCCACCACACTAGTCCTTAAATTCTGCTGCCCTCCCATGCAGTCCTGCCCTTGGGTGAAATGAATCCTGCAACATCTCCCGAAGCATTTCTGTCTCTCGTGTTGATGCCTCCGTCTGAGGGGTCCCTTGCACTCCTGTATGTCCAGTGGATGCAAAGAGGAGCTTTGGGAACTCAGTTCTTCTCAGTCCAAAGAGTCCTCTCCCTTCTCCTCTTCTCATGCCCTTTGCTGCCTGCCGTTAACCAGGTAGAGCAAGCAGAACCTCTCCCTGAGGGCAGTCACCTTCCTCTTTGCCTTTTTCTTTCAAGCAGGTTCCAACATCTCCAAAGCTCAAATAAAATCCCTCCACACAGGCATCATTAATTGCAGCTGAGATTAGGACTGAACGTCAGGGCGCAAAGTCTCTGTAGCAATCCCCCTCTTGTTTTGGCAGTACCCGTGATGCTTTTATTAGAGTTTGGGTAACGTTTTCTTTGAGAATCACTTCAGAACCTCTTCTGCGAGGCTGCAAAAGCATCTCTGCACAGCCCAGGGCATTTCCCTTGCACACAGGGCATGGAAGTGAGCCACTGCCTGCTTTTTCAGGCTGGAAGAAAGGAGGCACAGAAGTTCATCTCCAGAGATGCTGTAAAACACCTTCTTGGTAGTTTCAGGGGGTCTGAAGACGATGAAGCATTAGAAATGAGGTTTGAAGGCAAAGTACCAATGTGCTTGCCTTACTTTTATGTATCGACTGCATTGTCCTCAGGCGTCTAAGTTTTCAGGAAAGAACCCTCATCTTTTTTGGAGAACTGCAAAGGGTAGTTTGTGCATCGTGCACCGAGAATAGGATTTTTCTCAGTTGCTTTTTTTTTTTTTAATCTAAAATACATGCATCATTGCTTCCACGGATGAAGAGCATGAATCCATTTTTGGAAACCTTCTAGGAGAGACAGAGATGGGCAGAAGATGGGTTTGCAGAAAAAAATTGTTCTTTGTGGAGGATCTAAGTGGAGGATCAGAGGTGGCAGGGACAGGCGTGAGGGAGCGTGGGCAGCGATTCATGACTGTGAAGCACCTCTCAAAGAGTGGTGTCTGGTGGAGAATCACTCTGCGGTGGCAGATGTCACCCCCATCCCCGGCTGTGCCACATCCCAGCTGTCACCCCCATCTTGGACGTGGTGCATCCCAGCTGTCACCCCATCCTGGCCGTGTGTCCCTGACCAGTGACACCTCCAATGGGAGAAGGCTCAGGGGGAGACAGGCAGGGCCAGGTGCCCGTGGAGCTCAGGGGAGAAGGTGGGAGGTGGCTCATTCACCACAGCTGGGGCACCCAGAGCTGACTGTGTCTCAACACAGAGGCACCAGAGGGTGGCCTGTGTGTTAGATGAGCAGCTGCATCTGTTGAGGGCATCAGCTGGTGCAAACACTTCTTCCCGAGTTCTTCAAGAGTGTGAATGTCTTCCTGAGAGAGCCAGGCCAGCGTGGGGGAAGTGTGTATGGGGCCCAGCCCAACACAGAGTGTAAAACCTGAACAACCACCAAAGGACTTTCAAAGAGAGCAACGGCCTTGAGCTGCCTTCAACCCATGTATTCCTTCCCGGTGACTGGGGATGCCCAGTGTTGTGACATGAGCGTAGTATAAAGACCGGGAATGGGGATCACACTGGGATTGGGATTGAACTGTATATTGCAACTGCTGTATTTTGCTTTATTTTGCACTTGTACTGTGATTCCAGCACATTGCTGTATCACTCTGCTAAATCAAAAATCCTGGGTAACATCAGGTATCTTCAAAGTAAACTTTTTTATTGAATGTTGCACTCTCCGCGTGTGGAATATCTAGAAGAACCTGGTCAGAGAGTGTTGGACTCTGACACAAGAGAGGCCAAGTGGGCCTGGTCCTCCCCTCCCTGCCCTCCATCCATCCCAGCTGGCAAACGGCCTGAAGCCCTGATGCCAGCCAGGATTTTGGAGAGCTGACAAGCATCTTGGGATCCTTGGAGAAGCCAGGCAAGAAGCAGCTATGGGATTACTGTGCTCTTCAAGGGCAGATCACACTGGCAGCAGAGCCTGGGGAACAGCCCCTGTATTGCCGAGCCAGAGGCCAGAGCCCCAGGAGCCCCAGGATTGTCCTGATGGCTGTGGGAGCTGCAGGTGCTCCCAGCCCCTGGGAGCTGTGCCACCTCGTTGCCTGCTGAGGGATGGGAGACCAAACCTGGGCTCTGAGGGTTGCAACTCTGGTCCCTTGTGTGTTTGAAGAGGGGGCAAATGATTTTCAGGTGAGCCACAGGTTTGAAGTGTGAACGCCCCATGCAGAGCAGGCAGCCAGCCTGCAAGGGGGCAGGGGACCTCCTGGCCTCTCCAGGCACCTCCTGTCTGGTTATCAGCATGTTCAAGGAGGCTGGAGGAAGCTTTACCACTGTCTCTGTTCAGCCATGCACCTTTTGACTCCTCTTCCCAGGGGCCCATGAGCTCCTGGGGCTGGGGAGTGAAGGCAGCCCATCCCGGTGGGATGGAGCCCCAACCTGGCTGCGCTGCATCGCTGCCAGCATCTCCCTGTGGCCCAGCTGTGGGGAGAAAGAGGGGCAGGATGCAGGCAGTTGTGTTTGCACGTGTGGCCCCTGAAGGGCAGGAAACCCTGGCTCTGTTTCTAAGGCGAGAACACGGCTGGTCATGGCTGGCCTGAGCTCAGCCCAGAGCTGCTCTCTGCTTCTCAGCACCGAGCTCACCGTGGCCGTGTGGGCCTTGGAGCATCCGCATGCCCCAGCTCTGCTCCAGGGGTCAGGAATAAATACTCTCCTGCTGCTGGAGGACCTCAGGGCTGGCTGTGCCACCCCAGCTCCCCCTCCCCACATCCTTGTGCTCTCTGTGAGTGTCCTGTCTGCTGCCAGCCTCACCCTCCAGCCCCATCACTCACCTCTCTGCACACCTGTGCACCCGGAGCCTGTCCGCGAGCTGGGAGCAGGCATTCATCTCCCACTCTGTGGCCATCTCTACAATCCTCTGCTGGACACTTGCCGTTCTGGCCCTGAGGGGAGCTGCTACCTTCTGCCTGAGCCGCTCTCCTCAGAGTGGGCACCTGGGGGCCCTGGCCAGGACAGGGACATGGTCACCATGGGGACACCAACCATCACAATGGCCTTGAGGGCATGATGTCACCTCCATCACAAAGCCCTGGTGGTCACCAAGGAGACTCCCAAGACCATGTCCTGATAATCCCCCATGGGGACCCCCCATCACAGTGCTTTGCTGCCCCCATGGGGATCCCCATCTCCATGTCTTTGCCTCCAGCCCTCTGAGCCTGCTTGGGAGCTGGTTTCTGGGGAAAAGGAAGAACCTTCCTCTCCCCAGCTCCGGGCTCCCCTGTGCCTTGCTGAGACCACTGCTCTCCTTGGCTCCTAGGCTCCCCCAGCACTCATAGCCCCTGGGAAGGTCCTCACAGATGTGCTGGCCCAGGCTCACCATGGGAGGGCCCAGTCTTGCAGGGCACCTCAGCAGAGGTCCTCGCGCACAGCCTGGGACAGCCCTAAGATGCAAAGGTGTGCCCAGGTGCAGGGGAGCCCTGGGGAGCCCCATGGTGGCAGCTGCTGGGGGCAGAAGAGGCATTTGGGGTTGCAGCACAGCTGTGTGTCAATCCCTGGGATGGCCAGCGAGGCCGTCCATGGCCAGGATGTCCACGCACAGCTCTCGGTTTGGCCCTCCACAGAGGCCAGGGAGGTGTTGCTGCACATAATGCCACAGCAGATGAGTTGAGACTCATGTTGCTGTTGCTCTGGAGGTGCCTGGGCAGCTAACCAGCCTGGGTCGAAACCCCATGTGGGTGCAGGGCACTGTCAGAGGAAGCTCCCAGCAGTGGGTGGGGGGTAGGACACTTTTGGGGGAAGCTCAAAGCAGGCAGGGGGAGCAGGGCACTCTCAGGGATGGTCACAACAGTGGTGGGTATCCAGGGCTGTTCTTCAGAGGGACCTTGACAGGATACTGGACCAGGGGCCCAGACTCATGGGGGCATCCATCCTTGGAGACAGTTACACCTTGATGGCACCAGGCCCAGGGAAACCTGCTCTGTCAGCTCCACTTGCAGCAGGGGCTGGAGCAGAGACCTCCAGAAGCCCCTTCCCACCCCAGCGGCTCTGTGACTCTGGGAACGGTTGAACAGGTTTCTCTGCGGCTCTCTCTGGCTTCACCGGCATTGCCCGCACTAGTCTTTCTCTTGAGATGGACCTGACCCAGTGAAACCCTGGGGGGAAACGCCTTCCAAACCACCATGCTCACCCCAGACAGAGCTCACGCATCCAGCTCCCTTTGATGGTCAGTCCCACCCTGCACTCCTTGCTCACCCAGTTTGGAAGGCCCCTGGCCAAGGGAGAAGCTGCTGGTTTTGCTGGGCGAGCAGGGCTCCTTCTGGTGCCATGTGTGTGTCTGGAGCAACATTCAGGAGGCTGGTCTGACTCCCCATGGTGGGGAGAGGCAGAAGGTCTGGCAGACGTGGTGTCTCTGCTCGTCTATCCCCTTTTGTCCCCCAGGGATACAGCCCCACAGCAGGGCACCCCAACAGCCTTCACCCTCACAAGGAGGCAGGGGTTGAGGGACCCCAAGCACACGGGAAGGTGTCGAGGTGTCCTTGGGCTTGCAGGGTTTCCAGGGGGACCCCAAGGGAATGAAGGTGCCAAGGAGTTCAGTGGTGTCACTGAAGTCCATGGGGAGGAGGCAGGCGGGTGTGTGGGTTTGCTCGGACCTGCAGGAAACAACAAAGCCCAGCCAGGAGTAGTGAGGGCCTGAATGGACAAAAGAGGGAGAGGAGGTCAAGGCAACTTGGCTGGGATCATGATCGTGAGGGCATTTCTGTTGCAGTGGGAAGGCCTGTCCGTGAAGATGACCGAGGCTCATCTGCCCCTCACACTATCATCTTGTGCTGCTCATCCACATGGGCACCAAAGGCACTGCCCAGGTAGACCTACAAAGCATTAAGCACAACTGCCTGGCTTTGGGGGCGTTGAATGGTGGATCTGGGGCCCAGGTGGTTTTCTCTTCAATCTTGCTGGTAAGGACAATAGGGCTTGAAGAGGTCAGGACAGATTCTGTGGGTGACCAACTGGTTGCACAGCTGGTGTCAGCAAAAGGGTTTTGGTTTTATGACCATGGGGCCCTCTTTGCTTGGAAGACATTGGGTCAGGCTGACCAAGCAGGGCAAGAGCATCTTTGCTGACAGCCTGGCAGACCTGGTAAGGGGAGCACTACACTGGGAACGACAGGAGGGAGAGGATGACCAAGAGTCAAGCGAGGAAGTGGTGGAGCAGGTTGGCAAGGAAAGGGTGCAGGTCAGTGTGTCCGTGCTGGCCTGGCCATTCCTGCACCCCTGCCCTCTGCTCCCCACAGGACCCTGGGCTCGTGGTGCTGCTCTGCAAAGTAAGTGGCTGTAGGGTCATGAGGCCATGGGGTGATTCCTGACTCAACTCTGGCCATGCTGGTCAGGAAGGGAAGCAGGCTCAGCCAGACAGGGACCACCACCACTAATACTGCTGGCACATGTCTGTGCTCATGGACAGTTCTCAAAGTGACCCCAGGGCATTTGCAATGGCAGGAGATGTGTTTGGGTGGGTGTCGTAGCATGACAGTGGGGACTAGCTCCAGCCTGTGGTGTTTCACTGAGGGTGCAGGAATCACTCTCCAGTGACCCTTCCCTGCACCTCCTGGCTCCCCACTGCCTCTCTGGGGATTGCAGAGCACTTGTTTCCCCATGCCTACCTGCATTTAGTGCTCTACCTTCTGGTCACTCCATCATGGACCATCCCTCACTTTGTGAGGCTCCACTCACTGCCCACACCAGGCACACGCTGTCTCTGGAGATCCCCTGAGCTTTCCTGGGAGCTCAGATTCCCCTCCAGAAGAATGGGCATCGCTCATCAGCACTGTCACCTATGGGACAGCCTCAGGCAGGAAATTCAGAGACCATTCCCCATCTCCACTGGCACTGGTCACCAACAGATGAACCCTGCATCCAGCCCTCAGTCCCTAACAGATCACATGGAGACTCTGAGCTTATCCCCTGCATCGCATGGAGGTCACAAGCAGAGCAGCAGGCCCTTTTATGGTGCATCCATAAATGTCTTTGCAATGTCTTTGGGCGTATTTTTGACTACAGCTTCTGAAGAAAGGCCAGACTTCAGGCACGTAATGGAGGGGATCCCCTTTTATTATAGCAATGTTCTTGTGCAGGCCAGGTCTGGCCTAAATGCACCCAATGCCTGGTCCTGCCTGACCTCACAGGAATGCACAGGGAAGTACAAACCTTCCACCACCACATTACAAGAGCACTGGGGCCATCTACACATATCAGACCACAGAGGACAGTGTGCATATGAGGAGAAAAGCCCTGAGAAGAGAAAGTCCTGCTGCTGTTGGTGGACGTGTCTCCAAGAAAGCTGCAGCCCCCAAGTGAAGGCTGCAGGGAGGAAATGCCTGCTGTGGCAGTGGAGGAACGGTCCTGAGGAGCAGAGGGACTGTCCCCACAGACTTCGTACAGACTCTTCTCCTTTCCACTCTTGCTCTGTTTGGAGTTTTGGAATGCTGTGGAGGGAAGGGACCAGCCCATGGTGACAGCTGGCTGCCACCCTCACAGGAGAGGGGTGTGAGATCATACCCTGACTGTGGCCACAGGAGCTGAGCTCTCCTAATGGACACGGGACCCATGGTATGGTCATGCCTGTACTCATTGGAGCCTGACTCTGTGCCCCTGAGCTCCCTTGGTGTCAGCACCAAAAGACACACTGCAAAGGGAAACTCTCCTCATTGCACTGAAGGCATCCAAGGAGCTCAGACTAGCAGGCTCGGAGGTTCCCCCATCTCTGCTGATGAAGGTGGAAGCCTGGCTTCCTGCTTCAACACGGTCTCTTGATCACATTCAAGTGAGAGATTCCTGAGGACAAGGGGCACAAAGCAAAATATTTATTTCTTTTAGGAGAATGTGAGAGAGAAAAGTAAGAAAGAAAGACAGACATGAGCAACACCTAGCTATGTTGCCAAATACCCTGGGAATGAGGAGCAGATGTACATGGGAGAGTTATTGGTGCTGACATTGTACCTACTGAACCAGTTTCCTCAGTGCGTCTTTGAGCTCCTTGTTCCTCATGCTGTAGATGAGGGGGTTCACTGCTGGAGGCACCACTGCGTACAGAACAGCCACGACCAAATCCAGAGCTGGGGAGGAGAGGGAGGGGGGCTTCAGGGAGGCAAACATGACAGTGCTGATAAACAGGGAGACCACGGCCAGGTGAGGCAGGCACATGGAAAAGGCTTTGTGTTGGCCCTGCTCAGAGGGCATCCTCATCACAACTGTGAAGATCTGAACGTAGGACAGCACAATGAAAACAAAACACCCAAAGGCTAAACAAACACCAATCACAACTACACAAAACACCCTGAGGTAGGAGTCTGAGCAGGCGAGCTTGAGGATCTCAGGAACATCACAGAAGAACTGCTCCACAACATTGCCTTGGCAGAGTGATATTGAAAATGTATTAGCAGTGTGCAGCACAGCATGGAAAAAACCACTGGCCCAGGCAGCTGCTGCCATTTGGACACAAGCTCTGCTGCCCATGATGGTCCCATAGTGCAGCGGTCTGCAGATGGCAACATAGCGGTCGTAGGCCATGACTGTGAGAAGAGAATACTCAGCCAAAACGAAAAAAAAATGAGAAAGAGCTGGACAACACATCCGAAGTAGGAAATGGCCCTGGTGTCCCACAGGGAATTGGCCACGGATTTGGGGACAGTGGTGGAGATGGAGCCAAGGTCAAGGAGGGAGAGGTTGAGGAGGAAGAAGTACATGGGTGTGTGGAGGCGGTGGTCACAGGCTACAGCTGTGATGATGAGGCCATTGCCCAGGAGGGCAGCCAGGTAGATGGCCAGGAAGAGCAAGAAGTGCAAGAGCTGCAGCTCCCGTGTGTCTGCAAATGCCAGGAGGAGGAACTCGTTGAGGGAGCTGCTGTTGGACATTTGATCCTTTGGGCACAGGGGGACTGTCCAATGAAGAAGAGACATTGACAAGTTAGGGCAGACTTCTCTCAGCAAAAATTTCTCCTAGCTTCCCTGAAACACACACATTACTTCACCCCATCTCAGCAGCACCATCATTCAGCTGTGTGGCTTGAGCTCTGGTTTGTGCTGGCTGAGTTTGACGTCAGGAGCAGGGGCCTCTGCCCGTGGGCTCCGGAGGAGTCAGCCCTGACCTACAGCACTGCCGACATGGTAACAGGGGTGACTACACTGTTATATTCCCAGTTCCAGTCAGAGTTAATCCACTCATGATGCTGAAGCCATTTTCAGCATCTTCACTCCCACTTCCACATAATGTGGGTTCATGAATAGTTTTAAGGCTTTTTTGGTTTTCTTTAGCTGACCCTGTCACACCGGAGGAGGATTCCTGGAGACAGAAATCCTCAGCATTGCTGCTGCACTCAGAGTGAGCAGCTGTCATTCTGGAGAGGCAAAAGAATTCACTCTGGCTTGAGTGCAGAGGGAGCAGAGCTGCCTGTCCATCTGCCCTGTTCCCAGCTGCCCTGTGCTCGCACCACGGAGGTGGAGGACAGTTGCACTCATGATACCCGAAAAAGAAATGACACCACGGAGAGCAGAGGAATGCACTTGCAAAGTGCCCATCAGCACTCTTTCTGAGGGGATGTGAGGCAGGTCTCAGCCCTCCCCTTCTAGCGAGCAACACATCAGGCTCCTTCCAGCTGCCCACATCCAGCCACCCAGCAGCATGTCTCAGCGTGGCCTCAGGATCTAGGTGGCTCCTCCCTGGGGCACCTAGATAATGCACAGCTGCAATGGGAGAGCTGTGTCCTTGTGGAGGGCAGCTGGCAGCCCAGCCAGACACCCCAGGGAAATGGCAGAATGTCCTAAGGATGGGGTGTCCTGACGAGAGACCTGGCTCATTCCTAGTCCCCCCTCCCCCCCCCCACACACACACTGCATTGCCCACAGACCCACAGGTTAGAGGGGCACTTGGGCACCTCACTGTCAAGGACACATCTGCATGGCAGGACCCACTGGATCAGTGTCTGAACTGCATCAGAAAGCCCCCTGCCCAGAGAGTCCAAGGAGGAGGATAAGGGCAGCATGGGCAGGTAGGAAACACGGAGCCATACAATGATACTTGTGCGGAGGGAGGCAGGGCCAGGGAGGGACAGAGGGGCACTCAGGAGTGTCTCCTCTCCTGGATGTCCGGCTGCCGAGGAAACGACTCCTGCCCTGCACCCCACAGCCTTGAGAGCAGAGGGCTGTGCTGGCTGGGAGAGGAGAGGAGCTGTTGGAGTTGACAGTTTCCTCTCACACTTAGAGCATGACTCTGCTGCCTGGAGCCATCCCTGTGGGGAGCTGTTTCTCTCTCCCCACGTCTCTCCCCTCTCAGTGCTCACAGACCCCATCCCACCCACTGGGTGCTCAGCTCTGCCCTGCAGAAACCTTCTGGGTGAAGGACGCTGCCCAAGAGCACCTTCTTTTTTGCGGGTGCTAAGGAGCAGGTGAGAGAAACCTTACTGAGGCTGGAAAGGTGATGCTGGCTCTGTCCTTAGGCTGAGGGGTGGATGAAGGCATTTGCTGAGTCCCTCCCAGAACTGTTCCTCTCTCAGTGTCACTGTTTTGGAGCCCCCGTCCCCTGTCTAAACCTGACAGATCCAATCCCATTTCACCCCACCCAAACAGAAAATAACTGAAAACACAGACTCATGACAGCTCCTTCCCTTTCATTTATCCCCCACTTTGACCTTCCTTTTGAAAAGGCCCCTCCAGAAATGTCCTTGGAGTGAGCTGGAGCTCTGGGCAGCCCTGACCAATGCAGCACCCTCTCATCAGGAGAATGAACCTGCCCTGATGGGGGGGTCTCTCCTCCCAACCAGAGCTTCTCCCCACAATGCTGTGGGGAGCTCCCCAGGCAGGCTGAGTGCTGACCCTCGCAGGTGGCAGAGTCACTGTCCTGGGCACACAGCACCCTGGGGCACAGGGACACTGCTCTGAAGTACAGTCCACGCAGACAAGTGTGCACACCCCAGCTTCATACCCCTGCAGCTGTCCCCAAGGAAAAGGAGCAGGATGCCCTGTCACTGTGACGGTGTGGAGGCAGATCCCTGCTCTGATGCACCCCTTTCTCCTCTGCAAAGGAAAAACTGGGAGAGACAACCTTAAAAAACAGATGTGGGATGGGATGTGTTGGCTTTAGCAGACCCCTCCAGGAACCTCGGTAGCATTGCCCTGCAGCCAGAGATTTACCGTGACAAGGGCTGTGATGATTTCTCCCACAATGCACTGTCAGCCGTCCTCCCACTCCACACTGCCTTTCACTTCTTGCTGTCGTGTCTCATCTCATGTCAGCAGCAGCAGGCAGTGCCAGAGCCCTGCTGCTCTTTGCAGAGGAGCTGCTCCTGCACACAGCTGTCTCTCAACAGTGCTGTCAGGTTGCCATGAGCTCCCTCCATCCCATGAGCCTGGCCCCGCTTGGCAACAGTGGCCCAGCTGAAGGCATGAATTTTTCTGTCCCATGCGCTCCATCCTCCTGGGAAATGTTCACTGCAGTAAACCAAAATAATCACCATTGCTCCCTCTCTAAACAATGCAGAGAGACCAATTACAGCATTGTCACTTGTTTCATCAGAGGATGGTTATCTACGAGAGGCAGAAACGTCCCAATTTGGAAATTCATATTCCGATGTCTTAACTAGGCAGGACACCTAGAAAGGGCCAAGAAGGAACCTCATTTTCCCATGGTTCGGATGCTGATTCAGATGAGTTAATCTGGGCATCTCATGCCCATTTAGAAGCCCCTGGCATGCAGTAGAATTCAGCTAACTCTCATGAACTCCATAGACACACAGGAGGTGGGATTCCCCTTGCCCAAGCTGAAGTGGGCACAACACAGATGTCTGCACTCAAGCTCCTTGTCTAAGCTCCGGTTATAATCACTGCAGAGGGAGGGTGGGAGTCAGTTGCTCACATGCAAACACCTGGTGACATTGGAAGAGACAGCGGTGGTTCAAGGCAGGTGCCAGTGTCTGCTTGCTCTGATGGAGCAACTGGGAGGCCCACATCCTTCTGGAGCACCACCTAGGGGCCAGGTGGAGAACTTCTTTGGCAATCTGAAATAACACTAGATGCCTACTACAACTAATTTCCACTCACGCGGAAGCTGAGACAGATGAAGATCCCAATGTTACAAAGAGCTAATGTAATTCAGCACAGACACTTGATTTAAAGACATCGAAATAGGCCTGCAGGGCCATTTCAGATGCCTGGGGTGTCCAGCAAAACCACATGTGTCTTGTAGATACAGCCTGGAACCTACAGGAAAACAATCGCCCTTTGCAGTGGCGCTGGGCAGGTGCTGCAGGGCATCTTGGATTTCCTACCTCTGCCAAAACAAATGAATCCCACCACTGCCTTTAGGGAAAGTCCATCCCATCTACATCCATGTATGCTGCATAAATGGGAGGCACATCACACCAAGGCCTCCACTCTAGTCTCTGCACTCTCAAACCCTTCTTGCTCTCTGCCCTCTGAGCCTCTTCTCACCCCCCCAGATGATATGAACAGGGACTAGGCTAATGATGACCTCAGGGTGGCCAGATCACAGGCTGCCCAGGCCCAGGGTCTTCTTCACTGGCACCTTGTCCTGCCTGGAGTTCAGCTCACATCCGTCACAGACCCCAAGGAGCTGCAGAGTCAGCTCAGGCCACCAACCCCTCTCCTGCCAGTCCTGCATGGCCCAGCTCTGTTTCTCCCTGGCCTTGGGCACTACAGGCTTTGCTCTATTAGTTGGAATCTCCTTTCACCATTACATTGCCACCTGCTAGCCATGCCAGCACATCATCACTTGCAATCAAAGCCTTTGCTTACATGAGGTCCTTCGTAACATGTTTCCCTGGGACAAATCTTCAGTCGGCGCCACAGCTGAGATGCTGAAGCCAAAATATATGCAAACATATGCAGCCTGTCACAGGAGTGCCACATGGTTGGAATAACTGAGATGTGCTGGGATCACTCACATCACTGCAGTCCTTCAATGGCAGGGTGCAAGTTCGTCAGGAGAGACCACCAGGCAAGATGAGGAGGGGCATGCCCTATGTGTGAAGGGGTAGCTTGCATGTACGGAGCTCTTCCATGGCATGGACCAAGGGAGGCAGCTCTGAAGGGCAGAGGAGCTCAGGAAAGCCCGCAGGCCATTAAGGACAGCACCCATCAAGCACAAGAATGCTCCATAACAAACAGTTTGTAAAATTAGTAGACATCTCTGGACACCAGCTTGGCTAAACAGGGAACTCCCACGTGAGCTCCAGGGCAATCAGGCAGCATATGGATAGGGGAAGAGGGCAGAGGCTGCAAAGGAGGAATTTAGAAATATTGTCCAGCAAATTCGGGATAGTGTTAAGGATGCCAAAGCTCCCCTGGCATAGAGACACTTGCAGGGGATGTGAAGGACAGGAAGAAGAGCTGCTACTGCTTCAGTGACAGTAAAAGAATAAACAAGGAAATGTGGGCTCACTACTGAAAGGGGCAGGGATTCTAGCAATAGTGGATGTAGGTTGGTCTGGGGAAGTCAAGTCCTTCCTGGCTTCAGTCTTCACCAACAAGGTCTCCTCAGCTGTTGTGCCTAGAGTCAGGACTCCTGAGGAGAAAACCAGCCCATGGTGCCTAAGTCTCTAGAACCCAACCCATACAAATCTATGGGATTGGATGGCTGGCATTCATGGACATGCAGAGAGCTTGCTGCTCTGACTGCAAGACTGTTCTGTGTGATTTTTGAAAGGTTGTGGAGATTAGGAGAGGTCCCAATGAGCAGAAGAAGAAATATGTTGTGCTCATCTTCAAAAAGGGCCAAAAGGACAACTTGTGGAGCTGCAGGCCATTCAGCCTCATGTTGCTGAGGAGTGTGTCATGGAGCCAGTCCTCACAGATCACCTTTCTGGGCACATCCTGAAGCATGTGCCTGGGAACAGTCAGCATGGATTTATTGAAGGTAAATCATTCCTGACCCACCTGACTGTCTTCTGTGATGAAAGAGCTGTACTTGTGGAGGAGAAGGGAGTAATGGATGTCCTTTAGACATCCAGATGGGCAAAAAGCTGGCTAGATGATTGAGCTGAGAGGGGTTTCATGAATGGGTCATGCTTGACCAGGAAGCCAGGGAAAGGTGGGGTATGCAGGGGTCTACCCCACATCCTGTCCTCTTTGAAAACCTCATCAGCAGGGCAGAACAACACGTGTATCAGGACAGGCAGAGACCTGACCAGCAGAAGAGTGACCCCCGAGGAGAAGGCCTGGACATTATGAGGGGTGCCATATGAGCCAGTGGTGCATGCTCACCACAAAGGAGGCCAGCTGCATACAAGACTGCATCAGGAAGAGCATGGCCACCCAGGCAAGGGCAGTTCTTATGCCCCTCCACTCAGCACTCATGTGGCCACGTGTCTGGAACAGTGTGTCCCAGTGTGGTATGCCCAGTGCTGGAGGAATGGGGAGCAACTGGAGAGGGTCCAGAGGAGGTCTGCCAAGATGGCGTTGGGGGCCTGAAGCACATGGCCTGTATGGAGAGCCTGAGGGACCTGAGCATCTTTACCCTGCTGAAGTGGAGGCTAAGGCCAATACAGTAGATTCCCATGACTGCCTGTGACAGGGTGGTTTCAGAGATGATGGTAGTTCTTGGTAGTAGGAAGCAGCATGAGAAGGGGAAAGAGCCACAAAGTGCATCTTGAGAGGTTCAGACTGTACTTCACGTAACAAGAATGTCACTCGTAGGGTAGTGCTGTGGTGCAAGAGGGCACCCAGAGGGACTCCGTGATCAGCCCCTGGCTTTGTGTTTCAAGGAGCAGCCAGCAAGGACAGCAGGATGTCAGTAAAGGTGGGGAGATCCTTCAGTGAGAGCAAGGTGGGGAAGCAGGTTGGGTGTCTAGAGGCTGCAGGGAAACAGGTGCAGCTTTGGGACAGCATAGGACAGCCTGTGGTGGAGATGACAGAGGAAAATGCTAAGGCCGAAAGCCTTCAAAAGAACTGAGGTCTTTGCCCCATTTGCTATGGCTGATGTCTCTGGCAATGAGGCCTATGAGAAGATGACATTTCCTTATAGCACTGTGGCCTTGCTGCCTCCTCACCTCCACGGAGCCTAGGAGGTGCCATATTGTTGTCCTGCATTAGGCATTGTGCTCCCCCCCCACCCTGACACTGTCCCCAGGAAGAGCCCTGAGCAACATGTGAGGAGAAGGATCACCCTACCCAGGGGCTGGCTGTGGGTCTTGGCCATTCTGCTTGATAACACACATCAAGGTTGACTTGGCATCACAGCCACCCTCACATTGCCTTTGCCTACCTGCAATCAGGGCCTCCAACTTTCTACTCCAAACAGCCCCTGGGGAGACTTTGTTGATAATGGCCCTCAGTGGGACCTGTTAATGCTCCAGGAAACTTGGCAATTTGCTTCTGACATAAACTTCTTGAGAGGTTGCTTCAGTCTCCTCTCAGCATCTGAGGTTTGTGGACTCAGCACCAAAGACACCCAAGGGGTCATTAAAATGCAAAAACCCCTAAGGAGCCATGCCTCTCCCCATAATTTTCTTCAGCTCTTCAAGTTTTCTTTATTTTTCAGCTTACAACCTAGAGTCATATCCACCTTCTCCAACTGATATTGATCCAGAGTGCCTCCTAATGAGGTCTGGACATGTAGGAAAAGCACCATCCTGGAGGTCAGACATCCATGCAAAATATTCCTCCCCACCTCCCCAGCCCTGTCATTTCCCTCATCAGCCACTGGGGACATAGATCACTCTTGTTCAAATCTAACCTTTTGCCATTCAAGGCTGGAGCTGAGTGTTACAGCTCATGTGCACCAATTCCTGCCTGCTTTCCTTAGAGAACTAGATGCAAAGAGGCACAGAAGGATTTGTCTTCATTGTGATCAAAAAAAAATGAACAAGATCCAGTGTCATAAGAAATAAAATACACTCCTCAACTGTATGTCAAGTCCAAGTTGTTTCCAGTGAGGTCCATGGTCTACAAGGAATAACCTTCCTTGAACTGTTCTTCACAAATAGATAGGAAAGGCTGGATAAACACACAGTGCAGGGATTGATTGAAGAGATAATGAGACTCCTGAAAGAGGAGGCAAGCTTTAGACTCCCTGAAGCTTAAAGCAGCAACTGGAGTGTTGAGAGGTCTCTGAACGATAAAGAGTAAGGGGAGGAGGAAGACTGGGAAACTATGGAAAGTGCATACGCCCAGACCATCTGATGCAAAGATGACTTTAGAAATGATCAATTTAATCAGGACATGTGCAAATATGTGAGAAATACTTGAGACTACATCCACAGCATAACAGACAGAGCAGTTGAAACACAAGGTCAAGGGCAGATCAATATTTCTACTCACGAGATTAATACCCTTCCAGAAGATTTCCACTATTTCACCGTAGTAAAACATTGACAGTAAAATGAGCCAATCATTTGAGCTGATGAAAGTGTGCTCATATTTTTGAAATGTTGAAAACAGTTCTTCACCTTTCCAGGCAGAGCTCAGGGGTCCAACCACAAGCACCCAGGGGCACTTGGAGAGGCCCCAGTGTCTCTGAGGCTCCTGCCTGGGCCTGACAGCTCTCACAGGGGCCTATGGGAGACCGGAGCCCCTTTGAGCTGCAGATGGAGGCTGGACAGAGGGGACCAGGGCACCTGCAATGGCACCAGCCACCCATGACCCTGTGACTGCATCCCACCCAAGTTCTGAAAATCTCTTCCCTTTTCACATGAAAAGATAATGCATAATCTCTGCAGAGCACTAGTGTACTGAAACAGAACAAATCAAGAAAGACAGTAAGAACAGAAAAAAAAAAAGAAAGAAAAAAAGAAAACCTGGAAAGTATAACAAAGCATTTCTTTGTTTTCAGTCTTTGTCTTAATTTCTTTCTTGTTTCAGTTTTAATCTCATTTCCTAAACTTTTCTGTTATAATCAGGCCTGCACCACTAAACAAGATATTGTTGTGTCTCACACAGAGCCCAGTGTCAGAAGACCACCCCCTGCCCATGGCTGTCCATGCCACTCTTCACTCTTTGCACAGAGCACGTCACACTCTGAGGTGTCAGGCTCTCTCGACTGGTGAGGAAACCAGGGTGACCGACTTCATCTATTTTTGGATATCCAAATATGCAGAAATCTCAACATACCTGTGTTACCATGATGTTTTAAAGGAGTCCCTAAAACACCTAGCCACACTCTCTTTTCATTCCCTCCACAGTCAATGAAGTGTAACTTCATTTTAGGGGACAACAGGGAGGAGGTTGATCTCACCCCAGGCCAGACCCCTTCAGTGCAGATGTCTGTGGATAACCTAGTTCTCTGGACTTCTCTTTCTTGTCAATGGAGGGAAATAGGTTCCCTCAACTGAGTTGTTTTGAGATACCTTTCCTAATGACAAGCTAAAGTCCCATAGGAAACACCTCCAAAATTTCCAGCACCACATGGGAGCACAGCTACCCCAGGACATCTCAGGCAGCAACAGCCTCTCTGTGTAGTCAACAGAATCAAGCCCCAAAAGTGGATTCTAGTCCTAAGTTGAAATCTTCTCAAAAAATAACTCAGTGCAACAATTGACAAAAATCCTCTTTTCCAAAATTTCACAGTTTTTACCTTTGCCAAATAAGTTCTTGTTCTTAATAATTGGCAGCACCATGTTCGTGCACTACAATAACCGTGGCTATGAAGCATGGCAGGGACCAGGGTCCCAGGTAAAGCTCTCCGGATGATGTGTGTCAAGGGCACCTTTGCTCTTTTCTGGCCTATCATCTCTTTCTTAAGCACCACAGACTGAGAAACCTTGCTGAGGACTTCTAAAACCAAAGAGCCTGCTTTGGTGCCTCAAGGAGGGAGGCTGCATCCTCTCCCAGATTGTCCTACATCCTGCTTCTACAAAAAGAGTGACCCACAAGAGAAACCAGTTTTGAGGTTCACCAAAGCATCTCAGCTTGTGGCCACACTTTGTGCTGTTTCATCCCACATGATTTTGATCTCATCTTTGAAAAATGCCAAACCTGAAACCAAGACGATCCCCAGCTTCCCACACAGGTCTGCCAAGTGCAGAGACCTGACAGTGCATGGGAGCAGAAGTGACTTCTCCAGGGCTCCCTTTGAGATATTTCACAGCCTTTGCCACCATCTGGAGGCATTCCTGAATGACTTATCAGAATTTTTTGGAAAATACCTGCGGTGAAGGAAGGTGAGGTGAGGGGAAATCTGTCTGCTCTCTCCCTGGCTGTGCCATCTCCATGGTGGTGACCTGCTGAGCCCCTAGATGACACAAGCTGAGGTCACAGTGGGATGTGCCACATCACAGGGAGGTCTCCCTGTGCCACAGCTGTGCCCTCACTTTCCTGCGAGGCCCAGGAGCTGCTGGGCACTGCTCACACGCTCCCCACCGCTGCCCTTTGGAGCCACCCCATGGCAAGGGGTAGGGATGGGAGGCAGCAGGGCCATGTTGGGGACTCTCGCAAAAGGCAGAGGAGCAGGGAGAGGAGTTTTGGGTGACAAGGTGGGAAGAGTGTCCTTTTTCCCTGGGTGGACAGAAGAGCCAAGGGCAAGGGGGCAAGCGCGATGGAGAACTGCTGGACCAAGACCATCAGCCCAGAATGCAATTCTTTGTTCCCAGCACTCCTGGGGCTCTCCACCAAGGGTAAGGGCTTCGGGAGCTCCTTCCCGAGGTGTTGCAAAAACACCATTAACTGCAAAAACATCTGTGGGTCCCAGGCTGCAGGGGTGGCAGGATGGGGTAGGGGCTGCCACAAGAGCCCTGCCTGAGGGTCCCCTCTGGCTCAGGGGACAGTGTGGCAGACAGGACTCCTGGATCCTGAGGCTGGGGCTGCCCTGAGCCCAAACACTTCTGTGAGGCCGGCTCCGTCCCCTTGTGGAGAGTGGGAGGCAATCCATGGCCGGGTTTCCCCAGGGGTGGGTCCCCCTTTGGCATCTGGCTCTGGCACAAAAGGGATCCTGCATCCTGGAGCTGGGTTATCCTGCAGCTCCCATGGGGCTCTCAAGAGCCTGCTGGAAATGCCCATGTTGGAAATGGATCCTTCACCTTGTCATAACCCAAGGTATCTGCTTCTTTGGGAGAACCTCTGCTCCTTCCCCCTGGATCCTTTTATGCTTCCAACATGGCAGAACAGGTTTTGGGCTCAGAGATCTTGTCCTCAGATGGCCACAGCCCCTGTCCTCCTGCAAATGGGGTCAGACCTCTGCACCCAAAAGACAGCCTGTTTGGGAGAGCAGCTTGGGAACAGGTGGGGGTGCCATGGCCACCCCACAAGGCCCTGCTGACACAAAGCATTTTTCTCTGAGCCGTGGGGGGCAGTGCTGGGGGCAGTCCAGCAGGGCCATCTGCCCCAGCCCCCTCCTGGACACACACCTCTGCTGCCCAGCACCGGCAGGCCCAGAGCTGCTCTGCCCCTGGCTGTCCCGTGCCTCCAGGGCTCCTCAGCCCTCCAGAGTAATGCGCCAGGGCCCAGCCCGGCCCTGAAGAGAGCAGCCCCTGCCTGGCCGTGGCCCAGCCCTGCTGCCCACAACATGGAACCCACCAAGGGGGGAGGGGAGAGGGCAGAGCTGGCCACCAGGACAGGAGGCTGCAATGTTTCCACGGCAACGCCCCCGGTGCTGCATTCCTATTGGCCGGCAAGAGGAAGGTGGGGCTGGATTTGACTGACAGCTCTGTTAGACAATTGGACTACACCATAGAGAAAAAAAAAAGAGATGGAAGCAAAACCAGCGCGAGGGAGCGGGCGAGAGTGGGTGTGAGTGGGTCTGGCGGGGCTGCGGGCGCCTCCAGCTGCCGGCGGGTGCCCTCCCGCCGGGATGGGGGCAGTGGTGCTGGCCCCGGGGCTGCTTTCCTGCAGGAGCTGCAGCAGGGGCTGGTGGGGCTGTGAGCACGGCACAGAGCGACCGGGGACAGAGCGGGCAGCTGCCCTGCAGCCAGACGTGGCGGCCTGCCCTGAGCAGCTGGGCTGGGGCGGCTGCTGGGATTGGGGGGCAGGAAGCTTTGCCCCTGCTGGGGGTTGGAGAGCCATGTTAAAGCATTTCCCTGAGCTGCTGCTGCCACTGCAGCCCCCAGGTCCTGCTGCTCGGAGCTGCGTTTGGGAGCTGCAGGGCAAAGTGTGAGCAGGCTGCTGGTGTCCTCGCGAGGGGCCCTTCCCAATGGCCTTGTTTGTTCTGAAAACGGCATTTCCGAGTGGCTCTGAGAGAGGCTGTCCCCACATGTGACGCCGTGCCTTGGCCGTTGTTTTTGCTCCCTGCCTCTTGCTTTGCCCTGAGACCTGTGAGCCTGGCAGCAGCCTGGGGGGTGTTTCCAGAGCAGCTGTGTAAGTGGGAGCTGTTTTGCTTGTGAAGGGCCTTGAAAGTGGCTGAACAGCCAGTGCTCCCACTTGCTGTTGTTATTTCCATGCTCCTAGGTCAGGGCGACGAGTTGCTGACTTGTGGCTGTGCTGGTTTCACCAGCTGAGATGCCCTGGCCTGAGTCCTTCCGCGTGTCTCCAATTGTCAGGGCATAAAACAGGAGAATGTTGGTTGTCCTGGATGTGTGGAGGATTTGCTGGTTTTTTTCAGCATTGGGGAAGGAACCAGACTTGTGAGTTGCGGGAAGGGACTTGTGGGGTGGCAATGGCACCCCACCTGTCTCCAAGCTGCTCTCCCCAACAGGCTGTCTTTTAGGTGCAGAGGTCCCTCCCCCATTTGCAGGAGGACGGTGGCTGAGGCCATCTGAGGACAAGATCTCTGAGCCCAAGCCATGCTCTGCCAAGTTGGAAGCATAAAAGAATGCAGGGAGCAGGAGCAGAGGTTCTCCCAAAGGAGCAGACACCTTGGGGTCATTACAAGGTGAAGGTTTCATTTCCTATATGGGCATTTCCAGCAGGCTCTTGAGAGCCCCACGGGAGCTGCAGGACACCCCAGCTGCAGGACACAGGACCCTTTTCGTGCCAGAGCCAGATTCCAAAGGGGGACCCACTCCCAGGGAAACCTGGCCATGGATTGCCTCCCGCTCTCCACAAGGGGACGGAGCCGGCCTCACAGAAGCGTTTGGGCTCAGGGCAGCCCCAGCCTCAGGATCCAGGAGTCCTGGCTGCCACACTGTCCCCTGAGCCAGAGGGGACCCTCAGGCAGGGCTCTTGTGGCAGCCCCCACCCCATCCTGCCACCCCCGCAGCCCGGGACCCACAGATGTTTTTGCAGTTAATGGTGTTTTTGCAACACCTCGGGAAGGAGCTCCCGAAGCCCTTACCCTTGGTGGAGAGCCCCAGGAGTGCTGGGAACAAGGAACTGAATTCTGGGCTGATGGTCTTGGTCCAGCAGTTCTCCATCGCACTTGCCCCCTTGCCCTCGGCTCTTCTGTCCACCCAGGGAAAAAGGACGTTCTTCCCAACTTGTCACCCAAAACTCCTCTCCCTGCTCCTCTGCCTTTTGCGAGAGTCCCCAACATGGCCCTGCTGCCTCCCATCCCTACCCCTTGCCTTGGAGTGGCTCCAAAGGGCAGCGGTGCGGAGCGTGTGAGCAGTGCCCAGCAGCTCCTGGGCCTCTCAGGGAAGTGAGGGCACCCGCCACGACACCAGGGAGACCTCTCTGTGATGTGGCACATCCCACTGTGACCTCAGCTTGTGTCATCTAGGGGCTCAGCAGGTCACCACCATGGAGATGGCACAGCCAGGGAGAGAGCAGACAGATTTCCCCTCACCTCACCTTCCTTCACCGCAGGTATTTTCCAAAAAATTCTGATAAGTCATTCAGGAATGCCTCCAGATGGTGGCAAAGGCTGTGAAATATCTCAAAGGGAGCCCTGGAGAAGTCACTTCTGCTCCCATGCACTGTCAGGTCTCTGCACTTGGCAGACCTGTGTGGGAAGCTGGGGATCGTCTTGGTTTCAGGTTTGGCATTTTTCAAAGATGAGATCAAAATCATGTGGGATGAAACAGCACAAAGTGTGGCCACAAGCTGAGATGCTTTGGTGAACCTCAAAACTGGTTTCTCTTGTGGGTCACTCTTTTTGTAGAAGCAGGATGTAGGACAATCTGGGAGAGGATGCAGCCTCCCTCCTTGAGGCACCAAAGCAGGCTCTTTGGTTTTAGAAGTCCTCAGCAAGGTTTCTCGGTCTGTGGTGCTTAAGATAGAGATGATATGCCAGAAAAGAGCAAATGTGCCCTTGACACACATCATCCGGAGAGCTTTACCTGGGACCCTGGTCCCTGCCATGCTTCATAGCCACGGTTATTGTAGTGCACGAACATGGTGCTGCCAATTATTAAGAACAAGAACTTATTTGGCAAAGGTAAAAACTGTGAAATTTTGGAAAAGAGGATTTTTGTCAATTGTTGCACTGAGTTATTTTTTGAGAAGATTTCAACTTCTGACTAGAATCTCCTTTTGGGGTTTGATTCATAGGATCACACAGAGGGGCTGTTGCTGCCTGAGATGCCTTGAGGTAACTGTGTTCCCATGTGGTGCTGGAAATTTTGGAGGTGGCTCGTATGGGACCTTAGCTTGTCATTAGGAAATGTATCTCAAAACAACTCAGTTGAGACAACTTCTTTCCCAGCGTTGACTCGAAAGGGAAGCCCAAACAGCTGGGTTAGACAGAGACATCTGCTCTGATGGGACATCTGCACTGCATGAGACATCTGCAGTGATGGGGTCTGGCATGGGGTGAGATCAGCCTCCTCCCTGTTGTCCCCCAAAATGAAGTTACACTTCATTGACTGTGGAGGGAATGAAAAGGGAGTGTGGCTAGATGTTTTAGGGACTCCTTTAAAACGTCACAGTAACACAGGTATGTTGAGATTTGTGCAGATTTGGCCATCCAAAAGTAGATGAAGCTGGTCACCCTGCTTTCCTCACCAGTCGAGAGAGCTCGACACCTCAGAGTGCGACGTGCTCTGTGCAAAGAGTGAGGAGTGTCATGGACAGCCATGGGCAGGGGGTGGTTTTCTGAGCACCAGGTTCTGTGCGAAACACAAAAATATCTTGTTTAGTGGTGTAGGCCTGATTATAACAAAAAAGTTTAGAAAATGAGATTAAAACTGAAACAAGAAAGAAATTAAGAAAAAAAGATTGAAAGCAAATAAATGTTTTGTTATACTTTCCAGCTATTAATGTTTTTATGTTCTTATTGTCTTTCTTGATTTGCTCTGTTTTAGTATACTGGTCTTCTGGGGTGATTCCGCATTATCTTTTTGTCTGAAATTGAAAGTGATTTTCAGAACTGGGGTGGGATTCATTCACAGGGTCATGGATGGCTGGTACCATTGTTGGTTCGCTGGTCCCCTCTGCCCAGCCTCCCTCTGCAGCTCCGAGGGGCTCTGGTCTCCCACAGGTCCCCTGTGAGAGCTGCCAGGCCCAGGCAGGTACCTCAGAGACACCGAGGCCTCTCCAAGTGCCACTGGGTGCTTGTGGTTGGACACGTGAGCTCTGCCTGGAAAGGTGAAGAACTGTTTTCAACATTAAAAAAGAAGAAATATATGAGCCCACTTTCATCAGCTGAAAGGACTGAATAATGTAAATAAAATGTCAGTGTTTTTGCATGATGACGTAATGGAAATTTTGAGGAAGAGCATGAATCTCAGGAGAAGAAATCTTGATCTGCCCCTTAACTTTCGTTACCGCTGCTCTGTTCTGCTGTGGTTTTAACCTCACTAATCTTTCACATATTTCCACATGCCCTGATTAAATCGATCATTTCTATAGTCGACTTTGCGTCAGATGATCTGGACATATGCACTTTCCCTTGTTTCCCAGTTTTCCTCCTCCCCTTACTCTTTATAATTCAGATACTTCTCAACTCTCTAGTTGCTGCTTTGAGCTTGAGGGAGTCTGAAGCTTGCCTCATCTTTCAGCAGTCTAACTGTCTCTTCAACCAGTTCCTTCACTGTGTGTCTATCCAGCCTTTCCTATCTATTTGTGAAGAACCTTTCAAGGAAGGTTATTCCTTGTAGCCTGTGGACCTCCCTGGAGGCAACTTGGACTTGAACATACAGTTGAGGAGTGTATTTTATTTCTTATGACACTGGATCAAGTTTATTTGTGTTTGATTGAAGTTAAGACAAATCCTTCTGTGCCTGTTTGCAGCGAGTTCTCTGAGGAAAGCAGGTGGGAATTGGTGCACATGAGCTGTAACATTCAGCTGCAGCCTGGAGTGGCAAAAGGTTCAATTTGAACAAGAGGGATCTAAGTCCCCAGTGGCTGATGAGGGAACTGTCAGGGCTGGGGAGGTGGGGAGGAATAATTTGCATGGATGTCTGACCTCCAGGATGGTGATTTCCCTACATGTCCAGACCTCATTAGGAGACACTCTGGATCAATATCAGTTGGAGAAGGTGGATATCACTCTAGGTTGTAAGCTGAAAAATAAGGAAACCTTTAAAAGCAGAAATCCTTTTTTTTTTTTTTTTCAGGTGCTCATTGAAATCCTCCTCTTGTAAATACACTGCTGAAACCTCTCCAATTAGCCACAGCACAAGAATTGAAGAGCTGAAGAAAATTGTGGGGAGAGGCATGGCTCCTTAGGGGTTTTGCATTTTAATGACCCCTCGGGTGTCTTTGGTGCTGAGCCCATGAACCTCATGTGCTGAGAGGAGACTGAAGCAACCTCTCAAGAAGTTTACGTCAGAAGCAAATCGCCAAGTTTCTTGGAGTGTTAATGGGTCCCACTGAGGGCCATAACCAACAAAAGCTCCCTGGTGGCTGATTAGAGCCGAAAGTTGGAGGCCCTGATTGCAGGTAGGCAAAGGCAATGTGCAGGTGTCTGTGATGCCAAGTCAGCCTTGATGTGTGTTATCAAGCAGAATGGCCAAGCCCCACAGCCAGCCCCTGTGTGGGGGGAACCTTTCCCTCACATGTTGCTCAGGGCTCTTCCTGGGGGCAGTGTCAGGGTGGGGGGGAGCACAATGCCAAGTTCAGGACAATGATACAGCACCTCCTGGGCTCCATGGAGGTGAGGGGGCAGCAAGGCCACATGGCTGTAAGGAAACATTATCTTCCCATAGGCCTCGGTGGCAGAGACACCAGCCATAGGAAATGGGACAAAGACCTCAGCTCTGTTGGGAGCTTTCAGCCTTGGCATTGCCCTCAGTCATCTCCACCACAGGCTGTCCTATGCTGTCCCAAAGCTGCACCTGTTTCCCTGCAGCCTCTAGACACCCAACCTGCTTCCCCACCTTGCTCTCACTGCAGGATCTCCCCACCTTTACTGACATCCCGCTGCCCTTGCTGGCTGTTCCTTGAAACAAAAGGCAAGGGTCTGATCACGGAGTCCCTCTGGGTGTCCTCTTGCACCACAGGACTACCCTACGAGTGACATTCTTGTTACCTGAAATCCAGTCTGAGCCCCTCAAGATGCACTTTGTGGCTCTTTCCTCTTCTCATGCTGCTTCCTACTACCAAGAAAAGCTCCATCATCTCTGAAACCACCCTGTCACAGGCAGTCACAGGTGACTACTGTATTGGCCTTAGCCTCCACTTCGCCAGGCTAAAGAAGCCCAGGTCCCTCAGCCTCTCCATACAGGCCATGTGCTTCAGGCCCACAACACCATCTTGGCAGGCCTCCTCTGGACCCTCTCCAGTTGCTCCACCTTCCTTCAGCACTGGGTGTACCACATTGGGACACACTGTTCCAGACATGTGGCCACAGCAGTGCTGAGTGGAGGGGCATAAGAACTGCCCTTGCCTGGGTGGCCACGCTCTTCCTAATGCAGTGCTGTATGCAGCTGGCCTCATTTGTGGTGAGCATACATCACTGGCTCATATGGCACCCCTCGTAATGTCCATGGCCTTCTCCTCGGGGTCACGCCTCTGCCAGGCAGGTCTCTGCCTGTCCTGATACATGTGTTGTTCTGTCCTGCTGGTGAGGTTTTCAACCAGGACAGGATGTGGAGTATACCCCTGCATACCCCACCATTCCTGGCTTCCTGGTCAAGTATGACCCATTCATGAAAACCTGCTCAGCTCGATCATCCAATCAGCTTTTTGCCCATCTGGATGTCTGCTGGACATCCACTACTCTCCTCTCCTCCAGAAGTGCAGGCCTTATATCACAGAAGGCAATCAGGTGGGTCAGGAATGATTTAACTTCAGTAAATCCATGCTGACTGTTACCAGACACCTTCTTCATGTGCCCAGAAAGGTGATCGCAGAGGATTGGCTCCATGACACTCTCCTCACCAATCTGAGGCTGAACAGCCTGCAGCTCCCTTGTTTGTCCTTGGGGTCTTTTTTGAAGATGGGCACAACATATTCCTTCTTCTGCTCATTGGGACCTCCCCTGATCTCCACAACCTTTCAAAGATGACACAGAGCAGTCCTGCTGTCAGAGCAGCCAGCTCTCTCCATGTCCATGGATGCCAGCCATCCAGTTCCATAGACTTCTATGGGTTCATTTCTAGAGACATGGGCACTGCGGGTTGGTTTCCCTCCTCAGGAGTCCTGCCTCTAGGCACAAAAGCTCAGGAGACCTTGTGGGTGAAGATGGAAGCCAGGAAGGACTTGACTTCCCCAGACCTAGCTACATCCACTTTTGCTAGAATCCCTGGCCCAGTCAGCAGTGAGCCCACATTTCCTCTTTTATTCCTTTACTGTCACTGAAGCGGTAGCAGCTCTTCTTCCTTTCTTTCACATCCCCTGCAAGTGTCTCTATCCCAGGGCAGCTTTGGCTTCCTTAACACCATCCCTGCCTTGATGGACAATATTTCTAAATTCCTCCTTTGCAGACTCTCCCTTCTTCCCCTTTCTGTATGCTGCCTGATTGCCCCGAAGCTCACATGGGAGTTCCCTGTTTAGCCAAGCTGGGGTCCAGAGATGGCTACTAATTTTACAAACTGTTTGTTATGGAACATTCTTGTGCTTTACAGGTGCTTTCTTTAATGACCTGCTGGCTTTCCTGAGCTCCTCTGCCCTTCAGAGCTGCCTGTTACCAAGTACCTTACGTACGAAAAGGCCCTGATTGCACATGGCGACATGCTGGCATGGATAGTAGGTGTCAATGTAATGGTGAAAGGAGGTTCCTACTAAGAGAGCAAAGCCTGCAGTGCCCGAGGCCAAGGAGGAACAGAGCTGGGCCATGCAGGAATGGTAGGAGAGGGGTTGGTGGCCCAAGCTGACTCTGCAGCACCGCTGGGCCTGTGACAGACTTCTTAAATCAATCTCCAGGAAGGACAAGGTGCCAGTAAAGAAGTCCCTGGGCCTGTGCAGCCTGTGATCCAGCCACCCTGAGGACACTGTTAGCCTAGTCTGTGTTCATATTGGGGGGTGAGAAGAGGTACAGGAGGAGGAGAGCTAGAAGGCTTCTACAGTACAGAGACATTGGTGTGATGTGCCTGCCATTTATGAATCACGTTTGGATGCAGACAGTACAGACTTTGCCTAAAGGCAGTGGTGGGATTCATTTGTTTGGGCACAGGCAGGAACCTGAGATGCCCTGGAGCACTTGCCCAGCATGCAATCCAAAGGGGCATAGCTTTGCTGTAGGTGCCATGCTGTATCTACTTAGAGAGACGTGGTTGTGCTGGACACCCCAGGCATCTGAAATGGCCCTGCCAGCCTGTTTTATCTCATTGAATCATGTGTCTGCATTGAATTACGTTAGCTGTTTTTAACACTGTGATCTGCCTGTGTCTTAACTTACTAGTGAGATGAGCTCTACTTGTAGCAGGCATCTAGTGTCATTTGAGATGGCCAAGGAAATTCTCCACCTGGCCCCTGCCTGATGCTCCAGAAGGATGTGGGTCTCATAGTCACTCCATCAGAGCAAGCAGACACTGGCACATGCCTTGGACCACCTCTGTCTCTTCAACTGTCACCAGGTGTTTGTGTGTGAGCAACTGACTCCCACCCTCCATCTCCAGTGATTGCAATGGGAGCTTAGACAAGGAGCTCCCATGCAGACATCTATGTTGTGCACGCTTCAGTTTTGGCAAGGGGAATCCCACCTCCTGTGTGTTTGTGGGGTTCACGGGAGGGATCTGTATCCCACTACAATCCCAGGGGCTTCTAAGCTGGCATGAGATGCCCAGATTGACTCATCTGAATCAACACCTGAACCATGTGTCCATGAACTCCCCTCTTGTCCCCTCTAGGTGTCCTGCCTCGTTAACAGATGGGAAGAGGGCCTTCCAGTGTGGGACATTTCCACCTATCATAGATAGCCATCTCCTGATGAAATAAACTGCAATGTTGGAATTCTATTTCTCTCCACGCTTTAGAAAAGCACAATAGCTGATTATTTTAGTCTACTTCAGGGAACATTTCCCAGGAGGAGGGAGCACAAGGGACAGAGAAATTCATGCCTTCAGCTGGGCCCCTGCTCCTGAGCAGGGCCAGGCTTTGGGGATAGAGGGAGCTCATGGCAACCTGGCAGCACTGCGCAGAGACACCTGTGTGCAGGAGCAGCTCCTCTGCCAAGAACAGCAGGGCTCTGGGCACTGCCTGCTGCTGCTGCCATGAGATGAGAGAAGACAGCGAGAAGTGAAAGGCAGTGTGGAGTGGGAGGCCAGAGGAGAGCTTACTGTGGGAGGAATCTTCACAGATCTTTGTACGGTAAGTCTCTGGCTGTAGAGCAAGACTACTGAGCTTCCTGGAAAGGTCTTTGAATCCAGCTATCTTGTGGATGACAGGGTTTTAAAGGATCACTCTGCTGGCTTCTCTTTTGCAGAGGAGGAGGAGATGCTTCAGAGCAAGGATTTCCTGCCACACCATCACAGGGACGAGGGATCTTGCTCCCTTCTCTCAGGGACGGCTGCAGGGATGTGAAGGCAGGGAGTGCACCCAGGTCTGACCAGTGCTATGATTCAGAGCAGTGTCCGTGCACCCCAGGGTGCTGTGTGCCTGGGGCAGCGACTCTGCTGCCTGTGAGGGTCAGCACTCAGCCTGCCCAGGGAGCTCCCCATAGCGCTGCGGGGAGAAGCTCTGGGTGGGAGGGACGACCCCCAGCAGGGCAGATTCATTCTCCTGCTGAGAGGGTGCTGCATGGGTCAGGGCTGCTCACAGCTCCAGCTCACCAGGAGGACATTCTGAAAGTGGTGTTCTCAAGAGGACTTCTCTCTGCATGGTGGGAATGGAAATGTAGCAGTCAGGTTTAAACAAGGGGCTAAGATCTTAACCATCACACTGAAGGATGAATAGGTTTGCAAGTGCCTTCACCACTCCTCAGCCTACAGACAGCACCAACATCACCTTGCCAGTCTCATCGGAGATTTTCTGGTCTGCTCTTTAACACCTGCAAACAGAGAGATGCTGCTGGGCAGTTTCCTGCTGCTTGGAGGTTTCTGTAGGGTAGAGCTGAGATCACAGTGGGTGGGATGGGACCTGTGTGGGGACAAAGGAAGAGCTCCCAGCAAGGACATCTCCAAGCAGCAGAGAGATGGTCAGAGAGTGAGAGGAAACTGCTACCAGACACCTCATGTGAGGTTGGGGTGCAGGCAGTTCTCTGCCAGCCCCTGCAGTGCAGGTGCTTTCCCCTGAGCAAGCCCCCTTCATCTTTCCTCTGCCACCCAGCAGAGCCCTCTGCCTTCAAGGCCATGGGATATCGGGCAGGAATTGCGTTTTTGGCAGCCAGAGGCCCAGAAGAGGAGAGGAGCAGCTCTCCTGCCACCTGCCCATTTCCTAAAACATGACAAAGGGGCTGAGATCAACCTCCCTGCGATGTCTCCATCTGGGAGGTGGTGTGCACAGCTGGGTTAGGGGAAGACCTTCCTCAGTGTCCCTCTCTCCTTCTGTCTTTGCCACCCTAGGCAAGCACCAAGGTGTTGCTCCTTGTTTCTCCCCCTGTCCGGGCTGCTCTTGCTCTTGGGCTTTCTGGGGATGAAATTTGCTGCTACAGAGTCTGACCCAGACCCTGTGGTTCCTGCCGCAGAGTTGTCTGCAATGGAGTGAGAGGATGAGGACCCCTTCTTGCCTTTGGGGCTCAAAGCAGCACAGTGTGTGGGGCTGGGGAATGAGCTGAATGTCCTTCAGGAGCCCCCACCTTTCAGACACTTCACCCTCCCTGGGGTGTGCTGCTGAGCTGTGTGCTGCCCTCGAGGAGGGCACAGCTCTTCTACTGGACATTCATGACAGCTGAATGCCCCATGCAGAAGGCACAGAGGTGCTAAGGAAATGGAAATGCTGCTGGGGGTGGCTGTGTGTGGGCAGCTGAAATAAGCACTGTGTGTTTTTGCCTAGAAACTGGGTGTCAAAAGCTCCCTCAGTATCAGCACCACGTCACAGAGACCTTCTTCTGATCATTGGAGCTATATGCTGAGTCCCACCCTCTCCATCACTCTTGGGACATCTGAACTGAGTGAGAGGTGAGTTTGGAGATCTGCGCTTTGCAAGTGGCCACCACTGTCAGCAGAGGCCAGTTTCCTTTAAGGGTAACTTGCGGTCGAGACTGTCCCCTAACTGAGAAAGGTGCATGCCCAAGGCAGCTGGGAATGGGACTGATGTGCAGACCAGTGTGCTGGCTCTGTCCTAGGGCACAGGGAGAGCTTTTGCCTCTCGGGACTCACTAGTCTTCACACGGAGAGCAGTGGAAAGGTTGCATATTCCTACCCTGCAGAGCAGACAAACAAACAAACAAGCCCCCAAAAGTGAAGCTGCTGCTTTTGTGGTCAAAATGCCTCAGAATTAGATGTGAAGATGTTAAATAAATTTTCTACATTACAGCAGGACTGACCCCTCTGGAGCCTGTGGGCAGAGGTCCCTGCTCCTCATGGCACACGCAGCCAGCACAAATTGGAACTCCAGACATGAATGAAGCAGTGTGTGTGTGTGTGTGTGTGTGTGTGTGAGAGAGAGAGAGAGAGAGAGAGAGAGAGAGAGGGCAAGAGCTTTGAACAGAGAATTCCCTGCTGACTTGTCACTGTCTTTTCCTCCTTGGACAGTCCCCCATATCCAGAGAGAGCAAATGTCCAACAGCAGCTCCCTCAATGAGTTCCTCCTCCTGGCATTTGCAGACACACGGGAGCTGCAGCTCTTGCACTTCTCACTCTTCCTGGGCATCTACCTGGCTGCCCTCATGGGCAATGGCCTCATCATCACAGCCATAGCCTGCGACCACCACCTCCACACCCCCATGTACTTCTTCCTCCTCAACCTCTCTGTTCTGGACCTTGGCTTCATCTCCTCTACTGTCCCCAAATCCATGGCCAATTCTCTGAGGGACACCAGGGCCATTTCCTACTTGGGATGTGCTACACAAGTCTTTCTATTTGTCTTCTTGTAAGGAGGAGAATATTCTCTTCTCACTGTCATGGCCTATGACCGCTTTGTTGCCATCTGCAAACCCCTGCACTATGGGATCATCATGGGCAGCAGAGCCTGCGTCAAAATGGCAGCAGCTGCGTGGGGCAGTGGTTTTCTCAATGCTTTCCTGCACACTGGGAACACATTTTCAATACCTCTCTGCCAAGGCAATGCCATGGCCCAGTTCTTCTGTGAAATTCCCGAGATCCTCAAGCTCTCCTGCTCAGACTCCTACCTCAGGGAAGTTGGTCTTCTTGTGATTACTGCCTGTTTAGACATTGGGTGTTTCATTTTCATTGTACTGTCCTATGTGCAGATCTTCACTGCTGTACTGAGGATCCCCTCTGAGCAGGGCCGGCACAAAGCCTTTTCCATGTGCCTGCCTCACCTGGCCGTGGTCTCCCTGTTTGTTAGCACTGGGCTGTTTGCCTACCTGAAGCCCCCTTCCATCTCCTCCCCAGCTCTGGATCTGGTACTGGCTGTTCTGTACGCGGTGGTGCCTCCAGCACTGAACCCCCTCATCTACAGCATGAGGAACAAGGAGCTCAAAGATGCCCTGAGGAAAGTGATTTCATGGACACTTTTCAGTAGTGGCAACATTGCCATTTCTCTCCACAAATGACTTTCACTGTGTCCCATACCAGGACTGAGCTTTCTTTGTTCACTTTATTTTTATTATGACTATTATTACTTTTAGTATTAGTATTTGTTATCATGTTGCTGCACAAATGCTTGGATTCATTCCACCATGTCTGAGACTGCTCTGTCTCACCTGGTGCCCATATAAAATTGTGTCCAACACTGGGTCAGAGCTGCCTCCCTCACAGTATCTCTGTAATAAAGTCGGTTCTTCCTGGTGCAGTGCCTGAAGGCTGAGCTTCCTCCAAAGCTGGTGTCAAGAGTAGCCCCAAGGAATTGCACCCCAGAAGGGCCTCTTGCACAGGGTTCTCCATGGGTTCAGAGACAAAAAGCTCATAACCATGTTATGATCCCTTAGAGACCAAGGGCTGGATTTAGGATTCATCCATCAGTGTCCAGTGACAGTGGAGGGGATGAATGGTCACAGATTTACATGCCCACAGCTGTCCAACATGTTAAGGCCTAGTGTCAGATGTCCATCCTTCTGTAGGGGAATTTGGAGATGCCAGGACAGCACAGGGCATGTCCTGCGGCAGCATGTCCCTGGCGGTGGGAAGTGAGTGGAGCCTCACAAAGTGAGAAATGCTCCAAAGCGGAAGGCACTTAAAGGTAAAGCACTAAACCCAGGTATCTGTGGGCAAAGCAGGACTCTGCAATTGCAGGAGAGACACTGGGGACCGATCTGGCATGGGGAAGGGAGACTGGAGAGTGATTCATGTCATCATCAATGAAATACCATGTGCTGGATCTAGAGACTCACCTGGACACAACTAGTACCCTTGGAAATGCTCCATAGTCCCTCCAAGCACTTCCTACGTCTGCAGACCCCTGGAGGGACAAGAGGCCATAATCCGCATTTGGTTGGATCTGCCTCCTGCCCTGGCCAGCACGGCAGTGCAGAGTCATCCTGTGGCCCTGTGGCCCCACAGCCTGTTCGCTCTGCAGAGCAGCACCGTTAGCTCAGGGCTCTGCAGCAGAAGAGGGGAGGTGGTGTGGAAATGGCCAACGAGATCAGAGGAGGGATTGGGAGAGATGAGAAGGAAGTGGAACTGGGCTTGAAAGTGTCTTGGAGAGAAAAATGCCAACTTTTAATGCAAGACAATGTTCAGAGTCTGGGTAAAGTAAAGCGAGCTCACAATGCAGAGCCGGAGGTCCCTGCTGTCCTAGCTCTCCACATGGCCTGGGAAGTGCCTGAAGAAGGATTAATGCTCCCCACCCTCCCACCTCATACTGCTTCATCCCTCCTGAAGGGAGGCACCAAAAGGAAGGATGGGAGTCCTTGTGGGAGCTTGCATTGAAGGAAGCAGAACCTGGGAGTCATATCATTTTGCTGCTGTCCCTCAGGCCCTGTCCCCAGCACATCTCCTTCAGACAATCTGTGTGTCTTCAGACACCCTGTGTGCTGGTCCTTACCCCAAAAGTCACCCCCAGACAAGGCTCCATGTCCAGCTGAAGGACTGGGCATCCAGCTGCAAGCTCTGGCAGGATGAGCCCTCTGCTGGGTGCTCTGCAGGGCTTGCAGGGAGCATGCAGAGGAGGTCCTGGGGCCGTCTACTAGGCCTGTAGACCATCCTCCTCCCATGGGGGGCCTCATACAGTGTCTGTCAGAACAATGATCCAGGCCAGCTTGTTGCATGAACAGAGAGGATAAACTGCCCCAGGAAACTCCTCACACACCCAGCTCCTCATACCAGCCATTTCCAGCACTGGCCATTCTCCATGGTGCTGGTGAGGGGTGATCTTGGAATGTGACTGGCTCCATCTGCCTGCTGGCCTCAGCACCTGTATGGGGGGGATGGCCATCCTTCCTGGCCTCACTTCCTGTGCCCAGGCACCAGCAGACACTAGAGCATGGCCTGGGGGGGGGGGGGGGGACAGGATGAGGGCTGGGCAGGGCTGGGGACTGGTGGGAGGCTTCCAGGCAGGAGGGCCATAGTCGCCAGGGCACCAAGGGCTGGGCCAGTGCAGGGATGAGGTGCAGACGGGAGCCACGACACTCCAGAAGCTCCCAACAGTCGTGGAGGGGACTCACTGCTGCTAGCAGGGCTGGGGGTCTCTTGGGGGCTGCAGCCATCAGCACCACCAGCCAGGACTCCCAGACCCAGCACAGATGCTCAGTGCTCAGTACCACAGTTCATGGTGTTCCCTGTCTCTTCTGTCACCATCCCCTCTCAGGAGCACTGCTGGGTGCATCACTCCCTGCCCGGGTGTGGGAAGGAGCTGCTGGAGCTTCTCTTCTCAGCCCTGCTGACCCCAGCTCTGCCTTGGTGTCAGCCCACAGGCTCTGCCATGGGTCATGCTATGTCTCCATACTCTCTCCTCTGAGACCATATGGGGACCTGCAGCATGCATGTCTGCTTAGAGCTGGCCACCATGGCCCACCTGCATGGTCCCAGGAGATCCCAGGCAGGCTGTGCTTGGAGGTGAGGCTGTGATTGTCCTCGGTCAACGTAGATGGGATGGTGTGGCTGGGGGCCAAGGGGAGGAAAGCACAAGAGACAAGTTTAAGAAAAAAAAATATATATATAGTCACCATGATAGTGGAGCAGTAGTGGGGCAGGGGTCAGGAGATCTTTAAAAACTCTCCTGGAGAAAGCACTTACCAACCTCATCTAACTGTAAAGTTAGACCATCTCAGAGCAGATCATGGTGCTGGAGATCTTCAGCAGGAATCTCCAGGGCTGGAATTCAGAGCAGTATCCCTGCACCCCGGGGTGCTCTGTGCCCGGGGCAGCGACTCTGCCGCCTGCGAGGGTCAGCACTCAGCCTGCCCGCGGAGCTCCCCACAGCACTGCAGGGCGAAGCTCTGGGTGGAAGGAGTCACCCCTGGCAAGGCAGGTTCCTTCTCCTGCTCAGATGGTGCTGCGTGGGTCAGGGCTGCTCTCAGCTCCAGCTCACCCCCACGATATTTCCAACAGGCCTTTTCTAGAGGACAGTCAAGGCAAGGACAGGGGTTACCTTAAACAGAAGGGCTCTCCTGAGTCGGTGCTTTCATTTTCCTCCTGTTTGCAGAGTGCTGGCAAGGAAAAGCCATGGGAGAGAGAAACAGCTCCCAGGAGGAAAAGCTCCGAGCAGTGAAGAAATGATCCGTGAATGAGAGGAAACTAGAACCATAAATGCTGTGGGAGGGGGAATTTGGAGACCTCCCTGTCATGCCCTTCAATGCAGACGTCTTCCTCTAAGCAAGACCCCTGGGTCTCCTCTCCCACCCAGCACAGCCTCTGCCCTCAAGGCCAGGGGCTCCAGGGCATGAGCTGCATGCTCTAGCCTGAGCTCCAGCAGAGGAGTGGGGCATCTCTCCTGCAGCGTGCCCATCTCCCACTGTGTGACAAAGGGGCTGAGAGCAACTGTCCTTGTCTGTGCAGGTCTGGGAGGTGGTGTGCACAGCTGGGTGAGGGGAAGGCTTTCCTGGCTGCCCATCTGTCTCTCGCTCCTTGCTTTCCCTGTGGTGGGAGCATCACAGTGTTGCTCCTTGCTTCCTCATCTGTCTGTGCTGATCTGGTTCTTGCTCTCGTGCCCTCTGGGCTGAAGGAGGCGTGTTCAGCTGCAGTTACGGCATAGACCCTGTGGGTCCTGCCTGGAGTTGTCTTCATGGAAGTGGCATGTCCAAGTCCCCTTCCAACCTTCTAGGCAAGACATTTCATCTGGTAGCAGAATGATCTGACTCTCCCTTAAGGAGAAGCCCCATCTCTAGCCCTCTTGACTGTCTCTCCTGGGTGTCCCAACAGGCTGCAAGCTGCCCTCCAGAAGACCACAGCTCTCCCATAACATATGTGTGATAGCTGAGAGTCCTTGTGCTGGTTGTGTGAGTCAGAAACATCATCAAACACTCTGAAGAGCTCTCCATAGCGCTCTCTCCATATGCGGGCTGAGAGAGAAGAATTTGGAAAGCTTCACTTGGAAACTGAACCCCTCCACTCTCAGGTCCACCCCATTTCTTTCTTAAAGTAATTTGTGAGTGTGATTGTCCTTTAGCTGGGAGAGTTGCGAACACAGGGCAGAGAGGGGCAAGACTCATGGACAGAGCAGATCCCCTGACTCCGTACAAAGTCACCGTGAGCCCTTTTTCCTCTTGGGGGGCCCAAGTGCTCATGCTGAGAGCAACTGAAATGCCAAAGATTTCTTCCGCTTCCAAGAAGGCTCCCAGGGTGTGATGGAGGCATCTGAAAACTAAAGAAATAGAGAAACAGACCCCTCCACTGCAGCCTATTTTCTGGAGAAAATCACTGTTTACATGTTCACAGCCTGTCCACAAGACAGGTGGGTGTAATCTGCTGCAGGATGTGCACCTCAGAGCTAGTCACTTCCCAGTGCCACTACAGTGCCTGGAGAAAGAGTGAAGATGGTAAACTGACATGAGGACAGGGTCCATCTCATTGGGACAGAGGTGTCTGCAAAGGGTTGGGTCAGCCCCTGCCTTCACTGTACTGCTTCTCTCCCTTGGCAGAGTGGGAGCTGCTGTGATTGATCCAGAAACAGACACTTCTGTTGAGGAGGGCAAGATCTGGAGATATGCATCCCTCAGAAGGACCTTCTCTTTCGGAGTCAGATCTTCTCTTTTGGAGTCAGCTGCCATGAGTGCTATATTTGTCTCTCACAAGGATAAAAAGAGACTATTGCCACTGAGTCACTGGACATAATGCCCTTCACTCAGCTCATGGTGCCCATCCCCAGGGACGCCCACCAAATGCACAGGGCAGTCTGACATCTCCATTTGGACCTCCCAGCAGAGCAGGGCTGACTCCTGCGAAGCCCATGGGCAGAGGCCCCCGTGCTGCACAGCATCCTCAGCACAAACCAGAGATCAGGAAAGGGAGGTGAGCAAGGCAAAGGAGAGGGGCAATGTGGGGGGGTGCTATGAGTAGTGGAATGACTTTTGCTCAGAGAAGCCTGTTCTAACTTGTCAGTGCCATCGCCACTGTCCTCTTTGGACAGTTCCCTGAACCCCAACCACACGGGAAGGTGTGGAGGTGTCCTTGGGCTTGCAGGGTTTCGTGGGGGACCCCAAGGGCATGAAGGTGCCAGGGAGTTTAATGATGTCACTGAAGTCCATGGGGAGGAGGCAGACAGGTGTGCGGGTTTGTTAGGACCTGCAGTAAATAACAAAGCCCAGTCAGGAGCATTGAGGGCCTGGAAGGACAAAAGAGGGCATGGAGGTCAAGGCGACTTGGCTGGGATCATGATCGTGAGGGTGTTTCCGTCACAGTGGGAAGGCCCGTCGGTGAAGATGGCCAAGCCTTGTCTGCCCCTCACACTATCATCCTGTGTTGTTCATCCATGTAGGCACCAAAGGCACTGCCTGGGGAGATCTACAAAGCATCAAGCACAACTACCTGGCTCTGGGGGCGATGACTGGGGGATCTGGGACCCAGGTGGTTTTCTCTTCAATCTTGCTGGTGAGGGCCAAGGGCTTGAGGAGGTCGGGACAGATCCTGTGGGTGACCAACTGGTTGCAGAGCTGGTGTCAGCAAAAGGGTTTTGGTTTTATGACCATGGGGCCCTCTTTGCTTGGAAGACATTGGGTCAGGCTGACCAAGCAGGGCTAGAGCATCTTTGCTGACAGCCCAGCAAACCTGGTAAGGGGAGCGTTACACTGGGAATGACAGGAGGGAGAGGATGACCAAGAGTCAAGCAAGGAAGTGGTGGACCACGTTGGCAAGGAAAGAGTGCAGGGTGGCATAAACAGTTGGGACCCTGTCATCCACAAGCCAGGGCTGAAGGGGGCCCACCCCAAGCGAATCCTCATAAACAAGGACGTGCCTACAGGAAAGCATTACAGGGGAAGCTCCCATAGCCTTCCTGAGAAATGAGCTTGGCTGGTGCCTCTCTGAAGTGCCCGGACACTGATGCCTGCAGCATGGGGAACCAGCATGAGGCATGAGAGGTCTGTGTGCTGCTGCAGAGCTGTGATCTCATTGGGCTCCCAGAGATGTGGTGGGATCGCTCAGAGGACTGGAGTGCTGCGAGGGATGGACACAGGCTCTTTAGGAAGGACAGGCGGGCAAGGTGAGGAGGGGGAGTTGCCCTTCACGTGGGAGAGCAGCTTGAATGAAGGGAGCTCTGCTTGGGATGGACGATGAGCCAGTTAAGAGCCTATGGGTCAGGGCTGGTGGGCAGAGCAACATGGGTGGTGACATTGCGCTGGGCGTCAGCTACAGCCACCCCATCAGGAAGAAGAAGCAGATGAGGTCTTCTTCAGACAACTGGAAGAAGCCTCACATTTGTAAGCCCTGGTCCTCATGAGTGGGGACCTTAAGCACCCCAAGACTGGCTGGAGGGACAACACAACAGGGACAAGCCATCCAGGAGGTTTCTGGATTGCATTGACCACAACATCCTGACACAGGTGATCGAGGAGCTGACAAGGAAAGCAGATCTGCTGGCCATAAAGCTCACAGGTGTGAGCTTTGTCTCCTTGAGAGACAAGCCAGAGGAGCCACCTCCAGCCACAGGTGATCCAAGAGCAGGACTGCAGGTGGCCAGATGTCATGAAATTCAGCAGAAATGACCATCTGCAGCCTTGTGTGTGACAGAAAAGCAGTTTTCCTTGTTCTAGGAGGAAACTGCTTGGAAGCAGTTCTTCTAGTCATCACCCCTGCTAGAGTAAGGAAAAGCGCATTGGTGCCCATTGGCCTCCAAGGCAGTTGTGCCTGTGCTGCCCCACCTCATGTGCTCACCTGGTTGCCCAGGTGTGATGTCACACTCTCTGATGTCACAGTTGCTGGTGACCACTGGAGGAGATGGTCATGCCCAGGCAGAGTCAGCTGTCTGCCTTCCCCCACCTTTCAAGTCACACTTGCCCTTTGGGGCTTCCCCAGCTGCCAGGTGTATTGGGGGAAAACCCTACCTGACTTGAGATTGAAGGAGACTGCATCATCCAGCCTCTGGTATGGAAAGAAATCTGAAGAAACCAAAGTCCCCGTCATCTGGAGACGTCAGCCCCTGGGAAAGTAACTGTAAGTAGCACAGACGGTTGGAAAGGGGATGTCTTGACGTAGGAGACACCCATAGCTCTTTGAGATTGGAGGGCATTTTCATATTTTCAGCATGCTTGGAAGGTGAATTTCTGTTCACAGTCCTCCTGGAACACATTCCGTGGGGCTGCAGTCTGGGGCAGCAGTGGTTTTCCTGTTGGAAACATCCCAATTTTTGCAGAAGAAATATCTCGCCTGGAAACCTAGAGTGGCTTCAGCTCTCACCCAGCAGCATCTCTAAGCTGGCAGAGGAGGTGGCCCTGGATAGTATTTATAAATCATGGCCTCACTGAGGTACTTCTCAGGTGCAGACAATCTCCCCAACCCCAGGACCCACTGCTTTGTGTCCTCACCATCTCTTGCAGCCTCCCCACCTGCTACCTTCCCCTAGAAGACGCACACCAAATACCTGAGCCTGGCACAGGCACACATGGCCGTGGGAGAGGAAAACTGCTGCCATTCAGCTACTGGGTGTGAACGGCAGTGTGGGAGCACACGGCTGTGTGCTTGCAGGGCAAATGCAGGTCTGCTGGGAAAGGCACCAGGACATGGAGGGTGCAGGAGAGAAGAGCCAGGTTGTTCCCTGTGTTGCAAGGACACATTGGGGAAGCTGCCCCATGGCCATCGTCCCAGACCAGCCCCTCACATCACCCCTTTCCAGCACTGGCTGCTCACCCCAGCTGTGGAGGTCCATGGCCAGCTCCATCCTCCTGCAGATCTCCATATCCCGATGGAGGGGAAAAGGCCAGCCTTGCACAGCCTCTCTTCTGCACCAGACCCCGGCAGATCCCAGAGCATGGTGTCTGCTAAAACCCACGTGGGGCACAGCCTGGGCTGGGCAGGGGCTGGGTGCTCGTATCCCCCAGACTCTGGGGGGTCATTTAATAGTCATTTAAAAATACCCCAGCCCTTTCCATGCCAAGATCTCTGGTGCCAGCCCCACCTCAGCCCACTCCTGAGAGGCTCCAGCACAGCCCTGGAGGAAGCTGGAGCTGCCTCAGGCCCCAGGGCAGTCTGGCAGCAGGAGGGTTTGACATGGGCACAGCAGCAGCGCTGCCGGGAGCAGGGGGAGGAGCAGGGAAATTGGGGCGAAGACCCCTGCCCTCGGCTGCACAGCTGGGGCACTGGACAGGTGATGCCTTTGTGGCCAGCCAGGCTCCAGGTTCGGGGTGGATGTCAGCTCGAGGGTAGGAGCACTGGGATTTTCATGGGCTTCAGTGCAGCTGTGACTGTGGGGAAGGCAAGAGGGCAGACCCAGGCACATGCAACTGCAAAGGCTGTGGGTGGAAATGGCAGCGTGGGGCTGGTGAAGGACCTCCCTCTCCTCCCCATGGGGAAGAGAGTCCCCAGGCGATGCTGGACTGTGCAACCCCAGGGCATTGGCAATGGCAGGAGATGTGTATGGTTGTGCACTAGCTCCAGCCTGTGGTGTTTCTCTGAGGGTGCAGGAATCACTCTCCAGTGCCCCTTCCCTGGGCCTCCTGGCTCCCCACTGCCTCTCTGGGGATTGCAGACCCCTCGTTTCCCCATGCATACCTTCATTTAGTGCTCTACCTTCTGGTCACTCCACCGTGGACCATCCCTCAATTTGTGAGGCTCCACTCACTGCCCACCCCCGGCACATGCTCTACCTGGAGATCCCCTGAGCTCCCCTCCAGAAGGATGGACATCTCTTATCAGCAATGTCACCTGTGGGACAGCCCTGGGCAGGTAACTCAGAGACCGTTCACCATCTCCACTGGCACTGGTCACTGAGAGATGAGTCCTGAATTCAGCCCTCAGTTCCTAATAGATCACATGGAGACTCTGAGCTCATCCCCCAGAGCCCATGGAGTGCCCAAGTAGAACACCAGGCCCCTAAGTCATGCAATCCCTAAAGCAAAATTGTGACTCCAACTTCGGAAGAAAGGACAGACTTCAGGCATGTCACAGGGGAGATCCCTTTTTATTATGGAAATGTTATTCTGGAGGCCAGGCCTGGCATGAGGATGCCCAGCACCTGGTCCTGCCCAAGCTCACAGGAATGCACAGGGAAGCACCATGTTACAAGAGCACTGAGGCCATATACACACATGAGAGCACAGGAGGACAGTATGGAAGTGATGAGAGCAGCCCTGAAAAGAGAAAGTCCTGCTGCTGTTGGTGGACGAGTCTCCAAGAAATTTGCAGCCCCCACGGGAAGGCTGCACTGAGGAAATGCCAGCTGTGGCAGTGGGGGGGACGGTCCTGAGGAGCAGAGGGTCTCTCCCCACAGGCTGCATCCAGACTCTCCTCTCCTCCACTCCCACTCCACTGTGTGTGTTGGAGCTCTGTAGAGGGAAGGGACCAGCCACAGTGACACCTGGCTGCCACCCTTGCAGGAGAGGGGTGTGAGATCACACCCTGACTGTGGCCAGGGGTGCTGAGCTCTCCTAGTGGCCATGGGACCCACGGTCTTACCCTGCCTGTACTCATCCGAGCCTGACTCTGTGCCCCTGAGCTCCCTTGGTGTCAGTGCTGAAAGAGGCACTGCAAAGGGAAACTCTCCTCATTGCACTGGGGGCATCCGAGGCAGCTCAGACTAGCAGGCTCGGAGGTTCTCCCATCTCTGCTGATGAAGGGGCAAACCTGGCTTCCTGCTTCAACACAGTCTCTGGGATAGATTCAATTGAGAGAGAAGTGGCACAATTTTTTTTTTTTTTTTTTTTACAAAAATGTACCAGAGAAAAATAAGAAAATAAAAGAAATGAACACAGAGTCTTGATGCTAGATACCCTGTGAATGATGAGTGGCTGCACATGGGATGGTTATTGGTGCTGGCATTGTACCCATTGAACCAGTTTTCTCAGGGCATCCTTGAACTCCTTGTTCCTCATGCTGTAGATAAGAGGGTTCAGTGTTGGAGGAACCACTGTGTACAGAACGGCCACCACCAGATTCAGAGCTGAGGAGGAGAAGGAGGAGGGCTTCAGGTAGGCAACCATGCCTGTGCTGACAAACAGGGAGACCACAGCCAGGTGAGGCAGGCACATGGAAAAGGCTTTGTGTCGTCCCTGCTCAGAGGGGATTCTCAGCACGACTGTGAAAATCTGCACGTAGGACAGCACAATGAAAACGAAACACCCAAATCCTAAACAGGCAGTAACCAGAAGAAGGCCAACTTCCCTGAGGTAGGAGTCTGAGCAGGAGAGCTTGAGGATCTGGGGAATTTCACAGAAGAACTGGTCCACTGTGTTGCCTTTGCAGAGTGGTATCGAAAATGTGTTAGCAGTGTGTAGAACAGCAGTGAGAAAACCACTGGCCCAGGCAGCTGCTGCCATTTTGACAGAAGCTCTGCTGCCCATGATGTTCCCGTAGTGCAGGGGCTTGCATATGGCAACAAAGCGGTCATAGGCCATGACTGTGAGAAGAGAATACTCAGCCAAAACCAAAAAGACAACGAAAAATATCTGGCCAGCACATCCTGAGTATGAAATGGCTCTGGTGTTCCAGAAGGAATTGGCCATGGATTTGGGGACAGTGGTAGAGATGGTGCCAAGGTCAAGGAGGGAGAGGTTGAGGAGGAAGAAGTACATGGGGGTGTGGAGGTGGTGGTCACAGGCTACGGCTGTGATGATGAGGCTGTTGCCCAGGAGGGCAGCCAGGTAGATGCCCAGGAAGAGTGAGAAGTGCAAGAGCTGCAGCTCCCATGTGTCTGCAAATGCCAGGAGGAGGAACTCAGTGACAGAGCTGCCGTTGGACATTTTCCTCTCTCTGGATATGGGGGACTGTCCAAGGAGGAAAAGACAGTGACAAGTCAGCAGGGAATTCTCTATTCAAAGTTCTCCCCGCCCCACAACACACATACTGCTTTACTCATGTCTGGAGTTCCAATTTGTGCTGGCTGAGTGTGCCATGAGGAGCATGGGCCTCTGCCCACAGACTCCAGAGGGGTCAGTCCTGCTATAATGCAGAAGGGTGGTTTAACATTTTCACCTCCAGTTCTGAGGCATTTTGACCACAAAAACAGCAGCTTCACTTTTGGAGGGCTTGTTTGTTTGTTTGTCTGCTCTGCAGGGTAGGAATATGCAACCTTTCCACTGCTCTCCGGGTGAAGACTAGTGAGTCCTGAGAGGCAAAAGCTCTCCCTGTGCCCTAGGACAGAGCCGGCACACTGGTCTCCACATCAGTCCCATTCCCAGCTGCCTTGGGCATGCACCTCTCTCAGTTAGGGGACAGTCTCGACCGCAAGTTACCCTTAAAGGAAACTGGCCTCTGCTGACAGTGGTGGCCACTTGCAAAGCGCAGATCTCCAAACTCACCTCTCGCTCAGTTCAGATGTCCCAAGAGTGATGGAGAGGGTGGCACATAGCACATAGCGCCGATGATCAGAAGGACTCTGTGATGTGGTGCTGATACTGAGGGAGCTTTTGACACCCAGTTTCTAGGCAAAAACACACAGTGCTTATTTCAGCTGCCCACATGCAGCCACCCCCAGCAGCATTTTCATCTCCTTAGCACCTCTGTGCCTTCTGCATGGGGCATGCAGCTGTCATGAATGTCCAGTAGAAGAGCTGTGCCCTCCTCGAGGGCACCACACAGCTCAGCAGCACACCCCAGGGAGGGTGAAGTGTCTGAAAGGTGGGGGCTCCTGAAGGACATTCAGCTCATTCCCCAGCCCCACACACTGTGCTGCTTTGAGCCCCAAAGGCAAGAAGGGGTCCTCATCCTCTCACTCCATTGCAGACAACTCTGTGGCAGGAACCACAGGGTCTGGGTCAGACTCTGTAGCAGCAAATTTCATCCTCAGAAAGCCCAAGAGCAAGAGCAGCCCAGACAGGGGGAGAGACAAGGAGCAACACCTTGGTGCTTGTCCAGGATGGCAAAGACAGAAGGAGAGAGGGACACTGAGGAAGGTCTTCCCCTAACCCAGCTGTGCACACCACCTCCCAGATGGAGACATCGCAGGGAGGTCGCTCTCAGCCCCTTTGTCATGTTTTAGGAAATGGGCAGGTGGCAGGAGAGCTGCTCCTCTCCTCTTCTGGGCCTCTGGCTGCCAAAAACGCAATTCCTGTCCGATATCCCATGGCCTTGAGGGCAGAGGGCTCTGCTGGGTGGCAGAGGAAAGAAGAAAGGGGGCTTGCTCAGGGGAAAGCACCTGCACTGCAGGGGCTGGCAGAGAACTGCCTGCACCCCGACCTCACATGAGGTGTCTGGTAGCAGTTTCCTCTCACTCTCTGACCATCTCTTGGCTGCTTGGAGATGTCCTTGCTGGGAGCTCTTCCTCTTTCCCCACACAGACCCCATCCCACCCACTGTGATCTCAGCTCTGCCCTACAGAAACCTCCAAGCAGCAGGAAACTGCTCAGCAGCATCCCTCTGTTTGCAGGTGTTAAAGAGCAGACCGGAAAATCTCTGATGAGACTGGCAAGGTGATTTCAGTGCTGTCTGTAGGCTGAGGAGTGGTGAAGGTAATTACAAACCTACTCATCCTTCAGCGCGATGGTTAAGATCTTAGCCCCTTGTTTAAACCTGACTGCTGCATTTCCATTCCCACCATGCAGAGACAAGTCCTCTTGAGATCTCCACTCCCAAAATGTCCTCCTGGTGAGCTGGAGCTGTGAGCAGCCCTGACCCATGCAGCACCCTCTCAGCAGGAGAATGAATCTGCCCTGCTGGGGGTCGTCCCTCCCACCCAGAGCTTCTCCCCGCAGCGCTATGGGGAGCTCCCTGGGCAGGCTGAGTGCTGACCCTCACAGGCAGCAGAGTCGCTGCCCCAGGCACACAGCACCCTGGGGTGCACGGACACTGCTCTGAATCATAGCACTGGTCAGACCTGCGTGCACTCCCTGGCTTCACATCCCTGCAGCCGTCCCTGAGAGAAGGGAGCAAGATCCCTCGTCCCTATGATGGTGTGGCAGGGAATCCCTGCTCTGAAGCATCTCCTCCTCCTCTTCAACGGAGAAGCCAGCAGAGTGATCCTTTAAAACCCTGTCATCCACAGGATAGCTGGTTTCAAAGACCTTTCCAGGAAGCTCAGTTGTCTTGCTCTACAGCCAGAGACTTACTGTACAAAAATCTGTGAAGATTCCTCCCACAGTAAGCTCTCCTCTGGCCTCCCATGCCACACTGCCTTCCGTGTCTCCCTGCCTTGTCTCATCTCATGTCAGCAGCAGCAGGCATTGTCCAGAGCCCTGATGCTCTTTGCAGAGGAGCTGCTCCTGCACACAGCTATCTCTGGGCAGTGCTGCCAGGTTACCATGAGCGCCCTCTGTCCCCAAAGCCTGGCCCCTCTCAGGAGCAGGGGCCCAGCTGAAGTCCTGACTTTCTCTGTCCCTTGTGCTCCCTCCTCCTGGGAAATGTTCCCTGAAGTAGACTAAAATAACCAGCTATTGTGCCTTTCTAAAGCGTGGAGAGAAATAGAATTCCAACATTATGGCTATCTATGAGAGGTGGAAATGTGCCATTCTGGAAGCCCCAATTCCCATCTCTTCACTAGGCAGGACACCTAGAGGGGACAAGAGAGGAGCTCATGGACACATGGTTCAGGTTTCCATTCAGACGAGTCAATCTGGGCATCTCATGCCAGCTTAGAAGCCCCTGGACTGTAGTGGGATTCTTTTCCCTCCCGTGAACCCCACAAACACACAGGAGGTGGAATTCCCCTTACCAAGCCAAAGTGAGCAGAACAGAGGTGTCTGCGTGGGAGCTCCTTGTCTAAGCTCCCATTGTAATCACTGGAGCTGGAGGGTGGGAGTCAGTTGCTCACACACAAACACCTGGTGACAGTTGAAGAGACAGAGGTGGTCCAAGGCATGTGCCAGTGTCTGCTTGCTCTGATGGAGCAACTATGAGACCCATATCCTTCTGAAGCATCAGGCAGGAGCCAGGTGGGGAATTTCCTTGGCCATCTGAAATGACCCCAGATGCCTACTACAATTAGAGCTCATCTCATTAGTAAGTTAAGACACAGGCAGATCGCAGTGTTAAAAACAGCTAACGTAATTCAGTGCAGACACATGATTTAATGACATAGAAATAGGCTGGCAGGGCCATTTCAGATGCCTGGGGTGTCCAGCACAACCACGTCTCTCTAAGTAGATACAGCACGGCACCTACAGCAAAGCTATGCCCCTTTGGATTGCATGCTGGGCAAGTGCTCCAGGGCATCTCAGGTTCCTGCCTGTACCCAAACAAATGAATCCCACCACTGCCTTTAGGCAAAGTCTGTACTGTCTGCATCCAAACGTGATTCATAAATGGGAGGCAAATCACACTAACGTCTCTGTACTGTAGAAGCCTTCTAGCTCTCCTCCTCCTGTACCTCTTCTCACCCCCCAATATGAACACAGACTAGGCTAACAGTGTCCTCAGGGTGGCTGGATCACAGGCTGCTCAGGCCCAGGGACTTCTTCACTGCCACCTTGTCCTTCCTGGAGATTGATTCAAGAAGTCTGTCACAGGCCCAGCGGTGCTGCAGAGTCAGCTTGGGCCACCAACCCCTCTCCTACCACTCCTGCAAGGCCCAGCTCTGTTCCTCCTTGGCCTCGGGTACTGCAGGGTTTGCTTTCTTACTAGGAGCCTCCTTTCACCATTACATTGACATCTACTATCCATGCTAACATGGCACCCTGTGCAATCAGGGCCTTTTCGTACATAAGGTCCTTGGTAACAGGCAGCTCTGAAGGGCAGAGGAGCTCAGGAAAGCCAGCAGGCCATTAAGGACAGCACCCGTCAAGACAAGAATGCTCCATAACAAACGGTTTGTAAAATCAGTAGACACCTCTGGACCCCAGCTTGGCTAAACAGGGAACTCCCGCTTGAGCTCCAGGGCAATCAGGCAGCATACAGAAAGGGGAAGAAGGGCGAGGCTGCAAAGGAGGAATTTAGAAATACTGTCCAGCAAAGTCGGGATGGTGTTAAGGAAGCCAAAGCTCCCCTGGCACAGAGACACTTGCAGGGGATGTGAAGGACAGGAAGAAGAGCTGCTACCGCTTCAGTGACAGTAAAGGAATAAAGAAGGAAATGTGGGCTCACAGCTGACTGGGGCAGGGATTCTAGCAAAAGTGGATGTAGCTAGGTCTGGGGAAGTCAAGTGCTTCCTGGCTTCCGTCTTCACCCACAAGATCTCCTCAGCTGTTGTGCCTAGAGTCAGGACTCCTGAGGAGAAAACCAACCCACAGTGCGTAAGTTTCTAGAACTCAACCCATACAAGTCTATGGGACTGGATGGCTGGCATCAGAGCTGTCTGCTGTGACAGCAAGGCTGCTCTCTGTCACCTTTGAAATGTTGTGGAGATCAGGGGAGGTCCCAAAGAACAGAAGAAAGAATATGCTGTGCCCATCTTCAAAAAAGGCCGCAAGGACAACCTGGGGAGCTGCAGGCCATTCAGCCTCAGGCTGGTGAGGAGTGTGTCATGGAGCCAGTCCTCTCCAATCACCCTTCTGGGCACATGAAGAAGGTGCCTGGGAACAGTCAGCATGGATTTACTGAAGATAAATCATTCCTGACCCACCTGATTGCCTTCTGTGATAAAAGGCGTGCACTTGTGGAGGAGAAGAGAGTACTGGATGTCCAGCAGACATCCAGATGGGCAAAAAGCTGTTTGGATGATCAAGCTCAGAGGGGTTTCATGAATGATTCATGCTTTACTGAGAAGCCAGGTAAAGGTGGGGTATGCAGGGGTCTACCCCACATCCTGTCCTCTCTGAAAGGCTCATCAGTGGGGCAGAACAACACATGCATCAGGACAGGCAGAGACCTGACCAGCAGAGGAGTGACCCCGAGATGAAGGTCATGGATGTTATGAGGGGTGCCATATGAGCCAGTGGTGCACGCTCACCACAAATGAGGCCAGCTGCATACAGGACTGCGTTAGGAAGAGCATGGCCACCCAGGCAAGGGCAGTTCTTATCCCCCTCCTCTCAGCACTGCTGTAGCCACATGTCTGCAACAGTGTGTCCCAGTGTGGTACAGCCAGTGCTGGAGAAATGGGGAGCAACTGGAGAGGGTGCAGAGGAAGTCTGCCAAGATGGCATTGGGGGCCTGAAGCACATGGCCTGTATGGAGAGGCTGAGGGACCTGGGCTTCATCAGCCTGCTGAAGTGGAGGCTAAGGCCAATACAGAAGTTACCTGTGACAGGGTGGGTTCAGAGATGATGGAGCTTTTCTTGGTAGTGGGAAGCAGCATGAGAAGGGGAAAGAGCCACAAAGTGCATCTTGAGAGGTTCAGACTGCACTTCAGGTAACGAGAATGTCACTCATAGGGTAGTGCTGTGGTGCAGCAGGAGACCCAGAGGGACTCCATGATCAGCCCCTTGCCTTTTGTTTCAAGGAACAGCCAGGAAGGACAGTGGGACGTCAGTAAAGGTGGGGAGATCCTTCAGTAAGAGCAAGGTGGGGATGCAGTTTGGGTGTCTACAGGCTGCAGGGAAACAGGCGCAGCTTTGGGACAGCACAGGACAGTCTGTGGTGGAGATGACCGAGGGCAATGCCAAGGCTGAAAGCCTCCAGCAGAACTGAGGTCTTTGTCCCATTTGCTATGGCTACTGTCTCTGCCACAGAGGCTCACGACAATATGACGTTTCCTTACAGCACTGTGGCCTTGCTGCCTCCTCACCTTCAGGGAGCCCAGGAGGTGCTGTATCGTTGTCCTGCACTAGGCATTGCACGGCCCCCAACCTGACACTGCCCCCAGGAGGAGCCCTGAGTAAAGTGTGAAGGAAAGGAGCTCCCAACGCAGGGGCTGGCTGTGGGGCTTGGTCATTCTGCTTGATAACACACATCAAAGTTGACTTGGCATCACAGCCACCCTCACATTGCCTTTGCCTACCTGCAATCAGGGCCTCCAACTTTCTGCTCTAATCAGCCCCTGGGGAGACTTTATTGATAACGACCCTCAGTGGGACCCATTAACACTCCAAAAAACTTGGGGATTTGCTTCTGACGTAAACTTCTTGAGAGGTTTCTTCAGTCTCCTCTCAGCATCGGAGGTTCATGGGCTCAGCACCAAAGACACCCGAGGGGTCATTAAAATGCAAAAACCCCTAAGGAGCCATGCCTCTCCCCATAATTTTCTTCAGTTTGTCCATTCTTGTGTGGCTAATTGGAGAGGCTTCAGGAGGGTTTTGAAAGAAGTCAGATTTCGATGAGCACCTGAAAAAGAAAGATGTCTGCTTCTTAAGCTTTCATGATTCTTCGGTTTTCAAAATAAGTCATACCCACATTCTCCAATTCATACTGGCCGACAGTGTCTCCTAATGAGGTCTGGACATGTAGGAAAAGCACCATCCTCGAGGTCTGACATCCATGCAAAGTATTCCTCCCCACCTCCCCAGCCCTGACAGTTCCCTCATCAGCCACTGGGGACTTCGATCACTCTTGTTCAAATCGAACCTTTTGCCACTCAAGGCTGCAGCTGAATGTTACAGCTCATGTGCACCAATTCCCACCTGCTTTCCTTAGACAGCGAGCTGCAAACAGGCACAGAAGGATTTGTCTCAATCGCCATCAAACACAAATAAACTTGATCCAGTGTCACAAGAAATAAAATACACTCTCCAACTGTATGTCAAGTCCAAGGTGCCTCCAGTGAGGTGCACAGTCTACAAGGAAAAACCTTCCTTGAAATGTTCTTCACAAATAGATAGGAAAGGCTGGATAGACAGACAGTGAAGGAGTTGATTGAAGAGACAATTAGACTGCTGAAAGATGAGGCAAGCTTCAGACTCCCTGAAGCTCAAAGCAGCAACTAGAGAGTTGAGAAGTATCTGAATGACAAAGAGTAAGGGAAGAAGACTGGGAAACTATGGAAAGTGCATATGTCCACACCATCTGATGCAAAGTTGACTGTAGAAATGATGAGTGTAATCTGGGAATGTGGAAATAGGTGAATGAATAGTGAGGTAAAAATTACAGCATAACAGACAGAGCAGGTTGCCCTGGCAGTGGGTTCCCCTTTGGCATCTGGCTCTGGCAGTAAACAGGTCCTGCATCCTGCAGCTGGGGTGTCCTGCAGCTCCCGTGGGGCTCTCAAGAGCCTGTTGGAAATGCCCATGTTGGAAATGAAACCTTCACCTTGTAATAACCCCAAGGTGTCTGCTCCTTTGGGAGAACCTCTGCTCCTCCCCCTGGATCCTTTTATGCTTCCAACTTGGCAGAGCATGGTTTGGACTCAGAGAGCTTGTCCTCAGATGGCCACAGACCCTGTCCTCCTGCACATGGGGGTCAGACCTCTGCACCCAAAAGACAGTCTGTTGGGGAGAGCAGCTTGGGAACAGGTGGGGGTGCCATGGCCACCCCACAAGTCCCTGCTCACCCCAAGCATTTTTCTCTGAGCCGTGGGGGGCAGTGCTGAGGGCAGTCCAGCACGGACATCTCCTCCGGCCCCCTCCCGGACACACACCTCCGCTGCTCAGCACTGGCAGGCCCAGAGCTGCTCTGTCCCTGGCTGCCCCATGCCCCCAGGTCTCCTCATCCCTCCCCAGCGACGCGCAAGGACCCAGCCCGGCCCCACACAGAGCAGACCCTGCCTGGCCACATCCCAGACCTGCCAGGTGCAGTGCAAGGGCTGCTGAGCCACAGGGCTGCCGCGGGCAGGGGGCTGGGGACCCAGGGGCAAGAGGACACTGCCCTGACCTGCCCTGCCCTGCACTGGGGGCAGCAGGATGCTGCCCGTGGGCTCTGGCGCCCCAGCCATGCCCAGGGCCCCCGCACCAGTGCCAGGGCTGGTACCAGCACAGGCCCCAGGGCTGCTCCCCTGTACCCCCCACGGCCCCCAGGCGCAAGGCAGCCAGGAGCCCTGTGGGGCCCCTGCAGCGGAGCCCAGCCCCGGTGGGGCAGCTGCCACACCCCGGGGCCTCACACTGCCCGGGCACACGGGGCCGCGCTGCCCCCGGGTCCCGCGACGCCCTGCACTGCCGCCCACAACATGGCACCCGACCACGGGGGAAGGAGAGGGGGCAGAGATGGCCACCAGGGCAGGAGGCTGCAACGTTTCCACAGCAACGCCACCAGTGCTGCACTCCTATTGGCTGGCAAGAGGAAGGTGGGGCTGGATTTGGCTGACAGCTCTGCCACCCAATTAAGTGCAGCATGTGTAAAGGGAGGGGGAAAGAGTCGAAAGCAGAGCAGGAGCAAAGCTGGAGTGAGGGAGTGGGCGAGAGCAGGTGTGAACGGGGCTGGTGGGGCTGCAGGTGCCTTCAGCTGCCAGCGGGTGCCCTCCCGCCAGGGCAGGGGCAGCGGTGCTGGCCCCGGGGCTGCTTTCCTGCAGGAGCTGCAGCAGGGGCTGGTGGGGCCGTGAGCAGGGGCCAGAGCGACCGGGGACAGAGGGGGGAGCTGCCCTGCAGCCAGAGGTGCCGGCCTGCCCCGAGCAGCTGGGCCAGGGCGGCTCGGTGGGGTTTGGGTGCAGGAACCTTTGCCCCTGTGTTGACTCTGGGATCCCTGATAAAGCATTTCCCTGAGCTGCTGCTGCCAGCGCAGCCCGAGGTGCTGCTCAGAGCTGCGTTTGGGAGGTGCTGGGCCAAGCGTGAGCAGGCTGCTGGTGTCCTCGCGAGGGGCCCTTCCCAATGGTGTCTTCTGTTGTGAAAATGGCATTTCCAAGTGGCTCTGAGAGAGGCTGTCCCCACATGTCACGCTGTGCCTTAACCGTTGTTTTTGCTCCCTGCCTCTTGCTTTGCCCTGAGACCTGTGACCCTGGCAGCAGCTGGCAGGGTGTTTCTAGAGCAGCTCTGTAAGTGGGAGCTGTTTTGCTTGTGAAGGGCCTTGAAAGTGGCTGAACGGACAGTGCTCCCACTTGCCGTTGTTATTTCCATCCTCCTAGGTCAGGGTGGAGAGTTGCTGACTTGTGGCTCTGCTGGTTTCACCAGCTGAGATGCCCTGGCCTGAGTCCTTCCGCATGTCTCCAATTGTCAGGGCATAAAAGAGGAGAATGCTGGTTGTCCTGGATGTGTAAAAGGGATTTGCTGGGTTTGTTCAGCATTGGGGAAGGAACCAGGCTTGTGAGTTGCGGGAAGGGACTTGTGGGGTGGCAATGGCACCCCCACCTGTTCCCAAGCTGCTCTCCCAAACAGACTGTCTTTTGGGTGCACAGGTTTGACCCCAATTTGCAGGAGGACAGGGTCTGAGGCCATCTGAGGACAAGCTCTCTGAGCCCAAAACATGCTTTGCCAAGTTGGAAATATAAAGGGATCCAGGGGGAAGGAGCAGAGTTTATCCCAAAGAAGCAGACACCTTGGGGTTATTACAAGGTGAAGGATCCATTTCCCATATGGGCATTTCCAGCAGGCTCTTGAGAGCCCCACGGGAGCTGCAGGACACCCCAGCTGCAGGATGCAGGACCTGTTTACTGCCAGAGCCAGATGCCAAAGGGGAACCCACTGCCAGGGCAACCTGGCCATGGATTGCCCCCACCCTGCACAAGGGGATGGAGTCAGCCCCACAGGAGTCTTGGGGCTCAGGGTATCCCCATCGCCAGGACCCAGGAGTCCTGGCTGCCACACTGTCCCCTGAGCCAGACGGGACCCTCAGGCAGGGCTCTTGTGGCAGCCCCCAGCCCTGTCCAGTCATCCTCTCAGCTCAGGGTCCACAGCCAACTGTCTCTGTGCGACACCTCAGGAAGGAACTCTTAAAGCCCTTACCCTTGGTGGAGAGCCATGGGAGTGTGGGGAACAAGGAACCGCAGTGCAGGCTGATGGTCTCGGTCTAGCAGTTCTCCATCTCACTTGTCCCCTTGCCCTTGGATTGTCTCTCCAGCCAGGGAGGGGTGAACGGTCTTCCCATCTTGTCACCCAAAACTCCTCTCCAATGTGTCCCTTCTCCCCTGCCTATCAGCGAGGGGCCCCATCATGGCCCCCCTGCCTCCTCTCCCCCATCCTTGCCATGGAGCGGCTCTGAAGAGCAGCGGTGGGGAGCTTGTGAGCAGTGCTCAGCAGCTCCTGGGCCTCACAGGGAAGTGAGGGCACTGCCATGGCACTGGGGAGACCTGCCTGTGATGTGAACACCCCACTGTGACCTCAGCTCGTGTCATCTGGGGGCTCAGTAGGTCACTGCCAAGGAGATGGCACAGCCAGGGAGAGAGCTGAGGGATTTCCCCTCATGTTCTGGAAAGCAGACACCTCCTGTCACCCCAGTTATTTACCAAATCTTGCTGACAAATCCTTCAGGAACATCTGCAGATGGTGCCAGAGCCTGTGAGATATGAAAAAGGGAGCCCTGGAGAGGACATGTCTGTGCCCCTGCACTGAGAGGTCTCTGCACTGGGCAGACCTGTGTGGGAATCTAGGACTTCCAGGTTGGCTTGGGATTTGGCATTTTTCGAAGAGAGGATCAAAGTCATGTGAGATGAAACAGCACAAAGTGTGGCCACAAGTTGAGATGCTTTGGTGAGCCTCCAAACTGATTTCTCCTGTGGGTCGCTCTTTTTGTAGAAGTAGGATGTAGGAGAATCTGGGACAGGATACAGCTTCCCTCCCTGAGGCACCAAAGCAGGCTCTTTGGTTTTAGAAGTCCTCAGCAAGGTTTCTCAGTCTGCGGTGCTTAAGATAGAGATGATATGCCAGAAAAGAGCAAAGGTGCCCTTAACACACGTCATCCAGAGAGCTTTACCTGGGACCCTGGTCCCTGCCATGCTTCATAGCCATGGTTACTGTATTGCGTGAACATGGTGCTGCCAATTATTAAGAATGAAAACATATTTGGCAACGGTAAAATCTTTGTGAAGTTTTGGAAAGGAGGATTTTTGTCAATTATTGCATTGAGTTATTTTCTGAGAAGATTTTAAATTATGACTAGAATCTACTTTTGGGGCTTGATTAATTTGACCACACAGAGAGGCTGTTGCTGCCCGAGATGCCCTGGGGTAGCTCTGTAGCCATGTGGTGCTGGAAATTTTGGAGGTGGCTCGTATGGGACCTTAGCTTGTCATTAGGAAATGTATCTCAAAACAACTCAGTTCAGGGAACCTATTTCCCTCCACTGACTAGAAAGGGAAGTCCAGACAGCTGGGTTAGGCAGAGACATCTGCACTGATGGGGTCTGGCATGGAGTGAGATCTGCCTCCTCCCTGTTGTCCCCTAAAATGAAGTTGCATTTCGTTGACTCTGGAGGGAATGAAAAGGGAGTGTAGCTAGGTGTTTTAGGGACTCCTTTAAAATGTCATGGTAACACAGTTATGTTGAGATTTGTGCAAATTTGGGCACCCAAAAATGGATGAAGCTGGTCACCCTGCTTTCCTCACCAGTCGAGAGAGCCCGACACCTCAGAGTGTGACGTGCTCAGTGCAAAGAGTGAAGAGTGGCACGGACAGCTGTGGGCAGGGGGTGGTTTTCTGAGCACTGGGTTCTGTGTGAGACACAGAAATATCTTTTTTAATGGTGCAGGCCTGATTATAACAGAAATGTTTAGAAATGACATGAAAACTGAAACTAGAAGGAAATTAAGACAAAGATTTAAAGCAAAGAAATATTTTGTTAGATTTTACAGCTTTTAAATTTTTTGTGTTCTTATTGTTATTCTTGATTTGTTCTGTTTCAGTACACTAGTCTTTAGGGGCGATTCTGCATTATCTTTTTGTCTGAAAAGGAAAGTGATTTTCAGAACTGGGGTGGGATGCAGTCACAGGGTCTTGGACGACTGGTGCCATTGCCGGTGCCCTGGTCCCTTCTGCCCAGCCTCCCTCTGCAGCTCGAAGGGGCTCCGGTCTCCCGCAGGTCCCCTGTGAGAGCTGCCAGGCCCAGGCAGGTGCCTCAGAGACACTGGGACCTCTCCACGTGCCACTGCGTGCTTGTGGTTGGACACCTGAGCTCTGCCTGGAAAGGTGAGGAGCTGTTTTCAACATTTCAAAAGTATGAGCACACTTTCATCAGCTCAAATGATTGGCTCATTTTACTGTCAATGTTTTCCTATGATGAAATAGTGGGAATCTTCTGGAAGGGTATTAATCAACGGAGAAGAAATATTGATCTGCCCTGAACCTTGTGTTTCCACTGCTCTGTCTATTAGGCTGTGGATGCAATCTCAGTAATCTCTCACATATTTCCACATGTCCTGATTAAATTGATCATTTCTAAAGTAAACCTTACATCAGATGATCTTGGCATATGCACTTTCCATAGTTTCCCAGTCTTCCTCCTCCCCTTACTCTTTATCGTTCAGATACCTCCCAACCTCCAGTTGCTGCTTTAAGCTTCAGGGAGTCTATAGCTTGCCTCATCTTTCAGCAGTCTAACTGTCTCTTCAACCAGTTCCTTCACTGTGTGTCTATCCAGCCTTTCCTATCTATTTGTGAAGAACATTTCAAGGAAGGTTTTTCCTTGTAGACCGTGGACCTCACTGGAGGCAACTTGGACTTGACATACAGTTGAGGAGTGTATTTTATTTCTTATGACACTGGATCAAGATTATTTGTGTTTGATCGCAATGAAGGCAAATCCTTCTGTGTCTCTTTGCAGCTAGTTCTTGAAGGAAAGCATGTGGGAATTGGTGCACATGAGCTGTAACATTCAGCTGCAGCCTTGAGTGGCAAAAGGTTCGATTTGAACAAGAGTGATCGAAGTCCCCAGTGGCTGATGAGAGAACTGTCAGGGCTGGGGAGGTGGGGAGGAATACTTTGCATGGATGTCTGACCTCCAGGATGGTGCTTTTCCTACATGTCCAGACCTCATTAGGAGGCACTCTGGATCAATATCAGTTGGAGAAGGTGGATATCACTCTAGGTTGTAAGCGGAAAAATAAGGAAACCTTTAAAAGCAGAAATCCTTTTTTTTTTTTTAATGCTCATTGAAATCTTCCTCTTGTAAATACACTGCTGAAACCTCTCCAATTAGCCACAGCACAAGAATTGAAGAGCTGAAGAAAATTATGGAAAGAGGCATGGTTCCTTAGGGGTTTTTGCATCTTAAGGACCCCTCAGGTGTCTTTGGTGCTGAGCCCATGAACCTCATATGCTGAGAGGAGACTGAAGCAACCTCTCAATAAGTTAAAGTCAGAAGCAAATCCCAAGTTTCCTGGAGTGTTAACAGGTCCCACTGAGGGCCATTACCAACAAAGTCTCCCCAGGGGCTGATTAGAGCAGAAATTTGGAGGCCCTGATTGCAGATAGGCAGAGGCAATGTGAGGATGGCTGTGATGCCAAGTCAACCTTGCTGTGTGTCATCAAGCAGAATGGCCAAGCCCCACAGCCAGCCCCTGGGTAGGGCGATCCTTTCCCTCAAATGTTGCTCAGGGCTCTTCCTGGGGGCAGTGTCAGGGCAGGGGGGAAGTGCAATGCCTAGTGCAGGACAACAATATGGCACCTCCTGGTCTCCGTGGAGGTGAGGAGGCAGCAAGGCCACAGTGCTGTAAGGAAACATCACCTTCTCGTAGGCCTTGATGGCAGAGACACCAGCCATAGCCAAGAGGACAGAGACCTCAGTTTTGTTGGAGGGTTTCAGCCTTGGCATTGCCCTTGGTCGTCTCCACCACAGACTGTCCTACGCTGTTCCAACCCTGCACCTGTTTCCCTGCAGCCTGTAGACACCCAACCTGCTTCCCCACCTTGCTCTCACTGAAGGATCTCCCCACCTTTATTGACATCCCACTGTCCTTGCTGGCTGCTCCTTGAATCACAAAGCCAGGGGCTGATCATGGAGTCCCTCTGGGTGTCCTGCTGCACCACAGCACTACCCTACAAGTGACATTCTTGTTACGTGAAGTGCAGTCTGAACCTCTCAAGATGCACTTTGTGGCTCTTTCCCCTTCTCATGCTGCTTCCCACTACCAAGAAGTGCTCCATCATCTCTGAAACCACCCTGTCACAGGTGACTACTGTATTGGCCTTAGCCTCCACTTCAGCAGGCTAAAGAAGCCCAGGTCCCTCAGCCTCTCCATACAGGCCATGTGCTTCAGGCCCACAACACCATCTTGGCAGACTTCCTCTGGACCCTCTCCAGTTGCTCCACATTCCTCCAGCACTGGGCGTACCATACTGGGACATACTATTCCAGACATGTGGCTACAGCAGTGCTGAGAGGAGGGGGATAAGAACTGTCCTTGCCTGGGTGGCCATGCTCTTCCTAACACAGTCCTGTATGCAGCTGGCCTCATTTGTGGTGAGCATGCACCCCTGGCTCATATGGCACCCCTCGTAACATCCATGACCTTCATCTCGGGGTCACTCCTCTGCTGGTCAGGTCTCTGCCTGTCCTTATGCACATGTTGTTCTGCCCTGCTGATGAGCCTTTCAAAGAGGACAGGATGTGGGGTAGACCCCTGCATACCCCACCTTTCCCTGGCTTCCTGGTCAAGCATGACCCATTCATGAAAGCCCTCTGAGCTCCATCATCCAACCAGCTTTCTGCCCATCTGCATGTCTTCTGGACATCCACTACTCTCCTCTCCTCCACAAGTGCAGGCCTTTTATCACAGAAGACAATCAATCCAGTTGCTCATTAATGATTTACCTAACCGTATTGTTGTCCTGCACTAGGCATTGCAGTCCTCTGTAATGGTGAAAGGAGGTTCCCACTAGGAGAGCAAAGCCTGCAGTGCCCAAGGCCAGGGAGAAACAGAGATGAGCTATGTCAAAATGGCAGGAGAGGGGATTGCTGCCTAAGCTGATTTGTAGCACCATGGAGCCTGTGACAGAGCTGCATCCATCTCCAGGCAGGACAAGGTTGCACTGAAGAAGTCCCTGGGCCTGGGCAGCCTGTGATCCAGCCACCCTGAGGTCATCATTAGCCTAGTCCCTGTTCATATCATGTGGTGGGGTGGGAAGAGGTTCAGGAGGAGGAGAGCTAGAAGGGTTTGACAGTGCAGGGACTAGAGCAGAGATGTTGCTGTGATGTGCCTCCCATATATGCAGCACACATGGATGTAGATGGGATGGACTTTCCCTAAAGGCAGTGTTGGATTAATTTGTCTGGGCACAGGTAGGAACCCCGAGAAGCCCTGGGGTACTTGCCCAGCAAGCACTCTAAAGGTCCAGGGTTTTCCTGTAGTTGCCATGCTGTATCTGCTACAGACATGTGGTTGTGCTGGACACCCCAGGCATCTGAAATGGCCATACCAGACTATTTCTATGTCATTAAATCAAGTGTCTGCACTGGATTACTATAGCTGTTCTTAACACTGGGATCTTCATCTGTCTCAGCTTCCTAGTGAGTGGGGCTCTAGTTGTAGTAGGCATCTAGTGTCATTTGAGATGACCAAGAAAATTCCCCACCTGGCCCCTAACTGATGCTCCAGAAGGATCTGAGTCTCACAGTCACTCCATCAGAGCAAGCAGACACTGGCACATGCCTGGGACCACCTCTGTCTCTTCAGCTGTCCCCAGGTGTTTGTGTGTGAGTAACCGACTCTCATCCTCCATCTCCAGTGATTACAATGGCAGCTTAGACAAAGAGCTCCCGTGCAGACCTCTATGTTGTGCTCACTTCAGTTTTGGGAAGGAGAATCCCACCTCCTGTGAGTGTGTGGAGTTCACGGGAGGGATCTGAATCCCACTGCATCCCAGGGGCTTCTATATAGGCACGAGATGCCCAGATTGACTCATCTGAATCAACATCTGAATAATGTGTCAATGAGCTCCCTTCTTGTCCCCATCCAGCTGTCCTGCCTAGTTAGGAGATGGGAATCGGGGCTTCCAGAGTGGGACATTTCCACCTTTCATAGATGGTCATCCTCTGATGAAATAAATTGCAATGCTGGAATCAGTCTCTCTGCACTCTTTAGAAAAGGACAGTAGGTGATTATTTTAGTCTACTTCAGGGAACATTTCCCAGGAGGAGGGAGCACAAGGGACAGAGAATCACACCTACAGCTGGGCCTCTGCTCCTGAGTGGGGCCAGGCTCTGGGGATGGAGGGAGATCATGGCAACCAGGCAGCACTGCCCAGAGACAGCTGTGTGCAGGAGCAGCTCCTCTGCAAAGAGCAGCAGGGCTCTGGGCTCTGCCTGCTGCTGCTGACATAAGATGAGTGAAGACAGCGAGAAGTGAAAGGCAGTGTGGAGTGGGAGGCCAGAGGAGAGCTCATTGTGGGAGAAATCTTCACAGCCCTTGACACGGTAAGTCTCTGGCTGCAGGGCCATGCTATTGAGGTTCCTGGAAAGGTCCTGAAACCCATCCAGTCACACAATTCGATTTTTAAGGATCCATCTCCCAGCTTCTCCTGTGCAGAGCAGGCGGAGATGCTTCAGAGCAGGGATTCCCTGCCACACCGTCACAGGGACAGGGCATCCTGCTACCTTGTCCCAAGGACGCTGCAGGGGTGTGAAGCCGGGGTGTGCACCCAGGTCTGCATGGACTGTAATTCAGAGCAGTGTCCCTGTGCCCCAGGGTGCTCTGTGCCCAGAGTAGTGACTCTGCCACCTGCGAGGGTCAGCACTCAGCCTGCCCAGGGAACTTACTAAGGCACTGCAGGGAGAAGTTCTGGGTGATAGGAGAGACCCCTGGCAAGGCAGGTTCATTCTCCCATCGAGAGGGTCCTGCATGGGTCAAGGCTGCTCACAGCTCTGGCTCATGCACAGGAGATGTGCAAGGGGTCTTTTCAAGAGGAGATCAAGAGAAGGGCTACTTGAAAGGGAAGGAGCTTTCCTTCAGGTGTCTGCACTTTCCATTTCCTAATTTTGGCAGGGAGAATGAAGGAACAAGTTTTCTGTTTTGGCAAGGAACTGGGACTCCTAAACCTTCACTCTGAGAGATTAACAGGTCTGTGAGAACCCTCAACAAGCTGCTTCATCCTCACCTTAGCCTACTGACAGCATTAGGATCATCTTTGGGGCCTCATATGAGGTTATCTGACCCGCAGGACCTGCATGCACAGAGATGCCCCTGGAGAGTGCCCTGTCGCAGGAGGTTTCCTTAGAGTAGAACTAAGCATGCACAGGGTGGGACAGGGTCTGTGAGCACTGACTGGGAAAAGATGTTGTGACAGAGAAAGAGCTCCCAGCAAGGACTTCCAGGAAGCAGAGATGAGCAGGGAATGAGAGGGAACTGCTAAGAGAAACATCACAGGAGGATGGATTTGGGCAAGTCATGGTCAGTCCTTTCAATGCTGACACCTTCCTCTGAGCAAGCCCCCCGTGTTTCCTCTCCCACTTAGTAAAGCCTCTGCCCTGACATCCATGGAGTCCAGGGCATGAGCTGCCTCCTCTGCAGCCAGACCTCCAGCAGAGGAGAGGGGCCTTTCTCTTGCCACAGATCCATTTCATGCTGCCCAACGAAGGGGTTGAGAGCGAATGCCCTGCAATGTTGCCATCTGCAAGTTGGCATGCCCAGCTGGGTAAGGCTTTCCTCCCTGCCTCCCTTGGCAGCAGGATCATGGTGTTGCTCCTTGTTTCTCCTCCTATCCATGATGCTCCTGTTCTTGCTCTCAGGGGTGGGGTTCAGACACTGATGCTGCAAGTTGCGCGACAGAGGGGTCTGCATGGGAATGAGCTTGCCCCAGCCCCCTTCTGACCTGTGGAGCTCTGAGGTTGACAAATGAGCTGACTCTGCCTTAAGGAGAGCCCATCTTCAGTCCTTACGGTCCTTTGACTGTTTCCCTGTGGTGTCCTGCCAGGCTGTGAGCTGCCCTCCAGAAAGGCACTGCTGTCTCATAGCACCTCTGTGATATCTGAGAGATAAATGAAGAAGGTGCAGAGATGCTGAGAGTATGGAGATGGTGGTAGGAGGCTGTATATGGGTGGCTGAAAAGAGCCCTGTGTGTCCTTGGCTAGAAGGAAGTGTGGAGAGCCCTCTCAGGTGCCTGGAGAAAGGGTGAGAAGTTTGGAGATCTGCGCCTTGAAACTGGACTCGTCTGCTGTCAGTAAAGTCTTTTTTCTCTTTAGGGCAATGTATGAGAGTGATCATCCTCCAGCTCCAAGAGGTGGAAGCACCGGAGAGCTGGGAACAAGACTAATAGACTCACTCTTCACCAATGGATAGGGAATATGTTTTTCTCAGGACAGTAGAAATGCCAAGGATTTCTACCTTTGAGGAATACTCCCCAGGGGTGACAAGGACAGGTAAAAGAAAATAAAAAAATATTTTAAAAAATCCCTGAAACTCTGTTCCTCAAACCTCATTCTTTAGAACTGGGAGTGTAGATGGGGAAAAGCCTTTACACGATGAGTGAATTTCACCTGACAGAAATTGTGAATGTCAGAGCTGCTCAAACCCATTGCCCCATTCCCACTACTGTACAGCAGATCAGGCTCCTCTGGAGCCCGTGAGCAGACATCCCTGCCCTGCACAGTACACTCAGTGAGCACAAACTGGTGCTCAAGCAAGGGAGCTGCACAAAGATCCTCTCCATAAAGAGAGAGGCAATGTGGGGGGTTGCATGAGAACTGCAACATTTGGGTGTTTCTTTGCTTGAAAAGCCTCTCCTAACTTCTCAATATCTTTTCTTCCTTGGACAGGCCCCCATGCCTAGAGATAGCACAATGTCCAACAGCAGCTCCCTCAATGAGTTCCTCCTCCTGCCATTTGCAGACACACGGGAGCTGCAGCTCCTGCACTTCTCGCTCTTCCTGGGCATCTACCTGGCTGCCCTCCTGGGCAACAGCCTCATCATCACCGCTGTAGCTTGTGACCACCACCTCCACACCCCCATGTACTTCTTTCTCTTCAACCTTTCCCTCCTCGACCTTGGATCCATCTCCACCACTGTCCCCAAATCCATGGCCAATTCTCTCTGGAACACAAGAGCCATTTCCTACTCAGGATGTGCTGCCCAGGTCTTCCTCATTTTCTTCTTGTTTGGAGGAGAGTGTTCCCTTCTCACTGTCATGGCCTATGACCGCTACGTTGCCATCTGCAAGCCCCTGCACTATGGGACCATCATGGGCAGCAGAGCCTGTGTCAAAATGGCAGCAGCTGCCTGGGCCAGTGGTTTTCTCAATGCTCTCCTGCACACTGCAAACACATTTTCAATACCTCTCTGCCAAGGCAATGTGGTGGACCAGTTCTTCTGTGAAGTTCCCCAGATCCTCAGGCTCTCCTGCTCAGAATCCTACCTCAGGGAGGTTGGGCTTATTGTGGTTAGTCTTTCTTTAATTTTGGGCTGTTTCATTTTCATTGTGCTGTCCTACGTGCAGATCTTCACTGCTGTGCTGAGGATCCCCTCTGAGCAGGGCCGGCACAAAGCCTTTTCCATGTGCCTGCCTCACCTGGCCGTGGTCTCCCTGTGTGTCAGCACGGTCCTTTTTGCCTACCTGAAGCCCCCCTCCCTCTCCTCCCCAGCTCTGAATCTGGTGGTCACTGTTCTGTATGCGGTGGTGCCTCCAGCAGTGAACCCCCTCATCTACAGCATGAGGAACAAGGAGCTCAAGGATGCCCTGAGGAAAGTGATTTCATGGACATTTTTCAGCAATGGTAACATTGCCTTTGCTCTCCACAAATGACTCCCCCTGTGTCCCGTACCAGGACTGAGCTTTGTTTGTTCACTTTATTTTTATTATTACTGTTATTACTGCTGTTATTATTATGTGTTATCATGTTGCTGTAAAAATGCTTGGATTCATTCCACTTTTCCTGAGACTGCTCTGTCTCACCAGGTACCCACATCAAATTGTGTCTAACACTGGGTCAGAGCTGACTCCCTCACGGTATCTCTGTAATAAAGTAGGTTCTTCCTGGTGCAGTGCCTGGAGGCTGGACTCTTCCTCCCAAGCTACTGTTCCTCACGCCCTGCCCCCATCTTTGAGATGATCTCTCCCACCCCGCATGGTGCTCCTTACTGCAAAAGAAACCCCTAGACAAGGCTCCATGCCCAGCTGGAGGACTGGGCGTCCAGCTGTGAGCCCTGGAAGGATGAGCCCTCTCCTGGGTCTTCTGTTGGGCTAGCAGGGAGCATGCAGAGGAGGCCCTGGGGCCATCTACTGGGCCTGTATACCATCCTACTCCCATGGCGGGCCTCAAACATGGTCTGTCAGAACAAAGATCCAGCCCAGCTTGTTGTTGCATGAACCCAGAGGAGAAACTGCCCCAGGAAACTCCTCCCACACCCAGCCCCTTGTACCAGCCATTTCCAGCACTGGCCATTCTCCATGGTGCTGGTGAGGGGTGATCTTGGAATGTGACCAGCTCCGTCTGTCTTTTGGGCTCTGCCCCTGGGTGGGGGAAATGTCCAGCCCTGCCTGGCCTCTCTGGGCCCAGACCCCAGCACATGGTGTTCTGCTAAACCCAGGGGGACAGGGATAGGGCTGGGCAGGGTTGGGGACTGGTGGGATTCTACTGGGGAGGAGGGCCATGGGGTCAGGGCAGGGAGGTCTGTCATGGGGACTGTGCTGGGGAGATGTTTCCCCACCCCTGAAGGCAGCCTATCCTGGCTGTGTGGGGCCACATGCAGGGCAGCAGGGCTAGGCCAGTGCAGCAACGGGATGCAGACAGGAGCCACAACACTCCGGAAGCTCCCACACTGCTGGAATCCCACAAATGTGACCAGACCCCAGCGAGATCAGACTTTCCACTGTTGTGGCTCAAGGGAGTCCAAGGGGCATCCTGGGTGGGAGGTGCAGGGTGGAGAGTGCAGCCACAGTGCTCCCAGCAGTCCCTCTGCAGCCAGGGCTGCTCCTGATGCTTCTGGAGGGGACTCACTATTATTATTGGGGCTGGGGGTCTCTTGGGGGCTGCAGCCACCGGCATCACCTGCCAGGACTCCCAGACCCAGGACAGATGTTCAGTGCCCTGCACCACAGCTCACAGTGTCCCCTGTGCTGTGTCACTGTCCTCTCTCAGGAGCACTGCCGAGAGTGTCACTCCCTGCCAGGGTGTGGAGAGGAGTTGCTGGAGGTCTTCTCTTCTCACGCCTGCTGATCATGGCTCTGCCCTGGTGTTGGCCCACAGGCTCTGTCCTGGGTCATATTAAGTCTCCATACGCTCTCCCCTGAGACCATGCAGGGACCCACAGTGCATAGCTCTGCTTAGAGCTGGCCACCATGGCTCACCTGCATGGTCCCAGGAGATCTCAGCAAGGCTGTGCTTGGAGGTGAGGCTGTGATTTTCCTCGGTCAACATAGACGGAATGGTGTGGCTGGGGGCCAAAGGAAGGAAAAGACAAGAGACAATAAGGAGAAGTTTCAGGAAGGGAAATTTCAAATGAGTTTAAGGAAAAAAAAATATATAGTAACCATGATAGTTGAACAGCACTGGGACAGGGGCCAGGAGATCTTTAAAAACGCTCCTGGAGAAAGCACTCACCAACTTGATCTAACTGTAAAGTTAGCCTTGCCCAGAGCAGATCGTGGTCCTGCAGATCTCTGGTGGTCCCTCCCAACACAAATCCTCTAGGAGGAAGGGGCTGGAAAGTGGAGTCCTGGGCAGGGGACACTGCTGTGGGGTTGAGTCCTTGCTAGCATTTGTACTGCCTGGTCAAGCCTGACCTCAGAGTCACACAGTGAGAGAGTTCATCCTCTGAAGGAGTCTCTGCTCCATGGGCAACAGGAGTCAAAGCAGTGCAGGGAGACTGCAGAAAAGTTCTGAGGAACATGCCAGGCATTCAGCCCCTTCGACTACTGAGGTGTCCCCACACCGGTGCTTTGCCTCCTGGGTCTTAAGGGCTGAGAAATCTTTAGAGCCAGAGCAGATGGGAGTCCCATCTCCTGGGCTCACAGGTTACAGGGCACCAGCAGGGCTGTACCGGCTGCAGGGAGGGAATCACTGCCTGGGGCATGAGCAGATCCCCCTCTGCCCTCCCCTCTCTCTTCACACTCCGGAACGGAGATCCTGTTTCCCATGTTGGCCCTCCCTGCCGGGCTGTATTCCCAACCAGAGGGGATGCAGGCTTCACCCTGGAGAAATGTAGGAGAGCCCAGTGTAAGCTAGGGGAGTGCGGTCCCACCACACCTTCTGAGCAGCCAGAGATGCAGGCTTCAGACCCCCCTCTGTTCCCTGCACACCTCCTGCCTGGCTCTGGAGGCCCCAACAAGGCAGCAAGAAGGCAGGCATGCCTGGGGGGTCTGGTACCACTGCGGTGGTAAGCCAAAGCTCAACTGGAGCTGGAGGTGGAGCTAGCAAGAGATGAGGAGGGCAACCAGAAGGGCTTCTGTAAGCACATGGGCAGCACAAGGCAGCCAGACAAGGAAAATGTGATCTCCCTGCACAATGGGGCAGGGGATGTAGTGACAAAGACAAGGGAAAGGCTGAGGAGCTCATTGCCTCTTTTACCTTGTCTTTTACTGGTATTGTCTACTGCTAGACCTCCCTGGCCTCCGAGTCCTTTGGCAGCTTCTGTGTTAGCAAAGCCTCACCCATGGCAGAGGAAGATGCAGCTGGAGAGGACTTTTGCCCAGTTGGCACACACAAGTCCATGGGACCAGACAGGAAGCACCCCAAGGTGCAGGGAGAGGTGTCTGGAGTCATTGCAACGCTGCTGTTGGTCATCTTTTAAAGGTCAGGGTAATCAGGGAGGTTCCTGATGACTGGGGAAAGGCAGACATTGCACCCATCTTCCAGAAGGGCAAGAGGGAGGATCTGGGCAATGACAGGCTGGTCCTCTTCCTCTCAGTCCCTGGGAAGGTGATGGAGCAAATCCTCCTGGAAACCATCTCCAAGCCTATGAAGGACAAGGCCTGGAAGAGGCAGCATGCGTTGACCAAGGGGAAATGGAAAGCATGCCTGACCAACCTGATTGCCTTCTGCCATCAGATGAATGGCTTTGTGCACAAGGGGAAAGCAGGGGATTTTGTGAACCTTTCCTTTAGCAAGGCCTTTCACACAGTCCCTCATAGTTTCCTTATAGCCAAAATGTTGAGATCTGCCCTGGATCAATGGACCATAGGGAAGGTGGAAGACTGGCTGGACAATCAGGCTGAAACACTGTGATCAGTGGTACAAGTTCCAAGTGGCAGCCAGTTACTAGCGGCATCCCTCAGTGATCAACATGTGGGGCAGGACTGTTTAACATCTTGATGAATGGCCTACACAGTGGATGGAGCGCACTCTCAGCACCTTTGTGGACAATGCATGACTGTGGGGAGCCCCTGGGCAACCTCATCTAGTTCCCTCTGCATTGACCAGGGGGGCTGGGACTAGATGACGTCCAGAGGTCTCCCCCACCCTAAGTGCTGTGATTCAGTGAACCGTTCCCTGGAGAGCTCTGCAAAGAGAAAAGAGGCAGAGGAAGAAGAAAGGAGAGAGAAGCAGAAGAAGAGATCTGAAACATGTCCATTTAAATAGAGTAGTTCCTCAGAACAAAGTTTCTCCATTCAGAGGACTGCCAGGAAGTGTATTTTGATGAAGAATGTATCTCTCTATATATATGTTAACACTCGCATAGACAGACTAATTCCTGTAGTGCATGAACATGGTGCTGCCAATGAATAAGGAAGAAATAAATATTTGGCAATGGTAAAAAATGTGTGAAGTTTTGGAAATGAAGATTTTTTTTATCAATTACTGCATTGAAGATGTTTTAGAGACTCCTTTAAAATATTGCTTTAACACAGGTATGTTGAGATTTGTGCAAATTTGGCCACCCAAAAATAGAGCATTTCCTTGCAGCTGGTCACCCTGCTTTCCTCACCAGTCAAGAGAGCCCGACACCTCAGAGTACGCTGTGCTCTGTGCAAAGAGTGAGGGGTGGCACGGACAGCCACGAGCAGGGGGTGGTCTTCTGAGCACTGGGCTCTGTGTGAAACACAGAAATATCCTGTTTAGTGGTGTAGGCCTGATTATAACAGAAAAGTTTAAAAAATGACATGAAAAATGAAACAAGAAAGAAACTAAGACAACGATTTAAGGAAAAAAATGCTTTGTTAAACTTTCCAGCTTTTCATTTTTTTGTTATCATTATCTCACTTGATTTGTTCTGTTTCAGTATACTAGTCTTCTGGGGAGATTATGCATTATCGTTCTGTGTAAAAAGGAAAGAGATTTTTCAGAGCTGGGGTGGGATGCAGTCACAGGGTCATGGGTGGCTGGTGCCATTGCAGGTGCCCTGGTCCCCTCTGCCCAGCCTCCCTCTGCAGCTCCAAGGGGCTCTGGTCTCCCGCAGGTCCCCTGTGCGAGCTGCCAGGCCCAGGCAGGTGCCTCAGAGACACCAGGGCCTCTCCAAGTGCCACTGGGTGCTTGTGGTTGGACACCTGAGCTCTGCCTGAAAGGGTGAAGAACTGTTCTCAACATTAAAAAAATAAATAAATGAGAACATTTACATCAGCTGAAATGACTGAATAATGTTAATGAAATGTCAGTGTTTTCCCATGATGACATAATGGAATTTTGGAGGAAGGGCATGAATCTCAGGAGAAGAAATGTTGATCTGCCCCTTAACTTGCGTTGCCACAGCTCTCTCTGTTACACTGTGGTTTTAAACTCACCAATCTTTCACATGGTTCCATATGCCCTGATTAAACTGATCATTTCTAAAGTCAATTTTGCATCAGACGGTCTGGACATATGCACTTTCCATAGTCTCCCAGTCTTCCTCCTCCCCTTACTCTTTATTGTTCGGATACCTCCCAACTCTCCAGTTGCTGCTTTAAGCTTCAGGGAGTCTGAAGCTTGCCTTGTCTTTCAGGAGTCTCATTGTCTCTTCAATCAACTCCTTCATTGTGTGTCTATTCAGCGTTTCCTATCTATTTGTGAAGAACATTTCAAGGAAGGTTATTCCTTGTAGACCGTGGACCTCACTGGAGGCAACTTGGACTTGACATACAGTTGAGGAGTGTATTTTATTTCCTGTGACACTGGATCAAGTTTATTTGTGTTTGATCGCAATGAAGACAAATACTTCTGGGTCTTTTTGCAGCTGGTTGTCTAAGGAAAGCATGTGGGAATTGGTGCACATGAGCTGTAACATTCAGCCACAGCCTTGAGTGGCAAAAGGTCAGATTTGAACAAGAGTGATCTAAGTCCCCAGTGGCTAATGAGAGAAGTGGCAGGGCTGGGGAGGTGGGGAGGAATATTTTGCACGGATGTCTGACCTCGAGGATGGTGCTTTTCCTACATGTCCAGACCTCATTAGGAGACACTGTCGGCCAGTATGAATTGGAGAATGTGGGTATGACTTATTCTGAAAACTGAAGAATCAAGAAAGCTTAAGAAGCAGACATCTTTCTTTTTCAGGTGCTCATTGAAATCTGCCTTCTTTCAAAAAACTCCTGAAACCCCTCCAATTAGCCACAATACAAGAATTGAAGAGCTGAAGAAAATTATGGGGAGAGGCATGGCTCCTTAGGGGTTTTTGCATCTTAATGACCCCTCGGGTGTCTTTGGTGCTGAGCCCATGAACCTCAGACGCTGAGAGGAGACTGAAGCAACCTCTCAAGAAGTTTATGTCAGAAGCAAATCCCCAAGTTTTTTGGAGCGTTAATGGGTCCCACTGAGGGCCATTACCAACAAAGTCTCCCCAGGGGCTGATTAGAGCAGAAAGTTGGAGGCCCTGATTGCAGGTAGGCAAAGGCAATGTGAGGGTGGCTGTGATGCCAAGTCAACCTTGATGTGTGTTATCAAGCAGAATGACCAAGCCCCACAGCCAGCCCCTGCGTGGGGTGATCCTCTCCTCACTCTTTGCTCAGGGCTCTTCCTGGGGGCAGTGTCAGGGTGGGGGTGTGTGCAATGCCTAGTGCAGGACAAAAATATGGCACCTCCTGGGCTCCATGGAGGTGAGGAGGCAGCAAGGCCACAGTGCTTTAAGGAAACGTCATCTTCTTGTAGACATCGGTGTGCAGAGACACCAGCCATACCAAAGCAGACAAAGACCTCAGTTCTTTTGGAGGCTTTCAGGCTTGGCATTGACCTCTGTCATCTCCACCACAGGCTGTCCTGTGCTGACCCAAGTCTGCATCTGTTTCCCTGCAGCCTCTAGACACCCAACCTGCTTCCCTTCCTTGCTCTCACTGCAGGATCTCCCCACCTTTACTGATCCCACTGGCCTTGCTGGCTGCTCCTTGAAACAAAAGGCAAGGGGCTGATCACGGAGTCCCTCTCGGTGTCCTCTTGCACCACAGCACTACCCTACGAGTGACATTCTTGTTACGTGAAGTACAGTCTGAACCTCTCAAGATGCACTTTGTGGCTCTTTCCCCTTCTCATGCTGCTTCCTACTACCAAGAACTACCATCATCTCTGAAACCACCCTGTCACAGGCAGTCATGGGAATCTACTGTATTGGCCTTAGCCTCCACTTCAGCAGGGTAAAGATGCTCAGGTCCCTCAGGCTCTCCATACAGGCCATGTGCTTCAGGCCCCCAACGCCATCTTGGCAGACCTCCTCTGGACCCTCTCCAGTTGCTCCCCATTCCTCCAGCACTGGGTGTACCACACTGGGACACACTGTTGCAGACATGTGGCCACAGCAGTGCTGAGTGGAGGGGGATAAGAACTGCCCTTGCCTGGGTGGCCACGCTCTTCCTAATGCAGTCCTGTATTTGGCTGGCGTCATTTGTAGTGAGAACGCATCACTGGCTCATATTGCATCCCTTGAAATATCCAGGGCCTTTTCCTCAGGGTCTCTCTTCTGCTGGTCAGGTCTCTGCCTGTCCTGATACACGTGTTCTTCTGCCCCACTGATGAGCCTTTCAAAGAGGACAGGATGTGGGGTAGACCCCTGCATACCCCACCTTTCCCTGCACGAACCATTCATGCAACCCCTCTGAGCTCCATCATCCAACCAGCTTTCTGCCCATCTGGATGTCTACTGGACATCCACTGCTCTCTTCTCCTCCACAAGTGCAGGCCTTTTACCACAGAAGGCAATCAGGTGGGTCAGGAATGATTTACCTAACCGTATTGTTGTCCGGCACTAGGCATTGCACTCCTCTGTAATGGTGAAAGGAGGTTCCCACTAAGAGAGCAAAGCCTTCAGTGCCCAAGGCCAGGGAGGAACAGAGCTGGGCCATGCAGGAATGGCAGGAGAGGGGTTTGCTGCCGGAGCTGACTTTGCAGCACTGTTTCACCTGTGACAGACTTCTTGAACCAATCTCCAGGAAGGACAAGGTGCCACTGAAGAAGTCACTGGGCATGGGCAGCCTGTGATCCAGCCACCCTGAGGTCATCATTAGCCCAGTCCCTGTTCATATCATCTGGCGGGACGAGAAAAGGTTCAGGAGGAGGAGAGGTAGAAGGGTTTGAGAGTGCAGAGACTAGAGCAGAGACGTTGCTGTGATGTGCCTCCCATTTGTGCAGCACACATGGATGTAGACAGGATGGACTTTCCCTAAAGGCAGTTTGTCATCTGGGCACATGTAGGAAACCCAAGATGCCCTGGGGCACTTGCCCAGCAATCACTCCAAAGAGGCATGGTTTTATTTTAGGTCTCATAATGTATCTGCTAGAGACATGTGGTTGTGGTGGACACCCCTGGCATCTGAAATGGCCCTACCAGCCTATTTCTGTGTCATGAAATCAAGTGTCTGCACTGAATTACTATAGCTGTTCTTAACATTGGGATCTTCATCTGTCTCAGCTTCCCAGTGAGATGAGCTCTAGTTGTAGTAGGCATCTAGTGTCCTTTGAGATGGCCAAGGAAATTCCCCACCTGGCCCCCACCTCATGATCTAGGAGAATGCAGGTCTCCCAGTTGCTCCATCAGAGCAAGCAGACACTGGCACATGCCTCGGACCACCTCTGTCTCTTCAAGTGTCACCAGGTATTTGTGTGTGAGCAACTGACTGCCACCCTCCATCTCCAGTGATTACAATGGCAGCTTAGACAAAGAGCTCCCGTGCAGACCTCTATGTTGTGCTCACTTCAGTTTTGGGAAGGAGAATCCCACCTCCTGTGAGTGTGTGGAGTTCACAGGAGGGATCTGAATCCCACTGCATCCCAGGGGCTTCTATATAGGCATGAGATGCCCAGATTGAGTCATCTGAATGAATATCTGAATAATGTGTCAATGAGCTCCCTTCTTGTCCCCATCCAGCTGTCCTGCCTAGTTAGGAGATGGGAATCGGGGCTTCCAGAGTGGGACATTTCTACCTTTCATAGATGGTCATCCTCTGATGAAATAAATTGCAATGATGGAATCAGTTTCTCTACACTCTTTAGAAAAGAAAAATAGCTAGTTATTTTAGTCTACTTCAGGGAACATTTCCCAGGAGGAGGGAGCACAAGGGATAGAGAAAGTCAGGACTTCAGCAGGGCCTCTGCTCCTGAGTGGGGCCAGGCCCTGGGGACAGTGGGAGCTCATGGCAACCTGGCAGCACTTTTGAGAGACAGCTGTGTCCAGGAGCAGTTCCTCTGCAAAGAGCATCAGGGCTCCGGGCTCTGCCTGCTGCTGCTGACATGAGATGAGAAGTGAAAATCAGTGTGGAGTGGGAGGCCAGAGGAGAGCTCACTGTGGGAGAAATCTTCACAGCCTTTTGCACAGTAAGTCTCTGGCTGCAGGGCAATGGTAGTGTGGTTCTTGGAGGCGTCTTCTGAACCCATCCCATCCTACCCCATGGCAGTTTTTTAAGGATTCTTCTCCCAGCTTGCTCTTTGCAGAGAAGAAGGAGGAGATGCTTCAGAGCAGGGATTCCCTGCCACACTGTCACGGGGACAGGGCATCCTGCTCCTTTCTTCCAGGGAGGGCTGCAGGGGTGTGAAGCCTGGGTGTGCACACATGTCTGCACGGACTGTACTTCAGAGCAATGTCGCTGTGCCCCAGGGTGCTGTGTGCCCGGTGCAGTGACTCTGCTGCCTGCGAGGGTCAGCACTCAGCCTACCCAGGGAGCTCCCCACAATGCTGAGGGGAGAAGCTCTGGATGTGAGGAGAGACCCCTGTCAGGGCAGGTACTTTCTCCCATTGAGAGGCTGCTGTGTGGGTCAGGGCTGGGGAACATATCTGGAGGAGACTTTTCAACAGGAATGCCAAGACAGGGGATACCTGGAAGAGAAGGAGCTTTCATGAGTCTGTGCTTTCAGTTCTCTTCTGTTTGGGTGGAGTGAAATGGGATCAGATCTGTCAGGTTTAGACAGGGCATGGAGGCTCCAAAACAGTGACACTGAGAGAGGATCAGTTCTGGGAGGGACTCAGCAAATGCCTTCATCCTTCTCTCAGCCTAAGGACAGAGCCAGCATCACCTTTCCAGCCTCAGCAAGGTTTCTCTCACCTGCTCCTTAGCACCTGCAAACACGGAGGTGCTCTTGGGCAGTGCTCTTCACCCTGGAGTTTTCTGTAGGGCAGAGCTGAGCACCCAGTGGGTGGGATGGTGTCTGTGAGCACTGACAGGGGAGAGACGTGGGGAGAGAGAAACAGCTCCCTGCAGGGACAGCTCTAGGCAGCAGAGTCATGGTCAGAGTGTGAGAGGAAACTGTCAACTCCAACACCTCCTCTCCTCTCCCAGCCAGCACAGCCCTCTGCTCTCAAGGCTGTGGGGTGCAGGGCAGGAGTTGTTTCCTCAGCAGCTGAACCTCCAGGGGAGGAGACACTCCTGAGTGCCCCTCTGTCCCTCCCTGTTCCTGCCTCCCTGGGCACAAATATCATGGTATTGTTCCATGTTTCCCACCTGTCCATGCTGCCCTTGTGCTTCCGCTTGGACTCTTTGGGCAGGGGGGTTTCTGATGCATTCAGACACTGATTCTCCGGGTCCTGCCATGCAGACGTGTCCTTGACAGTGAGGTGCCCAAGTCCTCCCCTAAGCTGTGGGGCTTTGGGCAATGCAGTGTGGGGGGTCTGGGAATGAGCCAGGTCTCTCATCAGGACTCCCCATCCTTAGGATATTCAGCCATTTCCCTGGGGTGTCTGACTGGGCTGCAAGCTGCCCTCCACAAGGACCCAGCTCTCCCATTGCAGCTGGGTGATATCTAGGTGCCCCAGGGAGAAGCCACCTAGATACTGAGGCCACACTGAGACATACTGCTGGGTGGCTGGATGTGGGCAGCTGGAAGGAGCCCAATGTGTTGCTGGCTAGAAGGAGACAGCTGAGACCTGCCTCACATCCCCTCAGAAAGAGTGCTGATGGGCACTTTGCAAGCGCATTCCTCTGCTCTCTGTGGTGTTGTTTCTTTTTCGGGTAACATGAGTGCAACAGTCCTCCACCTCCGAGGTGTGAGCACAGGGCAGCTAGGAAGAAGGCAGATGGATGGGCCAGCTCTGCTCCCTCTGCACTAAAGCCATATTGAATCTGTTTGCCTCTTGGGAATCACAGCTGCTCACTCTGAGTGCAGCAGCAATGCTGAGGATTTCTACCTCCAAGAATCCTCCTCAGGTGTGACAGGGTCAGCTAAAGGAAACCAAAAAAGCCTTTAAAACTATTCATGACCCCACATTATGTGGAAGTGGGAGTGAAGGTGCTGAAAATGCCTTCAGCATTATGAATGGATGAAATCTGCCTGGAACTGGGAATATAACAGTTTAGTCATCCCTGTTCCCATGTCCGCAGTGCTTTTGGTCAGGGCTGACTCCTCTGGAGCCCAAGGGCAGAGGCCGCTGTTCCTCACAGCAAACTCAGCCAGCACAAAGCAGAGCTCTAGCCATGGAGCTCAATGACACTGCTGCTGAGATGGGGAGAAGTAACGTGTGTGTGTTTGTGGGAGGTTATGAGAAATGTTTGCTCAGAGAAGTCTGCCCTAACTTGTCAATTCTCTTCTTCCTCAGACAGTTCTCCTGTGCCACAAAGGAGCAAATGTCCAACAGCAGCTTCCTCACTGAATTCCTCCTCCTGGCATTTGGAAACACACGGGAGCTGCAGCTCTTGCACTTCTCGCTCTTCCTGGGCATCTACCTGGCTGCCCTCCTGGGCAACGGCCTCATCATCACAGCTGTAGCCTGCAACCACCGCCTCCACACCCCCATGTACTTCTTCCTCCTCAACCTCTCCCTCCTTGACCTTGCCACCATCTCTGTCATTGTCCCCAAATCCATGGCCAATTCTCTGTGGGATACCAGGGCCATTTCCTACTTCGGATGTGTTGTCCAGCTCTTTCTCATTATCTTTTTCCTTTTTGCTGAGTATTTTCTTCTGACAGTCATGGCCTACGACCACTTTGCTGCCATCTGCAAGCCCCTGCACTATGGGACCATCATGGGCAGCAGAGCTTGTGTCAAAATGGCAGCAGCTGCCTGGGCCAGTGGTTTTCTCAGTGCTGTGCTGCACACTGCTAAAACATTTTCAATGTCACTCTGCAAAGGCAACACAGTGGACCAGTTCTTCTGTGACGTTCCTGGGGTCCTCAAGCTCTCCTGCTCAGACTCCTACCTCAGGGTGGTTTGGGCAGTTGTAATTAGTGTTTCTTTAGGTTTTGGGTGTTTTGTTTTCATTGTGCTGTCCTACGTGCAGATCTTCTCTGCTTTGCTGAGGATCCCCTCTGAGCAGGGACGGCACAAAGCCTTTTCCACGTGCCTGCCTCACCTGGCTGTAGTCTCCCTGTTTGTCAGCACTGTAATATTTTCTGCCATGAAGCCCCCCTCCCTCTCCTCCCCAGCTCTGGACCTGGTGCTGGCTGTTCTGTATGCAGTGGTGCCTCCAGCAGTGAACCCTCTCATCTACAGCATGAGGAACAAGGAGCTCAAAGACGCACTGAGGAAACTGGTTCAGTAGGTACAATGTCAGCACCAATAACCATCCCATGTACATCTGCTCCTCATTCCCAGGGTATTTGGCAACATAGCTAGGTGTTGCTCATGTCTCTCTTTCTCACTTACTTTTCTCTGTTACATTCTCCTAAAAGAAATAAATATCCTGCTTTGTGCCACTTGTCTTCGGGAATCTCTCATTTGAATCTGACTGAGAGACCGTGTTGAAGCAGGAAGCCAGGCTTCCGCCTTCATCAGCAGAGATGGGAGAACCTCTGAGCCCACTAGTCTGAGCTGCTTGGATGCCTTCAGTGCAATGAGGAGAGGTTCCCTTTGCAGTGTGTCTTTTGGTGCTGACACCAAGGGAGCTCAGAGGCACAGTGTCAGGCTCAAACAAGCACAGGCGTGGCCAGACCATGGGTCCTGTGTCCCTTAGGAGAGCTCAGCTCCTGTGGCCACAGTCAGGGTATGATCTCACACCCCTCTCCTGTGAGGGTGGCAGCTGGCTGTCAGTGTGGGCTGGTCCCTTCCCTCTACAGCGTTCCAACACTCCAAGCAGAGCAAGAGTGGAAAGGAGAGTCTGGATGAAGTCTGTGGGGAGACACCCTCTGTTCTTCAGGACCGTTCCCCCACTGCCACAGCAGGCATTTCCTCACTGCAGCCTTCACTTGGGGGCTGCAGCTTTCTTGGAGACACGTCCACCAACAGCAGCAGGACTTTTCTCCTCGTTTCCACACTGTCCTGCCTTGCTCTGATGCGTGTGTATGGCCTCAGTGCTCTTGTAACGTGCTGGTGGAAGGTTTGTGCTTCCCTGTGCATTCCTGTGAGCTCAGGCAGGACCAGGCATTGGGTGCATTTAGGCCAGACCTGGCCTGCACAGGAACATTGCTATAATAAAAGGGGATCCCCTCCATCACGTGCCTGAAGTCTGGCCTTTCTTCAGAAGCTGCAGTCAAAAATACACCCAAAGAAATTGCACCATAAAAGGGCCTGCTGCTCTGCTTGTGACCTCCATGGGATGCAGGGGACAAGCTCAGAGTCTCCGTGTGATCTGTTAGGGACTGAGGGCTGGATGCAGGGTTCATCTGTTGGTGACCAGTGTCAGTGGAGCTGGTGAATGGTCTCTGAATTTCCTGCCTGAGGCTGTCCCACAGGTTACAGTGCTGTTGAGAGATGCTCATCCTTCTGGAGGGGAATCTGAGCACCCAGGAGAGCTCAGGGGATCTCCAGGGACAGCGTGTGCCTGGTGTGGGCAGTGAGTGGAGCCTCACAAAGTGAGGGATGGTCCACGGTGGAGTCACCAGAAGGCAGAGCACTAAATCCAGGTATGCATGGGGAAATGAGTACTCTGCAATCCCCAGAGAGGCAGTGGTGATCCAGGAGGTGCAGGGAAGCGGCACTGGAGAGTGATTCCTGTACCCTCAGGGAAGAATCACAGAATTCACTTGCCTGAGTTATGCTGTGGACATGCCTGTGCCTGGCCCTGCACCTCTCACATACGGTCCTGTCCCTGTCTCCTTCCTGCTGACCTGACTCCCATCTCTACCTCAAACCTGCCTCCACGCTACAGTCAAGAAAGCCTTAGAAAGGGATGCTGGGACCCGAGCAGCACCCAGAGAAGGTTTTAGGTGCAAAAGATGACCATATATCACAGAATCACAGAATCGCTGAGGTTGGAAGGGACCTCTGGAGATCATCTAGTCCAACCCCCCTGCTCAAGCAGGGTCACCTATAGCACATTGCACAGGATTGCATCCAGGCGCGTTTTGAATATCTCCAGAGAAGGAGACTCCACCACCTCTCGGGGCAACCTGTTCCAGTGCTCTGTCACCCTCACAGTGAAAAAGTTTTTCCTCATGTTCAGATGGAAGTGTCTGTGTTTCAGTTTGTGCCCATTGCCTCGCGTCCTGTCGCTCGGCACCACTGAAAAGAGTCTGGCCCCATCCTCTCGACACCCTCCCTTCAGATACTTGTACACGTTGATAAGATCTCCTCTCAGCCTTCTCTTCTCCAGGCTAAACAGGCCCAGCTCTCTCAGCCTTTCCTCATAAGAGAGATGCTCCAGTCCCCTAATCATCTTTGTGGCCCTTCGCTGGACTTGCTCCAGTAGTGCCACATCCCTCTTGTACTGGGGAGCCCAGAACTGGACACTGTACTCCAGATGTGGCCTCACCAGGGCTGAGTAGAGGGGCAGAATCACCTCCCTCGACCTGCTGGCAACACTCTTTCTGATGCAGCCCAGGATACCATTGGCCTTCTTGGCCACAAGGGCACATTGCTGCCTCATACTTAACTTGGTGTCCACCAGCAATCCCAGGTCCTTCTCAGCAGAGCTGCTTTCCAGCAGGTCAACCCCCAACCTGTACTGGGGCATGGGGTTATTCCTCCCTTGGTGCAGGACCCTGCACTTGCCTTTGTTGAACTTCATGAGGTTCCTCTCCGCCCACCTCTCCAGCCTGTCCAGGTCTCTCTGAATGGCAGCACAGCCCTCTGGTGTATCGGCCACTCCTCCCAGTTTTGTATCGTCAGCAAACTTGCTGAGGGTGCACTCTGTGCCTTCATCCAGGTCATTGATGAAGAAGTTGAACAAGACTGGACCCACTACTGACCCCTGGGGGACACCGCTAGCTACAGACCTCCAACTAGACTCTGTGCCACTGATCACAACTCTCTGAGCTCTGCCATTCAGCCAGTTCTCAATCCACCTCACTGTCCACTCATCTAACCCACACTTCCTGAGCTTGTCTATGAGGATGCTGTGGGAGACAGTGTCAAAAGCCTTGCTGAAGTCAAGGTAGACAACATCCACTGCTCTCCCCTCATCTACCCAGCCAGTCATTCCATCAGAGAAGCCTATCAGATTGGTTAGGCATGATTTCCCCTTAGTGAAGCCATGCTGACTACTCCTGATCACCTTCTTGTCCTCCACATGCGTGGAGATGGCTTCCAGGATGAGCTGCTCCATCACCTTTCCAGGGATGGAGGTGAGGCTGACTGGCCTGTAGTTCCCTGGGTCCTCCTTCTTGCCCTTTTTGAAGACTGGGGTGACATTGGCTTTCTTCCAGTCCTCGGGCACCTCTCCTGTTCTCCATGACCTTTCAAAGATGATGGAGAGTGGCTTAGCAATAATGTCCGCCAGCTCCCTCAGCACTCGTGGGTGCATCCCATCAGGGCCCATAGATTTGTGGGTGTCAAGTTTGCTTAAATGATCTCTAACCCACTCCTCCTCCACCAACGGAAAGTCTTCCTCTCTCCAGACTTTCTCTCTTGCCTCCAGGGTCTGGGGTTCCTGAGGGCTGGCCTGACCAGTAAAGACTGAAGCAAAGAAGGCATTCAGTAACTCTGCCTTCTCTGCATCCTTCGTCACCAGGGCACCCACCCCATTCAGCAGTGGGCCCACATTTTCCCTAGTCTTCCTCTTGCTGCTGATGTATTTGAAGAAGCCCTTCTTGCTGTCCTTGACATCTCTAGCCAGATTTAATTCCAAACGGACCTTAGCCTTCCTCGTCGCATCCCTGCATACTCTGACAACATTCCTATATTCCTCCCAAGTGGTCTGTCCCCCTTTCCACTTTCTGTAGACTTCCTTCTTCTGGTTGAGTTTTGCCAGGAGCTCCTTGCTCATCCATGCAGGTCTCCTACCTCCTTTGCTTGACTTCCTACTCATAGCGATGCACCGCTCTTGAGCCTGGAGGAAGTGATGTTTGAATATTAACCAACTCTCTTGAACACTCCTTCCTTCCAGGGCCCTCACCCATGGGATTCCTCCAAGTAGGTCCCTGAAGAGGACAAAGTTTGCTCTCCTGAAGTCCAGGGTTGCAATCCTACTTGGTGCCCTGCTGCCTCCTCGCAGGATCCTGAACTCCACCATCTCATGGTCACTGCAGCCAAGGCAGCCCCCAACCTTCACATCTTCCACCAGTCCTTCTTTGTTTGTTAGTACGAGGTCCAGCAGCACACCTCTCCTTGTTGGCTCCTCCACCACCTGTGTCAAGAAGTTGTCACCAATGCTCTGCAGGAATCTCCAGGACTGTTTGTGCCTAGCTGTGTTGTCTTTCCAGCAGATATCGGGGTGGTTGAAGTCCCCCATGAGAACCAGGGCCTGGGATTGTGAGGCTACTTCCAGCTGTCTGTAGAAGGCCTCATCGACTTCCTCATCCTGATCAGCTGGCCTGTAGTAAACACCCACAACAGTGTCACCTCTATTAGCCTGCCCTTTGATCCTTACCCATAAGCTCTCGACTCGCTCTTCATCCACCCCTAGGCACAGCTCAATACATTCCAGTTGCTCTCTCACATAAAGAGCAACTCCACCACCTCGCTTTCCTGGCCTGTCTTTCCTAAAAAGCACGTAGCCATCCATGACAGCACTCCAGTCATGCGAGCTATCCCACCATGTCTCTGTAATGGCAATGAGATCATGGCCCTGCGACCGCACACACATCTCTAGTTCTTCCTGTTTGTTCCCCATGCTGCGTGCATTGGTGTACAGGCATTTCAGAGAGGTGATCGAGCATGCAGGTTTCCCAGGAGGGATACAAGAGGATCCTCCATAGCCACATCCCATGCGCACTTCCCTGGCTGCATTCACCTGCTGGAGGCATCCTGACTTGAGCAGTCTTTTGCCAACTACCCTGGCACTATAACTCTCCCCTTCCCCCATCTTTCCTAGTTTAAAGCCCTCCTTACCAGGTTGGCCAACCTGTTGGCAAAGACCCGCATGCCCCGCCTCGTGAGGTGGATCCCATCTCTCGCCATCAGTTGTCGATCTTCAAACAGGGTCCCATGGTCGTAGAAACCAAAACCCTGTTGCCAACACCAGTGGCGCAGCCAGTCGTTAACCTGGAAAGTCCGTCTCCTCCTCCTCTCATCCATCCCCCTCACTGGCAGGATTGAGGAGAAGATGACCTGGGCTCCCAGACCCTTGACCACCATCCCCAGAGCTCTGAAATCCTGCTTGATGGTCTCCAGTTTGCCCTTGGTGTCATTGGCGCCCACATGGAAGAGCAGCAGTGGGTAATAGTCCGAAGAATGGACGAGCCTTGGCAGTCTTTGCATGACATCTCTCACACGAGCCCCCAGCAGGCCACAAACCTCTCTAGACAAGAGGTCAGGTCGGCAGATAGATGCCTCCGTCCCCTGTAGCAGGGAGTCCCCCACAACAATCACCCGCCGCTTTTTCCGGGTGTTCCGGTAGGGCACAGGGTCTGTTGTCCCAGTTACTTCCCTGGCAGCCATGCCCATCTCCTCCTCATCCTGGAGGGCACTAAACCTGTTCTTCAGCTTCAGGTCTTCAGGAGGAGTAGGAGCCTTTCTCCTCCCACGAGCAGTGACCAGTTTCCAGCCTTCTTCTATGATGTTATGATGTACCGTTTCACACGGCACAGAGCCCTCTGGCAACTCCACTGCTGCAGGGGTTTGGGACTCCTGGAGCTGCACAGTCTCCGAGAATACCCTGTCTATCTCTTGCTCTGCTTCTCGGATGCTGCGCAGCCTACTGACCTCCTCCCGTAACTCCCTTACCTGATGACACAACTCGTCAACAGCAGCACACCTCCTGCAGGAGAGCTGACTGCCAGCCCAGGCCTCCCGGAGAGGCCCCAAGCACTCCCTGCAGCCTGAGACCTGTAGAGCCGCATCTACTGTCAGAGGGTCGGTCTGGGTCCAAGCCTCTGACACAGCAACTCCAGCAGCCGCTGGGGAACGCGCTGTGCGGCGTGTCACGACCATACTTGAGGAAGTGTACACCACAGGGAACAGAAATGAAGGTCCCTTCGCACGTCCCTTCGCGCGCCCTTCTGCGCGAACTGCTGTGCAAACTGCTGCGTCTGTTCGCTGCCTCTGTTAGCTGCGCTCTAGGCCTGGCTCTTATATAGGCCTCTCCCTAGCACTGACTCACAGGGTGCTTGACCACCCAATCAAGGGCCACTGGGATCAAAGGCCCCAACCCCCTCTGGTCAGGGGCAACCCAGAGAGCTCGTTAGCAGCAGCCACTCCTAGCTGGAGCTTTTCCCACGAGCTTTTCCCAGGAGAAGTCAAGGCCTCCTGCAGTTGTCCTTGCCTAGCTTCCCCTTTCCTGTTCACAGCGATCACCTTCTAGGTCCTCGGGGGCCCTCAGAAAGCCCACAACTTCCACAAGATCCTCAAGTTCTAGTCAGAGCCCAACCACTGCTGCGCAAACTGCTGCGTCTGTTCGCTGCCTCTGTTGGCTGCGCTCTGGGAGCTGCGCTCTAGGCCTGGCTCTTATATAGGCCTCTCCCTAGCACTGACTCACAGGGTGCTTGACCGCCCAATCAAGGGCCACTGGGATCAAAGGCCCCAACCCCCTCTGGTCAGGGGCAACCCAGAGAGCTTGTTAGCAGCAGCCACTCCTAGCTGGAGCTTTTCCCACGAGCTTTTCCCAGGAGAAGTCAAGGCCTCCTGCAGTTGTCCTTGCCTAGCTTCCCCTTTCCTGTTCACAGCGATCACCTTCTAGGTCCTCGGGGGCCCTCAGAAAGCCCACAACTTCCACAAGATCCTCAAGTTCTAGTCAGAGCCCAACCACTGCTGCGCAAACTGCTGCGTCTGTTCGCTGCCTCTGTTAGCTGCGCTCTGTTAGCTGCTCTCTCCCAACATCTTTTCCCAGTCAGTGCTCACAGACCCCATCCCACCCTCTGTGTGCTCAGTTCTGCCCTCAGAAACCTCCCAGATCAGGGCACTGCCCAGGGGCATCTCTGTGCATGCACGTCCTAAGGAAGAGGTCACATAAACTCCTATGAGGTCACAAAGGTGATGTTGATGCTGTCTGTAGGCTGAGGTGGGGATGAAGCGGCTTGATGAGGTTTCTCACAGACCTATTAATCTTTGAGAGTGAATGTTTTGGAGTCCTACTTCCTTGCCAAAAAAGAAAACTTGTTCCTTCATTCTCCCTGCCAAAAATAGGAAACTGAAAGTGCAGACACCTGGAGGAAAGCTCCTTCTCTTGCAAGTAGCCCTTCTCTTGATCTTCCTCTTGACAACACCCCTCAGACATGGCATGTGCATGAGCTAGAGCTGTGAGCAGCCTTGACCCATGCAGCACCCTCTCAGCAGGAGAATGTACCTGACCTGCTGGGGGTGACTCCTTCCACTCAGAGCTTCTCCCCACAGTGTCATGGGGAGCTCTCTGGGCAGGTTGAGTGCTGATCCTTGCAGGCGGCTGAGTCACTGCCCGGATGCTGCTCTGAATTACAGCCCTGGGCACACCTGGGTGCACTCCCTGACTTCACACCCCTGCAGCCATCCCTGCGAGAATGGAGCAGCGTGCCCTGTCCTTCTGACCGTGGAGCAGGGAATCCCTACTCTGAAGCATCTCCTCCACTGCCTATGTATTGGAGGAGCTAGGAGAGCGATCCTTAAAAAGCCTATCAGTTATGGGATGAGATGGGTTTAGAAGACCCCTGCAGGAACCTCAGTAGTATTGCCCTGCAGCCAGAGACATACCGTGCAAAAGGCTGTGAAGATTTCTCCCACAAGGAGCTCTCCTCTGTCCCACTCCACACCGCCTTTCACTTCTCTCTGCCTTCTCTCATCTCATGGCAGCAGCAACAGGCAGTGCCTGGAGCCCTGCTGCTCTTGGCAGAGGAGCTGCTCCTGCACATAGGTGTCTCTGGGCAGTGCTGCCAGGTTGCCAGGCACTCCCTCCATCCCAGGAGCCTGGCCCCTCTCAGCTGAAGTCCTGACTTTCTCTGTCTCTTGTGCTCCATCCTCCTGGGAAATGTTCCCTGAAGTAGACTAAAATAATCACCCTTGGTCCCTCTCTAAGCACTCAAGGAAGACTGATTCCGGCATTACAATTTGTCTCATCAGAGAATGGTTATCTGCAAGAGGTGGAGATGTCCCACTCTGGAAGCGGTGGGGAAGGGAGTTCATTTACCCATGGTTCAGGTGTTGATTCAGATGAGTCAATCTGGGCATCTTATGCCAGTTTAGAAGCCCCTGGAATGCAGTGGGATTCAGATCCCTCCCATAAACTCCACCAGCACACAGCAGGTGGGATTCCCTTTGCCCAAGCTGAAGTGAGCACAGCACAGATGTCTACATGTGAACTCCTTGTCTAAGCTCCCGTTATAATCACTGGAGATGGAGGGTGCGAGTCATTTACCTGGTGACAACTGGTGACAGTTGAAGAGACAGAGGTGGTCCCAGGCATGTGACAGTGTCTGCTTGCTCTGATGCAGCAAGCGTGAGACCCACATCCTTCTAGAGCATTAGGTGGGGAGCAGGTGGGGAACCTCCTTGCCCATCTGAAATGACACTAGATGCCCACTACTGTTAGAGCACTTCTCACTGTGAAGCTGAGACACATGGAGTGCCTACATGCCTACAGTGCAAACTGCTAATGTAATTCAGAGCGGACACTTGATATAATGACATAAAAATAGTCTGGCAGGGCCATGTCACATGCATGGGCTTGCTAGCACAACCCCATGGGACCTATCAGAAAACCACGCCCTTTTGGACTCAGCACTGCTGTGGCCATATGTCTGGAACAGAGTGTCCCAGTGTGGACTGCCCAGTGCTGGAGGAATGGGGAGCAACTGAGAGGGTTCAGAGGAGGTCTGCCAAGATGGGGTTGGGGGCCTGAAGCACATGGCCTCTATGGAGAGGCTGAGGGACCTGGGCTTCTTTAGCCTGCTGAAGTGGAGGCTAAGGCCAATACAGTAGTCACCTGTGACTGCCTGTGACAGGGTGGTTTCAAAGGTGATGGTAGTTCTTGGTAGCAGGAAGCCACATGAGAAGGGGAAACAACCACAAAGTGCATCTTGAGAGGTTCAGACTGCACTTCAGGTAACAAGAATGTCACTCGTAGGGTAGTGCTGTGGTGCAAGAGGACACCCAGAGGGACTCCATGATCAGCCCCTTGCCTTTTGTTTCAAGGAGCAGCCAGCAAGGACAGGGGGATGTCAGTAAAGGTGGGGAGATCCTGCAGTGAGAGCAAGGAGGGGAAGCAGGTTGGGTGTCTGCAGGCTGCAGGGAAACAGGTGCAGATTTGGATCAGCATAGGACAGCCTGTGGTGGAGATGACCGAGGTCAATGCCAAGGCTGAAAGCCTCCAACAGAACTGAGGTCTTTGTCCCATTTGCTATGGCTAGTGTCTCTGCCACCAAGGCCTACAAGAAGATGAGGTTTCCTTACAGCAGTGTAGCCTTGCTGCCTCCTCACCTTCAGGGAGCCCAGGGGGTGTTGAATCGTTGTCCTGCACTAGGCATTGCACACCCCCACACGCTGACGCTGCCCCAGGAAGAGACCTGAGTAAAGTGTGAGGAGAGAATCCCCCCATGCAGGGGCTGGCTGTGGGTCTTGGCCATTCTGCTTGATAACACACATCAAGGTTGGCTTGGCATCACAGCCACCCTCACATTGCCTTTGCCTACCTGCAATCAGGGCCTCCAACTGTCTGCTCTAATCAGCCACCAGGGAGCTTTTGTTGATAATGGCCCTCAGTGGGACCCATTAACGCTCCAAGAAACTTGGTGATTTGCATCTGATGTAAACTTCTTGAGAGGTTTCTTCAGTCTCCTCTCAGCATCTGAGGTTCATGGACTCAGCACCAAATACATCTGAGGGGTCATTGAAATGCAAAAACCCCTAAGGAGCCATGCCTCTCCCCATAATTTTCTTCGGCTCTTCAATTCTTGTGCTGTGGCTAATTGGAGAGGTTTCAGCAGTCTATTTAAAAGAGGAAGATTTCAATGAGCAGAATTAAAAAAAAGAAGGATTTCTGCTTTTAAAGGTTTCCTTATTTTTCCTCTTACAACCTAGAGTGATATCCACATCCTCCAACTGATATTGATCCAGAGTGTCTCCTAATGAAGTCTGGACATGTAAGAAAAGCACCATTCTGGAGGTCAGACATCCATGGAAAATATTCCTCCCCACCTCCCCAGCCCTGCCACTTCTCTCATCAGCCACTGGGGACTTCGATCACTCTTGTTCAAATTGAACCTTTTGCCACTCAAGGCTGCAGCTGAATGTTACAGCTCATGTGCACCAATTCCCACATGCTTTCCTTAGACAACCAGCTGCAAACAGGCACAGAAGGATTTGTCTTAATTGCCATCAAACACAAATAAACTTGATCCAGTGTCACAAGAAATAAAACACACTCCTCAACTGTATGTCAAGTCCAAGTTGCCTCCAGTGAGGTCCACGGTCTACAAGGAATAACCTTCCTTGAACTGCTCTTCACAAATAGATAGGAAAGGCTGGATAGACACACAGTGAAGGAGTTGATAGAAGAGACAATTAGACTTCTGAAAGAGGAGGCAAGCTTCAGACTCCCTGAAGCTTAAAGCAGCAACTAGAGAGTTGAGAAGTATCTGAATGATAAAGAGTAAGGGGAGGAGGAAGACTGGAAAACTATGGAAAGTGCATATGTCCAGACTGTCTCATGCAAAGTTGACTGTAGAAATGATGAGCGAATTCCGGGAATGTGGAAAGAGGTGAATGATTAGTGAGGTTAAAACCACAGCATAACAGACAGAACAGTGGTAACACAAGTTAATGGGCAGGCCAAGATTTCTTCTCCTGAGATTCATAGCTTTCCTCAAAATTTCCATGACATCATCATGGGAAACATTGACATTTTATTATTCAGTCCTTTCAGCTAATGAAAATGTTCTCATATATATATATTTTTTAATGTTGAAAACAGCTCTTCACCTTTCCAGGCAGAGCTCACGTGTCCAACCACAAGCACCCAGGGGCACTTGGAGAGGCCCCGGTGTCTCTGAGGCACCTGCCTGGGCCTGGCAGCTCTCACAGGGGACCTGCGGGAGACTGGAGCCCCTTCGAGCTGCAGAAGGAGGCTGGGCAGAGGGGACCAGGGCACCTGCAATGGCACGAGCCACCCATGACCCTGTGACTGCATCCCACCCCAGTTCTGAATATCACTTTCCTTTTCCGATAAAAAGATAATGCATAATCACTCCAGAAGACTAGTAGACTGAAACAGAACAGATCAAGAAAGACACTAAGAACACACAAAAAAGCTGGAAAGCATAAGAAAACATTTCTTTGCTTTAAATCTTTTTCTTAATTTCTATTAGAGAATATCGGACTGAAGCTGTCTAGAATTAATCGCTTAGCATAACTTGCTTAGCATTAGTAGCTAAATTTGCTGAAACCTTAGGCCTCAAGCTGTGAAGTTTTACCTAGATAAGTAAAAGGGGGCCCCAGAGCCAGTTCAAGCTGGAGGGATAAAGAAGTTACATGGACAGCAGGAGTAGCCAACCTTGAAGATAAGAAAAGAAGCAGCCTGCCTAGAGACAATGAAGGGGCCCAGTGAAGAAGGGGAAGACCCCAGACCTAACTATTACTATTGGTCCAAACTCTCGCTTAAGGGGTGGGGAATTTAGATTGTAAGGGTATAATTGCCCAGGGATTTCTTTGTTCGGGGTCCCTCTTCGGAGGCACCCAGCTCCAGCTGTAATTACCGCACGTGTATCATTAAATTTTATTTCACTCCAATCTGACTTCGAACTTCTGCCTCAGTGAGAACCCAGGGTTGGACCCTGTTATGGTGGCCGGCTAGTCTAATAGTTTCCATAACAGTTTGGCACCCCAGATGGAAACCTAGGCGACCACCATCGGGGCCTCTCATCTCCAAACGATCATCTGGCGCCATCGGGTGAGTTCACCTGGGATCTTTGGCAACGGGAGGCACCGAGAGGGTGAGTCTTAAATTCCTGCCTAAATTCTAAATTCGGGTTTGGTAACAAAGTGCACTGTAAGGGGTACGCAGGCTGATCACCGTAAGGCGTACCAGGTTTTGGGGTAAGGGGTACGCAGGCTGATCCCCGTAAGGCGTGCCAGGTCAGGGAGAGTGGGTTCGAGTCCCATTCCCAGGTTTTGGGGTGGGTTCGAGTCCCACTCCGAGGATCTGAGAGGGTTTGAGTCCCGTCTCACTCCGGCCGGAAAGGGGGAGTGCACAGTCTGATCAGCGTAAGGCGCACCTTGCGCAAGACTAACTTAGAGTTACTGTGACTAGTGTGAGTGTGGATACCGGTACCATGACTAGTGTGTGTGTGTGTGTGTGACCTGGGAACTGAAGGGGGCACCCGTCGGCTGACAGAGCCACCCACTGCGAAGGGACAGCAGTCCTAGCAGTTAAAGACTCGAGTGGTGTGAGTGTGGTTCCCAGAGAGAGAGAGAGAGTGTGATCACACCAGCTGCAGGGGGGAAAGAAAAGAAAAGAAAAAAAAACAAGAAAAAAACCCACAGTATGGGAAATAAGTTCGGCATAGAAAAGGGGATTCCCTTAGCCGAAATTCTGCAAAACTACAGTAAGATTGATGGTACCAAGAACCTAAGAGGGGAAAAAAAAAAAAAGGAAAAACAAGGGGGGGGTTTGATCCAACTGTGTCAGGAGGATTAGCTGTTCCTGACAAAGGATGGTAACCCGGCGGAAGAATCGCCGCCACAGGGATCCTTTGATCATCAGGAGTTAACTTTCCTGCGTCACCATTTGCAGGATAGGTTCCCCAGGCAAATGGATTATTGGTATGTATGGGACAGTTGGGCAAAGAAAAATTTTCTCAGAGTATTGAAAGTAGTGCAGCTGCTAAAACGCTTGTGGGAACTGCTCCACCCTCTGCGCTATCCTCTGTTTCAACTTCTCTATACCCCCCCCCCACCTTCTCCCTCTGCCTTTCAAGCCCCTTTGCATGTCATTCCTGTGCCAGGAGTGTCACCGCCAGGTCCGAACGGGGCACCTCAGGTAGCTACAATGCGAATTTACTGACCCTGGGGGCCCCAAGATTTGATTGCATGGAGTCAACAAACTCCCAGGCTTAGGGAAGATCCAGAGAAAGTGTTATAAATTGTAAGAGGAATACTGTGGGCGTATGATCCTGCCTGGGTGTGTGTGTGTGTGTGTGCAAATGCTCCTTGAAGCCTTGTTCACTCCAGATGAAAAACACTCAATTCTGGATGTAAACCGTCGTTGGGCAGGAAAGGGGGGTGTTCTGGCTGAGACATCAGAACCAGAGTTAACTAATCTGCAAATTCCGACAGGTTTAGAATCAGTTCCTGGAAAGTTATGGAGCTCTTCAGGAATGGATGTTGGACTATTGAAACCAGCTAGTCCAGTCTCGATCAAAACAAAGAGGGGATTACCTCCCACGGTTAAACAATACCCTATCCCAAAAGAAGCAGAGAAGAGTATCCAAAAACAAAATGATCACTATCTAAAATTGGGTATCCTTAGAGTTTGTGAATCCCCATACAACACCCCGATTCTGCCAGTTAAAAAGAATAGGCAGGATTCTGATGGCGATCCGGAGTATCGGTTTGTGCAAGACCTAAGAGTTATAAACCAACATGTAATTGCTCCACATCCAGTAGTTCCTGACCCATCAACTATATTGCCACAGATGCCCCACTGGGCAACTTATTTTACCGTGATTGATTTAATGGCAGCCTTTTTTAGTATAGCGGTAGCTGAGGACAGCCAAGATCTTTTTGCCTTCACTTGGAAGGGACAACAATTGGCCTGGACTAGGCTACTACAGGGATTTACTGGGTCTCTGACTATTTTTTTTTTCTTTTTTTCACACATACTTAAAAATGATCTTGCAGATATCAAACTTCTAGGACATTCAGTGTTAATACAATATGTGGATGATTTGTTATTAGCAAGTAAAGATTATGAGACATGTTTGAAAGACACTATTTCTCTATGTAATGCTCTTGCTGAGAAAGGACATCGAGCATCTCCGTCCAAACTCCAGCTGTGTTAACAAGAGGTAAAATATTTGGGGCTTATCTTGAAGGAAAGACACAGATTAATTGATCCTGAACGAGTAAAGACAATTCTCAATATACCCCGTCCTATAACAAAAAAGCAATTTAGGGGATTTTTAGGAGCTGTAGGATTTTGTCAGCCATGGATTCCTGCGTTGGGAGAGTTTACCAAACCTTTGGTCCAGGCAACAAAAATGGAGGAGACAGAGCCTTTGACGTGGAGTCCAGAAAAAGAGAAAGCTTTTACATCTGTAAAAAGGGTGTTGGTCTCAGCCCTGGCTCTAGGAATACCAGATTATAGTAAGCCATTTGAATTATTCGTTCATGAATGACAGGGAGTAGCAAGTGGAGTACTCACTCAAAAACTAGGTCCTCACCGTAGGCCAGTGGCCTGTTACTTCACCCAACTAGATGCGGTAATCAAAGGCACTCCAGGATGCATCAGAGCGATAGCAGCTACAGCAGCCCTTATTAGAAAAACACGACCTGTAGTTTTGGGTCACCAAATGACTGTGTATGTGCCACAGAAGAAGAAAGAGAATTGGAAAAAGCGTGAAGCGGTTCAAGACAAAAAAGGAATTTGGACTATCAGGGGTAAGCCCATCCTTTCCTTAAGGTATTTACTTTCTACGGATAGGTGATATCATGATCGTGGACATGGAGGAGCATTGACTGTCGCCTCATGTATTCTACAAACCTGGGCAGCTCCCGAGTGCATGTGGTTGCGAAATGCATAACAACAACCTGCCCAACTTGCCAAAAATTTAATGATACTTATCCAAAGATTAACAGAAGAGGCCTCCCACGGGCTTATTTTCCATTCCAGTGTCTACAAATTGACTATGCTGACATGCCAGCAGCAGAAGGATTTAAACATCTCCTTGTGATAGTTGATCAACTAAGAGGATGGGTGGAAGCCTTTCCTACCCACAAAGCAGATACGACTGCAATGATTAAAGCCTTGTTAAAAGAAATTGTCCCTAGGTCTGGAGTCCCAGAAACTGTAGATTCAGATAGGGGTTCTCACTTTTCAGCAGGAGTTTTAGGGAAATTATATCAAATGCTAGGAATTCATAGAGAATTGTACACACCTTATCATCCCCAGTCTTGAGGACAAATTGAGAGAATGAAGAGAACTATTAAAAACAAGTTAGCACGGGTATGTACACAGGCAAGTCTCAAATGGCCTAATGCCTTAAACTTAGTGTTGTGGGAAATTAGAACAACCCCTATACAACAGGTAGGATTATCCTCAGCAGAAGTCTTATTTGGGCATCAATTGGCTATACCAGGAACTTATATCCCGGCTAAGACCAGCCTGTTGGACGGAGATGAGCAGCTAACCCAGTATGTTCTAGGTATGCAAAAAAGGTTTGAAAATCTTAAAATTATGTATATTTATTTGTGAGAGTAACACTATCAAAGCTCAAGACATTTGTCTTGATACTGAACAAAACGTTTGTCATTTTGAAATACATCCTGATGAAACCCCTGAAACGGTACTTGTATATATTGGAAAAGGATGTGTTTGTATGAGAACCCTCTGTAATCTTATATTCGTAGATAACATTACTGTAGACACAAGTAATCACTCAAATATTGGTGTTTGTAATTTTACCAAAATTATGGGATGTGGCTTTAATTATTCAGCTCCTGTTGTGTCTTATCAATTATTACAATCTAATTATACCTTAAGTCAAGATTTATCTCTCTGTGCCCCAGGCTGCAGGCACTTGTGTATATTGGGGTTGCAGAACCTCAGCTGTGGCACAGAGAACAGATTTGTAATGGTGAAACCTGTTACCAAAGGCCAAGGACACTGTGCGTGCTTTGGCCCCACTTCAGAGCAGAGCCATGCTGGCATAGATAGCAGGTGGCAATGTAATGGTGAAAGGAGGTTCCCACTAGGAGAGCAAAGCCTGCAGTGCCCAAGGCCAGGGAGAAACAGAGCTGGGCTGAGCCGAAATGGCAGGAGAGGGATTAGCTGCCTGAGGTGATTTGTAGCACCTTGGGGCCTGTGACAGAGGTGAATCAATCTCCAGGCAGGACAAGTGCCACTGAAGAAGTCCCTGGCCCTGACTAGCCTGTGATTTGGCAGCCTGAGGTCATCATTAGCCCAGTTCCTGTTCATATCATCTGGGGGTAGGAAGAGGTTCAGGAGGAGGAAAACTAGGTTTTAAGGGTGCAGAGACTAGAGCAGAGACCTTGCTGTGATGTGCCTCTCCCATTTATGAAGCATGCTTGGCTCTAGATCAGAAGGACTTGGCCTAAAGGCAGTGGTGGCATCCAGTTGTTTGGGCACTGGTAGGAAACCTGAATTGCCCTAGGGCACTAGCCCAGCAACCACTCTAAAGGGGCATGGTTTTCCTAGAGGTCCCATGGTGTATCTGCTAGAGACATGTGCTTGTGCTGGACACCCCAGGCATCCAAACTGGCCCTACAGGCCTATTTCTGTGTCACTGAATCAAGTGCCTGCACTGGATGACATCAACTGTTTGCAGTGTTGGGATGTGCATGTGTCTCAGCTTCCTGGTGAGTGGAGCTCTGATAGCAGTGGGCGTCTAGTATCTTTTCAAGTGGCCAAGGCATTTCCTCGACTGGCCCCCAACTCATGCCCTAGAAGGATGTGGGTCTCACACTTGTTCCATCAGAGCAAGCAGACACTGGCACATGCCTTCGAGCACCTCTGTCTCTTCCAATGTCCCCAGGTGTTTGTGTGTGAGCAACTGGCTCCCACCCTCCATCTCCAGTGATTACAATGGCAACATAGACCTAGATCTTGCATGCAGACATCCATGCTGTGCTCACTTCTGCCTGGGCAAGGGGACTCCCACTTCCCGTGTGTTTTTTGTGGAGCTCATGGGAAGGATCTGAACCCCACTGCATCCCAGGGCCTTCTAAAGCAGCCTGAGAAGCCCAAACTGACTCATCTGAAGCAATTCCTGAACAATGGGAAAACAAACTCTATTCTTGTCCCTGTCGAGGTGTCCTGCCTAGTTAAGAGATGGGAATCAGGGTTTCCAGAGTGGGATGTTTCCACCTTTCAGAGATAGCCATCCTCTGATAAGACAAATTGCAATGTTGGAATCAGTCTCTCTGCACTCTTTAGAAAAGGACAATACTGATTATTTTAGTCTACTTCAAGGAATATTTCCCAGGAGGATGCAGCACACGGGACAGAAAAATTCATGCCTTCAGCTGGTCCTCTGCTCCTGAGAGGGGCCAGGCCTCGGGGACAGAGGGAGCTCATGCTCCAGGCAGCACTGCCCAGAGACAGCTGCGTCCAGGAGCAGATCCTCCGCAAACAGCAGCAGGGCTCTGTGCTCTGCCTGCTGCTGCTGGCATGAGATGAGACAGAGAGATGTGAACTACACTGTGGAGTGGGAGGACAGAGGAGAGCTCACTGTGGGAGAAATCTTCACAGCCTTTTGCACAGTAAGTCTCTGGCTGCAGGGCAATGGTAGTGTGGTTCTTGGAGGCGTCTTCTGAACCCATCCCATCCTACCCCATGGCAGTTTTTTAAGGATTCTTCTCCCAGCTTGCTCTTTGCAGAGAAGAAGGAGGAGATGCTTCAGAGCAGGGATTCCCTGCCACACTGTCACAGGGACAGGGCATCCTTCTCCTTTCTTCCAGGGAGGCATGCAGGGTTGTAAACCCTGGGTGTGCACACAGGTCTGCATGGACTGCACTTCACAGCAGTGTCGCTGTGTCCCAGGGTACTGTGTACCTGGTGCAGTGACTCTGCTGCCTGTGAGGGTCTGCACTCAGCCTGCCCAGGGAGCTCCCTACAGCGCTGTGGGGAGAAGCTCTTCATGGGAGGAGAGACCCCTGTCAGGGCAGGTACTTTCTCCCATTGAGAGGCTGCTGTGTGGGTCAGGGCTGGGGAACATATCCGGAGGAGACTTTCAAACAGGAATGCCAAGGCAGGGGATACCTGGAAGAGAAGGAGCTTTCATGAGCCTGTGCTTTCAGTTCTTTTCTGTTTGGATGGAGTGAAATGGGATTGGATCTGTCAGGTTTAGACAGGGCATGGAGGCTCCAAAACAGTGACACTGAGAGAGGATCAGTTCTGGGAGGGACTCAGCAAATGCCTTCATCCACCCCTCAGCCTAAGGACAGAGCCAGCATCACCTTTCCAGCCTCAGCAAGGTTTCTCTCACCTGCTTCCTAGCACCTGCAAACATGGAGGTGCCCCTGGGCAGAGCCCTTCACCCAGGAGGTTTCTGCAGGGCAGAGCTGAGCACCCAGCGGGTGGGATGGTGTCTGTGAGCACTGACAGGGGAGAGATGTGGGGACAGAGAAACAGCTCCCTGCAGGGACGGCTCCAGGCAGCAGAGTCATGCTCAAAGTGTGAGAGGAAACTATCAACTCCAATGCCTCCTCTCCTCTCCCAGCCAGCACAGCCCTCTGCTCTCAAGGCTGGGGGATGCAGGGCAGGAGTCGTTTCCTCAGCAGCCGGACATGCAGGAGAGGAGACACTCGTGAATGCCCCTCTGTCCCTCCCTGTTCCTGCCTCCCTGGGCACAAAGGTCATGGTATTGCTCCATGTTTCCCACCTCCCCATGCTGCCCTTGCCCCTTGTTATCTAGGTGCCCCAGGGAGAAGCCACCTAGATCCTGAGGCCACGCTGAGACATGCTGCTGGGTGGCTGGATGTGGGCAGCTGGAAGGAGCCTGATGTGTTGCTGGCTAGAAAGGGAGGGCTGAGACCTGCCTCACATCCCCTCAGGAAGAGTGCTGATGGGCACTTTGCAAGCGCATTCCTCTGCTCTCCGCGGTGCCGTTTCTTTTTTGGTTAACACGAGTGCAACTGTCCTCCACCTCCGAGGTGTGAGGACAGGGCAGCTGGGAACAGGGCAGCTGGGAACAAGGCAGCTGGATAGGCCAGCTCTGCTCCCTCTGCACTAAAGCCAGAGTGAATCCTTTTGCCTCTCCAGAATCACAGCTGCTCACTCTGAGTGCAGCAGCAATGCTGAGGATTTCTACTTCCAAGAATCCTCCTCAGGTGTGACAGGGCCAGCTAAAGGAAACCAAAAAAGCCTTAAAACTATTCATGAACCCAGTATATGTATAACTGGGAGTGAAGGTGCTGAAAATCCCTTCAACAATGTGAGTGGATGAAATCTGACTGGAACTGGGAATATAACAGTGTAGTCACCCCTAGTGCCATGTCCACTGTCCTGTAGGTCAGGGCTGACTCCTCCGGAGCCCACGGGCAGAGGCCCCTGCTCCTCACAGCAAACTCAGCCAGCAGAAATCAGAGTTCGCCACGGAGCTTGATGAAGGTGCTGCTGAGATGGGGAGAAGTAATGTGTGTGTGTTTGGGGGAGGCTATGTGTAATTTTTGCTTAAAGAAGTCTGCCCTAACTTGTGAATGTTTCTTCTTCCTCGGACAGTTCCCCAGTGCCCTAAAGGAGCAAATGTCCAACAGCAGCTCCTTCAATGAGTTCCTCCTCCTGGCATTTGCAGACACACGGGAGCTGCAGCTCTTGCACTTCTTGGTCTTCTTGGGCATCTACCTGGCTGCCCTCCTGGGCAACAGCCTCATCATCACAGCCGTAGCCTGCGACCACCACCTCCACACCCCCATGTACTTCTTCCTCCTCAACCTCTCCCTCCTCGACCTTGGCACCATCTCTGTCATTCTCCCCAAATCCATGGCCAATTCTCTGTGGGATACCAGGGCCATTTCCTACTCAGGATGTGCTGCCCAGGTCTTTGTCTTTGTCTTTTTCATTTTGGCTGAGTATTCTCTTCTCACAGTCATGGCCTATGACCACTACAATGCCATCTGCAGACCCCTGCACTATGGGACCCTTATGGGCAGCAGAGCGTGTGTCAAGATGGCAGCAGCTGCTTGGGCCAGTGGTTTTCTCAATGCTGTGCTGTACACTGCTAAAACATTTTCCATACCACTCTGCAAGGGCAATGTTGCGGACCAGTTCTTCTGTGAAGTTCCCCAGATCCTCAAGCTCTCCTGCTCAGACTCCTATCTCAGGGATGTTGGGGTTCTTCTGATTAGTGTTTGTTTAGCCTTTGGGTGTTTCATTTTCATTGTGCTGTCCTACGTGCAGATCTTCAGTGCTGTGCTGAGGACCCCTCTGAGCAGGGCCGGCACAAAGCCTTTTCCATGTGCCTGCCTCACCTGGCCGTGGTCTCCCTGTGTGTCAGCACTGTCCTGTTTGCCTGCCTGAAGCCCCCTTCCCTCTCCTCCCCAGCTCTGGATCTGGTGCTGGCTTTTCTGTATGCAGTGATGCCTCCAGCAATGAACCCCCTCATCTACAGTATGAGGAACAAGGAGCTCAAAGACGCACTGAGGAAACTGGTTCAGTAGGTACAATGTCAGCACCAATAACTCTCCCATGTGCATCTGCTCCTCATTCCCAGGGTATTTGGCAACATAGCTATGTGTTGCTCATATCTTTCTTTCTTTCTTACTTTTCTCTGTTACATTCTCCTAAAAGAAATAAATATTTTGCTTTGTGCCACTTGTCCTCAGGAATCTCTCATTTGAATCTGACTGAGAGACCGTGTTGAAGCAGGAAGCCAGGCTTCCGCCTTCATCAGCAGAGATGGGTGAACCTCCGACCCCACTAGTCTGAGCTCCCTGGATGCCTTCAGTGCAATGAGGAGAGTTTCCCTTTGCAGTGTGTCTTTTGGTGCTGTCACCAAGGGAGCTCAGGGGCACAGAGTCAGGCTCCAATGAGTACAGGTGTGGCCAGACCATGGGTCCCATATGCCTTAAGAGAGCTCAGCTCCTGTGGCCACAGTCAGGGTATGATCTCACACCCCTCTCCTGTGAGGGTGGCAGCTGGCTGTCAGCATGGCCTGGTCCCTTCCCTCTACAGCATTCCAAAACTCCAAGCAGAGCAAGAGTGGAAAGGAGGAGAGTTTTGACGAAGTGTGTGGGGACAGATCCTCTGCTCCTCAGGACCATTCCCCCACTGCCACAGCAGGCATTTCCTCCCTGCAGCCTTTGTGTGAGGCCTGCAGCTTTCTTGGAGACATGTCCACCAACAGCAGCAGGACTTTTTTTTCCAGGGATTTTCTCCTTATTTCCACACTGTCCTCTGTGGTCTGATATGTGTATATGGCCCCCAGTGCTCTTGTAACGTGCTGGTGGTAGGTTTGTGCTTCCCTGTGCATTCCTGTGAGCTCAGGCAGGACCAGGCACTGAGTGCATTTAGGCCAGACCTGGGCTGCACAAGAACATTGCTATAATAAAAGGGGATCCCCTCCATCACGTGCCTGAAGTCTGGCCTTTCTTCAGAAGCTGCAGTCAAAAATACACCCAAAGAAATTGCACCATAGAAGGGCCTGCTGCTCTGCTTGTGACCTCCATGGGATGCAGGGGACAAGCTCAGAGTCTCCGTGTGATCTGTTAGGGACTGAGGGCTGGATGCAGGGTTCATCTGTTGGTGACCAGTGTCAGTGGAGCTGGTGAATGGTCTCTGAATTTCCTGCCTGAGGCTGTCCCACAGGTTACAGTGCTGTTGAGAGATGCCCATTCTTCTGGAGGGGAATCTGAGCCCCCAGGAAAGCTCAGGGGATCTCCAGGGACAGCGTGTGCCTGGTGTGGGCAGTGAGTGGAGCCTGACAAAGTGAGGGACAGTCCACGGTGGAGTAACCAGAAGGTAGAGCACTAAATGCAGGTAGGCATGGGGAAAGGAGGGCTCTGCAATCCCCAGAGAGGCAGTGGGGACCCAGGAGGCGCAGGGAAGGGTCACTGGAGAGTGATTGCTGCACCCTCAGGGAAGAATCACAGGCTGGAGCCTTGCCTGAGTTATGCTGTGGACATGCCTGTGCCTGGCCCTGCACCTCTCACGTCCGGCCCTGTCCCTGTCCCCATCCTGCTGACCTGACTTCTCTCTCTACCTCAAACTTGCCTCCGCACTACAGTCAAGAAAGCCTTAGAAAGGGATGCTGAGACCTGAGCAGCACCCAGAGAGGGTTTTAGGTGCAAAAGATGACCATATATCCACAGCAACGCTTGCCTGACAGCCAATGTAAAGGTGTAAGGAGAGCTTCAGTTCTGGAGCCCTACTCAGCTAATACTGCACGGAGAGTCTTAGCCGGGCAAAAAAGTGAGGGCAGCCACTTGGGTCAGATTTTAAGATGCACAGTTAGGAGAGGCAGCTCCAGCTCCCTCGAGGGCTGCGCTGGAGCCTTTCAGGAGCAGGCTGAGGTGGGGCTGGCACCAGTAGGGTGTGTGGGGAGAGGGGAGCTTCCCTCTGCCATGTTGGGGCTGGGGCTGAGACTCAGCCTGGGCACAGCTTTTCCCTGGGGAGCTCCCTGAGGAGCCACTCTGGGGGATCCTCCACCTCTGCCCTGGCAGCAGCACCAGTGTTCAGGGTGCTGGGGTGGAAATGCACAAGGGTGGAAGGGGGACGAGCTGCCCAGGGGGATCACTGAGGCCTTGTCTGTGCATGCAGGAATGGAGTGAGGAAAGGCAGAGCTCAGCTGGAGCTGGCACCAGAGACCTTGGACATAGAAAGGGCTGGAGTATTGTTAAGTGACTCTTAAAAGATCCCCCAGTGTCTGAGGGGTCTGAGCACCTGGCCCCTGCCCAGCCCAGGCTGTGCCACATGTAGGAGGTAGGAGACAGCCATGCTCTGGGATGTGCTGGGGTGTGGTGCAGAAGAGAGGCCGTGCAAGGCTGGCCTTTTCTCCTGTGTCTGGATACGGAGACCTGCAGGAGGACGGAGCTGGCCATACACCACCCCACAGCTGTTGTGAGCAGCCAGTGCTGGAAAGGGGTGATGTGAGGGGCTGGTGTGGGACGATGGCCCTGGGGCAGCTTCCCCAATGTGTCCATGCAACACAGGGAACAACCTGGGCTCTTCTCTCCTGCACCCGCCATGTCCTGTGCCTTTCCCAGGAGACCTGCATTTGCCCTGCCAGCACACGGCCATGTGCTCCACACTGCTGTTCACACACAGGAGCTGCCTGCTGGCATTTTTCCTCTCCTGGGTTCTTTCCAACCCAGCCCAGACCCTCCCAAGCTCTTTCCACCTCCCCTGCCATCTCCCCAGACCACCCAGCAGAGCAGCCCAGGCTGGGGGTGGCCCCACAGCAGTGCCCACCACAGGGGCCTGCAGAGCTCTGGGCATTCACCCCACAGCCCCAGCCCCTCTGAAGGGCACAGCAGGTCCTGTGGGGCAGAGAGGGGTGTCAGCCTCCCCATCAGCCCCCGGGGAGCTGGGGGCCAGCCATGGCACAAGGAAATGGAAGCCACTCACTCCATGTCTCCACTGCTCTCATGACCAGCAGATCCTTAACCCTGGCTGCCTGCAGCCCCTCTGGGCAGCCCCTCTCCCCAGCACAGCACAAGAGTCCTGGCCCCGGTGTTATAGGTAAACGTGACAAATTGACAACCACTCGGGCCGGGTTGCATAATTTCCAATTTATAAAATAATTGAGCAAGTCACAAGTAAGCAAAACAGCGCTGGGCAGCCGGGGGGAGTCTCCTGCTCCACCAATGGCGCCCGCAACCCCCCCTCACAGTCTCCTTATATGCGATTCCAGTTCCGGGTATACGGGGTACCTCCTGTAACTTCTGCGGTTGCGCCGGCTGTTGCTAGGGGGTCTTCTTCAGCCCTCTGGTGGTCGTGGGGATGAAGGCTGGAGTCTTCCTCTGCATTGTGTGCCATATTAGGCTATCTAAACTAACATTGCCGCTTTGCTAGCTCAGCTCAATTTTCTCAGGCGGAGTACATGCCCCCCACCACAGGCTGTAGGATGTTCCCACAGATGTTCCCAAGGCTGTTTCTCGCTGATGTAACAAATTAGTACATACCACAATACAAGATGTTCCCAAGGCTGTTTCTCACTTTGATGCAACAAATTAGCACATATCACAATCCCCCCTTTTTGTTTTGGTCCCTTCTAATTTGTTCATCAAATCGAGCAACAGCCTCCTGTGCCAGGGAGAGCATAGGGTTATGCTTACTCTCATCTTCATTTAGTTGTTTATATTGACTTTTTATCAACAGTAGGTGGGCAGCTTCGAGTCTGCTTTTTGCTAAGTTAATTATTTTATTTACTATACACGGCCCAAAGGTCAACACAAGTACTAGTAAAGCTAATGGACCCGCTATTGTAGACAATAAGGTTGTTAGTCAGGGAGAACGACTGAACCATGATTCATACCACCCTTGCTGGGCTTCTCTTTCCTTTTTACGCCTTTCAAGGCCTTCTCTCAGTTTCGCCATAGTATCCCTGACAACTCCTGTATGATCCGCGTAAAAACAACATTCTTCTCCTAGGGCTGCACACAATCCTCCCTGTTGCAAAAATAAGAGGTCCATCCCTCTTCTGTTCTGTAACACTACTTCTGATAGTGATGTTAACGACTTTTCTAAAGCTGTAATGGATTTTTCTATTCGTTCTAAGTCCTCATCCACAGCTGCCCGTAGGGTGCTAAGGCTCTGCTGTTGCATCACTAAGGAGGAAATTCCGGTTCCCGCTCCTACTGCCCCAAGACCCAGTAAGGTGGCTATAGTAATTGCGGTGAATGGTTCCCTCTTTACTCGGACCGGATGAGGGGTGTCCCAATGATCGTACATCACATTTTCTGGATGGTACAAGATCCTTGGAACTACTTCCACTTGTATACAATATTCTGGGGACCCACTGAGTACCTTTAGGGAGACACAGGGAGTTAGGCCCGTTTTTGAACATATCCATTGTGGAGGAAAAAGGATGAGCAGGGAGGCACTGCGGGGCGGAACATGGGAAGGTCGTAACGGGCGGAGCACTGCTGCCGGAAAAGAAGGCGGGGCTTTACAGCATTATAAAAGAGCAGGACGCGTTTCATTAAACGCCATTTTGCCACTCCTCATATTGGTGTCTGTGTGGTGATGGTCCGGGGTCTGGGGGGAGGCCCCGTGCCTCCTCGGTACGAGCGAGAACGGTAACAAGTGGTGACCCCGACGTGATACCGAGGAGGCGGCTCGGCTGGCGCAGGCGCCGGGAGCGTGAGGAAGGGATCTGGATCCGGAACCATGGAGGCCATATGTAAGGTAGTAATGGCCTGCGCCAAGGAATGGCGGGCGCCGCTGAAGGCGGGCGCGATACGAGCGTGTGTAGAGAGGCTCATAAAGGAGGGAGTGATTACTTCTCCTATGGAGATCCTGCGGGAGGAACTGTGGCTGCAATGCACAGCAGCGCTGGCGGAGTCCCCGATGAACGGGGGATCCGCGAGGGATTTAAAGGTGTGGGGGCTGATAAGAATGCTCCTGCGGAGTGCGAGGGAGGCCCCAGCGAAGGAACGGGAGAGTGGGGGCGGGGAGGTTCCAGTGATCCTACCGGTGGAATCCCAGGAGCCGCCTCCGGTGTATCCCTGGCAAGATCTCGCACAAGACAGAGAGGGATGGGGGGTCGACAGGACCGAACCCGAGGATTGCGTGCCTGGCGCAGTTTTGAGGAAGACGCTTAGTGAGGAAGATAGGACCCTGCTGCCGTGGGCCCCGGCAGAGGAGGGTGCTGTAGGCGGGGAGAGTCAGGCACTGCAGCGAGGGAGGAAGGGTAACGGCCAATCAGAGCGGAGAGACCAGAGTTCGACCTTGAAAGGAGGGAGGAAGGTTCGGGTGAGATTGCCGGTTGAGGAGGAGAGCGGAGAAGATAGCAGCGACGAGGAAGGCGGGGGCTTGCGAGAAGTTACGCGCAGGCTGTGGGGGTGTGCAATAGGAGAGACACAGCCGAAAGGGAAGCCGAAGGGCGGAGAAGAAGTAACAACATCCCCGGTCGACACCCTATTGCGTGCATTAGAGGAAATAAGGCGGGAGGTCGAAAAACAGAGGGACCTGCTCAGCGGAGCAAAAAGGGGAGCGGCCCCTGCCAAGTCCATACCACTCACTGACTGGCAGCTAATAGCCGATTCATGTGCCCCTCAGGGCTTACGGTTCGAGCAAGTGCCGCAAGTCTGCCCCGTAAGGGCAGTACCGGGGGAAGGGGTCCAGTGGGTGGCGCTCAAGCCCGAGATAGTACAGAGTCTGATGACCTCAGTGAAAGAGAACGGGCTGAAACATCAGCAAACCCAGATGTTGTTGGATAGTGAGCATGCCCAGGCGTGTACGCCTTACGACCTACGGCAGCTGGCGAGGGCGATACTGTCACCCACGCATTGGATGCTGTGGAAGGAGGCATGGCAAGGCCGTTGTGCCACCCTAGCTGCAGCTGCCGCCGGGAACCCGAACCACCACCTAGCAGGTACCACACTGGATCGCTTGGTGGGGCGAGGTGCAAACCTCGCATCCCCGAACCAGCGAGCGACAGCGCTCAGAGGCCGGGAGGTCATGGCCACAACAGAGGCTTCGCGGGCCGTGTATGAAGAACTCGGGAAGCTAGTAAAGGTAGAGCCACCCTGGACAAAGATAAAACAGACACACGCAGAGAGCTTCACTGAATTCTGTGACAGGCTCCAGCGGGCCATTGCAGAGTCAGACTTGCCCCCTGAGGCCCAGGGTCCGGTCATGATGGAGTGCCTCTGGCAGCAGAGTGACGCCATGACGCAGGACATCCTGAAAACGATCCCTAAAGGAACACCACTTTCGGTTGTCATCCGCACAGTACTGCAAAAACAGAATCAGGGAACAGCAGCAGCGCAGGCTCTTGTCACGGCGGTGGACCAGATGAGAAAGGGACCACAGCGTTGCTTCTCTTGTGGATATCACAGGGAAGAGGGTATGCTGCGGTAAAACGGGAGGAGCAGATAAGATGGGTTCCAATGAAATGCATAAAACCTGACCTAAATGCACGTACGGGAGGGTCTGGGGTGTAACTAATCATTCTTGGTGAGATTCCATCCTGAACAGGGCGCCGCCAGACGGGATGCTGCTGCATGGCTGCATTGATGTTTATCGCCGGCTTCATGATTCCGGGGACCGCAGAGTCATACTGGAGGAGATGAGCACAGGCGCACGGAGCAGCTCACTACTGCATCCCGTTCAACCCCGAGGAGGGGCCGACAGAGACTTTCCTGACGGGGAACAAGTCAACACAGGGGCGTGGATCTTGTCATGGTTTGATTAGAAATGGCTTATAACACTAGGCTTGATAGCACTCACAGTAGTAATAGCGATATGCTGCGGCTTGCTAATTCTGAATTATTGCTTACGGCATGTACGGCTTAACTGCTTGATAGACATGAGCATAGAGTATATCAATTAATAGTACAGGAAAAAGAGGTTCTAGACAAGATATTTGCATGAGAAGCGGTAGACTAGGCGTAGCGGAAGATCACGCGGTGTGACGCGCAGCCTAGGGGTGGAAACGAAGTGCACCTGTATGTAAGCTTGCACGCAGCCCACAATAAACGCCATTAGACGAATGGCTAACTAACCTGTTTGGCAATCTACCACAGTGGCTAATAGGACTGCTCGCTGAAGGCTTGCGCATTTTGCTAATCCTCATAATTATAGGCTTATGCTTGTGTGTAATACTGAGCTGCGTTAAGAAAGCCTTGCTGAAAGTAGCGGGCCAAGTCTGGATTGCTCGAAAACAAGAAGGAGAACTTCTGGAGGAATGGCTGGGCTTTGGGGGGGGGATATAGTCTGTTGGAACTGAGCAATCCCGCCTATGGCCGCTGAACCGACGAAGACAAGGACACCGCCTGTGTTAAGAAGCGGAAGAAGGGGAGGCAGCACACAGCTCCGCTCACGAAGCTACTAATGCAAGGAACCACCCGATGGCGGTCCCGTCGAGACACACCGCACTTCCGCGTGTTTTGTTGCGTCCCGCTCGATATAACGAAACAACGTTGATGGGAGAGGGGGAGATGTGGAGGAAAAAGGATGAGCAGGGAGGCACTGCAGGGCGGAACATGGGAAGGTCGTAACGGGCGGAGCACTGCTGCCGGAAAAGAAGGCGGGGCTTTACAGCATTATAATAGAGTAGGACACGCTTCATTAAACGCCATTTTGCCACTCCTCATATTGGTGTCTGTGTGGTGATGGTCCGGGGTCTGGGGGAAGGCCCCGTGCCTCCTCGGTAAGAACGAGAACGGTAACACAGAGCTTGTGTCAAAATGGCAGCAGCTGCCTGGGCCAGTGGTTTTCTCACTGCTGTGCTACACACTGCGAACACATTTTCAATTCCACTCTGCCAAGGCAATGTCGTGGACCAATTCTCCTGTGAAATTCCCCAGATCCTCAAGCTCTCCTGCTCAGACTCCTACCTCAGGGAGGTTGGGCTTATTGTGGTTACTGCCTCTTTAGACTTTGGGTGTTTCATTTTCATTGTGCTGTCCTACGTGCAGATCTTCACAGTGGTGCTGAGGATCCCCTCTGAGCAGGGATGACACAAAGCCTTTTCCATGTGCCTGCCTCACCTGGCCGTGGTCTCCCTCTTTCTCAGCACTATCCTGTTTGCCTACCTGAAGCCCCCCTCCCTCTCCTCCCCAGCTCTGGATCTGGTGGTGACTGTTCTGTACGCAGCGGTGCCTCCAGCAATGAACCCCCTCATCTACAGCATGAGGAACAAGGAGCTCAAAGACGCCCTGAGGAAAGTGATTTCATGGACGTTTTTCAGCAGTGTGAAAATTGCCATTGCTCTCCACAAATGACTCCCGTTGTGTCCTGTACCAGGACTGAGCTTTGTTTGTTTACTTTATTTTCATTATTACTATTATTGCTGTTGTTATTATCATTTGTTACCATGTTGCTATAGAATTGCCTGGATACATTCCACTTTTCCTTATCCTGCTCTGTCTCACCAGGTGCCCATATAAAATTGTGTCTAACACTGGGTCAGAGCTGACTCCCTCACAGTATCTCTGTAATAAAGTAGGTTCTTCCAGGTGCAGTGCCTGAAGCCTGGACTATTCCTCCAGAGCTCCTGGCCTGAGGTCCTGTCCCCCTGTCCATGTCCTTGAGACAATTGCTCCCACACCCTGCATGCTGGTCCTTACCCCAAATGTCACACCCAAACAAGGCTTTGTGCCCAACTGAAGGACTGGTCATCCAGCTGTGAGCCCTGGAAGGATGAGCCCTCTCCTGGGTCCTCTGCAGGGCTGGCAGGGAGCATGTAGAGGAGGTCCTGGGGCCGTCTACTGGGCCTCTAGACCATCCTCCTCCCATGGGGGGGGGGTCTCAAACATGGTCTGTCAGAACACAGATCCAGTCCAGCTTCTTGTTGCATGAACAGAGAGGAGAAGCTGTCACAGGAAACTCCTCCCACACCCAGCCTCTCATACCAGCCATTTCCAGCACTGGCCATTCCCCATGGTGCTGGTGAGGGGTGATCTTGGAATGTGACCAGCTCCATCTGCCTGCTGGGCTCACCACCTGTATGGGGGGAGTGTCCATCTTGCCTGGCCTCTCTCCCTGGGCCCAGGCACCATCAGACCCCAGAGCATGGCCTTCTGCTAACTCCTGGGGGGGACAGGATGAGAGGGACTGGTGGGACTGGTTGGAGCCTGCTAGGCAGGAGGGTCATGGGGGCCAGGGCACCAAGGTCTGTCATGGGGACCATGCTGTGAGGATGTTTCCCCACCCCTGAAGGCAGCCTATCCTGGCTGTGTGGGGCCACATGCAGGGCAGCAGGGCTGGGCCAGCGCAGCAATGGGATGCAGACAGGAGTCACGACACTCCGGAAGCTCCCACACTGCTGGAATCTCAGAAATGTGACCAGACCCCAGCGAGATCAGACTTTCCACTGTTGTGGCTCCAGGGAGTCCAAGGGGCATCCTGGGTGGGAGGTGGAGGGTGGAGAGTGCAGCCACAGTACTCCCAGCACTCCCTCTGCAGCCAGGGCTGCTCCTGATGCTTCTGGAGAGGACTCACTGTTATTATTGGGGCTGGGGGTCTCTCGGGGGCTGCAGCCACCGGCATCACCTGCCAGGACTCCCAGACGCAGGACAGATGTTCAGTGCCCTGCACCACAGCTCACAGTGTCCCCTGTCCTGTGTCACTGTCCTCTCTCAGGAGCACTGCCGAGAGTGTCACTCCCTGCCAGGGTATGGAGAGGAGTTGCTGGAGGTCTTCTCTTCTCGCACCTGCTGATCATGGCTCTGTCCTGCTATTGGCCCACAGGCTCAGCCCTGGGTCATGTTAAGTCTCCATACGCTCTCCCCTGAGACCATGTAGGGACCCACAGTGCATAGTTCTGCTTAGAGCTGGCCACCGTGGCTCACCTGCATGGTCCCAGGCGATCTCAGCAAAGCTGTGCTTGGAGGTGAGGCTGTGATTGTCCTCGGTCAAAGTAGATGGGATGGTGTAGCTGGGGGCCAAAGGAAGGAAAAGACAAGAGACAATAAGGAGAAGTTTCAGGAAGGGAAATTTCAAATGAGTTTAAGGAAAAAATAAAGAAATAACCATGATAGTTGAGCAGCACTGGGACAGGGACCAGGAGATCTTTAAAAACACTCCTGGAGAAAGCACTCACCAACCTAATCTGACTGTAAAGTTAGCCCAGTTCAGAGCAGATCATGGACCTGCAGATTTCCAGTGGTCCCTCCCAACACAAATCCTCTAGGAGGAAGGGGCTGGAAAGTGGAGTCCTGGGCAGGGAAAACTGCTGTGAGGTTGAGGCCTTGCTGGCATTTGTACTGCCTGGTCAACCCTGTCCTCAGAGTCACACAGTGAGTGAGTTCATCCTCCAAAGGAGTCTCTGCTCCATGGGCAACAGGAGTCAAACCAGTGCTGGGAGACTGCAGAAAAGTTCTCAGGAACATGCCAGGCATTCAGCCCCTTTGACTGCTGAGGTGTCCCCAGACCGGTGCTTTGCCTCCTGGGTCTGAAGAGCTGAGAAATCTTTGGAGCCAGAGAAGATGGGTGTCCTGTCTCCTGGGCTCACAGGTTACTGGGCATCAGCAGGGCTGTACCGGCTGCAGGAAAGGAATCAGTGCCTGGGGCATGATCAGATCCCCCTCTGCCCTCCCCTCTCTCTTCACAGCCCAGAACAGACATCATGTTTCCCGTGTTGGCCCTCCCTGCCGGGCTGTATTCCCAGCCACAGGGGACGCAGGCTTCACCCTGGAGAAGTGCAGGAGAACCCAGTGTCATCTAGAGGAGCAGGGTCCCACCACACCTGCTGGGTGGCCAGGGCTGCAGGCTGCAGACCCCACTCTGCTCCTCGCACACCTCCTGCGTGGGGCTGTAGGGTGCCCAGCAGCAAAGCAGGCATGCCTGGGTGTCTGGTGCCATTGGGGTGGTGGCCTTTGGACCAGCCTCTGAGTGTAAGGGACTCAGGAGCTTCTCTGCCTCCATGTTAGTGGCAAAGTTAGTGTCCCAGCTTCTTACCTCTGGAGAGCTGAGGATTTAACTCTCTGGAGAAGGGAAAAAGGAAAGCCTTTTGTCATTGGGACTTGTACCACCCTGTCAACCCTTTACTGCCTTATCCTGCTCTATCACGCCAGAAGTCCTTTGGCAAGAACATTTTTTGGATTCTGAACCTCCATCTGACCCTGCTTTGGGCAGCAGGGTGCACTACCGGCCTCCTGTGGTCCCTTCAACCTGAATTATCCTAAAAACCCGTGACCTCAGGCCCCATTTCAAGCACAGAACAAATGTTTCTGGGACAGGAGCAATTTGTGCTTTATTTGATCATGTAAAGAAGGCGGGTGAACACCTTCTCCTTCTTTCTTGTTGACTGTAAGGGCAGCCTGGGAGGCACTGCCTCAGGCATGTCTGCATTACCCTGAAAATTCTTTGCACCCACCTTTAACCACATACAAGTCCATTGCCTGGATCCTCTCAGTGGTGAGGGGAGAAATGCAGGCTTTTCTGCAGGGTGAGTTCTCCACCTCTGTGGTTTACCCTTCTCCGTAGATGGTGCCATCGTGCCCTTTCTTTCTTACATGAAGCTCAGCCTGGATGGGGATGTGAATGTGGAGGTTGTCTGTCACTGCAGTGACCATGAGATGGTGGAGAGGTAGGAGGAATAAGAGAATCACTGCCCTGGACTGCAGCAGAGAGGATTTCATCTTGTTCAGGATCTGCTTGTCAGCATCCCGCAGGTGACTGTCCTGGAGGGCAGAGGAGCCATGGAGCCCTCTTGGATTGTCAGGGACAAAGTCCTCAAAGCACAGGAACAGTTTAGTCTGCAGGAAAGTCTACAGAACCTGGCCTGAGGCTGGCGCGGATGGGCAGGGACTTTGTGAATTAGGACTTGAAAAGGCAGAAGGAAGTGCACAGAGGATTGGAAGGGGAATGGGCTACCCAGGAAGAAGACACAGTCATTGTGTGTGGTGGAAGGGATGGAGCTGCGCAAGCCAAAGCTTAACTGGAGTTGGAGCTAGCAAGAGATGGGGAGGCAACCAGAAGGGCTTTTGTAAGTACATGGGCATCGCAAGGCAGGCAGCCAAGGAAAATGTGGTCTCCCTGCACGGTGGGGCAGGGGACATAGTGACAAAGACAGGGGAAAGGCTGAGGAGCTCACTGCCTCTTTTACCTTGTCTTTTACTGGTCTTGTCTACTGCAGGGCCTCCCTGGCCCCCAAAGTCCTTCGACAACTTCTGTGTTAGCAAAGCCTCACCATGGCAGAGGAAGATGCAGCTGGAGAAGACTTTTGCCCAGTGGGCAGGCACAAGTCCATGGGACCAGACGTGAAGCACCCCAGGGTGCAGAGAGATAGCTGGAGTCAGTGCAACACTGCTGTTGATCGTCTTTTAAAGGTCAGGGTAATCAGGGAGGTTCCTGATGACTAGGAAAAGGCAGATATTGCACCCATTTTCCAGAAGGGCAAGAGGGAGGATCTGGGCAACAACAGGCTTGTCCTCCTCATCTCAGTCCAGTGATGGAGCAAATCCTCCTGGAAACCATCTCCAAGCCTGTGAAGGACAAGGCCTGGAAGAGGCAGCATGCGTTGACCAAGGGGGAATGGAAACCATGCCTGACCAACCTGATTGCTTTCTGCCATCAGATGAATGGCTTTGTGCACAAGGGGAAAGTAGGTCATTTTGTGAACCTTCCCTTTAGCAAGGCCTTTGGCACAGTCCCGCAGCGTCTCCTTAGAGGCAAATTGTGGAGATCTGCCCTGGATCAATGGACCATAAGGCAGGTGGAAGATTGGCTGGACAATCAGGCTGAAACGTTGTGATCAGTGGTATAAGTTCCAAGTGGCAGCTGGTTAGTAGCGGCATCCCTCAGTGATCAGCATGTGGGGCAGGGCTGTTTAACATCTTGATGAATGGCCTGCACAGTGGATGGAGCGCACTCTCAGCACCTTTGTGGCCAATGCATGACTGGGGGGAGCCCCTGGGGCAACCTCATCTAGTTCCCTCTGCATTGACCAGGGGGGTTGGGACTAGATGATGTCCAGAGGTCTCGTTCCACCCTAAGTGCTGTGATTCAGTGAACCATTCCCTGGAGAGCTCTGTAAAGAGAGAAGAGGCCGAGGAAGAAGAAAGGAGAGAGAGGCAGAAGAAGAGATCTGAAACATGTCCATTTAAATGAAGTAGTTCCTCAGAACAAAGCTTCTCCATGCAGAGGATTGCCAGCAAATGTATTTTGATGAATAATGTATCTATATATATTTGTATGCTCACATAGACAGACTAATTCCTGTAGTGCATGAACATGGTGCTGCCAATTGATAAGAAAAAAAAAAAATTGGCAATGGTAAAAATTGTGTGAAGTTTTGGAAATAAGGGTTTTTTTGTCAATTACTGCATTGAAGATGTTTTAGAGACTCCTTTAAAACATTGCTTTAACAAGGGTATGTTGAGATTTGTGCAGATTTGGCCATGGAAAACTGGAGCATTTCCTTGAAGCTGGTCGCCCTGTTTTCCTCACCAGTCAAGAGATCCCGACACCTCAGAGTGCGACGTGCTCTGTGCAAAGAGTGAGGGGTGGCACAGACAGCCATGGGCAGGGAGTGGTCTTCTGACATCAGGCTCTGTGTGAGACACAACAATATCCTGTTTAATGGTGTAGGCCTGATTATAACAGAAAAGTTTAGAAAATGGCATTAAAAATGAAACAAGAAAGAAATGAAGCAAAGATTGAAAGCAAAGAAATGTTTTGTTACACTTTACAGCTATTAATATTTTTTCTGTTCTTATTGTCTTTCTTGATCTATTCTGTTTTAGCACACTAGTCTTTCGGGGAGATGATGCATTATCTTTTTGTGTGAAAAGGAAAGTGATTTTCAGAACTGGGGTGGGATGCAGTCACAGGGTCATGGGTGGCTGGTGCCATTGCAGGTGCCCTGGACCCCTCTGCCCAGTCTCCCTTTGCAGCTCCGAGGAGCTCTGGTCCCTTGCAGGTCCCCTGTGAGAGCTGCCAGGCCCAGGCAGGTGCCTCAGAGACACCGGAGCCTCTCCAAGTGCCACTGGGTGCTTGTGGTTGGACACGTGAGCTCTGCCTGGAAAGGTGAAGAACTGTTTTCAACATTTCAAAAATGTGAACAGCCTTTCATCATTTTGAATGATTGGCTAATTTTAATGTCAATGTTTTCCTATGATGAAATAGTGGGAATCTTCAGGAAGGGTATTAATCTGGGGAGAAGAAATATTGATCTGCCCTTGACCTTGTGTTTCCACTGCTCTGTCTGTTATGCTGTGGATGTAGTCTCAGTGATCTCTCACATATTTCCACATGTCCTGATTAAATTGATCATTTCTAAAGTCATCTTTGCATCAGAAAATCTGGGCGTATGCACTTTCCACAGTTTTCTAGTCTTCCTCCTCCCCTTGCTCTTTATTGTTCAGATACCTCCCAACTCTCCAGTTGCTGCTTTAAGCTTCAGGGAGTCTGAAGCTTGCCGTGTCTTTCAGCAGTCTAATTGTCTCTTCAATCAACTCCTTCATTGTGTCTATTCAGCGTTTCCTATCTATTTGTGAAGAACATTTCAAGGAAGGTTTTCCTTGTAGACTGTGCACCTCACTGGAGGCACCTTGGACTTGACATACAGTTGAGGAGTATATGTTACTTCTTATGACACTGGATCAAGTTTATTTGTGTTTGATGGCAATTAAGACAAATCCTTCTGTGCCTGTTTGCAGCTAGTTGTCTAAGGAAAGCAGGTGGGAATTGGTGCACATGAGCTGTAACATTCAGCTGCAGCCTTGAGTGGCAAAAGGTTCGATTTGAACAAGAGTGATCTAAGTCCCCAGTGGCTGATGAGGGAAATGGCAGGGCTGGGGAGCTGGGGAGAAGGTTGTCCATACAGTGTCTGACCTCTAGGATGGTGCTTTTCCTACATGTCCCAACTTCATTAGGAGACACTCTGGATCAATATCAGTTGGAGAAGGTGGATATCACTCTAGTTTGCAAGCTGAAAAATAAAGAAAACTTTGAAAGAAGAAATCCTTTTTTTTTTTTGATGCTCATTGAAATCTTCCTCTTGTAAATACACTGCTGAAACCTCTCCAATTAGCCACAGCACAAGAATTGAAGAGCTGAAGAAAATTATGGGGGAGGCATGGCTCCTTAGGGGGTTTTGCATCTTAATGACCCCTTGGGTGTCTTTGGTGCTGAGCCCATGAACCTCCGATGCTGAGAGGAGACTGAAGCAACCTCTCAAGAAGTTTACGTCAGAAGGAAATCCCAAGTTTCTTGGAGCGTTAATGGGTCCCACTGAGGGCCGTTATCAGCAAAAGCTCCCTGGTGGCTGATTAGAGCCGAAAGTTGGAGGCCCTGATTGCAGGTAGGCAAAGGCAATGTGAGGGTGGCTGTGATGCCAAGTCAACCTTGCTGTGTGTTATCAAGCAGAATGGCCAAGACCCACAGCCAGCCCCTGCATGGGGAGATCCTCTCCTCACACTTTGCTCAGGGCTCTTCCTGGGGGCAGTGTCAGGGTGGGGGGGAGCACAATGCCTAGTGCAGGACAACAATACAGCACCTCCTGGTCTCCCTGAAGGTGAGGAGGCAGCAAGGCCACAGTGCTGTAAGGAAACGTCATCTTCTCATAGGCCTCATTGCCAGAGACACTAGCCATAGGAAAGGGGAACAAAGACCTCAGTTCTTTTGGAGGCTTTCAGCCTTGGCATTGCCCTCAGTTATCTCCACCACAGGCTGTCCTATGCTGTCACAAACCTGCTTCTATTTCCCTGCAGCCCGTAGACATCCAGCCTGCTTCCCCACCTTGCTCTTACCCTGGGATCTTTCTGCCTCAAGTGATGTCCATCTGTCCTAGCTGGCTGCTCCTTGAATCACAAAGTCAGGGGCTGATCACGGAGTCCCTCTAGGTGTCCTGTTACACCACAGCACTACCCTACGAGTGACATTCTTGTTACCTGAAGTGCAGTCTGAACCTCTCAAGATGCACTTTGTGGCTCTTTCCCCTTCTCATGGTGTTTCCCACTACCAAGAAAAGCTCCATCATCTCTGAAACCACCCTGTCACAGGCAGTCACAGGCAACTACTGTATTGGCCTTAGCCCCCACTTCAGCAGGCTAAAGCAGCCCAGGTCCCTCAGCCTCTCCATACAGGCCATGTGCTTCAGGTCCCCAGCCCCATCTTGGCAGACCTCCTCTGCACCCTCTCCAGTTGCTCCACATTTCTCCAGCACTGGGCGTACCACACTGGGACACACTAATCCAGACATGGCCACAGCAGTGCTGAGTGGAGGGGGATAAGAACTGCCCTTGCCTGGGTGGCCATGCTCTTCCTAACGCAGTCCTGTATGCAGCTGGCCTCCTTTGTGGTGAGCATGCACCACTGGCTCATATGGCACCCATCGTAACATCCAGGGCCTTCTCCTCAGGGTCACTCCTCTGCTGGTCAGGTCTCTGCCTGTCCTGATGCACATGTTGTTCGACCCCACTGATGAGCCTTTCAAAGAGGACAGGATGAGGGGCAGACCCCTGCATACCCCACCTTTCCTGGCTTCCTGGTCAAACATGGCACATTCATGAAACCCCTCTCAGCTCAGTCATCCAGCCATCTTTTTGTCCCTCTGGATGTCTACTTTACATCCACTACTCTCCTCTCCTCCACAAGTACAGGTCTTTCATCACAGAAGGCAATCAGGTGGGTCAGGAATGATTTACCTTGAGTAAATCCATGGTGACTGTTCCCAGGCACCTTCTTCATGTGCCCAGAAAGGTAATCTGAGAGGACTGAGTCCATGACACACTCCTCACCGACGTTAGACTGAATGGCCTGCAGCTCCACAGGATGTCCTTGTGGCCTTTTTTTGAAGATGGGCACAACATATTCCTTTTTCTGCTCATTGGGACCTCCCCGTTATCCACAACCTTTCAAAGATGACACAGAGCAGCCTTGCTGTCACAGCAGCCAGCTCTCTGCATGTCCATGGATGCCAGCCATCCAATCCCATAGACTTCTGTGGGGTGAGTTCCAGAGACATGGGCACTGCAGGTTGGTTTTCTCCCCAGGAGTCCTGACTCTAGGCCCAACAGCTCAGGAAACCTTCTGGGTGAAGACTGAAGCCAGGAAGGACTTGACTTCCCCAGATCTATCTACGTCCGCTTTTGCTAGAATCCCTGCCCCAGTCAGCTGTGAGCCCACATTTCCTTGTTTATTCTTTTACTGTCACTGAAACAGTAGCAGCGGTTCTTCCTGTCCTTCACATCCCCTGCAAGTGTCTCTATGCCAGGGGACCTTTGGCTTCTTTAACACCACCCGACTTTGCTGGACAATATTTCTAAATTCCTCCTTTGCAGCCTCGGCCTTCTTCCCCTTTCCGTATGCTGCCTGATTGCCCTGGAGCTCACATGGGAGTTCCCTGTTTAGCCAAGCTGGTGTCCAGAGATGTCTACTGATTTTACAAACTGTTTGTTATGGAGCATTCTAGTGCTTGACGGGTGCTGTCCTTATAGCCCTGCGGGCTTTCCTGATCTCCTCTGCCCTTCAGAGCTGCCTCCCTTGGTCCATGCCATGGAAGAGCTCCATACATGCAAGCTACCCCTTCACACATAGGGCATGTCCCTCCTCATCTTGCCTGGTGGTCTCTCCTGACGAACTTGTACCCTGCCATTGAAGGACTGCAGTGATGTGAGTGATCCCAGCACATCTCAGTTATTCCAACCATGTGGCACTCCTGTGACAGCTTGTGCATCTCCATTTGCTCCTGTCTGCACCCCAGGCTGCATATATTTGCATACATTTTGATATCAGCACCTCAGCTGTGGCATCAACTGAAGATTTGTCACAGGGAAATATGTTACCAAGGACCCAACATATGCAAAGGCTTTGATTGCACGTGGTGACATGCCGGCATGGATAGCAGGTGGCAATGTAGTGGTGAAAGGAGGCTCCTACTAAGAAAGCAAACCCTGCAGTGCCCAAGGCCAGGGAGAAACAGAGCTGGGCTGAGCAGGAATGGCAGGAGAGGGTTTGGCTGCCCGAGCTGAATTTGCAGCACCGTTTCACCTGTGACAGACTTCTTGAACCAATCTCCAGGCAGGACAAGGTGCCACTGAAGAAGTAGACGGGATGGTCTTTGCCTAAAGGCATTATTGGGATTCATTTGTTTGGACACATGTAGAAAACCCAAGACGCCCTGCAGTACTTGCCCGGCAATCACTCCAAAGGGGCATGGCTTTCCTGTAGGTGCCGTGCTGTATCTGCTAGAGACATGTGGTTGTGCTGGACACCCCAGGCATCTGAAATGGCCCTGCCAGCCTATTTCTATGTCATTAGATCAAGTGTCTGCAGTGAACTACAACAGCTCTTTGTAGCATTGGTATCTACATCTATCTCAGCTTCCTAGTGAGTGGGGCCCTACTTGTAGCAGGCATCTAGTGTCATTTCTGATGGCCAAGGAAATTTCCCACGTGGCCCCCACCTGATGCTCTAGGAGGATGTGGGTCTCATGCTTCCTACATCAGAGCAAGCAGACACTGGCACATGCCTGGGAGCACTTCGATCTCTTCAACTGTCCCCAGGTGTTTTTGTGTGAGCAACTGACTCCCACCCTCCATCTCCAGTGATTACAATGGCAGCTTAGAGAAGGAGCTCCCATGCAGACCTCTATGTTGTGCTCACTTCAGTTTTGGCAGGGGGAATCCCACCTGCTGTGAGTTTGTGGAGTTCACGGGAGGGATCTGAATCCCACTCCAGCCCAGGGGCTTCTAAACGGGCATGAGATGCCCAGATTGACTGATGTGAATCAACACCTGAACCATGTGTCCATGAGCTCCCCTCTTTTCCCCTCTAGGTATCCTGCCTTGTTAAGAGATGAGAATCGGGGCTTCCAGAGTGGGACATTTCTACCTTTCATAGATAGCCATCCTCTGATGAAATAAATTGCAATGCTGGAATCAGTCTCTCTCCACTCTTTAGAAAAGGACAGTAGGTGATTATTTTAGTCTACTTCAGGGAACATTTCCCAGGAGGGGGGAGCACAAGGGACAGAGAAAGTCAGGACTTCAGCTGGGCCCCTGCTCCTGAGCGGGGCCGGGCTTCAGGGACAGAGGGAGCTCATGGCAACCTGGCAGCACTGCCCAGAGACAGCTGTGTGCAGGAGCAGCTCCTCTGCAAAGAGTAGCAGGGCTCTGGGCACTGCCTGCTGCTGCTGACATGAGATGAGAGAAGGCAGAGAGAAGTGAAAGGCAGTGTGGAGTGAGACAGAGGAGAGCTCCTTGTGGGAGAAATCTTCACAGCCCTTGACACAGTAAGTCTCTGGCTGCAGGGCAATACTACTGTGGTTCCTGGAGGGGTCTTTTGAACCCAATCCATCCCAAGACTCTTTTTTTAAAGATTGCTCTCCCGACTTCTCCAGTGCGGAGGATGGGGAGAAGCTTCAGAGCAGGTATTCCTAGCCACACCATCACAGGGACAGGGCATCCTGCTCCTTTCTTCCAGGGAGGGCTGCAGTGGAGTGAAGCCTGGGTGTACACACAGGTCTGTATGGACTGTACTTCAGAGCAGTGTTGCTGTGCCCCAGGGTTCTGTGTGCCCAGGGCAGTGACTCTGCCACCTGTGAAGGTCAGCACTCAGCCTGCCCACAGAGATCCCCACAATGCTGAGGGGAGAAGCTCTGGGTGGGAGGAGAGACCCCCGTCAGGGCAGGTACTTTCTCCCATTGAGAGGCTGCTGTGTGGGTCAGGGCTGGGGAACATATCTGGAGGAGACTTTTCAACAGGAATGCCAAGGCAGGGGATACCTGGAAGAGAAGAAGCTGTCATGAGTCTGTGCTTTCAGTTTGATTCTGTCTGGGTGGAGTGAAATGGGATTGGATCTGTGAGGTTTAGACAGGAGACGGAGGCTCCAAATCAGTGACACTGAGAGAGGATCAGTTCTGGGAGGGACTCAGCAAATGCCTTCATCCACTCCTCAGCCTAAGGACAGAGCCAGCATCACCTTTGCAGCCTCAGCAAGGTTTCTCTCACCTGCTCCATAGCACCTGCAAACACGGAGGTGCCCTGGGCAGAGCCCTTTGCCTGGGAGGTTTCTGCAGGGCAGAGCTGAGCACCCAGAGGGTGGGATGGTGTCTGTGAGCACTGAGAGGGGAGAGACGTGGGGAGAGAGAAACAGCTCCCCACAGGGACGGCTCCAGGCAGCAGAGTCATGGTCAGAGTGTGAGAGGAAACCATCAACTGCAACGCCTCCTCTCCTCTCCCAGCCAGCACAGCCCTCTGCTCTCAAGGCTGGGGGGTGCAGGGCAGGAGTCGTTTCCTCGGCAGCCGGACATGCAGGAGAGGAGACACTCCTGAGTGCCCCTCTGTCCTTCCCTGTCCCTGCCTCCCTCCACACAAATGTATATAGCTCCATGTTTCCCACCTGTCCATGCTGTCCTTCTGCTTCCCCTTGAACTCTCTGGGCAGGGGGGTTTCTGATGCAGTTCAGACACTGACCCTGCAGGTCCTGCCATGCAGATGTGTCCTTGACAGTGAGGTGCCCAAGTGCCCCTCTAACCTGCGGGTCTCTGGGCAACGCAGTGTGGGGGTGTGGGAATGAGCCAACTCTCCCTTCAGGACACCCCATCCTTAGGACATTCCGCCATTTCCCTGGGGTGTCTGGCTGGGCTGCAAGCTGCCCTCCACAAGGACACAGTTCTCCCATTGCAGCTGCGTGTTATCTAGGTGCCCCATGGAGAAGGCACCTAGATCCTGAGGCCACGCTGAGACATGCTGCTGGGTGGCTGGATGTGGGCAGCTGGAAGGAGCCTGATGTGTTTCAGGCTAGAAGGAGATGGCTGAGACCTCCCTCCCATTCCCTCAGAAAGAGTGCTGATGGGCACTTTGCAAGTGCATTCCTCTGCTCTCCGCGGTATCGTTTCTTTTTTGGGTAACATGAGTGCAACTGTCCTCCACCTCCACGGTGCGAACACAATGCAGCTGGGAACAAGGCAGATGGACAGGCCAGCTCTGCTCCCTCTGCACTCAAGCCAGAGTGAATCTTTTTGCCTCTCTGGAATCACAGCTGCTCACTCTGAGTGCAGCAGCAATGCTGAGGATTTCTACCTCCAAGAATCCTCCCCAGGTGTGACAGGGTAAGCTAAAGAAAAGCAAAGAAATCTTAAAATATTAATGACCCCACATTATTTAGAAGTGGCAGTGAAGGTGCTGAAACTCCCTTCAGCATTATGAGTGGATGAAATCTGACTGGAACTGGGAATATAAGAGTTTAGTCACCCCTGTTGCTATGTCCGCAATGCTGTAGGTCAGGGCTGACTCCTTTGGAGCCCACGGGCAGAGGTCCTTGCTCCTCATGTTAAACTCAGCCAGCACAAACCAGAGCTCAAGCGACAGAACTCAATGACACTGCTGCTGAGATGGGGAGAGATAATGTGTGTGTGTTTGGGAGGGTTTTATGAGAAATTTTTGTTCAGAGAAGTCTGCCCTAACTTGTCAATGTCTCTTCTTCATCAGACAGTCCCCCCTGTGCCGCAAAGGAGCAAATGTCCAACAGCAGCTCCCTCAACGAGTTCCTCCTCCTGGCATTAGTGGACACGCGGGAGCTGCAGCTCTTGCACTTCTTGCTCTTCCTGGGCATCTACCTGGCTGCCCTCCTCGGCAACGGCCTCATCATCACAGCTGTAACCTGTGACCACCGCCTCCACACCCCCATGTACTTCTTCCTCCTCAACCTCTCCCTCCTTGACCTTGGCACCATCTCCGTCGTTGTCTCCAAATCCATGGCCAATTCCCTGTGGGATTCCAGGGCCATTTCCTATTTCGGATGCGTTTTCCAGCTCTTTTTCTTTGTCTTTTTCATTTTGGCTGAGTATTCTCTTCTCACTGTCATGGCCTACGACCGCTTTGTTGCCATTTGCAACCCCCTGCACTACGGGACCATCATGGGCAGCAGAGCTTATGTCAAAATGGCAGCATCTGCCTGGACCAGTGGTTTTCTCAGTGCTGTGCTGAACACTGGGAACACATTTTCTATACCACTCTGCAAAGGCAATATCGTGGAGCAGTTCTTCTGTGAAGTTCCCCAGATCCTCAGGCTCTCCTGCTCAGACTCTTACCTCAGGGAAGTTGGGCTTACTGTGGTTATTTCCTGTTTAATGTTTGGGTGTTTCCTTTTCATTGTGCTGTCCTACGTGCAGATCTTCATGGCTGTGCTGAGGATCCCCTCTGAGCAGGGCCGGCACAAAGCCTTTTCCATGTGCCTCCCTCACCTGGCCGTGGTCTCCCTGTTCATCAGCACCACATTTTTTGCCTACCTGAAGCCCCCCTCCATCTCTTCCTCAGCTCTGGATGTGGTAGTGACTGTTCTGTACTCAGTTGTGCCTCCAACAGTGAACCCCCTCATCTACAGCATGAGGAACAAGGAGCTCAAAGATGCCCTGAGGAAAGTGATTTCGTGGACGTTTTTCAGCAGTGGTAAAATTATCTTTGCTCTACACAAATGACTCCCCCTGTGTCCCATACCAGGACTGAGTTTTGTTTCTTCACTTTTTTTTTTTTATTACTTTTATTATTAGTAGTATTTGTTATCATGTTGCTACACAAATGGTTGGATTCTTTGTGCTTTTACTGAGGCTGTCTCTCACCTGGTACGCACATTAAATTGTTTCAAACACTGGGTCAGAGCTGACTCCCTCATAGTATCTCTGCAAGAAAGTAGATTCTACCTGGTGCAGAGTCTGAATGCTGGGCTTCCTCCAAATCTGTTTCACATGTTAAAGCACAGTGTCAGATATCCGTTCTTCTGGCGGGGAAGCTGGAGCTGCCAGGAGAGCACGGGGCATCTCCTGGGACAGCGTGTGCCTGGCGTGGGAAATGAGTGGAGCCTCATAAAGTGAGAAGTCCTCCAAGGTGGAGTCACCTGAAGGTAAAACGCTAAACTCAGGTATCCGTGGGCAAAGGAGGACTCTGCCATCCCAGCAGAGGCAGTGGGGACCCATCTGGCATGGGGAAGGGAGACCAGAGAGCGATTCATGTCATCGTCAATGAAATACCAGGGTCAGGATCTAGAGGCTCACCTGGACACAACTAGCACCCTTTGGAATTCTCCATAGTGCCTCCAAGCACCTGCCACATCCCCAGTCCTCTGGAGGGATTAGAGGCCGTGATCCCCATTTGGTTGGGTATGCCTCCCATCCTGACCAGCACGGCAGTGCAAGCACCCTGTGGCCCTGTGGCCCCACAGCCCGCTTGCTCTGCAGAGCAGCACCTCTCCTCAAGGCCTTGTGGAAAGAGCAGAGGAGGGGGTGTGGGAATGGCCAATGAGATCAGGGAAGGGAGTGGGAGAGATGAGAAGGAAGGGGAACTGGGCTTGAAAGTGTCTTGGAGAGAAAATGCCAACTTTTAATCCAAGACAATGTTCAGAGTGTGGGTGCACTAAAGCAAGCTCACGGTGCAGAGCCAAAAGTACTTGTTGTCCTGGCCCTCCACATGCCCTGGGAAGTGCCTGAAGAAGGATTAATGCTCCCCACACTCCCATCTGATTGTGCCATTGTCCATCCTGACAGGTGGCACCAAAAAGAAAGCTGGGAGCCCTTGTGGGAACTTGCATTGAAGGAAGCAGGACCCAGGAGCCATATCAGTTTGCTGCTGTCCCTCAGGCCCTATCTCCAGCACATCTCCTTCAGATAATCTCCCCCACCCTGTGTGCTGGTCCTTACCCCAAATGTCTTCCCCAGACAAGGCTCCACGCCCTGCTGGAGAACTGAGCATCCAGCTGTGAGCCCTGGGAAGACGAGCCCTCTCCTGGGTCCTCTGCAGGGCTGGCAGCAAGCATGCAGAGGAGGTCCTGGGATCATCTACTAGACCTGTAGACCATCCTACTCTCATGGGGGGGCCTCATACAGGGTCTGTCAGAACAAAGATGCAGCCCAGCTTGTTGTTGCATGAGCAGAGAGGAGAAACTGCTCCAGGAAACTCCTCCTAGACCCAGCCCCTCATACCAGCCATTTCCAGCACTGGCCATTCTCCATGGTGCTGGTGAGGGGTGATCTTGGAATGTGACCAGCTCTGTCTGCCTGCTGGGCTCAGCACCTGTATGGGGGGAATGGCCATCCTGTCTGGCCTCTCTCCCTGGGCCCAGACCCCAGCAGACCCCAGAGCATGGCCTTCTGCTAACCCCGGGGGAGGGGGGCAGGATGAGGGCTGGGCAGGGCTGGGGACTGGTGGGAGGCTGCTGAACAAGAGGGCCATAGTGGCCAGGGCACCAAGGGCTAGGCCAGCGCAGGGATGAGGTGCAGGTGGGAGCCACGACACTCCAGAAGCTCCCCACAGCCGTGGAGGGGACTCACTGCTGTTAGCAGGGCTGGGGGTCTCTTGGGGACTGCAGCCATCAGCACTGCCTGCCAGGACCCTCAGACAGATGCTCAGTGCTCAGTACCATAGTTTACGGTGCTCCCCATCTCTTGTGTCACCATCCCCTCTCAGGAGCACTGCTGGGTGCATCACTTCCTGCCCAGGTGTGGGAAGGAGCTGCTGGAGCTTCTCTTCTAACCCTGCTGACCCCAGCTCTGCCTTGGTGTCAGCCCACAGGCTCTGTCCTGGGTCATGCTATGTCTCCATACGCTCTCCTCTGAGACCATGTAGGGACCTGCAGCATGTATGTTTGCTTAGAGCTGGCCACCACGGCCCACCTGAGTGGTCCCAGGAGATCCCAGGCAGGCTGTGCTTGGAGGTGAGGCTGTGATTGTCCTCAGTCAACGTAGATGGGATGCTGCTTCTCTCCCTTGGCAGAGTGGGAGCTGCTGTGATTGATCCAGAAAGAGACACTTCTGTTGAGGAGGGCAAGATTTGGAGATATGCATCCCTCAGAAGGGTCTTCTCTTTTGGAGTCAGCTGCCATGAGTGCTGTATTCATCTCTCACAAGGATAAAAAGAGAATGTTGCCACTGAGTCACGGGACATAATGCCCTTCACTCAGCTCGTGGTGCCCATCCCCAGGTATGCCCAGCAAATGCAGAAGGCAGTCTGACATCTCCATTTTCACTGCCCAGCAGAGCAGGGCTGACTCCTGTGAAGCCCATAGGCAGAGGCCCCCGTGCTGCACAGCATCCTCAGCACAAACCAGAGATCGGGAAAGGCAGGTGAGCAAGGTAAAGGAGAGAGGCAATGTGGGGGGTGCTATGAGGAGTGGAATGACTTTTGCTCAGAGAAGCCTGTTCTAACTTGTCAGTGCCATCTCCACTGTCCTCTTTTGACAGTGCCCTGAACACCAACCACACGGGAAGGTGTCGAGATGTCCTTGGGCTTGCAGGGTTTCCAGGGGGACACCAAGGGCATGAAGGTGCCAGGGAGTTTAGTGGTGTCACTGAGGTCCATGGGGAGGAGGCAGGCAAGTGTGCAGGTTTGTTAGGACCTGCAGGAAACGACAAAGCCCAGTCAGGAGCATTGAGGGCCTGGATGGACAAAAGAGGGAGAGGAGGTCAAGGTGACTTGGCTGGGATCATGATCGTGAGGGTGTTTCCGTCGCAGTGGGAAGGCCCGTTGGTGAAGATGGCCAAGGCTCGTCTGCCCCTCACACTATCATCCTGTGCTGCTCATCCACATGGGCACCAAAGGCACTGCCTGGGGAGACCTGCAAAGCATCAAGCACAACTACCAAGCTCTGGGGGCGATGACTGGTGGATCTGGGGCCCAGGTGGTTTTCTCTTCAGTCTTGCTTGTGAGGGTGAAGGGCTTGAGGTGGTCTGGACAGATCCGGTGTCAGCAAAAGGGTTTTGTTTTTATGACCATGGGGCCCTCTTTGCTTGGAAGACATTGGGTTAGGCTGATCAGGCAGGGCAAGAGCATCTTTGCTGACAGCCCAGCAAACCTGGTAAGGGGAGTGTTACACTGGGAACAACAGGAGGGAGAGGATGACCAACAGTCAAGTGAGGAAGTGGTGGACCAGGTTGGCAAGAAAAGGGTACAGGGTGGCATAAACAGGCGGGACCCTGTAATCCACAAACCAGGGCTGAAGGGGGCCCACCCCAAGCGAATCCTCATAAACAAGGACGTGCCTACAGGAAAGCATTACAGGGGAAGCTCCCATAGCCTTCCTGAGAAATGAGCATGGCTGGTGCCTCTCTGAAGTGCCCGGACACTAATGCATGCAGCATGGGGAGCCAACACGAGGCATGAGAGGTCTGTGTGCTGCTGCAGAGTTGTGATCTCATTGGGCTCCCAGAGATGTGGTGGGATCGCTCAGAGGACTGGAGTGCTGCGAGGGATGGACACAGGCTCTTTAGGAAGGACAGGCAGGCAAGGCGAGGAGGGGGAGTTGCCCTTCACGTGGGAGAGCAGCTCGAATGAAGGGAGCTCTGCTTGGGATGGACGATGAGCCAGTTGAGAGCTATGGGTCAGGGCTAGTGGGCAGAGCAACATGGGTGGTGACATTGTGCCAGGAAAGAACAGCAGACGAGGCCTTCTTCAGACAACTGGAAGAAGCCTCACATTTGTAAGCCCTGGTCCTCATGAGTGGGGACCTTAAGCACCCGAAGACTGGCTGGAGGGACAACACAGCAGGGACAAGCCATCCAGGAGGTTTCTGGAGTGCATTGACCACAACAGCCTGACACAGGTGATTGAGGAGCTGACAAGGAAAGGAGGTCTGCTGGCCATAAAACTTGCAGGTGTGAGCTTTGTCTGCTTGAGAGACAAGCCAGAGGAGCCACCTCGAGCCCCAGTTGATCCAAGAGCAGGACTGCAGGTGGCCAGATGTCATGAAATTCAGCAGAAATGACCATCTGCAGCCTTGGGTGTGACAGAAAAGCAGTTTTCCTTGTTCTAGGAGGAAACTGCTTGGAAGCAGTTCTTCTAGTCATCACCCCTGCTAGAGTAAGGAAAAGCACATTGGTGCCCATTGGTCTCCAAGGCAGTTGTGCCTGTGCTGCCCCACCTGATGTGCTCACCTGGTTGCCCAGGTGTGATGTCACACTCTCTGATGTCACAGTGACCACTGGAGGAGACAGTCAGGTTCAGAGGGGCCCAGTTGTCTGACTTCCCTCACCTTTCAAGTCACACTTGCCCTTTGGGGCCTCCTCACCTGCCAGGTGTATTTGTGGAAAACCCTACCTGACCTGAGATTGAAGGAGACTGCATCATCCAGCCTCTGGTATGGAAAGAAAGCTGAAGAAACCAAAGTCCCCATTATCTGGAGACGTCAGCCCCTGTGAAAGTAGCTGTAAGTAGCACAGATGGCTGGAAAGGTAGGATTTACCCATAGTTCTTTGAGATTGGAAGACATTTTCATATTTTCAGCATGCTTGGAGGGTGAAATTCTGTTCACAGTCCTGCTGGGACACATTCCGTGGGGCTGCAGTCTGGGGCAGCAGTGGTTTTCCTGTTGGAAACATCCCAATTTTTGCAGAAGAAATATCTCGCCTGGAAACCTAGAGTGGCTTCAGCTCTCACCCAGCAGCATCTCTAAGCTGGCAGAGGAGGTGGCCCTGGATAGTATTTATAAATCATGGCCTCACTGCGGTCCTCCTCAGGTGCAGATAATCCCCCAACCCCAGGACCCACTGCTTTGTGTCCTCACCATCTCTTGCAGCCTTCCCCACCTGCTACCTTCCCCTGAGATATGTGCACCAAATACCTGGCCAGCTCTGTCCTCCTGCAGGTATCCATATTCCGACAGAGGGGAAAAGGCCAGCCTTGCAAGGCCTCTCTTCTGCACCACACCCCAGCAGATCCCAGAGCATGGCTGTCTGCTGACCCCCATGTGGGGCTCAGCCCGGGCTGGGCAGGGGTTGGGTTCTTGGATCACCCAGACTCTGGGGGTCATTTAATAGTCATTTAATAATACCCCAGCCCTTTCCATGTCCAAGGTCTCTGGTGCCAGCTCCAGCTGAGCTCTGCCTTTCCTCACTCCATCCCTGCGTGCATGGACAAGGTCTCCATGCTCCCCCTGGGCAGCCCGTCCTCCTTCCACCCTTGTGCGCTTTCCCCCAGCACTCTGAACACTGGTGCTGCTGCCAGGGCAGACGTGGAGGATCCTCTGGAGTGACTCTTCAGGGAGCTCCCCAGGGAAAAGTTGTGTCCAGTCCCAGCCTCAGGCCCAGCCCCAGTGGGGCAGAGGGGAGCTGCCCTCTCCTCGCCCACCCTGGCAGTGCCAGCTCCACCTCAGCCCACTTCTGAACGGCTCCAGTGCAGCCCTGGAGGAGCTGGAGCTGCCTCAGGCCCCGGGGCAGTCTGGTAGCAGGAGGGTTTGACATGGGCACAGCAGCAGCGGTGCCTGGAGCAGGGGGAGGAGCAGGGAAATTGGGGCAAAGACCCCTGCCCTTGGCTGCACAGCTGGGGCACTGGACGGGCGATGCCTCTGTGGGCAGCCAGGCTCCAGGTTCAGGGTGGATGTCAGCTCGAGGGTAGGAGCACTGGGATTTTCTTGGGCTTCAGTGCAGCTGTGACTGTGGGGAAGGCAAGAGGGCAGACCAGGCACATGCAACTGCAAAGGCTGTGGGTGGAAAAGACAGTGTGGGGCTGGTGAAGGCTCTCGCTATCCTCCCCATGGGGAAGAGAGTCCCCAGGTGATGCTGGACTCCACTTTGGCTGATGGGAGGGGAGCACAGGGCTGGGGGGAAGAGGCAGACAGAGACTCTCGGGGTGTGTGAGGGAGTTTTCCAAAGCCCAGGTCTTCAGCCAGGGATGACCTTTGGACCTTCTCCCTGACGCTCTCCCATCCAGGCTCATTCTGCCCTGCCCTAGGTGCTCTCGGCTCTATGCCAGCTATGCCGGAGCAGAGGCTGAGGAGCAAGAATTCATGGAATCACACAGGAGTTTTGGTGGGAAGGGACCTCCAGAGGTCTCCAGTCCAATCTCCCACACAAAGCAGGGCTGGTTGGAGCCCTCCAGTCTTGTCTGCCCATCACTGGACAGTGCCTGACCCCAGTTACCATCCCCAAACCTGCTCTGCTCTTCTTGTCCAGGCAGTGCGGGACAACACCTCTCGTCAGTGGTTCCCTGCCCTGCCTGCCTTCCCAGCACCCTCAGCTCCCAGCTCCGCTTCCCGCACCGAGCAGTCCCACTCCTGGTGCTCCCAACAACATACTCCATACTCTTTGTAGCAGGAACCCAGTCACAAATGGTGCATAAACAGTTGAGCTGTGATACAGAAAAAAGTGTTGTCATAACTGTGCATCATAAAATCAGGCCCAAGTGTCTGGCTTGCTTTTTCACCCAGCTAAGACTTTCAGTGCCCTGTTCCCTGGATAGGGGTCCAAATCCAATGCTCCCCTTATACCTTTAAATTGGCTGTTAGGCAAGAGCTGCTGCTATGGATGTCGGGTCACCTTTTGTACCTACAGCCTTCTCTGGGATCTGCTCAGTCCCAGCTTCCCTTGCCAAGGCTTTCTTGACTGTAGCGAGGAGACAGGTCCAAGGTAGAGATGGGGAGTCAGGTCAGCAGGATGGGGAAAGGGTCAGGTCAGCACCTGAGAGGTGCAGGGCCAGGCACAGGCATGGCCACAGTGTAACTCAGGCCAGGCCCGAGGACAAGGGCAGGAGCTCCCCAGCAAGGGAGACAAGGCCCTGCAATGACGCCGGTCACTCTCTGTCTCCCCTGCTCTTGTGCACAGCAGATCCCCCTCCCTGTCTGCCTCCATGCTCACCCCTCTACCCAGCACAGCACGAGAGCCCTGACCCTGCAGCCCCTCTGGCAGCTCCTGCTGCCCCGGGGACAGAGCCGCCTGCCCCCAGCTGGTGCACAGGTTCTTGTTCTCATTTCCTATCTCTGAACGCTGCCTTGCTTCTCTCCTGGGACAGCCCTGCTCCCCAGGGAGCCTTTGCCCAGGTCAGTGTGTCTGTGCTGGCCTGGCTGTTCCTGCAGCCCTGCCCTGTGCTCCCCGCAGGGCCCCAGGCTGGCAGTGCTGTTCTGCAGAGCGAGCGGCTGTGGGGCCCCAGAGCCCTGTGGTGACTCCTGACTCAGCCCTGGCCATGCTGGTCGGGGTGGGAAGCAGACCCAACTGGACAGGGATCTCCACCACTGATACTGCTGGTGCGTGTCTGTGCTCATGGACGGTGCTCAGAGTGACCCCAGGACTTTTGCAATGGCAGGAGATGTGTTTGGGCATGCACTAGCTCCAGCCTGTGGTGTTTCTCTGAGGGTGCAGGAATCACTCTCCAGTGACCCTTCCCTGCGCCTTCTGGGTCTCCACTGCCTCTCTGGGGATTGCAGAGCCCTTGTTTCCCCATGCATGCCTGGGTTTACTGCTCTACCTTCTGGCTATTCCACCGTGGACCATCCCTCATTTTGTGAGGCTCCACTCAGAGAAAGTCCTGCTGCTGTGTGGATGTGCCTCTGAGAAAGCCACAGCACCCACTCAAAGGCTGCAGCCAGGAAATGCCTGCTGCGGCAGAGGGGGAAGGTACTGAGGAGCAGAGGGTCCATCCTCACAAGCTGCATCCAAACTCTCCTCCCCTTTGCTCCTGATCTGCTTTGAGTGTTGGAGTTCTGTAGAGGGAAGGCACCAGTCCACAGTGACCACCAGCTGCCACTCTCACAGGAGAGGGGTGTGAGATCACACTCTGACTGTGGTCAGGGGAGCTGAGCTCTCCTAATGGACATGGAACCCATGGTCTCACCCCACCTGTACTTGTCTGAGCCTGATTCTGTGCCCCTAAGCCCCCTTGGTGTCAAAAGAGACAGCGCCAAAACAGACACTGCCAAGGGAAACTCTCCTCATTGCTCTGGGGGCATCCTAGGGAGTTCAGAGTAGGGGGCTCTGAGGTTTCCCCATCTCTGCTGATGAAGGGGGAAGCCTGGCTACCTGCTTCAACACAGTCTCTGGGTGAGATTCGGGAGAGGGATTCCTGAGTAGAAGCAGGAAGAACCCAATTGTTTTCCTTTCAAAATGAATATAATATAGAAAAGTAAAACAAAAAGAAATGAGCAATTCATAGCTTTGACTGAAAATACCCTGGGGATGATGAGATGATGCACATGGGATGGTTATTGGCGTTGACATTCTACCAGCTGAATCAGTTTCCTCAGGGCATCTTTGAGCTCCTTGTTCCTCATGCTGTAGATGAGGGGGTTCACTGCTGGAGGCACCACTGCGTACAGAAGAGTCAACACCAGATCCAGAGCTGGGGAGGAGAGGGAAGGGGGCTTCAGGTAGGCAAAAAGGACAGTGCTGATACACAGGGAGACTACAGCCAGGTGAGGCAGGCACGTGGAAAAGGCTTTGTGCCGGCCCTGCTCAGAGGGGATCCTCAGCAGAGCAGTGAAGATCTGCACATAGGACAGCACAATGAAAACAAAACACCCAAAGCCTAAACAAACACTAATCACAAGTGCCCAAACCACCTTGAGGTAGGATTCTGAGCAGGAGAGCTTGAGGATCTGGGGGATTTCACAGAAGAACTGGTCCACAATATTGCCTTTGCAGAGTGGTATTGAAAACGTGTTAGCAGTGTGCAGCACAGCATTGAGGAAACCACTGGCCCAGGCAGCTGCTGCCATTTTGACACAAGCTCTGCTGCCCATGAGTGTGCCATAGTGCAGGGGTTTGCAGATGGCAACATAGCAGTCATAGGCCATGACTGTGAGAAGAAAATACTCTGCCGCAGACAAGAACACAAGCAGGAAAACCTGTGCAGCACATCCCAAGTAGGATATGGCCCTGATGTCCCACAGGGAATTGGCCATGGATTTGGGGACAATGATGGAGATGGAGCCGAGGTCCAGAACAGAGAGGTTGAGGAGGAAGAAGTACATGGGGGTGTGGAGGTGGTGGTCGCAAGCTACAACAGCGATGATGAGGCCATTGCCTAGGAGGGCAGCCAGGTAGATGCCCAGGAAGAGCGAGAAGTGCAAGAGCTGCAGCTCCCATGTGTCCGCTAATGCCAGGAGGAGGAACTCATTGAGGGAGCTGCTGTTGCACATTTGCTCCTTTAGGGCACAGGGGGGACTGTCTGAGGAAGAAGAGATATTGAGAAGTTAGGAGAAACTTGTCTGATCAAAAATTTCTCATAAAAAACCCAGAACAAACACACATTACTTCTCCCCATCTCAGCAGCACCATCACTGAGCTCCATCACTTGACCTCTGGTTTGTGCTGGCTGTATTTGACATGAGGAGCAGGGGCCTCTGCCTGTGGACTCCAGAGGAGTCAGCCCTGACCTACAGCACTGCCGACATGGGAACAGGGGTGACTACACTGTTATATTCCCAGTTCCAGTCAGATTTCGTCCATCCATAATGCTGAAGGGATTTTCAGCATCTTCACTCCCAGTTCCACATAATGTGAGTTCATGAATACTTTTAAGTATTTTTGGTTTTCTTTAGCTGACCCTGTCACACTGGAGGAGGATTCTTGGAGGTAGAAACCCTCAGCATTGCTGCTGCACTCAGAGTGAGCAGCTGTGATTCCAGAGAGGCAAAAGGATTCACTCTGGCTTTAGTGCAGAGGGAGCAGAGCTGTCTGTCCATTTGCCTTGTTCCCAGCTGCCCTGTGCTCGCACCTCGGAGGTGGAGGACAGTTGCACTTGCGTTACCCAAAAAAGAAACGACACCGTGGAGAGCAGAGGAATGCACTTGCAAAGTGCCCATCAGCACTCTTTCTGAGGGAATGTGAGGCAGGTCTCAGCCCTCCCCTTCTAGACAGCAACACATCAGGCTCCTTCCAGCTGCCCACATCCAGCCTCCAAGCAGCATTTCCCAGCGTGGCCTCAGTACCTAGGTGTCTTCCCCATGGGGCACCTAGATAACACGCAGCTGCAATGGGAGAGCTGTGTGCTTGTGGAGGGCAGCTTGCAGCCCAGCCAGACACCCCAGGGAAATGGCGGAATGTCCTAAGGATGGAGTGTCCTGACCAGAGACCTGACTCATTCCCAGACCCCCCCACTGCATTGCCCAGAACCCCACAGGTTAGAGGGGCACTTGGGCACCTCACTGTCAAGGACTTGTCTGCATGGCAGGACCTGCAGGGTCAGTGTCTGAACTGCATCAGAAACCCCCCTGCCCAGAGAGTCCAAGGGGAAGGACAAAGGCAGCATGGACAGGTGGCAAATGTGCAGCAATATCATGATATTTGTGGTGAGGGAGGCAAGGACAGGGAGGGACAGAGGGGCAGTCAGGAGTGTCTCCTCTCCTGGAGGTCCGGCTGCTGAGGAAACGACTCCTGCCATGGACCCCCCAGCCTTGAGAGCAGAGGGCTGTGCTGGCTGGGAGAGGAGAGGAGGTGTTGGAGTTGACAGTTTCCTCTCACACTCTGACCATGACTCTGCTGCCTGGAGCCATCCCTGCGGGGAGCTGTTTCTCTCTCCCCACATCTCTCCCCCGTCAGTGCTCACAGACACCATCCCACCCGCTGGGTGCTCAGCTCTGCCCTGCAAAAGCCTCCTGGGTGAACGACACTGCCCAAGAGCACCTTCTTCTTTGCAAGTGCTATGGAGCAGGTGAGAGAAACCTTGCTGAGGCTGGAAAGGTGATGCTGGCTCTGTCCTTAGACTGAGGGGTGGATGAAGGCATTTGCTGAGTCCCTCCCAGAACTGATCCTCTCTCAGGGTCACTGTTTTGGAGCCTCCATCTCCTGTCTAAACCTGACAAATCCAATCTCATTTCACCCCACCCAAACAGAAAATAACTGAAAGCACAGACTCATGACAGCTCCTTCCCTTTCATGCATCCCCCACTTTGACCTTCCTTTTGAAAAGGCCCCTCCAGAAATGTCCTCGGAGTGAGCTGGAGCTCTGGGCAGCCCTGACCAATGCAGCACCCTCTCATCAGGAGAATGAACCTGCCCTGCCGGGGGTCTCTCCTCCCAACCAGAGCTTCTCCCCACAATGCTGTGGGGAGCTCCCCAGGCAGGCTGAGTGCTGACCCTCGCAGGTGGAAGAGTCACTGTCCCGGGCACACAGCACCCTGGGGCACAGGGACACTGCTCTGAAGTACAGTCCATGCAGACAAATGTGCACACCCCAGCTTCATAACCCTGCAGCTGTCCCCAAGAAAAAGGAGCAGGATGCCCTGTCCCTGTGATGGTGTGGAAGCAGATCCCTGCTCTCATGCACCTCTTTCTCCACTGCAAAGGAAAAACTGGGAGAGACATCCTTAAAAAACAGATGTGGGATGGCAGGTTTTGGGTTTAGCAGACCCCTCCAGGAACCTCAGTAGCATTGCCCTGCAGCCAGAGATTTACCGTGACAAGGGCTGTGAAGCTTTCTCCCACAATGAACTGTCAGCCGTCCTCCCACTCCACACTGCCTTTCACTTCTCTCTGCCTTGTCTCGTCTCCTGGCAGCAGTAGCAGGCAGTGCCCAGAGCCCTGCTGCTCTTTGCAGAGGAGCTGCTCCTGCACACAGCTGTCTCTGGGCAGTGCTGTCAGGTTGCCATGAGCTCCCTCCATCCCATGAGCCTGGACCCGCTCGGCAACAGTGGCCCAGCTGAAGGCATGAATTTTTCTGTCCCGTGCGCTCCATCCTCCTGGGAAATGTTCACTGCAGTAAACCGAAATAATCACCATTGCTCCCTCTCTAAATAACGCAGAGAAACCAGTTACAGCATTGTCACTTGTTGCATCAGAGGATCGTTATCTACGAGAGGCAGAAACGTCCCACCCTGGAAATCCATATTCCGATGTCTTAACTAGGCAGGACACCTAGAAAGGGCCAAGAAGGAACCTCATTTTCCCATGGTTTGGATGCTGATTCAGATGAGTTAATCTGGGCATCTCATGCCCATTTAGAAGCCCCTGGCATGCAGTGGAATTCAGCTAACTCTCATGAACTCCATAGACACACAGGAGGTGGGATTCCCCTTGCCCAAGCTGAAGTGGGCACAACAGAGATGTCTGCACTCAAGCTCCTTGTCTAAGCTCCGGTTATAATCACTGCAGAGGGAGGGTGGGAGTCAGTTGCTCACACGCAAACACCTGGTGATATTTGAAGAGACAGCGGTGGTCCCAGGCATGTGCCAGTGTCTGCTTGCTCTGATGGAGCAACTGGGAGACACACATCTTTATGGAGCACCAGCTAGGGACCAGGTGGAGAACTTCTTTGGCCATCTGAAATGACACTAGATGCCTACTACAACTAGTGTTCCACTCACGCGGAAGCTGAGATAGATGAAGATCCCAATGTTACAAAGAGCTAATGTAATTCAGCACAGACGCTTGATTTAAAGACATCGAAATAGGCCTGCAGGGCCATTTCAGATGCCTGGGGAGTCCAGCACAACCACCTGCCTCTAGCAGATACAGCATGGGACCTAGAGGAAAATAATCGCCCTTTGCAGTGGCGATGGACAAGTGCCGCAGGGCATCTTGGATTTCCTACCTGTGCCCAAACAAATGAACCCCACCACTGCCTTTAGGCAAAGTCCATCCCGTCTACATCCATGTGTGCTGCATAAATGGGAGGCACATCACACCAAGGCCTCCACTCTAGTCTCTGCACTCTCAAACCCTTCTCGCTCTCTGCCCTCTGAACCTCTTCTCACCCATGCAGATGATGTGAACAGGGACTGTGCTAATGATGTCCTCGGGGTGGCTGGATCACAGGCTGCCCAGGCCCACAGACTTCTTCACTGGCACCTTGTCCTGCCTGGAGATCAGCTCGCATCCGTCACAGACCCCAAGGTGCTGCAGAGTCAGCTCAGGCAGCCAACCACTCTCCTGGCATTCCTGCAAGGCCCAGCTGTGTTTCTCCCTGGCCTTGGGCACTGCAGGCTTTGCTCTCTTAGTGGGAACCCCCTTTCACCGTTACATTGCCACCTGCTATCTATGCCACCACTTGCAATCAAAGCCTTTGCATACATGAGGTCCTTGGTAACATGTTTTCCTGTGACAAATCTTCAGTCGGCGCCACAGTTGAGGTGCTGAAGCCAAAATGTATGCAAACATATGCAGCTTGGGGTGCAGGAGCAAATGGAGATGCAAAAGCTGCCTGTCACAGGAGTGCCACATGGTTGGAATAACTGAGATGTGCTGGGATCACTCACATGATGGAGTCCTACAATGGCAGGGTGCAAGTTCTTCAGCAGAGACCACCAGGCAAGATGAGGAGGGGCATGCCCTATGTGTGAAGGGGTAGCTTACATGTATGGAGATCTTCCTTGGGATGGACCAAGGGAGGCAGCTCTGAAGGGCAGAGGAGCTCAGGAAAGCCAGCAGGTCATTAAGGACAGCACCCGTCAAGCACAAGAATGCTCCATAACAAACAGTGCTGCAAACTAGCAGACATCTTGGGAGATCGGCTTGGCTACACTGGGAACTCAGGACTGAGCTCCAGGGCAATAAGGAAGCAGAAGGAAGGAGAGGCTGCAAGATGGTATTTAGAAATATTGTCCAGTGAGAAGGGATGATGTTAGGGAAGCCAAAGCTCCCCTAGGATTGACAATTGCACGGAACATCAAGAGCAGGAAGAAGAGCTGCTACGGCTTCAGTTTCAGGAAAAGAGTAAAAAGGAAAATGTTGCCTCACTGCTGGATCAGGCAAGGAATCTATTAACAGCAGATGCAAACAGGTGTGAGGAGCTCAATGCCTTCTTGGCTTCACTCTTCACCAAGAAGGTCTCCTAGGCTGTTGTGCCTAGTCAGGAGTCCAGACGGGGAAAAAAAAGTAACCAATGCTGGGTGATGACTGAGGGATGACTTGCAAGAACTCAACCCATACAAGTCTCTGGGACTGGATGGGCTGCACCTGAGGACATTCAGAGGGCTGGCCGCTCTCACAACAAGGCTAGTCTCTATCCTCTTGGAAAGGTTGTGGAGATCAGGGGAGGCCCCAATGACCAGAAGAAGGAGTATGTTGTGCCCATCATCAGAAAAGGCCACAAGGACAAAGCAGGGAGCTGCAGGCTGTTCAGCCTCACTTTGGTGAGGAGTGTTTCATGGAGTGAATCGTCTTGCATCACATTTCTGGGCACCTGAAGGAGAAGAAGCCAGCATGGTTTTAGTGCAGAGAAATGATTCCTGACCAACCTGATTGCCTTCTGTGATAAAAGATCTGTACTTGGTGAGGAGAGGGGAGTAGGTGTCATTTATGATGATTTTAGCGAGGAGTTTGACACTGTCTCCAAGAATATTCTTGTATACAAATTGGGCATTATGATAGGCTGCACAGACAACCGGATGGGTCAAAAGCTGGTTGGATGATCTAGCTCAGAGGGCTTTTGTGACTGAGTTGTGCTTTACCTTGAGTCCAGTGACAGGTGGAGTACGCAGGGGTCTATACTGGGACCTGTCCTGTCTAACACGTTTGTCAGTGACCTGCAGAACACAACTCTCATTATATTTACAAATGGCACTTAATCAGGAGAACAGTACTAAACTCAAGGGCTGCCATCCAGATGGACCTCAGTAGGCAGGAGGAATGGGTGGCCAAGAACTTTGTGTAATTCAAAACTAAACAAACAGCAGGGCCTGCCCCTGGGGCAGACCAACACCCTGCAGTGATACAGGCTGGGCAGTGCCCAGCTGGGCAGCAGCTCTGCAGAAAAGGATGTGGGAGAAGCACATCCGGTTAAGATTTGTGTTTCTGTATTCACGAAAACATCATCACTGAAGAATAACCTGCTTCATCTTGTAAACACCTTCCTTCAATGCCAACTCTCAGAAGTCTAGAAAGTGGAGGATGTACTCCTTCTGAAGTCTGCTGATGGAAATCAGTATGGTTGTCTTCCCAAAGCTGCTGAAACACAAGATGGAATTCAGATTCCTAATTTATAAAGATTTGGCCCTTATGAAGAAAGAACCGATATTGTAGTTAAGGCATTCAAATGCTAACGCCATTTCTACTACGAACACTGTGACACCTATCTTTTGCAATGGCAGATTGTCAGAAGACATGCTATTGGTCAACAGATCTTGACTGCCTTGCACTTTGCAAACGTTGCATACGCTTGACTCAGCATAGAAATAACTATCCTGAAATCGGCAGAATTATTCTTCAGGCAAAATTATACATCTGTCTATTAAGCCTGTGTGTGTGGGAATGGGGGAAGGCTGGGTCTGAGTGAATCTCTGGACTCAGAAAATACTCTGCACAAATGTTTTCAGTGCTGTTTGCTGCCGCAGGAAATTCTAGAAGATTCAGGTAGGGTGCCCTCATGATGACAGTATCCATTTGCTTGGGAAAGCACAGCATTCAGGTGCTTCAAGGATACATAACTGAACAGGAAACTGAAGAAGGAAAGCTACTGATAGGAATAGCTCTTTGGGGACATTTGCATGGCATCCAGCTGGTGTTGCAAGCTACCAAACTGGTGCCTATGCTGGACCCTTCTGTAACAGTGTAGTAAATGCAGCTTTCAATGAGAGTCCAAGAGCCTCCCACTGTACATGGACATGTGGAATATAAATGATAGTTGGTGCTGTCCTTTGGCCTTCCCGGATGCTGGTGTCCAAGTCAGTCTGGAGCACAAGCAGCATGACACAGGCAGGAAAGCTGAGGGCAGGCACTGTCAAAGCAGCCTGGTTATGAGTCATAATTTCAAAGTTCATTTTATAAAAGGTGACAACCTTCTGCCTGTCTGAAGAGCTCCCCAGCTCACAGCCTGCTGTCTCATTTCCAGAGGCTCCTTCTGACCAGGTTCCTTGCTCAGGAAGATCAAATGCCATGGCCTGCAGGTGGTACCTCAAGCACGTAAGCACACAAGCCTCTACCCCATGACCAAAGCAGCAAGCATCCTTTCCCAGGATGCATTTCACTTGGCGTCTGATCAGATGACCAACACTCAGGCAGTTCTGGTCCCCAGGAGGAAAGTGCTAACAGTAGATGTGGGTACTGACTAGACGTTACTGGTAGATGACCACAGAGGCAGCCATCACATAACCCAAAGGGAGATAATCCTCTTATGTGGCAGATGAGCATCCAACCATGTAACATGTCTGTCCATACTTTAACGGCTCTCAAGTGCTTCTCCTAAAGGTCCAGATGCTGTAATAGAGGCATGCCAAACAACAGAATACATTTCCTGCCTAAAATTAAGAAGGAACAGAACAGCACCAAGTCTATTTATGCTGTAACTTTCTTCTTAAGAAAAAGGCACAGATGTACAAATAGAAGTGTTGAAATGCTTTTAGTGCCTGCAGTGCGGCATTACAGGCTGTGGCTGTGGCATTGTTTATATTTAGTAAATGTATCCAACTAAAGAAAATGTTTATAATAATCAAGTGTACTATAACCATTCCTCTTAAGTACAATGAAAGAAAGGAAACTCATTTCTTTCTACAAAAAAAAAAAAAAAAAAGGGCTTCATTACACTATTATTGAAAAAAAAGGAGGTTAGAAGAAGAGCATGAGCTGCAGTCAGGCTGATGCGGAGCCATGTCCTGGAAGCTAAAGAGCCTTACGAGGAGATGAAAAACGCAGTCTGAATCCCACTGAGGTCAGCAGGAACTCTTGCCATGGAGAGAGGATTAGGAGCAGCTTCTTCCAGCTCCCTGAGCTGACAGCAACCTCCTGAATGTTGAATTTGGAATGGAAACCATGGTCATGCACAACATCTTCATTAGATGTCCTTCAATCTAAAAGAAATGTGGGTTTTCAGGCAGAAAGAACAGGAAGCACATTAAAATCAGGCCACCTGCTTACCAGGAGTTCCAAGCATCCTTTCCCAGAATGCATTTCTCTGTGTCTGATCAGATGATCAACACTCAGGCAGTTCTGGTCCCCAGGGGGAAAGTGCTACCAGTAGATGTGGGCACTGACTAGACATTACTGGTAGATGACCACAGAGGCAACCATCACATAACCCGAAGGGAGATAATCCTCTTATGTGGCACATGAGCATCCAACCAGGTAACATGTCTGTCCATGCTTTAATGGCTCTCAAGTGCTTCTCCTAAAGGTATAATAATGCTGTAATATGGGGATGCCAAACAACAGAACAGATTTCCTGCCTAAAAGTAAGAAGGAACAGAACAGCACCAAGTCTATTCATGCTTTAACTTTCTCCTTAAGAAAAAGGCACAGATGTACAAATAGAAGTGTTGAAATGCTTTTAGTGCCTCCAATGGGGCATTGCAGGCTGTTACATTTTTTTATATTTGGTAACTGTACCCAAATAAAGGAAATGTTTATATGAATCAACAAGTGTACAATAACTGTTCCTCTTAAGTACAATGAAGGAAAGGAAACACATTTCTTTCCACCAAAAAACAAACAAAAATAAAAAAATTGGCTGCGTCACAAAAAAAGGAGGCTAGAAGGAGAGCATGAGCTGCAGTCAGGCTGATGCAGAGCCATCTCCTGGGAGCTACAGAGTCTTACGAGGAGACGAAAACCACTGTCTGAATGAGACCAGCAGGAGCTCTTGTCATGGAGAGAGGATTAGGAGCAGCATCTTCCAGCTCCCTGAGCTGCCAACAACCTCCTGACTGTTCAATTTGGAATGGAAACCATGGTCATGCACAACATCTTCATTAGAAGTCCTTCAATCTAAAAGAAATGTGGATTTTCAGGCAGAAAGAACAGGAAGCACATTAAAATCAGGCCACCTGCTTACCAGGAGTTCCAAGCATCCTTTCCCAGGATGCATTTCTCTGTGAGTCTGATCAGATGAGCAACACTCAGGCAGTTCTGGTCCCCCTCCACACACACACTTGAATCAATGAATCCTAGGCGATTAAAGAAGTGAAAAGGTGCCTGTGTGCATCTTTCTTCAGGGGAGGTGGTGCTAGCAAACAGAGTGGACAGGTCCAGGGTAGGAGCTGCCAACTTCTCCAGAGCACCTATTCCTGCAGGCTCCAGGGGAGACCTTTGCCTGTAGCCTGGCTCTCCAGGTCTTTGGCTACACAAACCCATTATTTATTTATTTATTTATTTATTTATTGCCTAAAAGGATGGACAACATATTTCCTTGATTTTGAGTCACTTCAGGAATACTGTGTTTTAAGTCAACATGACTAAGAGTCTGTGGATCTTTCTGGTGGAGGCTCGGTCCTTCCTTTTGGTCAGTAATAACAACGTACTTTATTGCAACTCCAGTACTGAGTTTCAGCTTCATGCTTACTTCTTCCATGTATTGATATAACCTTCCCTTCCCGACCAGCTTTTTTCTCCTCTCTCCTCTCCCACCCCTCACTCTTAAAACAGCCAAGATTGTTTCAAGGACCCAGCAGTTTGAATCCAAGGGACACAGACATTTACCTGTTGCAGTTAAGGAATGTTTCCTCTTGTCTAGTAGGCATTTGATGAGACAATTCAGCCTCAGAACCCTGAAGGTGATTCCTCATCACTGTACATTGCATCCTCTTTTAAAAAGTGATTAATACCACCTGAAAGACAAGAGATGTTGGTTAACTTCCCTGAATAGTCCGTATCCCTCACTTGCACTAGTACAGCTTCCAAATTAGAGCTGAAATACATTCTCTTGCGTTTTGTGATTTAATGGGAACACGCTATATTCTTAAGTCTTCCTCCTACCACACAGCACAGGAGAGTGTACAAGTCTCTGCAAAGCTTTTCTGAATACCCAGATTTGGCTAAAGGTCTTTCTCCAGTGGTGAAAACACCTCCCAAGAGAAAAAAAAAACAGATGATGATCAGGAATGCCTTCTGTAGTTCCTAGACACGTAAAGAATATATATATATATATACACACACACACACACATACACACACTCACACACACATATTTATGATTTATATATATTTCTGTGATATGTACTTATGTATATCCACGTATATGTGTGTATATATGTGTGTGTATTGATTATATATATATATATATATATATTTCATGACAGAGCACTTGTGTAGAACAACAGATTCCCCACACAATGGCAGGAACTGTGGTTTCGTAGCTCTGTGCTGTGTGCGCTTCATTTCTACCAGCTGATAAGTTTTTCTTTCTAAATGCAGCAGTCTCCTCCTTTCAGTGTCCAAAATGTGCCAGAGAAGCCAACCAAATCCCTGCTTGCATGAACTTGGTGATGAATCTATTCCATGCACTCCAGGCACCCTGCTGGATTCATGGCAGCAGGAGCCCAGCACAAGCCCCCCCACCCAGCGCAGCTTGGGGGCGGCTCAGGCCTCCCTGGAGAGCCCCAGCCCAGCAGGGAACAGCGCTGCAAGGCCAGCGCGTTCCTGGCCTGTCGTCTCCAGAGACAGAAGTGGCCTCACCAGTCATTTCACAGCCCTGTTGCTGCTGCTCGGCTGCTCGGGCTGAGTGACCTCACAGCTGCTTTGCTGATGCCCTTCCTGCTGCTGGCCTGTCCGGGACTCAGGCAGAAGTGACCTCACAGCCTACGCTCAAGCCGTGTACCTGCTTCTGGCCTACCAGCAGCAGACAGAGGTGACTTCACATGAACCGACAGCAAGCAAGGGCCTGCTGACAGCATACGATCTATAGAGAAGGACGTGAGCTCACTCTCAGCATCACAACCATGTCCCACTTTTGGCGTACCAGGTCCTGAAGCAGCAGTGAGGTTGTGAGGTCACTGATGCCTGAAGAAATGATAGGCCGCTGGCAGGCACAGGGTCAGCAAAGTGGCTGTGATGTCATTCCAATATGAGAAGCTTATGGACCTACAGCAGGAAGATGGCTGTGAAATGTATTGTGCGGTCACTTCTGCCCAAGCACCTGATAGGCAAGTAGCAGGAAGGTGCTTGGACACTCCTTATCTTCCCTGACAGTCTCTCCTGAAGAACTCAGAAGTGCTAAAATGCTTTTAGTGCCTATAATGGGACTTTGCAGATTGCGTCATTGTTTAAATTTGGTGAATGTACGCAACTAAAGGAAGTGTTTATACGAATCAACAGGTGTACCATAGCTGTTCCTCTTAAGTACAATGAAAGAAAAGAAACACATTTCTTTCCACCAGAGGAAAAAAAAAAAAAAAAAAGGCTGCATTACAAAAAAGGAGGCTAGGAGAAGGGCGTGAGCTGCAGTCAGGCTGATGCAGAGCCATCTCCTGGGAGCTACAGAGTCTTACGAGGAGACGAAAACCACTGTCTGAATCCTACTGAGGTCAGCAGAACCTCTTGCCATGGAGAGAGGTTTATGAGCAGCATCTTCCAGCTCCCTGAGCTGAGAGCAACATCCTGAATGTTGAATTTGGAATGGAAACCATGGCCATGCACAACATCTTCATTAGAAGTCCTTCAATCTAAAAGAAATGTGGATTTTCAGGCAGAAAGAACAGGAAGCACATTAAAATCAGGCCACCTCCTTACCAGGAGTTCCAAGCATCCTTTCCCAGGATGCATTTCTCTGTGTGTCTGATCAGATGAGCAACACTCAGGCAGTTCTGGTCCCCCTCCACACACACACTTGAGTCAATGAATCCTATGCGATTAAAGAAGTGAAAAGGTGCCGGTGTGCATCTTTCTTCAGGGGAGGTGGTGCTAGCAAACAGAGTGGACAGGTCCAGGGTAGGAGCTGCCAACTTCTCCAGAGCACCTATTCCTGCAGGCTCCAGGGGACACCTTTGCCTGTAGCCTGGCTCTCCCGCTGGTTAGAGCCCTGGCCTGTACCATGCTGGGTGGCAATTGGCATTTCCAGAACAATAATCAGAAAACAAGGTGTTTAAAACTAAAGAAATGAAGGCACCAAGGAAGACAAAGATATTAATGATTTTATCTTTTCTTCCCCCCTACCCCCTCTCACCCCCCTGGCTGCTGGTCCCCACCATGCTGGCTGGCCAAGTGATGGTTCTCACATCACATCACATGGGCGTTGGCCAGCCAAATGCATGCAGGGCAAGGGGTCAGGTAGTTGATATGGGGGAGAATTACAACTTTCTCCCTCAGCACCCACCTGTCCAGATCCCTTCATCACCCCAACCCTCATTTTCATGATGCCTAGAGTTCAGAAACATGGAGATACCTACAGTTGCCATGTTCATCTGAAATTGGTCAACAGTTAGCAAAGAAGGCAGGAGGGGAGGAAGGAGCAGAACAGCATTTTTAGGCAAAAACTTAACATGGGCATTGAAACACAGGAGCTGCATATAAATAACTGCAAATTGGATAGGCAAAGTTCCAGCATTATCACAAGTGTGTATACGATATTTATTTTTGTTATTTCACTCATTCCAATGGTTTCATCTTTCCTTGTGTGCTGCCTTCTAACCCAGACTGCAAATAAACTCTCCAGTGATCTCGCTGTCGTGTTATGAAACACAGTTGTGGGCAGCATTTCTTTTTGCCACCACAGCACTGCAGCACCTTTGCTGGCTCAAGCCAAAGGTCCTGGAGACATAACTGAGTTCAGCAGGTCAGAAGGTTTCCTGGCCAGCACAGTAAGAGCAATGGAGAAAAATAACTGGGACAACGTAACCTCACTTTTCAGCTGTGGGTTTGAATGACTTCCACACTGAAATATCAAAAGATTAACATAAGCTTAGTGGCCTAGAGAGAAACAAATGCAGACATCGGTTCAAGTTTTCTCTTATGCTGCTTTAACAAACGCTTTCTCACTTTTGTTCCCACTACATAATTCACTACTGTTTTAACAATCCTGGAAGCCTGAAAGGCAAAGAGGCTACACAAATCCATGCAGATCTTTTACCTAAAAGGATAGACAACACATTTCCTTGGTCCTGAGTCACTTAAGGAATAGCATGGACTGAATCAGTGCACATTGATCTTTTGTGGATCTTTTTGGTGGAGGAAGAGGAGGCTGAGTCCTTCAATTTGGTCAGCAATAAAAACGTACTTTATTGGTTCTCCAGTACCAAGTTTCATCTTCACGCTTACTTCTTCCGTGTATTGATATAAACCTCCCTCCCTGACAAACTTTTCTTTACTCTCTCCTCTCCCACCCCTCACTCTTACAACAGCCAAGGCTGTTTACAAGGACCTGTGGTGGAGTGCAACTATCCCCTCCCTGCCCTTATCTCAGGCCCCAGTTGACCACAAATAACTGGCAGCGCCCAGGGCTGACCAGGAGGAAGTAGGCCATACTGGTTGCAACTGGTGAGGCCAGAAATGGGCATGAGATCAGCAAAAAGGGGGGATATTTTCCCCAACATGGCACGAGGTCAGCAAAAAGGCATCTTTTCCCCAACACAGTATGAGGTCAGGAAAAAAAGGTATATCTCCACACCAAATATTGTATGACCATGAGTCAAACTCCGTGCCCATAAATAGTGCTGCAGCCTAGAGCCTGTTGAGCTCTCCTGCATGGCAGCGGGCTGCACGGCGGTGAATCTCCCCTTGAGTTGGGACGCCTCTCGAGGTTACTCTCCGGGAGTTAAGAGAACCTCTGTCAGGAAACCATTGGAGTGGTAAGAAACTGAGACTCGGGCACTAACAAACGTGCAGTAAGATTCGGTTGCTATGACTACACTGTATCTCCATCTTCAATAAATCTCTTTGCAATAAACCCAGAGATAATAATAATAATAATAGTAATAATAAGAATAACCAATAACCTCCCCCCCGGCCCCTGCGACAGAGTCACATTGCTGGGCAAGCTGCCATGAGGTCACTTGTCTCTGCAAGGCTAGCACTTGGCTAATACCTTGGGTGTTTGCTTGTGAGGTCACTTCTGCCTGAGTCCCTGGTAGGCCAGCAGCAGGCAGATGGGTGTGGAAACAGATTGTGAGGTCTCCTTGGTCAGAGTACCTGGTAGGGCAGCAGCACGTTCATGGCAAGGGACATTATTTCAAGGAAACTTGTGTCTCTGAAGCCCATCGGCCATCAGCAGGCACCTGGTGGGGGTCTGGACTGGTGAGGTCACTTCTATCTGAGCAGCTGCTAGGCCAGGAGAAGGCACATGGCTTGGATGTTGGCGGTGAGGTCATTTCTGGGGTTGGTGAGTGTGCCGGGACGAGGGATTGAAACCTGCAGAACTCTACAGCAACAGAGAGATGCAACTAATAAGTCAAGCAGAAGTAGTTAATAATTTTGCACACCGTCTCACACTAAACGAGATGCTCACTGCCAGCTGGGCGTTAGCGTGCTGGCAGCTCTTTGGAGGAGTGAAGGCCTTGTGGAGAGGTGGTCTTTGGAGATGGGCGGGTGTGTTCTTGGGACATGACCGTCAAGGGGCTGATGCCTTTGTGTGCCGGATCCCTGTAGAGAAGCAGTCGCTTTGAGTAGGCAAGGCAAGGGAAGAGCGCCCTGCGAGGCCGGCGCAACCCTTGTCTCCCTTCCTGTTGGAGTCTCTGCAAGTTCCTGCCACCATCCTGCTGCAGTGTGAGCTTTGTGTGCTGCAGCAAGGAAACAAGAGCGCACCCTCCGTGTAGGCATCAGTGTGCCAGGTGTGGTGTGGTTAGGTGCTGCCACTGGTGACACTGGCAAGGCGCTGTTTATCACCTGAGCTTTGGGTGGGTGTGAGGAGCCCCACTTAAGCCTAGATGCATTGCTCAGAGTAGCTATAGTCAAGGGAGTGGTGGTGAGCACAGCCATCCTCCAGATGGCCTCCCAGCTTTCGGGCAGGCATTGAGGACTCTGTGTGCTCAAAGCATATATATCCTGGTGATGTCACTTACTCCATAGCAGCTGATAGGCCAGAGCCAGGTTCATGATTGCACTGTTGATTCTGAGATCGGTTCTTCCTGAGTACCTTGGAGGCCAGCAGCAGGCACAGGTTCATTAAAGTGGCTGGGAGACCACTTCCGTCTAAGCAGCTGGCAGGCCATCAGGAAGAACATAGTGTGAAGATGAATGCAAAGTCATTCTGTCTCTGAAGATGGTAGGCCAGAAACAAGCTCATAGTTTGTATTTTGCTTGCCAGGTGTCTTCTGCCTCAACATCTGGCACTCCAGAAGCAGAGACAACTCAACTTTGTGCTTGTAGATCACTTCTGCCTGAGCACCTGATGGGCCAGCAGCAGGCACATGGCTGGGATGCTGATTTTGAGGACACTGTTCCCCAAACACCTCTCAACATCATTGACACCTGCATGTGGACGGTGAAGCAGGACACCCTCGGGCCTTTCCTTTTTGCGGCGATGTTTGTCCTGGCCCACTTTCACCCAGAGGCCATGGTCGACAGCCTCCTGCAGAAAAGTCTGCCTGTGGACAGGTATGTGCTGTCCTGCACCTCCTTCCAGAGGTCCTCCCAGCGTTCCTGCAGCAGATCAACTCCCCACTGGGGAAGGAGATGCCTTTTTCTCCAGTGAGCACCTGGGGAAGGCTGTTCCTCAAGGGGCAAGGCAGTGATGACAACCCTTGCAGGTAAGGAGCAGAAGGGGCAAAAGAAGGGGCTGGCTTTAGTTCACAAACCAAAGCTGTGTTTGTTCACAGCAGTGTGGGACCACTTTGGCCTTTTCCCCATGGAAAAAGATTGTAATGGTTGTTTGAACATGTTTTTCCATGGAGAAACGTGGCATAATCGAGCTCCCTTGGCTTGTGCTGAGTGGTGTCATTTCATTTCCTTGGAGGGAGCAGCAGATCGTTTCTGGGAGCAAACTTCCTCCCAGCCTGATGGCCTTGCTGGGAGCCGGGCTCTCGATCGTGGCGGAGCCTGTGCTGACAGGAGAGGAGCTCTGGGCTGGCCTGCATGGGAACTGCTGCAGATCCTGGCAGATCTTGGGGTGCTGCATTTTTATGCCCTAAAGGCTTTGCTTGTGTAGTTGGTGGCCTTGCAAGGTGTGCCTGACTGTCCCGCTTGTGCTGTGCTGCCTCCGTGGGCAGTAGTGCTTGGTCTGCTCAAGGTACCCACAGCTATGGATTAGGCCATGGCGTGGTCCTTCGTCCCTGAAAACCTCTACCCCCAACCTGGGCACCCCAGGTGCCTTCCTCATAGAACTGTGGTACACTGCTCATGTTTTTGCTCTTAAAGCATAGGAGAAAATCGACGCTGCCTATCGTCTGCAAGTTATACTTTGTAAAACGCTTTTTAGAAGAGCCTTTAGCTATTCCCTGGGGTTTTTAACATTGAGTACGTCAGGGATTGGGATTTTCTCATGCTGTAAATTGCTTTGGAGCATCAAAAAGGAAGAAAAGGCCAGCATTCTCTTAGCTTTGCACACTGCTGGTCTATAAACTTTCATTTCCATGTACTTTGCTTTTTTCTTAAAGAAGATTTCTTAGGACTGCTCAAGACACACCTTCCTAAAATCTTCTCTTGCTTGAGATGTATCTTTTCTTTCTTTTTCCTCTCTCCTCTTTCCTCTCTCCTCTCTCCTCCCCTCCCCTCTCCTCTCTTCTCCTCCCATTCCACTGCATTGCATCCCTTCCCTTCCCTTCCCATTAAATTCCATTGAATCCATTCCATTCCATTCTGTTTCATTCTATTCCATTCCATACCAGACCATTTTGTTCCATTCCATTCCTTCCTTTCATTTCCATTCCATTCCCTTCAGTTCCATTCCATTCTTTTCCCCTCCATTCTATCCCATTCGCTTCCTTTCCATTATATTCCATTCCCTGACAAACAGCGGCCCTGTGCCTGGCACTGGCCTATCAGGGACGCAGGCAGAAGTGACCTCACAAGCACAAGCAGCAGCCATGGGCCTCCCACTGGCCTAGCTGGTACTGGTACTGAGGCAGAAGTGACCTCAAAGTCAGCATCCAACCCAGCTGTCTTCTGCTGACCTAGAGGGTACTGAGGCAGAAGTGACCTCAAAGGTGCAAACAGCAGAGCACGGATCAGCAATGTGCAATATCCTTTGTTCACAGCAATCCATGCACTGCCATCAGTTCCTGATCCACCTTCGGAGTGGTGCAACGTTGGGGACCCTTCTGGTCCTTCTTTTTCTGTCTCTGGAAAGGGCACAATGGAAAGAACAGCTCCTTGGGGATGGGGCGGCTTTACCATTCCCTGGGAGGGAGATGACCCTGTTCTTCAACACAGTCCCGTCTCCTCTCTTCCCTGGGCTGCCAGGACCAATGGAAGCTGTGAGGACCTCTCCACCCTGCTCTGAGCTGCAGGATGTGCTTTCCCCTTCCACAGTTTGTCACTCGCCTCTTAGTTCCTTCTGGGATTCATTTACTAGCTGCTGCAGGGGTGCCAGGTCCCAGCAGGGTGCACCGACGGAGATGTTGTAGGGCAAGGCGGCTCTTGGCCATAACACTGGGCTTTTGGGAGGCTGCAAAGTGATCACTGATGTGTCACTCCTTCAGCTTGGCTTGGGAGAAGGAGCGTTTCATTTGTGTGTGTGATCGCCTAGCTCCCCTTAGGGTCTGCGGGCATTTGGGGATTGAAGGGTCTGTCGCAGAGAGCAGGGTGGCAGAGATGGCATGCAGGATGTGTGCCACTTTGAGGGCTCACCCCTGGTAATGCTGGCCTCTGCCCTCTCAAAGGGCTGGGGCCCAGCCTGGTGGAGCCAGTGATCAAGCTGTGCAGGGCCATGAACACAAAGGGGTGGGAGAGCTCCGGTTTGCTTTAGCTGAGCCTGTGGCCCTGATACCTTGAGCTCTGAGCGGCCACTGCTCCTGCCTGCAGCCTGCTTTGGGGGCCTGTGGTGGGATTGCTGCTGGGGAGCCCGGACTGAACCGTTGGCCCTCCTCTGGGTCCCAGAGCAGGTCGTATGGCTAGCTTATAGTGAAGGAGGGTCTGCTCTGCAGCACTGAATTCATTAAATGTGAGTTGGCAGCACATGGGTCCCAGGGGCCTGGTGCCTCTGGCTCCGGGGTGCAGCGCTCTCCATTGAATAACAGCCGATCACTCCTGGCCTTTGAGATCTTACAGTGAAGAAAACCTAAGGGGCAGCCATGGGGAGCAGGGCTAGTAGAGAAAAGAAATCACCAAACTGAGGGATCAATCTGGGTGACTGCTGTTGTACAAAGGAAAAGGAGTATGGGATGCTGTAGGCACTAACAGGAGTAAGTTAACCAGAAAGGAGGCTTGGGTTATGTACCAGACCTAGGTGTCTTCTCTTGCAGAGAAACATGGTGTTGCCTTCTCACCATGGGAGCACTGATAACTGGAACAGACATGTAATAACATGAGGTCAAGGACTGATGGTAGGCAATAATATTGCACTAAGCCTAAGATCTAAAGTTAGTCTAAATGTAACTCTATGTAATAACACCGGATGGGAAGCGGCATGTGGTTTTACAGTAGAGTGACATGGGTACTAAAGACACGGAAGGCAACAAAAGCCATTGTAAGGTGACATACATTCTTGCCCAAATCAAGAAACAGACTTACTACTTAACTTCTCATATGACTGAAGAAATGATATGTTATTTTTGCACCGTTTAATACATCAGTAACATTCAGAATAACCTGCCATCAACTAAACAACTTTCTCAAACAAAACACCGGAGTTACTCAACACCTGTCGGAAATTGGAAAATGCTTAGAAGAAGGAGAAGGAACGGTGATATATGATAATAATGAAGAGATTCAGTTGGCAAAAGTGAAAACCAGCCTTACTGAACATCATGGGTATGACGTCGTTAAAGATTGGTCACCCTAAGCTACCAGTGTATTGTGATTGATGTTACATCCTCTGCTCATACTGTTAATGATCCCTGTGTTGATCCCCACCTCTCCCCACACTGGGGATTCATTCCCAGCCAGACAGCGGAACACTGGCCTCCCCCCAGCCCACTCCTCCCATGCCCCTTCCCCCTCTTGGGGGGCTGGAGCTGCACTGGCCCAGGGAAGCTGGCCAGCACCAGGGCTGGAATGGGCAACGGGGGTATGGGGTGCACAGAAGGCAGTGGAGCAGGGCGAGCAGCCCCACTTGGGGCCCTGCGGCTGGGTTGGGGAAAGCTTGAGGCTGCTGGGGCCAGCCAGGCTCCAGATGCTGCTTCGATGTCAGCTCCATGCTGGGAACATCAGGGTTTCCTCCCTTTGCAGAGGAGCAGCCTGCGGTGGCGGACCCTCCGTCCAGCACTTGTGAGTGCATGTGCAGTGCTATGTCCAGTTGTGGCTCCCCCAGGCCAGAAAGACAGTGACAGATGGGAGTGAGAGCAGCAGAGGCCAAAACAACAGTTTGGGCCTGGAGCCTACCAGGCATAAGGAGATGCTGACAGACCTGGGTGGGTGCAGCCTGGAGAAGGGAAGGCTCAGGGGAGACCTTATTGCACTTTACGGTGACCAAATGGGAGGGCGTAGAGAAATCAGAGCCACGCTCTGGTAAAAGATGCACAGTGGAAGGACAAGAGGCAACGGGCACAAGCGGGAACATGGGACATCCCACTTGAAAGAAGGAAAAACATTTTCTCCTGAAGAGATCAAACGATGGACCAGCATCCCGGAGAGGTTGTGGGGATCTCCATCCTTGGAGCTTTTTCAAAATTTGTCTGGACAAGCCCATGAGAAATCTGATCTACCTGAAGCTGTTTTGAGAAGGAGCTAGGAGTAGAGACCTACTAGAGACTAAAGCTCCCTCCCAGCCAAAATTATTCGGCAATACAATGGTTTTACGTGGAACTGAGGAGAATCACGGTGTAAGGGAGTCCCACCGTGCAAAGTGTGAGGCATCCTTCTTCAGGGGTTTGTTCCCTGGCCTGTGCTCTACATCTGCTTTGGCCTGAGGAGAACAGTTTTGGCTTGCCTTCCAAGCATGGTCTTGCTGGGCAGGCAGGCCGTGGTCGACAGCTCCAAGTGGAGGTGTGCACTGCAGGCCCTACATGGGCTCAGAGGGCCCTTCACACCTTAGTGCCTTTCCCCAGGGGCCTGACTCTGCTCCACAAACACAGCAGTGTGTGCCCTACACTGCCTAGTCTTAGCCCTGAGGTGCTCCTCTCCCGGGCCCTTTCCAGCCCAGTCCCTCTCTACCTCCCCTGCCCTCTCCCCAGCCCACCCAGCAGAGCAACTCAGGCTGCGGGTGTCCCCACAGCAGTGCCCACCACAGGGTGCTGCAGAGCTCTGGGCACTCACACCACAGCCCCAGCCCCTCTGAAGGGCAGAGCAGCTCCAGGGGGCAGAGAGGGGTATGAGACACAGGTAGAAAGAAGTTTTCATTTATTCCTCCCCGCAACACAAATTGCTCCTTTGCTCTTCCCCCAGGACGTCTCTGCTTCCCAAAGAGTCTTTCCCCAGGTCAGTGTGTCCATGCTGGCCTGGCTGGCCATTCCTGCACCCCTCCCCTGTGCTCCCTGCAGGGTCCCAGGCTGGTGGTGCTGCTCTGCAGCGTGAGCGGGCTGTGGGGCCACAGGGTGACTCCGCACTGGATGAGCATCTGTCACCAGTCCTCTAATATATGAGACAGTCTCCAGCAGATACCTCTGGACCACTGACCCTCTCCACTGGCACTGGACACCAACAAGTGGGAGCTGAATCCAGCCTGAATCCCTTCGCACATCACCCTCTGAGCTCATGTTCCTTAGCCCATGGAAAAACCAAGCACGGCAACAGGGCCTTTAGGGTGCAATTTCCTGAGCACATTCTGGGCTCCAGCTTTGGAAGAAGACCCCATTACTCAGGCACTGTATTGAGCAAGTCCTCTTTTATTACGGAGATACTACTTGGGAGGCCAGCTCTGACACAGTGATAGGCAGATTTACAGAAGGCCTCTGGGTCAAACAGACGGGGTTTGTGCTTCTGGAGAAGTGGGAGGAATTCAAATAGTTGTGTACAAACATGATTATCACAAACAGAATGCACAAATCACAAGTTACGTGAGACAAATTGGAAATCAGTTGTGAGGAGAGATGGGCAGCTCATCACTGCTGAAACAGTACCAGCTAAATTAGTTTCTTCAGTGCATCCTTGAGCTCCTTGTTCCTCATGCTGTAGATGAGAGGGTTCACTGCTGGAGGCACCACTGCGTAAAGAACAGTCACCACCAGATCCAGAGCTGGGGAGGAGAGGGAGGGGGGCTTCAGGTAGGCAAACGTGACTGTGCTGACAAGCAAGGAGACTACAGCCAGGTGAGGGAGGCACGTGGAAAAGGCTTTATGCCGGCCCTGCTCAGAGGGGATCCTCAGCACAGCACTGAAGATCTGCACGTAGGACAGCACAATGAAAACAAAACACCCAAAGACTAAACAAAGACTAATGACAATAAGCCCAACTTCCCCGAGGTAGGAGTCTGAGCAGACGAGCTTGAGGATCTGGGGGATTTCACAGAAGAACTGGTCCACTGTGTTGCCTTGGCAGAGTGGTAGTGAAAATGTATCAGCAGTGTGCATCACAGCTTTGAGAAAAGCACTGGCCCAGGCAGCTGCTGCCATTTTGACACAGGTTCTGGTGTCCATGATGGCCCCATAGTGCAGGGGTCTGCAGATGGCCACAAAGCGGTCATAGGCCATGACAGTGAGGAGATAAAACTCTGCTGAATATAAGAAAAAGAGGAAAAAGACCTGGGCAACACATCCTGAGTAGGAAATGGCTCTTGTATCCCACAGAGAATTGGCCATGGATTTGGGGACAGTGGTGGAGATGGTGCCAAGGTCAAGGAGGGAGAGGTTGAGGAGGAAGAAGTACATGGGGTGTGGAGGTGGTGGTCGCAGGCTACGGCTGTGATGATGAGGCTGTTGCCCAGGAGGGCAGCCAGGTAGATGCCCAGGAAGAGCGAGAAGTGCAAGAGCTGTAGCTCCCGTGTGTCAGCGAATGGCAGGAGGAGGAACTCGTTGAGGGAGCTGCTGTTGGACATCACGCTCTCTCTGGACATGGGGGACTGTTCAGAGAAGAAAAAAAGACGTTGAGCAGTAAGGAGAGACTTTTCAAGTACCCCCACCCCCGACCCTTCAAATGTTCCACTTCTCATACAGCCCCCCACATCGCCTCTCTCTTTGCTGATAGGATCTTTGTGCAACTATGCACTGGCTGAGTGTGCTGTGATGCAGAGATCTCATAGCAGAGGTGCTATGGGACAGCAGTGCCTTTCTGGAGGGCAGCTCACAGCCTGGCAGGACACCACAGGGAAACAGTCAAATGTCCTAAAGATGGGCTCTCCTTAAAAGGAGAATCAGCTCCACTCCCACCCTACGGATGGCATTTCCTGGAGCCTCACAGGTTAGTAAGGAGCTGGGCCAACCTCACTTCCATGTGAGTTTTGTCCTCACTCCTAAGAGACCACTCTCTTGCACAACTTGCAGTGGTGGTGTCTGAGCTGCAGCTGAAACCTCAGAACCCCAGGGAACCCAAAAGCAAGAACAGGAGCAGCATGGAGAGGAGGGGAAACAAGGAGCAACCCCATGATCCTGCTGCCAAGGGAGGGAAGGAGAGAGGGGCAGATGGGCACTCAGGAAAGCCCTCACCTTACCCACCTGGGCATGCTGCCTCACACCCGGAAACATTTGCAGGGCAGTCGCTCTCAGTCCCTTTGTCAGGCACAAAATGAGCATGTGGCAGGAGAAAGGCCCCTCTCCTCTGCTGGAGGTGTGGCTGCAGAGGAGGCAGCTCATGCCCTGGACCCCATGGCTGTCAGGGCAGAGGCTCTGCTGGGTGGGAGAGAAGACACGGGGGACTTGCTCAGAGGAAGGTGTCTGCATTGGAGGGACTGACCGTGACTTGCCCAAATCCATCCTCCCATGACGATTCTGTTCGCAGTTCCCTCTCATTCCCTGCCCATCGCTGCTGCCTGGAGCTGCCCCTGCTGGCAGCTCTTACTCTGTCCCAACATCTTCTCCCAGTCAGTGCTCACAGCCCCCATCCCACCTGCTGGGTGCTCAGTTCTGCCCTGCAGAAACCTCCCGGATCAAGGCACTGTCCAGATCCTAAGGAGGAGGTCACATAAACCGCAGGGAGGCAAAAAAGGGCATGCTGATGCTGTCTGTAGGCTAAGGTGGGGATGAAGTGGCTTCCTGAGGGTTCTCACAGACCTATTATTGTCTGAGACTGAAGGTTTAGGACTCCCAGTTCTTGCTAAAGCAGAAAAGTCTTTCCTTCATTCTCCCTGCCAAAATTAGGAAACTGAAAGTGCAGACACCCAAAGGAAAGCACCTTCTCTTGCAAGTAGCCCTTCTCTTGATCTTCCTCTTGAAAAGACCGCTCAGACATGGCATGTGCATGAGCTAGAGCTGTGAGCAGCCTTGACCCATGCAGCACCCTCTCAGCAGGAGAATGAACCTGCCTGACGGGGGTTGGTCCTCTCACCCAGAGCTTCTCCCCACAGTGCTGTGGGGAGTTACCCAGGCAGGCTGAGTGCTGACCCTTGCAGGTAGCAGAGTCACTGCCCCGGGCACACAGCACCCCGGGGCACAGGGACACTGCTTTGAATCACGAATCTGGGCAGACCTGCATGCATGCCCTGGCTTCACACCCTTGCAGTGTCCCTGAGAGAAGGGAACAGGATGTCCTGTCTCTGTGACAGTGTGGCAGGGAATCACTGCTCCAGAACAACTCCTCCTCTTATGCACTGGAGAAGCCGGGAGAGCAATCCTTAAAAAGCCTATCAGCCATGGGATGGGATAGGTTCAGAAGACTCCTCCAGGAACCTCAGTAGCATTGCCCTGCAGCCAGAGACTTACCGTGTTCAGGAGCTGTGAAGATTCCTCCCACAAGGAGCTCTCCTCTCTCCTCCCACTCCACACTGCTTTTCACTTCTCGCTGTCATGTTTCATCTCATGTCAGCAGCAGCAGGCAGTGCCTGCAGCTCTGCTGCTCTTTGCAGAGGAGCTGCTCCTGCACACAGCTGTCTCTGGGCAGTGCTGCCTTGTTGCCATCAGCTCCCTCCATCATCGTAGCCTGGCCCCACTCAGGAGCAGAGGCCCAGCTGAACTCATGAATTTCTCTGTCCCTTGTGCTCTTTCCTCCTGGGAAATGTTCACTGAGGTAAACCAAAGTAATCACCGATGATCCCTCTCTAAGCACTGAAGGAGGACTGATTATGGCATTGCAATTTGTCTCATCACAGGATGGTTATCTGCAAGAGGCAGAAATGTCCCACTCTGGAAGCCCCTATTCCCATCTCTTAACTAGGCAGGACACCTAGATGGCATCAGGAAGGGAGTTCATTTATCCATGGTTCAGCTGTTGATTCAGATGAGTCAATCAAGGCATCTTATGCCAGATTAGAAGCCCCTGGGCTGGAGTGGGATTCAGATCCCTCCCGTGAACTCACCAACTTGGCTACACTGGGAACTCACGGCTTAGCCCCAGGGCAATAAGGCAGCACACCGGAATCAGAAGGAGGGAGAGGCTGCGATGGAGAAATTTAGAACTATTGTCCAGGGTCATAGCAATGGTGTTAGGGAAGAAAAAGCTCCCCGAGGATTGACATTTGCATGGCATGTCAAGGGCATGAAGAGGAGCTGCTACTGCTTCAGTAAGAATCAAAGAATAAAAAGGAAAATGCGGCCTCACTGCTAAATGGGACAGGGAATCTTGTAGCAGCAGATGCAGATAGGTCTAAAGAACTCAACCCCTTGTTAGCTTCCGTTTCCACAAGCAAGGTCTCTGCTGCTGTGCCTTGAGTCAGGACTCCAGAGGAGAAAAACAACCAACAGTGGACAGGGTTCGTGAGGGATTACTTGTGAGAACTCTAACTATACAAGTCAAGGGGGTTGGATGGGCTGCAGCCGAGGATGCTGTGAGAGCTGACTGCTCTCACTGCAAGGCCACTCGCTATCATCTTTGAAAGGTTGTGGAGATGGGGCGAAGTCCCAGTGACTGCAGAAAGGCAATTGTTACATCCATCTACAAAAAAGGGCAACAGGACAACCTGGGCAGGCAGTTCAGCCTCACTTTGGTGAGGAGTGAGTCAGGGAGCAAATCCTCTCAGATCACATTTCCAGGCACATGAAAGAGAAGAAGGTGCCTGGGAACAGTTAGCATGGATTTATCCAGGGTAAATTGTGCCTCACCAACCAGATTGACTTCTATGAATAAATAACTGTATTTGTGGATGGAGAAGAGTAAATGTCCTTTACCTAGACTTTAGCAAGGTGTTTGACACTGTCTCCCACAATATTCTTGCATGCATGTTACAGCATTACAGTCTAGAAGAGCAGACAATTGGATGGGTAAAAAGCTGCTTGGATGATCAGGCTGAGAGGGCAGTGGTGAATGGGCAGTACTCTTCCTGGAGGCCAAGGGAGAAGTGGAGCACCAGAGGGTCTCTCCAGGAACCTGTCCTCTTTATCATGTGTATTAGTGACACAGAGGAGGCAACACTCATCATGCTTGTGGATGACCCCAGACTGGAGGTGGGAGAGCCCAGTCCTATCCTTGAGGGCTGCCACTGAGAGGGACCGAGGGAGGCAGGAGGAATGGGCTGTCAGGAACCTCATGAAATTCAACAAGGACAAATGCCAGGGCTTGCACCTGGGATAAACCAGCACCCCACTGTGTTACAGGCTGGGGCCTGAGTGCCTGGGCAGCAGCTCTGTGGAAAAGGACCTGAGGGTCCTGGAGGACAGGAGGCAAACCATGAGCCAGCAGCGTTCCCTGGCAGCAAAGAAGGCCAGAAGCATTGTGGGCTGTGTGACCAGGAGTACAGCCAGGAGGTCATGGGAAATGACGATCACCTTCTAGTCAGTGTTCATTAGACCACATCTAGAACACTGAATCCAGTTTGGGATTCTCAGGAAAAGAGATTGATAACTGGGAGCGAATTTGGCCGAGGGTCCTCACAATAATCGGGGAGCTGGAGCATTTGCTCTGTGAGGAAATGGGGCTAGTTCAACTTGCAGAAGAGATGGCTTTGGAGGGATCTCATAGCAGCCTTCCAGTGGCTACAAGGAGGTCATCAAGAAGATGGAGCCAGGGTGCATGGTGGGAGGACAAGAGACAATGGGCACAAGTTGGAAGAAGAGGTGTTCGTGCAGGAGACATAAGGAAAAGCTTTTCCACTAAAAGGATGGTCAAGCACTAGAACTACTTGCTCAGAGAGGCTGTGCAGTCACCTCCCTTGGTGTTTTCCAGGACCAGACGGGATGAAGCCCAGAGCAACCTGCTCTGACCCCAGAGCTGACCCTGCTGTGAGCAAACAGATTGGGCTAGAGACCTGCTGAGGTCCCTTCCACCCTGAAGGAGTCCGTGATTCTTCCCACTCTCGATCTTCTCTTGTGGATGTCAGGGAAAAGCACGCAGGTGCCCTGTGACAGTAGAAGCAGGCCAGCTTTCTTGTCCTCCAGCCAGAATTATTCAGATGCAGGCCTTCTTGGCAGGAACCCCCCAAACAGCCATGATCAATCCTTTGCTTCACTTTTAATTACCTTATTCTTTTTTCTTTCTCCCCTTTTAAGTCTGTCTCTTTTACCATCCTGATCCCTTCTCCTACAGCCCACCGCTGCCTACCCTTAACCCATTGGCACTGCTTTGGTTTGTTTGTTTGTTTTTGTCTTGTTTTGTTTTGACACAGAGGAGCTTCAGTCCAGAAGGATCCCGAGAAACTCGGGTGATTCACACAACAGATACCTTATGAAGATTTACAAGAGATGTGTCGAGTCCTGTGCCTAGGCGGGAATAACCCTGTTCATGAGGCGAGGTTGAGGGACCTGGCTTTCTTTATGCTGCTGAAGTGGAGGCAAAGGGCAGTAGAGTAGGAGCCTGTGACTGCTTGAAGGGTGGTTTCAGAGATGATGGAGCTTCTCTTGATAGTGGGAAAGAGAATGAGAAGGAGAAAAAGGCACAAAGAGCAGCTTGTGGGGTTTAGCTGTGACATTAGGAAAAGAAAATGTCACTCAAAGGGTAGTGCTGTGGTGCTAGAGGTCACCCAGAGGGAGTCTGTGATCAGCCCCTGGCTTGGTGTTTCAAGGAAAAACAGGTGAGGACAAGAAGATATCAGGAGAGGTGGGGAGATCGCAGGGTGAGAGCAAGGTGGGGAATCAGGTTGGGTGTCTAGGGTCTGCAGGTAAATAGGCACAGGTGTGGGAAAGGACAGGACACCTGTGGTGGAGATGCCGAGGGTGCTGCCAAGGCTGAAAGCTCCCAACACAGCTAGGTCTTTGTCCTCTTGGCTATGGCTGGTGTCTCTGCCACCAAGGCCCACGAGAAGACATTGTTTCCAGAAAGCACTGTGGCCTTGCTACCTCCTTGTGTCCTGGGAGCCCAGGGGTGCCATATCATGGTTCTGCACTCGGCATTGTGCACCTCCACCCACACACTGCCCCCAGGAAGAGCCTGGATCACCCTTCCCAGCAGCTGGTTGTCAGTGCCTGGTCACTCTGCTTGATAACACACATCAAGGTTCACTCGGCATCACAGCCACCTGCACATTGCCTTTGCCTACCTGCAATCTGTACCTCCAACTTTCTGCTCTAATCAGCCCCTGGGGAGCCCTTCTGGGTAATGGCCCTCAGTGGGACCTGTTAATGCTCCAAGAAACTTGGGATTTTCTTCTGACTTTAACTTCTTGAGAAGTTGCTTCAGCTCCTTCTCAGCATCGGAGGTTCATGGACTCAACACCAAATACACCCGAGGGGTCATTAAAATGCAAAACCCCCTAAGGAGCCGTGCCTCTCCCCATAATTTTCTTCAGCTCTTCAATTCTTCTGTTGTGGCTAATTGGAGAGGTTTCAGGAGTGTATTGATATTGGGCAGATTTCAATGAGCACCTGAAAAAGAAAGATGTCTGCTTCTTAAGCTTTCTTGATTCTTGACTTTTCAGAATAAGTCATACCCACATTCCCCAATGCATAATGACCCACAGTGTCTCCTAATGAAGTCGGGACATGTCGGAAAAACAGTATTTTTGATAGGAGACATGTACGGACAACCTTCCTCCCCACCTCCCCAGCCCTGCTATTTCTCTCATCAGCCACTGGGGAGTTAGATCACTCTTGTTCAAATCTAATCTTTTTCCACTCAAGCCTGTAGCTGAAAGTTATAGCTCATGTGCACCAATTCCCACCTGCTTTCCTTTGAGAACTAGCTGCAAAAAGACACAGACAATTTTGTCTTAATTGCAAACAATCAACAATAAAATTTGGAACAGTTGAATAAAAGATAAAAGACACTCCTCAACTATATGTCAAGTCCAAGCAGTCTCCAGTGAGGTCCACTGCCCACAAGACGTAACCTTCCTTGAAATGTTTTTCACAGATAGATAGGAAAGGATAGACAAGAAACAGAACGAAGGAGCTGGCTAAAGAGACAAGGAGACTGCTGAAAGACGAGGCAAGCTTCAGACTGCCAGCAGCTCAGAGCAGCAACTGGAGAGTTGAGATGTACCTGAATGGTAAAGAGCAAGGGGAGGAGGAAGACTGGGAAACTATGGAAAGTACAAATGCCCATACAGTCTGATTCAAATATGACTTTAGAAATGATTAATCAGGGCATGTGGAAATATGTGAGAGATTACTGAGATTGCATCCACAGCCTAATAGACAGAGCAGTGGAAACACAAGGTCAAGGGCAGATCGATATTTCTTCTCCTGAGATTAATACCCTTCCTGGAAATTTCCACTCTTTCATCATAGCAAAACATTGACATTAAAGTTAGCCGAGCATTGGAGGTGATGAAAGTGTGCTCATATTTTTGAAATGTTGAAAACAGTTCTTCACCTTTCCAGGCAGAGCTCAGGTGTCCAACCACAAGCACCCAGGGGCACTTGGAGAGGCCCCGGTGTCTCTGAGGCACCTGCCTGGGCCTGGCAGCTCGCACAGGGGACCTGTGGGAGACCGGAGCCCCTCGGAGCTGCAGAGGGAGGCTGAGCAGAGGGGACCAGGGCACCTGCAATGGCACCAGCTGTCCATGACCCTGTGACTGCATCCCACCCCAGTTCTGAAAATCACTTTCCTTTTCACACAAAAAGATAATGCATAATCTCCCCAGAACACTAATGTACTAAAACAGAACAAATCAAGAAAGACAATAAGAACACACAAAAAATTAATAGCTGGAAAGTATGACAAAACATTTCCTTGCTCTCAATCTTTGTCATAATTTCTTTCTTCTTTCATTTTTAATCTCGTTTTTGAACCTTTTCTGTTATAATCAGGCCTACACCACTAAACAGGATATTGCTGTGTCTCACACAGAGCCCGGTGCTCAGAAGACCACCCCCTGCCCATGGATGTCCATGCCACTCCTCACACTTTGCACAGAGCACGTCTCACTCTGAGGTGTCGGGCTCTCTTGACTGGTGAGGAAAGCAGGGTGACCAGCTTCAAGGACATGGTCTGTTTTTGCATGGCCTAATTTGCACAAATCTCAACATGCCCATGTTAAAGGAATGCTTCAAAGGACTCTCTAAAAACTCTTCAATGCAGTAATTGACAAAAAAATCCTCATTTCCAAAACTTCACACGGTTTTTACCATTGCCAAATATTTCTTTCTTTCTTATTAATTGGCAGCGCCATGTTCATACATTAGAGTAACTATTCTGTCTATGCGAGCGTAAACATATATAGAGAGAGATACATTATTCATGAAAATACATTTGCTGGCAATCATCTGCATGGAGAAACTTTGTTCTGAGGAACTACTTCATTTAAATGGACATGTTTCAGATCTCTTCTTCTGCCTCTCTCTCCTTTCTTCTTCCTCTGCCTCTTCTCTCTTTACAGAGCTCTCCAGGGAACGATGCACTAAATCACAGCCCTTAGGGTGGTGGAGACCTCTGGATGTCGTCTAGTCCCAGCCCCCCTGGTCAATACAGAGAGAACTAGATGAGGTTGCCCAGGGGCTCCCACCAGTTATGCACTGGCCACAAAGGTGCTGAGAGTGCGCTCCATCCACTGTGCAGGCCATTCACCAAGATGTTAAATAGTCCTGCCCCACGTGTTGATCACTGAGGGATGCTGCTAGTAACCGCCTGCCACTTGGAACTTGTACCACTGATCACAGCGTTTCAGCCTGATGGTCCAGCCAATCTTCCACCTTCCCCATGGTCCATTGATCCAGGGCAGATCTCAACAATTTGCCTCTAAGGAGACTCTGGGGGACTGTGTGAAAGGCCTTGATGAAGTGAAGCTTCACAAAATCCCCTGCTTTCCCCTTGTGCACAAAGCCATTCACCTGATGGCAGAAGGCAATCGGGTTGGTCAGGCATGCTTTCCATTTCCCCTTGGTCAACCCATGCTGCCTCTTCCAGGCCTTGTCCTTCATAGGCTTGGAGATGGTTTCCAGGAGGATTTGCTCCATCACCTTCCCAGGGACTGAGATGAAGCTGACCAGCCTGTTGTTGCCCAGCTCCTCCCTCTTGTCCTTCTGGAAAATGGGTGCAATGTCTGCCTTTTCCCAGTCATCAGGAACCTCCCTGATTACCCTGACCTTTAAAAGATGACCAACAGCAGGGTTGGAATGACTCCGAACACCTCTCCCTGCACCCTGGGGTGCTTCCCGTCTGGTCCCATGGACTTGTGTGTGCCCACTGGGCAAAGTTCCTCCCCAGCTGCATCTTCCTCTGCCATGGGTGAGGCTTTGCTAACACAGAAGCTGCCAAATGACTTGGGGGCCAGGGAGGCCTGGCAGTAGACAATACCAGTAAAAGACAAGGTAATAGAGGCAATGAGCCACTCAGCCTTTCCCGTGTCTTTCTTACTCTGTCCCCTGCCCCACTGTGCAGGGAGACCACACTTTCCTTGGCTGCCTGCCTTGTGCTGCCCATGTACTTACAGAAGCCCTTCTGCTTGCCCTCCCCATCCTTCCTAGTTCCAGCTCCAGCTCCAGCTCCAGCTGAGCTTTGGCTTGCCTAACTCCATCCCTCCCACCACAGGCAATGGCTGTGTCTTCTTCCTGGGTAGCCCATTCCCCTTCCAACCCTCTGTGCACTTCCTTCTGCCTTTTCAAGTCCTAAATCACAAAGTCCCTGCTCATCCACGCCAGCCTCAGGCCAGGCCCTGATGGACTTCCCTGCAGACTAGAGTGTTCCTGTGCTTTGAGGACATTGTCCCTGATGATCCAAGAGAGCTCCATGGCTCCTTTGCCCTCCAGGACAGTCACCTGTGGGATCCTGACAAGCAGATCCTGAACAAGATGAAATCCTCTCTGCTGCAGTCCAGCGTGGTGATTCTGTCATTCCTCCTACCTCTCCACCATCTCATGGTCACTGCAGTGACTGCCAGCCTCCACATTCACATCCCCATCCAGGCTGAGCTTCAGGCAAGAAAGAAAGGGCAGGATGCCACCATCTACTTAGAGGCACAAACCACAGAGGTGGAGAACTCACCCTGCAGAAAAGCCTGCATTTCTGCCCTCACCACTGAGAGGATCCGGGCAATGGACTTCTATGTGGTGAAAGGTGGATGCAAAGAAGTTCGGGGTAATGTAGCTATGCCCGAGGCAGCGCCTCCCAGGCTGCCGTTATAGTCAACAAGGAAGAAGGAGGAGGTGTTCACCACCTTCTTTTGCATGGTCACATAAAGCACAAATGATTCCTGTCCCAGAGACATTTGCTCTGTGCTTGAAATGAGGCCTGAGGTCATAGGCTTTTAGGATAATTCAGGCTGTAGGGACCACAGGAGGCCTGTAGAGCAACCAGCTGCTCAAAGCAGGGTCAGAAACCAAAAAAAATGTCCCTGCCAAAGAATATCTGGGGTAACAGAGCAGGAGAAGACAGCAGAGGGTTGACAGGGTGGTATAAGTCCCATGGACAAAAGGCTTTCCTTTTTCGCTTTCTCCAGAGAATTAAACCCTCAGCTCTCCAGAGGGAAGAACCTGGGACACTAACTTTGCCACTAACATGGAGCCACAGAAGCTCCTGAGTCCCTTACAGACAGAGGCTGGTCCAAAGGCCACCACCCCAATGGCTCCAGACCCCAGGCATGCCTGCCTTCTTTCTGGGCACCCTGCAGCCCCAGGCTGGAGGTGTGTGAGGAACAGAGTGGGGTCTGCAGCCTGCAGCCCTCAACACCCAGCAGGTGTGGTGGGACCCTGCTCCCCTACATGAGACTGGGCTCTCCTGCACTTCTCCAGGGTGAAGCCTGCATCCCCTCTGGATGGGAATACAACCTGGCAGGGAGGGCCAACAGGGAAACACAGTCTGTTCCAGGCGATGAAGAGAGAGGGGAGGGCAGAGGGGGATCTGCTAATGCCCCGGGCACTGATTCCCTCCCTGCAGCTGCTACAGCCCTGCTGATGCCCTGTAACCTGTGAGCCCAGGAGACAGGACACCCATCTTCTCTGGCTCCAAAGATTTCTCAGCTCTTCAGACCCAGGAGGCAAAGCACTGGTCTGGGGACACCTCAGCAGTCGAAGGGGCTGAATGCCTGGCGTGTTCCTGAGAACTTTTCTGCAGTCTCCTGCATTGGTTTGACTCCTGTTGCCCATGGAGCAGAGACTCCTTTGGAGGATGAACTCACTCACTGTGTGACTCTGAGGACAGGCTTGACCAGGCAGTACAAATACCAGCAAGGCCTCAACCCCGCAGCAGTGTCCCCTGCCCAGGACTCCACTTTCCAGCCCCTTTCTCCTAGAGGATTTGGGTTGGAAGGAACTGCCGGAGATCTGCAGGACCACGATCTGTTCTGAGCTGGGCTAACTTGACAGTCAGATCAGTTTGGTAAGTGCTTTCTCCAGGAGTGTTTTTAAAGATGTCCTGGCCCCTGCCCCAGTGTTACTCAACTACCATGGTCATTTCTTTATTTTTTCGTTAAGCTTATTTGACGTTTCCCTTCCTGCACCTTTTCCTTGTTGTCTCTTGAGCTTTCCTCCCCTTGGCCCCCAGCCACACCATCCCATCTACGTTGCCCGAGGACAATCACAGCCTCACCTCCAAGCACAGCCTTGCTGGGATCTCCTGGGACTGCTCAGGCAGGCTGTGGTGGCCAGCCCCAAGCAGAGCTATGTGCTCAAGGTCCCCACATGGTCTCAGAGGAGTGTTGGGGCTCTTACAGTGCTTCAGAATAACAATCTGTATGAAGAATTATAAAGGTTGCTCCTTAAGGGCCACCGATCAAAGTGTAGCGAATGCCGCGTGCTTCATAGCAGCTAACCGTTAACCGATCAAAGTGTAGCACTAACCGATCAAAGTGGCCAAGGTGCCGCGTGCCTGCATGCCATGACTGCACAAACATATATAAGATGGGCACATTGCTGAATAAAGTTGGAATTGAATCTGCATTCTGTGACTGCGTATGATTCTTTCCCACTACTCCCGCAGACCGCGACAGAGGAGAGCGTGTGGAGACATAACATGGCCCAGGGCAGAGTCTGTGGGCCAACACCAGGGCAGAGCTGGATTCAGCAGTCGTGAGAGTTCACCTCGTGGCTTCACAATGCTCATAGTGCAGCAAAACACCCTTAACGGACCAGTGACTACCCCAAAAGAAGATTAGCTTTTGCCCAGGTAGTCTCTACACCTAGACCATAAAATTTAGGGACTGGAAAAAGGTCTGCAAGTAACTATTGGCAACAGTTTTGAAAAAGATGATTTCATGGGATGAGCAATTAGGAAGCTGAAGACAGCAGGGCCTCATGTCCCAGGCAGAGGGAGAAGCCTTCCCAGAACTCACAGGTCTGGTTCCTTCCCCAGTGCTGAACAAACCCAGAAAATCCTCTACACATCCAGGACAACCAGCATTCTCCTGTTTTATGCCCTGACAATTGGAGACACGCAGAAGGACTCAGGCCAGAGCATCTCAGCTGGGGAAACCAGCAGAGCCACAGGTCAGCAACTCTTCACCCTGACCTAGGAGGATGGAAATAACAACGGCAAGTGGGAGCACTGGCCGTTCAGCCACCTTCAAGGCCCTTCACAAGCAAAACAGCTCACACTTACAGACCTGCTCTGGAAACATTCTTCACGCTGCTGCCAGGGTCACAGGTCTCAGGGCAAAGCAAGAGGCAGGAAGCAAAAACAACAGCTAAGGCACGGCGTGACATGTGGGGACAGCCTCTCTCAGAGCCACTCGGAAATGCCGTTTTCACAACAAACGAGACCACTGGGAAGGGCCCCTTGCGAGGACACCAACGGCCTGCTCACACTTTGCCCAGCAGCTCCCAAACACAGCTCAGAGCAGCACCTGGGGCTGCAGTGGCAGCAGCAGCTCAGGGAAACGCTTCCAAATGGCTCTCCGACCCCCAGCAGGGGCAAAGCTTCCTGCCCCCAACCCCAGCAGCCATCCCGGCCCAGCAGCTCGGGGCAGGCCGCCACGTCTGGCTGCAGGGCAGCTGCCCGCTCTGTCCCCGGTCGCTCTGTGCCGTGCTCACGGCCCCACCAGCCCCTGCTGCAGCTCCTGCAGAAAAGCAGCCCCGGGGCCAACACCGCTGCCCCCGCCCCGGCGGGAGGGCACCTGCTGGCAGCTGGAGGTGCCCGCAGCCCCGCCAGCCCCACTCACACCTGCTCTCGCCCACTCCCTCGCTTCAGCTTTGCTCCCACTCCACTTCCACAGCTTTTTTCCGCTTGCTGCACTCCAACTGCCTGACAGAGCTGTCAGTCGAACTCATCCCTGCCCTCATCTTGCCAGCCAATAGGAGGGCAGCACCGGGGCATTGCCATGGAGACATTATGGCCTCCTGCCCTGGTGCCCAGCTCTGCCCCCTCCCCCTCCCCCTGTGATGGGCGCCATTTTGTGGGCAGCAGGGCTGGGCCGCGGCCAGCCAGGGGCTGCTCTCTGTGGGGCCGGGCTGGGCCCCGGCATGTCACTCCACAGGGCTGAGGAGCCCTGGGGGCACAGGGCAGCCAGGGGCAGAGCAGCTCTGGGCCTGCCGGTGCTGGGCAGCAGAGGTGTGTGGCTGGGAGGGGGCTGGGGGAGATGGCCCTGCTGGACTGCCCCCAGCACTGCCCCCCACCGCTCAGAGAAAAATGCTTGGGGTCAGCAGGGACTTGTGGGGTGGCCATGGCACCCACACCTGTTCCCAAGCTGCTCTCCCAAAGAGGCTGTCTTTTGGGTGCAGAGGTCTGACCCCCATTTGCAGGAGGACAGGGTCTGTGGCCATCTGAGGACAAGATCTCTGAGCCCAAACCATGTTCTGCCAAGTTGGAAGCATAAAAGGATCCAGGGGGAGGAGCAGAGGTTCTCCCAAAGAAGCAGACACCTTGGGGTCATTACAAGGTGAAGGATCCATTTCCCGTATGAGCATTTCCAGCAGGCTCTTGAGAGCCCCATGGGAGCTGCAGGACACCCCAGGTGCAGGACGGTGGACCCCTTTTGTGCCAGAGCCAGATGCCAAAGGGGGACCCACTCCCAGGGAAACCTGGCCATGGATTGCCCCCCACCCTCCACAAGAGGATGGAGTCGGCCCCACAGGATCCTTGGGTCTCAGGGCAGCCCCATCGCCAGGACCCAGGAGTCCTGGCTGGCACCTTGTCCCCCGTGCCAGACGGGACCCTCAGGCAGGGCTCTTGTGGCAGCCCCTAGCCCTTTCCAGCCACCTTCACAGCCTGGGATCCACAACCGTTTTTTGCACCCAACAGTCGCTGTGCGACACCTCAGCAAGGAGCTCCTAAAGCCCTTACCTCAGAAGAGAGCTGCAGGAATGCTGGGAACAAGGAACCGCAGTCTGGACTTGATGGTCTTGGTCCAGCAGTTCTTGCTTGCCCCTTTGCTATCGGATTGTCTCTCCAGCAGGGAGGAGGGACGATCTTCCCATCTCTTCACCCAAAACTCTCTCCAGCCTGCCCCTTCTCCACTGCCTGTCGGTGAGGGGCCCCAACATGGCCCTGCTGCCTCCTGTCCCCCATCCTTGCCATGGAGTGGCTTTGAAGAGCAGCAGTGGGGAGCACATGAGCAGCGCTCAGCAGCTCCTGGGCCTCGCAGAGAAGTGAGGGCACTGCCACGGCACCGGGGAGACCTCCCTGTGATGTGGCACATCCCACTGTGACCTCAACTGGTGTCATCTGGGGGCACAGTAGGTCACTGCCATGGAGATGGAGCAGCTAGGGAGAGAGCTGAGAGATTTCCCCTCATGTTCTGGAAATCAGTCACCTCCTGTCACCCCAGTTGTTTACCACAACTTGCTGACAAATCCTTCAGGAACATCTCCAGATGGTGCCAAAGGCTGTGAGATATCTAAAAGGGGACCCTGGAATGGTCACTTCTGTGACCCTGCACTGTCAGGTCTCTGCACTGGGCAGACCTGTGTGGGAATCTAGGCCTTTGGGGTTGGTTTGGGATTTGGCATTTTTTTTAAAGACAGGACCAAAGTCATGTGGGATGAAACAGCACAAAGTGTGGCCACAGGTCAAGATCCTTTGGTGAACCTCAAAACTGTTTTCTCCTGTGGGTCGCTCTTTTTGTAGAAGCAGGATGTAGGACAATCTGGGACAGGATGCAGCCTTCCTCCTTGAGGCACCAAAGCAGGTTCTTTGTTGTTAGAAGTCCTCAGCAAGGTTTCTCGGTCTGTGGTGCTTAAGATAGAGATGATATGCCAGAAAAGAGCCAATGTGCCCTTAACACACATCATCCTGAGAGCTTTATCTAGAAGCCTGGTCCCTGCCATGCTTCATAGCCATGGCAACTGTAGTGCACGAACATGGTGCTGCCAATTATTAAGAATGAAAACTTATTTGGCAATGGTAAAAACTGAAGTTTTGGAAAGGAGGATTTTTGTCAATTATTGCACTGAGTTATTTGTTGAGAAGATTTCAACTTAGGACTAGAATCCACTTTGGGGGCTTGATTCATCTGACCACACAGAGAGGCTGTTGCTGCCTGAGATGCCCTGGGGTAGCTGTGTTCCCATGTGGTGCTGGTAATTTTGGAGGTGGCTCCTGCGGGACCTTAACTTGTCATTAGGAAAGGTATCTCAAAACAACTCAGTTGAGGGAACCTATTTCCCTCCATTGACTAGAAAGGGAAGCCCAGACATCTGGGTCGGGCCTGGGGTGAGATCAGTCTCCTCCCAGTTGTCCCCAAAAATGAAGTCGCACTTCATTGACTGTGGAGGGAATGAAAAGGGAGTGTAGCTAGGTGTTTTAGGGACTCCTTTAAAATGTCACAGTAACACAGATATGTTGAGATTTGTGCAGATTTGGCCATCCAAAAATAGATGAAGCTGGTCACCCTGCTTTCCTCACCAGCTGAGAGAGCCCAGCACCGGAGAATGCGACGTGCTCTGTGCAAAGAGTGAAGAGTGTCATAGACAGCCGTGGGCAGGGGGTGGTTTTCTGAGCACTGGGCCCTGTGTGAGACACAACAATATCCTGTTTAGTGGTGTAGGCCTGATTATAACAGAAAAGTTTAGAAAAGGACATTAAAACTGAAACAAGAAAGAAATTAAGACAAAGATTTAAAGGAAAGAAATGCTGTGTTATACCTTCCAGCTTTTTTTTGTGTGTTCTTAGTGTCTTTCTTGATTTGTTCTGTTTCAGTCTACTAGTCTTCTGGAGTGATTATGCATTATCTTTTTGTCTGAAAAGGAAAGAGATTTTCAGAACTGGTGTGGGATGCAGTCACAGGGTCATGGAGGGCTTGTGCCATTGCAGGTGCCCTGGTGCCCTCTGCCCAGCCTCCTTCTGCAGCTCCGAGGGGTTCCGGTCTCCCACAGGTCCCCTGTGAGAGCTGCCAGGCCCAGGCAAGTGCCTCAGAGACACCGGGACCTCTCCAAGTGCCACTGGGTGCTTGTGGTTAGACACATGAGCTCTGCCTGGAAAGGTGAAGAACTGTTTTCAACGTTAAAAAAAAATTTATATGAGAACATTTTCATTGGATGAAAGGACTGAATAATAAAATGTCAGTGTTTTCACATGATGACGTAATGGAAATTTGGAGGAAGGGCATGAATCTCAGGAGAAGAACTGTTGATCTGCCCCTTAACTTGCGTTACCACTGCTCTGTCTGTTATGATGTAATTTTAACCTCACTAATCATTCACCACTTTCCACATTCCTGGATTACACTGATCATTTCTAAAGTCCTTTGCATCAGACGGTCTGGATATATGCACTTTCCAAAGTTTCCCAGTTTTCCTCCTCCCCTTACTCTTTATCATTCAGATAACTCCCAAGTCTCAATTTGCTGCTTTAAGCTTTAGGGAGTCTATAGCTTGCCTCCTCTTTCAGGAGTATCATTATCTCTTCAATCAATCCCTGCACTGTGTGTCTGTCCAGCCTTTCCTATCTATTTGTGAAGAACATTTCAAGGAAGGTTATTCCTTGTAGACTGTGCTCCTCTCTGGAGGCACCTTGGACTTCACATGCAGTTGAGGAGTGTATTTTATTTCTTGTGACATTGGGTTAAGTTTATTTGTGTTTGATGGCAATTAAGACAAATCCTTCTGTGCCTGTTTGCAGCTAGTTGTCTAAGGAAAGCAGGTGGGAATTGGTGCACATGAGCTGTAACATTCAGCTGCAGCCTTGAGTGGCAAAAGGTTCGATTTGAACAAGAGTGATCGAAGTCCCCAGTGGCTGATGAGAGAACTGTCAGGGCTGGGGAGGTGGGGAGGAAGGTTGTCCGTGGATGTCTGTCTGCAAGGAAGCTGAGTTTCCTACATGTCCAGACTTCATTAGGAGACACTCTGGATCAATATCAGTTGGAGAAGGTCAATATCACTCTAGGTTGTAAGCTTAAAAATAAGGAAAACTTTAAAAGCAGAAATCCTTTTTTTTTTTTTTTTGATGCTCATTGAAATCTTCCTCTTGTAAATACACTGCTGAAACCTCTCCAATTAGCCACAGCACAAGAATTGAAGAGCTGAAGAAAATTATGGAAACGGGCATGGCTCCTTAGGGGTTTTTGCATCTTAATGACCCCTTGGGTGTCTTTGGTGCTGAGTCCATGAACCTCCGATGCTGAGAGGAGACTGAAGCAACCTCTCAAGAAGTTTATGTCAGAAGCAAATTCCCAAGTTTCTTGGAGCGTTAATGGGTCCCACTGAGGGGCATTATCAACAAAGTCTCCCCAGGGGCTGATTAGAGCAGAAAGTTGGGGGCCCTGATTGCAGGTAGGCAAATGCAATGTGAGGGTGGCTGTGATGCCAAGTTAACCTGGATGTGTGTTATCAAGCAGAATGGCCAAGACCAACAGCCAGCCCCTGTATGGGGAGATCCTTTCCCTCACATGTCACTCAGGGCTCATCCTGGGGGCAGTGTCAGGGTAGGGTTGTATTCAATGCCAAGTGCAAGACAACAACACGGCACCTCCTGGGCTCTGTGAAGGTGAGGAGGCAGCCAGGCCACATGGCTGTAAGGAAACGTCATCTTCTCGTAGGCCTTGGTGGCAGAGACAGCAGCCATAGCAAATGGGACAAAGACCTCAGTTTTGTTGGAGGCTTTCAGCCTTAGCATTTCCCTCTGTCATCTCCACCACAGGCTGTCCTGTGCTGTCCCAAACCTGCACCTGTTTCCCTGCAGCCTGTAGACACCCAACCTGCTTCCCCACCTTGCTCTCACTGCAGGATCTCCCCACCTTTACTGACATCCCGCTGTCCTTGCTGACTGCTCCTTGAAACAAAAGGCAAGGGGCTGATCACAGAGTCCCTCTGGGTGACCTGTTGCACCGCAGCACTACCCTACGAGTGACATTCTTGTTACCTGAAGTGCAGTCTGAACCTCTCAAGATGCACTTTGTGGCTCTTTCCCCTTCTCATGTGGTTTCCTAATACTAAGAAAAGCTCCATCATCTCTGAAACCACCCTGTCACAGGCAGTCACAGGCAATTACTGTGTTGGCCTTAGCCTGCACTTCAGCAGGCTAAAGCAGCCCAGGTCCCTCAGCCTCTCCATAGGGGCCATGTGCTTCAGGCTCCCAACTCCATCTTGGCAGACCTCCTCTGGATCCTCTCCAGTTGCTCCCCATTCCTCCAGCACTGGGCATACCACACTGGGACACACTGTTGCAGACATGTGGCCACACCACTGCTGAGTTGAGGGGGATAAGTACTGCCCTTGCCTGGGTGGCCATGCTCTTCCTAATGCAGTCCTGCATGCAGCTGGCCTCATTTGTGGTGAGCATGCACCACTGGCTCATATGGTATCCCTCGTAATGTCCAGGGCTTTCTCCTTGGGGTCACTGCTCTGCTGGTCAGGTCTCTGCCTGTCCTGATGCATGTGTTGTTCTGCCCTGCTGATGAGCCTTTCAAAGAGGACAGGATGTGGGGTAGACCCCTTCATACCCCACCTTTCCCTGTCTTCCTGGTCAAGCATGACCCATTCATGAAACCCCTCTGAGCTCCACCATCCAACCAGCTTTCTGGCCATCTGGATGTCTACTGGACATCTACTACTCTCTTCTCCTCCACAAGTGCAGGCCTTTCATCACAGAAGGCAATCAGGTGGGTCAGGAATGATTTACCTAACTGTACTGTTATGCCGCACTAGGCATTGTGCTCCACTGTAATGGTGAAGGGATGTTCCCACTAAGAGATCAAACCCTTCAGTGCCCAAGGCCAGGGAAAAACATAGCTGGGCCATGCAGGAATGTCAGGAGAGGAGCTGGCTGCCCGAGCTGACTCTTGTGGCACAGTTGGGCCTGCAACAGACTTCTTGAACCAATCCCCAGGAAGGACAAGGTGCCACTGAAAAAGTCCCTGGGCCTAGACAGCCTGTGGTCCAGCCACCCTGAGGTCATCATTAGCCTAGTCCCTGTTCATATCATGTGGCAGGGTGAGAAGAGGTTCGGGAGGAGGAGAGCGAGAAGAGTTTGAGAGTGCAGGGACTGGAGTGGAGAACTTGGTGTGATGTGCCTCCCATTTATGAGTCACGCTTGGATGCAGAGAGGATGGACTTTCCCTAAAGGCAGTATTGGGATTCACTTGTCTGGGCACATGTAGGAAAGTCAAGATGCCCTTGGACACTTGCCCAGCAATCACTGCAAAGGGGCATGGTTTTCCTTTTGTCCCATGTTGTATCTGCTAGAGACAGGTGGTTGTGCTGGACACCCCAGGCATCTGAAATGGCCATACCAGACTATTTCTATCTCATTAAATCAAGTGTCTGCACTGAACTACAACAGCTGTTTTTAACATTGGAATCTGCATCTGTCTCAGCTTCCTAGTGAGTGGGGCTCTAGTTGTAGTGGGCATCTAGTGTCCTTTCAGATGGCCAAGGAAATTCCCCACCTGGCCCCCACCTGATGCTACAGAAGGATGTGGTTCTCACAGTCGCTCCATCAGAGCAAGCAGACACTGGCACATGCCTGGGACCACCTCTGTCTCTTCAACTCTCCCCAGGTGTTTGTGGGTGAACAACTGACTCTCATCCTCCATATCCAGTGATTACTATGGCAGCTTAGACAGGAGCTCCCATGCAGACACCTCTTTTGTGCTCACTTTGGCTTGGTAAGGAGAATCCCACTTTCGGTGTGTTTGTGGGGTTCACAGGAGGGATCTGAATCCCACTCCAGCCCAGGGGCTTCTGAACTGGCATGCGATGCCCAGATTGACTCATCTGAATCAACCCCTGAACCATGTGTCCATGAGCTCCCCTCTTGTCCCTGTCTAGGTGTCCTGCCTAGTCAAGAGAGGGGAATTGGGGCTTCCAGAGTGGGACATTTCCACCTTTCACAGATAGCCATCTTCTGATGAAATAAACTGCAATGTTGGAGTCAGTCTCTCTGCACTCTTTAGAAAAGGACAATAGCTAGTTATTTCAGTCTACTTCAGGGGACATTTCCCAGGAGGAGGGAGCAGAAGGGACAGAGAAATTCATGTCTTCATCTGGGCCTCTGCTCCTGAGAGGGTCCAGGCTCCTGAGATGGAGGGAGCTCATGGCAACCGGGCAGCACTGCCCAAAGACAGCTGTGTGCAGGAGCAGCTCCTCTGCCAAGAGCAGCAGGGTTCCAGGCACTGCCTGCTGCTGCTGCTGACATGAGATGAGACATGCAGAGAGAAGTGAAAGGCAGTGTGGAGTGTGAGGCCAGAGGAGAGCTCAGTGTGGGAGAAATCCTCACAGCCCCTGACATGGTAAGTCTCTGACTGCAGGGCAATGCTACTGTGGTTCCTGGAGGCGTCTCCTGAACCCAGTCCAGGGTATGACTGTTTCTTCAAAGATTGCTCTCCCAGGATGGGGAGATGCTTCAGAGCAGGGATTCCCAGCCACACATTCAGAGGGACAGGGCATCCTGCTGCTTTCTTCCAGGGAGGGCTGCAGGGGTGTGGAACCTCAATGTGCACCTAGGTCTGCCCAGGGCTGTACTTCAGAGCAGGGTTGCTGTGCCCCAGGGTGCTGTGTGCCTGGGGCAGTGACTCTGCTGCCTGCAAGGGTCAGCACTCAGCCTGTCTGGGGAGCTCCCCATGGTGCTGTGGGGAGAAGCTCTGGGTGAGAGGAGAGATCCCCATCAGGGCAGGTACTTTCTCCCATTGAGAAGCTGCTGTGTGGGTCAGGACTGGGGAACATATCCGGAGGTGACTTTTCAACAGGAATGCCAAGGCAGGGGATACCTGGAATAGAAGGAGCTGTCATGAATCTGTGCTTTCAGCTCTTTTCTGTTTGGGTGGAATGAAATGGGATTGGATCTGTCAGGTTTAGACAGGGGACGGAGGCTCCAAAACAGTGACATTGAGAGAGGATCAGTTCTGGGAGGGACTCAGCAAATGCCTTCATCCACCCCTCAGCCTAAGGACAGAGCCAGCATCACCTTTCCAGCCTCACCAAGGTTCCTCTCACCTGCTTCATAGCACCTGTAAACATGGAGGTGCTCTTGGGCAGCGTCCTGCACCTGGGAGTTTTCTGCAGGGCAGAGCTGAGCACCCAGCGGGTGGGATGGTGTCTGTGAGCACTGAGAGGGGAGAGACGTGGGGACAGAGAAACAGCTCCCTTCAGGGATGACTCCAGGCAGCAGAGTCATACTCAAACCATCAACTGCAACGCCTCCTCTCCTCTCCCAGCCAGCACAGCCCTCTGCTCTCAAGGCTGGGGGGTGCAGGACAGGAGTCACTTCCTCAGCAGCCAGACATCCAGGAAAGGAGACACTCGTGAGTGCCCCTCTGTCCCTCCCTGTCCCTGCCTCCCTGGGCACAAATATCATGGTATTGCTCCATGTTTCCCACCTGTCCAAGCTGCCCTTGTGCTTCCCCTTGGACTCTCTGGGCAGGGGGGTTTCTGATGCAGTTCAGACACTGATTCTGTGGGTCCTGCCATGCAGATGTGTCCTTGACAGTGAGGTGCCCAAGTGCCCCTCTAACCTGGGGGCTCTGGGCAATGCAGTGTGGGGGGTCTGGGAATGAGCCAGGTCTCTCATCAGGACACGCCATCCTTAGGACATTCAGCCATTTCCCTGGGGTGTCTGGCTGGGCTGCAAGCTGCCCTCCACAAGGACACAGCTCTCCCATTGCAGCTGCGTGTTAGCTAGGTGCCCCAGGAAGAAGCCACCTAGATCCTGAGGCCACGCTGAGACATGCTGCTGGGTGGCTGGATGTGGGCAGCTGGAAGGAGCCTGCTGTGTTGCTGTCTAGAAGGGGAGGGCTGAGACCTGCCTCACATTCCCTCAGAAAGAGTGCTGATGGGCACTTTGCAAGTGCATTCCTCTGCTCTCCGCGGTATCGTTTCTTTTTTGGGTAACACGAGTGCAACTGTCCTCCACCTCCGAGGTGGGAGCACAGGGCAGCTGGGAACAAGGCAGATGGACAGGCCAGCTCTGCTCCCTCTGCACTAAAGCCAGAGTGAATCCTTTTGCCTCTCCAGAATCACAGCTGCTCACTCTGAGTGCAGCAGCAATGCTGAGGATTTCTACCTCCAGGAATCCTCCTCAGGTGTGACAGGGTCAGCTAAAGGAAACCAAAGAAGCCTTAAAACTATTCATGAACCCACAATATTTAGAAGTGGGAGTGAAGATGCTGAAACTTCCTTCAGCATTATGAGTGGATGAAATCTGACTGGAGCTGGGAATATAACATTTTAGTCACCCCTGTTGCCATGTCCGCTGTGCTGTAGGTCAGGACTGACTCCTCTGGAGCCCCGTGGGCAGAGGCCTCTGCTCCTCATGTCGAACTCAGCCAGCACAAAACAGAGCTTAAGCCATGGAGCTCAAGGACAGTGCTGCTGAGATGGGGAGAAGTAACGTGTGTGTGTTTGTGGGAGGTTATGAGAAATGTTTGCTCAGAGAAGTCTGCCCTAACTTGTCAATGTCGCTTCTTCCTCGGACAGTCCCCCCTGTGCCTTAAAAGAGCAAATGTCCAACAGCAGCTCCCTCAATGAGTTCCTCCTCCTGGCATTAGCGGACACATGGGAGCTGCAGCTCTTGCACTTCTCACTTTTCCTGGGCATCTACCTGGCTGCCCTCCTGGGCAACGGCCTCATCATCACAGCCATAGCTTCTGACCACCGCCTGCACACCCCCATGTACTTCTTCCTCCTCAACCTCTCCCTCCTCGACCTTGGCACCATCTCTGTCATTGTCCCCAAATCCATGGTTAATTCTTTGTTGGACACCAGGGCCATTTCCTACTCAGGATGTGCTGCACAGCTCTTTTTCTTGTCTTTTTCTTTTTGGCTGAGTATTCTCTCCTCACTATCATGGCCTATGACCGCTTTAGTGCCATCTGCAGACCCCTGCACTACGAGACCATCATGGGCAGCAGAGCCTGTGTCAAAATGGCAGCAGCTGCCTGGGCCAGGGGTTTCCTCAATGCTGTGCTGCACACTGCTAAAACATTTTCAATACAACTCTGCAAAGGCAATGTTGTGGACCAGTTCTTCTGTGAAGTTCCTGAGATCCTCAAGCTCTCCTGCTCAGACTCCTACCTCAGTGTGGTTTGGGCAGTGTGATTAGTGTTTGTTTAGCCTTTGGGTGTTTTGTTTTCATTGTGCTGTCCTACGTGCAGATCTTCAGTGCTGTGCTGAGGATCCCCTCTGAGCAGGGCAGGCACAAAGCCTTTTCCATGTGCCTGCCTCACCTGGTCGTGGTCTCCCTGTTTGTCAGCACTGTCATCTTTGCCACCCTGAAGCCCCCGTCGCTCTCTTCCCCAGCTCTGGATCTGATGCTGGCTTTTCTGTACGCAGTGGTGCCTCCAGCAATGAACCCCCTCATCTACAGCATGAGGAACAAGGAGCTCAAAGATGCACTGAGGAAACTGGTTCAGTAGGTACAATGCCATCACCACTAACCGTCCCATGTGCATCTGCTCCTCATTCCCAGGGTATTTGACAACATAGCTATGTGTTGCTCATGTCTTTCTTTCTTACTTGCTTTTCTCTGTTACATTCTCCTAAAAGAAATAAATATCTTGCTTCATGCCACTTGTCCTCAGGAATCTCTCATTTGAATCTGATCGAGAGACCGTGTTGAAGCAGGAAGCCAGGCTTCCGCCTTCATCAGCAGAGATGGGAGAACCTCCAAGCTTGCTAGTCTGAGCTCCTTGGATGCCTTCAGTGCAATGAGGAGAGTTTCCCTTTGCAGTGTCTCTTTTGGTGCTGTCACCAAGGGAGCTCAGGGGCACAGAGTCAGGCTCCGACGAATACAGGTGTGACCTAGACCATGGGTCCCGTGTCCCTTAGGAGAGTTCAGCTCCTGTGGCCACAATCAGGGTATGATCTCACACCCCTCTCCTGTGAGGGTGGCAGCCGGCTGTCACCATGGGCTGATCCCTTCCCTCTACAGCGTTCCAACACTCCAAGCAGAGCAACAGTGGAAAGGAGGAGAGTCTGGATGAAGTCTGTGGGGACAGATCCTCTGCTCCTCAGGACTGTTCCCCCACTGCCACAGCAGGCATTTCCTCGCTGGAGCCTTTGCATGGGGCCTGCAGCTTTCTTGGAGACACATCCACTAACAGCAGCAGGACTTTCTCTTGTCAGGGCTTTTCTCCTCATTTCCATGCTGCCCTGCCTTGCTCTGATGCATCTGCATGGCCTCAGAGCTCTTGTAACGTGCTGGTGGAAGGTTTGTGCTTCCCTGTGCATTCCTGTGAGCTCAGGCAGGACCAGGCATTGGGTGCATTTAGGCCAGACCTGGGCTGCACAAGAACATTGCTATAATAAAAGGGGATCCCCTCCATCACCTGCCTGAAGTCTGGCCTTTCTTCAGAAGCTGCAGTCAAAAATATGCCCAAAGACATTGCACCATAGAAGGGCCTGCTGCTCTGCTTGTGACCTCCATGAGATGCAGGGGACAAGCTCAGAGTCTACATGTGATGTGTTAGGGACTGAGGGCTGGATGCAGGGCTCATCTGTTGGTGATCAGTGCCAGTGGAGCTGGGGAATGGTCTCTGAATTTCCTGCCCGAAGCTGTCCCACAGGTGACAGTGCTGATGAGAGATGTCCATCCTTCTGGAGGGGAATCTGAGCCCCCAGGAGAGCTCAGGGGATCTCCAGGGACAGAGTGTGCCTGGTGTGGGCAGTGAGTGGAGGCTCACAAAGTGAGGGACGGTCCACGGTGGAGTAACCAGAAAGTGGGGTACTAAATGCAGGTATGCATGGGGAAATGAGTACTCTGCAATCCCCAGAGAGGCAGTGGGGAGCCAGGAGGCGCAGGGAAGGGTCACTGGAGAGTGATTGCTGCACCCTCAGGGAAGAATCACAGGCTGCAGCCTTGCCTGAGTTGTGCTGTGGACATGCCTGTGCCTGGCACCGCACCTCTCACGTCCAGACCTATCCCTGTCCCCATCTTGCTGACCTGACTCCCAGCTCTACCTCGGACCTGCCTCCACACTACAGTCAAGAAAGCCTTAGAAACGGATGGTGGGACCTGAGCAGCACCCAGAGAAGGTTTTAGGTGCAAAAGATGACCATATATCCACAGCAACACTTGCCTGACAGCCAATGTAAAGGTGTAAGGAGAGCTTCAGCTTTGGACCCCTACTCAGCTAACACTGCCTGCAGAGTCTTAGCTGGACGGAAAAGTGAGGGCAACCACTTAGGTCAGATTTTACGATGCACAGTTAGGAAAAGCAGCTCCAGCTCCCTCGAGGGCTGTGCTGGAGCCTTTCAGGAGCAGGCTGAGAAGGAGCTGGCACCAGCAGGGTGGGTGGGGAGAGGGCAGCTCTCCTCTGCCATGGTGGGTCTGGGTCTGGGTCTGGGTCTGGGCACAGCTTTTCCCTGGGGAGCTCCCTGAGGAACATCTCCAGATGATCCTCCACCTCTGCCCTGGCAGCAGCACCAGCACTCAGGGTGCCAGGCAGGAAGTGCACAAGGGTGGAAGGGGGACAGGCTGCCCAGGGGGAGCATCGAGACCCTGTCTGTGCATGCAGGGATGGAGTGAGGAAAGGCAGAGCTCAGCTGGAGCTGGCACCAGAGACCTTGGACATGAAAAGGGCTGGGGTATTAAATATCTTCTTTGCCTCAGCTTTCCAGGGGAAGCTCTGCCTGAGGCCTCCCAGTTACAGGGGTGTTAGCAGACAGCCATGCTGTGGGATGTGCTGGGGTCTGGTGCAGAAGAGAGGCCGTGCAAGGCTGGCCTTTTCTCCTGTGTCTGGATACAGAGACCTGCAGGAGGATGGAGCTGGCCATGGAGCACCCCACAGCTGGGGTGAGCAGCCAGTGCTGGAAAGGGGTGATGTGAGGGGCTGGTCTTGGACGATGGCGCTGGGGCAGCTTCCCCAGTGTGTCCATGCAACACAGGGAACAACCTGGGCTCTTCTCTTCTGCACCCTCCATGTCCTGGTGCCTTTCCCAGAAAACCTGCATTTGCCCTGCAAGCACACAGCCATGCGCTCCCACACTGCTGTTCACACGCAGAAGCTGCCTGATGGCATTTTTCCTCTCCTGGGTCCTTTCCAGCCCACCCCAGACCCTCCCTAGCTCTCCCCACCTCCCCTGCCCTCTCCCCAGACCACCCAGCAGAGCAGCCCAGGCTGGGGGTGGACCCCAGCATTGCCCACCACAGGGTGCTGCAGAGCTCTGGGCACTCACCCCACAGCCCCAGACCCTCTGAAGGGCACAGCAGGTCCTGGGGGGCAGAGAGGGGTGTCAGCCTCCCCATCAGCCCCTGGGGGGCTGGGGGCCAGCAATGGCACATGGAAATGGAGGCCACTCACTCCATGTCTCCACTGCTCTCATCACCAGCAGATCCTTACCCCTGGCTGCCTGCAGCCCCTCTGGGCAGCCCCTCTGCCCAGCACAGCACAAGACTCCTGGCCCCGGGGCTCCTCAGGCAGCTCCAGTGACAGAGCAGCCTGCCCTGAGCTGACACACACAGAAACAGGTTTTCATTTATGCCTCCCCACAAGCACACAGTTGCTCCTTTGCTCTTCTCCAGAGGTGTCCCTGCTCTCCAGAAAGACTTTCCCAAGGTCAGTGTGTCCATGCTGGCCTCGCTGCCCATTCCTGCACCTCTTCTGCACCTGTGCTCCCTGCAGGGCCCTGAGCTGGCAGTGCTGCTCTGCAGGGCGAGTGGGCTGTGGGGCCATGGTGTGACTCTGCACTGGTCCTGCTGGTCAGGGCAGGCCCAGCTGGACCAGCATCACAGCACCTGACAACTCCCTCCCCAGGGTCTGTGGCTGTGGAGGATGCTTGGAGCAATCACAGGGCATTTCCAATGGCTCAGGGGTGTCATAGACCCAGCCCACTGCCTCTCCTGAGACTGCAGAGCCCTGATTTGGTGCATTCCTTGGTTTAGCCCTTTGCTTTGGGTGACTCCACTTGGTTTTGGGAGACTCCACTCACCGCCCGTCCCAGGAATGTGCTGTCCCTGGAGATCCTCTGTGCTCTTCTGGTGGCTCAGTACTCCTTTCCAGACTGATGGGCATCCATCACCAGCCCTCTAATAAGTGGGACAGTCCCTGGCAGAGACCTCTTGACCACTCACCCTCTCCAGGGACACTGGACACCCACAAGCGACAGCTGAATCCAGCCCTCATTCCCTCACACATCACCCAAAACAGCTGATGCCCCTTAGCCCATGGAAATCCCAGGCACGGCAACAGGGCCTTTTTGGGGACAATTCCCTGAGCGAATTCTTGGCTCCAGCTTGGGAAGAAGAGCCCAACCTTCAGGCACAGTACTAAGGAGATCCCCCTTTATTACAGTGGTGCTACTTGGGAGGCCAGCTCTGACACAGTGATCAGCAGATTTGCAGAAGGCCTCTGGGTCAGACGGATGGGCTTTGCGCCTCTGGAGAAGTGGGATGAATTCAGACGTTTGTGTACAAACATGGCTATCACAGGGAGGACGCCCAAAGTACAAGAGTTACTGGAGATAAACTGAGATAACCTGGGAGTTGCTTGTGAGGAGAGATGGGCAGCTCATTGCTGCTGAACTAGTACCAGCTGAAACAGTTTCCTCACTGCCTGCTGGAGCTCCTTGTTCCTCATGCTGTAGATGAGGGGGTTCACTGTTGGAGGCACCACTGTGTACAGAACAGCCAGCACCAGATCCAGAGCTGGGGAGGAGAGGGAGGGAGGCTTTAGGTAGGCAAAGATGACAGTGCTGACACACAGGGAGACCACGGCCAGGTGAGGCAGGCACATGGAAAAGGCTTTGTACCTGCCCTGCTCAGAGGGGATCCTCAGCACAGCTGTGAAGATCTGCACATAGGACAGCACTGTCATGCTATGAAGGTTCGATAGTAACGAATGACACAGTAACGTAATAAAAAACATGTTTATTTTCTCACGCAAGCTCTTGGATTAGTAACATCCATTAAAATAATGTGATTACTAATTTAGAAAGGATAACTCCAAACTGTTGATTACTGCGTTATTAATTGGAAGCACTGCTTATCCCGACTTGAAAGCTAGCTTGTTCACTCTCCTAGTGAGAGGACTCTCAGCCTCGAGGAGTTACCTTAACCCAGCATCCCAGGAAAAGGGGAGGAGGGGGGATACTCATGGTCCAGCCGGAGAGGATGGTCAGGTCACGTTCCCGTCCCTGCTCAAACTCTCACAGCTGCCAAGTCTCTCTTTATACAGCTGGGACTCTGGGCAAACACTGCTTTTGCTGACCTCTGCGAGTTTCACAATCACAGGACTGTTTGTTTGTCTGCTTGGGAGGACCCTGCTAGCGAGGCAAGACCACAACACAGCCGTATAGCTTCCTCCCTCCCTGGGGGTCCGTGCAGTTTCGATTCCACAGCCTTATCAGGTGGCAGACTTCTTTAATCCTGTTAACTCTTCTATTCCACAGCCTTGCACATATCAGCTGGCAAACTTCTTCAGTCCTGTTAACTCTTTACTCGCTCGTCAGATGGTATTTATAAATGATGGCCTCACTGAGGTCCTCCTTAGGTGCAGATAATCCCCTCAACTCCAGAACCCACTGCTTTGGATCCTCAAAATCTCTTGCTGCCTCCCCCACCTGCTACCTTCCCCTGGAAGATGCACATCAAATATCTGAGCCTGGCACAGGCACGCATGGCCGTGGGAGAGGAAAAATGCTGCCATTCAGCTAATCAGTGTGAACGGCAGTGTGGGAGCACACGGCTGTGTGCTTGTGGGGCAAATGCAGGTCTCCTGGGAAAGGCACCAGGACATGATGGGTGCAGGAGAGAAGAGCCCAGGTTGTTCCCTGTGTTGCATGGACACACTGGGGAAGCTGCCCAGGGCCATTGTCCCAGACAAGCCCCTCACATCACCCCTTTCCAGCACTGGCTGCTCACCCCAGCTGTGGGGTGCTCCATGGCCAGCTCTATCCTCCACCAGGTCTCTGTATTCAGACACAAGAGAAAAGGCCAGCCTTGCACGGCCTCTCTTCTGCACCACACCCCAGCACATCCCAGAGCACAGCTGTCTGCTAACGCCCCCGTAACTGGGAGGCCTCAGGCAGAGCTTCCCCTGGAAAGCTGAGGCAAAGAAGACATTTAATGCCCCAGCCCTTTTCATGTCCAAGGTCTTTGGTGCCAGCTCCAGCTCTGGCTTTCCTCACTCCATCCCTGTGTGCACAGACAAGGTCTTGATGCTCCCCCTGGGCAGCCTGTCCCCCTTCCACCTTTGTGCACTTCCCATCCAGCACCCTGAACACTGGTGCTACTGCCAGGGCAGAGGTGGAGGATCACCTGGAACGGCTCCTCAGGGAGGTCCACAGGGAAAAGCTGTGCCCAGACCAAGCCTCAGCCCCAGACTCAGCATGGCAGAAGCAAGCTGCCCTCTCCTCACCCACCCTGGCAGTGCCAAGTCCACCTCAGCCCACTCCTGAAAGGCTCCAGCACAGCCCTGGAGGAGCTAGAGCTGCCTCAGGCCCCGGGGCAGTCTGGTAGCAGGAGGGTTTGACATGGGCACAGCAGCAGCGGTGCCTGGAGCAGGGGGAGGAGATGGGAAATTGGGGCAAAGACCCCCTGCCCTCAGCTGCACAGCCAGGGCACTGGACGGGCGATGCCTCTGTGGCCAGCCAAGCGCCAGGTTTGGGGTGGATGCCCGCTCGAGGGTAGGAGCATGGGGGTTTTCATGGGCTTCAATGCAGCTGTGACTGTGGTGAAGGCAAGAGGGCAGACCCAGGCACACGCAACTGCAAAAGCTATGGTAAGAAAGGCACGGGGGGGTCGGGGAGCATGGGTGACCGTGGGACAGGGTGAGCAGCCCTGCTCAGGGCCCCGTGGCTGGACCAAGGAAGCCTGAGGTTGCTGAGGCCAGCCGGGCTCCGGATGCTGCTTCAACGTCAGCTCTGTGCTGGGAACATCAGGGTTTCAGCCTTTGCAGGGAGCAGCCTGCAGTGGGGCCATGACGGGGCTCTATCCTGGACACAGGTCCTGTCCCGCTCAGAGGCAGAGGAGGACGAGGAAGCGTGGGGCTGGCCAAGGACTCTGCCCCTCACCTGCCAGGAGTGCAGCCCGTGGGAACGGCAGAGCCTGTCCCTGTGCCCAGGGTCTTTCAATTCATGGAATCACAGAGGATGTTCGGTGGGAAGGGACCTCTGGAGTTCTCCAGTCCAACCTCCTGCACAAAGCAGGGCTGGTTGGAGCCCTCCAGTCTTGTCTGCCCATCACTGGACAGTGCCTGACCCCAGTTACCATCCCCAAACCTGCTCTGCTCTTCTTGTCCAGGCAGTGCGGGACAACACCTCTCATCAGTGGTTCCCTGCCCTGCCTGCCTTGACATCACTCTCATCTCGTGGCTCCCCTTCCCATGCGGAGCAGTCCCGCTCTTGCTGCTCCCAACAACATACTCTTTGTAGCAGGAACCCAGTCACAAATGGTGCATAAACAGTTGAGCTGTGATACAGAAAAAACTGTTGTCATAACTGTGCATCATAAACTCAGGCCCAAGTGTCTGGCTTGCTTTTTCACCCAGCTAAGACTTTCAGTGCCCTGTTCCCTGGATAGGGGTCCAAATCCAATGCTCCCCTTATACCTTTAAATTGGCTGTTAGGCAAGAGCTGCTGCTATGGATGTCGGGTCACCTTTTGTACCTACAGCCTTCTCTGGGATCTGCTCAGTCCCAGCTTCTCTTGCCAAGGCTTTCTTGACTGTAGTGAGGAGACAGGTCCAAGGCAGAGACGGGGAGTCAGGTCAGCAGGACAGGGACAGGGTCAGGTCAGCACCCGAGAGGTGCAGGGCCAGGCACAGCCATGTCCACAGTGTAACTCAGGCCAGGCCCAAGGACAAGGGCAGCAGCTCCCCAGCAAGGGAGACAAGGCCCTGCAATGAGGCTGGTCACTCTCTGTCTCCCCTGCTCTTGTGCCCAGCAGATCCCCCTCCCTGTCTGCCTGCAGCCCCTCCATGCCCACCCTGCTGCTCAGCATAGCACAAGAGCCCTGGCCCTGCAGCCCCTCTGGCAGCTCCTCCTGCCCCAGGGACAGAGCTGCCTGCCCCCAGCTGGTGCACAGGGAAACCTGCTTCTCCTTCTCATTTCCTATCTCTGAATGCTGCCCTGCTTCTCTCCTGGGACATCCCTGCTCCCCAGAGAGTCTTTCTGTTCCTGCACCCCTGCCCTGTGCTCCCCACAGTGCCCTCCACTGGCAGTGCTGCTCTGCAGAGTGAGCGGCTGCAGGGTCATGAGGCCGTGCAGTGACTCCTGACTCGGCCCTGCCCATGCTGGTCACAGCAGGAAGCAGATCCAGCTAGACACGGCAAAACACGACTGATACTGCTGGTGCATGTCTGTGCTCATGGGCAGTGCTCAGAGTGACCCCAGGGCGTTTGCAATGGCAGGAGATGTGTCTAGGTGTATGCTAGCTCCAGCCTGTGGTGTTTCACTGAGGGTGCAGGAATCACTCTCCAGTGCCCCTTCCCTGCACCTCCTGGCTCCCCACTGCCTCTCTGGGGATTGCAGAGCCCTCGTTTCCCCATGCGTACATGGGTTTACTGCTCTACCTTCTGGTTACTCCACCATGGACTGTCCCTCATTCTGTGAGGCTCCACTCAGAGAAAGTCCTGCTGCTGTGTGGACGTGTCTCCGAGAAAGCTGCAGCCCCCACTTGAAGGCTGCAGCCAGGAAATGCCTGCTGTGGCAGAGGGGGAAGGTACTGAGGAGCAGAGGGTCTGTCCCCACAGACTTCATCCAGACACTCCCCCCCTTTGCTCCTGATCTGCTTGGAGTGTTGGAATTGTGTAGAGGGAAGGCACCAGTCCACAGTGACCGCCAGCTGCCACTCTCACAGGAGAGGGGTGCGAGATCACACAATGACTGTGGCCACAGGAGCTGAGCTCTCCTAATGGACACGGGACCCATGGTCTCACCCCACTTGTACTTGTCTGAGCCTGACTCTGTGCCCCTGAGCTCCCTTGGTGTCAGTGCCGAAAGAGGCACTGCAAAGGGAAACTCTTCTTATTGCACTGAAGGTATCCAAGGAGCTCAGACTAGCGGGCTCGGAGGTTCCCCCATCTCTGCTGATGAAGACGGAAGCCTGGCTTCCTGCTTCAACACGGTCTCTGGGTCAGATTCAGGAGAGGGACTACTGAGGAGAAGCAGGAAGAACCCAACTGTTTTCCTTTCAAAATGAATATAATATAGAAAAGTAAGACCAAAAAAAAAAAAAAAAAAGAGCAATTCACAGCCTTGACCAAAAATACCCAGGGAATGATGAGATGATACACATCGGACGGTTACTGGTGATGACATTGTACCAGCTGAATAAGTTTCCTCAGTGCATCCTGGAGCTCCTTGTTCCTCATGCTGTAGATGAGGGGGTTCACTGCTGGAGGCACCATCGAATACAGAACAGTCATCACTAGATCCAGGGATGAGGAGGAGAGGGAAGGGGGCTTCAGGTAGGCAAACGTGAGAGTGCTGACAAACAGAGAGACCACGGCCAGGTGAGGCAGGCACATGGAAAAGGCTTTGTGCCTGCCCTGCTCAGAGGGGATCCTCAGCACAGCACTGAAGATCTGCACGTAGGACAGCACAATGAAAACAAAACACCCAAAGATTAAAAAGACACTAACGACAATAAGCCCAACTTCCCTGAGGTAGGAGTCTGAGCAGGAGAGCTTGAGGATCTGGGGGATTTCACAGAAGAACTGGTCCACAGCATTGCCTTGGCAGAGTGGTAGTGAAAATGTGTTCCCAGTGTGTAGCACAAAATAGAGAAAACCCCTGGCCCAGACAGCTGCTGCCATTTTGACATAAGCTCTGCCACCCATGATGGTCCCGTAGTGCAGGGGTTTGCAGATGGCAACAAAGCGGTCATAGGCTATGACTGTGAGAAGAAAATACTCAGCAGCGAACAAGAATACAACCAGGAAGACCTGGGCAGCACATCCCAAGTAGGAAATGGCTCTGGTGTTCCACAGGGAATTGGCCATGGATTTGGGGACAGTGGTGGAGATGGCGCCAAGGTCAAGGAGGGAGAGGTTGAGGAGGAAGAAGTACATGGGGGTGTGGAGGTGGTGGTCGCAGGCTACGGCTGTGATGATGAGGCCGTTGCCCAGGAGGGCAGCCAGGTAGATGCCCAGGAAGAGTGAGAAGTGCAAGAGCTGCAGTTCCCACATGTCCGCAAATGCCAGGAGGAGGAACTCGTTGAAGGAGCTGCTGTTGGATATTTGCTCCTTTAGGGCACAGGGGGGACTGTCTGATGAAGAACAGACATTGAGAAGTTAGGGCAGACTTGTATGAACAAAAATTTCTCATTACCTCCCTGCCCCCCCTGAAGACACGCACGTTACTTCTCCCCATCTCAGCAGCACCATCATTGAGCTACATGACTTGAGCTCTGGTTTGCACTGGCTGAGTTTGCTGTGAGGAGCAGGGGCCACTGCCCATGGGCTCCAGAGCAGTCAGCCCTGACCGACAGCACTGCCGACATGGGAACAGGGGTGACTGAACTGTTATATTCTCAGTTCCAGGCAGAGTTAATCCACTCATGATGCTGAAGCCATTTTCAGCACCTTCCCTTCCACTTGTAAATAATGTGGGTTCATGAATAGTTTTAAGGCTTCTTTGGTTTTCTTTAGCTGACCCTGTCACACGGGAGGAGGATTCCTGGAGGTAGAAATCCTCAGCATTGCTGCTGCACTCAGAGTGAGCAGCTGTGATTCTGGAGAGGCAAGAGGATTCACTCTGGCTTGAGTGCAGAGGGAGCAGAGCTGGCCTGTCCATCTGCCTTCTTCCCAGCTGCCCTGTGCTCTCACCGCGGAGGTGGAGGACTGTTGCACTTGTGTTACCCAAAAAAGAAACAACACCTCAGAGAGCAGAGGAATGCACTTGCAAAGTGCCCATCAGCACTCCTTCTGAGGCTACGTGAGGCAGGTCTCAGCCCTCTCCTTCTAGGCAGCAACACATCAGGCTCCTTCCAGCTGCCCACATCCAGCCACCCAGCAGCATGTCTCAGTGTGGCCTCAGGATCTAGGTGCCTTCTCCATGGGGCACCTAGATAACACGCAGCTGCAATGGGAGAGCTGTGTCCTTGTGGAGGGCAGCTTGCAGCCCAGCCAGACACCCCAGGGAAATGGCGGAATGTCCTAAGGATGGAGTGTCCTGACCAGAGACCTGACTCATTCCCAGACCCCCCCACTGCATTGCCCAGAACCCCACAGGTTAGAGGGGCACTTGGGCACCTCACTGTCAAGGACTTGTCTGCATGGCAGGACCTGCAGGGTCAGTGTCTGAACTGCATCAGAAACCCCCCTGCCCAGAGAGTCCAAGGGGAAGGACAAAGGCAGCATGGACAGGTGGCAAATGTGCAGCAATATCATGATATTTGTGGTGAGGGAGGCAAGGACAGGGAGGGACAGAGGGGCAGTCAGGAGTGTCTCCTCTCCTGGAGGTCCGGCTGCTGAGGAAACGACTCCTGCCATGGACCCCCCAGCCTTGAGAGCAGAGGGCTGTGCTGGCTGGGAGAGGAGAGGAGGTGTTGGAGTTGACAGTTTCCTCTCACACTCTGACCATGACTCTGCTGCCTGGAGCCATCCCTGCGGGGAGCTGTTTCTCTCTCCCCACATCTCTCCCCCGTCAGTGCTCACAGACACCATCCCACCCGCTGGGTGCTCAGCTCTGCCCTGCAAAAGCCTCCTGGGTGAACGACACTGCCCAAGAGCACCTTCTTCTTTGCAAGTGCTATGGAGCAGGTGA